>NC_080195.1:101119128-102335326 GCF_030028045.1 Hippopotamus amphibius kiboko | reverse complement strand
CCTCACTCAGATCGGGGGCCTCATTGACTCCAAAGGTTATGGAGTGGGAACGCCTATCGGTAAGAGAGGCAAGGCAGCAGCCAAGACTGAGGTGGGCAATGTCAGTTACAAAGCATAGAAGGGAATGCGCTTGGAGATATCTACTCCACACGCTGAGAAACTCCACAGTGCCTTCAGTGGATGAATAAATAAGGGAAATGTCCGTGTAGATCATAAGCATGTTCTGAATTGAAGATTCCGAGTTATGTAACCGAATAAACTTTCAATTCATTGCTTCTTTCAGGTTCTACCAAAGCATATATGTTTGAGTACATAGATTTTATTATTTTACCCCAAATATTGTTAAGAGAATATCTTCCTAATTAATACCCTTCACATTATCCTCTTCAGTACCTACACATGACCATATAGTTTTTTCTACCCTAAATTATATTAAAATACAACAAAATTAACTATGCATATAGATGACAATGTCAAAGAGCTAGGGTTCCATGTAAATAGAAAAGCAAAACTATATCTGTATATATATATATATATATAGTACCAACTGTAAAATAGATAGCCAGTGGGAAGTTGTTGTATAACAAAGGGAGCTCAACTAGAGGATGGAAGATGCCTTAGAGAACTGGGATGGGGAGGGTGGGGGGGACTCCAGGGAGGGTGGGGGGGAGTCAAGGGAGGGAGGGAATACAGGGATATGTGTATAAAAACAGATGATTGAACTTGATGTACCCCCCCAAAAATAATAAATAAATAAATTTAAAAAATTTAAAAAAAAAAGAGCTAGGGTTCCATGTAAATAGATAGAAAAGCAAAACTATATCTGTCAAAACAAAAAGGATAAAGATTAAATTATAATTTGCTCAAGCGAGATGTCAGATTCAATCATTGATTACTATCTAAATCTCCAGATATTCCTAGTCCTTGATTTTGTACCACTGCTCAATCTAGGGATACAGACCTACACAGCTAGGTCTTCCTGCATGTCTGGGATATGGAACTATATTCTCTATTCAAGGGAGAATGACCTCCCTCTAGAAAATGTATTTCCCTCACTACAGAAACTATTGTATAAGGTTCTAATATGATGGCAATCTGCTCTTCTCAAGTGAGTCATTGGTAATTTTCTAATAAGCATTCCAAAGAGAAGGAATTGGAGGCCATCTTAGACCACTAGGTTAGTCCAATAAGAAATCGTAGTGACAGTTAAATCAGATAACTAAGGACCCAAGGTAGATGATTATTTTTGTCTTTTGAAAGGGATTATCCAGTTCCCTCAACACTAGACAGGGATCACGAACTCAAATGTTTACAGAGGCCAAGCAAGTATAATTGAATAGAGCTTGTTAGTTTGAAGAAGCAGGAGGGAATGGAAGCAACTATGGAGAATTAGAGACAACATGACTCATCCAAAAGAGGAAGCTGCCTTTCAGGTCAGTCAGTTGTGGCAATTTGAGCCCAATATTATTAGATCTTCTATTTTTCATGGAAAAAAAATATCAGATTTTAGGTGAACTTTCCTGATGCCTTAATTTGGCAACAAATTTATTTTAAAAGAAACATCATGTAGCCCATATTCAACTTTTGATCAATACTAATTTGATTAACCAGATAAAGGTCAACTCTGTCTACCTTTTCCCGTGAATATGTAACCAATTGGATTCCATGCAATCTATCTGGTGCTAGAAATATATTTTATAAAAAACTCAACTGTATTATTATTGTTGTTATGTATGTCTTCTAAATAAACCTGCAGAACGATTGGGCTAGGGAATCTGTAACTACCTTCTTGCCCCTTTATTTCCAATAACTTTTCCTGGTGAAAATGCCAATATTGCAAGTGACGTGTCCATGTTTTCCCAAGTGCTAAGTTCTCCTAAAACTAAGTCAGGGTGCTCTGCAGAGGACTCAGTGGGATGGTTAGACACTAACTGAAAGGACACTGTGCTTCTTTTTGATTTGAAAAACAATGCCCTATCTCCCTAACCAAGCTTTGTCATTTTAGAAAATGGGGCGGAAGAAGCTAGACACATTGTTTTTTTTTTATATCCCATCACTGCTGATTTTAGTTAAATAGGCCATAAGTCAGACAAGAACACCAGGATTGGGTGCCTTTGCCTGAATCTTTTCAAAATCAAGACATTATGATTGGTTGTAATATATTCTGCATCTTCTTAGAAAAGCAACCATAGCTTCTTAATAGAACCATCTTTAGATTAAATTATAAAGTTGAAAACTGCACTTTCACCATCCCACCTCCAGCTGCACCTCCCCTAGATTTTAACTCCCTTCTTTGCCCACCAAATTTCCTGTCTGATAGTAATGATAGAAAACAATGATGTGTATCACTTCTTCTGAGCATATTTACACTACAATATGAGACTTTTAATGGGCGTTTCTTCTGCTCAATGAAATATAACTCTGAAGTTAAAATAGTGGAATATTGGGGAGGAAGCAGGGGTCCTTTCTGAAACACTCCTAAATTAATGCAGCACTTTGAAAATGACTCTACCTCCATGTGAATGAGGCTGACCCTGGGATGAGTATCACTATATTTTATATAATATGATATAAAGAGACTTGAATGTTCCAGTTCAGCCTACCTTTTGCCAACCTCATGCATTCTGTGACATACAAATTCCAAAGTTGAAGAGTTTTTCCCCCTCCCTAGATGAAAAAAAAAATAAAATACACTCTAGGAATTTTTCATAGTGGTTATAAACCTGCCATGCTTTTAAAACAAAAACAATGAAGGAATAATTGGAACAGATGGCAGACCTCAGAGAGAACACATCCATTGGGAATACAGCTGTTGGATAAATTTGTGAGATGTTTCTTCTATGATGAATTGACTCTTTAAGAAAGATCAGTTGCTATTCAGGAAGATCCCTGCATATACATATAGTTTTTTTTCAAGTGACTTGTCATAAGTCCCTTCCGATGTCATTCCATCCATTTAAGCAACAACAACAACAAGAAGTTGAAGCCAAAATACATTCAGATATAAAAAATGCTCCACATACTTCTGGTCTTGCCCTGAGTGACTTCCTTTAGGCTCCAAATTCCTTCTCACAGTCAAAGATCGGCAATCAGCTCAGTCACGACACAAAATTGAAGACTTTTGTTTCTTAGAGACTCTCAGGACAGAAGCTCTGGAAATGTGCCTCCTGAAGGATTTAAAATAAAACTTGAAGAGAATAAGAGCAGCTAAGGCTTAAACAGGTTACCAGGAGGCTGGAAATTACCTTCCTTGGAGACCAACTTTAAACAGAGATCAGATCCCCGTCTGCCTGAAATGTTTTAGGTACTGTGCAGCCTGAAGGCAGAGGGAGAGCATCCGTCAGCATTTACTGAGTGCCCACTGTGTATGCTGCTGTGATTACTGCTGCAATCACTGCCCTATGCCTCATTCGTACACTCCTCAAAGCACTGTCATGTACATGAAAGCAAAGCTCTCTCGATTCACTTAATTGTTCACATGCTATTTGTTAGTGGTGCTAACTTTGACACTAACCATTATTCTGCAGGTATTAAACAATCAGCCAGTATCTTTTAATTTGGCTTGCAAGAGCCATTTTCTCACCAAAAATCCATACTCTTAATTGGCAAGCCACAATCTAACTCCAAAACATTTTGCTTTTCTTTTAAACTTGATCTTGAGGGACTGACAATGACTTTAGGAAATCTTGGGAGGAAAGGGAAAAATGAAAAATGTCACAATATTAATCTTCTGCTTTTCTAACTATGCACGGAGCATAAGATATACAGGGGAGAGGGGCAGGTAACATGGGTTTGGGGCAGAGCAAGAAGCTTTAATGAAAGTAACACTAAGAGAGAAGGTAGGAGAATTGAGTTAAATTCTTGGCTCTACCAGTAACTATTACTTTCACCCATATCTTCACATCCTAAATTTCTTCAACTCTAAAAATAACTAGACTGGACTATATGGTTCCTAAGATCTCTTCTGATTCTAAGAGGCCACATTTTTCTACTTGTTACTTTATTTGCATTTTTCTCTTTCCACCAAGAAGAACGTTCAAGTTTACAAACAGAAAGAGCTAAAATGTACTACTTGCCTACTGAGTAGAAGAAATGCTTACAAAAATTCTTAGCATCCAAGGAGAAACTGAGTAATGAAATCTTGCCGTCTTTTTTTTTTAACTCTTCCTTTGCTTTGATTAACATAGAAGTCCAGTATTGGGCAAGCTGTGGCTGTGGAACAGTGTTGATGCTCTCTAGCCCTAACATAACTAAAAATTCAATGGCATTACTAGAACATAGAGTATAAACAATATCAATAAAGTGCTTGCAAATTTTCTAAACCTAGCTGAATGTTGTGAGACCTTAAATTATTCAAAACCTACTCTTAATAGTGTCTTAATAGGTGTATTAGTCAGTATGGACTAATTATTATAACCAACATCTGCAAATTTTTAGTGGCCAACACAACAAATATCTATTTCTTGACCTTGTCAAGGTGCAATATTGGATTGAAAGGGAGATTCTGCTTCATGCAGTCATCCTGGGATCCAAGACCTTTGAAAGAGACAGTCTACTTCATGTAGTCATCCTGAGACCCAAGCCGTTTCTAACTGGTGGTTCCACTATCCCTAGTGACTTAAAATTCATTCCTCCTTGCTGTATATTTGAGGAAAGAGAGGGGGAGAGTAGAGGATCATGTTGGGAGGATTTATGAGACAGAACTGAAAATAGTCATACATCACTTTAGCTCCCAATGGCTAGAAATAGGTCAATCACCACAATGAATTGTAAAGAAACCTAGGAAATGTCTAGCTACTTCTGTAGGAAGAAGAGGCACTGGTGATTATCCAGCTAGGCTGTCACAATATTAGGCATCCAAAAGCCTAGAAAGAGTGGAACCCAAATGATGAAATTCCCTAATGTGGGAAAAGATTCATAGAAAACTCACCAGAAGCAGCAGGATGCCATGGAATTCCCAGCTCGGCTTTTCCTTATTTAAAAGGAACAGTCTGGGTAAGAGTTAATCTCACCGTGCCAGCTTTTTCCTTTCCAATTATTTAGATCCTTCAAAATATAGGATTGAACTTCCGTGCCTTTTGCTGGTCAACTTGTGGATTGGGGTTCTCCAACAGCCATAAGACAAAAATCTTTCTTCACATCTTCTTCAGCCTTTTGATGACCAATACCCAAATGACCTCACTTACAGGCTCTCCTTACCGGGATAAAATTACCATTGCTATTCTTCAATTACAAGAAGAAGGGAAACTGCACATGATGAAAGAGAAATGGTGGAGGGGAAATGGCTGCCCCGAGGAAGACAACAAAGAGGCCAGTGCTCTGGGAGTAGAAAATATTGGGGGCATCTTCATTGTCCTGGCTGCTGGACTGGTCCTTTCTGTATTTGTAGCCATTGGAGAATTTATATACAAATCACGGAAAAACAACGATATTGAACAGGTGAGTCATCCTTTTGTAGGACTGGGTAGTTTTTCGTTTGTGTTATCTATCTTAAGTTTGGGGCTTTTAAGAATGCTTGCCCTTCTTTGTAACAGTCTGTTGAATTAGATGTCCAAAAGAGCCATTTTTGAGTTAGAGCAAAAAGCTATTGAATCCCTGCCAGGTGCTGCTGGCACTGTAGCCCCATCATTTATTAATGAGAAGAAGGAAGTACCTTATACACTAAATCCAATTAGCACTATTTGGAATGACAGCGCAAAAATTCCAAACTCAGTTAATTTCTTTAACAGTTATTTGCTCTTAAGATAGAAACCCTAGATAGAGCAAGGAAGAAGTAAATCCAAAGTTGGAAAAGATATAAAAAGATCTTTAAGAGAAATGTTACCACATCTCCTAAGTGTAGGTACTGAGCACATGTACTAATGCAAAGCAGTTTATATAAAGCTATAAATGTAATATTTTGAAACTGAGCATTTACCCCATCAAAGTATGTTTTGTAAAAGAATAATTCGCAAAAAAAAAATTGCTAGAAAAAAATGATAAGCAATACAGAATGACAATAAAATATATTAAAGAATTTATTTTTCCAAATTTTAGGAATAGTCAACCATTTTTCCCTGTTACTTTAAGTTTTGATGAAAATCACACCAGGAGCTTACACTAACTATTCTGAATAAGATGATGGTAATTAAAGATAAATCCTTCATAAGCATATGAGAATAAACAAAACACAAAGCTCATGCCCACTGTAGAGCATTTGGTTACCCAATCAATTTAAAAATATTGTTACAATTTTGAAACTATGAACTGTTAACAACAGGGCTAGTTTAATGCTCAGCTATCAGTGTCTTAATAATCTTAGAACAACGGGCTCTACATTTCCATTTTGCTCTGGGCCGTGCAAATAATGTAGCCAGTTCTGATTAATAATCTCATACGAGTCCCACTTCCTTTAAGTGGAAACTCTCCTTAAGTTCGCAAAGATGAGGATGATTGATTATAACCTGGTATTATCATGAAAAATTTCCCAAAATTACAAGGCAATTGTGAGAACATTAAGCACCACTTTCCTAGACCTTGTTAGAGAAAACTGTCTTTAATTAAAAAGGAGAATGGACTGATCTGCTTTGTTTTAACTTTCGATTTGCTCTTGAGGTGTCTTGTCTTATGCAACTAATTTGAAAAATAAAAGCTTGTATATGTTATGCTTTAATGTGCTTCTCATAATTGTCAGCTTCATTTGATTTAAATTTTCATTTAAACACTCATTTTTGCTTCTGATTTATTCATTTTTCTATATTTTTCTCATTTCTTTTGCATGCAAGGCTTTTTGTTTCTTTTATGGACTGCAGTGTAAGCAAACCCATCCAACCAACTCCACTTCTGGAACCACTTTATCTACGGATTTAGAATGTGGCAAATTAATTCGAGAGGAGAGAGGGATTCGGACACAGTCCTCAATTCACACTGTGTAATCATTAAAAAAAAAGTGTGCCCAGTAGAAACTGTTTCTGCTAATTGGTGTTGTTGATGATATCTGTACCTACTTAAGCATAAATAGCCGTAATCCCTATCCTTGTTTTAAGATAGCAAAATTCATGGACTCTAAACATTGAATTCAATGCACTGGAAACACGTATGCATTTTATATTGAAACAGCCATATATCAGAGGTATACAGACTCCAAGATACATGTATTTAAAGGAATCTGCTATACCATCAACAGAATGGTTACCTTAGTTGTATTTTCATGTATTAAAAATAAGCAACTCTTTCCTCATGCAAAGGTAGATTCAGACTTTCAACAGTGCAAAGTGTGAAAACAAAATGATATTCTGTGGAATTCTTCTCATCTTTGTGAACATTTTTTTCTCCTCTTTCCTTCTGCCTGTACCGTATATTCTGTAGATCCACACTTTCCAACTACCCAAAGCCTCATCTTTTCATAATAACTCCTTAGCAATGTTAATTCTTAATTCCAATTGCGTCTACTATGTAAAATGTATTATTTACACAGAGATTCTAAGATGTCTTAGATTTGAAAGGTTCAAAAAGTAACCCAGAAAATGAAAACTAAACTTGAAACCTCCAGTGTCACGGAAGAAGAGCTAAGTGAACATCACTCAGGAAGACACAACATAGTCAAAAATGATCCCTGGGTAGAACTTCAGTAACATCAAGCTCTCAAGTAACATTTACTTGTAGAGCTTAACAATCTTCTCTAAGTTCAGATAGATAATATGCTCGGAGTCTTTAAGGAACCGTGATTATTTTTTCAAGCTATAGATTATTTTTTGCAAGCTTGAAGCAAAGTCCTAAGCTAGAAATTAATGCCTAGCCTCTTCTATTTTCCACTCACTTGCCCTCATTCTTTGCATTGATGAACATCTTTTCACAAGATGTTATTTCATTCCCATCCTCATCCACGATAGAGTGCTTGTTTTCATAGCGATCTTTTCTGAGCCTCGCCACTTCCACACTATTTCTCTGGATCCTTTGCCATTTTCAATTCCTTCCAAGTATAATGGGGAGAAGGACAAGGAGGAGAAAATAGAGGAGACAATTTCCATAAGCATTAGTTACAGATCGCTGTAGATTTATTTTCCACATGCATTCAAAATCCTGTAAATAATTTCCACTCCAACTGAGCTTGGTGACATAGAAAGCTAACTACATGCTTAATTTGTTGTGACAGAGGATACCTGCCGTCCCTCTGAGCCTGTTTCCTCTTCACAGTGAATAAGGGAATTGAAGATGCCTTTCATCTTCCCTCAATATGGGATCAGTTGGTCTTTGTTCTCCTTAATAGGGTTCCCTTTTGGCATGTGAAGTGATCCCCCAAAATATATTTCTCAGAAGTAGAGATAGGCCATCTGTGCAATCATGTAGCATTTTGCTTTCTCTTTGCTTAGCTTTAAATGGGTTCCAATTTTTGAATTGCAAGTCTCTTCAATCAACTCTATATTCCTCCAGTAAAGCATGTTCAGAAAGGTTGACTCTTGCCCTGATTGTTTCTCAGTCTTGCTTTCTTCTTCAAATAAACGCACTTTTAAAAAAATATCTATACATTACACTAACATTTATTAGCTGTTATTGAGGTAAAAGCAACATACTGTTTGCCCTAGGTCAGACTTCACATCCTCATCATCAAAAATATCAGATGTTGGGATAAATATTACATAATTCATAATTCATTGATTCTATATATAGAAACCACAGATTACATACATTTATATTCCCAAGGGCTATTTAATAAACCAAAAGTGCTACCCAAAAAGTTCAAGGCTGATTGATGAGGTATAGATGATCAGGGTTAATGGTAACAAAACTAGCCTTTCTATAGAGAGTATCCTTTAAAAGTGTAATTCAGAGGTTTGGATAAGTTAATATTTATGTGCTACTTTAAACTGTATACTACCTAATTCTTATAGTTTTATATTATTTTATGATTTAAAAATGTTTTAACAGACAGTAACAGTAAGTCTTCTACATACGAAACTTCAAGTTACTTTCAAAGATGGGAACATGCTTACTCATGTTCAATCACATGTTAGTTCACATGTCTGGGGTACATTGTCACATGCGTGCATCCTCTAAAAGTGGTTGTGCTTTTGTGTACTTTAGTGTACAGTACTGTATGGAGTACAGTTGTACCGTATCTTTATTTCAAGCCCAGTATGTCTGGAAGCAAGCATAAAAGCAGCAGTGATGTAGCTGGTACTACTGTACTTTTCAAGGTACTATACTGTAAGATTAAAAAAGTTTTATTTTTTGTGTTTGTTTTTTACGTATTATTTGTGTGACATGTATTATAAACCTATTATAATACAGTACTATATAGATGATTGTGTTAGTTGGGTACCTAGGCTAACTTTGTTGGACTTACAAACAAATTGGACTTATGAACGTGATCTCAGAATGGAACTCCTTCGTAGGTAGTGGACTTACTGTATTGCATTTAATGCTTTCCACAAGTTTATTTCAGCTTTACTAATAGTTAACTCTGAGATAGATCTCAGAGTCAGTGATCCAGAGTCCTAAACTTAGAATCAGAAGAGAATTTTCTAAACCAGCCAAACTTAGGTCCAAGTTCTAGTGGAGCCACATGCTGAACGTCTGTAGACAAGTAACTGAATTTCTCAGAGCCTTGGTTTCTTAATGTGTAATAGGGGGATATCGTTTCTAGGTCATAAGGTTGTATTGAAGGAGTATTTTTCAAAATGGCTTTCACTGGCAAGTGTCACTCAAATAAAATTTTCACAGTCAAGTAACCCACGGAGCACCAGGACAAACGTCCCTTTACTGCGTAACATTTCAGTATGTTTAATATGTTACAATGCATTGAGAATTTTCAACAAAATGGAAAAGTAGCCAGCACTTCCCAAACCTGTTAGATCACAGAATCTTTTTTCCTCCAAAGCGTCTTGACAGATCAGTGTTCTATAGGGAACACTTGTATGACAAGGTGTATCTCATCCAGTAATAATGCACAAAACACCTAATACCATGCCTAGCACAGAGTTGCCATTCCATAAACAATAACATTATTGGGGATAATTTTTTTAACTTCTCTGAACCTCAAGTTCCTCATTTGTAAAATGAAGATAATATATTGACTTATATTTGCTTTGATAATTAAGTAAAATAATATAATGGCCTAGAAAATTAAATCACTTATGAGTCCTATTAATAAATATTGGGTAACAGACATTAGTTCCTTATAGAGAAATTAAGTTTTGCTCTCTGGTAACATGAGCGATAAATACAACTTATCATGCACCATTAAACAGAGTTGGTTTGGAAAACAGGTTTTCCAATTTAGAGGTTTAACTATCTCTAAGACAACTTTTCCTCTCACAAGTATTAAAAATCAATGGCAAGTACCCAAGAGAAGGACCTAAATTGGCAATCTGTAAAGATCCATAGAGGAAGGTATAAACCTTATCTCCAGAAATTTTAATTTCATTAGTCGGAAATGGGGACAGGACAATAGCAGTTTTTAAAGTACAGTAGTGACCTAAGGCATGCTCTTATGTGTACAATTGGCATTCAATAAGTTGTTGCTGCTTATTGATTGATTCTAGAGGTAGGATCATTAATTCCAAGCAAGATATACAGCATATATTTAGCATTAAATATTTAATAAACCCTCTCTAAGGAGAATTCAAGAAGAATCTGTGAACATCTTTGAGATAGAAATGTCATTATATTCAATTGATAATCATCCCATTTAGCTGTAAGTTGTAGGCCTACTCAAGACATTCTAGTAGGTAGTTTTCTGCTCTCTCTGTGTGTGCCTTTGCCTCCCTTGAGAAACTGCCATTCATTTCAGACCCTGGGTTTCTTACACTCTCCTCTTTCTCCTTTTATGTATGCTCTCAGACAACCAATTCTAGTCATAAAGTAAATGACCACTAAGACCACAGTGACCCCAAGAGGGGTCATTGCATTTTAAGGGAGTTTAGAAAAAAGGGGGGGGGGGGGGCTTGAACATAAAAGTTTTCAAACTCTATTTTTTATGTCACTGTTTTTAGACTTCAGTGTACATCTGAATTACCTGGGGAAATTATTTAAAATGCAGATTATAGGTTGTACCTGCAGGAATTCCTCCTCAGTGAGTACAGTCCAGGAATTGCAATTTTTAACTAAACCTGAAAATGAATGCCTAAAACTACTTGTGCACATTAGTTTGCATGAAAGTTAGTTTAAATATAGCAGTTTTTTCTAAAATTAGGTCGTGTACAATGACTTTTCATTAAAATTATCTTCAGTACAAGGGTTTTTTTTTTAATAGTTTTTCTTACATGAGTTTTTTTTCCCAACAATCCTAAATAGAGTTGTTTTACTTAAAAGTACTTGGTAAGCATGAGTTTTTATTAAAATTAGTTTGGATACAGCAGTGTGACTTCAAATTAGGTGGTAAGCGTGAGTTTTTATTAACACTTGCAGACTACCTGTGGATGATGCCCTGAGAAATAGTGTTTACGGTTATGAAGAGAGCAGGGAGGTATGAAAAGATTGAAAAGTGCATCAACAACTATGGAGCATGTAATATTGTCTAATTTGTTTCTTAACAAGCCTGTATAACCGAATGCAATAAGGGGAAAAAAATAAAGCTTATTTTGTTTTAGACTAAAATTACAAATTGAATTATTTTAAAGTTTTTCCAGAAAAATTAGAACCACCCAAGGAATACATGGTGGATAGAGACTGTGCCCTTGGGAAAATCAGCTGGATTATATGATTATAAGCCTATCCAAGGAAAATTATTTCCAAATCCCTCACTGCATTTTCCTAGCACTATATCATGTTCTATATGAGCTGTCTGTGGCAAAGCAGCAAAATAATGAATCCCAATTAGTTTCCAAGCCCATGACCCTTAAGCTCTAAGGTCTGTTTCCTAGTAAGCAATTTCAAAGTAGCCTGAGCAGCCTTGAAAAGTAAAAGGAAAGCAAAGCATTCTTACTTCTTGTACTATTTTATGCACATCTAACTGTGCCAAATGGCATTATTAATGAACTCTTATAGATAATGAAAAATTTCTGCCCTATGCTGCAGTTTTAAGTTGCCTTTAGGAACCATCTCATTATGCTTCTCGCAGTTATGGAATTTTATGTCCAGATGCACAAGCATATTAAAATCATTTTTGCTTTCAAAATCCTCTCCACAGAGACTGGTATCATGGAAAATGGGATTCTCCTTTAAGTTTTCAAAGAAATTCTGTTTGCAAAAAGAAGGGCATTCTTGTGATAGAAAACCAACATTACAAATGTGTTATGTGGTTTCAACACTCTGCAGAATTTAAGCTTCCTAGTTGTCAGCCCAAACATGGCTAATTGGCCTTACTACACAGCAATGCGTTTCCACATTACACTGTATACATCCAGATACATACAAAAATAATGAGTAAAACCTGAGTGATGTAATGAAGTTACTGTAGTTCTCCTTAGTGACTGAAATTTTTAATTTAGCTTAGGTGGAATTTTCTTTCTTTTTTCAACTGGAGAGTTCAGACTTAAAATATTCAAGTATTCAGATTTTTCAACTTCAAAAAAGAATGTTCTCTTAACCATTTAGTCTTTACCAACCATGAGAACTAAAAAATTACTATCTATAGGTATCCTGCCCTCATGTGGTATTTATCTTTCCTCATTGTCACTTGGCTCCTTATCAGATGCTTCCAAGTGTCCTTGGTTTTCTTTCTCCTATAGTCGAATTACCTTATTTAGCAAGTGATTTGGAGAAGTCTCTCTAATCAGGTTATTTCTGTAATGGTGCAAAGAGGCTTTTCTCTGCCTGGAAGCCCAAAGATTCATTAATTAACAGAGAGGCCAAGAAGCAATTAACATCCATTTAGAAATAACTTTTCCAATGTACAAGTTGGCATCCCCATGAAAACCAAACTCTGAAAGATGTTTGTGGCCCAATGGAAAGGTGACTTGGGAATCACAAGCCAGGAATTGGGGTCCCTGTGTTGCTGCTGAATGGCTGTGTGTCTTTAGACACATCACTGTACTTCCCTTACCCTCAGTTTTGTCACCTGTGGAATGAGGGGGTTGCAGTTAAAATTCTTTTCCAGCCATGGTATGTTTTTAATTCTAGTAGAAAGTGGGAAGAAAATTAAAATGTAGAAGCAGTAGAAAAAAAAGCTTGAAGAATATATATATATTTATATATATAAATATATATATTACTTTTATATATATTTACATATATATGTATATACATTACCATATTTGATATATATTTTATACATATATATTTATTAAGATTGCATGGTTATGTCGAACACATTAAATTCTTATTGTAATAAACAGAATCATCTTGCCCTGCCAATACTTAGGGTAGAATGTCTGGCTCTGGATATAGAGTAAAACAGCTATCATGGCATCAAAGAGTGAAAGGGTTGCCATCCAATAAATCATAAGCAAATCATTACAAACACAGGGATGATTACAGAAGTAGAATTTTTTACTTTGGCGAGCCTATAGACTAGGCATAAAAAAAAAAAAAAAAGAGGGGAATGTACTTAAGGAGCTATTCAAAGCTATGGAACTGATTACAGACTCAATCACAATACTAGAAAGAGGGAGATTAATGGGGCTGGAGTGCCTAGAAAAGTGTCTATTCTGTAAGTGGAACTTAAGTAATTCTGCTAGAGTCAACGGAAAACAAAGGAAAAAGATGATGTGCTTTTATTTTCCACTGATTTTACATCTCCCTTCTTCCACCATCAAGCATCAAGGTTTTCATATGCATTGCTTCCAAGCTAGAAATGACTCAAATTCTGAGCTTTTCAGTTTTAAGTGGACTTTACAAACTTGTAGCACAGACAAACTTGTAGCACCGACAAAAGTCTAGGCAATGATCCCTTGAACAGCTTCATAGAGGCCTGCTTAACCCCAGAGCATACCAGGGAAAACATCTAAAAATTCATGGCCTTTCCCAACCAAAAGCCTTGTGGAAGGGCTGAGAGAACCAGTGGATCAGAAGACTTGAGGTTGGAGGAGAAACGATTCAATGTGTAGACCTGACATGGAGACCACAGTGGGACCACAGGCATCTCAGAGGACGCAGCAGAGATAGCAGCATCCATGGCCGGGCAGACTGTCACACCCTAGGGGGAGCCAAAAAGATAGAGGGTGGCCATGGACCAGCTGCTCCCACCGTCACCAATGCCGAGACCCTCTATCAACCTCTCCTAAGCCCAGGCACCCCTGGGAAAGAAAAAAGGAGAAGGGAGATGGGAAGAGGCCTGTATTAACTGAGCCATTAACCAAACGAAAACTTAGTTTTAAACACAAAGGTGAGTTACCTTGAGTTGACAGGATCCACTAGCAGACAGGAACCACTAAGCTAGGATGAATTTTGTAATATTTTTAATGGCATCACATAGATTTCTTATATACCTGGGTTTGTAGCTTGAGAAAAATGTATACCCGCTGTATGTGGGTTTAAGCTGGTACCCCAAAGACTCCCTGTGCTATGTCCACAGGTGCTATGGGGATCTGAAAACCTGAATCAGAGTCAGTTTACCGCAAAAGCAGGGCCATTCTCTGCATGAAATGAGGCTTGCAAAGAATTTATTGGAAGTTTATTTTTTATGGCCCTAACTCAGCCTCTGAGTTGCCAGAAGGACCAGGCCCTCTTCTCTGTGAAGTGAAGGAATGCCAGTTCCCTTGATATTAACTCAGGCTGTCAGAACAGAGCCTGGTCATGTTCATGTGAGACCCATAAGCAGAGGAAGCATGCAGGCTCCTAGCTTGCAAGAGGGACTGATGCAGGCTTCAGAGATGTAAAGAAGCCAGAAAAAAAGCTACAGGGCTAGAGAAGAAAGTCACATTGGCCTCTGAGAGTGACTCTAGAGAGGAGAAGGCACTTTGGGTTGGCGTGCAGACCCACACTTCTGCCATTTTTAGGCAAAGAGAGCTGCTTGCCTCTGGGTATGGGAGCCCACCTGAAGTTTATCCTCACTTCAGAAACAACTGCCAGCTCTTTGGCCATCAGGCTTGGCTGGGCCACTTTGCAGCCTCCTTTCCATACCCATCTGCCACTTTTGTGCCCTTTATGGGGCAGCTGCTTTGAGAATATTAGGAGGCCATGGGAGACTCAGAAGACAGTCTCCAGTTGGTCTGATGGTAGGTCCTGATGACATTTCTCCACTCAAGTGACTGCTTCCTCTGAGAGTCTAGGACAGAGAATAGGCACAATTTCCCCATGTTCTCAGGTCCCCCCACCTATCGGGCAGTTTTCCTGATTCCACCCCTTGGGAGTTTTGCCCAGTAGTGGCAAGTGAGGGGCCCCTTCTCAGGTATTGCTCAGCATCTAGGCTCTCCCATCACCTGGTTGGACATTTCTCCTTGAAAGCAAATACAGAACAGCCCTACCTTCACACTATGCCTAGTCCTATATGCTGGACCCTGAAGGCTCTAAGGCAAATATTCACAATTCACAGTACCTTCTCTCTTCTTTCAAACACCTGGCTGTTGTAATTAATCGCTTCAAAGACAGCAATAGCTTCTATAGATCCATACAGGTTTCTTTAAGGACTCAAAGCTACATATTTGACTCTTCTTTTTTCTATGGCATCCCTACCCTGAGGGCAATGCATATAAAAGCTCTTGTTGCAACTTTAAAAGTAGAAAAAAGAGCTGAGATTCAGAAGAATTGGAAAAAGCACATAGATCAATATCAAAATGTTCTGCTTCGGTGTTAACTTCACAGTTTCAAAGTTTTCTATGAAATTATCACTAATGTTAGAGGAGAATAAACTTCCCTATACCCTAAGAGCTTGAGGGTATAGCCCTTAGCAGCCACCCCAAGTGAAAAATGGAAGAATTCTTTTCAAAATATATGTATGTGTGTGTATATATATACATAGAGAGAGAGAGAGAGAGAGAGAGAGAGAATGACATTCCACACTATACTTACATTTAATTTAATGGAAAAAAAAGTTTTCTAAATGAAATCTTTAAATAAAATTGAACCCAAGAAAGATGATCTGTGTATATCTAGCACCTCCAAGAAACCCTGTGGCCCCCATAGATATATTTTTTGGCTTAAAGACCTCAGATAGGAAAACAAGGAATTCTAGGGCATGCCTTCACGCAAAGAATTAGAAGCTTAAATCTAGATCTGAGAGTTAAAATGTCAGCATCAAGCCTTAAGTATGGGAACAAAAATGAAATAGGGAAGAAAAGAGGGGAAAGGACATAAAGTTGGTGAAAACATGGCATTAAAAGGAGCTAGGAAAAATGAGTTAGTGGTGTCTACATACTATAGCCAAAGAAAAGGCAAACAGGGCTGTAGGGAGTGGTTACCTATGAAGAGCCAGTTTAAAGCATCAAAGATGCAGGGAAATGGTCTGTGAAAAGAGTGGGTGCTGGGTCACAGGTGAGGATAAGGGCCGGGACCACACTTTGACATTTTCATTCAGTGTCGAAATTTCTTCCACCTGAGATTTTTGGCATAGACTTAGGACATAAGAATCAGCTTCCTCATTAGCTACTGGGTACAATTCATCACAATCCCTCTTCTGGAAGCTAATATAGTGACTAACTCTCATAGATCCATTTTTTTTAAAAAATCCCAAGGCTGATTACAGGAAAGATATCAGGGATTGTGAACAAACCCAGAACACTGGTAAAACCAGAGTAAATGGTGCCCAAATTCTGAGTTCTGGAAAGTGAGAACTACACACAAAGATGGTACACGCATAGGTCTTCCAAGACTCCGCCTCCCTGTTCCTTCCTGGAAGACTGACGTCTGATCTCTGTTCTCTTATCATCAATTATCCTGTGAAGAAGTAAAACATTTTTGCAGACAGGTGACCAGACAGTCCAAAGCCTTCAGGTAGCAAACATATGAGTAGGATTCTTTCTCGTGTTCCTTAAAAAATTTCCTGACTCTAGCCCAAAGCATGTTGAACATTCTAGGTTTACATCTGCATTAGACCTCAGAGTTTAAAAGTATTAAGGATGCGAATGCTTAGTCCTTCTTGTTAAAAAAAAAATTTCATTGAGACACTGCCTCTGTAGGGCTATGGCAATAATTTGACCAAACCAAAAAAATAATAATAGTAGTGGTGATAATCACATTATTTCTCAGCAACCCATCCCCCTCTATATTTACTCATATTCTATATTTTCCTGAGAATGGTCTTTACAAAAAGACTTCAAGTCACATCTTGCCTTTAAGTTAAAGCAGGTCTATACATAAAATCAAAGTTTTTTTTTTTATTGGAATATTATTGCTTTACACTGTTGTGTCAGTTTCTGCTGTACAACAAAGTGAATCAGCTGTATCTATACATATGTCCCCATATCCCCTCCCTCTTGAGTCTCCCTCCCATCCTCCCTATAAAATGAAAGATTTTTACATCTAAAATGACATTAATATCATCTATATTTTATATATATAGTATATATAATATGATATAATATATATAATATATACAATATATATAATATCCATATTATCTGTATATATAAGATGAAAATTTATTAGACAATGTCACAGATCACTTCAAGTGTCTTTGAATAAGGAGCCTAATAAATTAAAGGGAGAAAACTGTACAAAATGTAAAATCTGTATTATATTCTTGGAAAGGCCAGACATTCTAAAAAATAATTTGTCAAAAAACAGAAAAACCCTTAAAGTTATATATTCAAAGTAGTTCTCCTAAATGTACCAATGAATGAAAGCACTGAATGCATAAATATTAAATATACAACAAGAAATCAATCTGATATTCACATCCTGATGCCATCTTTGCAACCAATATGAAAGTCAATGCCAGACAGCTTAGCCCGGATTCTTTCAATATTGTAAACATATCAAATTCTAGCAAGCAACTTTCCCTACGACACAAAAAACCATTCTCCACTCTAGAATTTTTTGTTTCCTAAGGCAGTTTATTTTAGGTACAAAACAAGAAGAACTTGATTAGTTCCTCCCAACCCTTCCAGGGCAATATTTGCAACAAAAGGATAAAGGTGTTAGGAGAGGGGAATAATTCATGTTCAGGTTCACTCTAGTACAAAGAAATCAAATATTTGGGTTAATCCAAAGGAGGTGCCATGCAGTCAGTGATTACAAAGAGAAACAAGCCAAAGCGGGTGGCAAAGGAAGGCAGGAAAAGGGAAGGAAAAGAGGGGCTCATGAGGGACACATCAGGGGTACCAAAGACATGGAGAAGAGGCATGACTTTCTGGAGAATAGAGAAGCAGGTCCTTCTCCTTTTAAAGCCAAGGGATCTACAGTGCTAGTTGAAGTTTCAGCTGCAGTCTCTAATAGACTAACTTCTGTTTCCCAGTTTCCTTTCTTCTATAAGAGAAGCACCCCCCCGCCCCCCCCACACACATGACTTTATATTTGGATAGTGCCAGGAAGAGCAAAACTGGCAGTCACTTTGTTCATTACTATATATTCATTTATAAGTGAATTTTCATATCAAACTTACCATCATGGAGATTCATTGTAAATGGGTCTATAAGCACAATGATGATAATATTTTTAAATGCCAAGGAACCGCAATTAGTTTCCATTTCCTTCTTATAGATGAGCACCTACCAGGGGCAAGATACAAGCTGTCATAAAGCTGATTACTACATAAACACCAAAACACGTTATGGGCTGCGTAAAGCAAATAATAATAGGCATTGGAAATCTATGTTTTTAACATGCATAGAACCTACTCAATCTCAAATACTGGTATAAAAAATTCAAAGGAATTGGTGCAGAGAAGGGTGTGCAAAGGCTAAAATTAAAGAAGCATCAAATTTTTCACTTTCTCCCTTCCACTAAAAAAAAAATAGATAATAGGTAGATAGATAGGTCAATCAATCAATCAGTGACTGCCATAGGCTTAAAATATTTTCAATGGTGTATAACATTTTATTTTAAAGAAAGGGAGTACTTACCATGAGCATTGTGCTAAGTGTTTTACATATGCCAGGTTAATGGTTCTCATAACAGCTCTATGAAAAGGACTCTACTACGGTTTCCATTATACAGATAAGAAAACGTGGGTCAAAGAGAAAATAAACACCTTTTTCAGTGTAACACAGCTACTAAGCAGTATAGCTGAAATTAAAACTCCAGCATTCTGACACCAGGGGCCAACTCACAACTATAATTCATGGTCATATATGTAGAGCCACTAAAAATATGAATTCCATCCACCAGAGAAATATGGGAGGATCCAGGATCCAAGCTACCAGGGGCATTTCCAGGCTGCAAAGCACTGGAGGATACTGCTACAGTATCCTATCCCTAGTTTCCCTGCCTCTACAGCAAGGCAGCTAAGTGGACAGCATTATGCTCGATATTTTCTGATGAAAGAGTTTAGAGATTTAAATCTTCATGCTGTAAATATAGTTTTTCTGTGGCTTTATGAACATGAAGGAGTTCCTAAAAACCAAGTACAGAAGTAAAAGCTTTGGAAAGCTACTATAATTTTGATCCTAGTTCAGAAGCTCAATCTTGATATGTTATATGTATCCTTAATTCTTAGATTATAAAAGGGAAATGGTTAATGAATCATTTGATTAATGAACATGAGCCCCTCCCATGCCACTCTGTGCTGAAAGATGACCTTCACAGTTTCATTTCTTGTGGCTATGAGAGTATGTGGTTTACTTAAGTTCATGGCTGGCAGGGGCCTTAAAGGTCATCCTTCTCTGTGACTACAGCAAAAACTTGGAAGCAGAAAGGTCAGCCCCAATATCTTGCCATTTTCTTTTTGACAGTTGGAGACAAAGTAAGAATCAAAAAGAAACCGTAGTTTATGGCCAAAGACAGAGAAACCAGATCACTGATAAAACTATACTTATATTCACTCTCACATGGGCAGCAAGAAATAAATACCAGGTTAATCAAAAAAAAAAAAAAAAAATAGAAGAAGAAGAAGTTTGTTATATTTTAAGGCAATAGAAAATTTGGAGGAGGATTTTGGTTTTAAAGAAAAACTCAGTCAATACATATTGTCAAGATAAGGCCTATGACTGCTCCTTTACCCAAAATAGGTAAGGAAGGATTTCAAGTCCCTTCCTAGTTGTGTCTCCCACGTGATCCACATCTAGAGACCCATTCTTGTTGTTTCAGTGCAAAACAAAGTAAAATGTCTAAAATCAAACAGTTGAGAGTTTAAATAAAACAAAAAGATTATAAGTTCTTAACATATTTTCTGGGGAAAGAATCCACAGAAAGCTCTTTATAATGACTTAATAAAAAGAATTAATGATGGTGTGAGAGATTTCAAGTGAAAGCAATTAAGTTTGGGGAATCAAATGGGCTGAGTTCAAATGCAAGCTCTTTATCTTATGAACCATATTTCTTGGGCAAGTTACCTAATATCTCTAATAGTAAATTTCTCCATCTATATAATAGGCATAATAATTCTTTCTTTATAAGGTTGTTGTGAGGTTTATGTGTAAATAGGGAATACAAAATCCTTGCACTCCTTCCTTCTCTTCTCCCCGCTTCCACTTTAATGAAATTTATGAAACCAGAAATGTCCTGTTCAAAACAACTTTCTTCCATTCAAAGTTTGCAAAACCCCAGTACAACACCATCTACCACAGTGACACTATAAAACATTCATTCCATCTTAGTAGCAGCACATAAATCTCACATCACATAAAGTTACAAAAATTATATCTCATTTGTGACATACTTGCTGTAGCATTTTTCAAAGTATAATTCATGGAAAACATTTCTGAATGTTTCTTTGTGTGGCCTGACACCCTCTCAATTCACTGAAGCCACAAGTTATCATTTGAAAGAAAATTAACATGCTTGACCTGAATTTTCATTTTTTAGTACCATAGGAAAGTGGAAATGAAATTCAAATCCTGTAAACACTCAGGTATAAAAGAGACAAGAAATCACATGCAAACAGCTAGTTTTTTTAGAGGTGTATGTCTGGTAAGCTGATAATTTACACCTAGAATCTAAATTTATAAGTCTGGCTTTAAAGTCAAGTAGATAAATTAAAAATATTACTTATTTCAAATACACCAGCTCTTCTGTGGAACAAAGTGGAGTGTAAATTTTCAAAAAAAGCATATTGCACATTGATACACAAGGACCACAGAAGACATCCATACTTTGCTCACTTGGGACAGCAATTTCTTCCTATCAGGTTCTCACATCCTAAAGAAATCATCTGGTCTCATGTTATCATTCGGCTTTCACCTCTGTCCATTCTGTGAGCTAATGTTAAAGGAATAATGCTTGCACTTCCATAAACTTTACCAAAGGCTTTGGGTTTTTAGAGAATGTTTTAGGAGCAATCTCATCAAAAAACACTACTTTGTAGAAATCCCTATACAAGCAAAAATTTGTCACGCAAAGATTTTATCTTGGCTGAAAGAAATGACAGCAAATTATGTCTTATTACACCATTTATACATTGTGCATGTGAACAGATATAGCATAATTGTAATAGATATATATGCATATATATGCCATCTGCATATGCATAACATTTTATAATCATAATTCCATTTTCTTTTTGTATTATGCCATCGTCTTTGCTGTACGGTTCAGAACCATATTATTTTCATTTCAACCACAGCTGCATCATTGCTGCTGCCAGATCTCTCTGTTTTTCTTTGGAGAAAATATACAATTTAAAATTGTTTTTTTTTTCTTTTTTTTTATCAGAAAGGAAAGTCATCAAGAATTAGATTTTATTTTAGGAACAAAGTAAGGTTTCATGGGAGAAAAAAACAAAGCCTTGGTGTAGAGAAGGTTTGTTCATTTTCTATAGCATTACTGAAGTGTCCGTATGCCTTGATAATCCTATCAATGTTTGGATCATCTCACTGGGGGAAATGACTTAATGTAACTCTATTTTGGTGTCTCCGCAAAGGTAAGTTGTCTATTTTGCAAGCCTACCTGGGTAGTTTGATGCTACTTTATTTGTGAATGATACCCCAAATTGGCCCAGCTGACTTGCCGAATCAGTTTCCCCAAGTAGAAAAGGTGGGTGGCCAGTGGGTGGAGGAGGAGGCATGGGAACCGGCTGGGGATTTATGTGGCACAGTTGCCTTAGACCAGTACCTCATATTCGTAAAAACCTAAACAAGAGACAGATCAACAATCCATGGAGATGGTGGATTAAACTGATGCTCTATTATTTCATGTTCTCTAGTGTCTCTCTTTCAATGCCATCATGGAAGAACTAGGAATCTCACTCAAAAATCAGAAAAAGTTAAAGAAAAAGTCAAGAACTAAGGGGAAATCTTCCTTCACAAGCATTCTTACTTGTCATCAAAGACAAACTCAGAGAAAAGAGACTGTGGCGTGAGCCAAGAGAACACCTGTAGGAAGCTTTCAGGAAGAAAAACACATGCTCGCTACAGGTTTTTGGAGAAAGGATTTCTAACAAGTGTGCGATGTGTTTCCATATATCGATATACATAACTTGGGTTATGTATATCGATATAAGAAATACAAAAGTTTAAGAAGCTCACATAGACCGAGATTACTTGGGAAGCAGCACGAATTCTTTTGAAATGAATTTGTATGGTCACTTATTTTACCTTTTCTCTTCCATCCCAATAAATTACCATGTGCTTTCTAAACAATAATAAAACAAAAGGTTTTTTTTTTCCAGAATAAGTTTGTGTTGGTTTTGTTGATTTAAAAAATATATATGCACAGTGTGAGAGTTGTGAGTTAAGTTTTATTTGGGGCAAAAGGAGGACTGCAGTCCGGGAAACAGCATTTCAGATAACTGAGAAACCGCTCAGAGGAGGTGAGGGGAGGATCCAGGATACACAAAAGTTTTGCAACAAAGAGCAGGTAATTGGGAAGGTCAAAAGATTATTGTTAAATTCAGAAAACCAGATGTCTCAAGTTAAGGAATTTAGCACTTTTCTGTGTATGGGAAGATGCAAGAGTCTGGGCTCACTGAAATCATTCCTTTGATATGCACCTTAGCTATCTGGGACCTGTATTTTCACATCCTGAATTTCCTCAGGGCTCACCGCAGGGAGTGGCTGCAGTCTGATGGCTGATAGATGGCAGGTATTCTTTTCAGCCCTGAGTTTTCTCAGGACTCACCAGCTCTCAGTTGGAGGGCTGCAATCAGTGGTGACTGTGACATCCTTTGTTTATTGACAAGGGAGGAAATATTGCATTTATAAACATTCCATTCCATTTATAAATATTCTACTTACCAGTTTGTTCCCAATTACTTACTCTTATTCACAATATTTGGTTTCCAAGTGTCATCAGCTGTCAGGTTTGCTGTTTGGCTGAATCCTCTTACCTGTTCAGCCCAACAGAACCATTTCTGGCTGAGTTAAAAAAAAATTCTTTAGGTTTATACCAAATATCTAGTGATTATAGTAAAGTGAAACCATTCATCTTTGTGTTTTAAAATCTAATTTTATAAATAGCTTAAATGGTACTTGGAACATCTGTGAATATAAAAGGATACTAAAAAGGGAAAATTTGTTCAAAAAAATAAAAGTGTCTACCACACCACATTTGAAGTACCATTCTAGGTTCTGGGGATACCACAGTGAAGAAAATAGATATGGTCCCTGCCCTCACATAGGTTATAATAAAATGAAAAAGAAAAACATTCTATTACCTAAAGCAGGATTAGCACTTCCTTGATGGAGGTCAGAAGCTGTGGAAACATGGAAGCGTATTGAACCTGGGATGGGACAAGGAAGTCATCCTGGAGGAAGGTACAGCTAGGATCTGAAGGAGGGAGAGTTAATCTGGTGCAGAGGGAGACATCAGATGGAGAAGGCAAGTGTTCCAGTTGAGAAAGCAGCATATTCTAAGGCACTGCAATAAGAGAAAAACAGGGTCAGAATGATAGAGGGAAAAAGAGTTTGGTGGCTAAAATGCAAAGGGGTGCAATAGGGCTGAGAGATAACAAAAACTCTGGCTGAGAATAAAGAATTGAGGGAGGGGCTTCCCTGGTGGTCCAGTGGTGAAGAATCCGCCTTCCAATGGACGTAGGTTGATCCCTGGTCAGGGAACTAAGATCCTGCATGCCGCAGGGCAACTAAGCGCACGTGCCACAACTACTGAGATCACACACCTCAACTAGAGAGCCCACGTGCCACAAACTACAGACCCCACATGCTCTGGAGCCCACACACCACAACTAGAAAAGAGAAAACCCACACACCACAACTGGAGAGAAGCCTACGAGCCACAACCAAGAGCCAGCGTGCCCCAAAGAAAGATGCCGCATGCCTCAATGAAGATCCTGCACGCCACAACTAAGATCCAATGCAGCCAAAAATAAATTAATTATTAAAAAAAAAAAAAAAAGGATTGAGGGGAAGAAAACTGAGAGGGGGAGAAGAGAGAGGTTCCCTTGTTCAGTAACTCAGATGTAGGATATTGTAGCCTGGGCCTGCAGAGTGCCAGAGAGACCACTTCATGACACAGCTAACGTGGAGGCACAATTCAGAGATTCAGAAAGTGGTCATGAGGGAAGGAAGAGGGGGTTCAAGGAAAACACCAGGATTTGGGGGCAGAGGAGTGGGTGTGGAGGAAGAGATGCTTAGCTGGGGAGTGGAGGTATTGGCAAAAAACAACGGAAAAGGAGCAGGCATTGGATCAATATTTCATATAATTAAATCCCATTGGTTTCTGTAGGATTATTTTACAACTAAAAAAAATTTTTAATCTAGTCCCACTAGAGTTTAAGCACAAAAATAGTTCCAAACATGAAGAGGAAAAAAATGACCTTTAAGATAGCAATAACAGATATTGGACAGATATTTTTCTGTGATTGTAATCAACACTCAGATGTGGGATCAATGAGAATTTAATTAACAATGAATAGAAGACAATGCAGCTCATAAAAACCACATTAAGATACTTATATTTAACAATTACAAATAGAAATATGATGAATCCAACTCACTGAAAATGAACTAGAATGATATGAAAATATTACAGGGGAAATATGTTTATTCAGGTCCCTAAAAATTATACCAAAGGAATTGTATTTTACATTTTCTAATGTAACAGTGCAATATTTTTCTCTCATTTCTGGAACTATTACAGTGCTGTATCTTTTGACATACAGTTACAGTAATTTGTGGGAAAAGAAGTATATCAATTTCTAATATGTAAAATATATCGTGTGTCAATCTGGTTTATAGATATTGTAAGGCGCACTAACCACTTTCCTCTTCATTTATCAATAACTGAATTTTTATTCAAGGCACATAATATATTGAATTAGGCAAAATTGAAGAGCAGGGCTTTTTTATGTCAACTACTAAATGTAACACATAATCACATTTCTCCCCCCCCCCCCATATTTTTATTCTGAAAGCTCATTTGATGTGTACACATGGCATATATTTCTGTCTGTGTGTTGGGGTGAAGAACAGAGTAAGCTGAGTTCAGAGGAGAGAAAAAGAAGAAACTACACAATATCTGGAACCTGGCCCAGAAAAAATCCCTGAGATCAACTATTAATCTTTGAGATTTTCATCCCTTTCTCTAAAGAATAGTAACTCATACACAGTTATGTAGAAATCAACGGCAAAGTTAATTAAAAACTAGATCTAACATTTCTTCCTTCAGCAATTTCTTGATGTTAATAGGAAAAGATGGCTCAGGTGAAATATCCAGGAAGAGAGAGGGAAGCCAGTGTTGATTAAAATACGATGTTCACAGTTAAGATTTATCTTCCTTTCAAGTTTCAAATCTGGGCCTTTCTTGCCCTTAGTGTAGAGAAAATGAAAGAGAGACCATTCACTACTTGCACTGACCCCACGGGGTTGCTGATACACATAGAGGCTCAGAGTTGTCCATTCTTAGTCTAGAAGATGGTAGAAAGAGACAGAAAAAAAGAAGGAAGTAGGTTAAAGAAAGCCAGGTGAAGATAAAATATATTTAACCAGCATTTTTTTCTCTATCTCAGTAGTTACTGCTTTAATTTAACTCTTTGTCTGACCTGAAAGGACTAAATAGGTTCTTTTTTTTTTTCTACTAAATAGGTTCTTGATTAAGAAGCTCCTGTGATTGTTGTTTTAAAGGAGGAACAAAGTTAAGAGTGTCTGTTCCGGGACAGGTATCCCTAACAGCTGTCTATGCAGCGTGGTTTTTAGACACATAAAGTCTATCAGCTGCAAAATGTATAGCCTATCAGAATCTCTCCAACATGAGAGGATCCATTGCATCAGGTAATAAACTGCCTCAAGTTATAGTCTACTTGCTCAGGTCATGTATTAGTTGGATTCTCCAGCTTAGGGCGAGGAGAGGACAGGCATTCACTGGTGAAGGATGTCCGAAGGATGTCCAAAGGAGTGTCAGAAGTGCACAGGGCTAGGGTGAGGAAGCCATTCCGCCTAAGGTAATGGAGTGCCTAGAGAAGGTGCCTACTGGGGTAGGGAAGAGATGATAAAAGGTGATGCTGGGACTTCAAAAGCACACTCATTTCTCAGGTTTGTTCAGGTCTAGTCCTGTATATGAAAGGAAACTTTTTTGCAGTCACATTTCTTTAAAATATGACCATGCAGAGGAAAGAAGCAGGACAAAATAGGAACAGTCAATCATCCAGAGTGGAGACATATATACTACATTTACGAGTAGTAACTCAAAGTCCCATAAGCCTTGGGAGTGGAATGACCAACGTTAACCATCTTGACATGCTGATGTTTAGAAATCCAGAAACAGGCCGGCTCTGCAGGTGTGTCCTCATAGTAAGTCACAGGTGCACCAGAGAGACCTGCTTTTCAGCTTTGCCCACAGGATACCCAATTAAAGAAGCTACTCCATTTTTACACAGCCTAGCAGGTTGAGGCTCCAAAATGGATTTGTGGGCATGTATTGTCTGGTTTGTTTGTTTATTTACATTCATATCCTTCTTCCTTTCTTTCACCCCTCATTTCCTATCTCTTTTTCTTCATCAGTAGAGTGCCTAGACATCCTGGTTTTCCCTGGATGGGTCCGCATTAAGCCTGAAATTGTGAGATCCTGGAAGTTAGGCTCCCCTTGCCCTTCATACGAGTATCTTAATTTGGACAATAAGTCCTAGGACATTTTGCTCATTGGTCTTAAGCTTTTTGACAGCCACATAGTTTCACTAATAAAACTGAAACCTCTATTGATGTTAAAAAGGAGCCTCATCCAAAGGAGCCAACGGAAGGCAAGGGGCCTCTATCCTCCATCAAAGTAATCCAGGATGACCCAGAGGGAGTCAGATTGACACTTCATTTGGGTATTATGAGAGGAATTATATACATATAGATATGTGGAAATATAGATATAGGTAGATGATAGATGATGATAGGTAGATGATAGATAGATGATAGATAGATAGATGATAGATAGATAATAGATCCCATTGTTTTAGTCTGACCTGGGCTATGCTCTCAGTAAATGTCAAGGTCATGTCATCAGAAGTTAATAATTGTAACAGCAGCTATCATTTATCAAGGATGTGCTAAGTCCAGGTGCATTGTCTATACTTCACAACATTTGCTCATGTAATACTCATAGTAACCCCGAAGGAAACATTTTTTACTGAGTTAAAAACAGGAATTCAGAGAGCTTAAACAGCTTGCCCAAAGTCACCTAACCATACAGAGGCAGACAGTGCAGCATAGCCCTGCTCCATCACTGCAACTACAGGGGCTCTTTCCTAACTTTTGGAGCCTAAGCACTGTGGACCAAACTCAGGCTTCATCCAAAGAATACATGATCTTACCACATCCTCTCAGCGGGCTTACAAAATTAGTATTCTTCCATCACAAAAAAAGGAAACTGCAGGAAAACAGATTAAGTAACTCCCCAAAGTCAGACTGCCTATTGTTTAAAGAACCAAGATTCCAACTTCAATCTCTCAAAGCCCAGAGTCTCTTAAACATGGCACTATACAATCTTGTCCTTCTGTTTTAATGCAAGCCTTGACTGAATTTTTAGAGAATTACCCATGGGCAAATTTTAAAGAATCATCATTTAATAGAACAGATAAAGAATTTCCTCTATCTATCGATGTTGGCTATTGCTGTTTCCTAGAAGCAATCTTCAAGCATACTTTGCCACGGCCCTGAAGTAGTTAAATGTCATTTCTAACTCTTAATACTTAACAAAATGGACTCTCAACCAAATATGTGAGTTAGTTGTATTACTGATTTGAAATTACTCTTTGAACACTTCTCGTTCATAAGGCAAGTCATTCAAATCATAATTAAAATATATGAATGACCTAATATGAAAGTTACTGTGAGTATCTCAAGGCTCATCATGTTTCCAGTAATCTCATAGGACATCATTAGGTTGTAAATTCCCAGCTGATTGTAAACTCCTAGCAGGAATCAGAGTATTTATTTGAAATATCAATCACTCTATAGAAGTTGTTTAGCCTCTTGCATATAGCAAGTAATAAACAAAGACTTCTTGAATAATGAATAACAACCATTGGGGCAAGTTTTGAAGAAGATATAGTTCTTGCCTTTGAGAATATTGGAATTGAATAGGTCAGATTTCAAAGGTGAAATTTTGTTGGGACACTTGCCTTTGTTTTTGTTTTGTTTGCTTTTAATACATGTTTATTGGAGTATAATTGCTTTACAGTTTTGTGTCAGTTTCTGCTGTACAACAAAGTGAATCAGCTATATGTATACATATATCCCTATATCCCCTCCCGCTTGAGCCTCCCTCCCCTCCTCCCTATCCCAGCCCTCTAGGTGATCTTACTGTGTTATGCAGCAGCTTCCCACTAGCTAGCTATTTTACATTTGGTAGTGTATATATGTCACACTACTCTCTCACTATGTCCCAGCCTCTCCTTCCCCCGCTGTATCCTCAAGTCCGCTCTCTACATCCATGTCTTTATTTTTGCCCAGCCACTAGGTTCATCGGTACCATTTTTCTAGATTCCATATATATGCATCAGCATATGGTATTTGTTTTTCTCTTTCTGGCTTATTTCACTCTGTATGGCAGTCTCTAGGTCCATCCACCTCACTACAAATAATTTAATTTTGTTCCTTTTTATGGCTGAGTAATATCCTATTGTATATATGTGCCACATCTTTCTTTATCCATTTACCTGTTGGACATTTAGGTTGCTTCCATGTCCTGGCTGGGACACTTGACTTTGAAAGACTATAATTGTGAACACC
The DNA here is from genome assembly GCF_030028045.1 of Hippopotamus amphibius kiboko. Taxonomy (NCBI): domain Eukaryota; kingdom Metazoa; phylum Chordata; class Mammalia; order Artiodactyla; family Hippopotamidae; genus Hippopotamus; species Hippopotamus amphibius. Next base: position 102,306,263 of record NC_080195.1, on the reverse strand, counting down.
ATCGCATTTTCTAGGATTTGCATTCCTATCTACCCATAAGGAATACATGCTGGCGAATTCTTCAGTAAGAGACCAAAAAAATGTTAACAGTCTCAGAAAACACACACACACACACAAATACACACAAGATAAAGATTTTTTAAGTAACAACCATCAGAGAGAATTTTAAATGTGCCGGTAATGTCTTCAGTACTTTTATATCTGCCATTAAGCTACTTCCAGACTATCTCTGAAGTGGCAGGCTGCTTTTTCTTGTCTTCATGATGAATTCTGTACCTAGAGCAGTAGATTAAAATGAGACCATTTTTAATAAAGCCATGCCAAGATTTAAAAGTAATTTAGTGGCATTAAGCATAATAAGCAAAATTATAGTGATGAAAGAAACATTTTCATTAAAGCTTTAAAAAACAACAGTCAGAACTCCAATGTAGGCATGGAATCGAGTCTACATTGTCTCAAGGGAACCAAAATAACAAATGACAGCTAGAATTTTAAGCTCATCATAACAAATATATAATTAGTTTTGACCTTTTCACAACATTCCAACAAGTAGAGTGATTCATAAGCATGCATGTTGCAAATGAAATTAATTGCAAGGGTATTTTTCACTGAAATGTTTAATGATCTCATCATAGATTTCCTCGTTTATTTCCTTCTGATTTCTTCCAGAAAATAATGCTATTATAAACCACACACCAGGCTCATTTCATCGAACCAGAACCAACCAGCGTCTACAACTTGTGTCTGGCTCATGTCATCCTGTTTATGTGTAAACTTTTTCTTTCCTCCTCTCTCACCACTTCCGTCTCTCCAAATCCGAACCGGCCTTAAAGACTCAGGTCAAATGCCACTGAGTACAGCAGTTCTTCGGAATCCTCAAGAGATTGTTTCCAGGAGCCACAGCAGATACCAAAATCTGCAGATGCCCTTTTGTAAAATGCCTAAATACAATGAAAAGTGTTGACCCTCCATATCCCTCAGTTTCGCATCTGCAGATGCAACCAATCACAGAGAGAAATTTCCAGATGCAAAACCCACAAACACAGAGGGCTGGGCTAATTCTGTACTTGAAGCTTTCCCTAATTTCTTCTGGTCTCTCTCCAGTGACCTGTATCTGCACTCAATCACTTTGACCTTAAAATTATTTGGTCCTTGTTGGTAACTTGTGTAGCATTCCATTTCCCTGTTATTATCTGCCTCTCCACCACCACTCCCAAGGACTGGCTTGCACAGTTCAGGATGTCAGCCCTTTTAAATGTGTAACTGAATCCAACCGAGACCATGAAACTGCCCCCAAAATATAAAACTTTACTCATTTCCTCCATTCCTAAACTTTCTTAGAAAGAACTTGGATTCATATTTTCCCTCTTTACCTCCCCCTTTAGGTTTTCCAGATCTTATTTTTCTCCCAAATATATAACAAAATACTGCAAGTTCCCAGAAACTCACAAAGTACATCAGATCTTTCAAGCAAAGGTCCATACTGAAGAGATTCTTCCTGGATATAAATGTTTGCATTTGCCTTGGCAATCTCAGAAGCCATTTGTAATTTTTTTTTTTTTTTTTTTTTTATTATTATTTTATTTTATTTTTTTGGGGAGTACATCAGGTTCAATCAACTGTTTTTATACACATATCCCCATATTCCCTCCCTTCCTTGACGCCCCACCCTCGATTCCCCCCCACCCTCCCTGCCCCAGTCCTCTAAGGCATCTTCCATCCTCGAGTTGGACTCCCTTTGTTATACAACAACTTCCCACTGACTATTTTACAGGTGGTAGTATATATATGTCTGTACTACTCTCCCGCTTCTTCTCAGTTTCCCCTTCACCCCCCGCCCCCTCCCATACCTCGAGTTCTCCAGTCCATTCCCTCTATCTGCTTCCCTGTTCTTGTCACTGAGTTCATCAGTACCATTTTTAGATTCCGTATATGTGAGTTAGCATACAATATTTGTCTTTCTCTTTCTGACTTACTTCACTCTGTATGACAGATTGTAGTTCTATCCACCTCATTACATATAGCTCCATCTCATCCCTTTTTATAGCTGAGTAATATTCCATTGTATATATATGCCACTTCTTCTGTATCCATTCATTTGTTGATGGGCATTTAGGTTGCTTCCATGTCCTGGCTATTGTAAAGAGTGCTGCAATAAACATTATGGTACAAGTTTCTTTTGGGATTATGGTTTTCTTTGGGTATATGCCCAGGAGTGGGATGACTGGATCATATGGTAGTTCTATTTGTAGTTTTTTAAGGAACCTCCAAATTGTTTTCCATAGTGGCTGTACCAACTTACAGTCCCACCAACAGTGCCGGAGAGTTCCCTTTTCTCCACACCCTCTCCAACATTTGTTGTTTCCAGACTTTGTGATGATGGCCATTCTGATTGGTGTGAGGTGATACCTCATTGTGGCTTTGACTTGCATTTCTCTGATGATGAGTGATGTTGAGCATCTTTTCATGTGTTTGTTGGCCATCTGTATGTCTTCTTTGGAGAAATGTCTATTTAGGTCTTCTGCCCATTTGTGGATTGGGTTATTTGCTTTTTTGGTATGAAGCTGCATGAGCTGCTTGTATATTTTGGAGGTTAATCCTTTGTCCGTTGTTTCATAGGCAATTATTTTTTCCCATTCTGAGGGTTGCCTTTTAGTCTTGTTTATGGTTTCTTTTGCTGTGCAAAAGCTTTTAAGTTTCATGAGGTCCCATCCGTTTAGTCTTGATTTTATTTCCATGATTCTAGGAGGTGGGTCAAAAAGGATGTTGCTTTGATGGATGTCAAAGAGTGTTCTGCCTATGTTTTCCTCTAGGAGTTTGATAGTGTCTGGCCTTATATGTAGGTCTTTAATCCATTTGGAGTTTATTTTTGTGTATGGTGTTAGGAAGTGTTCTAATTTCATTCTTTTACATGTTGCTGTCCAATTTTCCCAGCACCACTTATTGAAGAGGCTGTCTTTTTTCCATTGTATACTCGTGCCTCCTTTGTCAAAGATAAGGTGCCCATATGTGTTTGGGCTTACTTGTGAGTTCTCTATTCTGTTCCATTGATCTTCCTTTCTATTTTTGTGCCAGTACCATACTGTCTTGATCACTATGGCCTTGTAGTATAGTTTGAAGTCAGGAAGCCTGATTCCACCAACTCCATTTTTCCTTCTCAAGATTGCTTTGGCTATTCGGGGTCTTTTGCGTTTCCATACAAATCGTAAGATTTCTTGCTCTAGTTCTGTGAAAAATGCCATTGGTAATCTGATCGGGATTGCATTAAATCTGTAAATTGCTTTGGGTAGTACAGTCATTTTCACGATGTTGATTCTTCCAATCCAGGAACATGGTATATCCCTCCATCTGTTTATGTCATCTTTGATTTCTTTCATCAATGTCTTAAAGTTTTCTGCATACAGATCTTTTGCCTCCTTAGGCAGGTTTATTCCTAGGTATTTTATTCTTTTGGTTGCAATGGTGAATGGGAGAGTTTCCTTAATTTCTCTTTCTGCTCTTCCGTTGTTAGTGTATAGGAATGCAAGAGATTTCTGTGCATTAATTTTGTATCCTGCTACTTTACTAAACTCATCAATGAGTGCTAGCAGTTTTCTGGTAGAGTCTTTAGGGTTTTCTATATATAGTATCATGTCATCTGCAAAGAGTGATAATTTTACTTCTTCTTTTCCAATTTGGATTCCTTTAATTTCTTTTTCTTCTCTGATTGCTGTGGCTAACACTTCCAAAACTATGTTGAATAACAGTGGTGAGAGTGGACACCCTTGTCTTGTTCCTGTTCTTAGAGGAAATTCTTCCAGTTTTTCTCCATTGAGAACAATGTTGGCTTTTGGTTTGTCATATATGGCTTTTATGATGTTGAGGTAATTTCCTTCTATGCCCATTTTCTGGAGAGCTTTTATCATAAATGGATGTTGAACTTTGTCAAAAGCTTTTTCTGCATCTATTGAAATGATCATATGGTTTTTATCCTTCAATTTGTTGATATGATGTATCACGTTGATTGATTTGCGTATATTGAAGAATCCTTGCATCCCAGGGATAAACCCCACTTGATCGTGGTGTATGATTTTTTTAATGTGCTGTTGCAGTCTGTTCGCTAGTATTTTGTTGAGGATTTTTGCATCTATATTCATCAGTGATATTGGTCTGTAGTTTTCTTTTTTTGTGACATCTTTGCCTGGTTTTGGTATCAGGGTGATGGTAGCCTCATAGAATGAGTTTGGGAGTGCTCCGCCTTCTGCAATATTTTGGAAGAGTTTGAGAAGGATAGGTGTTAACTCTTCTCGAAATGTTTGATAGAATTCGCCTGTGAATCCATCTGGTCCTGGGCTTTTGTGTGTTGGGAGATTTTTAATCACTGCCTCAATTTCTGTACTTGTGATTGGTCTGTTCATGGTTTCTATTTCTTCCTGGTTCAGTCTTGGAAGATTGTATTTTTCTAAGAATGTATCCATTTCTTCCAGGTTATCCAATTGATTGGCATAGAGTTGCTTGTAGTAGTCTCTCATGATGTTTTGTATTTCTGAGGTGTCCGTTGTGACTTCTCCTTTTTCATTTCTAATTCTGTTGATTTGCGTCTTCTCCCTTTTTTTCTTGATGAGTCTGGCTAATGGTTTATCAATTTTGTTAATCTTCTCAAAGAACCAGCTTTTAGTTTTATTTATTTTTCTTATGGTTTCTTTCCTTTCTTTTTCATTTATTTCTGCTCTGATCTTTACGATTTCTTTCCTTCTGCTCACTTTGGGGTTTCTTTGTTCTTCTTTCTCTAGTTGTTTGAGGTGTAAGGTTAGGTTGTTTATTCGATCATTTTCTTGTTTCTTAAGGTAGGACTGTATTGCTATAAACTTCCCTCTTAGAACTGCTTTTGCTGCGTCCCATAGGTTTTGGGTTGTTGTGTTTTCGTTGTCATTTGTTTCTAGATACTTTTTGATTTCCTCTTTGATTTCTGTAGTGATTCCTTGGTTGTTTAATAGTGAATTGTTTAGCCTCCATGTGTTTGTATTTTTTGCAGTTTTTTTCCTGTAATTGATATCTAGTCTCATGGCGTTGTGGTCTGAGAAGATGCTTGATATGATTTCAATTTTCTTGAATTTGCTGAGGTTTGATTTGTGACCCAAGATGTGATCTATCCTGGAAAATGTTCCGTGTGCACTTGAGAAGAAAGTGTAGTCTGTCGTTTTTGGATGGAATGTCCTATAAATATCAATTAAGTTGAGATGGTCTAATGTGTCATTTAAAGCTTGTGTGTCTTTATTTATTTTCTGTTTGGATGATCTGTCCATTGATGTAAGTGGGGTGTTCAAGTCTCCCACTATAATTGTGTTACTGTCGATGTCCCCTTTTATAGCTGTTAGCATTTGCCTTGTGTATTGAGGTGCTCCTATATTGGGGGCATAGATATTTACCATTGTGATATGTTCTTCTTGGATGGATCCCTTGATCATTATGTAGTGCCCTTCCTTGTCTCTTTTAATAGTCTTTACTTTCAAGTCTAATTTGTCTGATATGAGTATTGCTACTCCAGCTTTCTTTTGACTTCCATTTGCATGGAATATCTTTTTCCATCCCTTCACTTTCAGTCTATATGTATCCCTTGGTCTGAAGTGGGTTTCTTGTAGGCAGCATATAGAAGGGTCTTGTTTTTGTATCCATTCAGCCAGTCTGTGTCTTTTGGTTGGAGCATTTAATCCATTGACATTTAAAGTGATTATTGACATGTGTGTTCCAATTACCATTTTCTTAATTGTTTTGGGTTTGTATTTGCAGGTGTTTTCCTTTTCTTGTGTTTCCTACTTAGAGAAGTTCCTTTAGCATTTGTTGTAAGGCTGGTTTGGTGGTGCTGAATTCTCTTAACTTTTGCTTGTCTGGAAAGCTTTTGATTTCTCCCTCAAATCTGAATGAGATTCTTGCTGGGTAAAGTATTCTTGGCTGTAGGTTTCTCTCTTTCAGGACTTTCAGTATATCCTGCCATTCCCTTCTGGCCTGCAGAGTTTCTGTAGAAAGGTCAGCTGTTATCCTGATGGGTTTTCCCTTATATGTTGTTTGTTGCTTTTCTCTTGCTGCTTTTAATATTTTTTCTTTGTGTTGAATTGTCGTTAGTTTGATTAATATGTGTCTTGGTGTATTTCTCCTTGGATTTATTCTGTATGGGACTCTCTGTGCTTCTTGGACTTGGTTCATTATTTCCTTTCCCATGTTGGGGAAGTTTTCCACTAGAACCTCTTCAAATATTTTCACAGACCCTTTCTTGTTTTCTTCTTCTTCTGGGATGCCTATAATTCGAATGTTGGTACGTTTAAGGTTATCACTGAGGTCTCTGAGGCTGTCTTCTAGTCTTTTTATTTTTTTATCTTTTTCCTGCTCTGTGGCGTTTATTTCTTCCATTCTATCTTCCAACTCACTTATTCGTTCTTCTGCCTCAGTCATTCTGCTGGTTAGAGCATCTAGAGTATTTTTAATTTCAGTTATTTTGTTATCCATTGCTGTTTGTTTTTCTGAGTTCTTATGAACTGTTTCTTGTACTTTCTCTAATTTGTTATCGAGATTTTGTATCATTTTTACTATCATTACTCTAAATTCTTTTTCAGGCATTTTTCCTATTTCCTCCTCATTTATTTGGTCTTGTGGGTTTTTTTCCTGCTCCTTTGCCTGCATGGTGTTTCTTTGTTTCCTCATGGTTGTCCAAGCTTTTGGGGTTGCTTGTCCTGGTGATAGAGGTGTTTATAGAAGACTGTCCAAGCCTCAGACTAATGTCCAAGTATTGGATTAGACGAATATTCAGTCGGCTATGTCAGGTTCTCCGCAGCCCTTTCCGGTGTCCGAGGCCGTCTGCTGGTGTTCAGCTGGTTCTCTGTGGGAATGACTGTGTCCTTCCGTGCATTCCCAATGCATCTGTGGAGAGGGATGCACTCCACGTCTCTCTACTTCGCCGCCATCTTTTTTCCTCTGCCATTTGTAATTTAAAAGACACAAGTGTAACCAAGACCCTAAAAAAATGTAACACATTAGCAAAGGTGACTATACACCCACAAAATGTATTAATTGAAAAATTTAGGACTAATAAATTAAAAGGAAGGCAGGAAGGGAGGGGAGGAGGAAGGGTTCCTGGGTTCAGCTAAACAGCAACTACCTTCACATTTATAAGAATGCTAGACTGGGGATGGGAAGTTCTGTTCCTCCACAGAGGAAGGAGGAAAGAGAACCTTATGCTATAACCTAAAGGAGATAGGTTGTAACTGAGTTGGACAATCCTCACAGGAGTGATAAAAATGCTAACGTTAACTATCAAAGGATTATAGGGGTTCTAATTTGTCTGAGATGATTGATATTGTGCTTCATTAAATTAGAAAGATGGGCTATACGATGGACCAAACACCTAGCCAGTTTTATTGCTCCATGTGGCAATAAAAGTCATTTAAATTTTATCAAATGTGATTGTTCTTTTTACCCCTGAATTAGCAATGAGCTCTGAAAACTTCTAACCAATGCCACAAAACATGCATCCAGGTACACCTTTCAGGTCTTATTAACAGTCACTCCGGTCATTCTCCCACTAACCTTTCCTACTCTTCAACCTATGAAAGCAGAGGTCTACAAAGGATAAAGCCTGAGAGACTTTTTAGACTCTCAGAGGATGGGGAGACTTCAAGCAGGAGAGACAGGCATTTCACTCCCCCACCAAATACTTCTGCAGGTGACTTCCTCAGATCACCCCATGCCCATTTGAATAGATGAAGTAGAGGATTACAAAGGAGATGGCCTTTGATCCTATGACTCTAGTACGGGGACATACCAGAGTAGTTTTGTGATTTATTCTGAATGAACAGCTGAATCAGAAAAAGAGCTCATCATGAGTATTTTTTCTCAAATTATCAGCTTTAAGACATTATTCTTCACTTCAGATCTTTCAGAGGATACTTTATTATCTTTAATCACCGCATCAGTAGAATCCACAGCGGCATTTGCTACCTCACATTTGTTCCAGGGTCTAGAATGCGGCCCCGAGACAATGGGTTGGACTTTCTTGAGCTGTGCCCTAAAATTTTCATTCCGAATCACACTGCTTTTGTAGTTTAAAATTATTTATTTAGCTATGAATCATGAAAAGATGGTAATGTTAAGTCAAAGTAAAAAGATTTATTTTTACTGACAGTGTAATTAGGACATCAGAGAGTTTTAGTGATAACACAGGGAAAGATGGAATCAATTTATGATCAGAATATTAAAACTCTGTTTTTCTATAGGTCAGATTTGCACTCAGTTTTATGGGTGACTATCTTCAAAAGAGGTCCAAGATCACCTGCTCAGCTTTTATTGGTGGTTCTCTGAGCACCTTTAGAGGAACTGGATAGGAGATGCTTCAGAAGCTGGTTTGTGCATGACAGAGGACTGTTGGTCCTTAGGTGGGACTTTTGTCTTCATTCCTCCCAATAGAATGCTTCCTTTAAGAACTGGCTAGATCCTTCCAGTTTCCTTTCAAGGGCCCAAAATGATTCCTGAATCTTGGTTTTATTCCTTCATTTACTCATTGTTTAGCTTTGGGTAAATCACAAACTTTTCTCACCTAAGGGTCATGGCAGGAACCCCTTGGCACTGTCCATTAGGGCAATGAAGGCAGTTTCATGAGGGCCTATTTCCTGAGTACGTGGGCAGACCTAAGGGTAGCAACAGTGGGGAGCTGTGACCACCCCCAAGTCTAAAGAACAAGGTACGCGAATCTGCAGACTCCCTTAAAAGGTCATCCAACAGGAGCTGTGGCCTTCAGGGGAGAAATGCATTCATTGTAAACCTGAGGCCCAGATGGAGTAGAGACAATAGAATCACAATTTCACTTTTTCAGGGCTCTGATTTTCTGATGGCCTCATATTGGCTCAATCCAGCCAGAACTCGTATTTGATCCACTAGTCATGAGAGCCAGTGACTCTGACTCCAAAGTTCACTTCCTAAACTAGAGAACAAACTGAAAAATAGATGTGGAGGTGCAAAGAGAGACTTCCCAGCACAATAGTTTTCTTCTATATTAAGATTTATATGGATCGATATGTAATAAGTACCGTTCAAAACTAGAGGATTATTAGGCATTGCAAAGAGAAATCCAAGGTCTCCTGAAATATACTTTAACTCATGCAGACACCTGATATTGTAAATTGCTTCTGGGAGAGAAAAAAAAGCGTGGAATAAAGTCAATATAGGAATTCTAGAAGGGGAAGGACACATCCATATTCAAGGTGCAGAAGCGGAGTTAGATTAACATGTGGGGAGTCTCTCCTGGGCCACTTACTACATGTGTGAACTTGAGTGAATTACTTCACTTCTCCCTGGACCTCAGTTTTCTCATATCAACAGTGCAACTGTTAGGAGTGGGTACATCATGTCTGACACAGAGTATTATTATTATTATTATTGATATTATTATTAAAGTCTGAAGTTAAGGTGGAGAGAATGAAACTCTAACTAGGGAGTCCCTATGTGGTTTCAAATCAAAATCATGGAGAAACACATGGGAAACCATGGGTTCCATGTGCAGCTCTAAGTTAAACTGCAGTATTCAGTGGCCAAAGACCTGCACACTTCCAGAATCGTAAAGTGGTGCTTCTTTCCACAAGCACCTCATGTTCATTGTCATCTTTAAATTGTAACGTTCATTTCTGGGGCACATCAAAGCCAAATAGGCTGTAACCTGGATCCAAAGAACAGGAGGATTTTGTTGTAAGTTTATAGTATGCCCCAGACTCCAAAATATACCAGTCCTTGAGAAATGGCTAGGCCTTTCAACAAATGTCTCAGTCAGGGTCCATGAAACAAAGGGCACACTCAAGGAATTAATAAAAGAGGTGTTATCGAAGGGACTGTCTATAGAGGTGAGGGCAGGAAAGACAAAAACCAGTAAGGGTTGACATTGTCATCCTTCAGCCAAAAGGGGCATTGGGAATGAATAGGTTACTAGAACCCAGCTTTAGCCATAGGAGAGAAATCACCTAACAGGAGCTGTGGCTATAGGTAAAAGAACACAGCCTCTGCTGACACCATAAACCACTGGTGGGGGGGGGGGGGGGGAGTATTATGGAATATTGTGCAACATGGCCTCCCATTGGAAAAACCCCACTAGAAGACACATGGCCAGGGAACCTGAGTGAGTGGTATACCCTGAGAGGTCAGCCTCCTTCCAGGACACAGAGCAGGGCAGAGAGGTGTACATAATAGATCTGCAGGGATGATGGAAAATAACCAGCACAAGCTTTGTGAATTCAAATTAAAACTAAGATCAGATGCAAAATTATCCTTAAGAAAAGATGGAGTCCATATTTCAGACCAGAGAATTATTTCCAGTTCTTGAAAGAACGCAAGGAAATGAAATCTATCCAACATGTTTTAACAGAGGTGGTGGAAGTGCACGGCCAAGCAACGGAAAAGACTTTGTAATAGTTTCCCTCGTTAGCAGATATTTCAAAATATTCTGGGCCTAGCTTCAATGCCCATTCCAGAGCCCCAGCTCACTCCAGGCCTCACCAGCTGCTCCATGTCTCTTTTATTCCCAACTAAAGTATTTGAGAGATATGTGACTTGAAGTTGAGCCTAAACCCTCTCTGGCCACTTGGCACCATAACTAGAAGGATTGTTCTCTGCTTACATCACACAGACAACACAGAGGTAATACCCACAGCTTCTGCAGGATTTCAGCAAACAGCCCCTTCCCTGCAGTGCTCATTGATGCAGTGAGTATTGCAGTCTGGCAGTGTTTCCCTATCTAGTCGTCCTTCTGTCCACATGTAGTTCTTCTGGAAAAGCATCTCACGCTGTAGCAAGCTGAGCTCAAATGTTAGGAGAAGTTATCTCTGGATGACAGTGGCTTAAATGATTGTTTCTCTTTCTACTTCTCTATATTTTCCAAAAATCTCTGAAATTCAAGAATTTACTTTTAAAAAAGTGGGTAACCATTTTAACTGAACTCTAGTGCCTTAAAATTTTCTTAGTGGCAAAAACTATGTATAAAAATGCCGGGAAAGAAAACCATAACTCTGAACAGAGAGATGGAGGATAAAACAAAAGATTGGTATTAACTGAGGTCTTCCTTTTATAGGCCCAATTTTCAGTAGTCCTGCATCCAGCAGCAATAACACTTGTTTTATCTTTGAAGTTCCTAATATATCATGAACAAGCTGGGTTTATCTAAGGAATGCAAGGAGTTTTCAAATATAAAATAAATCAATATAACCTACCAGATTAATACACTAGTGAAAAAAAGATATATCATCATCTCAAGTAATGCAAAATAAAAGCAATGAATATATTTTATTTTATTATATTTTTAAAAGCCTCTTATATGAGAAAAATAGAAGGAAACTCTACGTTTAATAAAGATTAAATACCGAAACTAAAGACATCAAACATTATGCTTAATGAGAAACTTTAGGTGTATTTCCCATAAGAATGAGAACAAAACAAGGATATTAACTAATAGAATTACTATTTAATCTAGTATTAAATAGCAGAAATTAGAGAAAGAGAGAGAGATAAAGAGCTTATAAGCATTATGGAAAGAAATAAAATGTTATTTGTAAATACTGTAATCTGCTACCTAGGAAAATCATCAATCTCAACAGATAAACTATTAAAGTAATTAGAGTGAGTTTATCATAGTTGTGTCCGAACTACAAAAATCAATAGTATTGTTCTATACCAACAATAATTACTTAGAACAAGTAATACAGATAAGATTTATTCATAATAACAATAAAATCATAAACTATCTTGAAACTAAGCTAACCAAAAATTCACAAGAATACAATAGGTAAAATTTTTAAATGCTAATAAAGGACATAGAAGGTAAGTTCTATGGAGAGAGAGTCCAGGCTCTTGAGTAGGAAGACAATATTATAAAGCTGTTACTGGTCTCCAATTTAATCTACACATATAACAGCATCCCAACCAAAATTAGATCTCTTTGAAGAACTGAATAGACATATGTAGATATTTATATAGAGGAATCAAAGCCCACAGGTAGCTAAGTCAACCTTTAAAAAGAAGAGGAAAGAAGAAACAATGTACCTAATGTTGACATACCTCAGTTACAGTTAGAAAAACCAGGATGGTACTGGCAAAACAAAAATAAAGCAGGCAAATGACTAATAGAACAGAATAGAACTCATAGAATGATGCACATTTATGTGAGAGGTTACTATATGATAAGGCTGGAGCCATAAATTGATGGGTAAGGATAAAGGAGAGGTTGTTCAATAGATGATGTAGTAAAAAATTATTCATTATGTGGAGAAGATAAAAGTGAACACACCAGCACTTGAAGGGTGAACTCTAAATGTGAAAGGTTTAAGCTTGAAGGCAAGAAAGGCTCAATAAACATGTTTTAAAAAGAGAATAGAAACTTCTCTGGTGGTCCAGTAGTGATGACCTAGAGGGATGGGATAGGTAGGGTAGGAGAGAGGCTCAAGAAGGAGGGGATATGGAGATATATGTATGAGGGTGAGTCATAAATTATCTGCACTCCAGTAATATTAAAACTTCTCTTAGCCACAGTGATTTATCAGTGCTTTCCATTTAAGACTACTGTCTCCCCAGTCACTGCTGTGCAGGTATGAACGTGTTACATCAGTTCATTTGTAGCAGTGGTGCGAGCAAAATGGATGCCCCACTTGTGATTTGCACAAAAGAAGAGCAGCGTGTAGTGATGCATTTTTTGTGGTCTGAGAGTGTGCACGTCTGTACACTTCTGCCCACACTGCTGACACTCTGCAAAAGCTTTGTTTTGTGATGTTAAAGCATCCTCCCTAGATTCCTGACTTTGCTCCATTGGACTCTCACCTGTTTGGTCCCCTGAAAGCAGCCCTATGAGGACAAAGTTTCACTTCTGATGAAGTGAAGATGGCAGTGCTTTCGTGGCTTGCAACTCAGCCTAGAACATTTTTTAATGAGGGAATATGAAAGCTTGTTGACAGATGGAGAAACTGTATTGAAAACAAGGAGATTATGTCAAAAAATGATGTGTTTGTCTTTTCTGAAAGTTAATTAAAATAAATTCTACAACCAGAGTGTGGATAATTTTTGACTCACCCACATATAAATGCAGCTGATTCATTCTGTTGTACAGTAGAAACTAGCACAACATCATAAAGCAATTATACACCAATAAAGATCTGGAAAAAGGGAAAAAAAAGACTTCATGATCCCACTGTAGAAGGCATGTGTTCTATCCCTGGCCAAGGGAATTAAGATCCTGCATGCCATGCAGTGTGGCCAAAAAGAGAGAGAGAGAGAGAGAGAGAGAGAGAGAGAATAGACACATTTAAATCAAAAATATTTTTCAAGCCAAAAAAGAAACAAGAACCACAAGGGTAAAAAAAAAAAAAAAAAACAATGAGCAAACAATACAGCTAGACAATTTACAGAGTTGGAAACCCAAGGGTTAACAGGAATATGAAGAAATGTTCAAAATCATTAGCCACTGGAAAAATTAAAATTAAAATTACAATGATATATTTCTGTATACATATTAGTCTACCAAAAAGGAAAGCTGAAGCAAGAAATATTGGTGGGGATGTGGGGATAGAGGCATCCTTAAGCACTGCTGGTGAGAGCAGACTGGTATTGACAGTCCAGAGTGCAAAATGACACTTCTTGGTCGAAAGGAGTTTGTACATGCCCAATGACCAAGCCATTCCATCTCTGGGTTTATGAATTAAAAATACTTTCACACAGGTCCACAGAGTATAAGAAAGGGGATGTTAACGCAGCATTATTTTTAGAGGCAATTGGGTATCGATCCTTGAGAAAGGAGGTACATGTATAGGAAACTGCTGGCTTATCACCAAGCCTTTTTCTTCCTCTTCCAGGAAGAAAAGGCATTCCTTAGCATCCCCTTGAGATTAGGTGAAAACCCATGGCTGAATTCCAGAAAAAGGAATGTTTGGCCAGAATTTAATAGACCACATGCAGACCTGGACATAAGAAACTCCCCAGTGGAACCCTTCCAGGGTTTTCCTCCAACCACATGGTTTGAATGAAGAAAATCCCTAGAGCAGGATGGGATCCAAGTGTTGAAGACTGTGTAGCTACAAGATGGAAGGAGTATCTAGAAACAATAAATGCTGGAGAGGGTGTGGAGAAAAGGGAACCCTCTTGTACTGTTGGTGGGAATGTAAATTGGTACAGCCACTATGGAGAACAGTATGGATGTTCCTTAAAAAACTAAAAATGGAATTACTATATGACCCAGTAATCCCACTACTGGGCATATAACCAGAGAAAACCATAATTCAAAAAGAAATTGTACCACGATATTCATTGCAGTGCTATTTACAATAGCCAGGACATGGAAGCAATCTAAATGCCCATCAACAGATGAATGGATAAAGAAGATGTAGCACATATATACAATGGAATATTACTTAGCCATAAAAAGGAATGAAATTGAGTTATTTGTAGTGAGGTGGATGGACCTAAAGACTGTCATACAGAGTGAAGTGAGTCAGAAAGAGAAAAACAAATACCGTATGCTAACTCATATATATGGAATGTAAAAAAAATGGTACTGATGAATCCAGTAACAGGACAAGAATAAAGATGCAGATGTAGAGAATGGACTTGAGGACATGGGGTGGGGGGTGCAAAGGGGAAGCTGGGATGAAGTGAAAGAGTAACACTGACATATATACACTACCATATGTAAAATAGCTAGTGGGAAGTTGCTGCACAACATAGGGAGATTAGCTCAATGATGGGTGATGACAGAGGGCTGGGAGGGAGGGGATATGGGGATATATGTATAAATACAGCTGATTCACTTTGTTGTACAGCAGAAACTGGCCCAACAGTGTAAAGCAATTATATTCCAAAAAAGAGCTTAGAAAAAGATGGAAGGAGTCTGAGTCCTTGAATCATCCCTTGGAGAAAAACCACATAACTAAGAGCACCCACTTTGGACCGTTAATTCAGTTTCAACTTCATTAACTAATCTGATATTAAGCCCCTGAAATTCGAAGAGTTTACTGGTTACATGAGTAGTGTTACCTTAACTAATTTAGCAGATAAAATGTGATTTATGCACACCATTGAGTATGCAATAGACTAAATGCTTGTGTCTCCCCAGAATTCATGTGTTGAAACCTAATCCCCGATGCGTTAGTATTTAAAGATGGGACTTTGGGGAGGTAATTAGGTCAGGAGGGCAAACTCCTCCTGAATAGGATAAGTGACCATATAAAAGAGATCTCAGTGAGCTTCTTCACCCCTTCCAACATATGAGAACACAGCAAGAAGATGGCTGTCTATGAACCTGGTATCTTATGCATTAAACATGTTATACTGTGAGGTTGTAGAGGAAGAGTGAGAAGAGGAATGAGATTGCATATTGGGTAAAAGGAAATAGATTAATGTGTGACTGAATGAGTAAATTAATAAATTTAGAGTTTCATGCGTAGGCAAATAGTGGTAAATGTAACATGTAACAACAGATATTTATTTCTTACAGTTCCAGGGGCTGGAAGTCAAGATCAGGGTCTCACATTGTTGGGTTCTAATGAGGGCTCTGTTCGTGGTTTGTAGATGTCTACTTTCTCACTGGTTCCTCAGAAAGTCAGAGGAGAGAGAGAGAGAGCAAGCTTTCTGCTCTTTCTTTTTTTATCCTCAGCTTTACTGAGCTGTGATGACATATAACATTGTATAAGTTTAAGGTGTACAACCTGTTGATTTGATACACTAAAATATTGGGTAATGATTACCATGGTAGCATTAGCTAACACCTCCATCACTCACATAATTACCATTTCTTTTTTTGTGGTAAGAACATTTAAGATATATTCTCTCAGCAACTTTCAAATATATAATAGAGTATTGTTAACTATAATCACCTTGCTGTACATTAATTCTCAAAATGTATTCATCTTATAACCAAAAGTTTGTACCCTTTGACGAACTTCTCCTCATTTCTGCCCCCCCAGGCCCCAGCAATCCCCATTCCATTCTCTGTTTCTATGAGTTTGGTCTTTTTAGATGCCACGTATAAGTGATATCATGCAGTACTTATCTTTCTCTGTCTGACTTAGTTCACTTAGCATAATGCTCTCAAGGTCCATCCATATTGTTGCAAATGGCAGGATTTCCTTTTCTTACGGTTGAATAATATTCCATTGTATATATACCATATCTTCTTTATCTACTCATCTGTAGACAGACACTTAGGGTTTTTTTCTTATATTGGCTATTGAGAATAATGCTGTGATGAACATGGGAGTGCAGCTATCTCTTTGAGATCCTGACTTATTTCCTTTGGAAAAATACCTGGAAGTGGAATTGCTATCATATGATAGTTCTATTTTTAATTTTAACTCCATACCATTTTCCATAGTGGCTATACCAATTTACATTCCCTCAAAAGTACATAAGTTTCCCTTTGCTCCACATCCTCACCTACACTAATCACTTGTGTTATTGATAATAGCCATTCCAACAGGTAAAAGATGGTATCTCGTGGTTTTGATTTGCATCTCCCTGATGGTTAGGAGTGTTGAGCACCTTTCCATGTACTTGTTGGCCATTTGTATGTCTTCTTTGAAAAAATCTATTCTGTACCTCTGCCCATTTTAAGATCAGATTATTTGGGGTTTTTTGCTATAGTGTATGTGTTCTTTATATAGTTTTAATATTAACCCCAATTTCTCTCATTCCATAGGTTGCCTTTTCATTTCATTGATCATTTCCTTTGCTGTGCAGATTTTTAATTTGATGTAATCCCACTTGATTTTTCCTTTTGCTTTTCATGTAATATCCAAAAAAATAATTGCTGAGAAAATATGAAGATGTTTTCCCTCTGTTTGCTTCTAGTTTATTGATTTCAGGTTTTACATTTAAGTTAATTCATTTTGAGTTCATTTGTGTGAGTGATATAAGATAGAGGACAAATTTCATTCTTCTGCATGTGGTTATTTAGTTTTTCCACTACCATTTACTAAAGCAAATATCCTTTCCCCTTAAGTATTTTTTGGCTCTTTTGTCAAATATTAGTTGGTCCTATATTCAGGGTTTATTTCTAGGCTCTAGATTCTGTTCTATTAGACTATGCATCTTATTTTATGCTAGTACAATACCATTTTGATTACTAGAGCTTTATAGTATTGCTTGGAATCAGGAAATGTGATGGCTCCAGCTTTGTTTTTTACTCAGGATTGGTTTGGTTATTGGATTCTTTCATGGTTCCATACAAATTTTAGAATTATTTTTTTCTATTTCCATGAAAAATGCCATTGGGATTTTGATAGAAACTGCATTGTGTCTATTGCTCTGCCATCGCTCTGGGTAGTATGGACACTTTAATAATATTAATTCTTCTGATCCATGAACATGAGATATCTTTTCATTTATTTGTATTTTCTCTCATTTCTTTTATCAAAGTCTTATAGTTTTCAGAGTGCAGATCTTTCACATCCTTGGTTAAATTAATTCCTAAGTATTTTATTGTTTTTGGTGCTATTGTGAATGGAATTATTTTCTTTACCTCTTTTTCATATACTTCATAGTCAGAAAATAGAAATGAAACAGATTTCTCTCTATATTGATTTTCTATCCTGCAACTGTACTGAATTTGTTAATGAGTTTTAACAGTTTTGGGGGGAGTCTTTAAGATTTTCTATATGCAAAATTATATCATCTGCAAACAAAGATAATTTCACTTCTTCCTTTCTGACATGGATGTCTTTTATTTCTTTTTCTTGCCTAATTTTTCTGGGTAAGACTTCCAGTGCTATGTTGAAAAGGAGTCATAAAAGTGGGATCCTTGTTGTGTTTCTGACCTTAGAGAAATAGCTTTTCACCATTGAGTATGATTTTGGCTGTGGGTTTGTCACATGGTCTATATTATGTTTGAGCTGTATTCTTTTTATAGCCAATTGCTTGAGTTTTTATCATGAAAGGATGCTGTATTTTGTCAAATGCTTATTTTGCATCTATTGGGATAATAATATAATTTTATCTTTCATTCTCTTAATGTGCTGTAGCACATTTATCGATATATAGTAAAACATCTTTGCAGCCCAAAGATACAGCCTGCCTGATCATGGTGTATGAATCTTTTAATGTGCTGTTGAATTTGGTTTGCTAGTATTTTGCCAAGAATTTTTACACTTGTATTCATCAGGGATATTTAGGTGCTCAACATTGATTGCATATCTATTTATGATTGTTATATCCTCACCATCATTAAATCACAACCTTCTTTGGTTCCTGTTACCATTTTGTGCTTCAAGTCTGTTTTGTCTGATATAAATATAGCTATGCTTGCTCCTTTTCGGTTTCCACTTGCAGGAAATATCTTTCTCCATCCCATTATTTTGGGCCTATGTGTGTCCTTAAAGGTGAAGTGAGTCTCTTGTAGGCAGAATGTTGTTGGGTCTTACCATTTTATCATTTAGAGTAATTATTGATAGGTAAGAACTTACTAATGCCATCTATTGTTTTCCGGCCATTTTACAGTTCCCTGGTTCTTTTCTTCCTCTCTTATTGCCTTCCTTTGTGAATTGAAGATTTTCCCTTGTGGTATCTTTGATTCCCTTCTCTTTATCTTTTGTGAATCTACTATAGGCTTTTTCTTTGTGGTTACCATGAAGCTTACATAAAACATCTTATTGATATAAAAGTCTACTTTATGCTGACAACTTAACTTCAATCACATAAAAAATTCTACCCTTTTGCTCCCCTTTTTAGGTTTTTGATATCACAGTTTACCTCTTTTTATACTGTGTATTCAATAATACATTATTGTATCTATAATTGTTTTTAATACTCTTGTCCTTTAACATTTATACTAGAGTTAAGTGGTTAACACACCACTATACTGTAGTATAGAGTATTCTAAATCTGACTGTGTACTTACCTTTAATAGTGGTGTTGTGTATTTTTATATGTTTTCATGTTACTAATTAGCTTCCCTTTATTGCATCTTGAAGAACTCCTCTTAGTATTTCTTGTATGGCAGTTCTAGCAATGATGAATGCCCTCAGCTTTTGTTTTTCTGGTAAAGACTTTATCTCATCTTCATTTCTGAAGAATAATTTTACCAAGGAAGAGTATTCTTTGTTGGCAGTTCTTTCTTATCTTTTTTCTTTCAGCTCTTTAAATATATCATCTCATTCTTTCCTGGCTTGTAAGTTTCCTACTGAGAAATTCTATGATAGCCATGTGAGCATCCCTTGTAAGTTACAAGCTTCTTTGCTCTTGCTGTTTTTGACATTTTGTCTTTGTCTTTGACTTTTGACAGTTTTATTATACTGTGTTTTGGAGAGAATCTCTTTAAGTTGATTTTGTTTGGTGACCTATGGGCTTCATGAACTTGGATATCACAATTTCTCTCCAGATTTGGGAATTTCTCAGTGATTATTTTTTTAAATAAACTTTCTGTCCCCTTTTCCCTCTTTTCTCCCTCTGAAACTCAAATAACTTGCAATTGGTTCTTTTATGGTATCCTATAGGTCACGGAGGTTTTCTTCACTCTTTTTCATTCTTTTTCCTCTTTTTCTTCTTAATGGGTAATTTCAAAGGTCATACCTTCTAATTCACAAATTTTTTCACCTGCTTGATCCATTCTTCTGTAGATGCTCTCCATTACATTTTTTAATTTCATTTATTGTATCCTTCAGCTCCAGCATTTCCATTTGGCTCTTTTTCACAATTTATATCTCTTTGTTGAACTTATTCTGTTTGTGTGTTGTTTTCCTGATTTTTTTTTTTTTTTGAATTGTCTTTCTGTGTTGTAGCTCATTAAGTTTTCTTAAAACAGCTATTTTGAATTCTTTGTTAGTCAAACCAAAGCTCTCCATGCCTTTGGCATCAGTTGCTAAAAGATTATTGTGATCATTTGGTGGTTTCATGTATCCTTGATTTTTCATGTTCCTTGAAGTTTGACATTGCTGTCTTCACTTTTGAAGTAGCAGGTACCTCTTTTAGTCTTTACTAACTGCCCTCTCCAATCCATCCAAACTTGTAAATTTTTTGCCCCAACAGTGTGCTGAAAATTCTCCTCCGGAAATCTGGATTTCCAAAAGTCTCTCTCATTCATGAGTGGTTGTCTAAAAGAGTGTTTTCCAGGGTCTTCTGGACCACAGCCAAGAGGGGCTGGAGCCAGTTCAAGGGCCTATGTGGGATCCCCAGCAGGGATCAAGGTCTATACATATTACCAGGCACGTAAGTGGGTGAGATTCCTCCTGGATATATTGCTACATGGTTCTGATCTTATAGCTCCCACAGAGGTACATTTGTCTATTAATAGATGCTGAATTGTTGCTGTGGGGGAGACAAAAATAAGTGCTGTTTTCTTGATGTCAAAAACAAGTGACAATACTGATGTTACTCCTGATGTCTCTTCTTGTAAAGGGTACCACTTCCATCATGAGGGCTCCACTCTCATGACCTTATCTAAACCTAGTAATCTCCTTAAGGCTCCATCACCAAATACTATCACACTGCAGGTTAAGGTTTCAACATATGAATTTGGGGGGACATAACTCATCCTGTAAAAATTATTCTCGAATTCTGCTCAACCCCACAAAAGTTAGATCAACCTACAGGATTTTGTATAAGGTCCCAGCAGGAAGGCCACTCAGAAGCAAAGGAGGAACAAGACTCACAGATTGGAAAGGAAATCTCTTCTGCTGCCTAAGCAATGCCCCCTGAAACTAGCTACAAAGGAAATGCTAATTAGTCCACAGCAGCACCGGGAAATGGGCTGAAGTGCCAGTTCCAAGCTGTTGAAAGGAACATAGCAGTTCTTTGCAAAGGAGTCTAATCTTCATTTTTTGAATAGGGATGAGTATCTGGGGCAGTGCTGAAATGATGTATGCTGTTGTCTGAGTCAATCCTGCACACCTTACTGTAGGAAAAAAACAAACTGAATCAGAGAGGCCACAGGCACATATACACTCACACATACCCCTAATCTCAAGCAGCACTAAATTACCTGAAAGTGTCTCAATTAAAGAGAATTACCGCCTCCTTTAAGCTGCAATCATAGCCATTATGTATCATCGGGCCTAAATCAGTTCCCTGGGAGATGTCCTGATTAAGCGGATTTCCCAATTAAACCTGTCCCAGTTAAGTGGAGCATACCATTCTGATTAGATTCCTAATTTATATGGGAGGCTGTATACTTTATATAAAGGGAAAAGGGAAGTTGAAGAAAATTGTCAGCCTCTGAAATTCCTCCCTATGCATTTTTTCTTCCAACAATAAACCTTCCCTCTTCTCTGACAAACAGAGGCACTCACTAGCCAAAGTAGTTCTAAATCTCTTAAATAAAATATGAAATGTTCCTTGTGGAGTCACAACTGTCCTTCAAGAACTGTAAGGAACATCGCCGTCATCCCCTGTGGGACAGACCCTTTGATGGGCCAGTGGCAGAGAGAGACACACAGAGGAAAAGAGTGGCCAGATTGGGACACACATAGTCTTTTGTACTTTTTTAAAAAATAGTTTGCAGTGTACTTGGTCACAAACACAAGTTAATAAATAAAGGCATGAGTAAATGAATGGCACACCTGACCATGGGGGCAAGATGAAAAGTTAAAGCATATCACTGTTGTACTTGCTGACGTCCCAAGCCACAAAATAAGGAGAAATGTTGGCCTCAAAGCTACACTGAAAATCTGAAAATATATTTGGCTTCACTCTTAGACTTGAACATGGTGTCAAATGAAATGACAAACCCGTTGGACTCATGTAGTACAGGACTTTCTGGAGAGGTTCAAATACAGTTCTATGAGGAGGCAATGACTGGTATGAGTTTGAAAGTGTCACCTAATGTCTTCAAGTGTCAGTTTCCTTGTCTACCAAATGTATTATTGAGCTTAAGTCAGTTCCCTGGGAGATGTTTGGACCAAATAATTTCAGAGGTCTTGGCCAACCTCTACATTCTGTAACATTCAAGCATCCACTAGAAGCAGTCACAGACATTAGCAGAATTGTTAAACCCATAATTATGGTATATTACAGCAGAAGGATACATATTAAAATCAGTAATGGAAAAAGCTGTATAGGAAAGAATCCAGAAGGCAGTAGTGACAAGGTTCCAGTTGTCCTCTCCTTATGAAGTCATGTGGAAAACACTTAATTCCAGCAATAATGTTTGGCAAAACACATGAAGTATCGCCAACCCCAGGAGCTCATCTAAGCCTTGGTGTCTGGTATTTTTATTAAGGATCAGTCATGTCAGCTTGGGTGACCATCTGCATGGCTGACCTTAGCTCTCCAGAGTTCAAGCTGATACTGCAGCCCAAGGTCCCCAGCATAAATCACATTACTGGCATTAACTACTTGGCATAGCCCAAGGCCCAGGTAAACAAAGATACTCTTAACAGGCAGGATAGCCCAAATGCTCAGAGGTTACCTCCCAGGGGGTCAGCAAAAGCCAACCTTCCTTTCCAGTGTTCAGAGTTTGGAAAACTGGACCTGCTGAGGTAATCCTGTATTATGCAATGTCTCTCCACGTTGTCTCAGAATAGCTGAAGGCTCCCAGAGCAGCTGTCCCAAAGAGAAACCACAGAAGCCACAGGGCATTATCCTAGGCTTGGAAGTCACATAGCATAACTCTGTTCAGTTCACCAAGTCAGTCATGAAGCCCTGCTGATATTCAGGGGGTTCAGACAGAGACTCCGCCTCACGATAGGAGGAAGATCAAAGCAATTCTAGATAGATTTTTAAAACACTCAGTCACAGAGGCACAAGGAAACTTCTTCCTGCCTCTCCTGACTGCTAAGAAGTATTTTTTTCTTTTTGCCTCAGCCTACGCAGAAAGCACTGTCAAGTCAAAAGAAATAAACACAGAGAATTCTTTCAAGGCAAACATGCAAAGTCTAGGCTCAAACACAGAAACTTCTATTGGCCTGAGGAGACGCTTTATCTGAGTGACTTAGCATTGCTGCCTGATGTGGGCAAGGTGTCCCAGAGACCCCAGTGCTCCCCAGGAGGCCCCCAAGCAGCCCTGGTCCCTTTCACCAGATTTGCCTGAAGGAATTGCATCTGTTCATAAAAGCTGCCGACTAGACTTCCTTTTTCTCTCCTTTTCCTGTTTTTTCTTTTTTCTCCTACTTCTAATTCTGTGTATAGAATTCTGTGTGAGTATCTTTTTTAAATGCTATCAGTCTTCTTAAAGAAAAAAACACCTATATAACAAACATGATAGATGTCTTTGCAAGCCAGTATTTGTTTCTGCGTGGATTACACGGGAAGAGAGACTTGAGACCTTCACTTCACAGCCCATGATATTTATGACCTGGTCATAGCCCCCATGAAAACAATGACTTTTGACTTATTCCATTCAGCATTCTACATTTAGCTCATAACCTTAATTTCAGACTCTTAGAAATTGAATTTTCCTTTGGGGAATGACCCTAAACCTTTCAAAAGACAGAAGGATTCTTGGCCTCGGAGAGAAAGCATGGAATTTTCAGACCAGTGAGGCTCTTGCCAATGTAGGTGCCAACCTCCCGCCATAGAGGGGAGTTTCTACAGGTGGTCTCTGACTCAAAGGATAGATAAACGCTCAACTGTTCAGAGAAATATCCTGCCCATTCACATCCACCCCCTGACTGGAGATGAGTAGCACAACTGTGCCAAGGCAAAAACAGTCTACAGAAATGTTTATCCAACATGTAAAGCCAGAAAGCAGTGAAGAGAATTCCTAATGATTCCCTTGTAGATGTCTGTTTTGCAAGGCAACTCTCAATGCAGTCACCTAGTGAGGGAAAGCACAGCACTCTTGGCCTGAAATCTCTCTGTAAACAAGATCTCATTTTGGAGAAGGCCGTCAATGGCGATGGCCAACATGGCTTAGAAACTAAACTCTTCCTCGGTCGTTACATCATGTTCCTTTGAATCTTGGTCAAACTTTTGTTTCAAAGTGAACACATGCAGAGCATATAAAGGAAGAAGATGAAGTCAAGGGAGCTTTTTGTATTGGATTATTTTTCTAGGCTTCCAAAGAAAGTAGACTTATTTGCAGTGCTGAGAACAGAGTAGATGGTTAAAACACAAAATGATTTTGAAGTTTAATTTAAATTTTACCCTCCTGGCTATTTGTGTTTGTATTTCATTTCACTTAAACAATAAAGTAGCTTGGACAGTTTGGGGTGTGTGGTTAAGCCTTTTAATTTTCTGGCCCTCGTGCACTACTGCTCACACAGCAAGGTGACTGCCCTTTGCACGGCAGCTGAATTTTTAAATTGTTCATTGATATTTTTGGTCTAACATCAACAAAATATTTTTGTATATATGTCCTATTGCTACATCTATCCAAACCAAATTTTTATGACATACGGGTCCCTCACTATTGTAGCAACTGCTCTTATATTCTGTTAACCACCCATGATAACCTATAGACAACAATTCTTCAAAGACATGACCCACATCTTAAACAGAATGAAAGGAGCACTGAAGAAATTCTAAAACCCTTCATACTTCTGAATAAATTCTTTCTTTGCTGAGGCTAGGGCTCAGCCATTGCGGAAAAATATTTTCCAAATAACAAGGAAGTCATTTTAAGTATTTGAGAATTGTTTGTCTTTTCAGCCGACTGGAGATCTTTTATCATCAAGAGTAGTTTCTTTGGAAGTAGATCTTTGTAATCAGAATGCAACGGCACCGTAAAGAGACCAGTGTATGAATCAGCCTGAATGTGTTTCACCTTTTCTTTACCATCTGATTGTGTTTTCTTTCATACTCTGATTTGTTTCCAGAACAGCTGTTTTGTTTTGTTGTATTTTCAGATTAGCAGAGTGTAGAGCCAGTATGATGAATGATCCAGGGCTGAGAGAAGGAAGGTTTGTTTCCCAAAAGCAGTATCTTCAAGTGCAGACATACCCGTTCTTGCTTTTTATTGTTAACTGGGTCAAAAGTGTGTGACATATGAAAACACAGCAGAGGACATACTATTTCTATTTTCTTTCATTGGCTCTCAACTTCATGTCATTTTGGAGGAGAATGTATATGTAAGTAGCATTCATGAATCTCCAACTATCACGGTGATAAGTGCACTCAAGGGGTGAAGATCAAAAAATCCTTGCTCTCAACTTTCAAGGAGCTTATATTCCAGTGGGAAATATTGAAGAGGCAAAAACGTACAGAAACAATATAGGTCCACATAGGAGAAGAAATGGGGACAAGCCTGGGAGCAGGGTGGATGTCAGAGTTAAACCACAATCTGGAGGCAGAAGCATAAACTAAATGGAAGAAGGGCTATTTTAAAATCTCAACAGTTTATGTTAGAGTCATTGATGGATTTTAGGATAGGAGGTTAGACAAGATCGAGAATGAGACACTACACATACCTGGACATCCAATTAGGATAATGTCCTACCAGCCTACTTCACTTTATCATCAAGATATAATCCAGGAATAAGTTACACAATATGAGGGTTGCCAGTCCTGGAATCAGCAAACTACAGCCTACCACCTGCTTTTGCATGGCCCATGTGCTAAGAATAGTTTATAAATGTCAGAAAATATCAAAAGAATATTCCATAACACAAATTACATGAAGTTCAAAGTTCATAAACATCATTTTGTTAGAACACAGCCACACACCAATTTCTTTATATATTGTTTATAGCTGCTTATGTGATACAAAAGCAGAGCTGAGTAGTTGTAACAGAGACTACATGGCCTGCGAAGCCTAAAATATTTACGACCTCACCCTTTACAGAAGTTTGCCTAACCCAGCCCTAAATTGTAGGGTCCTCAGATGTCCACGCATACTTACAAAGAGTTGCTGGCAGAAAATAAAGATGATCCTCACTATAAATGTTGAAATCCAACAGCCAATATATCACAGTGTTTTTCCCCACACTTTCACTACTTTTTACTTTGTGTACAATAAGACAAAATTGGCTAAAATTTCTCTAGTCACTGAAATAATAAATGCTATCATTCAGATAGTAGAAGGTGATTATTTTCCATCTTCCCAACAAAAGAACTAAAGAAAATGGAACTTAAGGCAGTAAGAATTTCAAATATATATAAAAAAAGAGTTTCTTATCAGACAGGAAGAAGGTTAAACATGGGTATGAAAGAAGGTTGGACATCTATTTTCCCTCCGTTACTAGAACTTCCTGCCTTTCCAGCTCAGGGAATAAAATAAGATGTTGTCACCTAGAAGAGTCAAGTAAATATGGCTCTAAACACTGTCTCTGTCTTCCAAGTAAGACTCTTTATGTAGGACAAGGATGAAGAGGAATCCCACTATCTCGCCCTGATGCTGACTACAGTATAAAGTAGGTCCCTTAAAGAGATTGAAATTGATGCTCATTCCTGTAGCCTCCTTGCCAAACCCCTGGGCCTAAGGAAGGACACATCCACTGCCTCCAGCAAAAAGGAACAGGAGCCAGTCTGCCTCAGTCTGAAGTGAACGTTGCTACTTACCATCCAGCTGACAGGAGGCTGATCAATGGCCCTCAAAGAGGGCCACATCCTTATTATCGGAATCTGTGAAGATCACATTATATGTCAAAAGGGAGTCTGCAGATGTGATTAAAGGGACAGATCTTGAGATGCTGGAAGTCACCCTGGATTATCTGGGTGAGTCCTGAATGTATGAGGGTGAGTCAAAAATTATCTGCACTCTGGTTGTAGAATTTATAGAAGTTTTCATATAACTAGAGTGCAGATAATTTTTGACTCACCCTCATAGTCACAAGTGTTCTCATAAGAGGGCGGTGGAGGGAAATTTGGCTACAACAGAAGAAGAAGGCCATGTGTCAACTGAGACAAGATGCTATGCCCTTGGCTTTGAAGCTAACAGAAGGGGTACTGAAACACAGAATGCAAAAAATGCAGCTGTAGAAGCTAGAAGAGCAAGGAAAGGGCTTCTACCTTAGAGGTTCTTGAACGTTCCAGCACCTTATTTTGGCCCAGTGAAACTGATATTGGACTTCTGACCTCCAGAACTGCAAGAGAATAAATGTGTGTTGCTTTAAGCCACCAAGTTTGTGGTAATTTGTTACAGCAGCCATGGGAAACTAGTAAGTACCTTCCATTGTCCTTAGTTTTATTCATGTATAAAAATGTGGATTACAACAGGACTTGCCACAGTGGGTTTAAGAGGGGTTAAAGAAGTTCTTACATATAGAAGCAACAGGAAGTGGGGGAGAAAAATGAGGCACTCACCTTAGACACAAAATTCATGGGGATGCCAAAAATTCAGTAATTGAGATAAATAATATTTGAGTGCCTTATATATTTTTTACTGCAATATAATTGCTTTACAATCTTGTACCAGTTTTTGAGGTACATCAAAGTGAATCAGCTGTATTTATACATATATCCCCATATCCCCCCCCTCCCACAACTTCCCCCCACCCTCCCTGTCCTGGCCCTCTAAGGCATCACCCATCAACGAGTTGATCTCCCTTTGTTATACAGCAACTTCCCATTAGCTGTCTGTTTTACAGTTGATAGCGTATATATGTCAATGCTACTCTCTCACTTCGTCCCAGCTTCCCCTTTGCCACCCCCCAGCCCAACCTCATGTCCTCCAGTCCATTCTCTGCATCTGCATCTTTATTCTTACCTTGTCACTGGGTTCATCAGTACCATTTTTTTAGATTCCATATGTATGAGTTAGCATACGGTATTTGTTTTTCTCTTTCTGACTCACTTTGCTCTGTATGACAGACTCTAGGTCTATCCACCTCATTACATATAGCTCCATTTCATTCCTTTTTATGGTTGAGTAATATTCCATTGTATATGTGTGCCACAACTTCTTTATCCATTCATCTGTTGATGGGCATTTAGGTTGCTTCCATGTCCTGGCTACTGTACATAGTGCTGCAATAAACATATGGTACATGTTTCTTTTTGGATTATGGTTTTCTCTGGCTATATGGCCAGTAGTGGGATTGCTGGGTCATACGGTAGTTCTATTTTTAGTTTTTTAAGAAACCTCCAAACTGTTTTCCATAGTGGCTGTACCAGCTTACATTCCCACCAGCACTGCAGGAGATTTCCCTTTTTTCCACACCCTCTCCAACATTTATTGTTTCTAGATTTTTTGATGATGGCCATTCTGACTGGTGTGAGGTGATACCTCATTGTGGCTTTGACTTGCATTTCTCTAATGATTGGTGATGTTGAGCATCTTTTCTTGTGTTTGTTAGCTATCTACATGTCTTCTTTGGAGAAATGTCTATTTAGGTCTTCCACCCATTTGTGGATTGGGTTATTTGCTTTTTTGTATGGAAACACAAAAGACCATGAATAGCCAAAGCAATCTTGAGAAGGAAAGACAGAGTTGGTGGAATTAGGCTTCCTGACTCCAAACTATACTACAAGGCTACAGTGATCAAGACAGTATGGTACTGGCACAAAAATAGAAAGGAAGATCAATGGAACAGAATAGAGGATCCAGAGGTAAACTCACGCACATACGGTCACCTTGTATTTGACAAAGAAGGCAAGAATATACAATGGAAAAAAGACAGCCTCTTCACTAAGTGGTGCTGGGAAAATTGGACAGCTACATGTAAAAGAATGAAATTAGAGCACTTCCTAACACCATACACAAAAATAAACTCAAAATGGGTTAAAGACCTAAATGTAAGGCCAAACACTATAAAACTCCTAGAGGAAAGCATAGGCAGAACACTCTATAACATACATCAAAGCAAGATCCTTTTTGATCCACCTCCTAGAATCATGGAAATAAAATCAAGAATAAACAAATGGGACCTCATGAAACTTAAAAGCTTTTGCATAGCAAAAGAAACCATAAACAAGACAAGAAAACAACCCTCAGAATGGGAGAAAATATTTGCCAATTAAGCAACTGACAAAGGATTAATCTCCAAAATATATAAGCAGCTCATGCAGCTTAATACCTAAGGAGTGCCTTATATTTTCAAAAATCATGATTAATGTAAAAAAGAATCCTTAACTAACAAAATATCAAAATTTTAAATAAATACAGGATCAGTGTTACTAATTTTTCCTTTTGCCTCAGGCTCCAACATGGCTCAGCATGGCACTTTAGTGATGCTGTCATTACTTAAAATTTTGGTATTTTGTTCATCATGGATTTTTTTGTATTAATTCACCCTAGCCCAGGTTAAGTACAAAGTACTTAGAATAGTGCCTGGCACCTGCCAAGTACTTCAACAAATTTTAGTAACTATTACTACTTACTCCGTCCAAGACCTCCACCAGGTTATTCAAGAAATCTAGCTTACAGTCACCTGAAAGAGACAAGAACAGACTTCTCTAAGCAAATAAGCTCACCTCAGCCTATCCTGTTTTTATAACAGAGAGTTTAATTCTCTCTCTAGCACCATTGAGCACCAAATCCCTTCTATTCCTTTTCTCTGCACCATGACATCAATCCTAGGGGCTTTAAAGTAGTTAGAAGGTTCTCAATGGAGACAATAAGGAGAGAGAAAAGACAACTTGAATCCCCATCTCCTCCACTATCTTATGACATCATTCAGTGTGGCCAAAGCACTGGCAACATTTACTGAATGCTTAGTGCAATGTTAAATGCTTTACATGAATTCAAAATTCTGAGAGGTCAGTCCTACTGTTACCCATTATATAGATAATGAAAGTGAGACCTAAAGAAGTTAAATAATTCACAACTAGAGAATGAGACACTAAAACTCATCTTTCTCTGTGTCTACACCCTCTTCCCATTTGCCCAGTCACCCCACTTTTATAAGAACGCTTATTTTGGCCTTTTCCCACTCATTATCTTTGCCCAGGAGAAAAAATGGCTCTTTCGTCTGGCTCTTTTGCTAAGACATCCAGTTTTTCACCAAACTCTTAATTTATAGTAAACCCCAAAGACCTTGCTTTCAACTCAGTAACCCTTTCTCGTTAATTGAGCCTACCACCTTCCTTTATCAGACTCAGTAACTGGAAGAATCTGGGAAACTTGTGCTCCATCTGAAGCATTCCTCTTAGCATGCCCCCACCTTTCACCTGTTATAGTGGTGATCAATATTCCCTCCACTTACTGCTCCATTTTCTCCCATATTCAGCAGCAGCATCTCTATCTTAAAACAAATGCAGACATTTTGGCTCCCACTCAGTGAAAAACAGCAAGAAATTCTCAACATCCCCAGTGGTAGTTTCACATTCTGAAAATCCTTTGTCTCAGGATCAAAAGCATTGTTCACCCTGAGAATACAAGTCACTTCAAACATGGCGCCTCTGAGACTCTTCTTCACAACCTCCTCCACTTCCATCTGGTCCTTGCCATTCCTGGCCCATCATGACAACTGGCCTTAGCCATGGTTCAAAGACCTCTTTCCGAGGCTGGAATAACACTTCTTAGAACTTCAACTATGTACAGCTTCAGTGTTACAAGCAGGATTAGTCAGGGTTCTCCAGAGAAACAGAACCAATAGTGTATATACAAATGTACAAGACGAGCTTAATTATGTGAATTGGCTCATGCAATTATAGAGATTGAAATATGCCACTACCTGCTGTCTGTAATCTGGAGGACCAGAAAAGCCAGTGGTATAATTCAGTCTGAGTCCAATGGCCTAAAAACCAGTGAGACATCTGGTAAAATTCTCTGTGTCCAAAGATCCAAGGACCAAGAACTCTTGAAACAGAGCAGGACCCAAAGGTCCTTCCCTTCCATGTCCTCCACCTGCCTTTTGTCTGTAGAAAAACTTTAGCCAAAGAATAAGTTTAATCAGAGAAGTGAGAAAATGCAGACACAAAGGAAAGCAGTCAAACAAGACCAAATAATAATCGTGTCATTAAATAATGTCAAGGACCTTTAGTTCCTCCTCAAGGGCTATAGATAATATTCTGAGCCACATCCTTTGAGCTCTTTTGTTGATACTGAAGCCCCACCAGGTGGGAGAAGTTAACTACATGAAGACCAGACTGAAGCCATGACATAAGCTGCCATAATTCCAAGAACTGGCCTCAAAGAAATGGGAACAAACCCACACTGGAACTGAAGACTAACACTGTACTCAGAATAACCAAGATGATGCTGATTAGATCACCGCATAACCAATTTCAAGACGACACTCAGGGCTGACTGTGCTGTAGCCCCCTCCCTCTGCCTGTACGCTCCTGAAACTCCCTTTTAAAAGCTCTTTGCACCCTGATTGTCAGTGGGGAGTTGTCCTTTGGACATGAGTCCACCCTCTCCCCTGGTTGCCAACCTCCAGAATAAAGCAAACTTTCCTTTCCACCAACCTTGCCTCTCAAGTATTGTCTTTCGATTGGCAAGCAGCTGGACCTGAGTTTTTGTAACACTGTGTGTTCAAGATCAGAAGAAGGTGGATATCCCAGCTCAAGAAAAGAGAAGGGACTTTGCCCTTCCTCCACTTTTTTTTCTATTCAGGCCCCCAGTGGATTGGATGATGGCCCCCGACACTGGTGTGGATCTTCTTCACACAATTACCAATTCAAATGCTAATCTCATGCAGAAACACCCTCATACACACCCAGAAACAATGTTTTACCAGCTATCTGGACATCCCTTAGTTCAGTCAAGTCACATAAAATTAACCATCACAAATACCTTATTATTTCTACTATTTCTAACAGCCTTCTACATGTCTGGCCACAACATATTAACTTATGGAAGAACGATCAGATTTGGGGCCATGAAGCTTTTCTTACGGCCAAGGAACCTGGTCTCATCAGAATGTCCACTCCTACTGCTCCAGAACCCAAGATGAGGAGCTTTCCACATATTGCCCTTTCCTAATATCTTAATGGGAATAAGACTCATAAAGAAAAACAAACAACAAACAAAAGAACTCTTAGAAAGTTGCATATGTATTCCCTTATCTCCTGTATAGGAAATGAGCTTAATCTCAGCCTCCAAATTCAATTATTGAAAAAATAGATGCTATTACATATTTTGTCTATACTTCTTAATTTTTTTGGAGAGAGCAGTTATATGTTGAAGTCACCAGAAGATAATGGAGATTTGGAAAACTGATCATACTTCTTGGTAAGGTTAACCCAAATGGATGCATTGGATTAGGTCAGCCAAAGTGAATGTTCCTTGAAAATATCTGTGGAGGAGCAATTTCCCAAAATTCACTAAATGGTGACTCAGGATCAAAACTCACTGGTGTCTGTAACCATGTTACATGATTGTACACACAGAAGAGTAGAAATTTTAAAAATTGTAGCTGATTTTTGGCTACAGAAGTAAACTTTGATGAGATTGAGATGGACAGTCTCTCAAAATCGGTGGCCCTAAATCCTTGGCAGGTAACATACACTTCGCAACATATTTGTGATATAATTACAAGTTTTCTTTGCTTGCTTGTTTTCCTCCAGGTATTTCATTTTTTACCTTCTGCCCCCTGTAATCTAATCACATTGTTGACTCTGGTTTTATTGCCTGAGGGGAGAGAAGTAGAGGTAAATGTTTCAAAAGTCTAATACCTAAGGGAAATTCAAAGGATTTGAAGCAAATTGTTATGAAAAATACTACCAGTTAGCTTTTGCTGCGTGACAAACTGCTCCAAAATTCAGTGACTAGCATGGAAACCATTTTGTTGCCCTAGTTCCATGATCTGAGCCAGGCTTGGCTGATGGGCTGGGCTGGCTTATGGGTTTGAGATCAGCTGTCAGTAGATGGCTGTTGTCAGCTGGGGCGGATGGGAAACTTAGCTCTGTATCTCCCGTCATCCAGCAGACTATCCTTGGCTTCTTCACTCAGTGGAGTAGGGCCCGGGAGGGAGGGCAGATGCCTGCAATGCCTCATTAGGCCTGTGTCAGAACTTGCACCACATGACTCCTGCCACATTCTATTGGACAAAGCAAGTCACGAGGCCATCCCAAATTCAAGGAGTAGAGAAAGAGCCTCCATTCTTGATGGGAGGAGCCACGAGGATAAGTTACAAAGGGGCTGCCTGCAGAGAGGGGTGCAAAGTTGAAGCTGTCTTTGCAATTTGCCACATATACAGCGAAGGACTGGGGAATACCGAAACTGAGAGCAGGAATTCACGTGACAAAATACTGGTCTTATTCTTCCCATTCTGGGAAAGGTAAGAAGCCAGAGGGCAAGTAATGATGGTAGTGCTTAGAACAATGCTTTAGGGGTAATCCTAGGAAATCTGCAAAATCCCAGATGGGTTTGTAGGACCAGAGAGAGAAAGGTGCCCTGGAAGCAAAAGGTCCTAGTGAAGGGATGACTAAACAAAATTGCCTTCTTCCTTTGAAAATGAAAGAGAGAAAGAACAAGGCAAATCTTCTTAGCCAACAAGGTTTCCCATCTTCCAATCTCTTAAGAACATAACACCCCCACAATTGTCTCTACCCCAATCCTCAGTAAGTGATCATGAACTTTTAACCCTATCACAAATTACTACTTGAAAAAACATGATTTTCAAATTTTGACAGTTTCTACAAAGAAAGAGGGCACATTTCTATGCTAGGTGCCTTATCTCCCAGAACACTACACCTGTTGAGTAGAAAAGAAACCCAGCTGGTGTTCTGAAGAACAGAATCTTTGGTGGTTCCTGTTGCTGAATTACAAAGCAAGAAAAATAGAAGACCTATACAAATAGACATTATAAATAACTAGTGAAGAAAGCCTAAAGGCAAGATACGTCAACCGCTTGGGAAATGCCCAAGTCTCTCCTCTTTCAGCACTGCTGGAAGGCTATTAAAAACATTATGTCTAATTTTGCTTTCACCATTTGCTTAATAAAAATGGCTACATTGTATGACATCCATTATTTTTCTACTTCAGGTACATTTAGTCAAGAGCATCTCCAGGGTCACCCATCGCTTCAGGAGTTAGTTGTCTGTGATTTTTAAATATGGCAGTATATGTTTTTATCCCATGTAGCACCTTTCCTACAAAATGCATTTAAAAATATGACTCTAGGTTAAATAAATAATAATACTGATCAGAGAAAAATGAACTGGTGTTAGGCAAAAAGAGAAAAGATAATCTCAAGCTGAGTTCTCAAAAGAAATGTGGAGTTAATGAGGCAGATATGTGAAGGAGGATGATTGCAAATGACATGTGTGACAGAAAATATTTCCGTGCCAACAGATTTTCTCCGGGAAAGAAAATGACAAGAAAATCAGAAAAGTTTAAGACTAACAGCCACATTTTTTCACACTCAAGGAAGAACCAAAGAACTTATTTGCATAGGAGAAGTATTAATGGTGAAATAAAAATTAAAAATCTACAGTGTGGGAAAGATAGGATGCCAACTCAGTGTTATCTTGGACACACAGAATATTTCAAGTAACCTGTTTTCATTCTCTCCCCAACAACACACAGTGTTTGTTCCCCATAAAGTGGCACAGAGAGAAAATCCCATAGAAGCCTCGTGGATGCCAGGAGGAAAGTGAAGTTCACTCTGAGGTGCAGTTGACAGTTTCTTATTGTTCTTCCTCAAACCAGCCTTTAGCATATCCATTTTCAAGGCTTCTTTGCAAAAGAATTCTTTGCCGTCTTTGCCTGTGGTCTCTCCTCCTATGGGAAAATGTGTCAATATCATTCTATTCACTGTGAGAGCATCTTCCATTTCTCTCCATAAGGAAAAATGGGATTGGTGACTTCACAGATGACCCTTACAACAAGGATGTATTAAGTGCTACATATTTTAAGTGGGCAGAATTTGACCAATTATTACCAATGGGCTAGCAAAGTTTATGAGTTATTATTATATCTTATCCATATTTACCACATTGAAGTCTTCCCTGCTTAATAGTATATCAGAATATGATACCATTGCACGGTTGCCTAGATGTAAGGAGGCACTGAAATGCTTAGGTCTGATTCACCTCTTTTCTAGACTATCTAAAGTTGGTCAATTTTATCCTTTCTATCCAACTTGATCATGATATATCATGGATATCTGAAAGAAGTTCTGATCATGAATGATAGAGAAATACTGTGAAATCTAAAATTGATTACCAATTCATTCATCCTTTTTTTTTCTCTTCATAAATATTTATTGAGCACTTCTTATGTGCCAGGAATTGTGTTTGAGGCTGGAAACATAAAGATGGGGACTAAGGCCCTGCCCTTGAGCAGCTCCAGTGGGGTGCAGGAGACATCCCGTATATTAATTATTGTGATAACAGTGTATTGAGTGCTTTTGGACATGGGGACTTCTCAGAGCCTTCAGAAAGCAGCAGGAGCAGCTAGAAAGATAGAAGGATCACAGGTTCTCTGTTTATCCAAAATCCTTTGTTCTACTCTCTTGTTCTCTTTGGACGGCGTCCAGGCTCCATTCATCTGGAGCAGGGATGGGGATGCAATGGTCTAGAGCTGCGTAGGCAACCCTGCCTGACAGCTGCTCTCTGCTGCTCCCTGCAGGACTCATGGTGAATAGACTCATTTATTCCCAGGGACATTTTCTTGGCCGTAAAAGGATCCCATCTCCCATCATTTAAAAGGCAATTCCTAAATTCAACCAACTGCCACAAGAAGCAGAGACTGTACCCCCAAGTCAGGATCTGAAGGAGCCCTAAGTGGCTCGCTGAACCAGTCATAGGTGCATGCTGACCTCTTTGCCTAGATATGAGCAGGGAGTGATTAACAATCGACCGACTCTATTTTACTTATTTCTACAGGAAAATATTTTTCTGAACCACACTAGCATCCTGATTTAGGACCCATGGATCTTTTGTTTATCTCTTCTGAAAAGTGACAGCAGAGGTTTTAAAAAGAAGAGAAAAAACACTTTGCTGGTGTTTCCTCTTTTTTCTACTGAAAAAGTCAGTTACATCTTCATCTCTTTCCCGCTTGAAAGAATAAGGACTACGACCTTATTGGCCCTGATGGGGGACATTAGTGCCCAGTTCAGGAAGGTTTTCCCTCAATCATCACTCTTCGTCACTGTCTTAAGAAGAGCTGTGTAATAGCTATGCTTGCTGGTCAGCCATGTCCTGTGGCTCCTTCTTCTCTTTCTCGTGGCTGGTACCAGCCCAAGGAAGTCAGATTCCACAGTGTTTCCTTCAGATGTGCCCCCCACATTCCCTGTCAATTCATTAGCATATTCATTTACAGGAATGTGTGTTTCTTTTAAATCATGTCATATTATCATTTCTAAAATTATTTCTACTTTTAATTTTTTTCATTTCTTTTTCTTTCTCTTCCCTCAATCAACCCCTCAATTTCTCCTACAAATTCCCCCATGGATCCTTTCAGCTCTGCTTGGACCGCTTCTCACCACAGGCTTCAAAGGATATTTCCTCCTGATTTTCCAAACGAGCCAAAATGAAGCTTCAAGCCCACAACCAGTGCATGCTTCCCCACACACCATTCATGTGTGATTTTAACCTTTCTTGTACCTTTAGAGGCTGACCCTCCTAGGCTTCTGTAGCATGGGGGAGCAAAGGAGGCTTTATTAAAATTCATATCTAAATCACAATAACTCTTAGTTCCCACCTGCTTAATGGAAGGACCAAACAGAATTGCTCAAAGCTTCTTCAATTGTTTCAGAAATTCCAGGATTGCTCTCATGACAGCAGGAAATGAATCCGCTTGTGGGCTTTGATTTCAGGCACGTGTGCCATCCACTGCCTGTACTGAAGGAGGCATCTTGAGGCGGTTTCGCTCCAAGGCTTACAGACTTTCTCAGAGACCAGGGGTTGAGGATATTTCCACTGCAATTCTGGGCACCACATTGCTCACCCAGTGGCCATCCTGAGGTCCCAGTCTGCTTAAGATACTAGGGTGATGGTCTCAGTCACCTTTTCTACCTGAGTCCTAAAGTTGCTCTGCTTACCCGCCGATTCACAAAAAGCCTTTAAGCTTCTGGCTTAAACTCCTCCCTTATTAGACTTGAGAACTGGCTCTGCCAAACTCTGGAAAAGAGTGGGACATATATGCCACCCCTCCCTTACATAGTCCTATGATCTTTCTTTTCTCCTTCCCAAGTGGCTTTGCTCATATTAGGATAAATGGTGCCCCCAAAAAGACATGTCCAGGTCTCAACCTCTGCCACCTATGAATATGATCTTATTTGGACATAGAACATTTGTGGATTTTTGCAGATGCAGGAGAGAAGACCAGGTGAAGATGCAGGCAGATATTGGAGTGATGCTGCCATTGCAGGAGCCACCAGAAGCTGAAAGAGGTGAGGAAGGATCCTTCCCCAGAGCATTTGCAGCCCTGCAGGCACCTTGAGTTAGGACTTCTGGCTTCTAGGACCATGAGAGAATAAGTTTCTGTCGTTTTAAGCTGCCAAGTTTGTGGTAATTTGTGTCAACCCTAGGAAACGAATATAGTTCTCATCCCTGAATCTTCCACTTCTTATTCTTCCACTTACTTCAGCCAAAAAAAAATGCTTGGGCAAATAAAAACTGAGGGAAAATGTGTCACTTGTGACCACAAACAATTGAGTGCTGTCTGAGCACAATCCCATGCTTCAATTGGTTTCTCTTGCCAGACCATTTTGTTTACAGTTAAAGACTGTATTTCTTAAAATTCTGCTTGCTAATATTATAGACACTTGGTAGACAACCTATGATTATATTTAAAATTAATAGATTTTCTTTCACTCTACCATTCATTTTGCAACTCCATTGACTCTATCCTGACTAGCAACATGCAAAACAAACTATCCATAAGTTGAAAAGAGTAGGGGGCATTGTTTCAGTCTATGTCTGAATTCTCAAAGCAAAGATTATTAGGTCTTTCCAGAGTTCTAGAATTCCAAACACTCTCAGCAATCTGACACCAAGGCTCTGTTCTCAAGCTCTACTCTGGAGCAAAAACATATTTGAATTCCTTTCAACCTAAAAAAAAACCAACAAAAACAAAAGGCTCTCCCTCCACCATGTTCCCCCTAAGTCATCAAAATAGAAATAACCTTCTGGGGCTGTGGTTAAAGCATACATTTTGGCAACAGACAGACCGGAGTAGAATCCCAGCTCCATGACAACAGGCTACTCTCTCCCAGTCTTGCTTCTTCTTCAACACTAAGATGAGTGTTTGAGAGTTTATAACCCAAGAATACAATGAGATGGGACAGAGTAGAGGACTGAGTAGTGGACAGAAGGGCCTTTAAGGGACAGATGGGGACTAGAAAGGAGCCTCTGTGAAGCCTAGGAAAAGGGAGAGAAAGATTTGGAGTCCAAGGAAACACCTGAAGGACTCCTGGTCCTCTAGCAGGGCCAGCAAGGGATTGCTTGGGCATCTGCGGTTGGCAGAAGTTCACTGAGTAGCACTGATGCTGTCCCTGCGTGTCACAGATCACAGCACAAGCACCCAGAACCCTCGTTGGCAGTGTCAGAGTCACAGCAGGTCCCAAGAGACAGCTTTATTCCTGCTTACAGTGTCCAAGTGCAAGAAAGACAGATCCATGAATAGATGCTCAGAGCACATTTGGGAGAGAAGCTAAGGTAGCACATCCAGGGTACTTGACAATAACAGAAAGATCTCTCCATAAAGCAGACACATCCTAAGGTTTCCTGAGTTTGTAAACAAAAGTTCTCTGGGAAGAGTCAATGGTCATAATATAGTCCACACTTATATTTGTGTAATTATGTGCCCTACATGAGATTACTCTTCTTTTCTTCTTTAGCAAAAGCAGTTTCAGCATCTCTTTATGTGGACGTGGATAGAAGGCCACCTTGGGCCAGATCTCAAGAGGCACCTTTAAGTTTCATAGATGAATATCAGGCAACATTGGGTCATATCATTCCCCCCCCCCAGAGAGGCAAGAGAGACCCCTTAATGCACATAACATACACTCTTTTATATTAATTAAACATAAATATAATACAGAATTTTTAAAAGACTTGTATTTTTATGCCTGTTCTTGATATTTCTAGGGAGCCACAGAACACAGAATTGGTACTGGCAGTATGGTAGGAAATGAATCACCTGGGAGAAATTTTTAATGACAGCGTGGGTGATGTTCTCCTTGACAATGATCATTCTTCTTATTTGCTTCATGGAAGTGTTATGAGGATTAAAATCAAAAGATGAGGTACATATAGCCAATGGAATATTACTCAACCATAAAAAAAGGATGAAATAATGCCATTTGCAGCAACATAGATGGACCTAGAGATTATCATACTGCATGAAGTCAAAGACAAATATCATATGATTTTGCTTATATGTGGAACCTAAAAAAAGGTTACAAATGAACTTATCTACAGAACAGAAACAGAGTCACAGATGTAGAAAATAAATTTATGGTTATCAGAGGGTAAGGCGGGGGGGGGATAAATTGGAAGATTGGGATTTATATATACACAGTACTATTGGGTTGACCGAAAAGTACGTTTGGGTTTTTCCATAAAATGTTATAGAAAAAACCCGAATGAACTTTTTGGCCAACCCAGTATATACGTATAAAATAGATAACTAATAATAGATAACCTATTGTATGGCATAGGGCACTCTACTCAATACCCTCTAATGGCCTATATGGGAAAAGAATCTAAAAAAGAGTGAATATATATATATATGTGATTCACTTTGTTGTATATCTGAAATTGACACATTTCAAATCGATTATACCCAATAAAAATTATTTAAAAAATGAGATCATAAAAATGAAAATACGACCAAGAGTCACAAATTGAAGGTAACACAATCATTATTATTCTTTAATTCCAAGTCATTTACATGGGAACTACATACTTGGGTCACCAATTCTGTGTCCTGGCCCTCAGGTACATGGAAGATTTCTGATTAAAATTTTAATAACCATCTTATTGCTGTAGGAGGTTTCTCAAGAGCAAAATAACAAATGGCTATGACTGTTGGATTCTGCTGTTTCCCAGTTTTTCTCATTCCAGCTCCCTCAAAGCCTTTTCAATACACACACACACACACACACACACACACACACTTTACAGGAGTCCTTGAGTATTCATCTGTTTTACTAGAGCAGCCCTAAATAGAACACCTTGGTAAATTTTAGTATCTTTAAAACAAGAAAAGAGAAGATTTTTGTCCTCTTCTTATAATCCCTTTTGAATAGATTTTTGTAACAATTCTTTTATCTGTGTCTCAAGCCAGTACAAATCCTATTTTACCTTTTCTTTCAATATGTTTTTTTTTTTAAATCAACGCAAAGAAAAAACAAATCATGATTGATGAAGAAAGACACCTGATGTGGCTGTTGCACAAGGACCAGCATGTCAGAAATGACCACAGTTCTCCTGAAAGTAAGGTTACAAAATCACAACCAGAAAATGACTTTTGTAATCAGCCTCTAAAACTAATACCCAACAAGTGGCACCTTCTGCTAAAGCTCCTGGAAATCTTCCTAGATGCTATAAATCTGCATCTGTAGACCCTCCATCAGGAGCTAAATTCGTGTTCTGTCTACTGTTTTTGTTAGATTGGTAAAGAGCTAAGCAGGAATTTTTAAGTATAGTGTGGCTGTCTAATGAAATGCCAGTGTAAACAAGGACAGTAGTGAGAGAAGAACAGACAAGAGGATTTTACAGATTCTCCGTCTACTCCAAGGTCTCTCTCCCAGACTTCTCACTCCAAATTTTGTGCACCTACCCTGAGCCCAACATTTGCCACATACTGGAGGGCATATGGAATAAGCCAGATTTCTGCACTTCAGGGAACTTAAAATCTATTTGAAGGAATAAGACTAGCACAGGAACAATTACTTGAAAAACATACGAGTATGAATTTGTTGAATTTTAAATGCCTTAAAACATCATTAGAAAAGAAGTTCAATGAGAACTCCTGGATTAATCTGAGAAAGCTTCAAGATAAAGTGAGTGATTTAAGATGAACCTTGAAAGATGTGAAGCCTATAGGTAGGAGACAAACATAGGACTTCCCAACTGAGGGGAAGCACATGAAGGAAGACAAACAGTAATTCTCAGGTTTTAGTATATGGGAGTTTTTATAGAGATGGTAAATAATGGATAAGTAATTAGGTAGGTAGAAAGGTATAGACAGAGAGATGATCGATAGATAGATGACAGATAGATAGATACATATAGATAGATAGATGGTAGGTAGATAGATGATAGATAGATAGATGACAGATAGATAGATAGATAGATAGATGATAGGTGGATGGATAGATTGATGGATGGATGGATAGGTAGATAGACAGATAGATGGATATGTAAAAAAGAGAAAGAAAGAAAGAAAGAAAAAGAAAGGAAGGAAGGAAGGAAGGAAGGAAGGAAGAAAAAGAAAGAAAGAAAAAGAAAGAAAGAAAGAAAGAAAGAAAGAAAGAAAGAAAGAAAGAAAGAAAGAAAGAAAGAAAGAAAAAGGAAGGAAGAAAGAAAAAGAAAGGAAGGAAGAAAGAAAGAAAGAAAAAGAAAGGGGGAGGGAAGGAGGGAGGGAGGCAGGAAGGAAGGAAGAGGAAGGAAGGGAGGAAAGAAGAGACAGATTTCCCTGGGATCCACTACCGAAGACTCTAATTCAGAAAATCTTCCTAAGAGTTCCAGAAATATGGGTTTCTAGTTTATCTCCCATACACAGAAATGAAGAGGTGGCGACAAGCCACATTTTGAACAGCTCTGGACTATGAGCAAGACTGACAGCTCCCACTTGCTTTACAACAGGGATGCAAATGAACATTGTGAGTAGGCTTGTCCTAAGATAATTTTATTAGTATAGTACCTTTCCATTTTTAAACTAGTGTCATAATTGTAATTTTCCTTCAGAGGGGAAGGTGGTAACCATTTTATTTCCATTTTAAATGTTGGATACCAAGGGGCAAAAATGTTTTTGCCAAGATCAAAGCTAGTTAGTGGTAACACAACCCAGGTCTTGTGATGACTAGACAAACACTCACTCCACTAGATATAACTGACTTGCCACAGTTTCCTTGCCCGAAATGGAAACTGTTCTTTTGGTATTCATTAAACTGAAAAATACATAGATATATAGATGACCTTATATCTAATCAGAATGTTCAACTGCCTTTCCCAAAACTCACCTTGTATCTCTTCTTTCTGTTATGTTTTCATTCATTCCTTCATTCATTTCACAAAGTTACAGAGCAACAGCTGCATGCCTGACTAGATTCTAAGTTTAGGGAATAGAAATGGTCTCTCCCCGCATGGAGATGACATTTAACAAATAATTACAATTCTGATTACAAATCTGACAAGTGGGGAAATACAGGTTACTACAGGGAGTATAAACAAAGGGAGTTCAAAGAAGTCCACCAGGCAAGTCAAGCTTTGAAAGTTAAGAGTTAATTAAGATATGAAACATGACCAGTAGTTTCAATGAGAACATCCATGTTTGAGCAAAACAACAAAGCATCTTCAGGAAACAGGAAGAGAATTAATGGCTGCAGCAAGTGAACAAAGAAGAGAAGAGCATTTGGTGAAGGTGGACCACGTGGCTGAGGCAGGACTAATGGGCATCCCACACTGCTGTGTCACAGAGGGTATCCACTCCAGGCTCTGTGGGAAGTGAATCAGAAGGCTCTCATAATCTCTGGCAAGAACTTGTTCTTTTTTCCTAAGAGTAATAAGAAGCCACCGAAGCTCTTTAGTCATGAAATGATGATCAGAACCAGGTTCTGAAAAAAATCAGTATTTCAGCATGGTCTCCTTTACAGAGAAGTAGAGTGAAGAGGGTAACCAGGGGTCTAATTACGAGGCCATTGCAGTGATCTAGGAAAAAATCAGTGGTAGCACGGAATATGACTGTGGCAGTGTGGAGAAAGACAAGTGGATGAACAGCGGAGATGTCTATAAGGCAGAGCCTACAACCCAAAGACGTTTGGATTCAGGATGAGGGAAAGGGAATAGTCAAGGCTGACTTCCAATTATCTGATGAATGGAAGGATAGTGATCGCCATTCCCTGAGTCAGGAATGACTGGGAAAAGAGGAGTTTGGAAGGAGGAAAGGAAGAAGGGAGATAATCTAATTTAAACTGGGTTAAATTTTGGTTGCCTGGAAACCTTCTAAATGAAGATGTTAAGCGGACAATTGGATATTCTAGTTGGGACTCCGGAGAGTGGTCCTAGACTAGAGATGAATTTTCAGGAGCCATAAATATGAGAGTAAATGAGACCTCAGAGGGAAACATGGAGTGAGAGGAGAATAAAGCTTTAAAAAAGCCCTCAGGCAATCCAGTAGCTAAGGGTTATGTAGAGATGAGTGGTAGCAAAGGATGAAGAGAAGCCACAAGAAGGGAAGAGAAAATCAAAGCCAACAATGACAGTCTTTTAAAATCATCATTAAAATATCTAAATTCCTGTACATCTGATAAGATACAACCTAATATGGCATGACCGAACATACTCACTCACTGGTGGTGGTTATAGAATCTCATCTTGCAATAAAACCATAATATTCTGATCTCTTTATTTTGCCACCACTGGCAAAATGTACAAGGTTCATAGTAAGACATCGAAAGCAAATATAACTCCTTATTTAAAAAAAAATAGAGGGATTGGGATTGCCATATATACACTAATAAGAAAAAAAAATCAAATTGTACATTTTAAATATATTCAGTTTATAGTGTGTCAATTATATCTCAATAAAAGTCCTTAAAAATAAAAATAAATATAAAAATTAAAAAATAGAGGATTGCAAATGACCCTGCATTCCTCTGAAGTTGATTATTGAATTTGATCACCAATATCCTTTGTTTCTTCACTTACTAATTTTTGGCAATTTCATTCAAGAAAATAAATGTGCCACTATATGATTCCAATGAGCTTCTTTTCCTCCAAGGAACTAGTTCTGGCTAAAATTTCAGCAAAAGAGAAGAGTAAAACTGTTTGAATTAAGGTTTCTTTTTTTTTTTTTTAATTATCTCTGGGTTTAGTTTTTTTTACATGAACCCCAGGTAATGATTTGTCTTCTTTCCAATGAGATGATCTACAGTTCAACGTGAGGACAATTTGCCACCAAGGTTGATTTGTCCGGTCAGTTTTACTAATCCTTTTTGCCTTTGCATGTGTGTTTTAACAGAAATAGCGAGCTTAAATGCACAACCTTTCCAGAAGGAGGATAGTTTTTCCAAGAAGAAGGAACAAGGACTAAACCTCCAGACAACTTGTACATTTTGCAGCTGTTAACCAAGGCTCTGCCCAAAGATGAAATATCATGGTCATATTCTCCCCTTTCTGTTCTGTCACAACGATGCAATCATGGGTTTGAATTCAAAATCTCAAAACGCTAGTGTTTCTGTAGAGTGTTTTCCTAATGCACTCCAGTGCTCTACTCCACCTTGCCACAGAACTTGTGAAGCAACACTGCATTTTAGGTATCTTGTTTCAAATATTCTCTCACTCTGGGCCACTTGATTGCAGCGAGCATTTAATGAGCACCTTCTGGATACAAAGCACAGGGCAGAGTGTCGTAGATGATAGAAAGATAGAAAAAGATGAAAGGATGAGGTGAGGCCCCAGAAAAATGTATAAATACCATGAGCTCCGGAATCAAATCATCAACATCTTTGACTCTTTCAAAACTCCAGAATAATGATAAAAACCATTGCTAAGGTATGAAAAATCTTGGCCATGACTCCAAAGCCATAGAAAGCTGGAAGTTAC
Source organism: Hippopotamus amphibius kiboko (assembly GCF_030028045.1). Classification (NCBI taxonomy): domain Eukaryota; kingdom Metazoa; phylum Chordata; class Mammalia; order Artiodactyla; family Hippopotamidae; genus Hippopotamus; species Hippopotamus amphibius. Next base: position 102,261,800 of record NC_080195.1, on the reverse strand, counting down.
TCCAAAAGGTGGGAGGCGGGGTAGGGGGGAAATGGGAGTAAGCTGGAGAGAAGACATTGATGCTTAAAGTACTAAGGAATAAGTTAAAAATAAAACAGCTCACATTTATTGAATGTTCACTGTGAACCAGCAACCATGCTAAGTGCTTTATATGAATAATCCCATTTTCCTTACAAGCAATCCTATGAGTATTTTGTAGGATTTTACACCCTGTTTTATAAATGAGTAAGCGAAAGTGTAGAGACATTAAATAAATTATGCAAAATCACTCAGCTGGTAAATGACAGAGCCTGGGATATAATCCAGAGCCACTGCATATAGGACTGTCTACTTCTCTCTCTCTGACAACCTCACTTCCAGACTGACTCTAATCCTCAGGGTCCATTCGGTACACAGTGCCTAGGGCCCCCGAAACTTTTAGGGGCCCACAAAAATCTTTCTATTTCTAAGTCAGAAGAAAATATGAATATAATATCTTTATAATAATAATAATAATAATAATAATTAACCAGCCTCGATTGTGTCCCTCTTTATATCAACATAATCATAAAACATAATTTTTTTAATAGAGTAAGGGCTCCTCCAAGGCAAAGTTGTCCAGGACCCAGGAAAGTCGATATGGTGAGTACCATCTCTTGCTCAGGAAGAACCATACGCTCTCTTTTTCTAAGCCCCTTCAGGCTGAAAGTTGCCCTTACATAATTTTTTCCCTTCCATGTAATAAAATAATAACAACCAACACTTATATGGCTTCTACCATGTGCCAAGTATGGTTTTAAGTGCTTTATATACATTATTCACAAAACCCTGTTAAGGAGATGCTATTATTCGCTTCATTTTAAAGAGAGGATTTGATGTTCCTTTGAATCATATTCCACCCACATAAAAACACTAAGGCTCCTTTTGAGATGTGTCTCCAAGCTTAGAATTTTCCTAGAATGGCTTCACTTATGCAGTCATGCAATCATTCATGTATTTCTTTAACATGCCTATCTTAAGAAAGACACTCTCCGAGGCTCTGTAAATATGAGAAGAGAAAAAAAGCATCTCTGCTCACAAGTTGCTAACAGTCTGATGCTAAGCTCAAGAGGAGTATTTAAAACATACATCCTGTTGATTCAGCTATTTGGATCCTTAAAAAAAAGCTCTGTTATCTGCGAGATATTTGGGACTTGGTTTTGGTTGGCTGACGTGTGGTTGGTGGTCTTTGGGTGTTCGTTTGCTTATCTGTCTGGAAAGGTGTGAGAGATCTGTCTGGAAAGGTGTGAGAGATTGTACAGGAATTTACTTCACTTTTACGAGTGCATAAATAGAGCATAAATTGCTCTCTTCCAGAAGTTTCTACCCTGTTTAATAGAGATCTAATAAGAACTTTCCATAGAGGATTAATTTCAATACAAGTCTTTGTCAAATTTTTCAGATGTCTCATATAAGTAATAATACAAATATAAAACATCATTTCAGTCTTTCGCAAGACTTAAAAATCACCCAGTTTTCTGTCATGAAAGTGGTCCCTCTGTCACTGTTGGCATTTAGGATTAAATCAGTTTAATTGTTCTACTGATTTTACTTTGCAAGCACGGAACAAGGGCACACTCTGCCTGATATCATTAAGATAGCTTGAGGATGACTAGCCAAATGTTGACAAAAGGAGAGATTCATTATTGTGATTAAATAAAGCAACCACGTTACTGTTAAACTTCCAGCCACCTCTCCCCCACCGCACAGTTCACTGCTATTAAAACATTCTTTCACAGGAATGAATACATGGCCATTAATCTCATTCCTTTTTAAAACTCTTTTAGTTTGCTGTTGAAAAACCATCAAGCTCATCGTTGGGTATATCAAGGAGCTCAATAAGTGGGTCCTTCATTATTATTATTAATATCGAGAGTTTCAACCTGGTTTCCTTTTGCACCAGCTTTTACAATCATTTCTATGCAGTCTCTAGTTAAATATGACTAGATGAAATGATAGTGGACTCTTTTTTCCGCATTAATACTTACTTAAAATGTTTCAATATTATTTGCAGGAAACTTTTACCTTCCCAGCTGACTAATTATCATATTTAACAAAGCCTTTTTTGTGAGAGTAAAAGAGCAAAGCAATTGTCATCATTTGCAAGCACACTAAGACCAGCCCAGGGAATGTGACCTTCATTTAGGCATTTAATAATGTCCTAAGCTTTATCCATCCCACCTGCTAATCACCACAGCACAAGACGGTCCTGTGCTGGGCAACTGAAATATTTTTGTAAACAAAAAGTAAATTTTCTATTAACTTGTCTACACATTTTCCTATAACAGATGAGGAACATAAGGGAAAGGTCATTGAATGACACGGAGTTCCAGCTAGGTGTTATTGGAGGGAGGAAAGACAGAGTCTAGTGATAAGAAAAGCTACTAAAGCTTTCTTTCTTTGTGCCTTATTTGGGAAATAGAATCCTAAAATGACTTAGTTAAGACTCTCCACCAAAAGAAAAACAAGAACCTGCTAGATACATTTTTATTAAAAAAGAGAGAGAGAGAGAGAGATCTATGTGGCTATTACCATCGAAAAAAAAAAAAGAAAAGACATTCAGATTATAATGCATGAATTTATACCTATTATCACCAGCCCAGATGGAGTATTTTAAACTTTCTAAAGAGCCTCTAAAAGAAGCAGGAAAGAGATTTGAAATTTCTGATAATTGAAATAAATCCTTTTGTGTACTTCTAAGGCAGATGGTAGGCAACTCTCAAGAAATAACACATGAGGGGGAGGGTTGGATTGGGGGAGGTGATTCTGCTCCACTGAACTCAGAAAGCACATGTCTTGCAATAGCTGCTATTAAATAAACATTCTGGATCTATAACGGCTCTATCTCTGGTGACCATTTGCATGGTAAATTTAGAAGAGCAGTTTTAGAATCTCTTATTTATGTAGATTAGAAGGAAAATAATAATCCAAGGTTCTTTCCTGCCCAGAAGTTTACATTCTCTACTCCAGAAAGGAAAATTTTATATCATCAGCAAATATATAATGACGAGCCACTTAAAATTCTGGTTTCATTAATCATCGTACGCACTTGCTTTGCTTTTCCGGTATTTTGCAGACTCCAGTGTATGCACACACATTAAAAACTAGATAGATAGGTAACCTAGATATAGATATTTACACGGGATATGTGTATATTTCTTGTGGCTGGTGGACTCAGCTGATTAGAGCCCTATTTTAAAGCTTCCAAGGTCCAGACTTTGGTTTTGCTCTGTGGCAGGAATTGTGATGTTGTGATTTCTGATAAGAGATCTGTATTTGGCATTCATCCCTTTTCTGACACAGAGCTCCTAAAACCCTTGGAATTTCCTAACTGTTGAGAGTGAGAAAGGTGCCTTTTGTTATGTTAATGAGATGTCTTTGAGAAACTCCCTAGGTAACCTAAGGACAGGGGCTGGTTGCCCAGAGAAGCAACCCTGTGATTTGAGAACTTTGTCTCACTCCCTACCACCCCCACCTCAGAAAAGGGGAGAGGGGCTGGAGACTGAGTTGACCACCAATGGTCAATTGTGCTCATGTGAGGAAGCCTCTGTAGAAACCCAAAAGGACAGGTTTGGAGAACTTCCGGATTGGTGACCATGTGGAGGTGCTGGGAGGGTGCTGTTCTGAGAAGGCATGGAAGTTTCATGCACACCCTTTCTCCATATCTTGCTCTATGTGTCTGTTTCATCTGGCTGTTCCTCAGTTCTAGCTTTTCATAATAAACCAATCATCTAGTAAGTCAAATGTTTCTCTGAGTTCTGTGAGCCACTCTAGCAAATTAATCAAACCTGGGGAGGGGTTCCTGGGAACCTCCAATCTATAGCCAGTGGGTCAGAAGCACAGGTGACAAATGGCATCTGCAGGGGGAGGGGGCGGGGCTTAATTTGTGGAATGTCCAGGTAGATAGTATCAGCGTTGACTTGAATTGTAGGACAAGCTGGGATTCTGAGAATTGCTTCTTGTGGACATGGGCACACCGCACCCCCCTCCCCCCCACCCCACACATATACCCACTGGGTCAGTTCTTAGAACTCCTCTGACACCCTCATCTGTAGTTAGCCAAGTTCTAAAGGCAAATGGTGAGCCCCAAGATGAAGCAGGTGAGAGACGGCTCAACAGGACAAACCATCCTCGTGATTGAGAGAAAAACATCCCATCACCAGCTTCGCTGAAGGTACATTAAAAGATCTGTTTGGAAGGGTAACATTTTTGTTTGCAAGCCTGTCTATCCAAGACATACAGTGTGACTTAAATAACTAACTCACAGCTTCAGTAACCAAAGAACAATCAGAAGAAAATGCCCTGGATGTGAGTCTTAAAGAAGGTTAAATGGCATTTCCGAAGTCTTTCTTATGTCATCTCCTCTGGGGTTTTAGAAGGTAGGTTGGTTAGACTTTCATGTTAGAAAGTCCTTAGCTCAGGAGGGTCAAAGAGTCCCAGATGGGAAAAAGAACAGGCCAGACTGGGTTCTGCCTGGGCTTTAAGGGATGAGATCATAGAGAGATGGTTTGTGCCTGCGCACAGTGTGGTTGAGCTTACTAGGGAAGAGAGCGAGAGGAATCTGGGGGAAGAAATCTTATCCAGGAACAAAGAGGGTCCCTTACATCAAATTCCTCTGGAACCCTAGAATAGCAAGGGAAAGCCATCAGTGTCCGGCATTCACCATTAACAATATCTTAGTGAAGGTGTGGGTAGGTATGGCTCACCCTGGAAGTCTCTGGAAGTCACAGGGGACTGTATCCCCTTCAGTGAGGTCTTCAGAGGAGGAGCTAAGCAAGAGAAGCTGTTCCCAAAAGTGCGCAAGTCAAGAAGAGCTTGTGGGATAGCAGGAACTGGAAGCCAAGGGGGCAGTTTGTATTCAAAGACCCAGTTGTACAGATGTGGAGAACAGACATATGGATTCCAGGGGGGAAGTGGAGAGGGATGAATTGGGAGATCGTGATTAACATATACACACTACTATGTATAAAGTAGGTAACTAAAGAGAACCTACTGTAGCGCAGGGAACTCTGCTCAATCTCTGTGATGACCTAAATGGGAAGGAAATCTGAAAAAAGGGGGAATATATGTATATGTATGGCTGATTCACTTTGCTGCACAGCAGAAACTAACACAACATTGTAAAGCATCTATACTCCAATAAAAATTAATTAAAAAATAATTTTGTTGGCAAATCATAGATAACTTGTTAAAAGTGAAAAACAAAAACAAAAAACAAAAAGACAAAATAAAACCCCAAAGACCCAGTTGTGGCTAAAGAGGGTGTCACTATTCCCAGCAACACACTACACAAAAGTCTATTAATAAAACCAGCCCTCCAGTGTTTTCAGAGCCAGTGGTAATTTATGGGAACTCAGAACATTCTGGTAAGGATCTTAATAGCTACGGAGGACAGCAGAATATCATTTAGGAACTTGCATCCCAGAATGGCCTCAAATAATTGGCAAACTTCTGAGAGGCAGAGATATTTTGTCCTGAACAAGCAACGAATCACACTGAAGACAAAGGCTCTTGTACAGTCTGGGCAAACACGTTAAGGCCAACAGATTTGCCTTCAAGTCTGTCCTGCTTGGGTCTACACATTAAAAAGGTCCTTAGTGGAGTGTTAGCATCTGCTGAGGAGTTCTCCATCACCTGCCACATGAATACTTTCATCCACAAGCTGTCTTGAGTCAGTGCCAGGGCAACAGGTTAAATCAAACTGGCTGAGGCGATAGCTAACAGACAACATGATGGGTGCAAAACTGTGAACACACCGGCACGCTGTCCCAGCAGACTCAACAACTGGCCAGTGTGAGCTGCAAAGAAAGGAACATAAGAGGAGTTCATCGTGGATAAGATTCTGACACTACAAAACAAGGCAGCAAGAGAACGCGGCCTTGGAAATCGAGCTCCAGTTCTAACTATAGAAGACCCGACCATAAAATTTGGGGGAGTTGTTCTCCCATAATGAAAGAGAAATCCAAATAATTGAATAAGGCAACTGAAAAAAGCAATTAAATGCAATGCTTCAGGATAGCTATCAAGGCCATTAATGGCTATTAATGCCTTTTGTTCATAGTCTTATGCGAGGGTGTTGTAATTTCTATATAGTAAAAAGATCTATTTTTCACTTCATTAATCAGAAAACATGATCATTGTGATCAAAAAAGTGGCCTCATTTTACTTCCCACCCAAGATTTAACTGCAAGTGCTTACAATGAGGCCTCATTTTCTTAAGATTTTATTGCAGTTAAAAGACATACTACAGCCCATTAGTCCATACACTGTGGATTATTATAATAAATACTTAAAACCACTTATCAAAATAAAGAGCCAAAACACACTCTGCCATGCACGGGGCCTGATTTTTCAATCAGAGTCTCTCACTTACTAATTGGAAGTATTCAGAACTCCAAATGATTTGTCTTATCGTTGGTGGGAATTAAAAAGGTTTTACACTGGAGATACTTTAGCACTTCTCCTAACTAGGTCACCCTCATTATACTAGCTTTGACACTTCCATTACATTTTCCTTTTTATATGTCAATGCGAGAAAGGGACAATAACTCTGGCCCTTGCAGCCGACGACCTACCAAGTGGCTATTCCACATGAAGGCCACTGTACCCATAGCCAGTTGCCAAGGGGAAAGAAAATCAGTTTCTTCCAGAAGATTACTGAAGCCATTTGATTTTATTTATTTTACAATCTACACATTCCTGCCTGAAAAGCAGGCTGGCTTATTCGATCTGTTTAGGAACTTATTTATAGGATATTAAAGAGATAGGAGACGCAATAAAAGGATTGTCAGCAGACCTGTTTGGTTTTTTTTTTTTTTTCTTTAAAATGTTGCTGGAATGGTAATGAGGTTGGGGAAACACCGTCCTACCCAGAGGACCAGACCTTGCTTTCTGCACAGCATCTTTCTCTGAGTCTCACAAAGCAACAGCAGCCGACAATGAATACATCAAGGGCCCGTGGAGAGAAAACGAAACACACAGGGAGCCTGGAAGGTGACAGGAAAATATTAATTTCCTCTGAGGGCAAAGGTGTGGAACTGTGACCATCAGCAGCATCCAGTGGTCGAGTAAGTCCCTATAAACCAGGTAATCAAAGAATGAGCCTACCCTCTTCAACACAGCGCCTTCTGCTGCCTTGGGCAGACACTTCTTCAAGTGACCCGTGAAGACAGGTAGCAGAGATAGACATATTAAAGCCAACCCTTTATTCAATAAACATCCTGTTTGAAACTTCGAAGAAAATCAGCTTCAAACCTCCCAGAACCCACCATCTGCCACTCCCTTGAATGAGGGCAAAGGTAGCCCACTCTGTGGGCTGAGATAATTAGTTCTTAAGACTTAGATAATTAGGACAGTTGTCTCATTGTCAACTAAGTGTCTTTCATGCAGCTCAAAAGAACTGACTGGGATGATTCATCTCAGAAACGAGGCCAGGGCCAGAAAACCCAAATACTGCTCATTAACGTTTCCATTTTGAAAAATATTGATGAATGAAAAAGTCCTGACTTGTACCGTAGACACAGCATACGCTTAGAGCCCAAGGAAGAGTGTAAAGAAAGAAAAACGCGATGAAAAAAAGGCTAGTCTTTGGCAAGACTTCTCTTCTCCTCTTTGAGTCTAAGATGTGTGTACACTCCTTCTTGACTAATCTGAGGCTGCTGCATTCCTGGCCACCTCCACTGCAACTGCCGGTTTGTGGACCTCCTGCTATCACCTCCCCACTGAGCACTGCAGTGACAAAAGGGGCAGCAGTTGTTGTGTCTGCAGAATCAAAATAGAGATAGAAATTGTCAACAGAACACTGCCTACCATAGTGAGAGATATGCAGCCTTCTGACCTTTTGTCTCTATCCCCTGACTATTCTTGTCTGTAATTCTGCCTTGGTTTTATGTGTTTGGTTTGTTTACAGGGTTTTGCCATGATTCCACATTTGTTGTGTCTTAAGAGACCGAGGAGAGAGAGCCAATTCCAACATCGAACTCTGATCCAGTGTAGTAAGGACTCTCACTCATCTCCTCTCCTCCTTGCCTCTTCTTTTTTTTTTTCTGGCAGCGCTATGCTGCTTGTGGCATCTCAGTTCCCCGACCAGGAATTGAACCCTGCACAGCCCAGAGTCCTAACCACTAAGCCACCAGCAAGCTCCCAAAACACGTTTATTCTTCTACCTCATCATATAAGCAAGAAAACCCAAACCCTCCTCTCCACTCACTACAGAAAAACTTGCTTTGTGTAATACCTAGAGTCTGTCATACAGAATGAAGTAAATCAGAAAGAGAAAAACAAACACCATATGCTAATGCATATATATGGAATACAGAAAAATGGTACTGATTAACCTAGTGGCAGGGCAGGGAACGGACTTGAGGACATGAGGGTGAGGGGAAGATGGGATGTAGTGAAAGAGTAGCATTAACATACACACACTACCACATGTAAAATAGATAGCTAGTGGGAAGCTGCTACAGAGCACAGGGAGATCAACTTCGTGCTTTGTGAAGACCTAAAGGGGTGGAATAGGGAGGGTGGGAGGGAGGCTCAAGAGGGAGGGGATAGAGGATATATGTGTACATATAGCTGATTCACTTTGTTGTACAGCAGAAATGAACACAATACTGTAAAGCAATTATACTTCAATAAAGATGAAAAAATTAAAAAAATAAAAAGCAAAGTTCATCTCTAGGAAACACTGGCTTTCACCTCCTGGATGCCTTAAACATACTATAAGGTCCATTGCTTCCACTCTAGTTGTATCTCTGGGTCCCACAGTATTTTATTCTTTCCCATCCCATAATAATAGCTAATATATCATAGCTAGTGTTTATTGCATGCTTATAATGCACTTTACAAGTTTTTAACTTATTTAATCCTCAAAACAGCCCATTAGAAAGGTACAATTATTATACCATCGGATTATTAACCTATTTTCAAATTAAGAAACTGAAACAGAGAGGTTAAGTACTTTGCCCAAAGTCATACTATGAATTATTTAAAGTTAAAAAAATGCATAAAATACAAAAATGTAGAGTGAAAGATGCATTAAAATAAAAACATTTTAAATCTGTGGCAAATTACCAGGAGGGCCAGGGAGTTTATCTTTCAGGAAAATTACTGAATTGTACCAAAATGTGTACAAACCCTTTCCCAAAGTTCTGTAAAAGATCACAGAGATTCAGAAGGTAGAAACATTTGAGAGTTTCTGCGATTAAACTTGAGAAAATTCAGATAAAATTTGGCAAAGGGAGAAAGAGGAAAGAAAAAAAGGAAGGAAGGAAGGAAGGAAGGAAGGAAAGGATGAGAAAAAGAGAGAAAGCAGGAAGAGAAGGAAAATAACCATTTGTGTGCAAGGTATCTTTTCCAGAAGGGTTTAATTGTATGATTTACTGGTATCCTAAAGTCTTTTGTCTTTCTCTCTCTTTCCATCGCACCTTTCTGGAGAGATCCCAGTCTCTTTTTCTGTGTTATACGTATCTGAGTCATGTTTCAGCCTGGAATCTGTCTTCAACCTCTGTTCCTTCATTCACTGAAGAGACTACCAAACATTTGGTACTCAAGTCAGAGGGACCTGTGACTTCCCTGTTCCTGAATATCCCGTCCCCATACAGTTCAGCTACGTTTAGATCCCATCCATCTCCTGAATCCAGTCTCTTGCCTATTGGCCCTCTCTGCTGTGGTCCACACTCCCCTTTCTTGTGCCAGTGTTCGCACAGCTGCCCTTCCACCGTTTCGGAGTCCTGGGCACCCTTCACTTCCGCGCTCCACGGCTGTCTACACACATCATGGCCAGCGTCATCACCAGCAGCTCCTCCACCCCTGCCATGGGTCTCAGGGTCCCCTGTACTTTCCTCTCCAGCCTCTTTTCACAACTCTCTCCCTCTCACTCTGTGCTCCAACTTCCAGAACCTTCCTTCCATGGCTCAAACACTCCACGCTCATTCCCACCTGTGGCACCTGCAGGTGACGATTCTTTTTCACCCACACTGTCCCCTCTCCACTCCACTGCTCTTCCCTTGGTCAATGCCAACTACCTTTCAGATTTCCCGGATGTTCAACTACTTAGGGAGGGCTTCCCTGACCTTCCAGCCTGGATCGGGCTCTGTTGATAGTTGTTTGTTCCATTTCTACAACACATCCTTTTCCTTCTGAGCGCTGACCTCAGTCTGTGATTATACATTCACTTCTTTGAGTGCTTCCTTTCGAGTCACACTTGTTCCACCCACTAACTGTAGGCACCATGAGCGCAGGGACCACATCTGGCCGTGCTCATTATGTCACTCAACTCTGTACCTGCCGCACACGCAGTGTTCCCTGCCTGAATGAATGGGTTCATCTCAGATTCACAGCAAACCTAATTGTTGTTGTGCCTGAGGACACAGCAAGTGTGGCCATAGACTCTGGGTCCAGCTTTAGAAACCAGCTTGTTCAAATCCCAACTGGCATGGTTTTCTATACCCTCACATTACGATCTCCATCCAGACAACAGCCAACTTTCATTTCTACGGAGTCATACAAAGGTAATTGGTTTGCAAAGTCAAATTTTTTTTCATTTACAAGGACCCAGCAGCCAAGTGAGTCTTGGCTGCTGGGTCCTTGTAAATGAAATTTTGTCATTAAAGAAGTGAGCCAATTAGAAAAGATTCGTTTTTGATACATTTTAATGAAGGAAATTTCTATGCCCCTTCCAAAAAAAAAAAAAAATACCACCCGCCATCTGGTACAAATATAAAGAAAACTCACCGTGCTAATAACATGTGCAAACATGAATAATGAAACCTCAAGGTAGCAGAAAGTCTTTCCTCTCTGATGTGTGTAAGAATTTTTAGGATATCTGCATTATTTGAGGAAAGTTTTCCAGGGAAAAGTAAGAGCAGCTTTTCACTCTTCAATCAGCATTTGAATTAAATAAGAAGACAAAAGAAAATCCTCCAAACCAATAGAGATTTCAAACTGCTAGATTTCCTCCAAGCTGCATTAACATAAACAGAACTAGAATATATGATATTCAGAAAGCATGACAAAAGTTGGCCTCACTGAGCCAAAGAAGACGCCACTACAAAGCAAACATTGTTAGGGAAAACAGAGCTTCCACCAAAAGCAAGAATAGGCACTGCTCTGGGGGTACTGAGACAAAAAGTGCTATTCACACAGAAACACAGGATTTCCAGGGGCAGTGAGCGAGCTAGGCTCAGCTTTCGTGGACGGCTGCCACCAGGCGGCCACTGTGGGTATTACAGCTACTTGAAATGTTTTAATTCCAAAGAACCCCGCCCCCACCCAGAGAAAAATACCTGTGAAAATTCTCAAATCTAGAGATCATGTCCTGGTATTTTTCACCAAGCCATTATTCTGACAAATTATATTTTTCCCCTTAAAAATGGATTGTGAGGCAAAATAGTTTCTAGCTAAGTTAAACAAGCATGCCGCATAAACTGTAACTCTATTTTTGTCCCCCCCACTGTCCCTTGGAATTTATTCAATGAGTCTGGTTTTTAATTCCCTGCTTCAGGATGAAAATTCAGGCAGCCTTCTACACTGTTAGTGGGAATGTAAATCGGTGCAGCCACTATGGAGAACAGTATGGAGTTTCCTTAAAAAACTAAAAATAGAGCTACCATATGACCCAGCAATTCCACTCCTGGGCAGATATTTGAAAAAGACAAAAACTCTAATTCAAAAAGATACATCCACCCCGATGTTCATAACAGCACTATTTAAGATAGCCAAGACATGGAAGCAAACTAAATGTCCATCAACAGATAAATGGATAAAGAAGATGTGATGTATATATAAAGAATAAAGTTATGTCATTTGCAGCAACATGGATGGACCTAGAGACTATCATACTAAGCAAGTTAGAGAAAGACAAATATCATATATCACTTACATGTGGAATCTAAAATATGATACAGATGAACTTATATACAAAACAAAAACAGAGTCACAGACACGGAAAACAAACTCATGGCTACCAAAGAGGATAGTGGGATGGGGGGTTGCAGAGATAAATTAGGAGTTTGGGATTAACCTATACACACTACTATATATAAAATAGGTAACCAATAAGGACCTACTATACAGCACAGGGAGTTATACACAATATCTCATAATAAGCTCTAATGGAAAAGAATCTGAAAAAGAATATCTACACATATATATTATACATAAATACTGTATATGTATATATTATATATTTACACATATATATAATATACATATATTTATGCATATATATATATGTATATAATTGAATCACTTTGCTGTGTACCAGAAGCTAACACAACATTGTAAATCAACTGTACTTCAATTAAAAACAATTTCCGGCAGCCCAAGACTTTTTTGGTTATAAGAAACATTGTTGAGGGAATACGGGGATATGTGTATAAAAACAGATGATTGAACCTGGTGTACCCCCAAAAAAATAATTTTAAAAAATAAAAGTAAAAAAAAGAAAGAAACATTGTTACAGTTTGGTGATTCAAATAGTTGACCCCATGTTTTGGTCAGAATTTCAATCTAGCATTAAAGGTGAGTCAACTCCAGGTTAGGACAGAATCTAGCAGACACCTGTTGTTGGGGAAGGAGAGGATGTGTTGTCTCTTTTCTATCTTAGCATCTCTAACCTCTAAATGATGATATTTGGAGGTGGAGTCTCTGGGAGATAATGAAGGTTAGGTGAGACCATGAGGGTAGGGTCCTTATTAGAGCCATTCTAAGAAGAGACACCAGAAAGCTTGCTCACTCTCTCTTTCCATGAACAGGCTCTGAGTAGAGGCCACATGAGAACATAGCAAGAAAGTGGCCGTCTGCCAGCCAGACAGAGGGTCTTCACCAGAACCTAACCATCCTGGCACCCTGAGCTCAGATTTTCAGCCTCCAGAAGTATGAGAAAACAAATTTCTGTTGTTTAAGCCACTTTGTTATGACAGCCTGAGCCGACTAAGACACTGGATGAGTGGCACGTAGCAGCTGTCAAAGTAGCACAAGGGACCCAATTCACACCTGTGGGAGGAGAGCAAGCTGCTCTGAGAAACAACACAGCAGGCATGCAGATCTATAATAATGCATAACCGGACTCCAGTGCAATCAGTTAGGCCAGCCATGATGTCTTATTTCCTTTGTTCATATACTCCTTTTTCCAGCCTCTCTTGCAGTTTTCAGAAACAGGTGGCCAGGTCACAACATTCTAGCCATAGAGATGAAAAGGGGCGTCTTTTTGGAGTAATGCTTCTTCCCTGATGAAAGACGAGCATTTCTCTCCCTCCCCACCCCCTTTCTTGTCCTCCAGTCCCATCTTGATGCCTAGAATACTGCAGTAGGACAGCAGGCATCTTGCAACAAATAAGCACTAAGTCAAAAAGCCCATAGACTGAGGATGGAGAACTAGAAGGATATAAATAGTTTCTGTTCTTATTGACATTTCCGAGCAGCTGTCCCACACCTGGGTGCGTCTGTGTCTAGATTAATTGTTGTGGGAGATAACTACATATCCTTATTGATCAGATTTTCAGTCACTTACAGGGGAATGCATTTTCATCCACATCAGAAAGGAAAAGCAGCAATGTACACATAACAAAAACTCATCACTAAGTACCTCCAAGCTCCATCTTGCATGAAGCTAAAGAGAGAGAGACACATGCAGGCCGCACTGTTTGGTGGTAAATCTGACCACTTTTTCTGGCATCCCCCAGCCCATCTTGACTTCTGATGGAAAGACACAGTAGACAACTTAGCAGATACGTCAACTTCAAATAGCCTTTAATGTAGATGTTCCTACCTTACAGGAAAGAGTTGCTAAGTTATCATTTGCATCTCATAACATACCTGCTGGTACATAAATAATTCAAAAGAAGGGGAAGGTATAGCAAAATATCAAATAATGCATTGGGTCTTCATTGCTGGATGCAGGCTTTCTCTAGCTGTGGTGAGTGGGGGCTACTCTTTGTTGCAGTGTGTGGGCTTCTCATTGTGGTGACTTAGCTTGTTGCAGAGCATGGGCTCCAAGCACATAGTCTTCAGTAGTTGCAGCCAGTGGGCTCAGTAGCTGTGGCTCATGAGCTCTAGAGTGCAGGCTCAGTAGTTGTGGTACATGAGCTTAATTGCTTTGCAGTATGTGGGACCTTCCTGGACCAGGGACTGAACCTGTGTCTCCTCCATTGGCAGACAGATTCTAAACCACTGTGCCACCAGGGAAGTCCCAGGAGCTTATTTCTATTATCACACTAGATCATCATGCACTGTGTATTGATCGGACTAGATAAGCTTTTATATGACACATAGGAACTTCCTACTTCTACTGATCAGTGAGAACATGGCTTGAGCCTGCCTGCCAACAGGTCAATTCTACCAATAGCACCATCTTGATCAAAACTTCCAAGGTCATCAGAGTATCTTGAATTCTCCATTATTGCATTTGCTACATTATGAATTGAATAAAAAACATAAAAAATAAAAGTCCCAACACTAAAGACAAAAAGCGCAGGTCTCCTCGAATCACAGAATGGTGAAACAAAGGTGAGACTCACTTCATATGGAAGAAGTCGCATGTATTTAGCCTCACTCCATCTCATATTGGATGCAAACCAGTTAACAGCATCCTTAATGTTATATGAAAAGAAAATAATTAAATAATATGCACAAAATTCTAGAAATATATTGTCAAATATTTAGACTAGAAGGCTAGGAAAAATATCATGGTTTTATAATATTTCCTTTATGTTGGCAAATAAACCACACCATCTACCCACTGCTCATAATATATGAATCTATTGTTCTGATTATTCTGACTCTATACGTAGATCCTAATACACATCTTTGTCAGTACATTCCACAAAGTAGGAGACTGCTTATACTTGCACTGTGCTCCTTTGTGCTCTTCAAAACCTTCGATGACAGAATAACATACCATCTCATTAGCTCTTCCAAATATTTGCAGTTAAACTAAGTTCCACGCCAATATTTTCTGTCCTTTAGAAACCAGGCTACAAAGCAGAGACACAGATCTCTCAGTCATTTCTCCCTGTTTCCCAAATAAACAGAACTTCCACATATACGGAGATAGGATATCTGACCCCGTAAGTAGTTACCGAGCCCCCCCTGAGTCAGTGTCTGGCCTTGGCAGTGTTTTCCTCCTAACAATCCCCCAGGAGAATTACACACAGAGACCAACCTCTGATTGATTATAGACCAGGGACGGGGACATTACCACACTCTCCATGTTATTTACTAATAAATGCCCTCGGCCTTGCACTCTACCATAAATTCAGCTCATTATAGAGATTCTTGAGAACGTCCACTTCAACCGGTCTTTCCCTTCCTGCATCCAAGGGATGGATCATTCACTGATGGGCTGCTTGTAGTTTTTCTTTCTGCCCCCACATATTTCTCTACTCACAAGCGTCAAAATCGCTTTCATTTTTGAGTGGTCCATTCCCCTTGTGAATTATGATGATCTTGAAATGTTTTTTGATTAAATTTAGTCCTCTCTCCAGTTACCTCTTTACTTAGCTCTTCTGTGTGCCAACGACTTACCCTCCTCCTCATTTTTTCTTTTTTTACTGTCTTGCTCTCTATTTTATTTTCTTTTATTTTCTTTTTTTTTTTAATTATTTTTTGGGGGTACACCAAGTTCAATCATCTGTTTTTATACACATATCCCCATATTCCCTCCCTTCCTTGACTCCCCCACCCTCAAGTCCCCCCCACCCTCCCCGCCCCAGTCCTCTAAGACATCTTCCATCCTCAAGTTGGACTCCCTTTGTTATACAACAACTTCCCACTGACTATCTATTTTACAGTTGGTAGTATATATATGTCTGTGCTACTCTCTCGCTTCGTCTCAGTTTCCCCTTCACCCCCCGTCCCCTCCCATACCTCGAGTTCTCCAGTCCATTCTCTGTATCTGCGTCCTTGTTCTTGTCACTGAGTTCATCAGCACCATTTTTAGTTTCCTCTCCTCCTCATTTTAACAGAGCCATTCATAGTCCTACCTCCACCTAGTCCCACAGAGATTCCCTTCAACAAGACTCTGTTGTAAAAATTTTATAAAAATTTATAATGAAATATTTACAAATACATCCCTGACTATAAAACTTGAAGTGATAAAGGATCATTTTAAAGAAACTGACTTTTTTAAATGATAAAAGGCAATCTTCAATGAATTTAATAAAAGACTCCTAATTTTAAACACATGATTTATTATAAACTCATGATTTTCTGAACAATTGTAACCATCTATTTACCTTTTTCCTTAAGATTTGAAAGAGCAAAAAATGACAGGAGGTATTTCAGTTACACTATTTGTGAGAAAAAAAATTCCTGACATAAAATGATATTAGATATTAAATCAGTTACCAAAGGAGATTGTGAAGTCCCTAGCCTTGAGTAGATGAAATTTCAAAATGAATTCTTATTTTCTTGAAAGAAAGCAAAGGATAATTTTAATGACCTCCACAAGTCTAATTCTATCCAATATTATGCCCAAACAGTACACAAGCTTTTTTTTAAAAATCAAAATATATGGTAGAATGCACAAAAGTGACTGAATACAAATGTAAACTATCTTCTGGAAAATATACCTCTTGATAAAATGCTGCAAGAAACACATAATTCTCTTTACATGTCAGTAATGATTTCTGTTTGAGATTCATTCTGGTTATATATCCATGAGGAATGGTACAGCTTATTTAGGGGAGTGATAAAAAGTTAAAAACGACTTCTCATTTTATTAGAGGAAAAGAATCAGTCAAAAATTTTAATGTACATGATTACAAAGACTTAGAAGCAAATTAATGAAATATTCCCTTGTCGTTCATTCAGAAGTATATTCTACCCTGTTGGGGATATATGTATTTCACTTAATGAAATAGTCAATGAAGATTCAAAACTTCTTATAATCAAAAAGCAGCAATTTGGGATTAAGGAAGGATGCTGTGTAAATACGCAAAAAGAGTAGGAGAAAAAACTCAGAGAGTAATTTATAGGTGAAAACTTAAGAATGAAGAGAAGTTGAAGGAATCAGAACTCGCTACCTGGCAGGCAGTCTCTCTCTTAATCACTGACAGGTTCCAAAGGCTCATTTTGAAATCCCTCATTTAGAATTTAGAGCACATGTATATTCCCAGATAATCATAGCGTCTATGGGTTGTAAAGAGCCTCAAAGATCATTTAGATGAAGTGCTGCTCTGAGACTTAATCACCTCTTACATCATCCCTGCCAAACAAATAAGGTTATAAATGGCAATTAAGCCTTCAGATTACATGACAAAATTGTGTTTACATCATAAAGTACCCTAACACATGCAATAAATACGTACTTCATCATTCCACTTCATATCGTAATGTTTCTATTTAAAAAATGGGATCATATGATAGTTCCAATTGTGGGTGCCAGCTACACAGACACATCTGTAGGCTCAAGACCCAAGCAGGAACATTCCCTATCTCCACCCCATGTACAGGCACCAGCGGGTTGAGGACTAGAACCTATAGCAGGGCTGTGAGGAGAAGGATCAGGATTTGTATTGTAGGGCAAGAGAAGGGTGGGCTAAGGGTTAGAGGAGGGGGAAGAAAGAGACTGGAGGTAATGGGGAGTGATGAGATTTCCAGCTCCTGCATATCCTTTGCCTTTCCTTACTTGCCTTCAAACTCAATACTGCCCCAAGGTAAGCCTCTGCCTCATGGATCCTACTCTCCTCACACAAGGTGGAAGCCCTGAGCATCCTACTCAGTCAAGCTTTAAATCAGTCATTTATTTCTTTACTTGATTTTTAAATTTTATTTCTACTTTGTACTCTACCTCTCTGTCACTTTGCAGCTCTTGGTGGTCACCAGCAAACCAAGAGCCCCTGGTGCCACCATGTTGCATTTCTGGATACCCAAAGTCCATCCGTGACTGGCTCACAGAATGTGCCAAAATATGTGCTTATGGGAAAGTATTTTTAAATAAATGGAAAAGAAAGGGATTAGAAGGGGGAGAAATAACTGAGTTTCCTTAGAGATAGTAGAATGGAATTCTTTCTCTTCTCTCTAGTCTCCTTCCTGCTTACAACCACCAGCCAGAGATGGGCTGTGAGGAATGGAGATGGGAACCAGCAGTAAAGATATGAGAAGTGACGGTTGAAGGAATGCCCCCTCCCTTTTCTCTCCCCTTCCTACTTTTCTGCCTCTTCCCCTCCCTCTAGACATCTCCTCTAGTCTGAACTGAGTGCTTGAAGAGGAGGAATCTGGAATGATGAGGATATTGTTTCATGGAATAAGAGGTCTCAAGGAGCAAAAAGAAAGATAGGAGGAGATAAATTCCCAGAAGAAATGGAAGAGAGCACTTATTCCTTTTGTGGCACAGATGGCCAGTGCTCAGTAAATACCCATGTGCTCCTCCGTGTTTCCCAAACCCACACATCAGACTAGTGTCAGGTGACTCTTATCAGTAGAACAGGAGCAGAAACAATATGCCAGTTTCCATCTGAGAAAGGTAAGAACAGGTATTCCTTTTCTGAGATTATTCTTTTCCCCTGCTACCTTAACCTTGGAGGCTCTTTGCTCCAGGGGTCATTACTACAAGATGGAAGAGCTGTCAGACACAATTGGACTTTTTTTTAACTTATTTTTCTGGCTGCATTGGGTCTTCATTGCTGCACGCAGGCTTTCTCTAGTTGCGGCGAGCTGGGGCTACTGTTTGTTTCGGTGCACTGGCTTCTCATTGTGGTAGCTTCTCTTGTTGCAGAGCACGTGCTCTGGGCATGCGGGCTTCAGTAGTTGCAGCTTGTGGGCTCAGTAGCTGTAGCTCACAGGCTCTAGAGCACAGGCTCAGTAGTTGTGGTGCATGGACTTAGTTGCTCCGTGGCATGTGGGATCTTCAGAGCCCAGGGATCGAACCCGTGTCCCCTGCATTGGCAGGTGGATTCTTAATTACCATGCCACCAGGGAAGCCTACAACTGGACTTTATATGAAGATAAATAAGAATTTTTGTACAAAGCCCCTGCAGTTCAGGGACTTATTTGTTACCACAGCATAGCATAGCATTACCTAACTGAAACACCTTTTTTAACCTACCTGGTGCAGTCTTTAATTGGAAAAGAAGGTTTACTGGCCATGCTTATTATAGGTCAAGCGCTGCCAGACTTAGGCACTGGCATCTCACTCACAGTTTCCAACCCACAGTCTGAAACCATGTCAAAGTAAACACTCCCTATTTCTACCTGTCATTTAGTTAGAAGATGCAACATTTTTAAAGAATTATCTACAGGATATTCAAACACTATATTCTTCTTAATACTCCTAAATCCACCCCTGAGTGAAACTATACCAGAAAAGCTTTATTTATTGCCTTGGCCACCTTGTAGAATCATTGTGAGCTCAGCATGAGGCCATTAGATCAAGGGATGCTACAAAAGACAGATGTGAAACTCACTGCAGTAGCCACTGAACAGATATTGTGAGCAGTATTGCTCATTTATTACACAATATCATCTTTATAAGAATCTTCTCAATAATTTCCTCTCTTGTCTTAACATCAGTAATAGCTGTTCTATAAAATAGAATTGTATTAGTGCCTATCTCATCAAATATGTGTTGCAAGGACTAAATTAAATAGTGCATTTTAAAATGCTTAAAATGGTGACTGGAACAGAGTAAGCACCAAATATATTTTTGCTATTATAATGAAGTTTTTAAATCTTAATTGAACTGTAAATTATGTTACTGCTCAATATGTTTTCTAACAGATAAGAGCCCAAACTGGAGCCTATTGATAGCAAGTCTATCATATGTCTCCAACTCTGTTTTGTACTTCATTTCTTTCTCATACTTTTTCAATGTATGTGACTTCGCTGCACTTTACATATTCCTTTAAGCTGATCTAAATTCTTTTCAGAGTCACGAAGACTACAAAGAGAAAATTAACAGACTAAACCCTAGGTTCTTGACTTACCTTTTATTAACATTCAGAGAGGGAAAATGAAACAACAATGAAAAGCCCATATGTATAAATAGAATGCTTTCCATTAGAGCATCCTCTTTCTTTCCTACTGGTATAAAAGATGTAAATCTTAACACCTGTGATTGGAGAACACACGCGCTCTAACTAGGCTCCATAAACTAGTTTGCCTTTGACATCTCAGTCAAAACTTTACAAAGGGTGTATCCCTTTCAGCAAAACCTGTCTTCAAAAGACTCATGCTGAGGATGACAGTCTACTCTGCACATGGACCTGAGACTTAAAGACTCTTTGGACAAAAGCTACAACTGTGCTGGCCAATTTCCAAACAAATTCTTAAGACCCATGGTGTGACAACATATTTATAGAAACAGAGTATTTAAAATATGAAATTGTTTGAAAAATCTGGCTGTATGGTCATCATGACAACAGACTTAAAACATTATTGCCCCTAAGCTCAAAGTAAATGAGTTCTATTCAATGCAATAAACATATACTTTAAGATAAACATGTACAAAAACAAAAGGCTTTTGTTTCCTGGTCAGTGCACTAGATTCTGGAGACCTAAAGATAAATAAAGCATGGACCAAACCCTCAAAGTTTCTGTAATTGGGTAAGATACACTTAAATACTTATTCTTTGTTACTAAACACTCTTCATTGTCTTCATAGCATTGATCACAAATAGTCTTTGTACATTTATTTGTTTGCTTGCATATTTACTTTCTGCCTCCTCCACTAAGCCATTAGCTCATTAGGGGCCATGACTATTTTGTATATTATGAATTCAGCTTTTGTACTGAAGCCATTACATGTTAGGCACTCAATAAATATTTTCTAAATAGTAATGTAGTCATAGGTAAAATTAATAGTAATCAATAACTTTAGTATATACAAACAACACTTAGAAGACATGATGGAAAACATCCATTTCTAACAGCAACAACAATAATTCTGAAAAAAGGTAAAATACCTAGGTATAAATCTAACAAGGGATGTAGAAAAGCAATATGAGAAAAAATGGATAGTTTCCTGAAAGACTTAGAA
Organism: Hippopotamus amphibius kiboko; assembly: GCF_030028045.1. Lineage (NCBI taxonomy): Eukaryota > Metazoa > Chordata > Mammalia > Artiodactyla > Hippopotamidae > Hippopotamus > Hippopotamus amphibius. The sequence goes on along the minus strand of NC_080195.1, from coordinate 102,240,805 downwards.
GAAGAATTAAATGAATTGAAAGATATATCAAGCTTATAGATAAAGACTTAATATTACAAAAACACCAATTCTCCCTAAGTTCATTCATAAATTTAACAATCCCAATAAGAATAGTAAAAAAAAAAAAGTTTTGTTCTGAAACCAGGTAAGCCAATTCTAAAGTTCACGTGGAAAAAATATACTAGTACTTATAACCAGGAAATTTCTGAAATAGAAAAGCCTTACAAGCCAATAAATAAACTATAAAACTTTGATAATTAAATCAGTATGGTATTGGGATATATATAACAGATGAAATAAGAGAAGATAAATTCTCTTCTTTTATTTGGTCTGTTCCAACTTAAATGGGAACTTAGTACATGATAAGAGTGGTGTTCAAATCTGTGGTGATAAACATGAACTTTAATGCATAATGTTGGGGGCAAACCAATAGCCATCTGGAAAATGATACTATTGAATTCATAAACAGCACTGTATTCAAATTCCAAATGGATTTAGGATTTAGGTGTAAAAAATAAAATCATAACATGGTTGAACTCTTTTAAAGCCACGAAATGGAAGTAATCTTTATTGCAATGGCTCAGAAGCAAGAAGTGAAAAGAAAAGGCTGATAATCTCAACCACATAAAATTCATAAACTTTACATTCAAAAACAGTATAAGAACAAGCTGGAGGTAAATATTTGCAACCTGTATCCCTGTCAAAAGACTACACTTACTAATATATAAAGAGCTCCTAGAAATTTAGAAGAAAAATAACAAAAGACTAGGAGAAATATGGACAAAGAACATAGACAGTTCATGAAGAAAAAAATGCAAATGGACATTAAACATATAAAAATACTCATAATTTTAAAAATGCAAATTAAAACTACATTTCTCACTGTGATGGGTAGAATTCTATGAAGGCCTCATGATCTCCATCTTCTTGTGTCAGACTCCAGTAATTCCCTTCCCTTGAATGTGACTGGGAGCAATGACTTGCTTCTAACCCAGAATGAGACAACAGTGCTGAGCTGTCATTGCCTTGATTAGATTATGTTATGTGGCAAATGGGATAGGATAACACTCCATGGTTATGTTACATAAAATAAATTGCATCTTAACAGACTAGAGTGAGAGAATCTCCTGCTAGCCATGAAGAAGCAAGCTGCTGTGATATAAACTGTGTGTAAAGAGGGTCACACAGCTGAGAACTGTAGGTGACATCTAGATATGAAGAGCATCAGTTCTACAAAAATAAGATACTGACTTCCAACAGCCACACGAACTTGGGAGAAGACCTTGAGCCGCAGATGAGATTGTAGTGCCAGACAACACTTTAATTGTAGCCCTAGTCCCTGAATGGAGGACCCAACTAAACCATGCCTGGGCTGCTGGTCCACAGAAAGGGTGAGATAATAAATGTGTATTGTGTTAAACCATTAAGTTTGTGGTGATTTGTTATGCATCAGTAGGAAACTACTGCATTCATCAATCATGTTGGCAAAAATACAGAAGAGTGCACATTGTATGTTGCTAAGGTATGGCCACAGGCCAACTTATACATTGCCAATGGGACACAAAGTGGTTCAATGCCTGGGGGAGCAGGGGGTGGAATCTGAAAATGTCTAGCATAGTCACATTTACACTTGCCATTTGGCCCAGCAATCTCACTTCTGGAAATCTATCCTACACTTGCATACCTATGAAATGATATATGTAGAAAAGTTTTCATTAAAGCATTATGTATAATAATAAAAAAATGGAAACAAACCAAGGGTCCAACAATTGGGGATTGGTTAAATTCTCCAGGGTCATCTACTTAGTAGAATATTATGTATCCATAAAAAAGAGAAATGATGAAGATCTCTATATAATGATGTGGAAAAAAATCTCTAGGATATACTATTGAGTGGAAAAATTAAGCCTCAGAACAATTTATATATTGTGCTGCCTTTTGATAAGGGACATTTATGCAGAAAGAAACAAATTATTTTAGGGCGATTAATTGTAAGGAATGAGGAGAAACAAGATGGATGAGGTTAAGAACAGGAACAAGTCTTTTCCGTGAATACTTTTTTATATATAATTTTTTAAAAGATTTATTTATTTATTTATTTTTGCTGCATTGGGTCTTCTTTGCCGCACGTGGGCGTTCTCTAGTTGCAGCAAGTCGGGGCTACTCTTTGTTGTGGTGCTGAGGCTTCTTGTTGTGGTGGCTTCTTTTTTTGCAGAGCATGGGCTCTATTCTCACGGGCTTCAGTAGTTGTGGCACAGGGGCTCAGTAGTTGTGGCTCACAGGCCCTAGAGCTCAGGCTCAGTAGTTGTGGTACATAAGCTTAGTTGCTTCTCGGCATGTGGGATTTTCCCGTGTCCCCTGCATTGGCAGGCAGATGCTTAACCACTGTGCCACCAGGGTGGCACCATGAATACTTTTTAATCATTTTTATTTTTGAAACATATATATGTATTACCTATTAAAATTAATCTAATTTTGTAAAAATTATTGAATGGATAGATGTATAAAAGCACTGTGTTATATGGGTGTATATCCAAGATGCATAGGTGACCATGGATAAAGTGGGAGAGATGGAGTAAGATCAGTCTCATATTTTCATGAGGACAAGGACACTTGAGTAGGATATTGAAAGGTGGTCAAGAGTTACAACAGATGGACAAGCCTTAGAAGGACATTACAGATAACAAGAACTGCGTTCAAACATACAGTGGGATGAAACTGGCAGTGCGTCTAGGGAACAAAGGAGTCTGATCTCATTAAATGTAACAGGGATACTGAGAGCTACATAGAGAGACAGGCAGGCAGAGACCAAATCAAGGGGTCCTTGGAAGCTCTTCTAAGGAACTTGAACTTTATATTTTGCATAAGGTTTATGTCTTAAATAAGATCATTCTAATAGTGATCTGGAGGATATATCAGAGGCGATCTGAATTAGTTTCCTGTGGCTGCCATAAAATATTGTCAAAAACTTGGTGGCTTAACACAACAGAAATTTATTTTCTCACAATTCTGGAAGCCAGAAATTTGAGCCAGAAGTCGGAAATCAAAGTGTTGACAGGGCCACACTCCCACTAGAAGCTCCAGGGGAGAAGCCATTCTCTGCTTCTTCCAGGTTCTGGTGGTTGTCAGCATCCTTGGCTGTGGCTGTGGCTGTATCCCTCCAATTTCTGCCTTCCTCTTCATGTGGACGTCTTTGTGCGTCTGTGTCCTCTCTTCTGTCTCTTCTAAGAACACATGCCATTGGATTTAGGGCACACCTAGGTGATCCAGGACTATCTCATCTCAAGATCTTAATTATATTTGCAAAGACCTCGTTTTCCAAATAAATTCACATTCACAGGTCCCAGGGATTAGGATGTGGACATTTGGGGGCAGCCACTATGCTCAATGCAAAGGACAGGAGACTGTTTAGAGGTGATTATAATTGACCAGGTGAGAGATGTTTAACAGGTATTCAGCTTTTCCAATTAAAAAGTTCTAAGGGCGAAGATCCCACAAGCCATTTAAGTTTTCCAGAAATCCACTGCACATATTTCTTTCTAAGCTCACCCCTCTTGCCTTGATTTTTATTCGAGCAATTGAATGTATGTTTGCAGCAGTCACTTCGTCTCTTCTGTCTTTCCCTATATCATAACAACTGTGTGGCATTTTCTACTGTAGGGACAATTCTGGGCATCCTAGTGGCAGTTCTCAGGGAGATTCCCTCCCTGATAAATACTGTTAGCTAGAGGCAGACAGAAGGTTCTACAAAGAACACTTCCAGGCAAGAAAGCCTGAGGCATATAGCATTAAATTTTCTGATAAGGCTTATGCGGAAGCACATCAATCTTCATAAAAACTAGATATGAGAATTTCTAGAGTAGGTGGTAGCATATTAAAATAAGATGCAGAAGAGGAAGTAAATCTTTAAACTTCACAACTTTCTCCTTCCAAATGAAGGAGAAAGACAAGAAGTCAAAGCTCCCATCTCCCCCTCCAAAAACGTCACCTGCTGCCGCTTAAGTCAATAATTAAGCAGAAAGAGCAATCCTCCAGAACATGATCTGGTCACCCCTTCCTTGTGCCTCTAGACAAATGTTAGTTATTGACCCTTGATCTAATTAACCAATGTTCCAGGTGATCCCTTGCTTTCTTTTTTTTTTTTTTTTTTTTTATTATTATTTTATTTTATTTTTTTGGGGGGTACACCAGGTTCAATCAACTGTTTTTATACACATATCCCCATATTCCCTCCCTTCCTTGACGCCCCCCCTCGATTCCCCCCCACCCTCCCTGCCCCAGTCCTCTAAGGCATCTTCCATCCTCGAGTTGGACTCCCTTTGTTATACAACTTCCCACTGACTATTTTACAGTTGGTAGTATATATATGTCTGTACTACTCTCCCGCTTCTTCTCAGTTTCCCCTTCACCCCCCGCCCCCTCCCATACCTCGAGTTCTCCAGTCCATTCCCTGTATCTGCTTCCCTGTTCTTGTCACTGAGTTCATCAGTACCATTTTTAGATTCCGTATATGTGAGTTAGCATACAATATTTGTCTTTCTCTTTCTGACTTACTTCACTCTGTATGACAGATTGTAGTTCTATCCACCTCATTACATATAGCTCCATCTCATCCCTTTTTATAGCTGAGTAATATTCCATTGTATATATATGCCACATCTTCTGTATCCATTCATTTGTTGATGGGCATTTAGGTTGCTTCCATGTCCTGGCTATTGTAAAGAGTGCTGCAATAAACATTATGGTACAAGTTTCTTTTGGGATTATGGTTTTCTTTGGGTATATGCCCAGGAGTGGGATTACTGGATCATATGGTAGTTCTATTTGTAGTTTTTTAAGGAACCTCCAAATTGTTTTCCATAGTGGCTGTACCAACTTACAGTCCCACCAACAGTGCAGGAGAGTTCCCTTTTCTCCACACCCTCTCCAACATTTGTTGTTTCCAGACTTTGTGATGATGGCCATTCTGACTGGTGTGAGGTGATACCTCATTGTGGCTTTGACTTGCATTTCTCTGATGATGAGTGATGTTGAGCATCTTTTCATGTGTTTGTTGGCCATCTGTATGTCTTCTTTGGAGAAATGTCTATTTAGGTCTTCTGCCCATTTGTGGATTGGGTTATTTGCTTTTTTGGTATGAAGCTGCATGAGCTGCTTGTATATTTTGGAGGTTAATCCTTTGTCCGCTGTTTCATAGGCAATTATTTTTTCCCATTCTGAGGGTTGCCTTTTAGTCTTGTTTATGGTTTCTTTTGCTGTGCAAAAGCTTTTAAGTTTCATGAGGTCCCATTCATTTATTCTTAATTTTATTTCCATGATTCTAGGAGGTGGGTCAAAAAGGATGTTGCTTTGATGTATGTCAAAGAGTGTTCTGCCTATGTTTTCCTCTAGGAGTTTGATAGTGTCTGGCCTTATATGTAGGTCTTTAATCCATTTGGAGTTTATTTTTGTGTATGGTGTTAGGAAGTGTTCTAATTTCATTCTTTTACATGTTGCTGTCCAATTTTCCCAGCACCACTTATTGAAGAGGCTGTCTTTTTTCCATTGTATACTCGTGCCTCCTTTGTCAAAGATAAGGTGCCCATATGTGTTTGGGCTTACTTCTGAGTTCTCTATTCTGTTCCATTGATCTTCCTTTCTATTTTTGTGCCAGTACCATACTGTCTTGATCACTATGGCCTTGTAGTATAGTTTGAAGTCAGGAAGGCTGATTCCACCAACTCCATTTTTCCTTCTCAAGATTGCTTTGGCTATTCGGGGTCTTTTGCGTTTCCATACAAATCGTAAGATTTCTTGCTCTAGTTCTGTGAAAAATGCCATTGGTAATCTGATCGGGATTGCATTAAATCTGTAAATTGCTTTGGGTAGTACAGTCATTTTCACGATGTTGATTCTTCCAATCCAGGAACATGGTATATCCCTCCATCTGTTTATGTCATCTTTGATTTCTTTCATCAATGTCTTAAAGTTTTCTGCATACAGATCTTTTGCCTCCTTAGGCAGGTTTATTCCTAGGTATTTGATTCTTTTGGTTGCAATGGTGAATGGGAGAGTTTCCTTAATTTCTCTTTCTGCTCTTCCGTTGTTAGTGTATAGGAATGCAAGAGATTTCTGTGCATTAATTTTGTATCCTGCTACTTTACTAAACTCATCAATGAGTGCTAGCAGTTTTCTGGTAGAGTCTTTAGGGTTTTCTATATATAGTATCATGTCATCTGCAAAGAGTGATAATTTTACTTCTTCTTTTCCAATTTGGATTCCTTTAATTTCTTTTTCTTCTCTGATTGCTGTGGCTAACACTTCCAAAACTATGTTGAATAACAGTGGTGAGAGTGGACACCCTTGTCTTGTTCCTGTTCTTAGAGGGAATTCTTCCAGTTTTTCTCCATTGAGAACAATGTTGGCTTTTGGTTTGTCATATATGGCTTTTATGATGTTGAGGTAATTTCCTTCTATGCCCATTTTCTGGAGAGCTTTTATCATAAATGGATGTTGAACTTTGTCAAAAGCTTTTTCTGCATCTATTGAAATGATCATATGGTTTTTATCCTTCAATTTGTTGATATGATGTATCACGTTGATTGATTTGCGTATATTGAAGAATCCTTGCATTCCAGGGATAAACCCCACTTGATCGTGGTGTATGATTTTTTTAATGTGCTGTTGCAGTCTGTTAGCTAGTATTTTGTTGAGGATTTTTGCATCTATATTCATCAGTGATATTGGTCTGTAGTTTTCTTTTTTTGTGACATCTTTGCCTGGTTTTGGTATCAGGGTGATGGTAGCCTCATAGAATGTAAATGGATTAAATGCTCCAACCAAAAGACACAGACTGGCTGAATGGATACAAAAACAAGACCCTTCTATATGCTGCCTACAAGAAACCCACTTCAGACCAAGGGATACATATAGACTGAAAGTGAAAGGATGGAAAAAGATATTCCATGCAAATGGAAGTCAAAAGAAAGCTGGAGTAGCAATACTCATATCAGACAAATTAGACTTGAAAGTAAAGACTATTAAAAGAGACAAGGAAGGGCACTACATAATGATCAAGGGATCCATCCAAGAAGAACATATCACAATGGTAAATATCTATGCCCCCAATATAGGAGCAACTCAATACATAAGGCAAATGCTAACAGCTATAAAAGGGGACATCGACAGTAACACAATTATAGTGGGAGACTTGAACACCCCACTTACATCAATGGACAGATCATCCAAACAGAAAATAAATAAAGACACACAAGCTTTAAATGACACATTAGACCATCTCGACTTAATTGATATTTATAGGACATTCCATCCAAAAATGACAGACTACACTTTCTTCTCAAGTGCACACGGAACATTTTCCAGGATAGATCACATCTTGGGTCACAAATCAAACCTCAGCAAATTCAAGAAAATTGAAATCATATCAAGCATCTTCTCAGACCACAATGCCATGAGACTAGATATCAATTACAGGAAAAAAACTGCAAAAAAGACAAACACATGGAGGCTAAACAATTCACTATTAAACAACCAAGGAATCACTACAGAAATCAAAGAGGAAATCAAAAAGTATCTAGAAACAAATGACAACGAAAACACAAGAACCCAAAACCTATGGGACGCAGCAAAAGCAGTTCTAAGAGGGAAGTTTATAGCAATACAGTCCTACCTTAAGAAACAAGAAAATGATCGAATAAACAACCTAACCTTACACCTCAAACAACTAGAGAAAGAAGAACAAAGAAACCCCAAAGTGAGCAGAAGGAAAGAAATCGTAAAGATCAGAGCAGAAATAAATGAAAAAGAAAGAAAAGAAACCATAAGAAAAATAAATAAAACTAAAAGCTGGTTCTTTGAGAAGATTAACAAAATTGATAAACCATTAGCCAGACTCATCAAGAAAAAAAGGGAGAAGATGCAAATCAACAGAATTAGAAATGAAAAAGGAGAAGTCACAACGGACACCTCAGAAATACAAAACATCATGAGATCCCTTGCTTTCTAATCAGAAATGATCACTTTCCAACAGTTAAGGCTCTGACTCTAAACCACTCCTGTCCAAAAGAACTTTCTGTGATAATAGAATTTTCTATATCTACCCTCTTCAATATAGTGTCCACCAGCCACATACAGCTATTGACCACTTGAACTGTGGATGGTATGAGGGAGGAATTAATTTTCCAATTATTGTTCATTTTTATTAATTTATATTGAAATAGCTATGTGTGGCTATTGGTTACCACACTGGACAGCACAACTATGAACACTGTTGACACAAGACCTGGCCCATCTTCCTTTTGGGACATGGTCAAGTTCTATCTTGGTATCAGCCTTAGCCTATTTTTATACTTACTCCCTGCTCCCAGAAAAGTGTCTAGCAAACTTATTCCAACTCATGATCACCAATTATATTTCAATTATATTGAAATATAATTACAAAAGCTGGAAAGTTTTCTTCTCTCTTATATTGGTTCAAAATATTATAAGAAAAGACCCAAGATGCCAACTAGATATTTTCAAAGACATGATCATAACTGTGGGATCCTCTAATAGCCACAGCCTCACTTTGTGGTTGTTTTTGTGTGTGTGTGTGATGAACTCACCCTTTCTTTCTAGCCTCTCTTTCTGGACAAACTAACAAAGACTTCTTTAGCTGTTGGATTTAATTTCTATTATGTGATTGAAAAGTGTACATTTGCATACACTATCATTGTAAGTACGAAGTTGCAGTAGTTTTTTACACTGCTTTCATGTTCCCAACTACCAACTGCCATGTGGAGAGAAATTGGCGATTCATCAAAAGGATGTTTATAAGGCATTTAGGTCCAGACTCATTCTCTTTCCAAAAATTCTACAGAAGCCTCCAAAGAAACTAACAGGAAACATCATTTCAGTGGGTGATTTTTAGCACATCTATACTCCAAAGCATCAGAAGAATGCTGAAGCTTTCAGTAAGTCAGCTAGGCTGAATGAACATGGATTCTTCATTCCCAAAGAAGGTAGAACATTTCAACAACTCCTCTGCCCCTTTAACTCTGAGATGCTGAAAAAATAGAGATAGTTGGGACACTGAAACTATTGGTAGGGAAATCTCATATACAAAATATCACCAGATTACAAGATGGTAAGCCTGCAATTAAGAGAACATAAGAAAGAACAAGACCAAATCTCTAAATAATCTATAAATAATATAGATAACATAAGAATGCACAAGATCGGGGCTTACCTGCTGGCGCAGTGGTTAAGAATCTGCCTGCCAATGCAGGGGACACGGGTTCGATCCCTGCTCCAGGAAGATCCTACATGCCGTGGAGCAACTAAGCCCGTGTGCCACAACTATTGAGTCCATGTGCCACAACTACTGAAGCCCAAGTGCCTAGAGCCCATGCTCCACAACAAGAGAAGCCACAGCAACTAGGAGCCCACACGCCACAACAGAGTAGACCCTGCTCGCCACAACTAGAGAAAGCTTGTGTGTAGCAACGAAGACCCAACACAGCCAATAAATAAACAAATAAATTAATTAATTAAAAAAAAGAATGCACAATATCAAATTCATACAGCTCTCAGAGCCTCTCAGAGAAAACAGTTTCAAAACTACATGATATTATTACACATCATTAGTGTTTTAATGGAGCTGATTGCCTTGCCATTCTTTTTGTTGTTGTTGTTTTCTTAAGTAAAAGTTATTTTTGTGACACCAACAGCCATTAGAGGAAAAATGATTCAACAGAACACATCTCAGTGGTGGTCAGCAGTAGGCTATAATTATTCATTTCTATTAAAAGTTATCATTTAGGTACTAGAATTTTGACAGCAACTTGAGTAGTTTGATTCCAAGTTAACTTTTAAAATAGATGTTAGATAGATAATAGATAGGTAGATGATATAGATATGTATTTTTGAAACACAAACTATTTATTTATGATTGTGGTTATTAAATAGACTTCAAGCCCATTGGAATACATTGGTTTACCTATTTTTTCACAGATGTGAGATTTCTATAAAATAGAATTCTAGACGTTAAAGGGACTAGTCATTGTGTAGAGCTAGGGCCAGTCTACACGGTTCTAACATTGTCTTTGCTGTGTGACCTTAAGAAATACAAGTACCCTTTTTATGTCTCGGTTTTCTCATCTGTAAAATGATAAAAACAGTATCTACTTCATTAGGATGTTGTAAAGGTTAAATGAGTTCATTGTTGTTAAGCACAGAGAATACTACCTGGCATCTAGTAAGTTCTTGGTAACTGTTAGTCCCTATCATCTTCATCACCATCATTTTCATCATTTTTCAGATGAAAAGAGCAATGTCCAGGTAGGAGAAGTGATTTTTCCAAATCATACAATGCTAAGCACACAGAAGAACCTGAGTCTCTTGGCAAGTTGCCTGTATTTTTTCCACCCTGCCATGCTGCTTGTGCTGTACTATGCTCCACCATTCTATGCTATACTTTCTTCTGCATGAAGTCCCTACCGTGGACATAACAAGAAGTAAAGAATCCAGAGAGGAGGAAGCCTAGAGGTGCCAGTTTTAGAGGTCTCAAGGCAAAACCATATAGGCCAATGTAGCTGCTGAAATTAGTCAGGTCAGTGTCATTGCTAAAGGTCCGTATACCCAAGTATCTCTCCATCTGCTGCTATCCCTAAAATTCCTTTTTATGATGAACAACTTTTCACTGCATAATTTAAATATATAATAGGGACTTCCCTGGTGGTGCAGTAGTTAAGAATCCACCTGTCAGCGCGGGGGACACAGGTTCCATCCTTGCTGCAGGAAGACCCCACATGCTGCGGAGCAACTAAGCCCATTCACCACAACTACTGAGCCTGTGCTCTAGAGCCCGTGAGCCACAACTATTGAGTCCGTGTGCCATGACTACTGAAGCCCGCGCACCTAGTGCCCGTGCTCCGCAACAAGAGCAGCCACCACAATGAGAAGCCCATGAACTGCAATGAAGAGTAGCCCCCTCTTGCCTCAACTAGAGGGAGCAAGTGTGCAGCAACAAAGACCCAATGCAGCCAATAAATAAATAAATACATTTACATATACATAATAAATAGTATTGTTTTAATTATAAAAAACACACATTGGCTTATATTTACATTATTCATATCAAAATGTTACTTTTAATAACTTTTAAAAATTTACTTTTAATAATACTTTTAATATTTATAATATAAAATATACTAACATATAATGATAATATTAACATAATAAATAAGAACAGAAGAGCATTAACCATGGAGCAGAGGATGTTGTAGTGTGGGATGAAATGGAACATATTGGATGCTCTGGGTACCGAAATCAAACTTCACTTTCCTCACCATTTGCCAAGAGCTAGGAGTGGAGCAGAGCTCCATCATGAGCCATTTCATAAACGATGAACAAGGACACACAAAAGGCGAGAACGTCTCTGTTCCTTCCACAGAACACCAATGCCACTCCAGACCAAGTCCGATGACGCTCCAGACCAAGTCAAAGTAGATCTATCGCCGTGAAGACAATGACTATCATGGGGACCTTGCAGGACAGCCAACAACACATTTGATGTCAGGTCTCCTGACCGCTGTGGACATTCAGGGAAAAAAAAACAGGCTTTTGTATAGGTATGTGTTATAATCCAAATTTTTACATAGCATGAAAAAGAAAGAAAAAAGACGCCATCAACAAATTCGCCATCTGTCCCTGTATTCCACAGGAATAATACTTTGCTTCTACCCAAAGTGCTTTGAACATAATTCCTCTTTGTATTAGAAGCTTAAAGTGTAAAGGCCATCTTGACTATAAAAGCTTCATGAAAATCTGTATATTTAAGTTCAGAATGGCTTTTCTTTCATTCCCATGTGGTGTCTGCAAACCGCATTCATGCATTTCATCAGGAGTCATACTGACTCAGAGTAGAGCAATAAAAACCATATACGAACATAAAATCCTATTTTTTAGGCTCTTAGCTTTAAATATGCATCAGCAGGGTGGAAGGTGTTATTTTCCCCACATCAGCCTTAATCACTGTGCAAAGCATTTGAAGATCACTATTTTCGAAAAATGGACTTGGCCATTGTCATACTGTCTCTGTCACCAAAGCTCTGTCATCCAAGCTTTCTCTCTTTTGCAAAAACCAATTTTATCCGCTTAGCACTCCCCCACCACCCTCACCACCACTGTAGGGTATTTCCCACATCTTTGATCACTAGGGCAGTTGTCTTAATGAGAATGATTGATTTTGTCTATTTGCAATATCTTCTCTTTTCTTGACCTCATTCTACCCTGGGAGGTCCGTTATTACTCAACGTCTCTACAACTGGCTTGAAACTCCCCCTGGGAGCATCAGTTTACCAAACTGCCTCATGGGAAACTGTTGCTATCCTCTTTACCCCAGATATACATACACACACACACACACACACACACACACACACACACACACGTAAGGGGGTATCTTAGTCCATTTGGGCTACTATAACAAAATACCACAGTCTGGGTAGCTAATAAATAACAGAAATTTATTTTTTACAGTCTGGAGGCTGAAAGTCTGAGACCAGGGCGTCAGCACGGTTGAATGAGAGCCCTCTTCCAGATTGCAGACTTTCTATTATATTCTCACACAGCAGAGGGAAGGCATCTCTCTGGAGCCTCTTTTAAAAGGCACTTTTGTAAGGGCTCCACCCTCCTGACTTAAGCACCTCCCAAAGGCTCTACCTGCTAATACCATCACCTGCAGGGATCAGGATTTCATCATATGAACTTGGGGGGAACAAAAACATTCAAACCATAGCAGGGTGCGTGCACATATACGTATATAGGATGGCAATTTGCTCTGTTCTAAATGCATCCTTTCCTCTTTGCCTCCCTCACAGGCCATCAAACTACTCACTTCTTGAATGACATGCACTTTTCAGCTGGAAGGAAAAACCCCCACGATTAAATAGGTACTATCTCCTTTGCCCACAGACTAGCCAATTAATATATGAGAAAACAACAGCAAGGTTAAAGAAATCTGAAGCGTAGATAAGGACCACAGAATAAACCAAGTAAAGCGTCATCTCAAAAGGATAGCAAAGGCCCAGACATATAGTAGATACTCAATAAATGGTCAGCTAATTGATTTTGTTATTTACCCAGGAGCAATTTTAATTTTCTAAGAGGACTTATGATAATTCCTACTGGTAAAATTTAAGATATTGCAAGAGACAATAGGGGTTTTGTTTTAGTTTCGTACCCATTAAATTGTATCATGTAGTTGATCATTTAATTATGTCTAAATGCAAATTTGACCTTATATTTGTCTTTTTGTACCATGTAATTAAAAAATTATTGACATGAAATGGAGTGGATTCTTGGATGTGGTCCCTTATTTAGTATCGGTCTGGTCAATGCTGGAATAAGAAGCATTCTTGGAGGGATGTGAAGAGTGAAAATCCTTAACTTTCTCATTGTTTCATTGAAACTTGAACTCGGTAGAGACAGAAAGTAAGACCCACTTTGCAATTAATGACAAGCTCACTAGGAAGACTAGCCCCAACTCGTTTGTGGAAGGCCAATAGATTTCTTCACAAGCCATAGTTTCCCTTACTATTATCAATCAAGGGAAGGATGCATGAGGTTAAAAATTTTAAGAATGAAGGAACAACTAATGAACAAACAGGCCAAAAAATAGGAGCTTTGGGGGGAAATAATTTTTTATAAAGTTGTTCATAAGAAATACAATATAAATATCTGTGTTGAAATTATATATACACCTACACATTCACTGAGATTAACATGCATGTTTCAATAAACATCAAGATTTATCACGCCTTTGGAAAGTATTGACTGGGGTGAAAGTCAATACATCTTGATGTTCACCACAACAAAATCAATAGGTGCTTAATAATTTACCAAGATTCAGTGGATTTAATGTATCTAATGGCTGTGTAGTAAAGTCAAACCATTACACTTTCTTCCAGGAATACTTGATAAAGGATGTAATACCAGCATCAAACCCTTGGAACCAAAATGTATGCCCCCTCTTGTTTGGATGAAGGTAAGTGAAACACCGCCTTTCCCAGAACTGCAGGTAAGGACTCTGAAATTTGAGCAAGGAGTAAAGAGTACCGGGAAGGAACCTCAGAGAGGACAACACTCGTTAGAAAACAGATTCGGTGTCAGAGATGAATGTGGGCATCTGTGCCTGTGAATTAAACAGCAGCACACTCCCGATAAACATAATTCCATCCACTTTGTTAGGCTCCAAACTTGCCTTATATTGATTGTACGTTTGTTTTTTCCTAGTTTTCCACTTATCTCCGGAGATTAAGAAATGCAGGTAATTCAAATGCCTTGACAATGTAACCCCAATTCAAAAGGGTGTTAGTGACAGACTTATAAAAAAAAGTGTTGGCACATTTTCTATCCTCCTTAGGATCACCTTAATATTTGTTTCCACTTTAGGAATGTGGAAATTAGAAAATGACCAGCCCTCTGTGGTGCTGATGTAATGATTCTTCTATAATCAGAAGCCAGGCCAACACAACCAGTCATGAACATCACTCAGATTAAGCCCAAAACAGGGAAGCTCTGTACGCTGAATTGTGAGAATGTGTGAATAGTCTGATAAACATGCAGAATGGATGTTTCCTAGTGCCTCTAGATGGTATTAATAAGTCCAGTTTTGGAAATAAAAAAGGAGGTCAGAGACACCAGCAGATTAAGCAAAACTGAGTTCCCTCCAGAATAAATTTTTAATGATTAATTTCTGTAGAAAATTGTCACACTACCTTTAGCTGAAAGTACAGAGAAGAGATCTGGCTCCCCTTTGGTAAGGCCCACAGAAGGAAACAATAAACAAATGTGGGCTCCAGAAAATAATGGCTAATAACCTTCCCCTAAAGAGAACAGAAGTGTGAGTTGCTCTTTACAGGCATTGCCAATAGATAAGACAGGACATGTAATAAAAGAGTGGAGGCTGGTGAGGGGAACAGATGCAGGTACAAAGATTAGAGATTGTAAGTAACCCCGATTTACTAACCTCTGGAATGGTTCTAAGAGCAAAATTGTCACATGTCACTTGCATTCCTGGCAGGGAGCATCAGCAATGGGTGAACTCTTCTAATGCACCACAACCTCTGTTTTTCAGAGAGCTTGCTCATGAATTATCATGAATTATCATAATTGAGCCTCACAAAAAAACTTTTAAACGACCTGGAAACAGACAAAGGAACCTACAACAAGAAAGGTGTAACTAGCCCAAGATCACAAAATCATTAAGGAACAGAACTGAGTTTGAATCCATATCTTCTAATTCCAAGCCCCGGGCATTGCTTTGGATGTCAAGAAGAAGCTTTTGTAGAACAACAACAAAAGTTGTTACTATTTATGTTAGCATTCTCCAGAGAAACAGAAACAACAGGTGATATGTATGTATGTATGTATTTGTGTGTGTGTGTGTGTGTGTAGAGAGAGAGAGAGAAAGAGAGAGAGAGAAAGAGAGAGAGAGAGAGATTTTAAGAAATTGACTCACACAATTGTGGAGGCTGAGGAGTCTAAAATCTGCAAGGCAGTCCAGCAGGCTGGAAACTCAAGCAGGATTTCTATGTTGCAAACTTAAGACAGAATTTCTTCTTCAGGAAACCTCAACCTTTGCTCTTAAGGTCTTCAACTGATTGAATGAGCCTGCCCCCCCCCCCCCATTATGGAAGGTAATCTGCTTTAAAGTCCGTTGATTGTAAATGTTAATCACAACTAAAAAAAATCTTCACAACATCAGAACTAGTGTTTGACCAAACCACCAGGCACCACAGCCTAGCCAAGTGTGACGCCAAAAGTAACCATCACACCACCATTTCTAGGGAAAAAGAAATTAAAACTTCTGTTTGCAATAATTTTCTATCTGCGTTTGCTCATTTTCCAGATCAAGCTAGTGAATTAAAGAGCTATTAGATACATTTTTTCATTCAAATATCTACCTCTACCATTATTATCTTAAATTCCACATTCTCCTTTTATGTAACTTAGAGCCCCATTTTGTATCAGGTTTTCTATCCATTAGCGCAATTGTGAAACATGAAGAATAGCTCCTCCTCTGGTAACCAGACTGGGAGAAGAGCTCCTTCGTTGACCAGATTCTAACCGTTAAGTTATCTAAAGTGGTGTTTCTAAAACTGTGGATGATGCACTATCTTCCTTAGAATTATCTGGGGACCTTGTTAAAAGGCAGATTCCTAAGTCCTACCCTAGTGCTTTTGAATCAGAATTTCTAATGGTGGGTCCACACCATATTTTAGCAACATTTAGGCAACATCCAGGTGCAGTACAGTATAAGAACCACTGAACCAGATGATTAAAGCAGTGAGTATACAAAAAAGACTCAGGCAGTATCACAGAACCCTCTACACATTATACACAGGAACAGCTTAGATCAAGAGAAGAAATAAAAACAAAACTTCCCAGGTTTAGCAAAAATAAAGGCATTGTTCCCTGTCATATGCTCACAAACAAATGCCCCAGTGCTCAGTAAGAGTGGAAAACAGACACCTAACTGCCTGTAGAAAATGACTTTGGGAAAATAGGAATAGATCCATACCAAGGAATGATCATCGTGGGCTGTAAACAGTGAAAGAGGATTGTGTCATGTGTGGTATCCATTGTGTGAATCAGGAGATACAGAATATCACTCAGCCAGAAAAAGGAATGAAATGGAGCTATATGTAAGGAGGTGGATAGACCTAGAGTCTGTCATACAGAGTGAAGTAAGCCAGAAAGAGAAAAACAAATACTGTATGCTAACTCATATATATGGAATCTAAAACACTGGTACTGATGAACCCAGTGACGGCAAGAATAAAGATGCAGATGTAGAGAACAGACTTGAGGACACAGGGCTCGGGGTGGGGGGGGCGGGATGCAAGGGGAAGCTGGGACAAAGTAAGAGAGTAGCATAGACATATATACACTACCAACTGTAAAATAGATAGCTAATGAGAAGTTGCTGTATAACAAAGGGAGATCAACTCGATGATGGGTGATGCCTTAGACGGCCAGGACAGGGAGAGCAGGAGGGAGTTGCGGGAGGGAGGGGATATGAGGATATATGTATAAATACAGCTGATTCACTTTGATGTGCCTCAAAAGCTGGTACAATAGTGTAAAGCAACTATATTCCAATAAAGAGCTTAAAAAAAAGAAGAAGAAGATACTTCATCAACACAAGGCACAATTTCAGCTGGTCAAGTGCCCTGAACTTTGAGGAGATTTTGAACTAGAATCTATAAAAGTGAATAAATGTGAAGAAACAAAAAGCAGTATGACTTTGAGAAGTGAAAATCTAAAATCTTGTGACATCTCCTTTTAAAGGAATTATAGACCTAGGATAAATCAGTATTATTAAATCCATTTCCTTGTCTTCAGCTTCTTATAAACCATTACAGCAAGATGGAATTTCATCCTGGTTTAAATTCTTTCAAGGGAGGTTTTGCAAAGCTTCTTGATAACTTCTGATATGGGTGTGCTTCATTCTATAAATAAAACACAACAAACTGCATATTTAAAAAATCAACTTCCTCAAACTTTATTCAATTTATCGAATACTTTCTATGGGATTATTTTAAATAGTGAGCATATGGTTAGGGTGTAGGGAAAAGGGAACCTTAGTGCTCTGTTGGTGGAACTGTAAAGTGGTAAAATCATCATGAAAAACAGTATTAAGTTTCCTCAAAAAATTAAAAGTAGAGCAATTCCACATCTGGGTATTTATCCAAAGGAATTAAAAACATGATATCATAGAGATACCTGCACTTCCATGTTCATTGCAGCATTATTCACAATAGCCAAGATATGGAAACAACCTACATGTCCATTAACTCATGAATGAATAGAGAAAATATGGTATACATATACAATGCAATATTATTCAGCCGAGAAAGGAGGAAATCCTGCCATTTATAACAACTTTTGTGAACCTTGCAGGCGTATCACTTATGTGTAGAATCTAAAAAGCAGAGTAGAGTGGTAGTTACCAGGGCTGGGGAATGGGGTGAATGGGGAGATACTGGTCACATCACAAAAAAGAAATGGTAACTATGTGATGGGACGGAGGTGACCATGGTAATCATTTTGCAATAGATGAATGTATCAAATCAACAAGTTGTACAGCTTAAATTTATACAATGTTATGTGTCAATTATATCCCAATAAAGCTGGGGAGAAATAACTAAATAAGTAAATAGTGAACACAATGTGCGTTTTAAATATTCCATCTAGAAGAGTTAATTTTACGCACAGCTGTTTGGTAATGTGTCTATTGAACAAATAGAAAGGACCCTTCATCTTTTCTATTTTCAAAGGATTCTTCATCTTGTAATTGAAATCCTGTAAAAACATGTCAAGCATAGTAAAACAATATGTAAATATTTATATTTTAATTATATGTATATTTGTTTAAATAATTATCAAATTAACCTGATGTTTAGAGGACACTAGTATAAAAAGCAACGGTTTGGAATAGAAAGAAATGGGTTAAGTTAATTTATATGTTCATAAGCATATTATTAACAGCCCTGGGTCCCTCTGCTAGCTGGGTATGTCACTACTCTCTTCACGGCATCATGATTAGCATGTTTAGCAGGATTTCTGCGTCAACACAATGAATTTAAACTGCAACACAGAACTTCCCTCCACTGATATCTAAGCAATTGAGCAAAAAGGATTGCATCAACCAAAAAAAAAAAGAAGAAGAAGAATTAAACTAGGAATGAACATTTTTGTAAGGAATGGAAGGAAAGTTACAGGTGACTCTAGAGTAGAGGGTGGGACACAGGACAGTTTTTTTCCTAACCACACCCCTCCTACCAGACTCCACCGTATCCCAAAGGTACCAGTGAGTTTATAAAGTCCTGAAATATTTCACCAATAGCTCCAAACCTGAACTGAAGCAGACTAAATGCACATTTTTTATCTTTTTTCCTTTTTTAACAGAGGAGTAATTGAACGGTTTCTGGGGTGAAAGCAGGTTAAATGAAGAAAGCAGTCAATGTGGGTGAACCCCTCTGATGAAAACAAAGTTTCCAGAGCTACATACTAAATTAACAAACAAGCTGAAGTTAAAGGATACCCTGGCCCCATGGAAATGTGAATGCCTCCTAGGTAGCTGTATTGAACATAGATGGTTTAAAAAAAATGTGGAGGCAGAGTAGATCCTAGGTATCCTAAAAGAGAGTGCCTCAACTGACCAGATAGAATATCAGCACAGAACTGCCAAATCATAGCTAAGGTGAAAAGAAACAGCATGGCAACTCTGCAAACACGTGGCAGGGAAAAGGGTGGGAATAGTAAAAGCAGCAGAATATCAAAAGACAAAGAACCAAGCCCAGGAGGAAAAAATTACTCAGTGAACAGAAATTATTCTACAAATTGTGTTACGCTATAAAACAGTTTAATTATTTAATGGATACAGTGAGATGATAAAAGGATACAATGAGATGAAAGGGGAGTTTGCATAGCTAAGGCAATCAACATCATTCCTGAACTAAAAATTATATTAGAACTAGCAAGGAATTGAACAGACATTGCTAAAGAGCAAATTACTGGTATGTGGAAAGTTGAAAGCAAAGGCAGTGAATGCAGATAAAAAAGACAAAGACACTCAGACAGTTAGAGAGGAACTAAATTTTATGGAGGAGAAAAGCAATCCATCCTAAGAACTGGTGCCTCTGAGGTAGAGAACCCAAGTTAACCCAAAAAATACATTGTAAGTTATAGTACAAGAAAAATAAACCCTGAAATTCCAAGAAAAAAACTGATATGTTATAGTGAAGGAGCATATTGTGATTGGGCATATCAAATGTGATAGAGGACCCTCCACACTGACAGACTATCAAACATCAAGAATAAAGAAATAAACAGGCATCCAGGCAAATTGTGAAAATCATCCACAAGAGTTAAAAAATCACGCTGGCCTTCTATTTATCCACTATGTCAATAAATGCCAGATGATGATGGAATAATACCTATTATATTCTAAGGGAAAGAAAATGGTTTTCCAAGAGTATCATCTCCAGCTAAGAGGCTGTTCACATTTAAAAACATCAGACAGACACTCTTGAACATAAAAGAAATGAGGCAATAGAAAAACCATGAAATCTTTAATCTGGCCAATAAATAGATGAATCAAATTTTTAAACTTGAGAAAGAAGAAGAAACCATGGCAAAAAAAAAAAGTGGTTTTAAGCTTTAAATCCATTGTACCATTTCTTCAATGTCCCTATATGTTAGAAAAGGTTCATATTCAAAATTGGGAGGAAAAAAGACTGAGCTATCACATGTGATAGTGTATATTTTCATTACCATGTTTTGCCAAGATGGTTGAGCTGTCACTGTCATTGACAAGGTGTTCAAGCCCACTTCTTTAGCAGTAATACTGAGCATCAGAGGATGGAGAGAGGACCACTCAGCAGCTCCCCACGCCCCAGGCTGCAGGCAGACATGTATCTGAAGTATGTTTATGAATCATAAGTTTTGATAAGAGGGAAAGTTGAGAATCCATGATGGAATCAGGACCTTGGCATCGGATGGCACCATCAAAGGGAACATTATGCTACTCAGTAATACTAGAAATAATTTTTAGATACATCATAACATATTTGTGATTCTCTTCTCCTCTAGGAAAAATAAGAAAGACAAGGTCTCTGTCCTTTGAAATACTGTACAGCTTGCCTTGTGGCGTGTGAAAAGGTCATTTAACCAAACACCAGGAAAACTGAACTTACAGTTCAATATATTTGATTATCTATAGATGTAATAGGTGAAATATAGATTAAAAAAGAAAAAAAATGCAAGTGTGTCGAGAGTTTAGCTGAGCTACTCCATGATATTGTTACCTCAGCATCCGTTTGGTTTGGCCTGCAGGAACTTAAGTGGACACCAGCCCCTCATGCAAGTATATGCCCCACATGGCAACCTGGTGATTCATGAGTGAATGTAAGGTCCTGAAATAACTCCCCACCAGCCCTTGATCAACAACCTCCTCTGCCTCTCACGTGGCCTTCCCCTTGTGCATCCCTTAGATAAGACGTCTGTGGAGCTTACCAAAATGCTGCTCTTTTCTTTTGCATTGACCAATTTGGCCTTAGCCTAGGAACCCCAAAGCACCTCACCCACAGACCCTAATAAAGGCACGCACCCCAGGTACTATCTCTTTCTACACTCTGCCTTGACCTCCCCTCATGCCCCGCTGAAACTTTGAGGTGCATGGAGTGATTCCTCCAGGACCTGTGAGTAATAAACTTCTCTATTTCAATTTCTCTTGTGATCTGTTGTTGAACCGGGATTCACCATCCAACACCCTGTGCTCCACTTAACGAATGTTCATTTAACAAAGTCATAACAATACTATCATTTCAACAGATGCCTCCACCTCTAATAAAATTCAATACCATATAAATAAAAGGAATACACTTTATTATAATTGTTTATATGAAATCAAAAGTTGAAATGAGGTATTCATTTTAAAAACAGGGAAATAATAAAGATATCTGTTATCAACAACGTCTTATAGGATTTGGGGTTGTGAGAAATAGAAACTCACTAGAGACAGACCACAAAAAGGAGCGTTCATTAAAGTAGAATCTAAAGTCTGAAGGGGAACCTGCTTCCCACAATAAGCTGAAAAATAGTGAGCAGCCTCTGTTTCTTTCTGATGCTAGATGTTGTCCTGGATTGTTTTCAGTGGGTTGAGGGGTATGTGTGGGGGCAGGGGACCCGCGCACGCACATGTGCAAACTGCCTGGAACCTGACTTTCTGCAAGACTGCCAGTTCCTGCTCTTGGGGTTTACAGGAGGCCTGGGGTTGCCACAATTACAACTCCAGCCTCCAAGCTACTTACTTCATGGCTCCCATAGAACACCATCTAACTCACAGTCCTTGCTGATCACTGACTGTCCAATGAACTACCTTTCCCTGAATCATGTGCCCCTTTTTTTAACCAATCAACCATGACTGGACTGTACTCAAGTAGTGCTCAGCTCTCAAGCAGAACTAAATCTGCAAGCAGAACAGTTAGGAAGGGAGGTTCAACAGACAGGGAAACTAATCAACGTCTCTTCTACAGCTGTTTTTGTAATATAATTATAATAATAAACATTAAGATTTGAATAAAAAAAGTTATATTGGGAATTGAAAAATCATTATGAACAATTGGAATAATTACACAAAGAAAAGAGCCAAGTGAACCTACTATTAGAAATAAATTATGAATTAGAAATAATAAAATAGTGAAATGGAAAGATAGAACATCTAAAAAGTTCATAGAAGTTTTATATTCCATAACAGGTAGCTAAAACATAATAATAGAAGATCATTTCTCAATAATAATAAAATTATATAATGTTAATGAAAAAGTTTAATGAAAAATACACAGAACTTTTACAATGAAAAAAATGTTAAGTAGGAAATATAAAGAAAAACTTTAGTAAATGAAGAGTTACAATTTAGACCTCAATAAAGAGATTAATATTTTCTCAAAGTTAATTTATATAGGTATTATATAGGTAGTATGGGTATTTTAATCCCATTCAAATTCCAAATTGGGAGTGGTATGAAGATAACAAGATACTTCTAAAATTGATTCTGGAAAAACATTTAAAATTGTTGGAATATGAAAGAAATATTTTAAAAAAGGAATTATCACAGATTTTTTTAAATATAGGAAAAGCAAAGTGTTACTTTAGGAGAATTGAATTTTATCAGATATTAAAACCTTATAAAACATCAATAATAAAAGTTTAGTTCTCTAATGAAAAAATGAGTGGAATACCTAAATAGACATTTCTCCAAAGAAGACATACTGATGGCCAAGAGGCACATGAAAAGCTGCTCAACATCACTAATTATTAGAGAAATGCAAATCAAAACTACAATGAGGTATCACCTCACACTGGTTAGAATGGGAATCATCCGAAAATCTACAAACAATAAATGCTAGAGAGGGTGTGAAAAAAAGCAAACTCTCTTACACTGTTGGTGGGAATGTAAATTGACACAGCCACTATGGAGAACAGTATGGAGGTCCCTTAAAAAACTAAAAATGGAATTACCATATGACCCAGCAATCCCAATACTGGGCATATACCCAGAGAACACCATAATTCAAAAAGACACATGCACCCCAATGTTCATTGCAGCACTATTTACAATAGCCAAGTCATGGAAGCAACCTAAATGTCCATCAGCAGATGAATGGATAAAGAAGATGTGGTACATACATACAATGGAATATAACTCAGAAATAAAAAGGAACAAAATTGGGTCATTTGTAGAGACATGAATGGAACTAGAGAGTGTCATACAGAGTGAGTAAGTCGGAAAGAGAAAAACAAATATTGTATATTAACACATATATGTGAAATCTAGAAAAATGGTACAGATGAACCCGCTTGCAAGACAGAAATAGAGACACAGACATAGAGAAGAAATGTATGGAAACCAAGGGGGGAAGTCAAGGTGGGATGAACTGGGAGATTGAGATTGATATATATACGCTAACATGTATAAAATAAATAACTAATGAGAACCTGCTGTATAACACAGGGAACTCTAGTTAACATTCTGTGGTGATCTAAATGGGAAGGAAATCCAAAAAAGAGGAGATATATGTATACATATAGCTGATTCACTTCACTGTACAGTGAAAACTAACACAACATTGTAAAGCAACTATACCCTAATAAAAAATAAAATGCTTGAGTCAAAAAAAAGTTTAGTTCTGTCATAAAAATAGAAAAAAAAGATGAATAGAACAAAATAGATAAATCAGAAATCGCACCAGCATTATTTTAAAACTCCATTGGCTAAAATAAAGATTATTAATAAATTATATTGATAAAATATACCAATTTTAAAAGAAATTAAATTCGATATTCACCTTATATTATCCACTAAAATAAATTCCAGGTCCATAAAAGAATCATTTTTAGCAAATTCATAAATATTAGAATAATGAAGATATCTGTTATATCTGCAGAGGAACAATAACTTTCTTAAGGTTAAAGGACCAAGTAAAATCACAAAGGAAAGATTAACAAATTGATGTATGTAAAATTTTAAACTTTTATTTAAAAAAACTCTTACCAAAAGAAAACCTCAATTGAAAAGGAAAAAGAAACAAGTAGGTAGGAACAATATTTGATATCAAATATGCCAAATATTTCTTTCTGTAGCACATAACCTCTCACTAAAATGTACAAGAATGGCAACAATACCATTACAAGTGAAACAGGCAGCAATTTGTACAAGAAAAAAATGCAAATACATTTAAACAAATGGAAATATGTTTATTCTCTCTAAATGTCAAAGATATGCACACTGAAGCAAACTTGAAAACTGTCATGTAGCTACAAACCAGAAAACATTTTTGGTAACAGTGCACACATCTATAAAGATGTTATCACACTAGAACTTTTCAGCACAATCTGTACCATTGCAAACTGGTACAAATGATTTGGATGGCAATATCACAAAATGAACACCAAGGGACATAAAACTGTTTTGGTTTTTTTTTTTTCCATTTTCACCACACCCAAGAGACAATAGGATGAGCATAAGCTTTGAGTTCAGGTAGACCTGGGCTCCATTTCTGATATCACACTTCAGCTTCACTTTCTCCTTTGATTAAAAGATGATAACAGTAGCTACCACTGAGAGTTCCATGAAGATTAACTGTGATAACAATTCACATGAATGCCTAGCACTGTACAGACACAAAACAGATTTTACTACCTCTGTTTTCTCTTCCCTTCCTGCTGTCCCCACAGAACACATACATGAACAGATACACATATAAACAGGAACACACATGATGGCAATGTAAATTGGTGCAGCCATTGTGGAAAACAGTGTGGAGGTTCCTTAAAAAACTAAAATTAGAATCACCATATGATCCAGCAATCCCACTCCTGAGTATGCATCCAAAAAAAACAAAAACACTAGTTCAGAAAGATACATGCACCCTAATGTTCATAGAAATATTATTTACAATTGTCAAGATATGGAAGCAAACTAGGTGTCCATCAACAGATAAATTAATAAATAAGACGTGGAATATTTGTGTGTGTGTGTGTGTGTGTGTATACATATACTCAATGAAATACTACTCAGCCATAAAAAAGAATAAAATTTTGCCATTTGCAGCAATGTGGATGGACGTAGAAAATACTATGCTTAGTGAAATAAGTCAAACAGAGAAAGACAAATACTGTATGTTATCACTTATATGCGGAACCTAAAAAATAAAACAAACCAGTATATATAACAAGAAAAGAAACAGACTCACAGATATAGAGAACAAACTATCACCTGTGGCCACCTGTGGGGAAAGGGAAAAGAGGAGGAGCAAGACGGGGTGGGAAATTAAGAGATACAAACTACTATGTATAAAATAAATAAGCTACAAGGATATAGTGTACAGCACAGGAAATACAGAAAATATTTCATAATAACTATAAGTGGAGTATAATCTTTAAAAATTGTGAATCACTATCTTGTACACCTGAAACGTATGTAATACTGTAAATCAATTATATCTCAATGAAAAGCCGACACATACGAACAGATACATACATAAACCTGAACACACATGCACGTATACAAATATACATGAAAATTTAGTTTAAGGAAATATTTTAATCTAAGCCTAGCACCACTGAGATCTGGAGGGAAAGGGCAAGTCATTCCTAAACCATTAAAAGGGCTTGGGAGTTCTCCAGCTACAAACTTGTCAATATGAGGAAGACAGGATCCAAAGGGACCCAAAAGAAGATGACAGCATCCAGGGCAGAATCAAGGACCAGCCCAAATGAGCACTCACCCTTTGCCGAGGGCAAACGGCCTCCTTCCGTTCACCTGAATTCCACCTTAGGAAGAGAAGCTTCTCTTCAAATGCTGAAAACCACCACGCAACACAGTTTGGGTATTGCTTGCAATGGCTATTTAATTTATCCAATTGGTCTTAGCTTTAAACTGCCTTGCACACTGAAGTAATTTCTTTCCCCCGCTAACCAAAAGATGAGCTCTCTGAAAGAAGAATAGACCAGTTGCAGAAAAATTAATTATTTTCCTCTGCACATCACAATTGCAAAGTGAGCTAAAATTTGTAGGTGTTGCATGTGAAAATTCAAAAAAGAAAAGAAAACCCTCACAGACAAGCTACTGTCATGTATTCTTAATATCAGACATTAATCCTTATCGTTAATAGCTATTTATGTGATTATTCTTGAATTGGCAGCAAAAGATTATTTATTTCTAGAGATCCTAACTTATAATCTTCTATTATAGGACACAAAACCAGATGTTTAAAAGTCACGTGGATCTGTACTTTATGGAGGGTCTCTTTTCTCTGTGCTTACACAGGCCATTAGTAAACACTTAGAGATCCCAGTTTTTAATCTGCTGCTGATGTTTTTCCAGCCTCTATTGTTGCCTTTATTTTGTTCCTCCATTTCCTAATTGCTCATTTGTTTCTTCATCCTAGTTATAGGTCTATTCCCCTCCCTCCTCCCCCCCCCCCCCCCCCCCCCCCACTGCTAGAATGATTTCCAGCTGCAACACTCTTTCAAATATTTCTGGAAGAAATCTCATCTTGTACAGAAATAGCCAACCTCAAAGTGATTCCTTTTATTGTCTAGGCCTTTTTACGATTAAAAGAACTTTTCATATTATTCATGAGTCTAAACTGATTCATCCATATAATTTAGATTTTAAGCCTTTAGGTTAAGGACTACAATTTCCTAATGACATTTTCAGTGCTAGGTAGAGAGTCTGCACTGAAATTGATGTTCTTTCCTAAAAAAGAAATGTTAGCACTTACCCCACTTTTAACTTAGGTTGCAGAACTAAAGAAATAGGTTTATATTCTTTAAGGTGGGAAAGATTCTTAATAACTGCCTGAAGTGACATACTAAAATAGGAAGTAGGTTTTGCTGCTAATGGATTTCTGCTTAATGAAATCACACGTTTATGTAAATTTAATACAGGGAAACCATTATGCATGGGTGTATTATTTTTGAAATCTTTCTTGTTTGTCCATTCTAAAATGACTATATGCTCATTATGGAATATATTTAAAAAAAGGGGAAGAAAAAAATCAACACTACTCCCACTACACAAAATAATATCAATGTTAACACTTGGTGACTTGATTTTCTTTTTTTGTGATCTAAATGGAATTTGGGGTTTTGTTTTATTCTTTATTTTTTCTTTTTGGTCTCGTATAATTGTGTTTATTCTGTATATGAAACGTCATAAATATATGTCTATACATAAATGTATGTATATATAAATATACATTTTATACACAGAGTACCTTGCTTTCTTTACGATGGCATGAATATTTCTCCTATTGTAAATTTTTACAAAAGCACCTTAAAACAATCAGATACTATCCCATTGAGTGGTAATGCCTGGCTTTATTCAACTTTCATGTTGTGTGGCATGTTAAAATGGTTTCCAACTTTATTACATAA
This sequence comes from Hippopotamus amphibius kiboko, assembly GCF_030028045.1. Taxonomy (NCBI): domain Eukaryota; kingdom Metazoa; phylum Chordata; class Mammalia; order Artiodactyla; family Hippopotamidae; genus Hippopotamus; species Hippopotamus amphibius. Next base: position 102,213,313 of record NC_080195.1, on the reverse strand, counting down.
AGCATGAAAAGAACATCTCTAAATAGAAAGCGTTTTAATTATTTGGGCTTAGTTCCTTAGGATTGATTCTCAGAAATGGAGTTATTAGTTCAGAGAAGAAATATTTGAAGGTGTGTGTTACCAGTTTTTTTCCCAAAACATCTGCAACGGTTTGCACTCCCTCATGCAATGTATGGATGTACCAATTCCATTGTAAGGGTACTAGTAGTAAGTATTCTCATGGAAAACAAATTATTTTTGTCAGTTTGCTGGGAAGAAATGACACTTTATTGTCATCTTAATTTGTAAATAAACTCATTATTTACCCTTTATAAAATTTAATGGTTTAATAGTTTTTATTTGAGTTTATTTAGGGTTTCTAATATAATACACATATAATTACAAATAAGTATATCATATAAGTACATTAATATAATCTCAATATATTTAAAGTTTCTAATACCATCACTTGCTTCACCCCTTCATATATTCATAACCCTTTATGTATGTTTAATATTTCACTGTATTAACCAGCTACTCCAGATTGCTAGATTTACAGTCCTGAGGTTACAAGCTAATTCAATAGAAACTGAATTAATTAATGTTCTCCAAAAGCAAGCTATTTCAAATAAAATCAATGATAAATCTGCATTTAGATGCAAAGTATCTTGGTGTGAAGCAAAAGATTCTTTTGTAATTCATAAGTCCCATGTTTAAATAGTGCTTAAAATGAACCCCATTTGTGATACATGTAAAATGCCATTTATCCGAACCATAAATAAATTCTTAAAATCAAAAGCACAGTTTCAAAGTCTTTCTTGAACACTTTAACTGATTCTAACTGGTTAGCATCCTCACAATGTATTAGACCATGAAAATTGGCAGCAGTGAGAGTTTGTGAAAAATACTCCTGTTTTAACTCACTATGAATTGCAACACACGTAAAATGTACAGAGCAATAACCTATTATGTCAAAATTGGTTTTAATGTTCTTCATATCAGGTGTAATTTATAAGAGGAGCAAATACTCTGGCAACCCCAGGTCGTGGGCCAAAAATAAAGTAGGTATTTTTAAAAGAGCACATTTTTAGATAAATCAGAAAACATATATTTGGTAAATGTTGGAAGTGCTGCAGAAGGTTGGCACTAGAAAATAATTGTAAAGATACAAAAAGGCACAGAAGGGAATTAGTCTAGAAGAATCTGCAGAATACAGACTTAATAAGGAGGTTTTTGGTAGGATCCAGAAAAGGCTGCGTGGTAGAATATTAAAATGCAACTCTCCTGTCTTTCATTTTCACCTAAGACCCCAAATGGAGAACACTCCCTGCCAAGTATCCTCATAATTTTTAAGTGACATCTATGAGGGTGAGTCAAAAATTATCCACACTCTAGTTATAGTAAAACTTCTGTTGGCTGCACTGTCTTATCGGCGCTTTCCATTCAAGGCTACTGTCTCCGCAGTCACTGCTGTGCAGGTGCGAACATGTTACATCAGTTCATTTGTAACTGTGGTGCAAGCAAAAATGGATGCCCCACTTGTGATGTGCACAAAAGAAGAGTAGCGTGTAGCGGTTCGTTTTCTGTGGTCTGAGGGTGTGCACGTCTGCACACTTCTGCCCATGCTGCCACCACTCTGCAAAAACTTCGTTTTGTGGTGTTAAAGCATCCTCCCTAGATTCCTGATCTTGCTCCTCTGGACTTTCACCTGTTTGGTCCCCTGAAAGCGGCCCTATTAAGACGAAGATTCACTTCTTATGAAAAAGTGAAGACAGGGGTGCACTCGTGGCTTGCAGCTCAGCCTAAAACATTTTTTAAGGAGAGAACATGAAAGCTTGTAGACAGATGGACAAAACGTATTGAAAAGCAAGGAGGTTATGGCAAAAAATGATGTATTTTTCTTTTCTAAAAGTTAATTAAAATAAATTCTACAGCCAGAGTGCAGATAATTTTTGACTCACCCTCGTATGTAAGATTTGCAAAGGAATGGCTAAAACCCATTCTAACAGCTTTTGCCAAACACCACCTCCCTACTAGAGTATACAAAAAAAAGCAAAAAGGAGGGAGGTATAAAGAACATCTTTGAGCAGAAATCTTTTTCATTATTTGAGCTTTCATTCATTAGGATTGATTCCTGGGAATGGAGTTATTAGTTCAAAAGGAAAAACTATTGGAAAGATGAACCTCATGAGGACCTTGGAGAGACTGGAGATGGAGGAAAACATCACATGTTCTGGGCTGTCACACTTACCCTCCCACCCATAGTGGAGTGGGGCCTACCTCCTTAAGCAAGTGAAGAGAACAAGGAGTAAGAGAACCAAGCAGGAGACGTGTGTCCCTCAAACTCACAGAGAGCCTAAAGAAAAGATCCTGCACTGCCTGCCAGGAGGCAGAACCAAAAGGCAGGGTCTTATTGAAAGTAACCTGTATGTCTAGAGTAGTATGCGACAAAGCGAATCAAAGAAGCTAGATATAGACAGCCGGACTGTAGGATCCGAGGGAGAACAGGAAGCTGCCACCTGGGAAAGGTATCTCCAGAAAACTGGAACTGGAGGTCTTCAAGGGGAATCTCCAAGGAAGCCATAAAAATGCCCCACAAGAGAAAGAGTCTGCTGGGAACATCTGCCATCTCTACCCCTACCAACCGTACCAGTGAAATAAGACCTGCTCTCCCACTTACAAGCACTCTCCACCACTGTAGTCTGTAACCCTGCAGGAACCAGAAGCAGCATGGTGGGCACAGGTGTGGAGTAAAATAAAAGTAAGAAACAGTAATGAAACTGACCACAGGGCTCTTCTCCACGGCAGGGTTCCATACTGACAAAAGTCCAAACTAGAAGTTGGAACAGATATTTTCATCTCCACTATTTTTGCATAATGATAATAATAATGGCTAACACACATATAGCACTTACCGCTTGTCATCACTGCTGTAAATCCTTGATACATAATAACTCTTTAATCTTCAAGACCTTACAAAATAGGTTCTCTATTGATTTCCCCATTTTCCAGGTAAGAAAACAGAGGCATGGAAAGTTCCAAGTCACACTACTAAGTAAGTGGCAAAGCCAAGATTCAAAACCAGGAAATCTAGTTCCAGAGTCCATAAACTTTTTGTTAGGTCAGGTTAAAAAGTGTCAAGAAAAAAAGAAAGAAGGAAAGAAGGAAGGAAAGAACGAAAGAACCAAAGAAAGGAGGAAGGAAGGAAGGAAAGAAAGAAAGGAAGGAAGGAAGGAAGGAAGGAAGGAAGGAAGGAAGGAAGGAAGGAAGGAAGGAAGGGAAAGAGAAGGAGAAGGAGAAGGAGAAGGAGAAGGAGAAGGAGAAAGAGAAAGAGAAAGAGAAAGAGAAAGAGAAAGAGAAAGAGAAAAGAGAAAGAGAAAGAGAAAGAGAACGAGAAAGAGAAAGAGAAAGAGAAAGAGAAAGAAAGAGGGGGAGAAATTCAATATCCATTACAGCCTGACCAGATTGTGGACTCTTGGATCACATCAATAAAGCCAAGTCACAGTGGACTATGAACAAACATTTCTGATTTTTCCAGCATGTTAGCCCTGAGGTCACCTGGACCTGGGACAGAAAACGGGCAGCAGACCCCAAGTGCCAGGCCAACCAGATGCCTCTTTTACATGAACAGTACATTGAGTAGATATTTTAATACTAAGAGTCACCAGAGAAGTTGTGGGGTCTTCCTGGGATTTCTTCCCAGGATGACAGGGGAAAAAAATGACAAAAGTTTTTTTTTTTTTAGAGATTCAGTAGTGAGTAAGAATAAATTTGCTTTCTCCATGCACCATGCCAACCACCGTTCTCAATAAATTAGTTAGAGGGAGAACAAGTGGGATACCGGAGCCAGCCAGTAAGAGCCAGTTCTGTGCATCGCTTCAAATCTGAGTTCACTGGCACCACATAGGTAGTTTGAAATCAGCCACAGTGGGAGTATTTACACCATGGAAATCGCAAATGCTACAAGTCAGATTTTTCTTCTGCTTCTGAGAGCTGGCTGTTAAACACTTACCATCACACCACTGGAAAGAACCTCTCATTTGGAGTTCAGGTGGGATGTAGAGAAGTATTGATCTGGACTAGGGGCCAGCAATAAAGAAGTGGGCATCCCCAAGGATCCCCAAGGATCATGACTAAGAGAGGAAATAATAACCTGAAAATAAACCCAGGCATGATAATATTTTAAAGACCACCTCACCTCTGGACACACCATTTGGACTAAAGGTCAGTTTTAAAAAATAGCCTAAAGGTTAAGGAAGGACTATCACAAAGAAATACAGGAAGTCAGGAGCAGCACAATGCAGGGACCTACAGTGCCAGAGCTACTGGACCCTAGGCTGACTTCTGAGCATCCTGGGCTCGTACCCAAAGTAAACAGGACTGTTAGTCTGCAAAAGGGGCTGTATATGAAGCCCTGTTTACATTTCAGTGAATTTTAGAGACTTTGTATATTAAGAGATTCTTTCTCTAAGATTCGTTACCTTCTTTTGATCCCACGGTCCTTAGCAATATAAACAGAGAGCGGTAAAAACACTGACAGACAAATGGATAAAGAAGACGTGGTACATATGTACAATGGAATATTACTCAGCCATAAAAAGAAATGAAATTGGGTCATTTGTAGAGACGTGGACGGACCTAGAGAGTGTCATACAGAGTGAAGTAAGTTACAAAGAGAAAAACAAATATCGTATATTAACGCAGATATGTGGAATCTGGAAAAATGGTACAGATAGACTGGTTTGCAAGACAGAAATAGAGACACAGATGTAGAAAACAAACATATGGACACCAAGGGGGAAAAGCAGGGGTGGGGGGAATGAATTGGGAGACTGGGATTGACGTATATACATTAATATGTATAAAATAGATGACTGATAAGAAAAAATATATCAAATTGTACACTTTAAATATATGCAGCTTACTGTATGTCAGTTATATCTCAAAACTCTTTTTAAAAGGAAAAAAAAGTTATTAGGCTTGCCTCAGATACAGTAGGGCAGAGGAACGTTAAGGGAAGTATGTGCATAGGAGGATCCTGGGGAGAAAGCTGGACGGGGAATGTAATTAAGAGCAGCTGGAAAACAAAGAACCAAATATCTAAGGAATGGGTCAGCTAGTCTTCTGGTGGAGTACCCAGCAGGCAGGCTGCAAAACACTCATCGTTTCTCTGAGATTCAGATGAACACCCTTCACAGGGATGGTGATTCTTAAAAAATATACATTCATGCATCAGGCATCTCGTTAGCTTGTAGATTGGCAGCAGGTTCCTTTCTCTGCTCTTACGGTGATTTTTAGCCTCTGAACTTTCTCTTATTGTTTGTCATGATTTGATATGGAATTAAAAACCCCACTAAAATGATTTAAATCCCTTACGAAAGACCAAAAGCTACAGAGGTAATAACCAAAATTTGAAGGTAATAACCAAAATTGTCCATAAGGACTAAACAGTCCTTTGCTCGTGCATAAATAAAGCTTGGCATGATTGATCTTTCAGGGATCAATTTATTGCTAATCATTCTGTTAGAACCATTTTGGTTTCACACTTTCCCAGCAAAGGTAAACCATCCAACTTAGATCTTATTTCCCATAGATGTTGTATCTTGTACCATGATGACCTGGAAGATCATCATAGAAGTGTACTGGCATAAGGTGATCTAATTTAAACTGTCTGTTCTATCAGTAAGTAACCCAATAGCCAGAGGAATCAGGTGACTTATCCCCAGATCATACAGTTCAGTAAAAGAACTCCAATGACATCAATTAAACATTTAACATTTGGTTAATTTAAAAAATGATAAACTGAGAGGCACTGAATGTTGGAGTAAATGCATCCTATTTTTCTATTCCTGAATTCATCTAATGCCTCTTTGTAGGGATCAGTAAATGACCCTATTGAGGCACAGATAGTAAACAGTTGCATGTTTATGTGATTTAAGATATAAGAGAAAGGCCCCAGCTATTACAGTAACCATTCACGTGCCCCACTGCCGGGAGCCCACAAGGAACTATTCGTTACTGAGAGTTAAATTGTCATACCTCTAAGTGGGATTATATTAAAACCCTCAAGATTGTGTGATCCTGGGAAACAGACATACCTTCTATGAGCCTTGGTTTTATTGTCATTTTTTAAAATATTGGAAAATAGACCTTTAAGCTATCTCCCAATTATAAATGTACTGGGAGCAAAACTCAGTTGTGCAAAAACAAAACAAAATGAAACAAAACTATTCATCCATTCTAGGCTACACATTTTTAATTTACATCTTAACATCTCTGAAACTGGAATGCTTCTTATAATCAAAGGTGTCTTAGCATCACTGTCACCATGTGGCAGTTGCGGTGGGGTTGTCACTTCCTGACCAAGAGAAGTGGAAAGTGGCTTGGAAGAATGTCTCAGAGAAAAATGGTGGACATGCATTCTTTTCTTCTCTTTTCTACCTATTTCTTTTTTTAATCAAATTATAATTGACATAAAATATTATATTAATTTCAAGGAACATGCTTTTAATAAATGCTGCATGTCCAATGCTTTCACAGCACAGAGGAAAATACTGAAAAGAAACAATGACTACTGACAAGTCTGAATCAAAAAGGAGATTCAGAACAGCATGACTCCGAATGGAAAAAACTTTTATGAATGTGGATTAAAATTGATTTTGCTTATAGTTTTCCTTTTTTAATGCACAGGGGTAGTACATGACAGAATTCTATGCCTAGAGGAATCTAGGAAAACATTTTTGTAAGTATAAAATTAAAAAACCAAGGGAAATTATAGCAATATGTCACAATTTAATGCCAATTTTTTTTTCTTGGTGGAACATAACATGATTCAACATCTTAGAGCCAGTGACATCTTAGAGTTGATAAAATATGATATCCTGTTCCTCAGTTGTCTATAGATCAAATGCATTTCAATTCTGAGCCCCTATTCTGACAACCTGATGGTAAATTCAACCTCAGTCACTTGACCACCTCTAGCCCATGTTTTGGTGTGTGTTAATCTTTGGAAAGCAGTTAAGTCAGGTGCCTGGGGTGTGCTTCTTTAAACACACAAACAGCCATTTCTTTCTCCGTTCTTCCAGAAGTGCAGCCGGGAGCTGATCACAGATCTCCTCTATTTCAGCAACCACAGATTTCTCCTTCTACCTCCATGAGAATCTTCTCAACATCATCCTTTCTCATGAAGAGATTAATTCCTCCCCTATAGAAAGGGAGTCCAATAGATAATACTTCGGGCTATGTCCTGCTTCTCACCTATCCTGTCCCTAGGGATTGAGAGAGAAAATTTGCCTTATTAAAGAATGTGAGATAAGACAGGAGTTCCCTTGCTGTCCAATGGTTAAGACTTCGCTTTCCAATCCAGGGGGTGTGGGTTCCACTCCTTGTTGGGGAGCTGAGACCCCCCCATGCCTCTCGGCCAAAAAACTAAAACATAAAACAGAAGCAATATTGTAACAAATTCAATACAGACTTTAAAAATGGTCCACATCAAAAAAAATCTTAAAAAATAATAATAGGAGATAAGAAACTGATTATGCTTCCCAGTCCCTTCTTCATCCCCTCTCGGAGGAAGCTGCCCAGAGGGAGCAAACATCCTCCTCTGTTATTCCATGATGTATGTCTTACAGAGGCAGCCCTCCTCTAGGGAGGGCTGTGCTGGTCCAACATAGCCTGGGACTGGGAGGGTAAGCCTGCCTGTTTCTTGGGTTCAGTATCAGGATTCCACTTGCCTACAGATCAAGATCAGCTGTAATATTAATAAAGACAAAATTTGGTGTCTTACTACTTCCTTATCTTTATCCTCACCTGGTCCTGACGTACACATTCCCAGGCACACATTCTCTCTGCTGAAATACTTTCCTCCCTCTCTTTCTTTCTTGATGGAATATGATGGCCCATCAAACTCCATCGTAAAGCAGCCAAAAAATTAGTCCTCTTTCCCAGGAAATGGATGAAAGTTATCTCCATGCCATCCTTCCTCTGTGGGAAAGAAGATGAACAAAAATAGTTAAATTTCCACACCAAACCAGGAGGAACTTGGAATCAATTCCACAGTCAGCACCAATATTATCATCAGAACATCTTGCAGAAGTCAGAAAATTGAGAATAGTGTTCTGAGAGTTTATAGGAAAGCTATGTTTTAAGAGAAGGAATTTGGGAGGGGAAGAATCAAGGGCAGACCAAAATCCTGAGAGGGGAGATTTGAGGAAGACCTTTGGGTACTCAGAGGGCGTGAACATGTTGCTAGAAAGCTATAACGTAAGGGACCAAGAAGGACATAAAGAGGAGGCAACGCAGTGCTATTTTTCCATTACTCTAGCCCTGATGAGTATTTTCTTGTATGTGTGCTATAATTCAGGGTTTTCACATGGACTCCTCCCTTTCCAGGCAGTTTTCCTCTGAAAGGTGTATTTCATGACAGTAGCAATTTCTGCGGTCCTTCGATAATAACATTTATCTGCTAACTCCTCAGCTCGTGCTAGGCTGTCACGGTGGACTCTTATCAAACATATCATTATCCACTCTGTCTGTGTGAATGCCACATTAATCTCTGACTCTCTGAGATGGAAATGAAATTGTGCTCCAAGTTCTTAAGAGTTTATCTGTCATTGCTAAGTGATTGATTCCCTGACAATCATGGATTTTTAAATTAAGGGTGGATCTTTAACTAATAGCCCAGAGAGCCTCCCTCAGATGTAGGGAGGAGGGTCATAGTGATTTTTATGATATACTAAAAAAAAAACTGTGATCTACCTGTCCAACTTCTCATCAAACGCCCCGAGACCAAAGGGCAGGCAACCTTCCTTCCACAGGCTCACACTCCTCCTCTGTGGGTCCAAGGCTGCATTACTAACTGACTGAGACATAAAAGCTTTGTCTTCAGTATCTCGCCTGCTAGGTTGGTAATAAATTTTGCCCTCAGTGCAAATTGCCATCCAGGACAATACTGCAATTCCACTTGTCTAGAGGCAGCTGATTTTCCTTTTAAAGGTGAGCCAGTTCCTAGTTCCCGAAAACAAGCTTTTTGTCTTCACATTCAGCTTTCACACATTTGCAGAAACAATTATTGAGATTTTTTTCTTTCTTTCTAAGTCCATTAGGAGACAATTCCTGAATGCAGAGCATACCCAAAACTGAGAAGTGAAAAAGATTTATATTCTTGGCCCTCAAAACCATCATTTAACCCTTCCTGGTATTCTCCCTCCAAATCGGTCCATGCCCTCTATAGTGGCTTTTTTTTTTTTAAGTGGCTTTTTTGATATGTCATCTTGGCTCAGCTATAGTTCCCAGTTATTCAATCAAACACAAATCTAGGCATTGCTATGAAAAGATTTTTGCAGATTTAATTAAAGTCCCTACTCAGTTGACTTTAATTAAGGGAAATTATCCCAGATAATCCGGTAGGCCTGCCTTAATCAGTTGGAAGGCCTTCAATAGTGGGACTGAATAAAAAAGAATGAAATAATGCTGTCTGCAGCAACATGGATGGACCTAGAGATTATGCCATTAAGTGAAGTAAGTCAGACAGTGAAAGACAAATATCATATGATATCACTTATATGTGAAATCTTAAAAAAATGATGTAAATGAACTTATTTGCAAAACGGAAATAGACTGACAGACATAGAAAACAAACTTATGGTTGTTAAAGGGGATAACGGGTTAACGGGGTGGGGATAAATTAGGAGTTTGGGACTAACATATATAAAATCTATATATCTATATATATAATAAAATAGGTAAACAACAGGGACCTACTTTATAGCACAGGGAACTATATTCAATATCTTGTAGTAACCTACAAAGGAAAAGAAACTGAAAAAGAACAGATGTGTATATATATGTATAGATAGATAAGCTGAGGCATATATATAGATATACAGATATATAGATAAGCTGAGAGATATACATAAATATATAGATGATATATAGATATAGTGTAGTATAGATATAGTATAGTTATAGTACAGATATAGATATAGATATCGTATAGATGTAGATATCATATAGATATAGATACAGATATATAGATATAGCATAGTTATAGTATACATATAGATATAGTTATAGTATAGTTATAGTATAGATATAGATATAGATACAGATATAGATATAGATATATAGACAGGCTGAGGCTTCCCCAAAAGAAGAAATTCCTCCTGTGGACACCAGTTTTGGCCGGTGCCATGGAGATCCATCCTGCCCATGACCTTCCCTTCCTACTGGTCCCAATTCTCTGGCTGACTTCCAACAGATACAACCTCCCCCTCACCATACTTGTACCCACCTGGGGATGTCCTTCTGGAGGCTTCCTACTCTGGACCCCCCTTTCCCTCTTCTTTTACTCAGATTTTATTTGTGTGCCTTAGCAATGGTGTCCCTTGAACAAAAATATTGAGACGTTGTCTCACAATAGAGTTTTTAATTCTGTGAACATGTTTAAATGAAATGAGTATAAATATTAAATTGCATTTAATTATGCATATAATGATCCACATTTACTGAAAAGAATTTAAAAATTACTTGAAATTGGTATATCTGGGATAACCAGGGCATATGATCACCACACCTGTACCCAACCTAGCTCTCTCCCAATTGGAAATGACTATTATCCCATTTACACTAAGGTGTTAGGTGTTTGGACATTGGATGTTTTTGCCATACGAGCATAAACAATTACGTATAATGCATCTCACAATGTATCCAAAGTTATTACTTCATAAATCAGTGGCTCTGAAAGTGTAGTTCCCTGACCAGCAGCGTAAGCATTATTTGGGAACTTGTTAGAAATAGAAATGCAAATTCTCATGTCCCATCCCAGACCTGCTGAATCAAAACCTCTGCAGGAGAGAAGTCTCAGAAATTTGTGTTTTTATAAACCCTTCGGGGGATCTGTTGTGATCTAAAATTTGAGAACCACTTCCTGCATCCAAGAGAAAGAAGCACAGTCACAGTACTGGGAACACATGGGATATTTTTGACAGGCAAATGTGTGGGGATTTAATTAGCTAAGATATAAAAGAAACCAACTGGAAATTGTAAAACAACCATCAAAAACAAATTTATTAGGAAAGCACTGGCATATACTAGCATGCCTCATTTCATTGCACTTCACAGATATTGCATTTTTTACCAATTGAAAGTTTGTGGGAGACCCTTTTTTCAAGCAATTCTATTGACACCATTTTTCCAACAGCATTTGCTCACTTCGTGTCTGTATGTCACTTTTTGGTAATTCTCGCCATATTTCACAATTTTCATTATTATATTTGTCCTGGTGATCTTGGTCAGGGTTCTTTAATGCTACTATTGCAACTGTTTTCTGGCACCATGAACCATATCCATAGAAGATGGCGGAACTATTAATAAATGTTGTGTGTGTTCCAATTGCTCCACCAACTGGCTGTTCCCCTTTCCTAGGGCCTTTCTATTCCCTGAAACACAACAATATTGAAATTAGGCCAATTAATAACCCTACAATGGCCTCTCAGAGTTCAAGTGAAAGGAAGACTCACATGTCTCTCACTTTAAAGCAAAAGCTAGAAATGATTTCTCTTAGTGAGGAAGGCCAAAAGCTGAAACAGGCTGAAAGCTAGGCCTCTTGCACCAAACAGCTGGCCAAGTTGTGAATGCAAAAGAAAAGTTCTTGAAAGAAATTGAAAGTGCTCCTCCAGTGAATGCAGGAGTGATAAGAAAGCAAAATAGCCTTAATGCTGATACGGAGAAAGTTGCAGTGGTCTGGATAGAAGATTAAATCAGCCACGACTTTCCCTTAAGCCAGAACCTAATTCAGAGCAAGACCCCAACTCTCTTCAATTCTGTGAAGGCTTGAGATAGTTTTGGAAGCTGCAATAGAAAAATTTGAATCTAGCAGAGGTTGGCTCATGAGGTTTAAGGAAAGAAGCCATCTCTATAACATAAAAGTGCAAGGTGAAGCAGCAAGAGATGATGTAGAAGCAGCAGCAAGTTTTCCAGAAGATCTAGCTGAGACATGAATGGCTGTTTACAACAGCCTTATACTGGAAGAAAATGTCATCTAGGACTTTCATAGCTAGAGAGGAGAAGTCAATGCCTGGCTTCAAAGCTTCAAAGGACAAGCTGACTCTCTTATTAATAAGGGTCTAATTCAGCTGGTGACTTTATGTCATTTACCACTCCAAAAATCCTAGAGCCCTTAAGATGTGTACTAAATCTACTCTGCCTATGCTCTATAAATAGAACAACAAAGACTGCACATCTGTTTACAACATGATTTACTAGCCATTTTAAGCCCACTGTTGAGATCTACTGCTAAAAAGAAAATTCCTTTCAAAATATTACTGCTCACTGACAAGGCACCTGGTAATGCACCTGGTTATCCAAGAGATTTGATGGAGATACACAGGACATTATTTTTGTTTACATGCCTGTGTCAGGGAGCAAGAAACTTACCCTGCTAGGTTCTTCCAGCTGGGCTAAGAATTAAATTGACATGACACAGATTACCAGGAGAAAAATCAAACAAAAGTTTAATAAACACATAAACATAGAAAAGATGCAGAAAAACGGAGTAGCTCACCAAAATGGCTGAAACCCTCACCTTAAATACCATCTTCTGCTAGAGACAAAAGAGAATGTTGGAGTTAGTGGTTTGGAACTTCAAAGGCAAGTATGCAGTTCACCTGGAGATGGAAAAGCAAATGTTTGGTAAACAAATGTTTGCTAGGCCATGTAGAGACAATAGGACACAGAGGAATTTAAACAATTGGACTTTGCTAGGTCCCCTGTCTACCATAGTTAGTTCATACTATAGTTATCTATGGCGATAGCTCCCTTCCTGGAAGAGGTCCTCTACCTACATTCTATTAGGCAGTTATGGGAAGGTCAAAATTTCTTCCTGAATTCTTTGAGCCTTGATTATTTTCAGCTCAAAATAATCTGCGTGCCAAAGAGACGTGGTGGGATGGAAACATTTTCTCCCCTACACCTGCTATCACAACATCCTTTCAGCAGCCCAGAGAACACAGAGTCATTTTGACTTTCAAATCTTATTTTAAAAACACATTTCATAAGGCTATAGCTTCCATAAGTAGATTATTATAGATTCTTGTGATGAATTTGGGAAAAATCAACAGAAAACTTTCTGGAAAGGATTCACCATTGTAGATGCCATTCAGAACATTCGTGATTCATGGGAAGAGGTTAAAATATCAACATTAACAAGAGTTTGGAAGAAGCTGATTCCAACCCTAATGGATGAATTTCAGCAGTTCAAGACCTCAGTGGAAAGAATAACTGTAGATGTGGTGCAAATGGCAAGAGAACTAGAATTAGAAGTGGAGCCTGAAAATGTGACTGAATTGCTTCAATCTCATGATTAAACTTTAACAGAGGAGGAGTTGCTTCTTACAGATGAACAAAGAACGTGGTTTCTTGAGATAGAAACTACTCTTGGTGAAGATGCTGTGACACCTGTTGAAATGACAAAGAATGGAGAGTATTACATAAACTTTATTGACAAAGTAGTGGCAGGTTTTGAGAGGATTGACTCCAATTTGGGAGAAGTTCTACTGTGAGTGAAATGGTATTAAACAGCATTGCATGCTACAGAGAAATCATTCATGAAAGTGAGTCAGTTGATCCAGCAAACTTCATTGTCTTATTTTTTATTTTATTCTTTTATATAAATTTATTTATTTTATTTATTTATTGGCTGCGTTGGATCTTCGTTGCTGCACACAGACTTTCTCTAGTTGCTGTGAGTGGGGCTACTCTTCATTGTGGTGCACAGGATCCTCACTGTAGTGGCTTCTCTTGTTGCGAAGCACAGGCCCTAGGTGCGTGGGCTTCAATAGTTGCGGCACATGGGCTCAATAGTTGTGGCTCATGGGCTCTAGAGCACAGGCTCAATAGTTGTGGCACACAGGCTTAGTTGCTCTGTGGCATGTGGAATCTTCCTAGAGCAGGGCTTGAACCAATGTCCCCTGCATTGGCAGGCGGATTCTTAACCACTGCACCACCTAGGAAGTCCATCTTATTTTTTAAATTGCCATGGCCACCCCAACTTTCAGCAGCCACCATGCTGATCAGTCAGCAGCCTTCAAGATCAAGGCAAGACCCTCCATTGGCAAAAAGATTTCCAATCTCTGAAGTATCCTATGATGGTTAGCATTTTTTAGCAATAAGATATTTTTATTTAAGGTATATACATTGTTTTTTTTTTATCATAATGCTATTGCACACTTAATAGACTACAGTATAGTGTAAACATAACTTGCATCTGCCCTGGGAAACCAAAAAAATTGTCTCGCTTTATTGTGATATTCACTTTACTGCAGTGGTCCAGAACCAAACGTGCAATATCTCAGAGGTATGCCTGTACCACCAAGTCCAAGAGTTTAACAGCCAATCCCCAGGATGTAGGGAACAAGAGCTCCAGCAGCTCCCTGGTCAGGGAACTAGGAGCCCACATGCCGGGGTCACAGCCATAAAGAAGGAAAGTAAGAAAGAAAGAAAGAAAGAAAGAAAGAAAGAAAGAAAGAAAGAAAGAAAGAAAGCAAGCAAGCAAGCAAGCAAGCAAGCAAGCATAGCCACTAGCAATGCAATTTCCATCTCCTGTAGTTTTCATGTCTCGGTTCAAACTATGAAATTGCAGGTATTCAGGACAAGGGAAACATAGCCTGGGTCAAGGGTTCACCCCGTAGCCAGGCAGGGTCACAGAGAGGGATCATTATCATGAAAACTTTTCATCCCTGGGTCATGACCTTCATCTGAGAGAAAGGAGAACGCTTGTGAGCTGATAGCCATCCTGAGCTACACCTACTACAAAGCATCCTTAAGTTACCTTGATTCTCTTACTACAAGGACTACAGGTATCGTTAACCTCCCCCAGCATGACACCAGCGTATGCTACTCTGAGTCATCTTCCACGGCTCATTTCAAAAGTCCTCTCTAGGAAGCCCTCCATGACCCTTTGAGTTGTAATTATCACTCATGTCACTGGTCCTGAGTTCACATCAGCTCTTTTTCCTTCACACTTGGCCTCTGCCTCCAATCTCTTGCCATACCATTCCACCAGATGCTGCTTCAGAGTTTCTAACAGAGATAAATGCATTTAGAATAGGGGTTGAAGGCCAGGAAAAGGAGATTAAGTCAATATATTCAAACCAAAAGTCGAATATATCATTAAACCCAATAAAGGAATTGTATAAGCTTCCACTCTCTGGACAAAATTGAAATGTTCCAAGTGTTTGGGAAATAGTGTGAAGTTCAGCTCTGAATACATTTACCCTTTTGTTTGGGTATTAACTCCAATGTATATATACCGGGATATATTGTGACATATTAACTTGTGTTCTCTCTACATCCACCCTCCCATCCAGGCTACTGGACAGGAGGATTCCAGGGACCATGTTCCATGTATGTGTCACTGCAACTCACTCAAAGAAATAAGGAGTCATAATTTAGCTTTTGATTTTAAAAAAGTTCCTTTTCCCTGTTACCATCACCCACACCCCAACATTCCCCATTCCCAGAGTCAGTAAACACCTCTCTGTCTGGAAGGGAGGGAGAAAAGATGCAAAGCCACTCAAAAATCAGTCAACAAAATAATGTCTTAGTCATAGAAGACAATTTGGAGGGATGCAGACAATCTCAATCCACAGTTAAAAGACAAGGGAAGAGAGGGACTTCCTAGGTGGTGCAGTGGGTAAGAATCCGTCTGCCAATGCAGGGGACACAGGTTTGATCCCTGCCCCAGGAAGATACCACATGCTGCGGAGCAACTAAGCCCATGAGCCACAACTATTGAGCCCGTGTGCTGCAACTACTGAAGCCCACGCGCCTAGAGCCGGTGCTCTGCAACAAGAGAGGCCAAGGCAATAAGAAGTCCGTGCACCACAATGAAGAGTAGCCCCACTCACAGCAACTAGAGAAAGTCCGTGTGCAGCAACGAAGACCCAACACAGCCAATAAAATAAATAAATAAATTTATTTTTAAAAAAAAAGGCAAGGGAAGAGAGAAAGAGGAACAGAGATGGGAAAGAAGAGGGAGAAGAGAAGGAAAAGAACAAAATGGACAGATCTTAACCCCCTCTCACGGGACACTAACAGGTCCAGTAAAAGCAGATAAGCTTTCCAGCAATTCTCCCAGAAACATACAAGTTGTTCTTATGTCCAAACACTCCAGAACAACATGGAAAAGCAATATGGAAAATTGGAGAAACAAGGACCAAATTGAGAAAATCTGTGAGAGTGGGTTGACCTCTGAATAATGACCTCATGCTTGAGATTCTCTCAAAAGATAAAAAGAATTTGATTTTCCTCCTTAAGTCAATGTTATTTCTAGACACCCTTGGGCTGTCTGGAAATACCAGGTTGCCCAGCATACAGATTTTCGACCCCATAAACATGGTAAAACTCTCTTTAAAATGAAGGATTAAACACCATGAGCGTTCATTCAACCTTTCTCTCCTTCCCTCCCCACTGCTCCTTTCTTAACTAGTTTCCATTCCTTCCTTCTCTGCCCACCTCAACTATTCTTATCTTCCCCTTTTATTCATAGTTCCTTATTTCAGCCATATCTGGAATATTAGAATTCTCTGGACTCACCTCTTACTTGGGTAAGAAATAGTTTCACCTGTCTCTCTCTCTTCTTTGTACCAATGTTTTAGAACTTGCTGTTGGACAGATTTATTGTTCTTTTTTTTTCTTTTTCTGTGCCTTTAGAAAGAATGAGGATAGGGTCATTAAAATCAGAATTTCAAGAACTGCTTTCCAGCCCCACACGTCTATCTCCTAAATAACTGGGAAAATTACTTAACTTTTCACCATTAGTCCCCTCATCTGCAAAGTGAATGAGTTAGGCTAAATTTCCATCAAGGTTCCTTCCAGTTTTAAAATGCTCCAATTTTCAACAGGAAAAGACCCATATCTAAATTCAGGCTGATTGGGGAAAAGGAATTAATTCTGTTCCAGGCACCAGAAAGATTATTCTATGTTATGAGAAGAAATAATACAAAATGCTCATACCAAGTATTCGTTCAGAACCACTACAACTAAAAATAAATTCTTCTTTCTTGTCTTCTGTCTCCCTTTGTCACTCTAATGCATCAATTTCTCCATGGATGTGTTTTTTTCACATTTTCTTTCTCCTTCTGGCTTACAAAATGGGAAGCTGGTTCAGCTTATGTTCAAATCTTGTCTCTTCCACCACACTCCTAGAGCATCCTGTTCTCTTCTCCTAAACATCGCTTGATCCCACTCACTGTCTTCAACTTCTACCTCACTTCTTCCTATCTGCCTGCCAGTGCCACTGTTCAATCGTCTGTCTCTTCACCGGTTCCCATGTAAGTTTCACATGAACACAGTCATTACTTATCTGTGTTTGTGTTTCTGGTCCCAGCTGGTACCAGGCTCAAGTATGCACCTAATAACTAGTGGTCAAATTAATTTATAAAAATTGAGGTATCAAGCTACAAAAAGACACAGGGGAATCATATGTGTTTTACTAAGTAAAAGAACCCATCTGAAAAGGCTCTGTATTATATGATTTCAGCTATAGGATATTATGGAAAAGGCAAAACTATGAAGACAGTAAAAAGTTCAGTGGTTGCCAGGGGATGGGAAGGAGGAAAAGAAGAAGCAGGTGGAGCACCAGGAATTTTTAGGTCATTGAAACCAATTCTATATGCTACTGTGTGATGGTTACGTCATTATTCATTTGACCTAACCCACAAAACTACACAACACAGAATGAACTCTAATGTAAATTATGGGTCTTCAGTTAATAATAGTGTATCGCTATTGCTTCATCAATTGTAACAAAGATAACACACACTTAAAGATGTTAATAATATGGGAAATTGAGACAGAGAGAGGAAGTATACGGGAACTCTGTTCTACATGCTCAATTTTTAAACTTAAAACTGCTCTAAAAAATAAAGACTATTAATTGTTTAAAGGATGAACCAACTTTCAATTCTCAGCCCAGCATACAAGGGCCTTGGAAATCGTCATTCTGTCCTAACAAGTAAAAAGCTGAACAAACTGAAAAATCAACAAATCTTCTTAGATCTGTGGGAGAAGTGAGGTCACAGGGCAAACTGTTGCCCCACAATTGGAGAAAATAACAGGTGAATACAAAAAAAATTACAACTTACTAGAGCAGAAACCCATGAGCAGACACCTTTGCAGGAACCAGTGACAGAGTAGGAGCACAGAAACTGTATTGACGAATTGCTGGAAGCTCAGTGTGACCAGGTCTGAGAGTTAAAAACTCTAGGAGGACCCAGACATGGGGGGCAGGGAAGCTCCTATAATTTTATGAGTTTTACCTCCAGGACCTCTGTGAGAATCTTCTGGTTCTCATAGAGAATATAGAATAAAAAGCGAACCTAGCAAATAATGAATATAGAAGAAAAATCCCCTCCTACTTTCATTGCAGGGAGGAGAAAAGTAACAATTTTGAAATATGCCAGAATACTCTGTTCTTCTTAACAAGACCTACCCTCAAGAGATACTATCTTACCAGAACCTAAACTACGGGGATTTTCTGAGAGCCTAAACAACCTGAGGAAAGAGAAATACCCAACTCCATCCTGCTCTAACCTTTCATACTGCGGAAGGAGGAAGACACCCAACTGCAGCCATTTTATCCTACCTAAGAGGTGACTGCGAAGCACTTATGAAGTTCATGGTCCAGAAGCACAAGCTCATAAAAAGACTGAGACTAAATAATAGCAAATAAAACACTCCCCCACTCTACCCCACACCTCACCACCGCGTTACTAAAGATCTATTTACACTAGTTTATTCTACTCAGACCATCATGTCTGGCTATCAAGAGAAAATTGCAAGACAAAACACACAGTGTGAAGAGAAAGAGCAAGCATGAGAACCAGACTCAGCTATGGCAAAGATATTGGAATTACCCAACCAGAAATGTAAAACAAGCATGATTAACACGCTAAGAGTTCTAGCGAATGAAAATGACAGTCTACCAGAACAGATGGGCAATGTAAGCAGAGAGATGGAAATTCTAAGAAAGAATTAAAAATAAATGCTAGAGGTCAAAAAACATTGTAACAGAAATCAAGAATGCCTTTGATGGGCTTATTAGTAGACTGGACACAGCTGAGGTAGGAATCTGAGCTTGAGTATACGTCAGTAGAAACTTTGAAAACAAAAAAGCAAAGAAGTAAAAGACAGGAAAAAATGAAACAATATTTAAGAACTGTGGGACAACTACAAAATGTATACCATACACTTAATGGGAATACTAGAGGGAATAGAGGGAGAGGAATAGTAGAAATATTTGAAGCAATGATGACTGAGAATTTCCCCAAATTAAGATCTGCTGTGATCTGAGTGTTTGGGGCCCCCAAATTCATATGTTGAAAACTAATCCCCAGTGTGACGGTGTTTGGAGGTGCTTAGGTCATGAGGGCAGAGCCCTTATGAATGATATTAGCGCCCTTACAGGGGCTTGTTAAAGCTCCCTTACCACTCCCGCCATGTGAAGGTACAGTTAAAACATGGCCATCTAGGAAGCAGGCTCTCACCAGACACTGACTCCACCATGACTGCACTCCTTGGTGTTTACCCAAAGGAGTTAAAAACTTATGTTCTTGGTGTACCCCCCCAAAAATAATAAATAAATAAATAAAATTAATAAAAAAAAATACAAAAAAAAAAACTACAAAAATTATGTTCACACAAAACCCTGCACATAGATGTTTAGAGCAGCTTTATTCATAACTGCCAAAACTTGGAAGCAAACAAGATGTACTTCAGTAGGTGATTGGACAAACTGTGGTACATTCAGACAGTAGAATATTATTTAACACTAAAAAATAAGTGAGTTGTGAAGCCATGAATGGACATGCAAGAAAATTAAATGCATATTTCTAAGTGAAAAAGCTACATGCTGTTTAATTTAACTGCATGACATCCTGGAAAAGGCGAAACTATGGAGACAGTAAAAGGATCATTGGTTACTAGGGGCTGAGGGGAAGGAGGGATGATGAGGTAGAGCACAGAGGATTTTCAGGACACTGAAAGCAGTCTGTATATTATAAAGATGGATGTATGTCATTTATACTTTGTCAAAAGCCATAGATATACAAATACAAGAGTGAACCCAAGTGTAAACCATGGCCTTTGGATTACAATGACATCAGTGTGGTTCATCCATTGTGAAAAATACACCACTCTGGTTTGGGATTTCAGCAGGGGTGGTTGTGCATATGTGGAGCCTGGGAATACGTGGGAAATCTCTGTACCTCTCGCTCAATTTTGTGGTGAGCCCAAAACTGCTCTAAAAAATAAAGTCTACTTAAAAAAAAAAAAGAATGAACCCACATCTGACTCTCCATCTCACTTGGCAAACACAAAGAAGGTAAAAACAGCTGGATAGGCTCTCACATGTCATGCTGACCTTAGAAATAGATGCTAGACCTCTTACTTTCAAGCCTAAGGAATTTTTCTATAGCGGGCTTACTTTTCATTCGGGTCCTGTTTGCCTTTTAGTTGTTTCTTTATGCAGCAGCTTTTACCTTTTTTTCATAGCTTTTTCTGCAACCTGGTCATTGTCTATATCACTTTTTTGTCTGTGTCACTAATTAGCAATTGATTTCTAAAAATTCAGCTTATCATCAAGAAATGCTGTTACTAAGGAGTCAATTAGAAAAAAAATGTCTCCCAAAGATTTATGGAGTTATTAAGTCTCAAATCTAGCCTCGGTGAACTCATACATTAAGACCTTATGTCCCAGTAGGATTATCTGTGATGACAGCAACAAGAGGTGAACTTGCTCAACTCAGCTGGGAGGGTCAGCATCAGGCTGGTGAATCCATCTTCCCTGGACCCCGTGCTGTCACAGCCGGCTGACTTACGCTCTAATTATGTGCCCCTCTTTTGCAACCTCTATAGTTTAATGGGCATCACATTTGCTTTGGGTCTAATGTCCATTTTTAAATCGACTGTCATGCCATTAGCTTTAGGGTTTAGGGGACTTATTTTTTCCTAGGAAGGGAGTTTGGCAAATACATCCATCGACCAGCTGTTGCCTAATGCATTAAGGAAAGCCGTTCTTCAGTCTCGTCTTCCCACAAATGCAGTGGTACTTTGTTCGCTTAGCAAAACTCTTTTTATGAAACTGCATTAATCACCCACATATCCCTACCTCCTCATGAATCCCTGCCCTCGAGTTCCTCCTCTCTGAAGCCCTCCTCATCTGGCAATGAAAGGAAGTTCAGACAATGAGCTGTGGTCTCTTGAAGGGCAAAGGCGACTCCTCAGCCACATTCTAATAAATGATTACAAGAATTCATTGTGCAAGACAGTGAAGAACGTTTGTGTTGATCAGATAACTGGCACTTAAAATGCCTCTAGATGATATACACCAGGCAAAAGTTAACACAATAAACACACAGCCTGGGTCCAAGCAGCAGCATCAAGAATAAAGATGCAAATGTAGAGACCAGATTTTGAGGACACAGGAGTGGGGCCAAGGGGAAGCTGGGATGAAGTGAGATGATGTATTCATTTTAAGTCAGCATACACTCTGATTCTCTCCTCTCTCCCCCTCTCTCTTTCCTCCCACAAGCCTATGAGAGACTATGAGGTAACACAAGCAAAACATAAATAATTTATTTTATGTAAAGAAAGAAACAACCTGTAGCCTATTTTCTCTGGCCAGGTAATAGCTCAATAGTACAGTAAAAATAGAATTATTGAGGAAAGATTGTTCAATAGGCAGTGATGGTTATTGGCTGTGATAGTTTAGAAAAACATTCATCTATGAAGATCTCAAATATATGCTGGTGGAAGATAAACCCAACTACTAAAAATCATATTTTAAAAGAATATTTATAAGATTATGATGAGATATCATTACACCCTTATCAAAAGAGCTCAAATAAAAAAAAATAGTGACAATACCAAATTCTTATGAGGATGTGGAAAAATTGTATCTTTAATACCCCACTGGTGGAAATGCAAAATGATACATCCACTCTTATATCATATGACTTGGCAGTTTCTTAAACTCATCAGTTCTTAAAAGTGACCTGGTAGTTTCTTTAAGAAAAAACACACAACTAAACTAAACATATATTTATCATATGACCCGACAATCACATTCCTGGGAATTTTTCCCAGAGAAATGAAAACTTAGGACCACAGAAAAACCTGGATATGATTGTTTGTAGCAGCTTTATTCGTAACAGCAAACAACCAGAAACAGCTCAGATGTACTTCAATAGGTGAATGGTTAAACAGTGACACATCCATACCATGGAATAACACTCACTATTAAAAAGGACTGAACTTGAAATATGCAGCAATTTGGATGGATCTCAAGGGCATTCTGCCCAGTAGGAAAAAAAGCCAATCTCAAAAGGTCACATCCTAGATGATTGCACTCATATAACATTCTCAAAATGACAATATAATAGAGATCAAGAACAAACCAGTGGTTAGCAGGGGTAAGGGATGATGGAGGACAGAGATGCGTGTAACTGTAAAAGGGTATCACGCATGAGATATTTACAGTGATGAAATAGTTTTTGTACCTTAATTGTGATGGTGGCTACACAAATCTGTAAAACGGGATACAATGACATACACACATTGTACCGATGTCATTTTCCTGATATTGTCCTTGTAATATAGCTATATCAGACGTAACCATTGGTAGAAACTGGATGAAGGGTACATGGACTTCTCTTTACCTCTGTGAATAAATAATTATTTCAAAAGAGAAATGTTTAAAAGAATATTTAAAAACAAAAAATATTTATTATAAGCAGGATACTTAATATATACACAGAAAATCCATGCATACTTATACCACCCCACAAAAAGTGACTCAAAAGAAAAACACCTCTATTGATGTAGTAGTGATTGTGTTTGGATATCAGAATCTAAATTTTATGTTTCTTTTCTTTACATACTTTCTACATGAATTCAATATGAATTATATAATCCATTCCCAAAATTCCATTTTCTTGTGCTCCACCAGAAGGGCTGACCTTTAAAAACAGTTAAGTTATACATACTTTACTAAAATGAATGAGCTAGAAGTTGTTTCTGGAAGAAAATTGCAGAAATAAAAGTCCTCCCCAAGAGGATCAAATAGTTCTCCCACATAAAAATCACGCAGAATTTCATAAGAACTCTTTTTGCATGAGATATATTTTCTAAGCTAATACAGACCCAAAATTAACAAGACAACAAGATGTCATTCATGCTTATAAGACTTAAGCCAGATACGCTAATTTTATAACTATTAAAGCAATGGTGATGATTTGATTGCAGTGTATTTTCCTACCTCAACAAGGTAACAATCTGAAAGGATGTGTTACTCATTATGCTTGATATAAATCATCCATTACGACCACTGGAAGAACATTGACCATGTGGTAACTGGTAAATCAATCTGAGATACACATAAATACTAAGGTCTTTATTTTGAAGTGTCTTATATTTGGTAATTACTATGATGCTGTACTCTATTTCATGCTTCCCTTGTGAGCTTCTTTGGCATTCATATAGAACAAATACATTATTCATAGTCTCTATATTTAACGCTTAATGTTTTCTCTTTGGATAATCTACATTTATGAACTTATTTTTGTAAGTATTTCTAAAGTAGACTCCAGGATGAGTTTAATGACAGGAGATAACTGGGGTTTATGATTTTCCCCAGCTATTTATGAAAACAAAGAGCAGCCTATTTATTATTCAGATGTAAAACCTCTATTCATCAAAAAGGCATTGATTTCACATTCCCAACTAAAAGAATCCTGAATTATTTTAAGTCATGAAACAAATGCCATCCAAATTGGAATTTCAAGATAGGCTCACAATCAAAAGGAACATAGCCTGAAGTTGAAATTCAAATAAATGCTTAGTTTCATCTCATTTTTTTCAACTTGAATGACAGGAATGTGAAAGGGAAAAATACACACATAAGCACAAGTAAAGAAAAATTCTCTTAAAGCAATCAACATTCAAAAGAAAATCCTGCCCGCTGTTGTGTCAGAAATAGAAACAGACATAAATGCAAGTATCTGAGTTGAAAGAATAAAACAAATATACACATAGATATAGGCAGTGTGGTGCAGAGATAAAGGACAGATGGATACAGACTGGGGAGGCCTGCTCCCAGGATGCTGATAGCCAAACAATGACCAGCTCAGGGCCAGACCAGGGAACCTCTCGATTTCAGGTTACAGCCTCTGTTTGGAGCTGTCCTCCTCCCATCAGCTCCGCCATATCCCCGTGCACAGATGCACAAGTTCTTGGCGCCATTCACACAAGTGCCGCACTCTTGACTTTAGATTTCAGGTGAATCTTGTGGAGTTTTCAAAACTCCTGACTCATATCTGTGCCTTCACTTGATGCCTCCCTGCATCTGTGGAGTAAAGTAAGGGGCAGACCCTGGGGCTGGCTGTCATCCTAAGGTACTTCTCTTTCTACTCCTCCCTTGAATCCCTTATAATATCCTGGCCAAGAGAAATAAGTGATCACCCAGCCTCTGCTAGGGTTCACCACATAGGAAATACTCCAACCTCAGGCGGGTCTATTCAGGCCAAGTACCGGTCCTGTCTCTGCCTTCTGGGACCACACAGAAAAAGCTACAGTTCTTTACTGCAGCAGTATCATCCCCATTATCACTAATATTTCTTGGGCCATCATTCATGTTCCAGGCATTCTACTAACAACTTTAAATGTATTGCCTCATCTGATCCACTTAATAGCTTTAATCAGCAGGTGCTAATATTTTGTTCTATTTCACAGAAGAGGAAGTGGAAGCAGAATGTAGTTAAGTAACCAGCCCATGACCACAAATCTAGTGAATGGCAGGACCAGAATTTGAACCCTTTACTCTTAATCATCCGCCACCCTCAACATGTTAGGCAATAGCTTTGTAAACCCCTAAGATGGCTCTCATGGAGATGAAAGTCTCATTTTCAAAGCAAAGAAATCATAAGGTTTTTCCAATGCAGTGACCATCAAATGGACATTGCCTCAGAGGTCCTAGCTGAAATGCAAATAGTTCATTAGACTACCTGGTCAAATAGAATTTGGTGAAAATAGCACAAAGAATGGAACTGAAATGTTCCAAAATGTTCCAGTGTTCCAAAAATGTTACGTTTGCAGTGGTAGAACTGACGTGGAGATGGTTATGTAACATTACTTAAAATCCACTACTCAAAATACCCCATGGTGCCCTCGTCATTCTTCCATCTTCCTAAAATTTCAAGAGTTATGGAAGTATTGCAAAGAAACTCACAGTTATAGCTATGACAATAAACTTACATGGATTATAAAATCTTCTCAGTTCATAAACTCTGAATGAAGGGGCAGCATCTTACTTAACTTTGTGCCATATACACCTATGTTTTTTGGTTTTTTAATTTTTTTATTTTAATTTT
The DNA here is from genome assembly GCF_030028045.1 of Hippopotamus amphibius kiboko. Taxonomy (NCBI): domain Eukaryota; kingdom Metazoa; phylum Chordata; class Mammalia; order Artiodactyla; family Hippopotamidae; genus Hippopotamus; species Hippopotamus amphibius. The sequence goes on along the minus strand of NC_080195.1, from coordinate 102,187,910 downwards.
ATATTGGAGTATAGTTGATTAATAATGTGTTAGTTTCAGGTGTATAGCAAAGTGATTCCGTTATACACATACATGTATCTATTGTTTTTCAAATTCTTTTCCCATTGATGAAGAGAAGAATCAATAAACAACAATCTACACAGAAGCAGGAAAACCTCAGAAGTAGACACTGATTCAACCTCGCAGCTCAAAGCACAACTTATCATAATTTGGGTTCCCCAAGAAGCAAACCCTGAAGCAAGGACTTGGTGCACAGTCAAAAGTTAATCCCCAAAAACAGAAGTAAAGGAGTGGGAAAAGTAGATGATAAGGAGATAAGTCAATACATGGTGTGTTAATGAACTGGTACACAGCTCTAGCTCAGTCTCTCTGGGGATCCTCTGGGCAACTGTGCAGAACATTCCTCAGAGTTGTCACACCAGGTAGTGGGAAGTGAAGGTATTCTCCTCGAAGATGAAGACTGCCTCCTTGGGTGCTCACTCTCCTGAAAGTCTGAATTGCCCTTGGCCAAGCTTAAGCAGACTTCTGTAGCTTTGGAGAAAACAACTCAGAGAAAACCCCTGGCACAATCTTGGTGAAGGACCCTGGCAGTGGTACGTGGGGCAGCTACCCTGAAATTAGGTGGGCTGAAGGCAGAACGGGGTCTGTCCTACCATCTCCATCCAGACCTTCTAAAATAAGCTCAGAGTAGAATGTCTCCTGTGGTCTCAGATCTTCACATGACAATCCAAAGTTTAGGACAAGAGGCATCTGTGAGAGATAACTAAGAAATAGCCTGACGTTGCAATTTATAGAAGTGGGGGTACCTGGACAAAATGCAAATGGGTACCTATATTAGTGTGCTAGGGCTGCCGTAACAAATATCACAGACTGGGTGGCTCGAAAACAGAAATTTATTTTCTCACAGTCATCAATTCTCACAATCAAGGTGTCAGTAGGGTTGGTTCCTTCTGAGGCCTTTCTCCTTGGCCTTTTTCTCCATGTATCTTCACTGTGTGGTCTTCTCTCTGTGTGTCTGTGTCCTAATCTTCTCTTCTTACAAGAACACCAGTCATATTGGATTAGAGCCCACCTCAATGACTTTGTTTTATCTTAATTACCTCATTAAAAATTCTCTCTCTAAGGACAGTTACATTCTGAAGTAGTAGGGCTAAGACTTCAACCTATGAATTCAGCCTCTAACAATATCTCACTCCCCAGCTGGAGGCTTGCTGAATCACAGAAATCCTTACTTCTCTGGAGAAGAAAACAGTGGAATTTTTCTCTGGAGAGTTTGACATGGAGGCACTAGAGTTTAGGGGTATTTGTGAACTTAGATCTGGCGCCTGCCTCCCATTAGAGAATGTAGAAGATGGAAATGCTCACAGGAGAGAGGAAAAGAACATCAGAAACAGCCTGAATGTGGAGTGGCAAGGAGCCCTGCCTTTCGCAGGGGTTCAGTGAACACTTGAAGGTAGTGCAGGCTTGCGCCATCTTGATGTGAAAGGATATGCAGTACAATGCAGGGCAGGAGATGGTAGAGGGAGAATTGGAAGAAGCCAACTGTAGAGTGAATTTCCTGCCACACCATTCAGAGTCCATGTGGAACACACAACAGAGAACACAGCACCCCACAGATGAGCCAGAACTTGAAGGCCTGTCTCACAAATCATTAACAGTCAGGAGAAACCTACAATTAACATGAACTAGGTAAAAATCTCTTTCTCCCTTTCATTCTAACCTCTTCTTTCCCATGCTCCAATCCAGGAGGAGCCAGTAGCAGGAGGTAGGAAGAAGAGAAGAGAAGAAAATAAAGGAATAGAAAAAGGAAAGACTGCACCCCTACCTTAGATGATAGATCAAACCTGAGCTGGGGGAAGGAAAGAAGCTCAGAACCGGACGTAAGCTGAAGTTTTCATTAAGACTGGGTTGGACTGTTTGTTTAAGCTTGGACAGTAAAATGGGACTTGTCCAATGAGGCAAAAGGACAAGGAAGCTATGAGATCTTGCCCAGATTTCATCCAGGGATAAGGGGAGAGAATTGGACAGAGCATGCTTAAATACAATAAATGAAAAAAAATAAAATTGTTCCTTATTTCTCTCCTTGTTGAGTTCAGTTCACTTGACAAACCAATAGTATTTCATGTTCTCATACACGGATTATTGAAAAAAATATTCTGAGCTAGCCTCTTTCCCAGATATCCTTCAAGTTATATTGTACCCAAATCCATATTTTTCAGACATCACTTCCATCCTATTATCTCTCTGTCCAAAATTCTCCATTGACTCTGTGGCTTAAAGGATAAAGCCCAGTATTTTCAACTTGACCATAAAGGCCGTCTCCACTAATCCCCATTCCTAGATGTCTGAGGATCCTTTTCTCTCAAGGAAAACTACATTCCAATCTTAGCGGTTGGAAGGGCTACGTTGTTAGTTCCTCAGGCAGGGATCCTCCCATCATGCCCTGCAGACATTTTGAAATGAAAATTGTATCTCAATGATTTGGGGTCAGGAAACCAAAAGCATCCACTCCTTCACTCAACTATAAGCAGCCAGTGTTGGCTGCCACATGTCAGAGTCTCTGGCTCTCCCTTGCCCCAGGTTCCTTAAAGAGTCCACATCAGTACTCAGTGGAGTCCCATTATCTTTATATCTGACATTTTCCATCTTGTAAGACTGTACATCAGGACCTGATCATGAGTTCACTTTTGTGTTTTTGAACCTTTGGCAAGAACCTAAGGTCTAACTCTTTACATTTCTCCTGGTCTTCTTTGGTACTAAGTCAGTCAAAAAAGAAAGGAGGGGGTGGATAATGTAGGCCTTTTTAAATAACCCTGAGTCTCTGAAATTCACAGTCCCCTCCCACAGAGGGGAAAGGAAAACATACATGATTAAGCATCATCGTCTCACCCTGTGAAGAGATGGGACCATATCAAATATGGGTCGCCAAGGGTTCAATATGCTTGGGAAATTATTGGGCAGGTTTTGAGCCTGAAGTAGCAAAGGCTCTACAGAACTTCCTTGGGCTTTTACATTTTCTTGCCATCAATGACACATTTAAAGGGCAATGGCTCTTATTGCTCGTGAATCAAGAAAATATATTTGCAAACTCTAGAATCCAGTCTACAGTTAAGATCCACATTTTTCTTTCTGGACCTTTTATTTATTTCTTTAAAATTGTTTTATTGTTACCATGCAAGCTTGTGCCTGAATTACAGGCTTTAATAAAGCAATGACAGTTTTATTTCTCAGATGCCTCATGACCATATTAACCTCTTCTCAGTGGAGTTATTAATTGTAGGTGCTACCCACGCTCCTTTGGTGTGGCTTCCAAGGAGAGAGTCAGAAGGCTTCCCGGGAAGGGAAGGACATGTTTATGGCTGGCCCCATGGGAGTGCTGGCATAATTACTGGAATGATTAAGGAGGTGTTTTTGGACATAGACAAGTGTACTAAGTTTTAATATGTTTTGTGACAATGCATAAGATGAGTGCATGTTATACCTGATACAGGACCCTGCAGGTCGCCAAAATAAATAAATATGTGTAGAGGCACTGCAATGAATTCAGGCATGGGTATAAACAGAAACTTCAAGGGGAAATGAGCTTTGATTCTTGACAAGAGAATTGTTTGTGATCTGAATAAGGACAGCTGTACAGAAAAGGTAACAGAGAGCCTGGGGACGCAAAGTCTTAGATGGTTTTCTCCAATTCCATGTTGTAAAGACAGCTTAATGTGAGGGAGGGGGTGACAGGGGGAGCTTTGATTAATTCTGAGATTGAACTTAAACCTTTTCTAATTTGACTGACAGATATTTAATCTTGTAACTATGCATCCTTAATCAAAACTCAGAGGGAATCTTTAATCCTGCGTGTATAAAACAGAAGATGATTAGAGGCCTTTGACCTGCCTGTGCTCCCCAGCTGCTGACTTCTTTTCTATTTTCTAGGTACTTCCTACTGCTCTTCATATCTCCCAGTAGCTTAGTTATAGAACACTGGTATTCTAGAATGTTAGAAGAATAAATATGAAGATCATAACAGTGAAAGTCCCGTATTCAATCTGTCGTCTATTCATTCATTCATTCCTCTTTTCTTTCAATGGGTAAAGAGCATGTATGATGTGGCAGGCATTGTTTTATATATTAACAAAGAGTGTCAACAAAACCGTCACATCTACTTTTAGAGACCGCACCTACCAAGGTCGTTTTCATTCGTATTTTGCTAAGTAACCAAATGCACGTGATCTAGGAAAATAAATATGCTTCTAAGGATTAAATAATACTATAGGAAAATTCTTCTCGTTCGGATGACTGTGTCAACTACAATCGGCCCTAGCGCTGGGCATTTACCATCTCCCTCTACAAAGATCAAATCAGGTGCTGCTGCAGCTGCTGACTGCCCACACCCCCCTGCAAGGTGTCCAGGGTGGAGAGCTCAAATGAGGCACTCTGTGCTCTGGGAAAAACTGGCAGAACAGGTCTTTCGATACTTAGATATTTTCAGGAGCCAACTTTATAGGCCCAATTCTTGTATCTCCTCATATCTAGAGAAACACTAAAATCCTTCATGGTGACGACTGCTCCTCGTGACCAACAGTCACCTTCTGTAAACAATATGTGCCTGATTGCACGTTTTTCCCTTTCACCAAGACCACATAGATGCTGATCTTCTTGCCTGCCTCTTTGGAACAGTTTCTCAGAGCTATCTGGGATGCTGTCTCCCAGGCTGCAGTCCTCATTTTGCCCCAAATAAAACTTAACTCACAACTCTCGCGTTGTGCATTTTTTTAAGTTGACAACTGCAAAGTACAAATTGTTTACTGGAGAAATCCAGTCATATGTCTCATAAAATGTTTTTGGATGCTATTAGAAGATGGATAACCAGGTGATAAAATTCACCATTCCAGCATCACAGGATATCAATAACCGGACAAAGGCTTTGATTATGTCTAATGCATTTTTTTATGCACAATAAACAGGGTTCCAGGGACAAGTTCACCACCCATGCCCATCCTAATCACAACTTTTATAGAGGAATATTCCTAGAGACAAGAAGAATACTCAGATCGCACCTGTCCCTCAACCAGATCCTACTATATCCAGGCAATACCTTCCTCCTATTACCACTTTAGAAAGCCACATATTTTAAGAATATTATTAAAATCTTTCAATTCTTCAGCTCCAAATTCAGTTTCAGTAGTGGAACCAAATTTAAATGACCAGCAATTGACAAAACCAAACAAAAAATCCCCACAATAATAAAAAACACTGAATTCTCTGGAAGACAGTTCTCTGCCACTGTGACCAAAATAATGATTATTACAAAATATAAATTCTCAGGGGAGAGAAAGAATGGGATTCTTTTTTTTTTTTTTTTTCAGTTTTTGAATGAGTTTTCTGGTTGGATCCTTCAGAATTCGTGTAAACAAAGGAGTGGTCAGCTGCTTTTGCTTCCTCCCCCTTGATCCTTTGCAAATGATAAAACTGGTACACAGGATGCTGGCAAGGGAACATTGTTGAAATAACACAAAAAAGAGTGATATCTGCACTCAGATTTATTCTACCCGTTGTACTAAAATACTTGGGCAAAACTCACGCTGGCAAATATTGTGACAACATCCACAACCAAAATGATATTTTCTGTTGACATTCCTGTATAGAAGAGCACAGAAATATCAAGATTGTTTCTTAGCTTGTGTGAAAAACACCTCCCTCTTTTCAGCTTTTCCTTTTGGTTGAGACCAAATGGATTCTCAGAGATATGCTATAAACCCCTCCAGAGGCACCAGACACCAAGTGCTCTTCGATTCTTATTTATTGCTTGTCCAGAAGACCCTTTGGTGGCATGGAGGAGGAATATTATTTGTGAGAGAATTTGCTCACTTAGAGCATGTTAATAAAAGTCACACTAGAAAACATTAAATCAAAAAGAGCTTGTCAAACACAAAAGACTAGAAACCACAGTGACTCTGTGAAAAGAAGTGCTCACTCCAAAGAGAATTTGCTCTACCCAAGCAGTGCCTTATCCAAACCAAGAGGAAGGAACAAAATATGAAGGGCCTGGATCTCAGAAAGAAGAAAAAAGAGCTTTTTCCAGCATTTCTCTTTTCTGACATCATTCTGGAATAAAAGAAGGGGAGTGAGAGGAAGTCAGAGGAAGCAAAGACTGTGGCCACTTCCTGCCTCTTTTGACTTGTAATCCCAACATTTGACATTCAGATGACTCATTTGCTTCTTAAGCAGCTCTCAGTAGCTGCCAGATAATCACTTTTCTTTTTTAAAAATGTATTTTTGCAATATTTAAGACGTAGAAAAGGAGATAACAAATAAGTCCCTAGGCACCCACCCCTAGTTTAAGAAATAAAATAGTACCGATCCATTAGATTTAATGCCCTTTGTTTACTCATTACAAATATATCCTATCCTTCATTCTAAAGGTAACCATTGTCCTGAATTTAGGGTTTGCCTTCTCCAATCCTTTCTTTGTATTTTTATTCTGCCTATATGTAGCCCTTAATTTTTGTATTGTGCTGTATGTTTTTAACCTTTATGTATTCCTTTTTATTTTTTAACATTTATACAGTCTCATTTATATGTTTTTAACTTTTACATATTCTTCTGCAATTTGCTTTTCTCAAGTAGCATTATGTTTATAAGAATTTTATGAATATATTTGGCTCTAGTTCATTAAATTTCATTATATGAATATAGCACCATGAGTTAATCCACTTTTTTGTTGATGAGTGCTTAGGTTGTTTCTAAGCTTTTGCTATTACAAACCATTGTGCTGTGAACATGTCTCTATCTCCTTGACTATATGGGCAAGTTGCAATGGGGTATATTCCTATGGATTGCTGAGTTATAAGGCAAGTGAATCTTCACCTTTACTAAGTATTGTAAAACTGATCTCCAGAGTGGTTACATGTATTTACATGCCTTCTGCTGTGCATAGGAACTGCCATTGCTTTATATCCACATCACAATGTAGTGTTGTCAGGTTCTTTAATTTCTGCCAATATGGTAGGTATGAAATTATAATCACCTTTTCAAGTGATTATTAGTCACTTATATTTCCTCATTGTGAGGTTCCATGTTGCTGTGTGTTTTTTTATGGACTACTTTTTTATTGTGTTGTTTGCCACTTTTCTTACTGACATGCAGAATTTATTATATACAATGCATATTAATCCTCTGTTGAGTATATGTGCTGCAAATATCTCTTTTTCACTCTTATTATGATATCTTTTGATATGCCATCTGTATTTTTTTAAATTTGTACTTTACCAGTTTTACTTATTTCATGCTGGAAGTCTTAAAGACATTCTTCTTTTTCTCCTAATTTTTTTGGTTTCATTTTCTCAGTCAATTTGTAATATATCTTGACTTGATTTCTTTATGAAGTGTGAAGTAGTATGGCATAGTGATTAAGAGCATGGAGTCTGGAGCCAGAGTTCACATCTCAGCTCCATCACATTTTAGCCAATCACTTAACCTCTACATTCCCTAGTTTCTTAATCTGTAAAATGGGTACAAAAATAGTAGTGCCTATTAATAGATAAGAGTGAAGTTGCAACAAAGATTTGCAAGAACCTCTTAGAGCAGTACCTACTAAATGCATTTAAGTGAGTACTATTATTATTATTATTACGTGAAGTAGGGATCTAATTTTATTTTTGTATATGGATAGCCAAACATCCTACTCCTATATACTGACTAGCCGACCTCTTTCTCACTTTCCAACAATGCTATTTCTGTCATACATCAGCATTCATGTAGGTGTGAACATTTTTCCAGCTTCCTTATTTTTCCATTGGACTATTTGTCTATCCTCTAGGGAAATTTCAAGCCTACAACTAAAATTCCCTGAGTTCTAGAGGCCCCTGAGGTTATCACTCTGGCCTCTTCTTCTTTTATCTATATCCCACCCCAGCAATATTTTTTTAGCTGTTTGATAAATAACTGAAGGAAAAAGTCTCTTTTGGTTCCCTTGGGCTGCCAAAACAGTGCACCACAAACTGGGGGACTTAAAACAAAAGAAACTTATTGTCTCTTACTTTTGGAGGCTGGAAGTCCAAAATCAAGGTGTTGGCAGGGTCATGGTCCCTCTGCAACCTGTATAGGAATCCTTCCTGCCGTTCCCTAGCTTCCCGAGGTTTGCTGACAATTTTTGGTGTCCCTTGGCTTCTAGACGCATCATCTAATTCTTCATCTTCACGAGACATTTTTCTTGTGGCCCCATCTTTACATGGAGTTCCTTTCGTAAGGACACCAATCGCATTGGATTAGGGCTCCAACCTACCTTAGTAGGACCTCATCTTAACTAGTTATATCTGCAGCAACTCTATTTTCAAACCAGGTAACATTCTGAGGTACTGGGAGTTGGGACTTTATTTTGTGTGGGGGTACCCTTCAACTCATAACAAGGGCAAAACAAAAATACTAACCGTTGGCTTCAATCAAATCTTCCAACCCTCACTCAAACCTCTCAATCCACCTGTTGAGGATTCTTCCCATACTACCTTCAATTATAGTGATCCAATCCTCTTTGAGGCCCAGTTGTCCTAACTCAGACACATTTCAAAACAAATAATTGCAAACTTCAAATAACCAACTACATCAGGAGTTTGTAAAGAATGAAGATTTCAGAATCCTAACCCCAGAGATCCTGATGCAATGGTTCTACTTGATCAGTGCTAATGCAGGTGGTCAAGGGACCACACTTTGGGAAACACTAATCCGGACAACGTGCTAAAAGGCATGTTTCTAAAGAAGGGGAATTCTGCAGAATTGCCCACTTCATTGCTCAGCACTCAGGCAGCTGCTCATCAACCCAAAGGTCTTAGCAGAGGCTGTCTGCAGAGGACTGAAGTTTTTTTGATAAGTAGTCTGGAAAGTTAGATTAATACTACTTCAGAGTTTAAAACCTACTCTTAGAGGATCACAGAACTGAACTGGTTCCATTTTTTAATTAGCAATTCAATTGTGTCTTCAGTTTTCACAGGCTGCAAATTCCCTCAAGGTCCAAAGTAGGACACTGCAGGAATCTCTTCTACATTAATAAAGCTTGGACCCAGGGTTGCTTTTTCATTTGGAAAAATAAAATTAAAAGACAACAGCTGGTATTCGTTGAAATCCTACTGTTTTCCCGCATTCTTTTGGGCACTAGTGATACAGCATTGAACAAAACAGACATAATCCCTGTTATCACAGAGCTTTTATTCTCGTGCATGGGAGATAATTGAGAAGCAAGATAAATTAGTAAAATACGTGAAAACTCCAGGATGATAGAGATTTTTGACTGTTTTATTTCATACTGTATCTCAAGTGCCTAGAATGGTCATTGGCACAGAGTTGAGGGTCAACAAACATATACTGACTACAAAATGGTGACAAATGCAATGGCAAAAATAAGGTAGGAACATGGAATAAAGAGTGGGAGGGGTATGATTTTAAATGGGAGAATCAAGGAGAGCCTCATAGAGAAAGGGTCTTTGGAGCAAAGATCTGAAGGAAATGAGAATGTGAGTCATGTATGTATCTGAGAAAGAAAGGGTCCAGAAAACAGTCTGTGCAAGGGCCCTGGGATGGGAGCAAGGAATGTTCAAGGAATAGCATGTTCAAGGAAGAGCATGCAGAGAAGGAAAGAAGACAAAGAAAAGTAGGGACATGGAAAGATAGGGCGTTAGGGATTGACAGATCAGGAAAAGCCAAATGTGCCACTCTAATGACCTTGGCATTTGCTCTGAGAAGGGAAGCCACCGAGGGCTTAAACAGTGGAGTAATAGAAACTGCTTATATTTAACAAGTGTATTTCAACTGCTGGATTTTGAATACACTGAAGGGTATAAGCAGAAAGCCATCGCAAAAATCCAATGAGAATGTCTTAGCCCGAAATGGTAGCAGAAGTAGGTTGAGAAAGAATAAGATTCTAGGTGTATTCTGAAGTTTTGAACAACAGGATTTGCTGATAGATGGAATTTCGGATGTGAGAAAAAGGGAGCAGTTGAAGATGTAGCCAGGCAAGGATGTGGAGGAACTGGTACTGTAATACACTGCTGGTGGGAATATAAAGCAGCACAATTACCTTGGAAAACTGTTGGACAGTTTCTTTAAAAGTTATCCAATACACCTACCATACTACCTGGATATTCCACGCATGATTTACTCAGGAAAACTGAAATCGAATGTCTGAACAAAGACCTCTACTGAATGTGCACAACAGCCTTATTCAGAATAGCTAAAAACTGGACACAACCCAAATGCCCATCACTTGGAGAAGGCATAAACTATTATCCACATAAGGGAATATTAATCACAACAAAAAGAAGTGAACTACCATCACACAGGACAGGAATGAATCTCAAAATGTTTATTCTAAGTAGAAGGTGCAGACACAAAAGAGTACAGACTGTATAGTTCCATTTATATAAAATTCTAGAAAATGTAAACTAACCCCACAGTGACAGAAAGCAGATCAGTGGTCTCTAGAGGACAGGGGAAAAGAGAGGAATGGGTGACAAAGGGAGATAGAAATGTTCTGTTTATTGGCTGCGGCAGTGTTTTCATGCCCAAATTCATTGAATTGTACACTTCAAATGGCAGAGTTTACTGGGCATAAATTATATCTCAAAACGTTGATTAAAAATGTTTGAAGAGGATAAAGCTAGGGTTTTGAGTCTGAGTGACTGAAAGAATGGAGTTGCAATTCACATAAATGAGAAAGACTAGAACAGAAGGCTGTTTTGCTGATGGGGAAATATCAGGAGCTCAAACCCATGCTGAGTTTGAGACACCTTTCAGATATCAAGGTAGAGATGTCAAACGGACAGTCAGAGATAAAAACCTGGAGTTTAGGAAGTGGGTCAGGCTGGAAACACACGTATGGAAGTCATAACACCCAGATAAAGCCATAAGCTGCATAAGATCATCACAAGACTGAATATAGATAGAAAATAGAAGCGATCCAAGGACCCATCCCTGAGACATTCCATCATTAAGAGGAGGAACAGCAAAGAATCTGAGAAGGAGCAGCCGTGATTAAGGAGGAAAAGAAGCAGAGTCTAGCACCCAAGAAGGCAGGCGGAGGAGAGCTTCAGGAAGAAAGGAATGATTCTGTGGCAAACACTGCTGATACCTCAGACCAGATGAGGACTGAGAACTGCTCATTTGTGTAAGCAACCTGGAGATCATGACTGACCTTCATGGGGTGATAATGAAGGAAGAATGGGAAAAGAGAAAGTAGAGTTAGTCTATATAGTTAATTCATCCACAGAGTTTTACCACAAGAAATGGGGAGTGAGTGGTAAGGGAAGGAGAAAGTGGGGTCAAGGGAGAGTTTTCTTAAGATGGGAGAAAGGATGGGACTGATTGCTCACTGATGGGAATGATTCAACGGAGGGAGAGATGTTAGTGCTTTAAAGGAGCTAGAGGAGAATTGTTAGAGCAATGTTCCTGAGAGCAGGAGGCAATGGAATCAAGGGCACAAGCAGAAGGGCTAGTTTGTGTCAGGAGCCCAGAGAGGTCCTTAGTTTTAGCAACAAGGAGGAGAATTCAGGTACGATAAATAAGGCAAGGGGAGCTGCTGCTACGTCTTTTCTGATTAGCTAAGAACAGCTTTTACATTTTTCAAAATCAAATGTAAAGATAACTATAGCCTTTTAGTGGAAACAGGTGCTTGAAGAACTGAGGGTGTTTCCTCTTGGCTCACAAAGCCCGCGATATTTACTGTTGGCCTTTTAGGAAAAAGTTGGCTGTCCCTTGATGTAGGAGAATGAGAGAGTGAGTGGGCTGAGACTGAACAGCATGAGATGCCAGGCAAGAGGAAGGCACTGGGCGGGAGCTTGGTAGAATGTCAATCCACTGACTCCTCACGCAAGCACTGCAAGCTAAATATTATTAACCCAATTTTAGTGATATACTAATTGGGTTTCAGGGAGGTTCAGTAACTTCCTCAAGGCCACACAAATAGTAAGTGGTGGAATACACTATTTAGCAAATATACAACTATCTCAAATTCCTGTTTCCTTTCTACTCTGCCATGCTGCATTACAAAAGACTGTGGCCTCTTTGTCTTTACCTTGAATGCATGCCTCTGCAAGGACAAGGTGATGCATAAGGAAGCAGCATGTGCAGCAAATGAGCTACCTCTTGAGCTGGACTGAGGTGGGGTAGATCTCACCCTGCTCTGGGCTTTGTGGCCTCCAACAAGGTATGTAACATGTCCAAGTCTGTTTTTCACGTCTATAAAATCAGATTAATAATAATTGGCATCATTTGAAGTTGCTGATATTCAACCATTTTTAACCTATACAAATGGCAATTTCATATGTTTCAAACTAGTACCTACCATCCAAGGATAGTGTGTGGATTAAAGTTAATATACATATAGCACAAGTACCATGATAACATTTAAAGAGCAGGTATTCTATGGACAATAATAATAGGAGCAGCCTTCTGCCTAAAGAAGTCTTTATTTAGAGAGAAGGGGCTGTGAAATGATCTCAGCTATGTACATTTGACCCAGAGGCACAGAGGAAAATGAAGGGAGGAAGTCTGCAAGAATCCTGGTTGTGGCCAGTCAATCTCAAGTCACACTAACTCTAAGTCTAAAGCCAACTTGATAACATTTGGCCTGAGGGAGCCCTGAGGGCCACTCGATGACCAACTTCTAATACCTGGAAGACTCATGGGGTGGACAGAGACATCTCACTCTGTTTGGCTGCAGGGAATAGTGAGTGGAAGTTACATGGAGATAGATTTATATGCCATTAAGCTAAAACTTTCTGGTAATTAGAATTATTAACCATGGAATGAGCTGCAGTGGGAGGTAGAGTTCAAGTGGAGACTGGGAAAGCACTAGATCATGTATCACTAGAGGAATCACATAATGGGTATGTTCATTACATAATAAATGATCTCTGAGATTCTTTCCTGGCTTTGGCCTAGCAGTGCTCTAAAGTCAGAACAGCTAAATACCTAGTACAGTGCCTCATACAGAGCAGGCATTTGAGGAATGTTTACCTCTCTCCTTCATGATTCTTCTGCCCCTAAATGCAAGAAGTCTTATGAGCAACTGTACTATATCTCCCCTTTATTTCATTCTTTTTGATTTGTTATCTACCTGCTAATTAAGAAACAGAGGAGGAAAGAGCTGCTTTTAAAAGTAACAAGTCCAAAGTCAAATTTGAATTCCAGTCTATTGTCATGAAACTGTTATCATATCACAGTCAGTATTTCATATTTAAATTGGCTTTTCCAAGAATAGATCACTGGGATTTATATCACTAATAGGGAAAGAAATTATTTTCGGAGAAAAGATTAAAAACTGGCTTTTGAGAGATATTCAGATCACTTCACTCACAGATGGATGGAATAGAAATGCTACCTGCTTTAGTTAGATTGGCCAGAAAAGGCATCCACATGAAAGACAATATTTAAGCTGATTTCCAACATACGAGAAGTCACACAAGGCAATAGTGGAGATAAAAGAACAGAGGGAAAAACATGTATGAATATCTTGAGGTAGGAAAGATTTGGGTGTGTCTGAAAAAGAACGGCTTTGGCATAGTGATGGCGTAGTGCAGCTTCAGGTTGGAGAGGTGAGCAGAGAGAGATCACGTGGATCTATAGGGCCATCAGGCCTTGTGAAGAGTTTGGATTTGTTACAAGTAAAATGAAAAGCTACTGATGGCTTTTAAGGAATGTTTAATTTATGTTCTAGAAGATAATCACTCTTGCTTGTGATGTGGAAATTGATTGCAGAGGAGCAAATGTGGAATCAGAGAGACCATCAAAGAGAGGTCAACATAGTCTATGAAGGATGGGCTATCACTGGGAGCTGGGAAGATGGAGAAAAGACAAAGTCAAGATATTTTGGGGAGTAGAATCAAATGAAGTTACCAATGTTTTGGATAGGAGTTATAGGAAAAGAAAATTGGGACTGACTCAGGTTTATGAATTGAGCAACTAAAGGATAATAGTGCCATTTATTAGAATAGAACAGATAGGGGAGGGATTCACTTGTAGAAGAGAAATGAGAAGTTCTATCCTGGATGTATATGATTTGAAGTGTCTGTAAGACACACAGGTTGAGCTATCGGGTAAGCAAAATTGTATATGGCGCTCAGAAAAAAAACTATCTAGGTTGGAGATATAAACTTTGGAGTCGTAAGTCATAATGATTTTTAAAAGACTAGGAATTAATAGAATCACTCAGGGAGAAAGGGTAAAAGGAGAAGAGAAGAGGATCCACGACTTAAAACCAGAGGACTGCCAACACTTCAGAGGAGGAAAAGGAGCCAGCTGGAAAAGAAAACTGATGGAAGAGGCCAGTGCATTTGGAAAACTAGGAAACAATAGTGTAATGATAGCCAAGAGAAGAGAGTGTTTCAAAAAGTAAATAGCCAACCCCATCAAATGTGTGAAGGGTGCATAAGGGGACAGAGAAGTGTACGTTGCAAATGGCTGTGTGAGGTTTGTCAGTGATCTTGAGATAAGAAATTTCAACATAGTCCTGGGGCAATGTAGAAGCCATATTTGAATGGATTCAAGAAAAGCTAAGGAGGGGGAATCAATATAGTTAGCAACTCTTCAGAAGTTTGGTTATTCAGGATAATGGAGAAATGAGTAAAAACCAATCTTCAGGGAGTTATAGAAACAAGGTTGGATTGTTCGTTATTTGTGTTGTTTCTAAGATAAAGTTGGAAAATTAAAATATGGTTACAAAATATAAGTGGGTTTCTGGTCATAGTGGGTGCAAGATGAGATTTTAGATAATCCAGTTAAGGAAACATCAGTTCAGTTAGATATTCTCTGGTAACATTCAGCTGCTCAGACACAGGTGCAGAGAAGATGGGGGACTGAGGTTTCAGTAGATACTTGTGATGCAGGTGAGAGTAGAGGGGTCGAGACTACATGTGAGGGTGCGATTATAACGATAGACCATGGACTATTTAATGATGTACATAAAAGGAAAAAAATAGAAGGAAATTCAACATAATGTTTTAATGGGATGTTTCTGAGTGGGGAGAATATAGCTGATTTTCATTTTCATCTTTATGTAAGTCTTTATTTTCTAAATTTCCTATAAGAATCATATTTTAGTTCTAAGTACAGTTATTTTAAAAATAACCAAAATGATATGAAAGCAGTTATATACCGAGCTTAAGAACCATCCTAAAATTGAGATGGGAATCAGAAAACAAGTAACAAAATGGCAATAAGTACACACCTACCAATAATTACTTTAAATGTTACTTTAAATGATCCAATCAAAAGACACAGGCTGGCTAATTGGATTAAAAAAACAACAACAAAAAGACCCATCTATATGCTGCTTACATAACTCACTCCAGAGCTAAAGACACATACAGACTGAAAATGAGGGTATAGAAAAAGATATTTCAAGCAAATGGAAATGACAAGAAAACAAGGGTAGCAATACTCATATCAGGCAACACAGACTTTAAAATGAAGTCTATAACAAAAGACAAAGAAGGGCATTATATAGTGATAAAGGGATCAATAAAAGAAGAGGACATAACACTCATTAACAAACATGCACCTAATACAGAAACACATAAATATATGAAGCAAATATTAACAGACATAAAGGGAGAAATTGACAATATTACAATATTAGTAGGGGACTTTAGCACCCCACTTACATCACTGGACAGATCATCCAGACAAAAAATCAACAAGGAAACAGTAGTTTTAAATGACACATTAGTCCAGTTAAATGTAATATATATCCACAGGACATTCCATACAAAAACAGCAGAATACACATTCCTTTCAAGTGCATGTGGAATGTTCTCTAGGCTAGATCACGTTAGGTCACAAAACAAGTCTCAACAAATTTAAGAGGATAGAAATTATATCAAGCATTTTTTCCAATCACAACAGCATGAAACTAGAAATCAATTATAGGAAGAAGAATGGGAAAAACACAAAATGCAGACACTAAAAAACATGCCTCTAAAAACCAATGAGTCAATGAAGAAATCAAAGATAAAATCAGAAAATACCTTGAGGCAAATAAAAATGGAACCACAACTTTCCAAAGCCTATGCAACACAGCAAAAGCAGTCCTAAGAGGGAAGTTTATAGAAATAGAGGCATACCCCTAAGAAACAAGAAAAATGTCAAATAAACAACCTAAACTACCATCTACAGGAATTAGAAAAAGAACAACACATGAAAAGATGCTCAACATCACTAATCAGAGGAATGCAATTCAAAACTGCTATAAGGTACCACCTCACACCTGTCAGAATGGCTATCATCAAAAAGAACACAACAAATATTAACAAGAATGTGGAAAAAAGGGAACTTTCATACACTGCTGGTGAGAATGTAAATTGGGGCAGCCACTCTGGAAAACACTATGGAGGTTTCTCAAAAAATTAAAAATAGAACTACCATATGACCCATCAATTCATTGCTGGGTATACATCTAAAGAAACAAAAACAATAATTCAAAAAGTTACATGTACCCCAATGTTCATAGCAGCGTTATTTACAATTTCCAGGATAGGGAAGCAACCTAAGTGTCCATCGATAGAAGAATGGATTAAGAAGACATGGTACACATATACACTGGAATACTACTCAGCCATAAAAAAGAATAAAATTTTGCCATGTGCAACAATATGGATGGACTTGGAGGATATTTTGCTAAATGGAATGTCAGACAGAGAAACAAATACTGTATGATATCACTCGTAAGTGGAATCTAAAAAACAAAACAGACTAGCGAATATAACAAAAAAGAAGCAGACTCACAGATATGGAGAACAAACTAGTGGTTACCAGTGGGGAGAGGGAAGGGAGAAGGACAATGTAAGGGTATGGAATTAAGAGGCACAAACTACTGTGTATAAAATAAGCTACAAAGATATATTGTACAACACATGGATTACAGCCAATACTTTATAATAACTATAAATGGAGTATAACCTTTAAAATTGTGAATCATTATACTGTATACCTGTAACTTATACAATATTGCACATCAACTGTACTTCAGTTAAGTAATAAATAAATAATATTCCCGGATGCATTATTCTGAAATTAGATGAAAGTACAGAATCGAGCATTTATCTTGCCTTTCCTTTATAAATTGTTTTTCATGCTAATCAGATAAAGAAGTCCAACTAAATCAGAAAGAATGATTGACTTAGAAAAATGTCATTTTGCAACCCCAGTGAAATAATGGACCTACACAATAATCATCAACGGCTGCTAAGACCATTAGGTAAAAGGTTGACACCAAAAGATTGATCAACCCTAATATCACTAAAAGTGGGACAAACAGGTATTACACCCCCCCTTGCTGTGGTGCAGTAGCAAGTTCACACTCCCCGTGAAATATTCTTGCCTCCCTGAGCAACATTAAGCCTAAATTTCATGTTTTAGACTCAGCTACCAGTTAACAAGAAATATGGGGCGATAGAAATGAGTTAAACAAAACCACAGAGATACAACCAAACAAGTCCAGGATGCAGGAAATCAACAGGAAAAATGACTTATCTTTTCAAAGAATAAATGGCTTGTAAAAAAAAAAAAGAGAGATAGTGGAAACTGTTAAATAATAACAGAAGCATAAGAGATAAATCAACCAAATTCTATAAAGGATCTTGTTTGGGTCCTGACTGAACAAATAGGACAATTAACAAATTTTGAAATGATCGAAGAAATTTGAACATGGATCGGAATATCTCAAATAATAATTTTGTTAGGTGTGATAATACTATTATGGTTATATTGTTTTATAGCCTTTATCTGTTAGAAATAAGGTATTTACAAGCAAAATACTGTGGCCCAGGAGTGCAGACTGGTTAAACACAACTGGCAAAATATTGATAATTATTGAGGCTGGGTGATAGTACCATCAATGTTTATTATACTCTTCTCTCTAGTTCTGGATATGTTTGAACTTTTCCATAATAAAATTTTTTAAACAAAGTTGAATTGAAAAAGACAATGTGCCATTAAAATCTAAGAGAGTCTTGAGACCTGAGGCTTATAAAGTCCTTTAAGAACCTGAAATCACTTGCAGTTTTATACTACACAAGAATGATCCAGATACTTCCCTGGTGGTACAGTAGTTAAGAATCCACCTGCCAAAGCAGAGGACACAGCTTTGAGCCCTGGTCAGGGAAGATCCCACATGCCATGGAGCAACTAAGCCCATGCACCACAACTACTGAGCCTGCATGCTACAACTACTGAAGCCCATGCACCTAGAGCCCATGTTCTGCAACAAGAGAAGCCATCGCAATGAGCAGCCCACACACCGCAACAAAGAATAGCCCCCACTTGCCACAACTAGAGAAAGCCTGCACACAGCAACGAAGACCCAACACAGCTAATAAATAAAGTAAAATAAATTTATACAAAAATGGAATGATCCAAATATCAATGTGTATTGTTATTCTGCTGAACCGACATTTGCCTGCTTGCAGTGTCTTTATAAGAATTCATAATAACTGGGACCATCCAGCAATCTGTGAAGAGCTTTTTGTCTTTACCATCTGGCAGAGAATAAACCAGTCACTAGACTTGCTAAATCATCCATCCACCCCCATCTTTAAGCAGGTGAACAACTATGATGATGGGATGAAACTTCACAACCAATTATATCATCTGACTCAGATTTCTTGAGATAAAACAGAAGATAAGGAAACATAAGTAGCGTCTGTGTGCAGTCAAGTGTACAAGTATTTATCTAGCTACTCCACCACCACACCGAGTTTTAATATGTAGTCTGAGAGCATAAACTACAGATACCAATATTGTATGTGTGTCCGAGACATGACAATTTAGCAGCTCCTCCTGGGGTGCTTAAACCAGTTGGGAGTTTCATTCCAATGAAATCCAAATGGGAGAAGCATCCAGCTGTCAGGAATATATCAGGCTTTCTCTTTTTCCATTCCTTTCTCACTTACATCTTTGGGACCTGGGCTCATCCCAGAAACCCTGCAGCTTTCTCACGATGATTTACACCTGCAAGATTTTCTATGTCCATGCTCCGCCCTGGCCAAACCCTACCCATACTACGACCACCACCACCATTGCCACAACCTCCAACACACACACGCGCATGCACACACACACGCACACACACACAGCGGAATTCTTATTTCCTGCACATGGTACAACAGCAGTAGATCTCAACGTGTGGTCCTGAGACCAGCAGCAGCAGCATCACCTGGGGACTCGTTAAGTATGCGAATTCTTGGGCCCTGCCCCATACCTACGGAATCAGAAGCTCTGGGGTAGGGGCTGGCACTCCAAGTTTTAATAAGTCCTCCAGGTAATTCCTGTGCACACGAAAGTTTGGGAAAAGTAGAGGAGGGTCATGCCCACAAACAAAGGGTAAATTTGGGGGAACACTGCAGGTTCTTCTAATTCTTAAAAGCCTAGGGCTGAGTGAGTACAAGGCATTCTCATCTTACACAAGAGGGAAAGTGAATAATTAAAAAATCAAAAGACACATAGTCAGTGTGAATTCAGTATAAAAACAGGAGGTAGGGTGAAATAGATCAGATTATACAAAACAAGTGTTAGCAAAACAAGTGTTAAATGACTGTAATTGTCTCAGCACATCTTCCAAATTGAGGTTAATTTAACATTGGTTTACGCTGAGTCAATTTGTCAACAAGAGCTAACTGAACACCCTTGATGTCGTTTTCTTCAAAGCACACCAACCAATGGAGACACCCAGAAAGAGAGTATTTGGGGAATTCTCTGAAGGATTTAGGATTTAAATCATAATACGCGTAATATGTATGTATATAAGTGATACTACTGTAAACCTTAAAGGGGTTACTAGAAGTGAGAAAATTACAAGGGTATTCTCTCCTCTGCCTCTGTCTAGAGTACAGGAGAAAAATCTATATTTTTAAAGGAATAAACATAAGGGAAACAATGTCCAGAGACTGAATTTCTACTCTGCGTCTCAGTCCAAATGTGAAGTAAATTGTTGCTAAACTTGGACTCAAAACCAGGTATGCCTCTTACTGAGCTCTGTGTTTACTAGGTTCTGCAGAGAAGCCAGCTTATGGAATCCACTTCTGCAGAGAAAGAATTTCTAGAATGAGGATTCTGAAGTATGAATACGTGGGTTATGTTTCTAATTTCCCAGAACACATATGATTTCTCATAATTAAAATGCCCAGGGTTTTTCTTTTACTTTGATTTTTATTAGGTTGTAAAACTGGTGGGATAATTATTCACGTTAAAAAGAATTATTTTCAGTTTTAAGCTATCACCATATTTCAAACTCTTTTTAATTTCTCTTAATTGTGGTGAGACTGTATTTATAAATGTAGAATAAAGTCACCCAGATGATAATATTTCAAATACTCCCTGCCTTCTTTTTGATTAATAAACCTAAAAGTCATCTTTTGCAGAAATAACTGTCTTAAGCTTCAAAAAAATTTTCAGCTTGAAAGTAACAAAGTTCAACATTTTACAATCAGCTGTTTTATTACAAATTTAGGTGGAAAAATCAGAAAATTGAACAGGAGATTCAAAATGCTAAAGGGAACATTCTCCTCCCTCTACCCCACCTGCCTTAAACTTTTACAGAATACACAAAATTCTTATTTTCCCTCTCTACCATAATTTGCCTTAATTTTACTGAAGGCCTTTATTATTATGATGATATCTAAATACTTAGAATTGACTTTATTTCTGTGCAAATACACAAAGACCAACCAAATAAGAACAATCAAAGGCTATTTATTCAGAACTCAGATAAGAAGTGAGTCAGCCACTGTCACTTGCATCTTGGCAAAGATGCAAAGGCAAGCAGAGGAGTAGGAAAGCTTGATTGTACAAAAACGGGATGCTTCAGGTATGCCTTGATTGGAGGCTGTGGGTTTGGGAAAGCTAGAGAAGGCCTAACTCATAGCAAGGTATAATATGTGATTGGTTAGGGGTGTATATTTGGCTTTCTCTAGTTGCTTCTAAGTTGGAAGTGGGGACAAAAATTTGGGAAGCTGTCAGTTTTTAATCAAATCCTGGCCATTTGGGGCTGATTGTTACAGAAGTTACTGTTTAGCTTCCTAGATTGTTTTTTTGTTTGGGGTTTTTTTTTTTTGCCTTGCGGCTTGTGCAATCTTGGTTCCCCAACCAGGAATTGAACCTGCCCCTCAGCAGTGAAAGCATGGAGTCCTAACTGCTAGACCACCAGGGAATTCCCCCTAGATTGTTATTAGAGATAGTAGTGTGACTTCTAACAAGTCTGACTTATGCCAGGCTGGCTTCCTGGACTCTTTATTGTCAATAAAAGGGTTGGTTTCCTGGGCAGGTTGTTGTAGGTTGTGGGTCAGAGTTCTATTTTTATACAGGGTCTGGCCATTGTCTGTTTCTATGTTTTGTCTCTCATTTCCAAGTCAATTATAATTTAATGAATAGCTGCAATATTGATGTATTAATAGTTCAGATCCAGAATGGGGTGCCCACCTCTGTGGAAATTTAGGCCCAGCAACCAGAGGAGTCATCGTACAATTCCCACATGTACGAGGGCCTATCCAAGTGATGAAAATCCGGGACCCTTTAAGAGACAAATTGGAGTTAATAGCCCCTGGACAGAAACAGACCACAAAGAAAGTTTTGAAAAGAGTCTGGCACAGGCAGATGCTTCCCAGGAAGCAAGGATAAGATAAATTAACAAAGCCAGCAATCTTACTATATTTTTTATACTACAGTTTGTATTATTTTATTTTTTAATTAATTTTTATTGGAGTATAGTTGATTTACGATGTTGTATTACTTTCTGCTATACGGCAAAGTGAATCAGTTATACATAGACATACGAGGGTGGGTCAAAATTTATCCACACTCTGGCCGTAGAATTTATTTTAACTTTTAGAAAAGACAAACACATCATTTTTCGACATAATCTCCTTGCTTTTTGATACATTTTGTCCATCTGTCAACAAGCTTTCTTTTTTTAATTAATTTATTTATTAGCTGTGTTGGGTCTTCGTTGCTGTGTGTGGGCTTTCTCTAGTTGCAGCGAGCAGGGGCTACTCTTCGTTGCGGCGCACAGGCTTCTCATTGCAGTCGCTTGTCTTGTTGCAGAGCACAGGCTCTAGGTGTGCAGGTTTCAGTAGTTGCAGCACACAAGCTCAGTAGTTGTGGTGCATGGGATTTGTTGCTCCACAGCATGTGGGATCTTCCCAGCCCAGGGATTGAACCCGGGTCCCCTGCATTGGCAGGTGGATTCTTAACCACTGCGCCACCAGGGAAGTCCCTGACAAGCTTTCTTATTCCATCATTAAAAAATGTTTTAGGCTGAACTGCAAGCCACAAATGCGCTGTTGTCTTCACTTCTTCAGGAAGTGAATCTTCATCCTCATAGGGCTGCTTTCAGGGGACCAAGCAGGTGAAAGTCCAATGGAGCAAGATCAGGACTATAGGCAGGATGCTTTAACACCTCAAAATGAAGTTTTTGCAGAGTGTCAACAGAAGTGTGAGGATGTGTATTGTCATGCAAGATCACAACACCCTTGGATAGCAGTCCTCTGCGTTTAATCTGAAGTTTAGGCTTCAGCTCTTCAATAAGCATCTCACTATAACGAGCACTGTTGATTGTCGAACTTTTTCCTGATAATGTTCCAATACTGGCCCTTGAGAATCCCAGAAAACTGTAAGCATCAATTTTCACGCTGATGGTTGACTTTTGAACTTTTTCTTGGTCAGCAATTGAAGATATTTCCATTCCACATTCTGCTGTTTACTCTCAGGTTCATAGTGATGAATCCATGTCTCATCACCAGTAATGATTCTCTTTAAGAAACTTTCGCTTTCCTTAGAGTATTGGTCCAAATTTTGTTTGCAGGTAGCCAAACGCTTTTGTTTATGCTCTTCCGTGAGTTGTTCCGGTAACCATCTCACACAAACTTTTCAAAACCTAAGTGTGTCGTGGATTACTACATTTCCAGGTGTTAAAGCATCCTCCCTATAGTTCTGATCTTGCTCCATCAGACTTTCATCTGTTTGGTCCCCTGAAAGCAGCCCTATGAGGATGAAGACTCACTTCTGATGAAGTGGAAGACAGCAGTGCATTCATGGCTTGCAACTCAGCCTAAAACTTTTTTAATAAGGGAATCATTAAAAAGCTTATTGACAGATGGACAAGGTGTGTTGAAAAGCAAAGAGATTTTGTCAAAAAATGATATATGTTTCTTCTCTAAAAGTTAATTAAAATAAATTCTACAGCCAAGAGTAGATTCTGTAGTAGCAGTAGTATTCTACAGCGGATAATTTTTGACTCACCCTTGTATACATCTTCCCATCTTTCTGAAGAGCTGAGGCAGAAGTAAAACGTTCAGTCCATGCTCATCCGATGAAGTTCAAGTTGTGTGAGGACACTACAAAGGGCAGCAAATTGGCAAAGTAGTCCAGGTTTCCAGGAAGAAATATGCCATCTACACTGAACAAGTGCAGCGGGAGAAGGCTGACGGCACAACTGAGCATGCAGGCATTCACCCCAGCAAGGCGGTCATCACGAGACTAACCTGGACAAAGACCAAAAATGATCCTTGAGCGTAAAGCCAAATCTTGCCAAGTAGGAAAGGAAAGGGCAAATATAAGGAAGAAACAATTGAGAAGATGCAGAAATAACCTTATATACAACTTTCATTAAAACTGTTAAAATGAAAAAAAAATAATTAAAAATATAGTAAGACATTAAAAAAAACAAAACAAACAAAACAAAACAAAAGAAAACAAAAAGCCAACAAGCTCTAAGAGATGAGACAAGATAGCAGACTGGAAGTGGGAGAGCGCATGCCTAGCCTGAAGGCTCAGAAAGAGATTTCAAAACCACTCAGCATACCCAACAAAATTAATCTACTGGCAACATGGCCCAGAGACCTGCCTGTTTGGGACCCCTGTCCAATCTGATATTCAGCCTGTATGCATGACCATACCAATTGGTTGGTTACCCGTTCCATCATGGTGCCCAAGACAATTGTCATTAAATACACATTTTGAGTATTACTCCCACTTCAAAGTGAGAGCATTGGGAGGTACCCTCAACTAGCGGTTACCAAGAATAAACTTCATATGTTAATTGGCCCCTGCACCCTTCCAGGGTAACATCTACTTTGGGTTAAAGTAAAAGAGGGGTGGACATTTAATGTACCTTTTTTCACCATTTGAATTTTTCACAATAGTTAAGCCTATTTCTATGGTGGTAAATTAACAGATGCTATTTGGGGGAAAAAAATGTCCCAAATTTGCATATGACATACCACAAGTATGATAAATTGTTTACTAAAAAGGCCAAATAATATAAAGGCAGTTTTTAAAATACCTTCTTTTTTTCAGGTCAATGTTTGAAATCCCATAAATTCTGTAATTCCTGAAAATAAAACTGTGCCCTGAGAAACTGTGATATGATTTTTTTTCTAGTTACTTCTATTTAATTGAAATGCATTCTAAACCAAGATAGATTTGCCTATTCTGGAAAAAGGGAATTCCTCCCCTCCTTTTGTGCATTTTTACTTTCCCCTTTTAATTCTGAAAAATATCCTCTGGGGGACAGTGTTGCAGCTGCAATATGAAACAGGTCAGTCTACCCTCAAGTCCACAAGACTTTGTCCAATCAGACCAGCTTTTCTCTCAAGAAAAGACACCATCTCTTGGCAGTGTGTTCAGTGATGTTTACGGATATTTCAAATTTTCAGTTTCAGAGCCTTCCAAACTAACTCTTTTTATGATCAGATTTATTTATTTATTTTTAAATTAATTTTTATCGGTATATAGTTGCTTTACAATGTTGTTAGTTTCTGCTGTACAGTAAAGTGAATCAGTTGTATGTATACATATATCCACTCCTTTTCAGATTTCCTTCTTATTTAGGTCACCGCAGATCACTGAGTAGGGTTCCCTGTGCTAAACAGTAGGTTCTCATTAGTTATCTATTTTATACATGAGTGTATATATGTCAATCCCTATCTCCCAATTCATTTCATGCACCCCCTTCCCCCCTTGGTGACCATAAGTTTGTGTTCTACATCTGTGACTCTATTTCTGCTTTGCCAGTGAGTTCATCTGTACCATTTTTCTAGATTCCACATATAAGCAATATTCACAATATTGCTTATTTTTCTCTTTCTGACTTACTTCACTTTGTATGACAATCTCTAGGTCTATCCACGTCTCTGCAAATGGCACTATTTCATTCCTTTTTATGGCTGAGTAGTATTCCATTGTAAAAAATCATGGAACGCTTCATGAATTCGTGTGTCATCCTTGTGCAGGGGCCATGCTAATCTTCTCTATATCGTTCCAATTTTAATATATGTGCTGCCAAAGCAAGTGCCCAACTTAACTCTTTAAAATATGGATAGGGTAGATGATGTGGATCCCTTGTCCCACACACATTGGGGTATTGATGATACTAATTCTGTTGTCTCAAAATTGGTGACCAAGACCTGGAGCAGAAAGCAAAGACACATCAAGAACCTCTCATTCTAAAAACAGCTGCCAACCGCTGGAGACATGAGCCCCTCCAGGACATTTTAATAGACCAGACTTAACCAGCTGTGCTACACTCAACCATCCCCTCCATCCCAAACAAGAAGAAGACCAAGAGGAGAAGGAGGAGAGATTGCCTGTTATGAATCATCAGTGGAGAGTTGAGAGCCTCAGTGTTTCCCATGGAGGAAGAAAAAAGGGAGCGCTCACAGACAGTAGGGGTGTCAGAAACAAGAGGAGACAGGCATCTTGACCCACAGAGAGACATCAGCTTATGGAGCAGACATGCTGATCTGCCCACACTCTGAGCATCACTGAGCAGGGGAGAGAAGAACCAAGAGGGCAGAGTGAGAGGCCAGCAGTGAGGAAACCAGCCCTCCTGCCACTTGGTATTTCAGGGAAACCCGAATTTTCAGTGACTCAGATGGACACTGCAGAAGGTAGCTGGGCTTAAGCCATCTTATTGTACCCCAAACAAGAGGACCATCTATAGGGTGGGTATCCCCAGTGATGGGAAACAGCAGGGTGTATTGCTAGTTGTGAAAGCTGAGGTGGGAATTCAAAGAGGTTGAGCTAGAGTTAATCTCCCTTGCTAGGGAATTGGATGGAAACAAGAAGTGGAGCCTTATCCTGATTCTGAAGGGTTAGGGTTAGGGTTAGAGTCCATGAAGAACTCTCAGATGTACTCCAAGAAGGACACAGCCTGGGATGCCCACCCTCAGTGGGCATCTGTACTTGGTCCATCTCAGCCTAAGAAACAATAGCCAAGAGATGGCCAATGCACACCAGGAATGACAGATTCATTTCTTTCCATCTTCTCTCCTCAATCAAGGAGAAAGGTGCCCCAAGAGTGTGGGAGTAAGAAGTAAAACAGCAGACCAAGCCTTCTCCCTCCTCTAAGACTCCTTGGAAAAGCATGCCCAGTGCTGGGAGGAGGGGAGGAGATAGACGAATCCGAAATAGATATTTTAAACGTGACCTGCCCTTTTTTTTAATATTCAGAATTAAATAAAAAATGTATGTGCCGAGGAGCAACTAAGCCCGTGTGCCAAAACTATTGAGCCTGTGCTTTAGAGCCCGTGAGCCACAACTGTTGAGCCCATGTGCTGCAACTACTGAAGCCCACGTACCTCAAGCCCATGCTCCGCAACAAGAGAAGCCACAGCAATGAGGAGCCCGTGCACCACAATGAAGAGTAGCCCCCGCTCTCCACAACTAGAGAAAGCCCAAGTGCAGCAATGAAGACCCAACACAGCCAATAAATAAATAAATAAACATTTTTTAAAAAAATGTATGGAACTCTGTGAGTACAAGGCAGCATTTTTCTCCCAAAATAAATAAATATTTTCAGGTTTTAAATTGCAAGAAGAGCTATCCTGCAGTGAGGGATGTGGCCCTGAGGTCAGGGACTCACAGTGATAAACCAGGAGCATCTAGGAAGTGATCCCTGCACAGGATTTCAATTCCAGGTTCTCTTTCCTTGGACTTCAGGAAAAGTAAAGTTAAGCACCAAAGATTAAATTATTTATCTCATAGTTTCCCCAACGCTTTTTTTTTTTTTAATTTTTATTTTTATGGCTATGTTGGGTCTTTGCTGCGCGTGGGTTTTCTCTAGTTGTGGCGAGTGGGGGCTACTCTTCATTGCGGTGCGTGGGCTTTTCAGTGCAGTGGCTTCCCTTGTTGCGGAGCACAGGCTTTAGGAGCATGGGCTTCAGTAGTAGCAGCACGCAGCCTCAGTAGTTGTGGCATGCAGGCCCTAGAGGATTCGGGCTTCAGTAGTTGCAGTGAGTGTGCTCAGTAGTTGTGGCTTGAGGGCTTGGTAGTTGTGGTGCACAGGCTTAGTTGTTCTGTGGCATGTGGGATCTTCCCAGACCAGGGGTCGAACCCACGTCTCCTGTATTTGCAGGCAGATTCTTAACCACTGCACCACCAGGGAAGTCCACCCCAACACTTTAATAAAAACTGTGAAATAAGTGAGGGACTGGGCCATAAAAACAAAAAAGGAGGTGAACAGATCCCCATCATGTTCACCATCTTCGCTAGGATTTTGCAGAGGTGGGAAGATCACATTGGAAGGAGTCCTGAGCCCAGGCCCCCACTAGAAGGGCAAAAACTAGGTGTCTGCTTTGGCTCAGTAAAAGCTGGAGAGAAAAAAGCAGCCTGGACAATTGGTAAAGAGGACCCTGCAAGAGCAAAGAAAACTCTCCACCCTGCTCCCCACCCCAGTAAATACAGTAGAGCAATGACTTTCAAGCTCCTTGTACCAAAACCCACAGTAAAAAATACACTGTACGTCATGACCCTATACACATGTATATGCATAACTGAGTAAACTTTTATAAAACAATATTTAGGGACTTCCCTGTTGGCACAGTCGATAAGACTCCACGCTCCCAATGCAGGGGGCCCAGGTTCGATCCCTGGTCGGAGAACTAGATCCCACATGCATGCTGCACCTAGGAGTTCACATACCTAGGAGTTCACACGCCACAACTAAGGAGCCCGCCTGCTACAACTAAGACCCAGCGCAACCAAATAAATAAATAAATATATTAAGAAAAAATTTACTCACCATGTGCAGTGAATGGACACAGGTCTTTGATATTCTGTTCTGTTTTGTTTTTTTTAATGCTGGTCACAGCTCATATAAATCGATTTCCAGATCCTAGTAGTCTATAAGCAGCAGTATAAACAACTCTCGTTAGAAGGAGATGACCCTTAAGAGGGAGGGGAGAGTTTAGGTCACACGAGCATGGACAACATTTGTTTCTTGTCTCCCAAATATGCCTCCCACATCCACAGCCCCTTCTATATCATCAGATTGGAATCATGTATTCCTGATATCCTGCTTTCCCAATGAGTTCTCTCCCCTAGAGTTCACACCTCTCTACTGGTTCTCTTATGTAACTACCCACCATACCTTTCTAGCTCTACCCATTGTAGACATGGATTGGACTCCTCAGTATTATCCCCACTAATTAAATATTTTACAGTCCCTTAAATATCCAACATGTACAAATCATTCACAGGGCATTCTTAACAAGCATGTCTGAATAATAACAGTAACAAGTAACATTTATAGATGCAAGGATGTGTCAACCACTGCTCTCAGCTTTATCATCTCCATCTATCTGTAAGCCTTATAATCATCCCACAAATAAGGAAACAGAGGCCCAGAAAGGTTAAGTAAGGACACATGGCTGTTAAGGGGTACACCTACACTTTGAATACAGGGGTTCTTGGAAAACTTGCAGGTCTTGGAAAAGCATGGACACAGAGGATAAGTTTGAACTTCTAATGGAGGGAAGAGGGTCCTGAGACCTGGAGCATTGGTGGGTCTCACACAGAGCCTCTTCCGGGTTTTATTCTCATGGGAGAATAACCCTTCTGTACCAAAGGGTTCCATCCAAGAGACTTCTTGCTCTCTCACGAATACACACATTCATTTCAATTTCAGTAAACATTCCTAATTTGTAAGTCAATCTTGAAATAATTTTATGCTGGCAAAACAGAAAAGCAAGATACACATCCTAATAGCATTGTTAATGAACTCCTCCTACCATTTTCACTTGTTTCAAGAATTTTAGGTCCTGCCTTACTTGGAATATTGCTCAGGAAAGCCTTTCTCAAGGGCAGGCATCTCAGAAAGAGTATACTCATTGGTCCCAGAGATTGGTCCTCAGTTTTCTAGTTTAATGTGAAAGGAGTAGACTCCAGGGCACACAAATCATGTTTACCCAACAATGCTAGAGCCTTCACTTAGGATGATATTCTTTTCTGCTCCTCCAGAGGGCACTATTTGCATAGAATTCAATATGAATGGCTCCCACAGGGATTAGGCAAAGTGGTGGTCCTGAAAAATAGTCCTGCTTGAAACCATGCCTCAGATATCAGACACCTGCAAAAACAAAATAAATTAATCAAAGAAATTAAGTTAATTGAATTAACATTCATGAGGTTGCTTGGTGTCCAGAGAATCAGAAGGAAAGGCAGAAACTGACCTTTTCATCACTTCCTCCTTTCATAGGGAAACTGTCAAATATATCTCCTGCCCCATTAATTAACGTCTCATCCACCTATGATAGGCATATTCTCTCTAGAATGTGTTAGTTTTACTATTAGTCAGGATTTATTCTCAACCATTCTCTCTAAGGTGAGTTTGCAGATATCTGATTCCATTCCTGTTATGCTGATCCTCACATCAAATTCTCGAGTTCCTGAATGTTAAGTGATGGTTCTCACAGTGTGGTCCCTGGGTCCTAGCAGCAGCAACACTTGGGAACTCGTTAGAAGTACAAATACTTGGGCCTCAACCCAGACCCGAATCAGATAGACTCTCCAGGTGCAGTATCAAACATCTGTGCGTTTATGAGTCTTACAGGTGAGTCTAACGAATGTGAAACTTTGAGAACCATCGCCTTACCATACAGTTTCCAAGCCCACTGACACCAGAAACAACCACGAACTTTTTAAAAATACAGGTGCCCTGGATTCTCCCAGAGCCACTGGGAGAGTGAAAAAACTTGGGAATCAAAAGGATCTGGGTGTGTAGAGAACAGACTTGAGGACACGGGGCGGGGGGCAATGAAGGGGAAGCTGGGATGAAGTGAGAGAGTAGCAATGACATATATACACTACCAAATGTAAAATAGATAGCTAGTGGGAAGCTGCTGCATAACAAAGGGAGATCAACTCGAGGATGGGTGATGCCTTAGAGGGCTGGGATAGGGAGGGTGGGAGGAAGTTATGGGAGGGAGGGGATATGAGGACATATATATAAACACAGCTGATTCACTTTGGTGTACAGCAAAAACTGGCACAACAGTGTAAAGCAATTATATTCCAATAAAGAGCTTAAAAAAAAAAAAGGATCTGGGTGGAAATTCTAGTTTTGTCACTCACAGGTGTAGCCTGGTTGAGGCTCCATTTTCTCATCTCTAACGCAAGGGTAGCAGGACCTGCCTCATAGGAAGGTGTTGGAGGTAAGATGCAACAGATGCCTCATGTGGAGACTGACAGCAAATCTTCTTCCTCCGCCTGCATCGCAACTGGAATCTCATTTGCCCAGCCTGTGAGGGTGCAGGTCTCATCTTACCCAAAATCACAAAACAAGAGTTGCCAAAAGCTGCTTCCCAAAGTTGCACAAATAGCCTAACATTTTCACAGCAGTTATTGGGGGTTTTGCCATGAATCAGCAGGAACCACACAGCCCTGAGATCCTACGGAGCTATTTCAAACTCTCGATTGATGAGTACAGGAGTTCCTAGGAAGCAATATTTACCAAATGAGGGCATTATAATTGTTAGAGTAGCTCTTGTGAGCCAGGTCACATTTCTGCTGACAACAGGGAGGCAAAGAATTTCGATGGTTGCCTAGAAAATTGAGTGGAAGTTCCCCGTTACCTGCCACACACAGGTTTGTTTTTCCTTAATTATCTGGGTAATGACTTTGGTTCCTCTACCTGCCTTTACCAAGAGACACCTGGGCAGAGGAGTGAGCCATTAAAGCTTCTATGGGGCCACCTGATGAGTGAACCTTCAGGCTGCCCATCCCGGTGCAGCGACTCTGTCATTGTCAGTGGGACGTGCCTATCAACTCCCCCTCCATTGGAACTAATGAGGCCTTTCTAATTAATCTGGGTCCCTACTCCTGTGGAATTGCATGTATTGTTTCTTTCTTTCTTTTTTTTTTTCCTTCAGCCACGAGGCATGTGGAATCTTAGTTCCCCAACTAGGGATTGAACCTGCGACCCCTGCATTGGAAGCACGGGGTCTTAACCATTGGACCCACCAGTCCCATATTGTTTCTTAATGTACATGAAATTATCAGCCTAAAGTCAAATCATTTCATTTAAAAACATGATATTCAGATCAACTTCCTAATATACATACAAACTTGGAAAATAGGAACAGAAACTCTCAGGTTTTGCCATGGGTACAGTTGTTTTCTCAAATATTGTTTTTGACAATTCTGTACACATCCAGCCAAAGTTCATCAAACACTCTCTCTGATTTAGTGTGAGTACAGTGCTTACTAGACAACTACCACTACAGTCCCTGAACATAAAATAAGGAAGAAAAATTCGAAGCAAAAATTGAGATTGGAGCTGGTGAGAGAGTTAACACGTACACCACTTATGTGAAAGAAAAAACACTTCAAAGGAGCAAAAATATATTCCTTGGCCTGAAAATGATAGTCCAAGTGCAAGTACAAGTCAAAGAGTAACTCAAAGGCTCATAGGACTTCAACCACAGAAACCAAATAATATACATCAACTCCCTCTACTGGATGACACAGGAGGTTTCATCTTCCATATTCTACTTCCTTTGTGTTTGTGAAAAAATCCCACTGTATGAGTCAGGTTAGGCTAGATTACGCAGCAGTAACAAATAACCCCAAATCTCAGTGGCTTATGGCTACAAATATTTACTTCTTGCCTGCTGTATTAGTTAGGGTTTTCCAGAGAAACAGAACAAATTGTAGATAAAGATAGATAGATGATAGATAGATAGATAATGAGAAATTGGCTCATATGATTATGGAGTCTAAGACATCCCAAAATATGCAAGCTGGAGACCCAGGAAAACTGGTTATATAGTTCTGGTCGAATCTGAAGTCCTGAGAACCAGGAGAACTTGTGGTATAAATCCCAGTTCAAGGGCAAGAGAAGATGAGATATCCCAGTTCAAGAACTGAAACAGAGGAAATGGGAGAATTCCTCCTCCCTCCTCTTGTTCTATTCAGGCTCTCAACAGGTTGGATGATACCCACCCACAGTGAGGAGGGCAATTTACTAAGTCCTATCATTCAAATGCTAATATCATCTGGAAACACTCTCACAGACATAGCCAGAAATAATGTTTAGTCAAATATCTGGGCACTCTGTGATCTACTCAACTTGACACATAAAATTAACCACCACACTAATATAACACTGTTAAACTAAA
Source organism: Hippopotamus amphibius kiboko (assembly GCF_030028045.1). Lineage (NCBI taxonomy): Eukaryota > Metazoa > Chordata > Mammalia > Artiodactyla > Hippopotamidae > Hippopotamus > Hippopotamus amphibius. Next base: position 102,155,484 of record NC_080195.1, on the reverse strand, counting down.
GCTGGCTGTGATTTTGACCCACTCACCCTCATTCCAGGACCCAGGGTAATGGAGCAGAAACATTCCAGGACCAGCCGGAATGTTGTCTGGCCAGGGCTGAGAGAAGGGAGACATGGGAGAAAAATGCACTGATTCTTAATGCTTCTACCCAGAAATGATACATGTTCCTTGTGCCCACATTTCATTGGCCACAGCAAGTTAAATGGCCTCTCCTGAGTTCAGCATAGTGGGAAAGTAAAATCCTTCCACAGCAAAAGGTGGAGGAAAAATAATATATTTGGAAAACGGAAACACAGTCTACCATACCAATGGAATTCTTATGGGTCCACAAATAAACTCCAATTCTAGACCGTGTTCCAGGGACTTCCCCTCAGTTCTCCACTGCACTTCTTATCACTTTTCCATGAAAGCCAGGCTCTTGCTATATTCAAGGAGAGTTGCAACCTCTTCCCTTAATTACTAAAAGTACAGCAAATACCTAATGAGCATTTAAGACAATTTATTGAAGGCTTGAAAATAATAAGGAAATTATAATGGAGAAAAAGAAAAAACAATAGTTCTGTATAGTAAATATCACTGCTCCTTGAATTGAGTCCATCAGCCGTACCCCCTCCACTGGCTTTCTTTCTTCTTGGCCTCCCCCAGCCCACCTACCACCATGAGCCCTCAGTCCCCAAAGTACACTCCGTGACCCTCCTTTTCCTCACTGAAAGAAGGACATCTTCCACCACATCCTCACTCACAACACCATCATAACCCCACAAAGATTCAGTTCTGCTCACAGTGAATTCAGCTCTGATAATTTTGAGTTGTTTAGTATGTGTAATTCCAGTTTCTCGATTCTAAGATAGAATTTTGACTTTGCATAAATAATGAGCCCACTGAAGGGTAATTTTATTCAAAGATGATGAGAATCTTCTATCTGGGTAAAAGAAAACTACAGATAGATTTAAAATATGATTTGTCTCCATTGCACTCCAAAAGAAAATGAGTATGTGCGTGTGTGTGTGTGTGTGTGTGTGTGTGTGTTGTGCTTATTGTGAATGTGGATGTATATGTGTGAAGTTGGTACTTCTTGGGTGATCATATATACATAGTTTGAATATTCCTGTAAATACTACTTTATGTTCTGTTTTTCACTTAGGTCATAAACATATTTCAATATTTTATACAACTGTCTTAAGCAATACGGTTAAAAATTATATAACAAAATGCTAACCAAAAGCTTCCTTATTTTTTTCTTTCAGATCTTTATTGGAGTATAATTGCTTTACACAGAAAAAAAAGAAAGAAAACTATATAACATTCCATCTTGATAAACTGACATAATTTATTAAAACATCCTCTTAACTTAGTTTGCTTTATTTAGTATTATGAATGAAGTTGTCATAAACTGCTTCATGCTTACAGATCTTTGCTTCTGTTAGATTACTTTACTGAGGTAAATTTCCAGGGATAAAATTCAATATTTTATACAATTGTCTTAATTAACATGGTTAAAAGCTATGTAACTCTGGTTCCAAGGGTCTAGGCACAACCACAGCAGTGATCTTTGGTGAACAAGGCAGAGTACAACAGAGCAGAGAACACTGGAACGTCAGATGGCTCGTTCTAAAGAAATCCATCCAAGATGGAAGCAGGATCAAGAAGAACAGGACCAGCAGGAAAGAAGTTCACAGGCAGGGAGGCGATGCCAGCTCATGTCTAGGGAGAGCACACAACAGCATTTGAAACCCAAGCATCTAAGAGAACCAAGTGCAAAGATGCTGGGTAAGCAGCCTGGCCTCCCTGGGAAGCACATTGCGAGGACCAACAGCGTTCAGTTATGAAACAGACAAAAATTATTTCCAAATTTCATTATTTCCAAGGACAGTTCTATTGATATAGTGCCCCCGTGGCCTCTCTTTGGACCCATGATGAGTTGCAAACAGCCTGCAGATAATTGAGTACGTAGTAGAAACAGCTGGGATGGGGCTAGAGCAAAGCAAAGACTGAAATCTGGGGGCCCTTCAGGATTCTTCTGCTAAAGACTTTAAAGATCATATAGCATCTTTATAACTATGGGCATATGTTGATCCACCTTTTGATATTCGCCGTAGGAAATTGGGTTAAGGGCTAGAGGTCTCCCTTGCCTTTCACTTTTTTGAGCACTATGACACCTTGTCATGAATTAATAAGAACAATGGGTGTATCAGTCGGAGTTCTCCAGAAAAACGGAAACAGGCTAATAGAATATGTGTGTGTCTACATACATATATACACACATGAGGGACCATTTCCAGAGATGAGGTAGAGTCCACATCACCCACAGTACATGGGTTGTGAATGGGGGAGGGGGTGCTTCTGCACTGACTGGAGAAAGGTATATTGTATGCTGGCTAGAGGACCAATAGACGCCTGCTAGTTTGTCCCCTTTCATTCATTTCCTTCTGTGAAGTGGGGAGCCTGGATAATTACAGGGAGAAGAAATGAAAAGAATTTCAGAAACACTTCATCCCATCTACAAAATACTCATTCTCATCTATGCTATTATTTATGGTTTTCAAAGTTCTTTCTCAGTCTGCACTTGACCTGCATTACGGCAGCTCTAGGGGGATAGCCTAGCGGGTAATATTACCCCAGCTAGAGACCTGAAGCAAATCAGGCTTCCTTTCTCACTGCTCAAGATGTGCCCCTCTCATGCTCACTGACGGGGAAACTTCCAGCCTACAGGTATGCATGGGAGGGAGACACTAGGAGATTCCACGAGAGGGTGCTGGGATGCTGAGTGGTGAGAGCAGAGGAGAACGTGCAGAAGGAGAAGAGGTTCAAGGCGGGAAAAGGAACACTGCAGAGTATGGAAAAAAGTGCCACTACCAACAGCAGGAACTGTATTTGTTTTCAGAGGCTGGGTGACTGAAACAACAGAAATGTATTGTCTCACGGTTCTGGAGGTTAGAAGTCCGTGATCAATGTGACAGCAGGGTCGTTCCTTCTGAGGCAGTAAGGCAAAGTCTTCTCCATGCCTCTCCTCTAGCTTCTGGTGGCTCTCCAGCAATCTTTGGTGCTCCCTGGCTGGTAGGCACATCATCCCCATCTCTGTCTTCATCTTCACATGGCTTTCTCCCTGTGTGTGAATCTGTCTCTAAACTTCCCCATTTTATAAGGACATCAGTCATATTGGATTAGGACACATCCTAATGGCCTCATTTTAACTTGATTACCTTTGTAAAGACCTCTTATCCAAATAAGGTCACATCCTGAGGTACTGGGGGTTCGGTCTTCAACATCTGAATTTTGCAGAAACACACTTCCATCCATAACAGGTCCTAAGTCTTTAGGGCTGAGCTGGATGTTACAGTGCCCACTGGCCACAGGTGGACCATATCAAGCACTTAAAGTATGGCTAGTCTGAATGCAGATGAGCCGTGAGTGTAAAATAGACCCCAGAGTTCAAATGTTCAGAGAGAAAAAAAGAATGCATGATACCTCAATAATCTTTATATTGATTACCAGCTAAATACTTTTGATATATTGGGTTAAATAAACTATAATGTAGAATTAAGATTAATTTCCTCTCTTCTTACATTTTCAATGTGGCTTCTAGAAAATTTACAATTGCACATACAGCTTATATTTGTGGCTCGCCTTATGTTTGTATTATACAGCACTGTTCTCGAACGAGAAATTCACCAGGTCCCTAACACCTGGTCACTTTGTGAGGAGATTTTCTGAACTTCTCACATAGTTCTCTGACAATGATGGCAAAATTAAGCCTTTGATTCACTTATAACATGACATAAATTAGATGGTAAACATCAAACTTTATACTCGTGCAACTTACTCTAAATGTGAAATAAGTTTCTGTCTAACCTAAGTGACAAAAGATATATTTGATCAGTAAGGATCACACTTTATTTTTATTACTAAGAACTCAATTTGGAACAGGCCACCCAGTACCATCTGATAATAGTGGCTCCTGTTTAAGGTAACCACTTTTTCATTTACCTTGTGTGAGAAAAATGAGACTACGTAGTAGCAAGGGTACCTGTTATTAATGATTACATCAGAATGGTACCAGTCTTTATTGCAGATGGTTTTCCAAGTGAGGTTTTGCATGCTCCATGCAGATAAATCATGTATTCCTTAGTGAAGTCACATCAATGTAGATAGATTTTGCTTTATGAAATGCACTGGGTTATAAATACTCTGACCTTGTTTATAAAGGAAGCCGGTTAGTTCACTTCATGATGACATTAATTTGCCATTCAGCTTGGACTGATTTTTCATTAGCTGCTCTCTCCTGACCAATAGCTCTGACTTACAAATGCAGCCTAGCCCCTTCGTCTGATCGTAGGCAGTGGTGTGCTGCCACCTATGGCTGGAAAGAAAAACGGGTAATGTGCAGAGTTCTGACAAAGCCACAACTACCGAAAAGAGTAAGAAAAAAAAAAGGCTAGAACAAAATACATTTGAAAGTATACTACTATGGACCTTTCCCCATGTTAAAATCGTTGTAAGACATTCATTTGCAAGCAAAATAAAACCTAGATGAAGCAAGCCGTATAATATCACAACTGCAAAGCCTTAGCCAGTTATTCTTGGTGGGGCTGGTCCCATAAGATCAGCAGTACTGATAAATCAAACAGTACAAGATCTACTATAATCACTTTCCAAGTAGGTCACTGCTTGTATTTCCCAGAACTCACCTTGGGATCTTTTTTTTCACTCTTCAGGTCTTTTCTCTACTCTAGGACAGCACCACTGGCAACACTCAACAAACATTTTTGGATTCCAGGCATCGTCCTGGATACTTGAGATGCAACGTAGACCACACAAATCTCCTGCCCTTGAGATGCTTACATTCTAGCGGAGTGAGACAGATAATAAACACTAGGCAAAAGAAATAAGCCAATTCTTGGGACTTCCCTGGTTGCTCAGTGGTTAGGAATCCTCCTGCCAATGCAGGGGTCATGGGTTCAATCCCTGCTCCAGGATGATCCCACTTGCTGCAGAGCAACTAAACCCGTGAGCCACAACTACTGAGCCTGCATGCTGCATCTACTGAAGTCCGCATGGCTAGAACCCGTGCTCCACAGCAAGAAGTCACCACACTAAGAAGCCCGTGCACCACAATGAAGAGTAGCCGCCACTCACCACAACTAGAAAAAGTCCATGTGCAGCAATGAAGACCCAATGCAACCAAGAAAAAAAAGAAAGAAAGAAAGAAAAGAAAAAAAGAAATAAGCCAATTCTCTAGTATGTTGGAAGGTGACAGGTGATATGGAAAGAGAAAATGAAAGACAAGATACAGAGGTTTGAGATAGGAAGGTAGGATGGAGATAGGGTGCAATTTTAACTAGAGGAGCCTCACTGAGAAGGTGACATTGGGTAAATGTCACCTGGAAAGGGGTTAGAGGTAGCTGCAAGAAAAGCATTCTGGAATAAAGGACCCCTTGACCAAGGCCACAGTGTCTGGTGTGTTGAGGAAGAAGAGGCCTGTGGAGCTGGGGACACAAGAAAGGATGAGGGTTGGGAGATAAGACCAGAGAGGAGGGGAGGGAGCCCACCACAGCAGGCCTAGGGACCACCATCAAGATCTCAGCTTTTAGCTGAGTGAAATATAACGTCTTGTTTTTGGTTTTTTTTTTTTTTTAGTTTCGGGCTGACCTACCCTTAAATTTTTCTCTTTCTGGTTTTTGTTTTTAAAATCATGTTTGATAATTTTATTGTTGTGATGATGGCTATTAACTCAAGATTCATGTGTACTGTGAAAGCAAATTGGAATAAATAAGTGTTCACCTTTCATGGACTTCAATATTTGTCTCTTCACAGATAGATGTTAATATCATTCTTAATACGCGTCTTGCTTTTACGTTTAGCATATCACGAGCATTTACGTTATTCTATGTTTATTATAGACAGCTTATTGGCTTAGTAAAACTCCTAAAAGAGGGTAATATCTACCTTTTGAAATTATTATGAGGATTAAGTGAAAAAATCATGAAAAGAGCTGAACTTAGTGTCTCACACAGGATAAACCCTCAATAAACCTCAACTCTGAGTAGGTGTATAAGGAGTCACTTTTTTCCATTTCTAAAGGTTTATTCACTACTATTTACTATATGAAGGTAAATAATGCTATGATGAACATTTTGGTCCACAGAAGAATTTGTAGGATTATTCTTCAGGATGGATTCCTAGGAGTGCTGTTACTGGGTCAAAGGTTATAGCTAGTTTAAAGTCTATTAGACAGCAAACTGCTTTCCCAAGCCTTCAGAACTCGGTGAAAATAAATTTCTGTTATGTAAACCACCTACTCTGTGGTCTTCTGTTACGGTAACCCAAGCTAACTAATAGGCCCTTCTTCCCACTCAGGAATGTGGTACAGTACTCCACTTATTTAAATTTTCCTTTACATCTCTCAGAAACAGCTTTTCAATTTATTTTAAATAATTTCCAGCCATTTCTCGTCACAATTTTATTTCTAGAACTGGCTACTTTTGTTTTCATCATTACGTATTGGAACTCTTTTTTATCAGGATATTTTCTAGCCAATTATTGGTGATGAATAGAAAACCTTCTCATTTTATATATCTCATAGATAGCCACTTTACTGAACTACTATATGTAATAAATTCCTGTAAAAGTTAATGATGAATTGGAGAATAAATAAACGATTTAATGGAAATTATGTTAAAAAACACATTGCTCTATACGGCTCTATGTAGTCAGAAGTAAGCCTCAAATTTTCTCTATCTTACAAGCAAAAAAAAAAATCAAAGGACTTCCCTGGTGGTCCTGTGGTTAAGACTCTGTGCTTCTAATGCAAGGGGTGCAGGTTTGGTTCCAGTTCATAGAACTAAGATCCCACATGCTGTGTGGCATGGCCAAAAAATTAAAAAAGAAAAAGATTTTTTTTTAATTTAAAGGAAGAGACATAATAGGTTCTAGGTTAGCATAACTAGTTGTAATTAACTCTTCCTACTTCTAAAGTCTTCCCTACTATCCCCTAGACTTGGTCATGGTCAAGCTCACCCTGAGCACCTCATTACCAGTGGAGATGTTTGGTCCTCATCTGACAGAAGGACTGCATCTCCTTCCCAACACTTCTTGCCTTTCGATTTTCCTTCTCCTCTGGTGTTCCTACTTGTCCCCTTGGTAGATTCTTCTTTCCTAAACATCGTTACTCCTTTGGGGTCTGTCCTGGACTATCTTCTCTGCTCACTGTACACACTCCACTCACATGGCTTTAAAAATGGATCATATGTTAATGGCATAAATATAAAGCTTTGTTGCAAATCTTCTTCCTGAGCACAAGTCTTGGATATCAATTCCCAAATTGACCTCTGCATCCAAGAGCACACGTAGTGCCTCAGATGCTGTACACTCATCACTGAAATCAGCATCTGTTCCTCAAACCTGCTTTGATCTTGTCTTCACCACCTCATTGAACAGCAATGTCTTCTACTCTGTGACTCAAGAAAGGAATCGGGGAATAGTCCATGATTCTTCTGTCCTTTTTACCAACCCTTCTCTCCACCTCAAATCAGTCACATTTTCCCTACCTGCTTCATGAATCTGGCTGCTGCCTTGTTTTCCCACTAGCGCTTCCTTCGTCCAACCCATCATGATCCCTTGTCTGACTATAGCCACGGTCACTTATTTAGCTCCCAAGTTCCACTCTTTCACTCCACAGTCTACTCTCCTCACTACAGCCAAAGAAAATTTCCTAAAACACAAGACCGATCATATCACATCTTTCAAAAATTTCCCCTGTCTTTAAGATAAATTCCAAATCCTACAACATACCTAAGAAGGGCTGGACTCTTCTCACCCCTCTCTCGGCTTATTGAGTGCCAGTCCTCCAACACAGAGTCATCATCCCCCTAACCATACACACACGGCATTCAATCATGCTAGACACATTTCAGGTCTACGAATAAATCAGGCCCTCTCTTATCCCTCTGCTTTTGCACATACAGTCACCGAGGCTTAGAACTCTCCTCTGCAACCCTTTTACTCAGCTGCTGGCTCATCTTTCAGACCTCCACTGGTTGGCCACTTGCGATCCCTCTTCAGCTTCTGTACCTGATGGTAAATCTCAGCTTCTTTCTCTCAAAGCTGCCTCATCACCTGGCAGGATGATGAGGACAAAGGACAAATAGCCCTCCCTTGGATTCCACATCTAGTGGCTAGAATCCTACAACTCTGACCCACACCAAAGCAAATCCCACTTCTCCCCAAATGCAGCCCTCTATTCTGCTGCCACAAGTGTTCCATCCATCTTCCACTCCAGGGTCATTTTGGCTTTTTGTTTTCATGAGTCAGGTACCAGTCCTCTGCATCCCCCAAACTCCAGGTGACTTATGTCAAGGCTTACCTAGTGGGTCCCTCATAGCCCCTCTCACTAAGCTTAAGATGCTTAGATTCCCAACACGATGATAATTGTTTCTAAAAAAATTCTCTATCTTCTCCTACAAATTCCTCTCAGTCTTCTCAACCACCTTCCTAGGCTGGAGGTGGGTGGTCAGCTAAGGATTCCTAAACCAGTTCTTTGGTCAGCTCCTTTCAAATGCTGCGTAGGAAACAGAGGAAGACTTTGGCAAGTTGAAGAAATGCCGAGACCAGCTCGGCGACTCGAGGCGAGTGACGGATGCCGCAAGCTTGAAGAAGACACAGACACAGACTGAAGAGAAAAGTGGGACCGGGGGGCTCAAGACCTCTCGGATCAAGAGCCCTGCTGACTCATCCCAGGTTGCTTTTATTGAGTTCGTGGGCTAACATTCTCAGGTTACACTCATAAACAATCAAAGGCCTCACATGACTGAGGCAATTATCTTTGTTTACTTCCTGGGTCCGAGTTGAGCAGGTGTGGATTTGAGCTGGGGGTGGAGAGCAAAACAGCCCTGGGGGCAGGAGACCTCTCTCAAAAGGATTAAGGGTCTGTGCCCCACCCGTGTTGGCCCCTCTGCGACTGTCCCTGTCTTAGGTTGTTCCTCCCTTGAGGAATCTTACCCGTCTCTGGCTAACCAGTCATCCTCCAGGGCCAAACACGGTGATATAAGGAAGGTTCTATGCACCATTCCTGTTGGTCCCTCTGCGGCTGTGCCTGTCTTAGGTTGTTCCTCCTCTGAGGAATCTTACCCGTCTTTGGCTAACCAGCCATCCCTCAGGACCAAACAGGGTGATATTAGTCTCCACGCCCCGCACCCTCAGCTCCTCCACTGCTCAAGCAGGACATTGTGAATCCCATCGCTCGGCCCACATACTTCAACATTTTCAATGTTTCAAAAAGGTTCCAGAATGTCTTCCCACAAAGAAACAGAGAGGACCTCTCACTGAAATATAATGACAAGAGAGGGGAGTGATGTAAAATGTAATCAGTGGGATAGAAAGGACAAAGACCATGGTAAAGAGTGTGTATTTCTGTTTTGTTTTGTTTTGTTTTTTCAAAAAAAATGAGAGGGACTTCTCTGGCAATGAAGTGGTTAAGAATTTGCCTGCCAATGCAGGGGAAACGGGTTCGAGCCCTGGTCCGGGAAGATCCCACATGCCACGGAACAACTAAGCCTGTGCACCACAACTACTGAACCTGTGCTCTAGAACCCTCTAGCTGCAACTACTGAGCCCTCAAGCCACAACTACTGAAGGCTGCACGCCTAGAGCTCTTGCTCTGCAACAAGAGAAGTGACTGCAATGAGAATCCCACGAACCACAACGAAGAGTAGCCCCCACTCTCTGCAACTAGAGAAAGCCTGCATGCAGCAACGAAGACCCAACGCAGCCAAGTAATTAATTAATTAATTTTAAAAAAGGGAAACCACTGAAGTAGAGGAGAGAAATGATCTGCTCACATATCATAAAAGTCACTCTCCTTCCTTCGTGTAGAATGGACTGGACAAGAGGTAAACCAGGAGACAAGGTGGAAAGCATCTCAGTGGCTCAGTGGAGAGATGGGAACGGCTCAGGTGAGTTTGTTGACTCAGCTAAGAAGACCACTCAATCAGCCTGAAGCTACGTTTTGTAGTAGAACCAACAGACATTACTGGTGGATTTGATGTGAAGAATGAAGTAAAGGGAGAAATGAGGGATGATTCCAAGGATTTTGCCTTGAGCAATGGGATAATTTACTGAGATGAAAATGACTGGAAAGGGAGCAGGATTCCAGTCAGAAAAGAGTATTCAAAAATCTGTCTTGGTTCTGTTAATTTTGAGATGATGATTAGACATCTAAACGAAGAGGTCAGGAAGGCAGCTGGAGTCTACCAGATGTTCCAGCATTCCAGTTATCTAGTGCTATGTAACCACCCCCAACACTTCCTGGCATAACTATAATTTTTCTTTATGCTCATGGAATCTATGAGTCAGGGGCAGAGATGGCTCATCTCTATTCCATGATATCTGAGACCTCAGCTGGGGAGACTCAAATAGCTGGGCATGGCTTGAATGCCTGGGGGGGTAGAACCATCTGGAGGCTTCTTTACTCACATATCTGGCACTGAGCCTACAATGACCTGAGGGCTGGGCTCAGCTGGTACTGTCAATGGGCGTGTCTACACAGGGCCTTTCCGTGTGACTCGGGCTTTCTCACAGCCTGAGAGCCTTGGAGTAGCTGGGCTTGTGACCCAGGATTCCAAAAGCAAATATTCTGGTAAAAAATAAGGAATTGGGGGGGGTGGGAGGTGCTGCATGGCCTTTTGAGACCTAGGTTCAGAAATCTCATAGAATGAGTTCCATTGTGTTGTTCTATTGGTGAATGCAGTCACACGCCCACCCAGATTCAAGGAGAGGGGACATAACACAGATCCCACTTTTCCTTGGAGGAGTGTCAAAGAATCTGTGGCCATCCCTAGGACAGCCCCTGCTGGATGGTGGAGTGTGAGAATAGCAGGGAAGAACAGATCATTGTAGAGTGAATCTGAGAAACCAATTTCAAGGGAGAGAGATGGAGAGAAAAGTCAAACCATGAGACTATAATTAGGTAAGAGAGAAGAAAATCTGCACATTTTACTAGCAAATGCCTCTGTGCAACAGTATATACTGGACCCTGAAATAAAAACTAAACCTTTTAGTTATATACATACCTAGTGTATTAAATGGGCCAAATTCAGAAGACACCATCCCGTAATGGTTTGGTTTTTCTTCGATCACTTCTGATACTCTGTGATGTCTCTTCCCTACCCTCTGGTGGTAGCTCGGGCAAACTCAAAACTTCACCATTGTTTTTGACTAAAAGAATAGTTTTATTTTCAGGTTCAAAAACCCAGAACAGAAACTGTTCAAAATATATACTGTATTTTGAAAATCGCATAGTTCACACAAAAATCCAGCAGCCTGGCTTCTTTTGAAAACCTGATGATCTGGAAACACTGGACCTGCACTGCAAGAAATGATAGGAACCCAGTAGCACCTGCCCCTTTTGGACAAGGTGAGCGCCTGCAGCCCATGGCCCTGTTCATCCTGTTTTGTGAATTGCATTAACCTCACCTGCTTGGTCTCATGGCTCTGGGACCCTCCACAGGGGATGGGCATGTGGTCTCTTCTTTCACTCCTTGGCTCTGCTTCCTCCTCATTGGCCCCTGTTTTTATGTATGTATGTGTGTGTGTGTGTATGTATGTACTCATTGGCTGCATTGGGTCTTTGTTGCTGTGTGTGGGCTTTCTTTAGTTGCAGTGAGCAGTGAGCGGGGGCTACTCTTCATTGTGGTGCAAGGGCTTCTCATTGTGGTGGCTTCTCCTGTTGCAGAGAACAGGCTCTAGAGCGCAGGCTCAGTAGTTGTGTGGTGAACAGGCTTAGTTGCTCCACAGCATTTGGGATCTTCCCGGAGCAGGGATAAAACCCGTGTCCCCTGCATTGGAGGCAGATTCTTAACCACTGCGCCACCAGGGAAGCCCTTGGGCCATTTTTAGTTCTCTCTTTACTGTTGATCTGTTTCATCGAGGCAGGCAACCAGATGTCAGCTTTCCCTTGGGAAGCATCTCTGTGGTCTCCTCAGAGATCTACCACAGGGACCTGGGTGGGGCACCTTCCAACTGACATCTGACAGCTACTGCTCCAGACAGACACTTGCCTTCACCGTACAAATAAAGACTTTCTCCCTTGTTATGAAGGCAGGTTGTTCTATGGCTTTAGCCTCCCTACACCCTAGGCTCACGCTCGGCACCAACGCGGGCCCCTCTGTGGTGGCCACAGCAACAGGGCAGGCTCTCCCTGCCCTGCTCTCCCCTGCCTGTTCTCACAGGCAACTCAGCCAGCCTCTTCATCATCAGACCTCTGCACTGAGGAGCAGGTACCCCTCCCTTCACACAGACCATGGCCCCCCAAATTCTTAAGAACACACACCAGGTTCACCCAAGAACCCTTTCCTACTTGCCTCTGAGAGCAGCCCAGGGGAAAACACACAAGTTTCTGCAGCCCAGACACATCCAGCCAGAAGTAGACGTCAGCCTCCCCTTGCACCAGACACCCTATCTCTTTCTTTTTTAATTAATTAATTTTATTTATTTATTGGCTGTGTTGGGTCTTCGTGGAGGTGTGCAGGCTTCTCCTTGTGGTGGCTTCTCTTGTTGCGGAGCACGGGCTCTAGGCACACGGGCTTCAGTAGTTGTGGCATATGGGCTCAGCAGTTGTGACTCACGGGCTCCAGAGTGCAGGCTCAGTAGTTGTGGTGCACAGGTTTAGTTGCTATGTGGCATGTGGGATCTTTCCGGACCAAGGATCAAACCCATGTCTCTTAACCACTGCGCCGCTAGGGAAGTACCGGAGACACCCTACTCTGCGCGAGGTTCTCCTGGCAGCCCCTTCACTTGACTTGTAGAATCAGAAGCTCCCCCTCCACACTCCACAGCAGTCTCTACTCTGATGAATTCACTTGAAAGAATCTAATCTCTCAATGAATTCTGAGACTTCTCTTATCTAAGCTGGAGACCAGACATTGTCTGGCCAAAAGCCTCAGTTGGCCTCCGCGAGTAAGCCCTGCACAGATGTGTCTATGCTGACATCTCTCTTTAAAATGTGGGAGTACTTGTCTCCCACTGTCCTCAGCTATGAGGCTTGAGCTGAAATTCTAAGACAACAAAGTCTCATGACAATCCTGTTATATATAAAACTGTATTTTCTTGGATTTATCAACGTTAGTCTATTTAGCACGATACGTAGAACTTTCTACAATGATAGAAACGTTCCACGTCTGCACTGTGCAAACTGGCAGCCACCAGCCACAGGTGCCTATTGAGAATTTGAAATGTGACTAGTGAGGCTGAGAAATTGAATTTATAATATTACTTAATTTGAGTTAATGTAAGTTAAAATTGCCTCTTGTGGCTAGCAGGTACTGTATTGGAGGGCAGCATTCTATACAATAAAACTTATTACATGCTAGCTATGTACTAACTGGTCTACTGAAAGGAATTATTCCACACATTGCTTCATTTGGTCCTTACTACAGCCATACAAGATTGGTATTTTCTCCATTTTTTACTTTATAACTTAAGCCAAAAATAATTTTCAATGTATAACCAACTAAAGCTCATCTAATGTCCTTCAGTTCTTTATTGAAATGTCTTCTCAGATGACTTCCCATTGCCACCCTGTGCAAAACTGCCTCCCTGCTCTTCCTTCTGTGCTTATTTTTCACACGCCCCTTTTCATCATCTAATATACTCTTTGCTTTATAATTCTGTTTATTGTCCATCTATCTGGGCTAGAATGTAAACTCAGCGAGGACAGAGATTTTCATCTCTCTCTTTCTCTAACGGATCCCTGGAGCCCAGAACAGTGTTTAGTGGTTCCTCCTGGAGCTTACTAGGTTTTTGGTGAATGAATGTTGAGCTAACCTTCTAGACGAGACAGATCCTGCTCTGTGAATTGCCCTCTGTTCTGCTGAGCCCTTGTGTGGCTCTGTAAGAGGGGATGGTCCAAAGCCATCCTCAGAGCCTGAGAATGGAGAGAGAGCTAAAGGTGGGCTCCCCAGGCAATCGGGAGGAGAATGAAAGAGCGAGGAGCCTGCAGGCTGGTGTGAGGCTGAGACCCAACATGAGGCAGGGCAGGCTGTGAAAATCCCCCAGGGGAGGGGAAGACCTCAAGACAAGAGTTATCTCACAGTGTTCACGTTGAAGCTGTCTGTATTGCTGTGAAATATATCTCCCAAATTTTCAATAAAGCCTACTCTACCCATACAAGTTTAGTGCCAGAGGTAATTTTTTTATTGAAGTATAGTTGGTGTACAATATTATATGTTACAGGTGTACAATAGAGTGATTCACAATTTTTAAAAGTTATACTCCATTTACAGTTATTACAAGATATTGGCTATAGCCCCTGTGTTGTACAATATGTACTAGTATCTTATTTGATACATAATAGTTTGTACCTCTTAATCCCTTACCCCTAGGTATTTTGTGTGTTTGTTTGCTTACTTACTTTTACTTACCTGCTTATTTATTCATTTGGGTAAAACTAAAGGAAGTTATTGAGTTTAATACTCCATCAACAATGTGTAAAATGCAGCGCAAGAAATAAGCTGGACTTCCCTGGTGGCACAGTGGTTAGGAATCCACCTGCCAATGCAGGGGACATGTTCGAGCCCTGCTCCGGGAAGATCCCACATGCCACAGAGCAACTAAGCCCGTGAGCCAAACTACTGAAGCCCCTGCGCTCTAGAGCCACAACTATTGAGCCCATGTGCCACAACTACTCAGCCTGTGCTCTAGGGCTCGTGCGCCACAACTACTGAGCCTGAGTGCTGCAACTACTGAAGCCGACGCACCTAGAGCCCATGCTCCACAACAAGAGAAGCCACCACACTGAGAAGCCCTGCATACTGCAACAAAGAGAAGCCCCCACTCACCACAACTAGAGAAAGCCCATGCACAGCAACGAAGACCCAACACAACCAAAAACAAATAAAACAAATGATAAGCTAAACTATTTGGATGGAAGCAGGTACCTAAGACAGGGTGACCATGAGACTCTAATACCATGAGACTTTAAGCCAATTCAACCACAAATACCCACACTCACTCTCCAGAAATCCACCCCTGCTTCCCAGCTTGAGGAGAACATTCAATAAATACATGTTGAATAGCTGATTAGGACTTTCATAGCGTGTGAATGAAAGTTTGAGTCAATCTGACTTTGATCTCAAGGGCCAGAAGACGCAATACAAACATGTACAGATAAGGGAACTCTGGGAGAAATTAAATGCAATTTTCTATCGCTATTCAGTGATGTGTCAAAGCCAGGCTTCAAAACATATATCTTAACTCCAGGTTCATATTCTTTCTATTCATCCCCACAATCTTCTTTCTGAAAAGGCCTGAATTTGTGCCTGAGTCACTGCTTAAATTCGTACAATTCCTTTAGTCTGTAAATGCATTCTTCGCTTTTAGCCTCTTTCAAGTATGTTTGCAGCTGTCAACTCTCCCAGACTCTAGTGAACACAAGCACAGTCTACAAAGTGCTTGGACTAGCCAAGTACTACTTTATCTTAGCAGCTTGATCGCCTTAATTTATATATGCTCCACTCCTCATTCTTGTAAGTTTCAAACCCCATCCTTGATTCCACATTAAGCTTCCCTCCCAGAGGCCACTCACTTACCCAGTTGGCCGAAACAGTGCTGTCTGAGCAGATACCCAGATTTCTAGGAACGGTATGGAAGACTTCTTGGCAGATTACATTTTCCACAATTTCCCATAACAGATACCTCAAATATCAGGTTTTGAGCACAGTAGGTGAGGTCTTCTAAAAACACAGATTAAAATCTCAGACAAGCCCGAAACAGAATGTTTAAAAAATTCCTTTTTTTTTTAGAAAAATTTATTTTAAGGGTACTAGTCGTGGTTCTGTTTATTTAAGGTTATCATTTAAATCAAAGCAAGTGAAACAGAAGTTTACTTATTTCACAGAGGAAAATTCTTTGAAATTAATAGTTCAAAGCAAAAAGACTCCAAGTTTATGAGATGGATCAAAGAGGTATTACTTTAGAAAGATTACGTTATAGCGGCTATTTCCATATTTAATAGTGCTCTGAGTATTATTCACAGGACTTCTTTGCAAGAGATTAGTATCACACCAGAAACCTGCCTAACAAGATGGTATCTAGAAAATTATTTAGGTCTAGTCTCCTGAAAGAAGGAAATTAACTGTTTCGGAAACAGCTGGCTCTCTGGACAGTGAGTAAATGTAAACTAAGAGGGGAGAAGGAAAACAGTATCTGCTGAAAAGACAATTATTTTTAAATGAAAAAGAAATATGCAATAATCAACTTTTTAATATTTTTCATTCTTTTATTTTACTTATTTATTTATTTATTTATTTTATTTTTGGGGGGTACACCAAGTTCAATCATCTGTTTTTATACACATATCCCCGATTTTATTTATTTATTCATTGGCTGCATTGGGTCTTCGTTGCTGCACGCGGGCTCTCTCTAGTTGTGGTGAGCAGGGGCTACTCTTCGTTGAGGTGCGCAAGCTTCTCATTTGCAGTGGCTTCTCTTGTTGCAGAGCACAGGCTCTAGGTGAGCATGCTTTAGTAGTTGCAGCAGGTAGGGTCAGTAGTTGTGGCACATGGGCTTAGTTGCTCCACAACGGTATGTGGGATCTTCCCAGACCAAGGATTGAACCCATGTCCCCTGCACTGGCTGGTGGATTCTTTTCTGCGCCACCAGCAAAGTCCCATTCTCTTTTAAACTTCTAGAAGAGCGTAGATAACAGAGGTGGAGGAGAGGGGAAAAAAGGTGTTTGGGCTTAAGCACAAGGTAGTACTCTGTTTTTAAACTTGAACCTACGTTCCCACTAGGGGAGTCTGGGAGGGCGAGTTCATGACCTTCATGGCGGCCTGCTTCTCCTTTGAATACCTTGCTATTTCTCTTCTTGAAAGCTTTCCAAAGCCCTCTGACTCACTGCCTCCACATAATTCCTCTCCCCGTTTTCTCCTTAACCTCCTACACTCTGGCTTCTGGGAGATCTTCCCTTAACCTCTCTACTCGCACCGTCCCTGGAAAGGTGGGAGCTGATTGATTTCGGAAAAAATAACTGGCTGTTCTCCACTCGGCATGGTGCTTCTCCCTCTTGGGATACACCTGTAGCCCCACTTGTGCTCATCCCTGCCGCACCCCCATGCTGAGAATAGGGGCAGTATAGGTGGCGTGGTGCTGCTTAGAGGAAAATCTCTCTTCATGGAAACCAGGAGTGGGGAAAATTTAATTCCCTCCAACAGGAAACAGACTGATGACATAAACTTGCCTCATCCTGGAGTTCACACCAGGCTCTCTCTCCAAGCTACTCCTTCAGCTACTCTTTACTGAGGTTTTATTTTGGTTTTCCACCCACCATTCCTTCATTTTATTTCTCTAATTGTTCTTAACCCAGGAAGCGAATATGAAATGCTCCTCTGGAAACCCAGAGGAGAAGGGTGGGAGGGGGTGGGAGTTTTTACAGATACTGAAAAATCAAAATCAGAATGGAATTTGGTAGTAAAGTATACATGTGATCTGGAACCTCATGGCACTGTACGACACAGTGGAGGCCAGGGAATTTTAACTTTGGTACTGCCTGGAGGCTTGGAGTAGGCTCAGTGAGTTTTCACAGTAGCACAGTTTGCCTGGGTGAGAGGTTTTTAAACCAGCCTGTGAGCCTTTTGATTCTGGAGGGTCATTGTGGCTTATGGTATTTTACTCATAAAATGTGGCTTTCTGTGGACTCCCAACTGCCCCTCTTGGCCTTTTGAAAAGGCTGAGCAGGCACCACTAAGCCACAGGCGCTAAGACCTCAGCAGAGGTGTGGGCTGCCCCTCAGAGAACCAACATCATTCCTTCAGGGGTTCAGATGTTGTAATGGCTCCATGCCGAGAGTCTAAAGTGACTCAGAGTTAATAATGACACACACAAGGTTATCACAGTATTTATGCCACCTGGTTTGAAAACGAGCCAATATCCAACGATTAGAGCTGTCATCCCAAGACAAGTTACATGCCCTGAACACAGTACCCAGTGTACCCAAAGGCTGTGGTAGACACCCAGTGGCCTGCAGAGATTCCTTATATCAGTTTTCCTCTGAGTTCAGTCAATGCCCACTTGCCAAAATCTATTGCCTATCAACTCAAATTCAGTTGGCAGAAATATGCCTCCCTCCCGCCACACACACACTTTGGTGGACTTCAAGAGGCCTTAGAAAATGTGTGCAATGTGGCATAGATTAACTTGCAGGCAGCAGGTTCGTGGGTGTCCTCTGCAACACCAACAGCACTGCAGCCTTACAAGCAAAAGCCCGCAGCAGCCAGCCTTCAGCCAGGGCAGGCAGCCTCCAGGGAAAAGGACTCCGCAGGCTGTTAGGCAGAACTGGGAAGAATATGTGTTCCTCTGCTGCTTTTCTCAGGGTAGCTGGGTCCCAATGCCCTACAAGAGGTTCTAGCTTTTAACTGGTAGTGCCAGGCCAGTATCACCGTCGCTACACTTACCGCCCCAAATTCCATTCTGCATGGAGGCCCAAGGAGGGAACGCTGAAGGACCAACCTTGGATCCACATGGCTTCTCTTTAGTTGCCTCTGGATTGCTGAAGTCCATGTAAAGGAGAAAATATCCCTGGGAGACTTCTTTCCTAGGTACAGACATTGCTTTGCAAGGCGCAGCCTACACATCCCTGAGGCTGAGGCCTGAAAATGCCTGTTCACAGGAGTGCAGCCTCGGAGCCCCTAGAGGGAGCTCTCACTCAATCGTCTGGCGCCAAAGATACCATTGGAAGGGGAAACGGAAATGAAGGTATCACGCAATGGCAGTCTCCCCACCCACATCCCGGCCCCCAGAAAGGATCAATGTGTAAGGCCAAAACTAAGACTCCACACAGGATGCAACAGCACCCCAAGATGAGACAATTACTAGACCATAAGACCCTGATCTGGATTGCTGATACCTCTGAGCAGCTGCTCAAAGTTTGATTACAAGGGCCTGGTTATAAGTTGAATGTAACATGGTAGAATGGACTCCGCAGATAAATTTTTTAAAATTGAGGACTGGAACAGATACTACCTCTTTAAAAAAAAAAAAAAACCCTACAGCTCTAGCCAAAGACTAAAATTAAATCAGAAGCAAGGCTAAAATCTGTGCTTCCTTAAACACCTGATTGCTGGGAACTTTCTTTTCAGGCACAATAATCAACTAATGAAAGACTCCCTCATACAAATGCCAGAGTCACACTGTGTATTGATAAAAATACCAAAATTGGCAAACTCATATGAGGTGAAAAAATGGAAATGTAATGTACAACTCTAGTCAATCAGAAGCAATTTTAGAGAATTTTATTGAATGGTCATTTTATTACCAACATCTAACATTTCTAGTTTTGCTACATTTGGATAAGCACATTAGGAAGAAAATGTAAATTAAATACTATGAAAGTTCACTTTTAATGAAACGATCTTAATAGGACATGGATATATAAATTTAGTGGTTTTATTGTACTGTTAGAAAATTATATTATGAAAGATACAAAAAAATCAATACCTGTTACTATTTCTGTTTATTTTACAATCAGTATGCCATCTTTTGCCATTATGGCTTTAAATTTTCATTCTGCCCAACTGGTTTCAAAGAATAGTTTATTACATGCCTTAATAAAACAGTTAAAATATTTACAAATTCAAAATAGATGTTTCAGAACTGAAAAAAGTTCACCTGAGAATTCATTATAACATTGCCATTTTTTGATTTTTTTTTTTCCAAGTTGTTAACGTGGCTGAGTGTCCACATGCAACCTGTATCGTCTACTGCATCATATATATTTGATTCCTTATTTTAAATTAAACATTAAGCTATAGTAAATTATGTTATAAAATGTACAGATGGAGAACTTATATTCAAAACAAATATGGATATAAATCTAACAATCTGACAGCAAATCATCTGCTGTAACTGCAGGATTCAAATAATGAAAAAAATGTTAAGGTATGGTTATTTTACTGAGTTAGACCTAACAGCTTTTTAAAAAATCATCAAGCGGTGACTGAAAAGGCTAACTCATAAAATAAGACCAATGATCAGGTAAATATGCAATATACAAACTGCAAACCACCTTGCCAAAATTCTGCATGAAGGAAAAGATATACACTGTATACACGTAATCCTGTCACTTGTCTTCGGCAGCCTCAAAAAAAAAAAAAATCAACTTTTCTTAGAAAAAACTTCTTTAGAAGTTAATGCTAAAATAGGCATAAATGTGTAATGCTATGCAATATATAAAAAACTTCCCCACTTTATGGCCAAAAGACAAAGATAAAAAATTTTTTTCTCTCTCTGTCCCTCTGGATTACAACTTGAAAATCATGTAGGTATGAGGTAGTGTAGTTACTTGTATTACATGCTGGCTATTAAAAGTAATGCTATATTTTATGAAATATTACACTTGGCCAATAGCAGAATATCATTAAAATAAACCCTTAATGCTAAACTGTTTATATGTAGAGAGAAATTTAAACCAAGTGCCTTAAAAATTGTATTTAAACTCTAGACAACTAGGTTTTATCATAAAATAGGAAGTAATCTTTCAAAGCAGTTATTTACAGTAGCAATTAAAGCAAAAGATTGACATTTGCACATACACAAACTGATGTGACAAACAGCTGAGTGTACACTGAGGTAGGAAATCAAGGAGTCCATTGGCTTGTATAAGATTTTACATTTTGTAAACCAGAAAAGGTTTTATATTATTTTATACTTTGAAGTTAAAATTTAAAATTACAAGTATCGAACAGCTACATGGGAGTACATATATATATACACACAAATACACACACATATCATTCTTCTGTAATATGGGATGCACTATCATAGAATTACCATTCTCCCTGACAAATTCTTGAGTGTACTTATAAAAGCCTCTAGAAAATAACCAAGCTCAACTAGTCTTCTTTTACAACTAAGTTGATAACAGAGATAACATACAAAACCACTGAAAAGATACTAGCAATATCTCCCCCCCCCCACACCCTCCCCGCCTCCGCAATGAAAAAAGGTAACATTTGACAAATTACTCTGAAATACGAAGTCTGGTCCCCACATCCCCTCACAGCAAAGACCTACTGGCTTCAGACCCATTCCTACACGGCAGGTGGCCGTCTCCCACATTAGCTACACAAGCCCTTCACTAGACTCAGGATAGCAGCCACAAAGTCTCCTCTCAGGTGTGTGACCTTGGTGAAATGAAGTACTTTCTAACCCAAACAATAAAAATCACTCCCTGTACCCTTTCAAACTGGCTTCTGCAAACGTTTCAGTGAATGTGAATATGCAAGTTTGTTTTCATTGTTGAGAGGTCCATAGCTTTCTTTTGACTCCCAAACAAGCCCATAACAGCAGAATGGCTAAGAATCACTGCAAAATGTTATGGGGGCAGGGGCTTGGATTATTAAGAAACCATTTTAAAACAGGATTGAACTATTTTAAAACTATTTTAAAACACAAAGACTGATTTTAAAATGCCCAAGTCCAAAATGATCTGTGTGCCCTTATACACTAGATTTGGGGAGGAGAGCAAGACTCAATCTGGCTTCCAAACTCAAACCCACAATGGAAGAAGATCAGGTTTCATCCTATTTCACAAACCTGCAGGGTAGTTGTAGACACATTTTTATCTACCATGACACTTTTACAAAGAAACCATAGGACTTCAAAAACAGGATGGAAAATGAACTGCCACTCCTGATAAAAGTAGGCAATCTTCTTTGCCCGTGATATCTGGTTTCCTTGCATGGGTGACCTATGGTGGGCAGGCTGACAGCCTAGCATCTGGTGAGCTCTCCAGGATCCCAGCGAGGCTAAGACAATACGGCCAACACACGAGCTCAGGCACTGTATCCTGAGTCTTAGTTCTTCTTCCAAGGGGACAAGAATGTCAGGAAACAGAAAGATCAAGATGGACCCAGATGTGGAAGAGACTGAAGAGAAAAAGGAAAAAACGGGAAATGACACTTATCTGCCGTTGGCAGAGCCAGAACTCTTTGAAAGTCGACACTGAGGAGGAGCAGAAGCCTCTGACTTAGGCCAACCTGGACTGACCCTGTTTCCTAACTATTCCCAACGTAGCTCAGGAGTCACAGCGCAGGCCAACCAATCTCTGGTTTTAGCAGGAGCTGAAGAGCACAGCACCAGATTCAGGTAAGATGATTTATCTTTTCATACTGCAGTGCTACACCAATATTCCCAGGAGTTGACAACCTGCTTCTCAGTGAGCTGAACTCTATCATCGTTACTTGGAGAGAAATTTTCTTTTAAACCAGAATGTTGTTAAGAAGGTCAGATTATTAAACTTTTGCAGCCTACTTCTTTATAGCAGGAACTATCTGCAGACATTTCCAGCTGCTTACCTGTTGTGTGACACTGTACAATTTTCATTTTCTTATTTATTTGGAATACTGGGAAGAGTCATTACTAATAGTCATCATTCTTTAAAACACAGGAGTTTGCAAAGCCTTGCTACTTTTCCACATGTGATTTTTCGGTTTCCAGGAGGCAAGTCATTTCTGCATCTCCTGTGGAAACCAGGGAAAAGTCAAGGGTTGACTTCAGAAGAATTCCCTTAACAGCAAACTACGAGGGGAGAAAAACAATCTTGTTAAAGAGAGAGATGGCTACAGCTACGTCAGGCTTTCAAGACAACGTCAAAACTTCACTAGAAAACGAGACGGTCTGAAGAAACTGGAAGCTGGGTTACTCATCAGTCGTACACTTGTCAGTCATCTGCTGACAGAAATCCGAGATGCCACCGCTCTGGCGACACTGCTCCCCAGGCCCGGCCTGCTCCGAGGGGGCACCGGCAGCTGCCTGGGACTCCTGGCCCCGCACGCCACCTGCCTCGCCGCCCTTGGCGCTGGAGTAGCGAGGGCTCTGCCCCCCAGCAGGCGGCCCTGCTGCAGGCCCTTCAGGCAAACTCAAGATCGATGGCAACGTGAGCTCACCATCAGGAGTACTCTTGCCTTTCTCAGAAACTAAAAAGGAAAGTGGGCAGTCAGAGGCCGAGTACTTGGCAAGTATCTGTATTTGTTCTTGACTCAGAGCTGCTTCTTTACAGACTTGCTGGCAGAGTCCGGTTAGGTTCTGCTTCGTTTCACCCAGAGTAGACAAAATGTGATCCCTTTCCTTCAACAAGCTCTCCTTTTCGTTTTGCTGTGAGGGTGAGAAAGAGAACACAATGAATTGTGGTTTATGAGCTCAACCAACATTCCTAAGGTGAGCAAACAATCATATCCACAGTGTTTTCTCATCATACAAGTTCCCATGGCATTTTTCCTGTCAATTCGATTCAAAAATATATTCAATACCTTTATTCAATACCTATATTCAATCCATAAGCCCCCATCCAAAACTCTCAGGCCTACATGTAACTTGGGATTCAGAGTTTCTCAGATTTTTAGAAACAAAATACAGATGCACTCACAATTCTTCAAGCAGGGTCTGAGACAGCACCCCACTATCAAACATCTTCACTTTTCTAAGTAAAACACATGAAAGTATCAATGCACAAAGTAGGATAAATAAAGGCTCTATATACCCTGATGTCAGCTTGTGTCAGTTTTTTGGCCAAAACAGTTTGTGACAAACTTGCACGGTTTTCAGAGCTTTTTGGATTTGTGGACTGCAGGTAAACGAGTGTAGGCTTTTGGGATGGAATACAACCAAAAAAAAAAGTATAAGCACAGTGATGGTAACTCCTGCAAGATTCTAATAATGACTGACATTAGTTGGGCATTTTCTTTGTGCCAGATATTGTGCTAGATGTTTTCAAATATGTAATCTCAGCTACATAAACCTCACAATGACTCTGTTGATTTCAGTAACATCAAATCCATTTGACAGATGGCATTCAGAGTCAGAAAGCTAGTGGGTGAGTTACTAAAGTTGTAAAGGGGGAAGAGGTGGGACTTGTGTTTGTTAATTATTATTACTACTGGTGCTGTTATTACTTTCATTTTAAGTGTTAATCCCCATAGGAAAGTCTACCATGGACGTTTGTTCAAGTTTTCCTTGTTTGAGCCTTTCTGTCCACCATCACTGGTTACTGCTGACAGCAGGTTTTTTTTTTTTTTTTCTATCATTGCCCCACCTCATCCTTCCTATTCTACCACCGCATTGCTTCTATCTAGTATGAGCTAGAAAACCAAACAATCAAGCTATTTATAAGGTAAGAGTAAATAAATGTTGACAGAGGGCTAAAGACTTCTCTTGTGAAATGTATGACAACTCTCTTGGCCTTCTTGTTGGCAGCTTCAGGAGAGCTGAGCTGTTACATGTTGCCAGTTACCATTTAGACAGGTTATTTCATATTTCAATCATCTACAATGGGCAATCTTTAAACAGATGCTTTTCTGGGACAAAAATAGCTAAAAGGTTAAAAAGAAATCTGCTTTGCACAAAAATTCTGTTGCAGTTTTATCTAAAAGTTTTTCTATAAAACTGTGTGTGACTCCAACTATTGGTAGTTAGTTTTTAAATATCTCAAGGCCATCTAATATTTTGAAAAAATCTGTCATGAATAAAAAACAGTAAAAATTTTACATTGCAAGGTATTCTCCAATCTGTTCTCATTTGAAAAAATAGCTATAGGCCAAGGAAAAAAAAATATATATATAAAATAAATAAAAGCAAGATCAGTGTTCAGGAAGTACATTTTTTTCTAACAGAAAGTTTGTCAGTTGTAGCCTCCTGATAAAATGAGTCTGCTGGTGCCTGCACGGCGAGAACAGTGCCTACCTCCTGCCCAGAGAGAGAACACATTTGATGCAGTCAGGACCCGCTTTTCTTTATGGCCTTCAGAAGCCAATCCAAATGAGGATGGAAACAAAGCTTCCAGAAAAAAACAAGAAAGCTTTTTCCTTAGTCACAACAATATCAGCCATAGACTCCTCTATCAAAGTTAAGATGCATCTCTGTTCTAAATGGATAGCAACAGACAAAATTTCAACTGTTGGCTGGTCTTCTAAATTAAATATGGTTAAGGAAAATAATAAATAGAACTCAGAACTACTAAACCTACGGATACTATGACAATGGCAAATATTTTATAACTTCCATCTCTTTCCATAAGTATCCGTTCAATCTTAAAGAGCCTCACTACTACCTCACTAAATAAAGGATGGCAGGACTGTAAGTACGTCCCATACAAGACGGCTAGTTTCTTTACAACAATTAAAACCAAGAGGCACAACCCTGAAACCTTACCATGATTATTTCTGTAAGTTAAATGCTCCCTTCTATTCCACTGTACTTTATGCTAACTCCTACACGGGTAAGCCTCCAGGTAGTTAGCTGATTTTTCCACTTCACTCTCATTTTAAAACACAGATTTACTTCAATACTACTCAGTTTAAAGTAATTCAACTTTATAACTTCATGATATCATCATTAAAGACACCTCCCAAACATACTACCAGTGCCCTGCTTCCTACTTCTACAATATATTTATTTTTCTTATAACACAACTCCATAAACCTTAAGCTTGAAGTGCTATGGCTTTAATCACAGATCTATTTTTAAAAAATGAATCCTGGTATTATTTTGCATTTTATGGCAAGAAAACAAATTTACATACAAATCTACATTTTCAACAGTGTACAATATTCATTCAAATGTAAGAAGTTTAAAGAAATTCTAAATATAACTCACCCAGTAAAGATAAGGAGTGGAAGAATTTGGTACCAAAAGAGCCAGATGACAGTGACAATTTATTTTAGATTAAAGGGTACTTACTCACTGGTAGAAAATGGTGACTAATAGTCCCTTATGATGTAAAACCTCTGAATAGACAATTCATAGAAATATAAAAAGAGCCTTAAAAATATGAATGCAAGTGTTCAATTTCACTCATAAGAGACTGAAAAGTGAAAGCTACCATGAGATATCAATTCTCACAATCAGATTGCGAAAACAACAAAAGCTGACAACAAACTCTCTGCTGAGGTTTTGGGCAAACTGCTGGTGGGAAAGCAAAACGCCATCACCCCTATTGAAGGGAATTCAATCACATCTAACAAAATTACATATGTATTCATTTTTGATCCAACAATCCTACTTCCAGGAATCTATTCTAAAGACACATCTTCTTAAACATCAGAAAAAACAGTGTTCAAAGTTATTCACTATAGCATCCCAAATGTCCACTAAGAAAAGACTGGTTTGGATTAACTGTGCTACAGCCACAACTGAGTGCTATGGAGCTTTAAAAAGAATGACAAGCACTATGAACTAAGAAAAAACTTTCCTGGAAATCACTTCTTGAGTGAAAACCGCAGAATACAGAATGGTATATATAGAATACTTCTCTGTAGCAGAAAGGGTAATAAAAATACATACAAGAGACTTCCCTGGTGGTCCAATGGTAAGACTCTGAGCTCGCAATGCAGCAGGCCCGCGTTCAATCCTTGGTGAGGGAACTAGATCCCACATGCCAAAACTAAGAGTTTGTATGCCACAACTGAAAAAAAGATTCCACTTGTCGCAACTAGGACCCAGTGCAGCCAAATAAATAATTTTTTTAAAAGATTAAAAAAAATGCATACAAAACATTAACCTGTTTTTAGAAAAGAAAAACAAAGGAAAAAAATCTAGAGGTTAATGGTAATAGTTAGCCACAGGAAACAGCTATGAATAGGGTACAGGGAGAAGATGGGATCAAGACTTTGGAGTAGCTTTTTTTAAATATAGTTTTAATTTTTAAACAATACAGATGTTTTACATATTCAAAAATTAAACTTAAAAAACATGAAGAGTAAATTCTAGAAGCAGAAATAGAAACAAATTAAGCTAGTTGTATATCAAATTGCTAACATAAAGAACTACTTTGAATAGTTTTTAAACTTCAGTGCTATGGAATGTATTTAAGGACAAAGAAAAAGCAAAGAAATTTTAAATTTTACTCAATCTCTTTATTATTGAAAGTAATACTGACATTATAATTTTATGACATACATTTTATATATATATATTTATCAAATAGTTAATATATTAATATAACTCAAAGCCAAGATTTTCCCTACAATGAAGAGAGAAAATATATAAAAGAAGCAAAAAGAAAAATGCTCTATACTGCTAAATTTTGACTAGAAATATCTGCATGAACTCATTATTTCTAATGTACTTTACAATTTACTGAAGCATGATATACACTCTGAATGCACTCATGATTTTACACACACACACAATTTCCCAGAAGGAGCAACACTCCAGCAGAAAGCATGCATTCTAATACCTGCTATAAGAAACCAGGAATTTTTAGAGAAACAGGTGATTCCCAATCTTGGAACAAGAGAGGTACAAGGTGAGCCTATGACATGCTGTCCTATAGGGCACAGAAGCACTAATGGGGTCGTGTCAAAAGCACACAGCAGCTGGCTGAAATGGCTGGCTCTCCCCAGGGAAGTTTGAAAAAACGTATCAAGAAGACCAATGACTATTACAGGTTCCAAGAAAGTAAATTAAAAAAAAATTAATCCATGAGTCCATAGTGATACTAAAGGGGTGTGATGGGAGGGAGGGAAAAGAGGAAAGTTCTTTTTAAAGAGGAATACCGATAAATGTAAGCAGAATGACAGAATCAGAAAAATCACGATTTTGCAATCCCCATGGTAAAGGCCACCAAAGTATGCTTAAAACCAAAGGACAGAGGAGTGTTGGGAACTGGATATTCACAAAGTACGTAGTTAACACTCCATGGATTACTAAACAAAGACAGATAAAATAAATAATTTTGGAAATGATGTGGCAATTCCCATGCACTCAGGTAGGACCCCCTGATAGTGTGCCTCCCCAAGTGATGCGGTACGAAGGGATACAAGGATGAATGTTTAATCTCAACCTAAAAATTCCCACTATCACAGTTTACATGAAATACAAGCAGTGAAGGAAGGAGTTAAATAAAACCAAGGGAACGTGATCAGACAAACTTTTAAGAGTGGGACATTTTATGAGAACACTGGCCTGGACTCTTCAAAAAGTTATCATCATTTAAAAAAAGAAAAAAAAGAGGAGGCACGGAGGAGTATTTGTTCTAGATTGAGACACTAAAAAGACAGAACCAAATGCATCATGTGAGGACTGGATCCTAGTTCGTGGAGACAAAAAAAGCATACAGATGAAATATCTTTTGGGAACAATTAGGTTAATTTGAATGGGAACTATATATACATTACTTAAGATTAATTTTCTCAGATGTGACAAAGATATTGGTAAATATATATGATAAAGATATGCAAAAATGTCTGTTTCTAGGAGATTCATGTTTAAGCATTTAGGGGTAAATGTCATAACGTGATAGGTTTCAAATGATTCAGAAAATAAAAAGAGAGTGATAGAGACAGAGAGGAAAGACACTGAGACCAAGATCACCCAACTGCAGTTAGGAGTCCAAGACTGACTGAGAGGGATAGAGAGAGAGAAAGACCCACAGACCAACCAAGCGGCACAGAGGACACACACCTGGCCAGAGAGAGAGAGACTAAGACGCACAGAAAGAGAGGGAAAGTGAAGATGGCAAAATGTCAATAACTGTCGAATCTACCCAGGGAGTATGTGGCTGCTTACTGTACTACTCATTTAACTTCTCTGAAAGCCTGAAATTTTTAGAATGGGGAGGAGGAAGATGAACATCAAGGAAAAAATGAAAACACATAAACCTGGCTGTCTATGAGACTACAAGCATTTGATTGACAAGCACTATGTCTCATCCATCTTTGATTTCCTGCTACCCAGTACATTTAATATGTAGCGACCAGCAGATGCTTACAGAAAACACAACTGCTAGTATTCCTTGAGCCCTGAACATGTGCTGGGGAGTACAAAGAGCTTCCCTTCCCTGACGGCATTTGATCCTCCCACCAAACCTGAGGGAAATACTATTCTTATCTCCATGTTGTCAATGAGGGAATTGGGTACTGGAGGAGAAATTATTTCTCCAGATCACAAAGCTGCTAGGGGCCAGGCAGGATTTCCAGCTGTTTGACTCCGAAACCTCCAGCTGATTTCTGTGTTCTAGTGCAGTAGGTTCTCAAAATGTAATGTGTATAATAAAGATTTACCCTGGAGACTTTCATAAAATGCATGTTCCTTGGCCCCTCCTACAGATCTGGAATTGGGGTTAAGGAGGGTGCATTTTGAGGGGGCATCGCCAGGTAACTCTGATGCCAATGGTGCACAGACCACATTTCAAGACAGGCTGCTCAAGGGCCTCACAGAAGGCAGAGGGCAGAGGACAGGTTCCAGAAGGGCTCATCAGAGGGTTTGGAGGCAACAGTGCACATGTGATACAGCAGCCAGTAGAATGTGACTAGGAAAGGTTTATTTTTAATAAAATAAAACCATCTTCACAACAAAATTCAAAACACTAAAGACAGATGAGATCACTTGACTCCTACACCATCACAGTGGATGAGGGCAACAAAACAAAATGATGTGTGAACACCTAAACCAGGAGTTCTAGAGCTTTGTGAATACTGATTTCTGATCCTTACAAGCTGATACCAATCAATATTTTTTTTCCAATCAATACTTGATATTTTCTAAGAGAAATTACATTTTGGTAGTTTAATTTTTTTTCTTTAAAAAGCCAGGTTCATTTCAAGGTTACCTTTGTTTCAAGCCAAAATGTATCAGAGATGCACATTTTCTAACTTCTGAATTAATCTTACAGAAAAGAATAAACATGGACCCTGTAAAGAATCCTATAAAGGCAAGAGCTTTGTAAGTCAAACACACAAGAGAAGTTGAATGATTCCTGAACTTTGTTCAAGATCTTATATTTACTGGTAGAAAGACATGTTTTTGGTTTGTGGATTATGCCTATTCAATTCTTATAGTAAAAGCAATACTGAATTAATGCCTAACCTCTCACATATTATCAAATTTAAAAACAAACATTAAAAGTCAATGCCATCAATTTATCAACCAAATAAATACACACCTTTCCTTTTCTTCAAAGGTTCTGTTTGACTCTGACAGAACTTCTTGTTGAGAAATACAACTCATTAACTTATTGAATTCGAACTAACATCTCCCTTTGACTTTCCCAGCACATAAAGACTATAAAAGCACGCTTTACACCTGATAATTACCCTACTGACCCACACTAAAGACATTTTGGAATCCTTATTCTTACTGTAATCAAATACTTTTCTTCATGTGCATGACAGTCTATTAGGCTATTACTCTCAGGACCAACTACAAAAAGTTCACAGTCAACAGCCAACGACCAAAGCTTACAAAACTAGGGGATGCTTCACCTGAATATTACCAGAAGGGTATACTGTGAATTTATTGATATGTTACTTCAATCAATCATTGGCTATACTGAAATGGATGTTTAATTATGAAACAGGTAATTTACTTTAAATAGGTCTGCTAATCCCACCCAGACCATAAAGACTGGGAAACACTGCTTGTCTACTGCTTCCAAAGAGTGACATCCCAATTAAAAAAAAAAAAGTCTGTCCCACTCTTCCATATTCTCAACTCTCCACACTACTAAATAGGAACCTGTGATAGAAGTCTGGGGGTAACTTCTCTCTTTATAAAAGACAACAAGGTCCATAATCACTCAATAAGCTCTAAGTCCTAAATAAACTTCTTAATTAATAAGTATCTTAAGCATCAAATTCTTTTACCTCTGGAAAAGGGTCAGCCAACTTTCTAATTCTAATTAGCTAATAAGTAGCACATATCTGCTTATTTTCATCTGAGAGAGACATCTGTGACAGGACTGAAATTTACAACATGCCCCTTATACTTTACAACTGAGAGCAGTACGAAAGACAGAGCAGAATTCAAGGAAGCTGAAACACAAAGTCAATCACTCTGATTAAAAAAACAAAAAATTCTACTGTGTCTCACCTGGGGATATCTTGGAAGAGGAAAGAAACCAAGTTCAGCCTGGTGCACATCTGGGTGACGAGACCCCTGTCAGGCTATCTGCTCTACCTGCCCAGAGAGGTGGGCTCTTGGCAGCCACATTTTCTGTTTCTGCTGTTTGTCCCTGCTCTCTAGTCACAGAATAGGACACCTGAGCCCAAAACAGGCCAACAGGCTAATTCCTTGTGAATTCAGAACTGACGCCTCTGCCCAGACTAGTCCCTGGAGGAGAGGGAAACTATTCCTGAGCTGTGCTGTGGCCACTCTTCCCATACACACTTGGTGGCACACACAGCCATCCTGTAGTGTGGAGGGTGAGCAGGTGCATAGAGATGAGAAAGAAGATTCTCTGGGTTCCTGACGGTTTTCCACCTTCTTGTTCTACACTATTTACGAGGCCTGGCTCCCTTCTTTGGCTTCTGAGATACACGTAAATTCTTACAACAAACTCAGTAATTCATGTTTCAGATGGTTTTTGTTTCTTGCAACCAAAGAGTCCAAATTAATACAATAGGTAAACAAGGTACTGACCACTCTGGGTTTATATTTCATAAGAACTGCAAGAAAACCAAATATTCCCTTCTATTGGAAATTAACCAGAGTTATTCCATTGACCATATGAAAGGAAACTTTCTATAATGAGAGGGGCAATATAAGGGTGAGGTCCAAATCCAGAGTTTACAGTTTAGGCAGAGACATTAGGAAAGGAGCAATTAAGTGGGAGAAAACTGAAAACTGATAATAGTATAGCAACAATAAGGAGAAGAAAAAGGTAATATTTATTGAGTGCTTACTATGTGCCAGGCATCTTCTAAGTGCTTAGATGTATTAACTCATTTAATCTTCATAAATGAATACCCACTCTGTAAAGTAAGAACTAGTATAATCCCATCTTAAAGAGGAGAAATCTGATGGACAGAGAAATTAAACGGCCTGCCCAGAGTTACAAAGTACCACAGATAGCAGTGTGATTAAGTACCCAGAGAAAATCATAATTCAAAAAGACACACTGGACCTCAATGTTTACTGCAGCACTTTACAATAGCCAGGACATGGAAGCAACCTACATGTCCATCAACAGATGAATGGATAAAGAAGATGTGGTATACATATACAATGGAATACTACTCAGCCATAAAAAGGAACAAAACTGGGTCATTTGTAGAGACGTGGATGGACCTAGAGACTGTAATACAGAGTGAAGTAAATCAGAAAGACAAAAACAAATATCGTATATTAATGCATATATGTGGAATCTGAAAAAAATGGTATAGATGATCTCATTTACAAAGCAGAAATAGAGACAGACATAGAGAACAAATGTATGGATACTAAGGGAGGGGGATGAATTACGAGTTTGAGACTGACACATACACTATGTATAAAATACATAACTAATGAGAACCTACTGTATAGCACAGGAAACTCTACTCAATGCTTTGTGGTGACGTAAAAGGGAAGGAAATCTAAAAAAGAGGGGATATATGTGTACGTACAGCTGATTCACTTTGCTGTACAGTAGAAAATAACACCATTGTAAAGCAACCGTACTCCAATAAAAATTTTAAAATAAATAAAAATAAAAAGCATCTCTGTATTACAGTACAAAATAATAACTAAAGCTAAAATGTTGTACTGTGTCTAAAGGCAGGTAAGTGTTTAATTCAAAGTTGGATAATAAGAAAGGACACTAGTGCTTGCAGGTATGGACTGATACACTCCCTAAGAGTACTGGGTAAATATTACTGAATTTGTACAATTTCTTCTTTGGTCTTAACAACGCTCATCATTCAGCAATATCATATAGGCTTCTTAGTATCTCTCATGCCTCCATGTGTAAAACATCTGATTTCTTTTTCATCTTCTCATACAGTTTGCTTCATCTTTTTACACAGTTATAAATCTTCATATTTTGCCTAAAGTATATCACAATCCTATATAAATAACAAATTTTTATTTCTCCACTTTTTTGAAGGCATGTAAAGGCAGTGTCCTTTTTCTAAAGTGTTGCTGTTCAATTACTATTCATAGCTAAGGACATTCATGTTTAAAGATTTGCTACAATTGCAATTTTAAACTTTTACCAATAATTAACAAACACCCAAAACTGATCATTCAATATATGTTTTTACTACTTCTAGGCACTTTTCCCTGCTGTCTGTAACTGTATTTTTAGCTTTAGCTGGCCTTCACTATGGGTTATCTTGTTTCATACAATGCTTTCTTCTATAAACCACGAGAGTACAGAAAAACATGGGAGGAAATTAATCCATTTTTCAACTTTGTGTTTTGATGCTGGAATAGAAAATAAGATTCAACAACGTAAGCATTCTTCTCACGTAGGATCTCACTAGATCTTAAAATTTTCTATTTATATCAGCACGTGAATTTTTTCCCTTAGATGAAAGATCCAAGTTGGCTGGTTTGTTCTGGTATCAACTAAAACAAGTTACTAGTTCATTAAAACTAACAACTGCAACATCAGCTTTTATAGACATGAAACAGCACAAAGAGATTAAAGTGCTTTATAATATCTTTAACCCTTACTCAACCACCAAGAATCAGGTAGATGGTAAAATTATCCTTAATCTATAAGGCATTTTTTTAAAAGCACACAGAAATAGTCCTCAACTTAAATATGGTTGCATATCATGCTAAATATATAGAACACTTACTCAAGTAAAATAGTACACGAAAATCCTTATTGTTTTTTATTTCCTAAGCTTTCTGAGAATGTCATATAATTTTCTTAAAATGGTAATTGGTAAACTTTAAAGTTAATGTATAATTTAGCATTTTATCTAACTTAGGAATTGAAATAGCTATTTCCTGTATGGGAAAAAAAAATGAATTGTTGGAATAAGAATAAGAAGAAATACCCACCTCGTAGAGAAATGGAAATAAAAACAAAAATAAACAAGTGGGACCTAATGAATCTTAAACGTTTTGCACAGCAAAGGAAACTATAAACAAGACAAAAAGACAACCCTGAATGGGAGACAATTTTTGCAAACAAATCAACAGACAAAGGATTAATCTCCAAAATATATAAACAGTTCATGCAGCTCAATATCAGAAAAACAACCCAATCAAAAAATGGGCAGAAGACCTAAATAGGCATTTCTCCAAAGAAGACATACAGATGGACAAGAGGCACATGAAAAGCTGCTCAACATCACTAATTATTAGGGAAATGTAAATCAAAACTACAATGAGGTATCACCTCATACCAGTCAGAATGAGCATCATCAGAAAATCTACAAACAATACATGCTGGAGAGGGTGTGGGAAAAGAGTACCCTCCTGCACTGTTGGTGGGAATGTAAATTGATACAGCCACTATGGAGAACAGGTTCCTTAAAAAACTAAAAATGGAATTACCATATGACCCAGCAATCCCACTACTGGGCACATATCCAGAGAAAACCATAATTCAAAAAGACACATGCACCTCAGTGTTCACTGCAGCACTATTTACAATAGCTAGGTCATGGAAGCAACCTAACTGTCCATCAACAGATGAATGGATAAAGAAGATGTGGTACATATATACAATGGAACATTACTCAGACATAAAAAGGAACAGATTTGAAACATTTGTAGAGACATGGATGGACCTAGAGACTGTTACACAGAGTGAAGTTAGTCAGAAAGAGAAAAACAAATACCATATATGTGGAATCTAGAAAAATGGTACAGATCAACCAGTTTGCAAGGCAGAAATAGAGACACAGATGCTGAGAACAAACACATGGACACCAAGCAGGGGGGATTGGGGTGGGATGAACTGGGAGACTGGGATTACCATATATACATTATTAATAAGAAAAAATATATCAAATTGTACACTTTAAATTAAAAAAAAGAATAAGAAGAAACGTGTATATTTACCAGCTTCTCAATTTCTGATTCAAGATTCTGTATACAGTCAAGTTTTCTCTTGCGACAGCGCTGTGCAGCAATTCTGTTTTTACTTCTTCTCCGAATGTCATGGATGCAATCCAGCTGTTCTGGAGTCAGCTTGTGCATTTTCAACAAGGATTGAAAATCATTTCGAGAGAGTGAAATTATTCGCTGTGCATTAAATGGTAGTTTTACCTAGAAGGTGAAATAAACATTAGTAGTTGCTATATTTTGTAGTTCTGCTTAAATCGAGGAAGAGAAAGATATGCACCTATGTTTTCCAGGGAACTTCATTTAGACTTAAAAAAAAAAAAAGACCTCTATGCCCAATTTCTATACAATCCTTTATAATAACGACTGATAATCTAACTGATATTCCTACTCTATTTCAGAGAGGGTTCAGAAGACAAATAAATTGAGAAGCAGATTTTTTTCAACAAATCAAACATTATTAACAAATATTAATGTATTTAAGAAGAAAAACAATTTAAATATTTTACTAGGGCATGTTAATAACCCATAGATATCTTTAAGGCTCCTTCTAAAGTATTTTTAATGTATTTTTCCCCAAACCAAAAAAAAAAAAATCTATTTTATCCTTTCATTTATATTATTGTGTAGCACAGATTTAATACTGGTATAACAACACTAGTAATTTCTAAAGCAGTTCAGAAAATTTATTTTTCTGTCAGGAAAAGGGCAGTTTCACATAACTCATTTTACTTGCCAATGTAGAAATGGTTAAAAAACTTTATGACTATTTTAAAGTCATTTTCAACATACTTAAATTTGAAAAAAATAATAAGATAATTAAAAAAGAAAAAAAAAACTGTGGGACAGTTTAATTGTATTAATTATCAAAAACACAAACGAAACACTGGTCAGTTTCCCTGGCAACTTAAGTCTTTCAAGCTGACAAAAAATTAGTTACACAAAATACTCTAAATTTCTTAAATGTTTTATTTTTAACATTCTTTTCATAGTTCCAAACACTAGAGTTATAAATATCATATAAAAATCTATAAATATTGCGGAACATAGAAAAATGGTACAAATCCACCGGTTGGCAAGGCAGAAATAGAGACACAGATGCAGAGAACAAACATATGGACACCAAGTGGGGAAAGCGAGGAGGGCTGGGGGGGAATGAACTGGGACATTGGGATACTAAATTGTACACTCTAAATATATGCAGTTTATTGCCTGTTAACTGTATCTCAATAAAAGTTCTTAAAAATAAATAAAAGATCCCTTTCAACGCCCCCCCCAAAAAATCTATAAATGTAACTCATGCATACATATTACTTCTTAAATTAAATCACCAATAAACTCCTTCTGAAGCCAAGGGGGAAAAAAACCTTTCATTCTTTCAAACTACGTCATCCAACAGCTATAAAACCAAAGAACATGATAAAGAACTAACACGCCCTTATTACTGGAACTACAGTAATGTTTTACAAAAAAAGCTTCTATCAAATACAAACATTTGTACACAAAGTATACAGATCAAGTTTATTATAATTAATACCATACCAGCTACATGTAATTCAAGCTAAATTACTAAGACATTCGTTAAATTAATAGGTGAAATGACTAAGGGAAAATAAGAAAAAATTAATAGCTATGAGAAAATAGTGTAAAGAAAACTCGGGGAGGGGGGAAGGATAAATTGGAAGATGGGGATTAACATATACACACTACTATACAAAAAATAAATAACTAATAAGAATAACTGTATAGCAAACTCTACTCAATACCCTGTAATGACCTCTATGGGAAAAGAATCTAAAAAAGAGTGGAGATATATATATAACTGATTCACTTTGCTATACAGCAGAAACTAACACAACATTGTAAATCAACTATACTCCAATAAAAATTAATTTAAAAATTATTAACTAGTTCTGTACTCAAAAAAAGAGGGGTGATAAAAAAAAAGAAAAAAGAAAACTCTGGATCAGAAGCCACATTCCTACAACCAGTCACTGCTAAGTCATTGCCAAGTGACTAGTCCCACGTCTAGACATCCATGTGGCAGTGCATAAGACTGAATATATGCTGTATTTAACCAGGAGCTATCACGTACTGATTACAGAATCATTATTCCTTTTCCTCTTGGGACCCGGCATTTGATTTAAACAGTTAAACTGCCAGTGTGTGGATCCACTCCCTGGTTAACATAATAAATACACCTACTTGAAATAAATGAACACTTAAGTCCTTCAAACTTCATCACACACTCCTGGTATTTATCATGTGGTTGTATAATGAACTGTGTATGGGTTTCCTCCACCCTCTCTGAGCCAGCTCACACTCCCGGTGATGCAACAGGAGCTGACACAGTAATTCCAATTAATGGTGGTAAAACAATGACTTGACACACTCATTTTCCGCTCACCTCACATTCTTGTTCTCTGGCTGAACAGGGTTCACTGTCTCCTTCAGTATCCGTCTCAGAGTCGTCTCCCAAGCTAATCACACAAGCGTAGGGACAAGGTTCCTGTTGGGGCTCTGAAACGTAGTCATCGTTTCCAATTTCCAAACTGCTTGAGCAGCCTTCGGTACTCAGAGTACTTATAAAAGGGCAACTGACAGAACTCAATGTTGTGAAAGTTCTCTGACCCGGTTCTGGGCTCTCGCTAATCCTGATACCTAACCAGGGACACTCAGACCGTTTCTGGTAGTAGATCTGCTCCGAGCCATCTTTGGCCACGGCAGGTGATAACTGCGTTTGGCACGGAGAGTCCGTGCTGCAAATGTCACTCCAGAAGCCTTTCGCTAGGTGTTCTGCCACTTCTCGTTCCACACTGCTCAGATCACTCGAGGTGAGGCTACTATCCTCCCTGGGGCCAGAGTCAGATTTCAAATCTTGACGCTCACTGAGAGTTTTCTCTTCTCGAACACCTGAACTCGACAAAGGCTTTTCTGTTAACACTGTTGTGCTTTGCATGCCAGCAAAATTCAAGTCACCGTACTGGTCGTATGTGTGTAAAAGAGACAGAGAATAGAGCCCATGGGGGTCTGTAGAACTGGGGGGAAAAGGAGTCGCTTCTGTTTTTTCTGATGGGCACTGAGGAGCAGGATCTTTCTTCTTGGCTTCTTCATGTTCCATTGCTAATTTTTTTTCTTCACATTTTAAAATCACCTGCAAATCTGCACACTCCTGGATTCCTCCTAGACACTCATTTTCGGACGTGTCATTTGGCTGCACAGAAGGGTGAAGGTCTTTGACGCTGGATTCCACAGTACGGACTCTGTCAGTTCCAAACGCTTTCTGGAATTTTCGGTATTTGGGGCATAACGACGGCAGAGCCAGAGCAGCATCCTTTTCTAAGCACATGGATTCACATGTTTGACTGGCACTGTCTTGCAGAGGAGGAGTCACTTTTGCACTGCCTTGATACCTACGGAGCTTACAGTGAGGAGTCTGAACATTTTTATTTTCCAAAAATTCCTCCACCTCATCAATTTCTAAATCCCTCTGGTCCAAAAGTGAAAATTTAAAATCTGGTTTCTGACAGGGTGATGAGAAGCATTTTTTTCTTGGGCTTTCTTGCTGATCTGCAGTGGAGTCCAAAAACTTATATTTGAGAAACTGAAAGCAGGATTCCTCAATATCAGGTACACCTAAAAATTGCACACACTTGTACACTTCGTCCACATTGTCCTTATTTAATATCAGTTTCGCAGTGTAGGCAAACTGAATTAAAGGTTCAAATCCTTTAACTGTCACCTGTTAATATACAAAATAAAAACAAATGCATCACATGAAAGCTGTCTAGTAGATAAGTACAAGAGAAGTAAAGAGGTGGCAAGATGAGTAACCTCTTTGTGATATTTATAAAACGGGTATTTTAATTTGGTAAGAAAAAAACATTCTTCTAGGAAATGTAAAGCTAAGGGAATTTAGAAAAGCATGCTTCTCACATTTTATTTACTGGTACCACACCCTTCACTTTATAGATTCCACTCCTAATGACGCATGGATTATGACTTACTCATATGAGGTAAAGATATAAACATTACGACAATTTTCCACGTTAGCTGAAAGAAATCATCTATGGAATAAAGCAACACGGATAAAATCTGCAACACATAGTCAACACATAGTCAAGGGCCAGGTGTCTGTTGCCATTCCAGCTCCATGTGGTCACTATCTTCCAAACAACTATAAACTATAAACTACAACTTGTATAAACTACAAGAGTGAAATTTTTAAGAATGGAAAGCAACATATCAAAAGCACTTAAAGTAGTCCTGATCCATGGTGAATGCACAGTAAGTGGTAATTATTATCTTTATTTCATGCCAAAAATTTCTAATAAAATTTTTAAAGATTCAGATTTAAAAAGTGATCTAAGTAAAATCTTTAAGCAGAAACTTGTACACTTACACAGAACCTGCCTCTGCAAAGTGAGGGGCAAATGAAACCTACTGCAGTGCAGGGAAAGCCTCATTCTGGGCACAAAATACAAAATTAAAACACTGAATTCCTATCAGAGCAATCAAGATATAATTTTTTGTGATCTTCTTAAAAACCTGCTAAACTGGGAGTACTTAATTAGCTTTTAAATGGCTAAAATAAAAAACAGCAACACCAAATACTGGTGAAGATGTGGTGAAATCAGATCACTCATGCATTGCTGGTGGAAATGTAAAATGGTGCAGCCATTTGGAAAACCAGTTTGGTAGTTTCTTATAAAACTAAACACGCAACCACCATATGTCCCAGCAACTGCACTCCTGTTCTTTCATGCCAGAAAAATGAAAACTCATGTTCGTACAGCTGTTCACAGCAACTTTATTTGTAACAGCCAAAAACTGGAATTAGCCTGA
The DNA here is from genome assembly GCF_030028045.1 of Hippopotamus amphibius kiboko. Taxonomy (NCBI): domain Eukaryota; kingdom Metazoa; phylum Chordata; class Mammalia; order Artiodactyla; family Hippopotamidae; genus Hippopotamus; species Hippopotamus amphibius. Next base: position 102,115,875 of record NC_080195.1, on the reverse strand, counting down.
TTTCCTTCCATAGCTAAATAAAAACTGGTACACCCACACTATGGAATACAACAGAAAGCAACACCCTACCAATGCATACAACTTTCATAAATCTCAAAGGAATTAAGCGGAAAAATGCCAGTCGCAAAAGGTCACGTACTATATGATTCCATTTCTATAACATTTTTGAAATGAGAAGACTTTAGAAAAAGACAGTAGTGGTTGCCCGGGCTTAGGAATGGAGAGGGGGGTAAGGGAGTGCAGACAGAGGGCAGGAAGGAAGTCGGTGTGATTAAAAGAGGGCTACACAAGGGATCCTTGGGTGGGTGCTGAAACTGTTCAGTCTCTTGACTGTGGTGGTGGACACATGGTCCCACCCAGAAACTGAACCTCTACAGACCTTCATAGACACACACAATTCAGTACAGGTAAAACTGGAGAAGTCTGAATAAGATGGGTGGATTGTATTACTGTCAGAATCCTGGCTGTGATGTTGTACTATAATTTTGCAAAATGTTACGATTAGAAGAAACTGGACAAAGTGCAACAAGAGATTTCTCTGCATTATGTCTTACAACTGCATGTGAATTTACAATTAGCTCAATAAATATTTCAATTAAAAACTTTTCAAATAAGTTAAAATAAAAGAGGCTTTTAAGACTGTGAGTTACACAATGATCTTTTCAATCTGTCACTGTGTTGAAATTGCACATATTTGAAAAGTTATGATTTACATTCAAATTAGAATGAATGAAGGCATATACACACACATTTACCTTTCCTTCCATGCACATGAATGGAAAGTCTTATTAAGTAATTTGGAACTCTACTTGGAAAGTCTACTTGTAAAGTCTTATTTAAGTAATTTGAAACTACAGACCATAACAAGGATATCTCCATTATGATACATGTAACTACCTTTTAAAAAACAATGGCTAACCTATAGTTGGCCCTTCCTGTCCCTGTCTGGGTATTGTATTATTTGCTCTCACCTCTGCCACAGAGCTGACAATCTTTTGACTCCCCAAACTATAGCTACAATTTCATGGATGTACATGTGGCCAGTGATAAGCTAAACTGTAGACTTAGTGGCATCACAGAGCAGCCCACACACACCTGTTGTACATTGAGAAGTTCTACATACTTTGTCCAAATTCCTTTTAATGTGTGTCCCAATGTCACAGGCTCAGCACTCTTCTAGTTGTAGTTACTAATGAAACCAAGCAAGCTGTTATATGGTAACAAGGACTTACATGTCTAGGTGCATGAGCTCCACAACAAGCTGGTGGGCAAAAGGTGTGTAAGAACAAGGCTCTATAAATATGGCACAAAATCATCTTTCTTTTACCAATGCACGGCCATAATCTTAACAAAGAAGAAAGGGAAAGAAAGAACACTTCTGGAATACCTAACAGCCACATGTAGACCAAATGAGGAGGCTGGAATGCATAATCTTTTAGGTTTCCTCCCAATTCTAAAATCCTTAGCTAAGAGCTGCTTGAAAAACTAATAGATCTTGGCATCTCCGAATCTGACATCACAGTGCAAACAACTAAACTGAGCATCACAGGGAGGCTGTCACCTGCAGCTCACTCCCAGCCCATGTCCATGAGGGCGGGTCCTACAGAAACGGAGACTTTAGAGAACCTAATCCCTGCCACAGTTTCCCATCACAGGAAATGGGTCCAAAGGGAGAGCACTGCAGGTGATGTGGCCTCTCCCAGCATGACCTCTCAGAACGTCTGTTTATCCACTGGCTGGATCATTTCATTAAAAATAACAAGGGGTTGGGAATTCCCTGGCGGTAGAGTGGTTGGGACTCTCTGTGCTTTCACTGAGGAGGGCCCGGGTTCCATCCCCGGTCGGGGAACGAAGATCCCCCAGGCCGCACAGCACAGCCAAACAAACAAACAACATTACAGGTGGTGAAGTCATTCAACTGCTCAACAAATATTAACTCCCCTCCCAAGCTAATCATGTTACGTGGAAAAATATCATCACTTGTGCGAAGAAAGTTAAAGCAACGTGCTGTTGCACAAGCCGGGAACGGCTCCTCGGCCTGATGACGAGGAGACCGGGTCTCCTTTTAACTTTATAAACTGGCAGGGATTCAACTGGATTAAAGTGAAATCGGGGCGACCTCTCCCACCTCTTCGGGCAGCGTGATGCGCAGCTCGGCGTCGGCCTGGCCCGCGAGCCTGGCGTGGAAGTAAGCGCTGCAGGCGGCCAGCACGGCGCGGTGGGCGCGGAAGGGCTGGCCCTCCACCAGCACCGTCACGTCGCACAGCACGTCCTTCCGGCGCTGCTCGTCCAGGCTGCGCAGCACGTGGCCGCTGTGCACCGACGACTCGTAGGCGAACACCGCGTTCTCACCCAGCGACATTCTGCGGCACAGGTGGCGTCGGGAGAGTCCGAGAGAGCATGCTTCTGACGGTCATCAATCCTGCCAAGACACAGGCCAGGGGTCACTCACAGAAAACCGGGGGAAAGAGGTTCGCTAAGGGGACCCTGGCGAATAAGCATTAAGACGCTCGTCACCAGCACCCAACTGAAAATGACAGCCTCTCCGGAGCCTGGGAGCATGTATTCACTTGACCGCATTTAAAATAGGTTCCTGATACGCACTTTTTCTAACGAAGTTCTTGGGGGTGAAGGAGGGAAGACCTTTTGGAAACAAGGATTTCATGGCTCTCTGAAAAATGAGACATTTTGTTACAGAGAAAACAGCTCCGATGGGCAGACAGATAGGGCCGAGAAATTTCTGGGACACATCCCCATCCTGTTGCTTTAAGACATTAATGGGGGTGTGTGTATGTGTGTCACCAGAGGTCACACTTAGGGCCGGGACTAAACAGTGAAGCAGGCATAGGACACTCCGCATTCTCCATGCCCCATTCCCCAACATTGGACAGCAGGTAGGAGGGCTTGGTGCTGCAGAACAGGGGACACGTTCTACAAAAGGTAAAGTCCCTCCAAGGCGAAGACGAAAAGGACTTCCTTGATTGAAAGCCTCAAGTCTGTCAGGCCGGATCTTAGTAATGAGTCATTTTTACATAATACATCTTACTTGACACTATAAAATGTAGGCAACAAACAGGACTACTCCATCATTAAGAACATGGTTTACTACACACAGAAACTCTTGGTTTTCTCAAAATGCTAAAACGTAAGAGGAAGTTATCAAAAATATATACTTTTAAAAATACATACTAACATACGGTAGCCTCCAAACCTTTTTGATCACATACACACTATGGGAAAAAAAAAAAAGGGCAGCCCCAATACGTGTATGTTTGTCCATATATTTCAGACATGTACCATTCTTATATATTACGTACATTATAAAACACACAGAGACTGAAAGTAAAGAGGTTGAAAGAGAAGTTCTCATGTTTTCTTCCGGTCCCCAATGGCCAGGAGTGAGCACCCGGAGGTGTGTGGGCACACCCCACCAGGCATGGCAACCACAGTGGAGGCTGAGAAGCTCCTCACGGGGGTCATCCTGTGTCGTTTACTTTTGTTCTTCGGACACCTTACTTACTGCCTGAAACCTGAAGGTCCACAAGTGTTCAGTGACTGAATAAATGTTACTGTTTTCAGAGTCACTATATTCCCAAGAAAAATGAAAGGGGAGTTCAGACAGACCAGGCCCAAATCATGGATGAATTCCACCTCGAAGACAAGGTGTTAGTAATTCTGTTCCACTTATGTGTTTATTTTTAAGGTGCTCATTATAGCTGAAATGTTAAGTTCTTCAGAAATAGTCAATGAAAATAAAATCTCTCACCATGTGGTTAAATGCTACCCAAGGTCAAGGACCACAACCTATCATTTACTGACTCAGCATACCACATGAAATCATAGCAACTCCAAAATCATGTCCTAGGCCTAACTCGACCTTTGGGTTGTGCTCATATGAAAAGGTAGTAAATTCCCTTTTGCAATGGGTCTTAACTTTTCAGTTATCAACACAAGGAATTAGTGTTAGGAGCAGTGAGGAGGAACCATCATTCAAAGAAATTATGTATCTTGTGTGTGTGGTGTGGTGCTGGCCTCCACTTTATCTGAGGCTGCATGCCCTCCCCAGCCAAGCCAGGTTCAACAGCTGACCACCTGCCTTGCTATGTCCCTGCACAAGTCCCCAGCCTCCTATTCTTTCCTGTCATCTGCCCTGCAAACCCTTAAAACTATACAAGTCCTACCCTCATAATCTGTTGGTGGGAATATAAATTGGTGAAGCCACTATGGAAAACAGTGGGGAAATTCCTCAGAAAATTAAGAATAGAACTACCATACAATCCAACCATGCCACTTCTGGGTATTTACCCAAAGAATATGAAAACACTAATTGGCAAACATATACACACCCCCATATTCACTGCAGCATTATTTACAACAGCCAAAATATGGAAACAATATAAATGTCCATCAACAGATGAATGGATAAAGATGTGGCATAAATACACAATGGAATACTACTCAGCCATAAAAAATGAAATCTTGCCATTTGCTGTAATACAGACGGACCGTGAGGGTATAATGTTAAATGAAATCAGTCAGAAGAAAAAAGATAAATACCATATGATCCTACTCATACATGGAGTCTAAAAGAAAACAAACAAAATAAAATGCGTATATACAGAGAACAGACTGCTGGTTACCAGCAGGGAACAGGGTGGGGGTGAGCAAAACAGATGAGAAGGGTCAACTGTATGGGTGGCGATGAAACTAGGTATTTGGTGGTAATTACTCTGTAACATGTATATGAGAGTGAGTCAAATATTATCTGTACTCCAGTTATATTAAAACTTCTGTAAATTCTACAGCCAGAGTGCAGATTATTTTTGACTCACCCTTGTAGATGTGGAATTATAATGGTGAACTCTAGAGCTGCTAAAGGTTCTATACTGTTTATATACCAATTTTACCTCAATTTAAAAAAAAAGTATATTGAAAGATAATAAAAAACAGCTAAATAAATGGAGAGACAAGTTCACATAAAGACCAGGGACTTCCTAGGTGGCGCAGTGGTTAAGAATCCACCTGCCAATGGAGGGGACACGGGTTCGATCCCTGCTCCGGGAAGATCCCATGTGTCGCGGCACCACAAAAAAAAACACAGCAAACAAACAAAAAGAACAAAGACCAATTCCCACACCTTCACTCTAGAGCATGTGTTTCTGTGGCCCACTGCCACCAGTTTGCTTACTACTCGCCTCAAATTCAAGAGAGACAATTTACTCTTAGCTCAACCACCCTGCTGAGCAGTTCTGGGTGACAGGTTCATGGCCAACTTACAGATTTGGGCCGTATGCCAACACCAAGTCCCATCAGCTGCAGCTGAGAGAAGCTAGAGAAGCAGATAGTACAACGGCCACCCGGGACGACCCCTCTAAGAAGGGTCAGTCTCCCTTAAAATGGACTGATCTTGCTCCCACCAGAAACCTGGGACTCATCCCTGACACCTCCCACACTCATCCCCAGTGTCCAATCTCTTAATAAGACCTGGTACCTCAGCCTCTTACAGCTGAGACCCACTGTCTCCATCTTTACCACCACAACTCCAGTCCAAGCATCACTATCTTGCCTAGACAAATGCTGTTCATCCTCTTGCAATGCCTTACAAGTTCACACATGTACAAGTATAGTTATATAAAATGAAAAGTGACAGAAAGTTTCACAAATCAATATTTTATCCTTACTAGTGCACAGTAATCTAATTTCTACTCTTATTTTTTTTTTTAATTCCAGTTTTGATCCACTCACATTTCAAGAACCAATAATGGACCACGACCTTGTACACTGAAAACACAAGCCCGCTGGCTCACAGAACAGGGTCTAGAATCATACACCATCTGGGTTCAAATCCCAGCTCTGCCACTTACTAGCTATATGGCCTTGGACAACCTGCTTAACCTTGCTAGGTTGGGTCTTGGTTTCCTCACGTGCAAAACAAGGATAACAACAGCACTTCATTGGGTTGTTGCGAGGTTTACATGAAGAAGATGAGGGTAAAGGGTTGAACACAGTGTCTGATCCAAAGCAAACAAGTTACAAATATTAGCTATTAATGATGATGATAATATAAATAACAAAAGCCTCAGGCCCTCAGACCCCTCTTGATCCCCTCCAATTTATTCCCCTACATCAAAGTTATGTCTCCCTTGCTGAAAACCCCACCATGTCTTCCAAATTTCTTATGATCAATTCTAAACCCTTAGCATGTACTCCAGACCTGCATGGTCAGGTTTTCGATTAATCCAGCCTTACCTCAAAGCCTTTGTCTCCCTCTCTCGCTCTTCTCCAGTCTGACCATGCTTCCTTCTGGCCCAAAGGCACCATGCTCCTTCTGACCTCAGGACCTTTGCACATGCTCTCCCCAGTCCCTGGACTTCTACTCTTCAGCTGGCTAACTCCTCGCCTTTTAGGTCTCAGCTTAAATGTCAAAACTTGCCTGACTTGTTCTCTGCCACAACTCAAGCATATTACAGAATACCTGACCCAATGCAGGTACTTGCTTCTGAATGAATGACTTGGCATTTTTAGTATAAACCCCACACCTCAATCATCTACATCTTCTTCCAAACACAGCACAGTCAGCTATTCAAGTACATAAGGAAATAATGCCACTGAGCCGAGTACTCAAGAGAAAATTCCTTGGACAGCTTTTCCAGAGTCAGAAGAAGAAAAGAGGGGCCCAGCTCTGGGAGAAAGAAGCATGCCTGCAAGACAACTGGCTGGAGAAGAGCAAAGGCTGGAAGCTATAAACACAGCCAATATAACTACGTGACCTTGGCCTCATTTGCATGGAGCACTACAAAAAGTTGTTCTGAAATTCAATTTTCCTAATTCTGAAAGCCATCTAACTAAGTGGGCAGTAATCCATTTTTACCAAATAGCATTAACTAAGGAAGGAGTAAACCAAGTAAGGATGGCACACATCCTTCTAATACCTGTCACCTTCTAACATTTCTCAAACCTAAACAGTAAGATATAACACCCCCACAGAGCCTTCCAGACCTAAAATTCTGTTCATGTATTAACACCAAATTCAGATTCCTATGTTACACCTCAATTTTTCTATATTCTTAGAAATAGAGACTATTGTTACAGTTCAAAATCAAGGTTCACTGACCTGAGCAAACTGCTGACTCACCCGGTAACGCTGACACAGGATGAGCAGGCATTTTAAAGCTTCCTGCATCTCAATTTGGAAATAACTTCTGCTCTCTGCTCAATATTCACAATATAAATTTAAGTCTCAATACTTACCTCTTGATGCTTTCAAAACCATTTTTTAAAAGAAACAAGATGCTGTTACTTTATCACATTTTAATAACTTTAAAGATCATTTACTTTAAAAAAAAAAAAAAAACTTTTAAAATCCTGAGGTGAATACTGGATCATGAAGCCAGATCTAAGTATTTCAGAACAGAAATTCAGAATGATGATGAAGTTCCATGTGTACAAAAGAGCTGGACTTTTATTCATCTCAGGTCTCACAGGACTTCACTGTCTTTTAATTCTGGATGTAGAAGGGCACAGGGAGTAACCTGACACCAAGGACTCATACAAAAGAGAAAAACTTACCACCTAAACATCCTTCATCTTCACTGAACAATGACGGATGTTCTTTCTACACTTGTGGCCTACCTGTGCCCCACAACAGACTAGCTGCCATGAATACACAAAAGACAGCCCCTACATTCAAGAAGAACATACCCTGGAGATGTTCAAAATGTGAATGATACTTTGGGGTGAAAGATGGCAGTAATCACTACAATCAACTTACACAGGAACGTGGGCATTCCTAAAGGTATCTGCAGTAGGACTTCAGCTAAAAACTACTTTTTGGTCAACTCTCACTTAACCATAATATTCGATTAATGAGAACGACTATTTTCAAAATAGTTGTTACCAACGGGGTACGTGTGTATGGCTGGGCGCAAGTGATTAGTGACCGTGGACATCAGAAATGGCGCAGTGAGCAACTGTCTTGGCCTTTATATAAAAGCGGTGCCCTCCCAACTTTCCTTCCCCTTCTTTCTTGTGGCCACTTGCAATTTCTGCCTTTTTCTCCTTACTGTTTCTGCCTGCCATCACCCACCACCCTGTCAATTACTTCCGCCTCACTCAACTTCAGGGCAGGATCTTCGGAAGATAGGAAAATTCCTCCTACCACGCCTCCCTTCTTGGCTCCCTCCTTAGCTTCAAAATCCTCTAAGCCAGTACCTGTTACAATATACCCCAGATACCCAGAGTTTAAGTGTTCTGAAATTAGGTGAGCCTTATCTTCTGTTTTTCAAGTGGACAGCAAAGACCCAACAGTATCATGTGTTTACATCTTTAGTCCTTTATCTTTTCTTTGAAGGCCTTTAAAACACATTTTTTTTAACTTAAGGTGGAGATGCTCATAGGAAAGATGCTCATAGGAAAGAAAAACAATCTTCTTGTTATCATCCCCAATTCTGAAAGAACCTCAACATCAAAAAATATGGGAAGTGAAATCACAGACAATAACTTAAATCTGCATTCTTCTGATGTTCTAAGACCCAACTTGCCAGCCAGAAAGAGCCAGTAGGAATAACTCAGAACCAACATTTGCTATTTTCTTTCATCATCTGCAGATCCTAAATATCACACTTGCTTAAACATTAACCACATTTTCTAAATCCACATCTTTCAGCCTTATGAAAATAATCTTAAATATGACCGGATAAGGTACTTGGATGCATATACCATAACAAGCTAAATGAAAACGGAAAACATAAGTCTGAATTAAGGCAAGTAGCACAGGTGCTTACAGCAGCACCAAAAATGATGACATTGTGTTTCAAGGACTTCTACAGTGACCTATGAGAAAACCACCTGGCAATCTATGTTAAAATTATGTAACAACAGATGCTATAGCTTTTTAAAAATGGAGGTGGAGGGGTGAGGGGATCACTTTTGCAGCTCATGATTACTACAGCAAATGGGAGGTTCTATACATGGAAAGCTGGATTTTTTTCCATTTACCTTTCCTATTATTGAAAATTATATATTTAATCATGGATCTTGTTATACTTGGTCTAATTCCATATGTGAAATTATGAAGCTAAAGTTATACTTAGAAGGGAGAAGTTTGAATGGTTACAACAGCAGTTTAAAGTTGTTTATGGACTCACCTAGTAACAGATCAGAAACAAAAGGTTTTTTTACTTCCCAATTTAACAAATTCAAATTTGTTAAATTCTGGGTAATAAGTTTAAAATAGCCTGGAAGGGAATAAAGGAAGAAAAAAGAACACAGGAAATCCAAGTACCAGAACCAAAACAAGAGTAATAGATTCTTCTGTTATACCTTCTCACTACAAAGAACTTAAGAAACAATGAAGTCTTTTGTTTAACACACTTGGCAGCTATATGATTTTTAATAGGACTATTATTATACCTCAATGGAATAAGACTATGTTATGAAAATACTAACTAGCAACAAGAATTGGCTCATACCAATGCAACTTATTTACTGAATTATATATTTTCTGTCATGCACTTGTCAGTCACTATTTTATTTATCAACTTAGAGATATGATTTACATTGAATGAACTGCACTATCTAAAGTAGAGAATTCAATGAGTTTTGACACCTGTATATGTGAATGAAACCATCACCACAATCAAGATAAATTTCCATCACTTCTCAAAATTCCACATGCCTTTTTGAGGTCTCTCCCTCCCTGTTCCCTTGGCTCTAGGTAACCAACAATTTGCTATATGTCACTGTCGATCAGCGTGCATTTTCTGTGATTTTTATACAAATGGAATCACACATTATGCACTTTGGCTTTGGGTTTCTTTCACTCGGCTTAATGACAATCAGGTTGCATATATTAGATGTCTGCGGTTTTTATTGCTGAATACTATTCCATTATATGCATGTACCACCATCTGTATATTCAATTAATGGTGGATGGACTATTTATTGTAAAAAAGATGGACAACTACATTGTTTCCAGTTTGGGATTAACATAATAAAGCTTCAGTGAACATCTTCATGGACATTACTTCATTTCTCTTGGGTAACTAAATACCTAGGAGTAGAGAAGCTGAGTGATACAGTGGGTTTCTGTTTAACGTCTTAGAAATTGCTAAACACTCTTCCAAACTAACTGTATCATTTTCACTGCTACCAGCAATGTATAACAACTCCAGTTGCTCCACATTCTCACCAACCTTGGTATTGTCAATCTTTTTAATCTTAGCTATTCTAATAAATATATAGTGGTACAGCGCTGTGGTTTTAGTTTGCATTTCTTGATGGCTAATGACGTTGGGCATCTCTATATATGCTCGTCCATTTGTATATCTTCTTTTGTGAAATGTCTGTTCAGTTCTTCTGCCCATTTTTAACTGGGCTGTTGTCTTCTTCAGTTTTAAGAGCCAGAAGAGTTTTGATTAGAATTGCAGTGAACCTATACAGCAATTTTGGGAGAACCGACATCTAACAAACTGAGCCTTCTGATGCGTGAACATGGCATATCTCGCCATTTACTTGTCTTCTTTAATTTCTCTCAGCATTACTTTGGTGTTTTTAGTAAAGAGGTCTTGCATATCTTTTGTTAAATTTATTCCTAAGTATTTTATGGCATTTTATAGTAACTATAAATGGACTTTTTTGTTAAACTTCACTTCTGGCTTCCTGTTGCTACTATGTAAACATAAAATTGATTTTTCTTAATATTAACCTTGAATTCTCAGCAACCATACTTAATTCACTTCTTGGTTCTGATAGTTTCTTGTAGATTCCTTAGGATTTTCTAGGTACACAATCATGTCATCTGCATGTAGAGACAGTTTTACTTCTTTCCCACCTTTACACTTACTTCTTTTTTACCCCTTATTGCAACGACTGAATAGTGACAGTGGTGAGAAAGGGCATCCTTGCCTTATTCCGCTGTAAGGAAAATGTTCAATATTTCACCATGAAATATGATGTTGACTGTAGGTTTTATAAGCCGAGCAACTCACGGGCAGAAAGGAGGGTGCAGTAGTTACTATCTCAGTTAACTTAGGACTCCTATAAGAAACTCAAGGGGGGGGTGGGGGGTGTGGGGAGCAGTGTGAAAATTTCCAAAAATTCCCTGAAAGAGTAAAATTCCCCAACTCACTCAGCCTCTTCCAAGGGCACCCTCATTCCTCACCTCTTTCAAAGTATTCACCCCAGACATCTATAAGATCCCACAATCAGGGGCTAGAGATAAGAAGAACAGAGATTAATCATCAGAGAGCATACCTGAGACTGACTGACTCAGAACCACACGAAGATGGCAGCTGGCTGCTCTAGAGATGACCAGAGGTGCACAGCAGAGAATAGTATTTTATAGCTTGATGAGAACGCTGCAGTTGGGCAAATTACTTTACATCCCTCTAACAATTCCTTTTTTTTTGGGGGGGGGGGGGGGAGGAAGAAATAAGGGATAAGAATAGTACTTTTTTTGTGAGGATCAAATAAAATAATATACATAATGCCCTTAGGACAGTGCCTAACACATATGAGTGCTCTGTTAACTATTATTTGAATTTGATGTTAGAAATGTTTCTGGAAACACAAAAGATCTCGAATAGCCAAAGCAATTTTGAGAAAGAAAAACAGAACCAGAGGAATCAGGCTTCCAGACTTCAGACCACACTACAAAGCTACAGTAATCAACACAGTATGGGTACTGGCACAAAAACAGAAATATAGATCAATGGAACAGAATAGAATGCCCAGAAATAAACCCACACACCTATGGTCAATTAATCTATGACAAAGGAGACAAAAATATACAATGGAGAAAAGACAGTCTCTTCAATAAGTGGTGCTGGGAAAACTGGATAGCAATATGTAAAAGAATGAAATTAGAACATTCCCTAATACCACACACAAAAAATAAACCAAAATGGATTAAAGACCTAAATGTAAGAACAGATACTATAAAACTAGAGGAAAATACAGGCAGAACACTTCGACATAAATCCCAGCAATATCTTTTTGGATCCATCTCCTACAGTAATGGAAATAAAAATAAAAACAAACAAATGGGACCTAATCAAACTTAAAAGCTTTTGCACAGCAAAGGAAACCATAAACAAAATGAAAAGACAACCTACAGAATGGGAAAAAATATTTGCAAATGATGCAACCAATGGGATTAATCTCCAAAACATATAAACGGTTCATACAGCTCAATATCAAAAAATAAATAAATAAAAAGTAACCCAATCAAACAATGGACAGAAGATCTAAATAGACATTTCTCCAAAGCCATATAGATGGCCAAAAGGCACATGAACAGATGCTCAACATTGCTAATAATTAGTGAAATGCAAATTGGAGCTATAATAAGGTATCACCTCACACCGGTCAGAAAAGCCATTATCAAAAACTCTACAAATAATAAATGCTGGAGAGGGTGTAGAGGAAAAGGAACCCTCCTTCACTGTTGGTGAGAATGTAAACTGGTATAGCCACTATGGAGAAGAGTATGGAGGTTCCTTAAAAAACTAAAAATAGAGCTATCTTAGGATCCTGCAATCCCACTCCTGGGCATATATCCAGAGAAAACCATAATCTGAAAAGATAAATGCACCCCAGTGTTCACTGCAACACTATTTACAACAGTCAAGACACAGAAGCAACCTAAATGTCCATCAACGAATGAATGGATAAAGAAGATGTGATACACACACATACACACACACATATACACACACACACCATGGAGTATTATTCAGCCATAAAAAAGAATGAAATAATGCCATTTGCAGCAACATGGATGAACCTAGAGATTATCATACTAAGTGACGTAAGCCAAAGACAAACATTATATGATATCGCTTATATGTGGAATCTAAAAAAAAAGAAAAGATACAAATGAATTTACATACAAAACAGAAACAGACCCACAGGCATAGAAAACAAACATGGTTACCAAAGGGGAAAGGTGGGGGAGGGATAAATTAGGAGTTTGGGATTAACAGATACACACTGTTATATATAAAATAGACAACTGACAAGAACCTACCACAGAGCACAGGAAACTATACTCAATATTCTCTAATAACCTATACAGGAAAAGAATCTGAAAAAGGATATACAGATATAGATACATATGTATAATTGAATCACGGTGCTGTACACCTAAAACACAACATTGTAAACCAACTATACTTCACTTAAAAAAAGAAGAAAGAAACAAATGTTTTTGAGTGGCACAGGGTGGCAGTGAAACTGTAAAGAAAGAAGTGTAACAGCATGTTACTTGGCTTTCCAGTGACTAATATTGACACAGGTATAATAAGATGAACACTGTTAGCTGGTTTTCAACTTTCAGAACAAATAATGGAAGATTTAATTAATGGTCATTAAATAAAATATAATTATTAACCTTGGCAAAATAAAAGTGACCAGCTGAGAGATGGAATCAGACAGAACTGAAAGGAAAGGTGGCATTTCTATATGACTTACATTGTACAGAGTCAAAAGATACTGCCTTAGATTAATGAGACCGAATTAAAAAAAAAAAAAAAAAAAAAAGGTCGGGGGTTGGGGGGGTGGATTGTAGAGGTGACCAAGAACAGAAATGGAATGATTATAAATACAGGTGATGGGATGGTAGAAGCAAAGAAAAGCAACATCTATGGTGACAGGAAGTACACAAATATCTTAGGTTCATAAATAAAATGAGGTATAAACATGTTAGAGACACAGAGGTAACCACCAAAAAATTTAAATAGCAGAAATGGGTAAAGATGAATATTATCTTTGAAGCAGAATTAGGTGTACAACAGATGAGGTTGCTTTATGATAAATCTATTGTTTTTAAATCAAGAACATGTAATACTTCGTAAGAACATAAACTTAACATCTATTTCAACATAGTGAAACTCAGATTCTTCAAATAGAAAAGGAATTTGATAAAGAGAAAAATCAGTCTTTAACCAAAATCTTAGATCATTTTGACAAAACTAGGAGATAGGAAGGGTAGAAAAATAAAGCAAGATTTCTTTTTGCTTGGCAACAATGTTATACATACTGTTTAATATTTTATATTGACAAAGATATCAATTCAAATAGATTCTTTAAAAATGTAAGGATATCTTTTAGGGAAACAAGCTGTTAAACTGCCAAATTAGAGCACTGGTTCTCCAACTTACAGAATCTAAAGAAATCTACTATATTTCCACCAAGATAACCACTCACATAATAAAATTTTGCAGCTGCTTTTGACAGAACTGATGACTTAAACCACGAGTTGATTCTTTTTATTTTAATTAATCTTTACTGGAGTATAGTTGCTTTACAATGTTGTGTTAGTTTCTACTGAACAGCAAAGTGAATCAGCTATACGTACACATATATCCCTTTTTTCTAGATTTCCTTCCCATTTAGGACACCGCAGAGCACTGAGTAGAATTCCCTGTGCTATACAGTATGTTCTCATTAGTTATCTATTTTATACATAGTATCAATAACATATATATGTCAATCCCAACCCCTCCTACACCCCTTTCCCCCCAGGAGCTGATTCTTTAAGAAGACCAGTAAAATTGACAAATTTCTACAAAGTCTCGACAAGGAAAATATGAGAAAAAATGAATACACAACATTCCCACTGTCATACAAAAATACTGTCATACAAAAATACTGTCATGACTCTTCTCTTAAAATAAAATTTCTTGACCCTCCCCACATCCTTCTAACTTCAGTAAAATTCACTGCTCTCCTTTATAGTAGAACTCCCCCAAAAACCTGTTTATAATCACTGTCTCCACTTCCCTCTCTCCCAATTTCATTTGGGCCTGCTAAAATCAGGCCTTTTCCCCTTCACTCCATGGGAATCACTCTGTGAGGATCAGTGGCCTCCACATTGCCAAATGGCAAATTCTGAGTCTTCTTAGACAGCACTGTGGCAACATTTGCCAGGTTGATCATTCCCTCCCTGAAATCCTTTCTTCACTTGGCTTCTCATTTCCCACCTCACTATCAGCCCCTTGTCAATTTAGCAGATCCTCCTTCTCCTCTAAATGCTGGAGAGCCAGGGCTTGGTCCTCAGATTTCTCCTCCTCTTTGTAATACTTCCTACAAGAACTCATCCAGACTCACAGTGAGGACACGATCACTCGTGGACTTGCTGTACACTCTCATTTATATCTGGTCCAATCTCCACTATTCTGTTGCATTTCGTACTCATGTATCCAACTGCACACTCAAATTACTACTTGTATGTCTAATAGGCAACTCTCATTTAACATGTCCAGAAACCTTGGTTCCTCCACCTCTAGTTAGGATGTGCATCAAAATATTAACAATGGTTACATCTAGGTAATTTTTGTTTGTTTGTTTTTGCAAACTCTTAACCATAAACAAATTACTTTGTAATCAGAAAAATGTTCAAAGAGACAACAGACCATAAACAAAAAAATGTGCCTTCGGAAAAAATGCGGTTCACATTTCTTTCCGCTGTCTTGAAGGCTCCCAAGGAATTACTTGGGATTACTTTTATTCCCATTTATAATGGATATTTCCTCCACTCATCAATAGATATTGGTTTGTCACTATCTGGAAAATTCACAGGCAACTCTAAAACACAGTAGCCTCCACTGATATCGTCACAGTAATCACAAAAGAATCAATTAAATTTTACAGAAATTTAAAATAAAAAGATGCTTTGATGTGGAAAAAGAGAACTCTGTAATGGGAAAATAAGGAGAAAAGACCCATCAGGTCAGGTCTAGCTCTGTGAAGCTAGTGCATCCTTGAGACTTAAGGAGGGAGCCCCTGCCCTACTTACATCACAAAGCCCTTTGAAAAGGATAAAGTGCTAAACACCAAATACACAGAATTATGAAATGCAAAAGAAAGCCAATTTCAGGTATTTTAATACCACCAGCAGCATGATATTGGAAAGAACAGAAATACTGGGATATAATTAATGTTTTGCAGATATTACCAATGGTGTGATCTGTAAGATACCTGACCTCGCCCACCAGGTTCTCCATAAGGAACACAAAATCAACATTTAACTCTAAGAATTGAATGGTGGGGTGCATTTAACAGCACACTGCCTAGCATAAGATCATTAACATTTTATCATAATCATTGCCATCTTTATGCAAGTGACCAGAAGAAAACTGCATTTTCAGAGGTTCTACAAACCCAAGAGTTAAGCTACAAAATACAGAGATTCCTGAACCTTTTAAGAATGAAATGTCAGTAAGCCTCTAAAGATCTCAACAAGATAAAAAGAAACTACTAAAGCTATACACGTCTGCTCAAGAGAATTGATAATTTCACAGACCCAAAGAATTCCCAACTAAAAGAGCACATTCATCCAATACAATCCACTTGTGCACTTCTGATACAGAGGAGGAAACTGAAGCCCTGAGAGGGTCCAGCAACTTAGAGGTTAAAAAGGTCTTCTGTCCCTAGGTCCAAATATTACATTTCAACTCATACTACATGACCTAAACAGCAATGCTGTGTTGAAGGCGAGGGTAAAAGTGAAGAGGATGAAAAAACAAAGAATAAAGGGAAATGCCTCAAGTATTCTGTGTGTGTGATGAGAACAACGTTAGACAAACAGATCAAAAGGGCATTTAAGGAATAGAAAATTTTCCTTATTACTCAATATTTAGTTTAATTTCTGATTAACACTTCTTGGATTACATAAACAATCTCATATACCATTAAAATAATGTGACACTAAACTATGCTGAACTTGAATCGAAGTCTGCAGTTACACCCAACTACATATGGAAAATTATGTAGGACACAGTGTCAGATATTTCACCAAAAGTCACTTTCAATATAGAATAATTAGTGTTCATGTCCTACATTCATAATGAAATATTCATATGTCATTTTGCTTTCAAACTGTAAAAATTATAACTGTGAATTCACATTATTTATTTCTGATTGTCTAGAGGAAGTGAAAGCCCTAAAACTAGATCTAGGTCAGAATGACCTCTGTAGCTCTAAGAGTTGACAAATATAGTATGCAAAGTAACTGAGAAAAACAAGCAAACCACCAAAAAAGGTGTCCTTCAAAGTCCTAACCATTCCTTAAACACCTTCTTACCCCAATTCATAATACATTTAAGTCACACACAAAAAAAAGGTTAAGAGGAAACAATGTTCAGTACCTACGTTAATTAAATAAGACAGCAGTTACAGTAGAGCAATTAGAAAATGAATCACAGATATGAAACTTCTTAATTTCAGTAGAGGTACTAAATGGAAATGCTTTATTTAAAGATAACCTAATCCACTAATCCCTAGTAGGCACTATAGGGCTAGTATCTCAATATACATAGCTAAAACTAAAATTTTTAAATCTATTTCTTGTTATTGATGTTAACTTGGAAGTCAAAATTACCATCTCTAAAATGGAGATTAACAAGCTATAGACTTTCCACCTGAGCCCTCAAATAGCTGCTTTCCAATATACAGTCACAAGATTTAGTCAAATAAGTAATCATTTGAGGCTTGTAAAAAAATGCTGAAATATCTCTCAGTTCAAATATTATCTGAGGAAAAACTGAGTAGCTAAATACTACTGTTTTTTATCTGAGATGAAAAGTATTTTGGCAGTATTGTCTTTCTAAGTTCTATCCAAAAAAGTAATACCATTTCAGAAGCATTCCGTAACCATCTATCACAGCTATTCGTTATTCTCAAATAGAAAAAAAACTATCAGCAATTATTTTCTATTTTATGAATTTACAACACTAAGTATTTATGCATTTACATTGTCTGTTTGCCTTTCCCATCTATACAAAGCACCAAAACCTGGGACTGAGAAGGAACAAGAATGAAACGTAAAGTCCTCTAAACATATCAAAGTGCTGTAAGCAGTTTAGGAGTGCTACAGAAACACTGTATAAAATTAAACTGGAATTATTCTTAAGTCTTAAAGGAATGGCAAATAAGCTAACCATAGAACAGATTTCCCTCCTAGAAGAAGAATAAGTGTGTAAAGAGGGAGTGATGTTCCTGTTTGTATCCCAGATTCAAGAATGTGGGTTCCAAAGAAACCTGGCCTATCCAAGCAATGAATCAACCATTCCATTCAAGCCAGACTGGCCTCACCACTCAGTAAGAGCCACAGACACCACTGGTGGGCATGCCCTACAGCGTAAGAGAGAGAGTGGTCCTCTTGGTATAGAAACAATTGGAACCTACAAGATACAATTATATATTCTCCTTTCCCTGAAAGTATTAGGAGAATAACAGCAAACTTTAGAACTGTTTAGAGTACTGAAAGAAATATATTCCCTCTACATGTAATTTTTTGGGTAAAATGGGAAATTTTTCACTTTTAAGTCATTTTAAAATAAAACTTATTTAATCTGATTGTAAAAATAATACTTGATGATAGTAGGAAATATGATAAGAGGAAAAAAATCACCTAAAACTCCAAATCCACAGACAACCACATTTTCTTTTCCTACTTAGAAGTATGCGTCTGTATGCAGTGCTGGTATAAGTACACGTAGGAGGTAAGGATGACACTGCTGGCCATCCAGCACCATTCGCCCCCTCCTTTTCTAACCACATCCTGATTGTGCCCACAAATCTACTCTCTACCTGAGGCCATGAGCTTCTGGGGTAGCAAACCCTAGTCCCAAACTGAGACGAATCGCAATCCATTTAAGCCAATCACAGTGGTCCCACTTCCCTTGACACTGACTGATTTAAGCATAAACTTATGCAATGCTGGCCCAACAAAGGAGAGGCTGAGGTGGCGTCTACTATGAGGTCTTTGGAAAAGACTTTTATCACTGATGAAGAGACGTCACAGGAAAAAAAAAAAAATGTCTTCTTCCAAGAAACTTAGTCATATTTACTTGTACGCTTGAACTTGTGGCAGTCATCTTGCAACCATAAGAGGAACTAGCCATGGACAAAATAAAGGCATATCCTGCAGTTTCAACCTTTTCCCGCTGACCTTATTTTTAAATACATACAGACACAGACATGCAACCTTCCTGACCTAACCTCCCTCTACTAAAATCTCTCTCTCTACTCTTCACAACTACGCTTCTCAAAAGAGTGGTCAAAACAAGCTGCTTCCTCCACTAAATTATGCATTCATCATTGACATTCCTAAGGCTTTCTTAATTTCCCAAAACTTAAGCTTCTCATATCCTATGGTTTCAAGGCACATCTTATACGTTGCTATTTTAGCAATTAACACATGCTATTATGGTAATGGTTTGCTGGTCAGATTGTAACCTCTGAAAAGTTCTGTATTGCTAATATCTAGAAAAGTTCCTGGCATATAAAGGCACAAACATCTGTTTCATAAATCAAATGTAAACCCAACACCTAACACATAGGCATACCGCGAATGTTGAAATGAGTTTAGCAACCCTACTATCTACACACACCAGAATATGTGTTTGTGTGTCAGTTGGGGAGAATAACAGCATGGACAGCGAGATAAGAGACCCAAGTGTCTTGAAACTTAAAAACAATTATTCTTTACTTTCCAGGAATCAGAGAGCTGGTCAAAGTTAACTCAATAGGAAAGGGGAGGATGTTTCCACACTGGTGTCTGAGAAGCAATGGCAGAGAGCCGTGCTAGTATCTGAGCAACTCTGCCACCGGTGAGCACTGCTGCCAACCTGATCTAGAGAGGAAAAGGTGTCCCAGCCCCCCTCGGTCTGGAACAGGCAATCAGCCAGGCCAGCCACAAAAGGCATGCCCCCAAAGGCAAAACACATTTTTTTAAAAACCCAAAGAAATATACCTACACCTTGAACAGTACTTGTAACAGTCCAAGAGACAATGAAGTAGGCAAAGTTGGTCTACACTGCAGACTGCTCCCTAACCAGCAGTGCCTTCGGTATCTCTGGATGACAACTGGGAATGAAGGTATGTAAGCAAAGAACCCTATTCAGCCAGGCAAAATGCTTTTCTACTTCAAAAGTCTCTTACTAATGTGGAAAAAACTGATTAAAAGAGCAATGGCTCTTTTCTTACTCCCCCTTCTCATTTTACTAATAAATCCCATCTAGAGGACAACACTGAGCCATGCTGGGAACATGCCTCAGAAAAACAAGAGTAAATAAAGAGACATTAGGTACTTTGAAAATGAACAGTGTCTTGGGCCAAGATTTGATAACCACTTTACATTTTATAAAATATTTCAGTGTAAAATACACACTAATGAAATTACTGGTCTTACTAAAACCCACTTACTCCAAAATGACAACCTAATAATTACAACCTAATAAATTCACTGAAAGACTAATAAATCTTTCAAAGCCACCTATTTTATAGCAAACTCTCTGATGGATAAGTATGTCTCCTCACTGACTTAACTGACTTCCAAAAGACGTTGGCACATTTTAGAGGAGGAATAAGGCATTAAGGATATGAAGATACCAGCAAGTAGGAAGCTGAGTGGATGGGTCTTCCCATTTCTTCAACAAGGGCCTGAGTTCATCTCCTTAGGACAAAAACATCTCCCCTGGGAATCCTAAAGGCTGACCAGTCAGTAAAAAGAAGAGATTAATGGTGGAAAACAAACAAACAAACAAAAAGGCAGAAGAGGGAGGTTAAGACATTCCCCATACTGAGGTTAGTCTATAACCTTAGAGGGGGGTTACTGACAAGGTCCAGGCTACAAAGGAATTGAAAAGACGACCCCACTATGTAAAACACTTTTTAATGCAATTTCACTTCAGTGGGGGATGGGGAAGTGGAGCGCAGCTAACCACGATGACTCTGATCCAATCTAAGAAATGACACATTAAAAAAGTGAAAATGACTTTACCAGATAGAAGCTAGGAATAGTTATCTTCTTACAAAAACATCCTTTGATTGCCAGCTTTCCTAAGGCATTAAGAAAATAAATTTATTTTTAAAAGAATATGATTTGCACACAGCTTCAGCTGCACTGAGGTAACATTTTCTAAATAGTGCCAGTACTGAGAAAGGAGCCAGCAGCCCACCAACCCTACCGCCTGTCCACTGTGCTCCTACGACAGCCATTAACAACCAAAATCCTGGCAACCACTATTTCTTTGTGCCTTATATTTGCCCGGGGACAATTTTTATGATCCTATTAATATTCTCTACACTGTCCTTGATCCTAAATAAAACAAAGGATCTGTTCTAGAGGAGCGATCATGTTAAAGGAAAGTATGAGGTGTAGAAGGGGTTTAACATCTACACCATCCAAATTATCTTTTGCTCAATCCAATTCTAAGTCAATTACAAGGAAAAAAAAAGTCAGAAGACAAATTTTCTTTCTAACCCAGGAGACGAACTAAACGAATGACTTAAATCCAGCTGCTTCCTCAATCCTCACACCAATCACGGAAACAGAAAGCAGAATTCTAAATTATCCAGAGTTTCAACTCGGTTCACATTTAAAATAATTTAAGAAGTACAACATATACTGTTTTCTCCTTCATTCTTTTAAAAATTCCCAAGTTTCAAAACCACAGAACTAAAATGAATCCATATTATGCCACCAGTGCAGCAAATGACAGTTTACTGAACAAACACAGCCAAAGCACATTCAGTGTTCCACGGAGATAAAAACAGCAGAGGTATCTTCACTAAGAAACTCACACTCCAGTCAAAAGGATGGTCAATATGTTTGACACAACCTTTCTGAATTACTAACAGGTGCAAGAAGGCACATGATAAACATACCTACTGTTTATCATGGATAATTTTTCTATATTAGCACAAACATGTCATTTAAAGAAAACACAATACTCAGAAGTAACGGGCAGGTAAATTTACATTCCAAACGTTCACTACAAGTTGGGAATGAGAATCAAGAACTGAGTTCCGTCCTGACGTTAATAAGCAGGAAGTGGGTGGGCAGGTTACTAACCCTGCTGGACCCCAGTGTCCTCACCTACACCGTGGAGAACAGATTAGATGCAGGATGGCAGGTGTTTTTATTTCTTCAAGAGCCAATTCCAATTAACTGGTAATAACGGCCTCTAGGGCATTTTGCTGAGACTGTTAGACTCCTTTAATAAAAGGCCATGTCCTGTGTTCCTTGCGCTCAGAAGCTGGGTGTTTGTTTGAGAGGCTGCTACTGATCTGTCAGAATGTTCACTTGAGTTGTTTTCCCAGTAGCAGCCACGTGCTGCACACTCACAAGCTTCTCCTCACTCTTTCCTCTGATCAGTGGTTGAAATGCAGCTCAAGGAGGCCGCAAAATGTGGCTGTGTAGCCAAGCACTTCCCTGATTCTGAAGAACAGACAATAATGACTAACGCATATTGCTGTTTAATATGGAGCCAGCACTGTACTAACCACTTAACACATATTAATGCACTTAATTTGCAATAACCTCTATGATATAGATTCTATTATCATCATCCCATTTTACAGATGAGAAAAAGAAGCACGACTAAGTGAAGAAACTTGTCTAAGGCTTCACAGCCAGTAAGTAACAGAGCGAGAACTTGACCTTCAGCAGTCTGGCTCCAGATTTCCCACTTTGAATGACTTTGCTTACTGCTTCTCTGTCAACTGTACAGTGATCAAACCGACAACTTCAGTTCTGTTAATGCTATGCACTAAGCCAGAAGCCCAGGTTTCATGGTTGTGTAAGGCTATATTTTATCTGCAGTCATGAAATGTTTACTCTCTCCAAGGGGCCTGGATTCTGGCAAAGAGTGCTCAAAATCCCCATACCTTGGGCTTCGGTAGATTACCTTATTTGGCATATTTTTAAAAATCAAACTAGTTTCATTAGTCATCCATTCCGCCACATAAAATACTCCCTTCATTTAGTAGAACTCTCAGGAAATGTGAGTTTAGGGTTAAAGCAATTCTGCCATTAACAGAACATAAGTCAGAAAATTGGGAGGAAGAGATGTTTCCTAAAACATAAGTCTCGGAGAGGGTCAGCACTGTGAAGAGAATCTCTGACAACTGCTCATTTTACAGGGCTTTGCAATCATTATTCTCAGCATCACTTCTCCAGTACAGGAGTGTGGAGGGCATATGGCCTATGGGATTTAACTGAATGATAAACGTAACCATCACCCAGTATGGTTGATTTTCAAGTAAATCACATTCTCCTAAGGGGGGAAATGCCACTTAAGTGATCTGCTGGATATGTAATCTTATTAATCCTTGTTAAAGGGGCCCCTGGTAAACTTGGCCCCCAAAAAATGCAGACTTCAAGGAGTATCAGTATAGAGTAATTTTTCAAAGGATTTGTTATATACAAATTATACTCCAATATGTAGATTATCTTCTGGTGGTCCCATTACACCCTTTTACCTATTACTACACTTCAGATCGTATTCATGAAACAAACCAACCGCCTGGCTTGTCTCCAAATTCAAAATACATGGTATCATATGTAATGGGCAACTCTGTATTTTTTTGTTATTTCCATTCTCTACATCAACAGTGTAATAAGAAATCTACACTCAAGCTGCTAATCTTTAAAATACAGCATAAAAATAAAACTACATGTGAAATAATAATTAAAACGAATTAAGAACATTTGAAAAAAATGACAGCTTTTAAGAGGAAATCGCAAGTTTTTTAAAAAAACAAAAAGTACCTCAGCTGTTGAAAGAGTGTTACTGGCAGTGGTTAACAAACTCTTTATGTTCCCCAACAGAAAAGGGGAGCATAAATACACATTATATAACATGCATGTATTACTGTGAATCTGTATCTTGAAGATTAATGTCTTTCTTATTATATAGAAAAGTGAATTTTCAAAAAATCAACGGTTTATTATTTTCTTCCAAATGAATCATCTTACATCACCTTAGAAACCCTAATCCCTAAAAAATTCATGATTTCTAATCTCTTCTAGTCCCAAACATAAAGCACCTTTTTCTACTACAAAATGTTTTAGATGAACTACCATCAATAAGAATCAGTCATTCTTCTGACCACAGATAAGGGCCAGATCTCCCCACTCCACATTTCCCTTCCCTAAACTCTGTTGGCAATAGGGACTGTATGCTTGGGTCCTGTGCTCATTTTTAAAGCAAGAAGTAATCATCCAAATATGGGGATATACGTATAAATATAGCTGATCCACCTGGTTGTACAACAGAAACTAACACAACATGGTAAAGCAATTATACTCCAATAAAGATGTGGAAAAAAAAAAAGTAATCACCCAAGATGGAAAGACACCAGTGCCATCACTAAGACGAGACAGATGTCCATATGGTTTGCCTTTCATCAGACAGCGCTTTCAAGACTTGACCCAAAGAGACCCGTTAATTCCACCCACATTCTCCCTTCCTTCCTCTCTGCCACCAGAAACTACCAGTGTACGCATGAAAAGTCAGCGGCCTTGAAAACCAAGAGGAAGGCTCCTTTTGTGTTCTCCTAAACAAATCTTTGTGAAGAACAAAGTAAGTTCACTTTCTCAAATGTATAAACCACACAACAACAAAACCACAAAAGGGAAACAAAAAACTAAGTACAATAAGAAGAGTAAATATTTTTGTTACAATACTATTAAGAGCTGACTCTTAACTGCAAATTTCTTCCTCAGCTTTAAGCTCTCTGCAGCACAAACTTCTCAGGCAGGTCACGAGGCTGCGCTGTGTTTAAACACCACCTCAACGCTACTTGGCCACTTCCTAAGAGCGCTGGCACTTCACCCACTGACTACCTGTATCAACACAGACAACCCCAGCTTCAGGCCTCTGAAGCAACCCCTCTTGAGTGCTCCTTGGCCTTTTATAGTGCAGGCATGTGATGAGCGTATCAGCACCAGCTGTTCCTAATTACCTCTCAGGCTGGGGCGAATGACTCAGCAACCCAACTTTTTTTAAGGAGTCATCTACCTTGTTAGCCAACCAACAAACTGAACAATGGTAAGCCACTTGACACAGCCACTGGTTAAACAACAACAGTAACGTACGATGCCATGCGATCACCTGAACCAAGGCCATCCTACTCCAAGCTGACTCACCAAGTGTCTTTCTCCCCCAGGCTTCTTTAATCCAAAGGCTGCGGTGGCAAGCGCCTTCAAGCCCAGCCCAGCCCAGCCCTTGCACCACTACCCAAGACCAGGAAGCAAGCCGGCCTCTTCCCATTTCTCTGCTTGACCATGTGAAGCGCTCAAGGGCTCTGTCACTAACACGTCCGGTGTTTCCACCCTTTATCTTTCGGAGCCGCTCTAAAGGCAAACCCTCCTGGATATAAGGAGTGTTAGAATACGTGAACAAAGACCTAGTCTTTGGCACCCTCCGGACCCAATACTGACAGAATTCTCCCCAAAGACAGGCATCCCTACAACACAGCCTTTGTTCCTTCAAGCGTGACATGGTAGCTTGTTTTTCCCACACACGTTCTTTCACAATCACTACTACGCTATACCTTGAATCAGCCCAAACGCAGCGCAGAAGGTTCTCTGCACAAAAGCCTTCTGCACAAGTCTACTCAATGACATAAACCCGCCGTGCAAGAATGAGAAAGCCGCGGCACTCGCGTTGCATGAGACGAGCGCAAAGCTGGAGTCTCCACGATCCACAGCCACTTACACCCGACTGCGGGAGTCTTCAATTACAACCTGCGGGCAGAACTCCCACAAAGGGGAGCCCCGGGATCTCCGGGCCCCCCAACCCACCTTCGCTAAGCCCAGCCCCGCGAGGTGGGATCTCTGCTCCGGCCCACGACCTCGGCCTTTCTTATGCGATTACACGCGCGACCTGCACCCGGGCTGGGCAGACGGGAGGCAAACAGCTCGCCGGACCCGGCGGCGGCCGAGGGTGCTGGGAGTGGGTGGGAGGACAATACGGAGTCGCGCCGGCCGCGCGGGCGGTGCTGATGTGTCACAGCCCCGGCGGGCGGGCGGGCGGGCGGCGCGGCGGGGGGAGGCCGGGCTCGGACCCGGGTGCCCGAGAGGCGGGGTGGGGGAGGCGGAGCGGGCGCCCGGGCCCCCGCCGCCCCGGCGCATCCCGGCCCCCCGCCCGCCGGCCCGGGGTAAAGTACAGCGCGGGCGGGTACACAGCGGCGCCGGCCGCGCGCGGGGCCACGGAGCGCCGACCCGTCACCCCTTCCGGCGGCCGCTTCCAGGGACGGGAGCCGCGGCCGCCCCCCGCGGGCCCCGCTTCCTGCCCCCCGCCCGGAAAGCAGCCGCCCGGGGCGCCCTCGCCGCCTCCCCCGGGCCTGCCCGCGCACCGCCCCTCACAGGCCGGCGGCCCCGACCGCGCGCCGCCGCCGCCGCGCGGACCCTCCCGGGAAAGGGCGCCCGAGACAGGGGAGCCACTCACCAGAGCCGAGGCGCTGCGCGGCCCGACTGACGGCAGCGAGCGAACCCGGCGGGCCGCGCGGGCAGCGATCAGGTGACTCACTCCCTCCCAGCGGCCGGCCGCCCCCTCCCATCCCCTCCTTTCCCCTCCCCTCCCCTCCCCTCCGCCGCCGCGGCCACCACCCCCTCCCTGCACCGAAGCCCCGCCCGCTCGAGGCCCCGCCCCGCCCGCTCGAGGCCCCGCCTCGTAGGCCTGCCTCGTGAGGCCCCGTCCCTCCCTCTCTGTAGCGCCTAAACACCGCCCTCACTAGCGGCCCCGCCCCGCCGGCCGGGAATCCTCCGCCCGAGACTCCCTGCGGCTCCCTCAGTTCAACCTGAGGCCCACGCGCGGGGATGCAGCCGGGGACCGCGCGAGCCCGGGGCTGAGCAGGCCTCGGGGAGGCGGTGGCGGGGTCCCGCAGCCTCCGTGGGCGGCGCCTCTTTGAGAGCACAGCCCGCAGCCTGAACGAAAAAAGCCACCGAAGGACCACCTCCTCCCTTCCTGCTGAAAGCAGAAAGGAAAAGCCTGATGGCCTGCTCGCTTTCAGTGTTGTCCGGACACCCGGAATCGAGTGCCAGCGGACACCAGCAGGGAGGACGAACGCCGGCCACGTCCCTCCACAGACCAGACCCCCTCAGCGGGGGATAGCTTCTGGCAGCCCCCGCGGCAGAGCTCCTCTGCTGCCTTCTCCCGGGGGTGGCGGAGCGCAAGTTATTTGAGCTTGCTGATAGGGATGCACCAAGAGCATCCAGGATTTTGTAGAAAGCATCTGGCAGCCCCGCTGTTGTCTGACAGTGAAAACAATGGCGTCGGCTAACAGGTGTTCCCTTTAAGCGGTGGCTGCCAGGAAACTTGGAGCCAGGTTCAGCGCCCAGTGGTGTCAGCCGGCTCATCTCAAGCCCTGGTCAGGCTTTCATCGTCTGCTGCTTATTCCGGTTTATCCAACTGTCAGTTGTAAAATTAAGTTCCCAAGCCATTTAGCATCTGTGGAGTTCAAAGCACTGACTGTGCGAAAAGATGCACACCTGGCAAAGCCTACACTTACCAATCAATCTAAAGGGAGACCCGACCGCACTGGCAGTGTGCCAACCGACCTGATTGGAGTTCCGGGTCTTGCAAAGGGATTTTGCCTTTGGTTTTTGGGTTCGGGTGGAAAGACAGAAAGAAACTGATGGCTGGAGAGCATTAGCACCAGAATGTGTGAGCTCATTCTTGCACACAGGAGGACCTTCCAGAGCAAAAAAAAAAAAAAAAATAGAAAAAAGAAAAGGGTACCATGTTAATAAAATCAGGTATTATAACTAACATGACTGCGTTTGTACTCACAGGCTGTGAGACTTAGGGACATTTGAGTTACATCCAAAATACATGAGAAGGGGACTTCCCTGGTGGCACAGTGGTTAAAAATCCGCCTGCCAATGCAGGCGACACAGGTTCCATCCCTGGTCCAGGAAGATCCCACATGCCTCAGAGCAACTAAGCCTGCAAGCCACAACTCCTGAGCCTGAGTGCCGCAACTACTGAAGCCCACACGCCTGGAGCCTATGCTCCGCAACAAGAGAGGCCATCACACTGAGAAGCCTGTGCACCACTCAAAGAGTAGCCACCCCCCCGCCCTGCCCCCCGCTGCAACTAGAGAAAGCCTGCCTGGAGCAATGAAGACCCAATGCAGCCAATAAAAATAAATTTATTTTTAAAAAATACACGAGAAAATTACAAGTGAAATTGTGTGGGAGTCCGAGGGGTGAAGTGATTCACTGTGACCCAGAATCCGGGCAGGGGGTAACATTTGCATTGGGTCTTAACTGGGAAGAATAGGGCCCTGTAGTCCAGGGAGGAAAGAACATATGCAGTGTAGTCCAGACGCAGGAGGTAGATGGCATTTCAGGCTGCCTGAGTTCATGGTGGGGTAAAAATATTTAGTGAGAAAGGAGGAAAGAACAGTTGGGAATAAACATGAAAGAACTGGGGTTCTTACACGCACCTGAGAGTTTTTGAGGCTTCACTCACCTTCCACCCAAAGCCAGTGGAATCCTAGTCTTCCTCCCACGCCTTTGCAGTTTCTTCTAGAGGAAGAACAGACCCTCTTCTTTGGGAGGAACTCTTCCTTCTGTACTCTCACTAAATGTCAGTGAAAGTTTCTAGCATGTTCTCTGATACGTTAAAGTATTTGAAAAGTCTTACAAAGATATATCAAGGTGTTGAGAATATCAAGGCTGTTAGGAGTTAATCTCAAACATTAGTGTTTGTAAGAATCTCTGGATAGCCAGAACATGGAAGCAACCTAAATGTCCATCAACAGAGGAATGGATAAAGAAGATGTGGTACATATATACAATGGAATATTACTCAGCCATAAAAAGGAATGAAATAGTGCAATTATTAAAAATAGTGTGGATAGACCTAGAGACTATCATACAGAGTGAAGTAAGTAAAAAGGAGAAAAACAAATATATAATATCACTTATTATATAAGTGGAATCTAGAAAAATGGCACAGATGAACTTATTTGCAAAGCAGAAATAGAGACACAGATGTAGAGAATAAACTTATGGATACCAAGAGGGGAGGAAGGGGGGATGAACTGGGAGATTGGGATTGACATATATTCACCACTACATATAAAATAGATAACTAGTGGGAAGCTACTGTATAGCACAGAGAATTCTACTCAGTGCTCTGTGGTGACCTAAATGGGAAGGAAATCCAAAAAAGAGCAGATATACGTATACATATAACTGAATCATTTTGCTGTACAACAGAAACTAACACAACATTGTAAAGCAACAATAAAAATTTTTTTTAAAAAATCTGGGGTACTTGTTAAGAATGCAGATTCTTGGGCTCTGCCCCCAAAGATTCTGGTTTTGTAAGTCTGAATGTGACCCAAGGATCTGCATTTTTAGTAGTGATGCAAATGGTCTTCAAAATGCACTTGAGAAGCACTGAGTTAAAGCTTATGGTGTATAGTAGGTGCAGGGCAAAAAATAAAATAAAGCTAGAGAATGAAATAAAACCAAGTCACAATGGGAAGGCTTCATGCACCATGCCTAGAGTTTGAACCTCATACCATGGGCTGAAGGGAGTGTGTAAAGGTAGTTAAGTCATGTGATTGCTTTTAGAAGCTGATTCTAGAGAAACTCATTCAGTTTCCATTGCCTGAACTCCTTTTGTCTGTAAATATTCATTCACTAATTAAATCAATGAAATTTGGGGATGGAACAAATTAAGTTTTAAATTGTAAGAGATTACCAAGATAAAACAAGAATAGGTCGCCACAACTTGAAGAACTGCCCATTCACACTTCTTCCCTCAAAAATAATTATAAATTAAAGCCCACTACCCCTACCCCAGGTTGAAAGATTTTTATGAAAAATGAACATAATAGAAGACAGGCTTCCTGGAGCAGGATGGGCAAACACACCCTAGTTTTTATCTGCTATCTAAAATGAAACGTAGGGTGAAGGAATGTACCCTCTGACTTGGAATATTCACAACTTCTAAGATTTAAAAAAGGCAGAAATTATAAAATAAGCTACAAGGATATATTGTACAACATAAGGAATATAGCCAATATTTTATAATAACAATAAATGGAGTATAACCTTTAAAAAGTTCTGAGTCACTATATTGTACACCTGTAACTTATATAATATTGTATATCAGCTATACTTCAATTTTTTTAAAAGGCAGTAAAAGAGAAAGAACAAAGACAATATTGGAGCAGAAGAACTTAATGTGACAGGGGCCAAATTGGTGAAAAAGGTGCTACTCAAATATCAGATTTAATGACAACCAAAATGGTTCAATGTACGGTCCTAGTAGGGAAAAATTCTTGTGCCTTCAAACACCAACTGAGGATTAAAAGTGGCCACAACTGTTCTGTCACTTTCTCCATCAAGGAAGAGAATTCATTTTCTATCTGCTTGAATCTGGACTGACCCTGTAACTGCATAGCCAAGAGAACACTGCAGAAGTGATGCTCTGTTAGTTCTGAGTCTAGTCTTTGGATTGGCACCTCCCACTTCCTCTTTGTTGGGTCCCTCCCTCTCCGAAACAAGCCACCATGCTGTGACAAGTCCAGCAGGGACATGTGTAGCTGCTCCAGTCAACAGCCCTAGCAGAGCAACCAGCCAGGAGTCGCATGAAATCTGTCATGTGAGCAAGCCACCTTGGATGTTCTATTCTAGTCAAGTTTATACATGACTCAAGCCCCAGCCAAAAAAAAAAAACACTCCCAACAGAGCCCAGTCAACTCATAGAATTATAAGATAATAAAATGATTGCTATTTTAAACCACTAAGTCTTGGAGTGATTTGGTTAAAGACAATATCTGATGATAGAGTAGAGCATGAAAATGTAGTTAAATTTGTGAGAAGACCCACAAGGCCAATGGTCAAGGCTTAGAGGAAAGTTCAGATAAATAAAACAGAAAATATGTAGAAGAGACTGTTGAATTTTAAACCTGTGTCAAGCTCCTTGATCTGAGCTGGCATTTGAGATTTTCCTCCTTTACAAATTAATTTTGCCCCAAATTTCCCTCATTCTGCTGTATATATTTATATAATTAAGTAGAGAAATTGTTATTCTCCCAAAAGCTAATGCTAAAAATTGTACCTAAAATATATATACACACACATATACACATATGTATATGTATACATCTATATATATACATACACACACAGAAGTGCTTATGGGTAGAAGGTGAGACCCTCAGGATTCTGAGTGTAGCCTGACTGCTTGGCACCCAACTGGGG
Organism: Hippopotamus amphibius kiboko; assembly: GCF_030028045.1. Classification (NCBI taxonomy): domain Eukaryota; kingdom Metazoa; phylum Chordata; class Mammalia; order Artiodactyla; family Hippopotamidae; genus Hippopotamus; species Hippopotamus amphibius. The sequence continues at coordinate 102,084,857 of NC_080195.1, read as the reverse complement.
AGGTGAGAGAGGAGAGAGGAGAGTTGAAGGCAGAAGACTGCACAAAGCTTCATGTAGCCAGTCCCTCAAGCCCAAAGTAAAGTTACTAAATGTGTGGTGCAGGTGCCTTCCTGTGGAGCCAGTGATGTTTGTACTTGGTGCTAAGTCAGAAACAGCAAGTAGAGCCTTCAAGCACAGTCGCATGTCTGCAAAGGGCAGAAAAATCCAACCTGATAGCTTTGTTACATGTATTTGTTGATGTTTACATCTGGAATTATACCTGCAGCTCTTGGTCTTTTATCTTTAAAATTTATGCAGGGGTTAAATTCTACTTCATAATATATTTGTTTTAATAAAAGTGTTCTCAAATTTTTTTTTTAAGTAAAACTGACAGAACTAGTAGAGGTGCCGTATTTTAACTCATAGTTTTTTTTACCTCCAACATGCATCATTTCACTCACCTAGAGCAGTGGGTCTCAACAGAGGCCAGTTTTGCCCCCCAGGAGATGTTGGCATTGATATGGGACAGGGGTCATGGGGGCGGTGAGGAGGGTAATGCAACTGGTATTTGGTGGGTAGAGGCCAGAGATGCTGCTAAACATCCTACAATGCACCAGCAAGTCCCCATGGATAAAATACTTTGTGAATAAAGACTCATTCTCCATTCACAGCAAAGAATTCTCTAGCCCAAAGCATCAATAACGTCAAGGTTGAAAAACCCTAACTTAGATGTATGCATGCTCCAATATGAGAAATGTGTATATAAATTAAAAGAAGGAATAAAGGGGAATAAGTAAGTGGAAAGAAAATACAAATGGAGCCAGGGAAGGAGCTAGAAGTACGTATTACAACACAGGTATCCTTGACGATGACCTCCAGAATTCTCCTAGCAGCCAGGTGAAAAGGGAAACTTGTTAGGTCGATAATGAGCTAACTAGGGGTTATATAGGCTTGACCACCGTGGGAGGAAGAAGTACTGGACTGTGAGAGAAGAAAAAATGGACACAGCCTGTGACCCCCATCACAATACCACGTTTCCTGGACTGGAGTGCCATATGTAGGAAGTACTTTGAAAACAGAGTAGAATGACTAACCTCTGAGATTTAAAATTTATCATATAAGACGTCTGTGGGGTCAGAGGAGAGATATACATACTACCATAAAGAGATAGAACCGTCACTTGGGGGTGCTCGATTTTCGCCGCTGAATACTCCTGATCCCAGTCTTCCTCACCCTGCTCTGTGCCCGGGAGGCTGGTCTCTAGGCGCGCCATGCAGAGGAACCCCTGCTCCCTCACTTCGTGGTGGTACTTGGGTAACCAGAGGTATCAGCCCAAACACAGCTGTCTCCCTTCCCCGGCGGTAGACTGGCACTGGCTATGTTCTTCTAACAAAGGCCCAGCAGCTCTCAGGCAACCTTTACCTAGAGCGACAGCCAAAGCAACATCTTTCTAGGTGTGGTGATAACTCCCCACCTTGGTTAGTCCCAGGGTGCGTCTTGTCCCTTGGCCGGTTAGCTGCCCTCATCTTTGTAAGCAGTCCTGTTTCCTGCCAGTTCCGGGGCTTATTCACCAGGTCAAGACTTGGGGATAACCAGAGTAAATATATTAACCCATACAAGGAAAGAATGTGACTGTCAAAAAGAGGAGTACGTCAAAATCTGAAGCCAACTAGAGGGGAGCCAGAGGCACAAACACAGGCAACACTTGAGGGTGAGGGTGTGTCAGCCAAGGACCCAGTACAGGTAGCCCCTGCTTTTGAAAAGTTCGTTTTACACCACTTTGATTCTACCAAATACCTACATTAGTACTTATTTCTGATAACCAAAAGAAATCTAAAGAGGATTTTTATTTTTGAGAAAAAAGGGAAAAGTGAAAATAGCGTTCCGCTTCTGTTTTGCTGTAGAGGCAGCGCGCACCCTGAGCATCGAGTGGCGCCACCCAGCCGCTTCCCCGGGAACTACACCCAGCATCTCAGCATTGAGCCACTATAGCTCGGACCTGTGTCTGAGCATGTTTATTTTGTGCATTTGTTAGCAAGATGTGTCCTAAAGTAATTACTTCTTCACTTTATGTCATTTCAGCTTATGAAAGGTTTCATAGAAACACTCAACTTTTTCCGAAAGTGGGGTACCTGTATTCTATTTCGGGTACTGTTACCTACAGGACGTGGGGAGGATGGAAGCTGAGGGCGATACGTGTCTTGGTTCCATTAGATTAGCCACCTAGGTCACCCCATTTACATCGCTCTTTGATTTCTCTCTAATGATTTGCTTTGCACATACATCTGCCTACGAGGAGAGACCCTCTGATTAATGAGCATCAACATTTGGTACATTCGCTGGCAACTATTCTCATCATAAACTAATAAATCATCTTTCCAGTTTTCTTCCCGCCTCTGCAGCTTTGGGCAACTGAGTGTGCATCCGAAAGACAGATCGCCGCTGATAGGTCCACAGTTCAGATTTCTGGTCTGCAAGTACAAAATCGTACTGAGTGTGACAAGGTAAAGCCCAGGGTGACCTGGTCCAGGTGGTACCTCCTGTGAAGGTCACCATATTCATCACAGGTGACCTTTAGATCAGGGACACTTTGTTCCCCATTTACTTCCCTGTCTCTAAATCCCTTTTTGGCAGACACTGCTAGTTGTCTACTCAGTATCCATTCCCCCTTCTTCCTTTCTATTCCTGATTGGATGTGTGCTTAAAAACACTTGAAAACACCTCCCCAGACTCCCTTAGGCATGTGACCTACTTCTGGTCAACCAGATAGAAGTATATACGCACTCAATAGAACTTCTAGGAAAGCGCTTACTTTCATGATAACAAAAGACCAAATCAGCTGGTATGCAATTTTGCCTTCTGCCCTCTCTACCTTGTGTAGTTGCGGTGGGGCTCTTTTCTTTCATCCTTGTGGATGAGAACCACACTCTAAGGATAGCAGACCAGGAAGCTAGAAAAAAGCTCAGGTCCTTGACAGCTTCCTTGGGCAGCTGACCAGCCATGGTTGTGGGGTTCACTGCTCTTACCACACCAGAGGAAGAAAACCCTATTTAGTTAGGCATATAGAGGTGAGCGTATATTACATGAAGCCAAATGCAGCCTTAACTGATGTTTTCTTAATTTTTCAAGGCTTTTCCAGGTCCCCTATATCATTCTGTGTAAATGCACACACTGAGAACCCTGAAGTCATGCATCCTAGGTTATGTGGAAATAAAAGAGTTGTTATACTTATATACAAACTATGCATGTGAGCCCAGAAGCTAGCAAACAGATAGTAGTAAATAGCAGTATGATCATGTGGAGAGTATTAGAAGGACAAAGAATTGATCTTATTATGAAATTACAAAGAATATTATATATTAGTGACTTCTGGATTGCCATATCCTCTTAGATATAACTAGGTCACAAATAAGAAAACAGAGATGCAGTTCAGTCAGTAAAAATACTCTGATAAAATTCCAGGAAATGGCTCCTTTGAAACATGGGACAGCTGCCAAAGGGGGCTAAAAAGGAAGTCAAAATCTCTTAAAACAATTTGATGGATTTTAGCTCTGCAGAAACATTGGGAAGCATAAGAAATTGTATGGAATTATTCTGATACGGTAAACTCTTCCTCTTTTATTGTGCATTTTATAACTGAATGATCAAAGTCTGCATCATAGATTGCACGAATTGAAAGAGGCATATCGACTTACAGCAGCCAAAATAAAGAAATCTACATCTATGCAATGAAGCTGTAGGAATTAGGAGATGTTGAATTCCATTTAGTAGAAGGAAATATCTTTTTATACTAATAATTTGAGAATTTTTTCCTAAGTGAAAGGAGGCTTTAGAATTAATATTAAGCTAAGAGTTCTAAAAGCATCAATTTAAATTGACGAGACCATTAAAAACTGCCTCCTGGCTAAACAAGATTTCCAGAAGAAACTCTATTGGGATGTTTTTAATATCCTTTAGGATAAACAAGGAAAGGAAACCTAGGGCATATTTCTAATAAACTACATGTGCCCCTTGGGTTTTCAAAAACAAGCTCTAACATAATTTGACTTTTTATCCTTAGCAATGAGAGGTCAAGCATAAAACCATTTGCAAGCACCACATGATGTACATAGAAAGGAACCAAAAATAATCGTAGATATTTTTTACCATTTTTAATAGACAAAAATCCATACTTATGTTACCAGATCCAGAGAGATCAAGCTTTGCCTTTCATACATCTCTACCCGGTTCCTGAAATCCCTTGGAGATTAATTTAAAGGAATAAAGGTTTTTAATATTCAGAAGTTCTCTGTTAAAAATTGTTTCAAAGGGCAAGTACATTAAGCCAACTTCAAGCACAATCACAATTACTCTAGTGAGAATAAGCTTACAAAAATACACATGGTGAATGGGGTTCAAATGCATTTGTTATAGGAAAGTAGAAGTAAGTAGAAGAAAGAAGCTATTCTTGGGAGCCATGCCACGTAGAGTGGTATGATGGGGCCAGGAAGAACAGTAGAAGGGGATTAAGTGCTAAATAGTAGGATACTGACAGAGACTGATTCAGGATTGTTGCAAGAGCTGGCACAGCTTTTGGAAACAAGTATTACCTATTCAGTAAAATTTTTATGAAAAATCCATCTTTGAGTATGATATTGAAAATAGCATCCTAAGAAGTTATAAATTCATCATGATTAGTAGAAAAATAAAGGACAAGATGCCACAAAAGTGCAAAAAGCAGGAAAGATTCAGCTATCTCTATCAACCAACATACTAGTGTGTGTGTTTAATACTTGATAAATTACAAAGCATTTTCAGAGATTTCATTTCATTTAATACACCACCCTCTAAGGCAGATAATACAGAAATCATCCATTTTTAAAATGAGGAAGCTGAGTTTTCAGGCCAAAAGCTAGCGAAGGATGCCATGCAGCTCGTTGGGCTCCTTGACTAAGAGCCCTTTCCTCTACCTGAAATAGTTTCCCAGAGGAGCCCATAAATTAGTACAAGTAAATAAATTTGTATCCATGGATTTCAGTATTGTCCTCTTACACTGATTTATATGCATGTTTTAAATCTTTACATAGTACAATGTGCAGTTATAGCCTTTATTTTTTAGGTATGATTTGTGATCATTTCTGCAAAAATTGTCTATCGACTCTATTATAGAATGATTTCTAGGAGATCTGTAAATCAGCTTTACCTGTGATGGTCAAAAATGGCAAAAGCCTGGCCTCTGTGGAGTCCTGCTGGGAGGGCGTATGGAGCAAGCCAGGGAAGGCCTAGAACAGAAGCCAAGAGGAAGCTAAGTTAGGCTTCCTGCCACCTGCTAAGCTGCTCTTCCTTTCTAATGACCAAGTTCAGGCACTAAGTATATACTAGCCTTGAGTCCTTATTAGTCCAACACAGGTTGACAGGGAGTCATTGATGAGAAAGTGGATGGAACACAAATCAATGCAGGCTGCTTTGGGAGGGAATCCTGTCCTTGTAGGAAGGCATTTCAGCATAGAGTTTACAAACAAGGACTCCAGAGCCGAACTGTTTGAATCCCAGCTCTACTTCTTAACCGTTTGACCTTGTTTCTTCAACTATAAAGAGGGTTATGCTCTTAGGATAGCTGTAAATATTAAATGATTAATGTACAGAGAGCGTTTAGTACAGCACATAGCACAAACTGCATAAGTATTAGCTTCATTATTCTGGAAGCCAAGAATATTTTAGACATATAGACAATTTGCTGATTCTAAGAAGAGAATAGACAGCATGAAGAAGGGAGATGATGACACAGCGGATTTTGTACTTCTGCAGTTATATGATGGAAACACATTTATTAGTGTGCAACTCTCCAAGAGATTTTTATCCCAACTTAAATTTAAATCTGAGTTATTAACTAGTTAGATGCTAGTTTTCAGAATACGGAATGAATGTGTATTTTGAGATGAGCATCTTCTAAGGTGAAAACAAAACCACAGAAACTGGACTTCCTAGGTGGCGCAGTGGTAAAGAGTCCGCCTGCCAATGCAGGGGACACGGGTTCGAGCCCTGCCCTGGGAAGATTCCACATGCCACGGAGCAACTAAGCCCATGCGCCACAACTATTGAGCCTGTGCTCTAGAGCCCGTGAGCCACAATTACTGAGCCCATGTGCCATAATAACTATTGAAGCCCACGCGCCTAGGGCCTGTGCTCCACAACAAGAGAAGCCACTACAATGAGGAGCCTGCGCACCACAATGGAGAGTAGCCCCCGCTCTCAGCAACTAGGGAAAGCCCGTGTGCAGCAACGAAGACCCAACGCAGCCAATAAATAAATAAATAAACAAACAAATATTAAAAAAGAAAAAAACCCACAGAAACAACTCCTCAGGGAATGAGTTGGGGATATAGTGGACAATGTGGGTGATCCACCCAGGCCCTCAGACCCCTTTACCATCCTTGTGCATCACTCCAGCTTCCATGTGCTTTTGCTCCCAATGACCAGTACCTGCAGCCCTTCTTTAGAAGACTCCCCTCCATCTACTGAAGCAACTCCCCCAAACTCCACTGCACATGCAGACCCAGAAATGCCTGCGAATTGACCTCCCCTGGGTCATAGTTAGCTGATGGGGACAGAAGTAGGGAATCCCAGATTCCTTGCCTCAGTGGGTACAACTCCATGGTCCAACTTCATCTCCAAGTTTCCCCAAAAGATCAGGCTGAGCCTACCTTCTGCAGGGCTTTTGCCTAAGATCACACCCTTGTTTGTCTTCCTCCCCTTCCCTATTCTTCTTCCTTCACTTCCTTCCTGAATTCCCCTGGGAGGGAACAATAAATAATAAACAAATGACTTACACATGAATCCTTGTCTCAAGGTCTGCTTCTGGGAAACCTGACCTAAGACCTAAGAGACGATGCTTTTTGTCTTATTTTATAATAAACGCTTGGTAATTAGGGCAAGCTCTGAGTTTAAATCTTGCTTTACCACCTAGCTGTGCTAACTTTTGCGTGCCTGTTTCCATCTGTGAATGTTTTCAGTTTAAGTAGTATTTCATTTCTTCTTAACACGACCAGAACTCTCTTAGATTTTGAGTTGCCTCAGTAGAGGAACACACCAACAGTTGCTGAATGCTAGGCAAAGAATACATTATGTTACAGCATTTAATCTTCACAACTAAAAGGGGGTGAGTATGCCCATCCCTGTTTCATGATGAGGAATTTGAGGGTCAGAGAAGTAATTAATTTGTCCAGTATTACACTGAATGAATATTTAAATTCAAGGAAGCTTATAAAATGTAGAGTTATGAGAAGGACTCACAAAAAGATAAAATTCTATTATGCATCATTTGTTGTATTAAGAATATCTGTACTAAGGAAATTCTCAAAAGTAGACTGTAATCAAAAGTTGACTTCCAAATGTCCATCAACAGAAGAATGGATAAAGAAGATGTGGTACATATATACAACAGAATATTACTCAGTCATAAAAAAGAACACAATAATGCCATTTGCAGCAACATGGATGCAACTAGATATTTTCATACTGAGTGAAGTAAGGCAGACAGAGAAAGAAAAATATCATATGATATGCTTATATGTGGAAACTAAAAAAAGGATACAAATGAATGTATGTATAAAACATAAATAAGGTCACAGATGTGGAAAACAAACTTATGTTTACTAGGGGGTAAGGGAGGGGAAGGATAAATTGGGAAATTGGGATTGACATATACACACTACTATATATAAAATAGAAAACTAATAAGAACTTACTGTAGAGCACAGGGAATTCTACTCAATACACTGTAATGGCCTACATGGGACAAGAATCTAAAAAAGAGTAGATACATATATATGTATATGTATAACTGGTCCATTTTTCTGTATACCTGAAACTAATACAACATTGTAAATCAACTATACGCCAATAAAAACTTTTTTTAAATGTTGACTTCCTTCTCAGGGGTCTCTTTCCCACTCTCTCCTCCCCACCACTTGACATATCTATACACACAATAGTTAAACAATGACACTCTGTTGAATGAATAAGTGCATGAGCAAATCAGCAAAGAACAAGGAAGTCACATATTCTATAGTTTTTATTGAACTATAGAATTCAACAGATGGCCTTCTTGCTGCTGCAGAAAAAAAGTTCATTTATTAATTTTAAACATGTATCTGTATTTGGCTGCTATCAAAGAAAGGCATAATTGGGAAATTCAATCACAGTGTTTGGATATTTTAAGGTAATTTTTCACCCATGGGAGTTTTCTATTTTGTCAGTTATGTGCCTGGTGTATTTCTTAGAAGACAAACTTCTTTTCTACAGTTTACAGCAAATGGTTAGCTTTACGGGGAAATCAATTTTATTAACACATGTGTATGTGTACTAAACGTATAAAAATAGTAAGGATGGAGAGATGAGTGCCTATGTTTTCCCAAGTGTTTTCATAAACCCTTTCAACTCTTCAAAAATGGAGTGGAACAGAAATATGCTGAAAACTAAGATTCTTCAATCACAAATTAAAAACAAATGTTGAGAAAGTGCAAAGTTATAGGAAGCAGAACCCACTGAACATTTTGCTAAAGGATGGCAGTTCAAACTTTTCAGGAGAGAGAAAAGGGAGCAGATGGAGAATGGTCCACTAAGTATAACAGGCAGGAAGGAAAATCAGGGAAGGTTGTGTTTGGGGGAGGGGGCTCTCAATGTTAAAATATGGTGGGAAATTAAAGGAATGAAGTCAACGGAACCATTGGAAGTGTGGAGAGAGACTTCCAAGGAAAACAGTAGTGATCGTCTCCCTGAGATGGGGGCCAGGAACAATTCTCTGCAAGTTGTGATTAGCATAATTACCAGGGTAAAGCAAACAAGAACTCAAGGGTGTTAATACAGGCACTCCAAAAAGCAGACGCTGAGAGGAGATTAAACATGCGAGTATTTGATTGGGAGAAATGCCTGCGTGAAAGGAGGTAAGGAGGGAGCCAGAAAAGACTGGCAGTGTCATCACACTCCAAAAGTCTGACCTCAGGCAAAGGAGAGCGGAGGAGAAGTTTGCATGGAAGTGTCCTAGAAATGGGGTGCAGCCTAGTGAGAGTTCAGTACAGGCATCAGGATGTCCTTGGGCCTAAACTGACACTGGTAGGAGTCTGATGGCTCCATGAATAGGTATCGCACTCCATCACTGGTCTCGAACAAAGGTACCTTTACACCCTTGGTGCATTACAATTATGGCCCTACAGTTCAAGGTCTAGGAGGTACATTCTCATGACCACTTTATTGAGTTTCCAAAAAGGCTCTGAATATTATAAAGTAATATCCCTTTTATTTTCAGAGTTGCACAGAAAAATAATGCAACTAGTCACCTTTTATTGAGCACTTGTGTGTACCAATCACTGTGCCAAATACCTATATTTTTTTTCTCTTATCATCCTCAGAGCAGCCTTATGAGGTTAAAGGACTTCCCCGATAATAGAAAATTAGTAAGGCGTAAGGCCAGGGTCCACCCCAGGCATTTCGACTCCTGATGCTGATCGCCACTTTGTAAGTTATAATAATAATACCAACTTTGGTGTAGGCAGTGTTGTCGCGAGAATTAAGTGAAATAACTCATGTTAAAGCCCTTGACACGGTGCCTGGCCAGGTATTAAGAGCTCAAGGAACGTTGCTTTTTTGTTTGTTTGTTTTGGTTTTGGTTTTAAATTTTATTTATTTATTTATTTATTTATTTATTTATTTATTGGCTGTGTTGTGTCTTCGTTGCTACACATGGGCTTTTTCTCTAGCTGTGGCAAGTGGGGGCTACTCTTTGTTGTGGTGTGGGGGCTTTTCATTGTGGTGGCTTCTCTTGTTGCGGAGCACCATCTCTATGCACGTGGGCTTCAGTAGTTGTGGCATGGGGGCTCAGTAGTTGTGGCACATGGGCTTAGTTGCTCTGCAGCACGTGGGATCTTCCTGGACCAGGGATGGAACCCGTGTCCCCTGCACTGGCAGGTGAATTCTTAACCACCATGCCACCAGAGAAGTCCAGGAACATTACTGTTATTGGGTAGTTGAGCCAGAACTCAGATACAGCTCTGATTGATGCCAGTGTCTGTACTCTTGGCCACTCCATCAATGTAAATTCAGTATTTCGATCAGATAGTATTGGGAGCACCTGAAAAGGCATTAAAAAAGAAAAAGGAGGGCTAGACCTAAACCTTCTTTCAATAAATAGTATCTGTCACACAGATAGAATTTAGTGATAGGAGATACTAGAAATGTAAGGTATGCTTCCTTTGGTTTCCCAGGGAAGAAAGTCACATAGGTGTGACCCATTACTGCATATTCATAAATAGAAATATGTAAGATTTCTGAGACTGCCAATGGGAAAAAGATGACACAAGTTACTCTCCACATTCTTTTAAAGGAAAGCAGAAAGGAAAAAAGTGTTTGCAAAAGCAGGCATCTGAATTTCTGCTTATGGCCAAGACAGAATAATAGGGACAAGATCTACACTCCCACAAGAAACATCCAAGGAATCCAAAAACAATATGAAACAATGGTTTTTAGACATTGGATTCAGACAACATAGGTCGTGCTCCCTCAGAGAGGAGAAACACACAAGATGAATTCCACGAGTGTCCCAGACTACTACCCAGAGAGAGTGAACCCAGGTGGAGCCTCTTGTTCAACCTGGGTTGACGAGATGGAGCTGGAAGTAGGTAGGCTGGAGAAACCAAGGCAGCTGGAATTCATAGAGCAGAAAGCTGAAGAAACAGAGCTGCACAGAGAGAGAACTGCAGCAATCTACATATAGTCCCCCTCAAGTCTTCAGCTTAGTGATGGTCAGTGCATGCCTGTGAGGAAAATGCTGCAAGATGGGGGAAAGCCACCCAAAAGGAGCAAAAGGAGCAAATACTGCAGCTCATGGAGGGCTGAGAATAGTTCAGGTTTCTACAAGCCCAAGTAGAAAATCTCATAATTCATAAGGCCTTGAGTACAGCACTCAGGAAGTTATTGCCTCAATAGTGGGGTAAAATTAGCCGTAAACTAAAGACTGCTCTTGTCTTGCTTAACAAAGCTTAAAAGCAAGACTTGAAAAGATCAGACTGTTTTCATAACTTCATCTTAGTAAAAATCAAGGGTATTTATGAGAATAAAAAATTATCCATGACCCTAACATGGTAAAATTCACAATGAACAGCATCCAATCAAATATCACCAGGAATACAAAGAAGCAGGAAAATATGACTAAACATCATAAAGGAAAAAACAATCAATAGAAAAGGATCAAGAAATAATAGGTGTACAAATGGTGGAATTAGTAGACAAGGACATTAAAACTGTTATTGTAACTATATTCCATATGTTCAAGAAGGTAGAGGACAGCTTAAACATTTTAAATAGCATTATTGGATATATTAAAAGACCCAAATCCAACTACTAGAAAAATGTGGTGTTTTAAATGAAAATTCCATTAATTGGATGGGATTAACAGCAGATTAGACACTGTAGAGAAAAGGGTTAGTTAATTTAAAGACACAGCAATAGAAACTATCCAAAATAAAATAGAATAAACAACAGAAGGAAGGAAGGAAGGAGGGAGGGAAGGAAGGAAGGAAGGAAGGAAAGAAGGAAGGAAGGAAGGAAGGAAGGAAAAGACAAGAAAAGAAAGAAGATAAGGAGTTTCCTGGTGGCACAGTGGTTAAGAATCTGCCTGCCAAAGCAGGGGACACAGGTTTGATCCCTGGTGCGGGAAGATCCCACATGCCACGGAGCAACTAAGCCCATGCACCACAACTACTGAAGCCCACACACCTAGAGCCCGTGCTCCACAAGACAAGCCACCGCCATGAGAAGTCCGTACACCACAAAAAAGAGTAGCCCTGGCTTGCTACAACTAGAGAAAGCCTGCACGCAACAATGAAGATCCAACACAGCTTAAATAAATAAATAAGAATAAAACTTTCCTAAAAAAAAAAAAGAGAGAGAGACAGAAGAGCATCAGTTAACTGTGGAACAACCACAGCAGCATAACGTACATGTTATTGGAGTTCCCAAAGGAAGGGAGGAGACAGAAAAAAAAATATTCAGAGATATAATGACTGAAAATTTTTCCAAATTTGATGAAAACCATGGACATATATATCCAAGAAACTCAACAAACCTCAAGCACAGAAAAAGGCATTTTACCACACAATGCAAACAAACGTAGAATGGACTGATTGATTGTACAAGCATAAAAGATGCCAAGATAAGGAGATAACACCCAAAATCATATTCAAAACAAACAATTAAGAGCTCTTATGTAGGAAATCAGGTGAAGTGGGAAACCTCCATCCAATCAATTCAAAAACAGATGAGGTTATATATAAGGAAGGAGAAATTAGAAGAGTCAAAGAGATGCATTTACATACCAGACCATAGCGTAGAATAAAGTCAAGATGAAATCCACAAAAAAGGGTAACCTAAATACCTCACATAATAATGATGGGAAAACAACCTCTTATGGTAATGATAATATCTCTAACCTATTTCTAAGATTTAGGTCTTTATTTTCAATTGCCCCTGGACATGTTCATGGTCCCAAAATTTCTTAGCTCACTACTTCCTCCTTGTTATCTTACCGCATACATCACCTCATTTCCCTCCTCAATTCAAACTCTTTTGTTGTTTACCCATTAACCTGCATTAATGGTATCAACTGCCTTCTGCCAGTCTACCTTGTTCTCATCTATGATTCCCCTGGCTTCCTCAAAACCAATCACCAAATCCTGTGGATTTTTACCTCTGAAATATCCTTAATATCAAGTACTTTTTTCCCCTTCTCTCTATTCCCACTGCTTCAGGCCGTCATCATTTCTTTTCTTTTAATTTAATGTAAACCTTTTATTGAAGTAAAGCATACATAGAGAAAAATAAACAAATCATAAGTGTACAACAACATTTTTAACAGAGTGAACACATCTATTTAACTACCTTTTAGATCAAGATATCAAATTTTTCATAACCCCAGATGAATCTCTGGTGTCGCCTCCCAATAACTACCTAAAAGATATCCATATTCTGAAACTCACACCATAAATTTTGCCTGTTTTTTTCAACTTCATATAAGTGAGACTAAATGGTATACAGTTGTGTGTCTGGCTTGTTTAGCTCTATGTTACTTTTACAAAATTCACCCGTTATTAACAGTAGCCATAATACGCATATTCATTGCTTTGTGTGAATATGCTACAATGTATGTATTCATTTTACTGTTGGTGGGCATTCGGGTTGTTACTACTTTGGGGCTGTTATGAAAAAAGTTACTATGAACATACTCTATACTATAAACATTTCTGGTAAATGAAGACACACAATTCTACTGGGTATAAAACTAGGAGTAGAATTGCTAGGTCAAATGGTATGCAGATGTTCAGCATTAGTAGATACTGCCTAACAATTTTCCAAAATGGTTGTTTAATATACATTCCTACTAGTGATGTGTGAGAGTTCCAATTGTTTCACATCCATCAAAACACTTGACATTGTCCATTTTTAAAGTTTTACCCATTCTGGTAGTCATGTAATGATATTTCATTGTGCTTTTAACTTGCATTTTCATGATGTTAATCCCATTTCATAAATGTAATCACCATTTCAAAATCTTATTATATAAAGTCTTATTTTAGTCTCTTGCCATTTTCTATTGGATTATCTGTATTTTTCTTAATGAGTCCCAGGAAGATTTTTTTTTTCAAGTATATATTCTGGACATATGTCCTTTGTCATTTTTTTTCTCATCGTGTGGATTGCCTTTCAATCTCTTAATCAGGTTTGGTTTTGTTTAATCAACTTTAAGGAGGTAAAATTTATGTGCCATCAGCCGCAGAAATTTTAAGTGTGAGTTCTGTGATTTGGGGCAATATATACACATGTGTAATGCCAATCACAGTCTACAACAGGGGTCCCCAACCCCCAGTTGGCCGACCGGTAGCCATCTGTGGCCTGTTAGGAACTGAGCTGTGCAAAAGGAGGTGAGCAGCGGGCAAATTAGCCAAGCTTCATCTGTCGCACCCCATCGCTCGCATTGGCACCTGAACTATGCTCCCACCCTGCCCACATCCGTGGAAAAATTGTCTTCCACGAAACCAGTCCCTGGTGCCAAAAAAGGTTGGGTGCCACTGATCTACAACATCTCCAGTATATCAGAAAAGTCCCTTATGCGCCTTTGTCTTCTCCTTCTCCTCCTCCAGGCAACACTGATCTGATTTCTATTATCATAGCTTAGTTTTGCCTGAGCTTAGGTAAAGGAATCAGAAAGTAGTTTCAACCATGTTACTGCATGTGTGAGTAGTTCTCTCACTTTACTGCTGAGTATGCATTTGTATGGCTGAAACACAATTTGTTTATCCATTCGCCTGTTGAAAGACATTTGGGTTGTTTCAGATTTGGACCGTTGTAGATAAAGCTACTATAAATATTCTTGTACATGTTTTTTGTAGATATATATTTTTAGCTCCCTTATTTCCCTATAGATGGAATTGCTGGGGATAGGATAGGTGTATGTATAACTTTATAAGAAATTGCCAGACAGTTTTTCAAAGATTTGTAAGATTTTACACTTCCATCAGCAATGTGTGAGCATTCCATTTGCCACACATCCCCTCCAATACTTGATACTGTCAATCTGTTAAACACTGAGATCTATTTCCATTTCAGTGACAACTAATAATAACTTTTTCACCTTTTCAAGCATCTATTTCCATCCCCATACTCTTTGGTGTAGTATCTATTCAAGTCTTTGCCCATTGTCTATTGATTATTTATACTTTTATTATTGATGTCTAAGAGTTATTCATGTGTTCTGGATACAAGAGGGGTAGACACACATAGTGAAAGTGAGAGAGAGAGGGAGAGGGAGAGAATGCATTTGATCCCAGCCTTGTCTATGGCTTGCCTTTTAATTTTTTATTGGTATACTATTCTGAAGTCCCATCTATCAATTTTTGTTTTTAGAGTTAGTATTTTTTGAGTCGCATCCTAGAAATGTATGCCAATAGCAAAATCATGAAGCTATTCTCCTATGCGTCTTCTGGAAGTTTTATCATTTTAGCTTTTACATTGAGGTCTATTTTCCATCTTAAATAGATTTTTGTGGCTGGCATGAGGTAGAGGTCAAGGTTAATTTTTTCCCCATATAGATATCCAAATGTTCCACACCATTTATTGAAATTATTTCCCCCATTGATTTGGCTTGGCATTTTTTCAAAAATTGGTTACCATGTAACTGTGGAACCATTTCTGGGCTATTCTTTCCTTTGGCTCATTTGGTCTATCCTTACACCAATATTATACTATCTCAATTACAGCAACTTTAAAGTGTATTTTAAAATCAGGCATGTAAATTATCCAATTTTTTTTTCTTTTTCAGGATTTTTTGGCTATTCTTGGTTCTTTGCAGCCCATAAAAATTTTAGAAGCTAAAAAAATATATTTTTATAAGGAAAACACTCTTTTTATAAGTTATTTATTTATTGGTTGTGTTGGGTCTTCATTGCTGCACATGGGCTTTCTCTAGTTGCGGCGAGCAGGAGCTACTTTTCATTGTGGTGTACAGGCTCCTCATTGTCATGGCTTCTCTTGTTGTGGAGCACAGGCTCTAGGTGCATGGGCTTCAGTAGTTGTGGCACATGGGCTCAATAGTTGTAGCTCATGGGCTCTAGAGCACAGGCTCAATAGTTGTTGTGCGCAGGCTTAGTTGCTCCGCAGCATGTGGAATCTTCTTGGGGCAGGGATCGAACCCATATGCTCTGCATTGGCAGGCGGATTCTTAACCACTGCGCCACCTAGGAAGTCCTAAAAAAATATTATTTAAAGCATTCTGAGATTTTATTCTAAATAGTGTTAAGTCTATGGATCATTTCTGAGGATAATTTATATCTTAATCTTGAATATTCTAATACATGAACATGATATATTTCATACTTATTGAAATATATTTCACTATTTCTCAGCAATGTTTTTGTAGTTTACAATATACTGGAGGTAATAGCCAGTTCATTAAGGCAAGAAAAATAAATGAAAGGAATAACAAATGGATAGAAGTAAAACGTCATATTTACAGTTGATATGCTTTTTATGTAGAAAGTTGTAAGAAAAAAATTTCAACTTACCAAAACCTTAATTAAATCTAATGCTTATGAAGTACTATATGAGAAAATCATCAGTTTTAAAATTATATTAAATTCAACAAGCATTTTTAAATTTTCATCTGTATATAATTCTAAAACATACACACATTTTTTTGTTTTCACCTTTATTAAAAAAAAGGTAGCAAGCTGTAGATAATCTCTTGGCACTTGGTATTTTCCATTTGATATTGTGTTTGTAATATTTTTCCTGTGGTAAGTGTTACAGCATTTTATTAGCTAAGAATGCTGTAAAATAGCAGGGGGGAGGGGGTTGGGGTGGGATGAATTGGGAGATTGGAATTGCCATATACACATTACTAATAAGAAAAAAAATCAAATTGTACACTTTAAATATGTGCAGTTTACTGTATGTCAATTATATCTCAATAAAAGTTCTTTAAAAAAAACTAGAAAAAAATTCATTTAATACTAAGTACTTTCATTCCTGAATAAGGGATTTTGATGTGCCTAGAGAAAGGGTAGTAATAACATTCAAAAGTTAAATTTATTCAAAAAGGCTTTCAAAGCACTCTTTTATTGTTATGCTCATTAAAATTAATTCATAAATAAAATATCAAGTTGAGATGTAAAAAAAAAAAAGAATGCTGTGTAATAGTCTATTGTGTGGTTATACAATAGTTCTTTAATCCACTCTCCTGTTGTTTAGCATTGGGGTTCTTTCCAGGTTTTTGCTATTGTCAACAATACTGCTGTGAACATTCTTACAGGGTGTTCTTACCTTGCCCATCATACATGGGCAAGAGTTTCTCTTGGATGTATTCCTACGGGTAGAATTGCCAGGTCACCTGATATATGAATTTTCAGCATTAAGAGATAATGCCAGCCTATTTTCCAAAGTGATAACATTTATATGCCCATGAGTAACACACAAAACATTCAACAGGTATTCAAGACTTTTCCTTTCTTTTTTTTAATTAAAAACTAGTGTAACCTTAGTACTATCCTTAAAAGCAAATGAGAAATATAGCCGTGTCCTGGAGGAGAACACAATCTAAATGAGAAGAAAAATCATATCTAAAACAATTAGAGAGCAATTCCAAGATATTATATAAATGTTGTGATAGCTCTTTACAGGGCAATATTAAACCTCAAACTTTTTTGTGAATGTACTCCTGATGCTACAAGGACTTGAACTTGTAGTTAGTCCCCCTTAAGCCTCCTTCCAAATGCTCCTTATCAAGGCTGGGGACTTGGTACACACTTCAAAATTCATTTGAAGTTTAATATTTCGTTGTAATTTTCTGTCATTACTCCAAAATATAACCATTTTGTTACAATGTAAAATAATATTTCTATCACTGATCTTTGAGAACAATTGATAATCCAAAATCATGTGACATATTTATCGTTTTAATCTGCTCTTGCTAGCATATTCATAAGTATATATATCTCAATTTAAGAATCACAGTTCTAAGTGGTGGGTATGTCTTGGACTTTCTTGCACGATCTTAGTATCCATTTTTCGAATAAAATAATTTCACATTGAAAATGTTTTCAAACTGTTTCAAAAGACTTTCTTCACACCACATGCTGCTTTTGAAAAACAAGTACTTTCTTAATGTTGAAGTGTCATATTTACTTTGAAGGGACAGTTTAAGTGTGTTTATTTGTCAAAAGTCTGTGCTATATAGCAGCAGTTCCCAACGTTTTTGGCACCAGGGACCAGTTTCGTGGAAGACAATTTTTCCATGGACAGGGTGGGGGTGGTGGGGAGGGGGGAGGTCGGAATGGTTCAGGAGGTAATGGGAGTGATGGGGAGCGATGGGGAGCGGCTTTGCTTGCTCACCGGCCGCTCACCTCCTGCTGTGCAGCCTGGTTCCTAGCAGGCCAAAGACTGGTACCAGTCCATGGCCCTGGCGTTGAGGACGCCTGCTCTACGGCATTATTCTAACCACCATTTATCTTTACAGGAAAAGTCAGTGACTCTGTATTGTTTGTATTATGCGTGCCATCTTTTGATGCATCTTTTAATCACGTTGGCAAAAATTGTCAGGGACTTCTGTTATAATCTGTGTATTACATATGAGTAAAGCTGAGTTTATATTTTTCAGTTTTAGGCAAATTAAATAAATAAAATGGAATCTCTAATATTTTCTTAATTCACCTCCATTGTGGAGCCCAGTGGTCTGGTGAGTAATGAAAGTAATGTCTATTTTTCTGCTTTCTTTTCTTCTCTTTCTCTAACAGCCTACAGCACACTATTGAGAAAGGGAAGAAGGGGATGGAAATTTCTATATTTTTTCCCAAATATCTGTTCTATTTATTTGATACTATTAAATTAACATTTGATACTGTGTGATGTTGTTGAATTTTACCTATCTTTTGGAGTTTTCACTGAAAGTAGCGAAATAAAGTACAATATTGTGCTCACAATTCTGTAATTGTTGTGTTGAAACTCATTTTTAGTCTTTTTCTGATTAGTCTTTAGTGAGCTAGAGTGACCAACTGTTCCAGTTTTCCAGGGACTGAGAGGGTTTCTGGCATTTGGGACAGTTAGTGCTAAACCAGGGAAAGTCCTGGGTAAACTGGGATGAGGGGGTTCCCCTTCACTGATGACTGTCCAACTGACTTTCAAATGACATGAGTACCTTGTACTTCTTTTTGCTCGGTGGCTTTTGTCATTTTCTAAGTGAAAGCTTGGAGGAAACTGAGGGCTGGGCAATGCAAAGAAGAGAAATGTTGGGTAGTTTTCAGTTTTCTAAATGATTTTGATAAGAAACGTGCCACAAACCTTTCCTGAAATAATACTTCCATATTCTGAGTAGTCATTTCTTAAAACCCTAAGGTAATTGGCATGAATCTGAATGCTACTTGCTATTGGGAATTTTCTCAGAAAAAAAGGTTGTATAAGCATAAATAAAATTGGATTTTTTTTTAAAGAGATCTGGAAAATTATGAATCTTCCTTTCAAAATGCAGTCATCTAATTAAATGTTTAAATAATGCTTGTAATTGGCATACTAATTTAGAGCAAATTTGTACCGGAATCGTATTTTTATATACTGCATATTTTTGCTGCAAATTGAAATTCTTTATCTAATTAATGTTATCAAATGTTTTTATTCATTTAATTGGAGTTGAAGCATTAAATTGCATATTTTAAAGGGGGATATAGAAATTTTACTTACAGCTTTTCTTTTATGATGTTTTTAGTCAGAGCTGTGAATCATCTCATGTTGAATCAGCAATATAACCCTCAATTATATCATTAGTCCTATGACAAAATACTGTTTTTAAATGATGACATTTCTGAGAATATGCTGCAAATAAAGTGGGAATGTTTTTATATTATAATACGATATTTCAAAATACAAAGTCTATATTATACACTTATATACATATAATCAGAGTGTGTGTGTGTGTGTGTGGATGGGAGGGGCAGAGAAAAAATAAATCCTGACCATTAAGCAACAGAAAGCAGGTCTCTGTTGCTTAGTGTTCTCAAGCTTTCCTGTGCACATGAGTCACCTGGGGAGCTTGTGGACATGCAGATTCTGATTCTGAGGTAGGACTGGGTAGTTGCCAAGATTCCATCTTTCCAGCAAACTCTCAGGTGACACCGATGCTCCCAGCTGCAGACAGCCTTTGAGCAGTGAGTTCTAGTAAGTCTCTATGAGGTAGAATGTAGCCTCTCCCCAGTAACTCTTACAGCTTTACCCTGCCATACATTCTTAATAGCATCATCCCCTACCCTAATTGTCTTATTTCCTTATTTATTTACAGGTGTGTTGTCTGTCTTTCTACCTAGGTCCATAAGGGCAGGTACCTTTTCTGTCTTATTCACTCCTGTATCTCCAGCTTCTATGACATGATAAGCCATTACTCCTAAAGATCTATTGGTTAAATAAGTATCTGCACAAAGACATGGTACATGTGCCATGTGAGTTACCAGACACACACTATGCATATATCAGGCAGGGGGTTGGTGGTTAAGAGCATGACTCTTATCTGCAATCCCTGGCTGTGTGACACCAGCAAGTGATGTCTCCTGCGTCTATGTCCTCCACCATAAAATGAAAGTAGTGGTAACCAGTACTGCCATGACAACTAAATAAGTTGCTGCCCGTGACATGCTTAGAAAAGTATCTGGCACATAATAAACATAATATAAAAGTGAGCTCTTGAGTGATAATGTTTTACCACTGATGGGTATTTTTATTTACAAAACCTAGAAACTTCCAGAAGGCAGCGGGAATATCCTGTATTCTGTTTGAAAAGGATCAAGATGAGATGGGTGATTTTTAAATCATGCTTCTCAGAGAGGCAGAGGGTCTGTGTACATCTCCAAGGGCTATCTCCCGGGGAAGGTGGCCAAAAAGGTGGGCAGAACACAGCAATCAGGCACAACAGCCCCTCTGCCACCACCACCACTCAGACAAAGCAGCACCACCCTCTCTTTCATGATTGACATTTCAAGGGATGTGTTGCTTTACAAAATGAGAGAACAACTAACTTGAGAACCAAAGGATAAGGTGGTGTCCAAAGCTTATTCAGCTCTACAATCTTATCAATCCCTAAAAAGTAAGGCATTAAATAGCACAGCTTAGGACCCATAGCAGCATTCAGGTAAGTGTTCAATCTATATCAATATTATTATACATTATGTATTGATTATATTGTTGTATTATATTATTATATGTAATGCATTGATATATTAATATGTATTAAATGAATTCGTGATGGAGGCTCAGTAAGATCAGGTTCAGGAAGGTGGAGATCACAGGTGCTGACCTGAGGTGCATTAAGAAGTGAGGAGATAGGACAGGAGCAGCCTCTGCTCTTTAGAGACAAATATGTAAGGGAAGGAAAGAGCATCTGAAGAGGTTTCAAGATCAAAGAAAGATTCTTTAATGGACACTGGACAGATGGGGCATTGATTTTGTTTTTCAGCCCCAGGTACTTAATTCATTGCAGCAAGTATTTACTGTTCTGTTCAATTATGTGCCCC
Source organism: Hippopotamus amphibius kiboko (assembly GCF_030028045.1). Lineage (NCBI taxonomy): Eukaryota > Metazoa > Chordata > Mammalia > Artiodactyla > Hippopotamidae > Hippopotamus > Hippopotamus amphibius. The sequence goes on along the minus strand of NC_080195.1, from coordinate 102,063,801 downwards.
TGTTTTTCCTTTAGACCAGAGTCTCAGCCCTGACTGCCCACTAGAACTACCTGGGGAGCTTTCAAACAATGCCTATTCTCTGATAGTGAAAACACACCCTTTGGTGGAGGGTCTCAGGTGTGAGATGATGGGTTTTTTTCCTGTTGTCATCTCAAAGCTCCTGGAGGCAATTTTAATGTTTGAATTGTTTTAGACTCTGTTAGAAAACTGTTAGACTTTTAAGCTTTATTTCAAATCAGAATGTCTAATATTTATTAATACATCCATAAGCTTTTAACTTAATGAAAATGTCTAGGATTGATATCAATAAGCTTTTTTTAAAATTAATTAATTAATTTTTTTGGCTGCGTTGGGTCTTCGTTGCTGTGTGTGGGCTCTCTCTAGTTGTGATGAGCAGGAGCTACTCTTCATTGCGGTGCACGGGCCTCTCATTGCTGTGGCTTCTCTTGTTGCGGAGCACAGACCCAAGAACATGCCAGCTTCAGCAGTTGCAGCAAATGGCCTCAGTAGTTGTTGCTCACAGGCTCTAGGGCACGTGAGCTTCAGTAGTTGTGGCTTGCAGGCTTTACAGAGCAGGCTCAGTAGTTGTGGTGCATGGGCTTACTTGCTCTGAGGCATGTGGGATCCTCCCAGAGTAGGGATCAAACCAGTGTCCCCTGAATTGACAGGTGGATTCTTAATCACTGTGCCACCAGGGAAGTCCCCATCAATAAGCTTTTAACTTGTTAATCAATATGTATTCAATTTACTTCTTAAATAGTTGTTGTTGACAGTTTTGTCACTGTTTGAATATGATATATATTAAATCATGTGGTCAGAATATTTAATGAACAGATTACAAACTTTATAATGAAATTCCAAGAAAGATATAATTTGATATATGAGAATTTACTTTAATAAAAGTATATACTCGCCTTTGAGACAAAGTGTAAGTTTTGATGTATATAATGTGAATTCCAGCTTATTAATCAAGTTATTCAAATACAAAACCTGGAAATCAGAGGTTGAACATTAGAATAGTTTTCTATGGATCCCTCGTACGAAAGTCTGCTTAGCCTCCTTTGGAATTGCAGAAATCAGCAGGGGAGTGGCTATGTCTCCAGTATTGGACAAATCTGGCTTCAATGCAGGCTCTAGCCCCTGCCCTCAAGAACAAATTCCTGAACTTTTCTGAGCCCTGGTTTCTTCACCTAGAAACGAGGATGATGTCACCTATTTCTCTTGGGTCTTGTGAGGCATAGACGTAACAATAATTATAAATAACCTAGCAAAGCATCCAACATATTACAAAGATAAATATTTCTACCACTAGCGATAACAGTAAGAGCAGAAAAAAAAAAAAAGTCGCTTGATCATTTTCTATGTGCTAAGGTCTGGGTTATGTGCTCTTTATATAGCACCTTATTTAATTGGAATTCAACTTGGTCCCTCTTGTAAAACTTAGTCTCTTAATCAGAGATGGAAAGAAGAATGAGATCATAAAGTGAGGAAACGTTTTCAGACTCCTCGGCGTGGCAGTATCAGGAGTCCATCTTACTGCCTGGGATGAAACTATACAATTCTTGTAACATATCACATGATTTTAAAATAAGCCCTATACCTAAATAGCCACATGTGCTTCAAATTTCTATTAAATAGCAAGAGATCACAATTATGACACGTACAAAATTGGGTGTATCTTAGGCTTAGTTTTTAAAAATATATCATTAGTGAAGTTGGAAGTGCCCTTTTAACTCATTGGCTTGCAGTAGGACGCAGACCCAGGCCATGTGACTCGAGTGCATTTAACCACGACCGTGCCTCAAGGCAAGTACAGGATCTCTTACTTGTTCATTCATGGAGCTGGAGTTCCACTGAACACTGCCTTCCTATCCAAAAAGCTGTTTCCTATAGACAGACTTAACTAAGCCCAAGAAACTGTAATAGAGTATTATTTTCATTTAGTTGACGTTTTTTCCCAAAATAACAAAAATATAAATTTTAAAGAACATTACTCTCAAACATCCAGTATCATCCATATTATTACCTAAGGGTAGTTATCTCCATTACTAACCTCTAACATTTCTGAGTCACTGCTGAGTCAAATCCTGTTTTTTTTTTCCCTCTGGTTTAAGTAATTCAAATTCATGGCTAATCTCTTAATTTGAAGAATGAGTTTCCCAGAGCTTATCTGGCTTCTCAGTATCTCTGTGTTCAAAGAGCTGGCAAGCACTTTCAGCCAAACTTTGATCAGCTTAAAAAGTGTGATTTATACCTAGATCTTACAATTTATGATGAAAAATATTCTTTCCAGTTCTCTCTCACTCTCTCTCTCTCTTTCACGTCTCTCATTTCTGTATCCAGTGAAATGAGAAAAATTAGTGACAGTCACGCCATCACTGTTGACTTCAGTGAAATGTAATCTTTCTCCAATTTATGAGCTCCCTGACAGCTTTCCTCAAGTCTTCATCAGTATTTATATCTGAAAAATTCTGTACCTTCCCCTAGCCAAATTTTAATCAGTATCTCAAATACAGTTTTTAGAGAAAGACCTCTAATATGTACTTCTTTCTACCATTAAGACTGTATTACTATAATTTAGCTTATAACAGATCTTAATTCCTTAAAGCATATTTAACCAGTACATATTAAAACTTAAGCAAAGATATGATATACCTTCTCCATAATTATAATATTAAGTTAGAATATAGGATATCGACATCCTATGTTACAGCTAAAATCATTTGCAGAATTGTTGTAGAAATCCAACAGTTTATAAATCAGTTCTTGTGAATTCTCTTCCAGAGCTAAGTAGACAATTCCTAATAGACCATGCCAGATGCTGTGTCTTTTACTTTGGCTACTAAGTTGCCAAAAGAAAGTTAGGGAATAATAAATAAAGCCAACGCGAAATGAAACTGTATCATGGGCAGTTACCATCCTGTTCACATCTGTTAACATGTAATGCTTATGATAATCTGACCAGATGTTTACTATTCTTATCCCTATTTTACCCATTAAGAAACCCAGGAGGTGTAACTTGCCAGAGATCACACACCTAATTAGGGGTGGAGCCAGGAGCCAGACTCAGGTCGTCTGATTCCAGCTTCTTTACCCACTGGGCCACACTGCCTCAGAGCAGTGTCTTCATTCACTCACTCAATCATGTAACAAATAGTTATTTAGTGCCTACCTCATAAGGCAGGACCCCTACCCTGATGGGGCAGTCAAATAATTTGAAAGGAGTGTGGTGTCATGACAGGTACAGGCAATGGGAGTAATGAAAATATCTGGAGGACACGAGAGAAGGCCCCCAGCAGGAAGTGATGTCTAAGTGGGGTCTTAAACAAGCAGGCAAAAAACAAGCTGTGGGGTGAGGATGAGCTTCCCAAGGTAGAGAGAATTACGGGTGCAGAGGCCAGGGGGCGAGAGAGAGATAAAAAGGTCTACAGATAGCTCTTAAGTGGGTAGTTTAACCAGGACATAGAGTAGAGGTGAACCTGTATGAGAGGAGCTAGGGCGCCAGGCAGGGGCCAGATCATGCTCTCCAAGTCTGAGGATGCCTTTGAAAGATACTAAGCAAATAGGAGCAGTTTTCTCTTGAGAAAAAGATTGCTCTGGCTTAAGTGTGTTAAAACGACTGGAAAATGAAGACCAGGGAGATTAGACAGGAGGCTGATCTGGTTATCGGAGCAAGAGATTTTAAGGGTCTGAACTGAGCTGACAGTGGTGGAGGTAGCAAGAAGTGACAGATTACTATTTTGCGATATAAAGCTAGGATGCAAAAAAATGACAAAACACAAATACTGTGTGTATGATGAATAACACTTACATCACACACACACACACACACCCCACAAATTTTCTTTAAATAATTATTAGAAAGCATCCAAGAGAAAAACAGGCAAGAACAAAGGGATTATATTAAAGAATGGAAAAGGAGAGGATAAATTAGGAAGAAATCATCAAGAATTCATTAAATTGTAGTTACTGCAAATAATCATGTCCCAGAGGAAATCTAAAGGGATCAGTTTTCCTGCCAGTGATAAAGTAAAGGAAATCCTAACAAAAACAAATAAGAAAGAACTGCACAATTTGCTACAATTAAAAAAAGAAAGATGATTGATTTGAGGTATGCAACAGGCAAAATCACATAGGTATAGCCTCCAGAAATTGGATCGCAGGATAAACACGTGCCAGGAGGCTGCACCCAAATTCCAACTACTCCTATTACATAAATTTTCTTCCAACTTCTCTTGGCTCATTCCAGCAGAAAACAGGATTCCTGAAATCAGTCACGAGTTCTAGGTTTGCCCTATCCTCTGTCACCCATGTCTTTTCATGCCTCTTCCCTCCCACACTTTTGAAATTGTATTTTAAATACTTACTAAATTATATTGATTTGGGGAGTCCCATGTTTGTGACTACCACTGCACAGCATCACTTTATGTGTAAATGGTCCAAAGAGGACTAGCTCTTTTTTTTATCTTTTATAGTATCTTCTTTTTTATCAATTTTTATTGCAGCACTGTTGCTTTTCAAATGTTGTCTTAGTTTCTCGCTATACAGCAAAGTGAATCAGTCATACATATACATATATCCAGTCTTGTTTAGATCTCCTTCCCATTTAGGTCACCACAGAGCAATGAGTAGAGTTTTCTCTGCTATACAGTAGGTTCTCATTAGTTATCTACTTTATACATGGTATCAATAGTGTATATATGTCAATCCCATTCTCCCATTTCATCCTATCCCCCCTTCCGCCCTTGGTAACCATAAGTTTGTTCTCTACATCTGTGATATTTCTGCTTTGCAGGCAAGTTCATCTCTACCATTTTTCTGGAGTACACATGTAAGCAATATTATACTATATTTAGTTGTGTTTTTGCATTTATCGTTTGTTTGCCTGCACTATACAGCATGTGGGAACTTAGTTCCCTGACCAGGGATCGAAAAACAGGACTAGCTCTTCACATCTTCCCTTTGTGGTCCATGCTCATTCTCACTGGAATGCCTCAGTGAGGTAAGCGTGGCTACAAAAGGAAGAGAAATGGAAGGACCAACATTAACCGAATATCTCCTATCACTAGGCTCTGAGATGGATGCTCTTCAAATGGCATCTTATTGTTTTAATTTTTAAACCCCATAAAGGAAGTGGGGTTATCTCCATGTTACAGTTAAGGGTGCTGTTTAGAAACTTGCCCCAAAGTACTCAGATCTTTAGTATCAAAGTCAGGTCTAAAGCCTCAGTCTGATTCCAAAGTCTACATTTTTTCCACTATCTCACATTCTAAAGTCCTTTAGTCTAAAGTTCTTGGGAAAAAAGAATGATATTTTCTTCCTTTGTGCTTTGTTAAGGACAGCATTAGGATTAAAGGAAAAATTTAAAGGAATTGACTTCAAGAAAAATGAGAAAATATAAAATATTGTATCAAGATCTCTTCCTTTGAAAAATCTCAAGAACTATGCATTTTGTTCATGTTGCAATTTAAGTAAAAAAGTATTTTATTTTTTAAACTTTCATTAAGAATTCATTAAGGTATTTTGCAAAAACTGTAATCCATATGGAAGAATATTGGTATTCTTGAACAGAGGCAGTGGCATAGAAAAATGACAATGGGTTCCAGAGTTGGATAGAAATCCAGCAATTCTGATTTTCCAGCTTATGAACTACATAGCTTTGGGCCAGTTATTCAACCTCCCAGACCATCAGTGTCTTGCTCTGGAAGAACTTGTGTGTTTGTTGTGAAGAGTAAAGAATAGAAGTAAAAAGCCTGGCATAGTCCCAGCATATTATAGGTGTTCATAAATTATAGGCATAAGTTGACTATCATTATTTTTTAACTGTGAGTGATTCAAATGTGAAGTCAAGTTTAAAAAGTGGCAAACTGAACTATTACATATAGAATGGATGGATAACAAGGTCCTACTATATGGCACAGGGAATTGTATTCAATGTCCTGGGATAAACCATAAAGGAAAGGAATATAAATATATATATATACACATATATATATATATATATATATGCATAACTGAGTCACTTTGCTGTACAGCAGAAGTTAACACACCATTGAAATCAGCTATACTTCAATTTAAAAAAAGAAAAAAAGAAAGAAGAAAAAAGAATTTCACTAAAAAGTGGCAGCCTGGCTCAGTGGTTTTAAAAAATACTGATGCCTTGGTGCACATCCAATAAATGTTGCTTTAATTGGTCTTAGGTGAGGCCTGGGCACTGAAATCTTTTATTTTAATTAATTTACTTATTTCTGGCTGCCTTGGGTCTTCGTTGCTGTGTGGGCTTTCTCTAGTTGCAGAGAGTGGGGGCTACTCTTCGTTGTGGTGCGGGGGCTTCTCATTGCAGTGGCTTCTCTTGTTGTGGAGCACAGGCTCTAGGTGTGTGGGCTTCAGTAGTTGCAGCATGTGGGCTCAGTAGTCGTGGCTTGTGGGCTCTAGAGAACAGGCTCAGTAGCTGTGGTACATGGGCTTAGTTGCTTAACAACATGCGGAATCTTCCCAGGCCCAGAATTGAACTGGGTGCTGAAATCTTGAAAACTTTCCTTGTGTGATTCCAATGTCTTGCAAAATTGAGGCTGTCTGGGCTAGAACAGTAGTGGTGGTAAATGGTGGTGGCAGCAGTGGGATAGAATGAAGACTCAAAGCCCTCCTAATAGCTTTGGCACATGATGGGGAAGGCAGCATGTGCATACCTGTCACACAGGAGGCATTGCTCATCGGTCAGTGCTGACCAGACGTGCTGTGGCAATCAACCAAAAAGAGGTCTGCAGCCTACCCCCATCCCATGTAGGGAGACAAGCCTCCCCTCTCCCTTCTTGCTAGCCCAGACCAGGGAAAGAACAAGGTAGCAGGAGAAAGAATCAGGGGAAAGAACAAGGCAGCAGGAATAAAAAAAAATTGGGGGAGAGAAGAGTTTTTCCCCATTTCTTCCTCTAAGCCCCAAAGAAACAGGCTTATCCATGCCAGGGAGACGATAAGCCTTACATCAAATTTGAAATTTTAAAATGAAAGACTGGGTTTTATATACAATTCTGATTACCTACTGCTGTGTACCATATCACTCTAAAAGGTAGTAGGATAAAATAACCATTTTATTATGCTTGCCTCTGTGGGTCAGGAATTCAGAAAAGCAAAACAGGGATGATTCTCTGCTCCACAGTGTCTGGGACCTCAGCTGGAATGTCTCAGTTAGTTATTTTCACTAACAGAACTGATACCCAGCCAGGGATCACGTAATGACTCAACTCTTGCCCAGAGTTAAATATTGCTTCTCCCTGTTACTTGAGCTTCCTCACAACATGACAGCTTCTGCAATCAAACTTATCTCATGACCCAGGACTCCTAGAAAAAATGTCACCTGGTATTTTATGACCTCAGAAATCACACAGCAATTACTTTTGTGATTCTCTGATGATCAAAGCAGTCCCAAGATCACCCAGATTCAAGAAGAGGGAACAGAAACAACACCACTCAGGGGTAGGAGAGTCTCAGAGAATCTTCTGATACCTAAATACGTCTGAGCTAATGCCTAGAGTGACAGGAAGTTAGAGACCCTGGCCCAGATGTTGATAAGAGACAACATACCAAACAAGAAATAAGATGGTTATATAGCGCAATTGGGGAGGAAGAAGTTATTGAAACAAAAGTTTTATGTTTATGCCATATCACATTGAAAATCCTCAATAAACCACTTACAATATTCCATATGCAAGAAGAAACCAGAGGCTGTACACTTATGTGAAGACCAAAACAAAGAAATCTATAATTTAAATATGACCTGTTGCCACATGCTTGCCTCTGTGCTTAGGAGTCAGTTTCCTCTGAAACATTAACTAAATAAGAATATTCTGATTGGGTATCTTTTCAAAGTTAAAATAGAAGAAATTTACATCTAGTAAGAATTTTCATTTATACACCTCTTTATAAATCTTGTAACCCTGCTGAATATACATCTCTTTATAAATCTTATAACTCTGCCAAATATACTGTCATGCGTTAGCATAATTTACTCCATTTATCGAATTTTAGGAAAATAAGTATCTCTCTCAAGATCACAAAATGAACTTATGCAAGCCTCATATTTTAGCATATGGCCCAAGACAGGGGCTACTTAGAAAGCAATGGATACTTCCTGAAATAGTATATCTTGTTAAAAAAAACATTTTGCGCAGCGCTTTACAACTGAAATAGATAGGGCAAGTAGGTGATTGCACGCCTTCCTCTATAGCTGGTAGTTCCAATCTGCTGCGGTCTTTTTCCTAGAGAGATAATAACTATGAAACGTATCAGCTCCTGCTTTGAACACAGTCCACAGACACCGCGAGCAGATGGGATTTTTGGCACAGAACTACTCTTTGCTGTCTACTGCAGGTGAGCAGTAGATATACACTCTTAAATAAGCCACAACTGCTACTTCAAGAACTAGCCAATTACAAACATGGTAGCCAACTCATAGCAGCATGGTATATCTATTTAAAGAAAGCTGATAGTCTTTGGACTCTACTTAAAGTAGTTTACACATGTTAGAAAATGGTAGCCAATCTCTGTATCAACAATCACGCCAGTTTTCATACTTGTATGTTACCTGCTAAGCAAATTAGGGATCCTTTCTTCAAATAGGCAAACATTGCAAATGAGATTGTAAGATTTTCAATTACGGTGGTAGCAGAAAACACTGTGCTACAGCAAAGGAGGGAATTAGGAACATGCGAAAACACTCAAAGAGATAATAGGCCACACCAGTTTCAGCCAAATATGTGTGAAGAACTCCAACCCGTATGCAAGGAGACATGAATTCCCCATAAACATCAAAACCCCCATGAGGGATCGAGCAGACAATTGAAACTGCTCCTGGTGTGGTGTGTGTACACACAGCGGGAGAGAGCCAAAGGTGGGAGAGAGGAGAAGGAAGAGGAATCATTGTTGGTGAGACACACCATCCACAGCTTAAAAGACCTCTGAAGAACATGGGGAAAATGGAACCTCACACATGCCGACAGGAATGCAAAATGGTTTAGCCACTTTGGAAAAACAGTCCTGCAGTCTCTTTTTTTTTTTAATATATAAATTTATTTATTTATTTATTTTATTTATTTATTGGCTGCGTTGGGTCTTCATTGTTGCACACGGGCTTTCTCTAGTTGCTGTGAGCAGGGGCTACTCTTCATTGCGGTGCGCAGGCTCCTCATTGTAGTGGTTTCTCTTGTTGTGGAGTGCAGGCTCTACGCACATGGGCTTCAATAGTTGTGGCACATGGGCTCAGTAGTTGTGGCTCATGGGCTCTAGAGCACAGGCTCAATAGTTGTGGTGCATGGGCTTAGTTGCTCCATGGCATGTGGAATCTTCCCAGGACAGGGCTCGAACCCGTGCCCCCTGCATTGGCAGGCAGATTCTTTACCACTGTGCCACCTAGGAAGTCCAGTCCTGCAGTCTCTTAAAAAGTTAAACAAACACTTCCCATAGGCCAGCAATTCCCCTCTAAGGATTTACCCAAAAGAAATGAATACTTCTCTGTGAATGTTCATAACAGATTTACTCATAAGAACCAAAAACTGGAAATAACCTAAATGTCCTCCAAGTGATAAATGGATAAACCAAATTTGGTACATTCATACAATGGATTACTACTCATCAATCAAAGGAATGAAATACTGATACAAGAAAAAACAGGAAGGAACCTGAAAAATATTACACTAAGTAGAAAAAGTTAGACAGAAATGACTACATAGTCTATGAGTCAATGTATGTGAAATTTCTAATGAAGGCAATATTTGGAGACAGAAAACAGACCAATGGTTGCCTGGGGCTACGAGTAGGAGTGGGAAATTGCTGCAAAGGAGCAGCTGTACACTTTTCATTGTTTGACAAAAGTGTTTTAAGCATCCAGGTTTTAATAAAAAATTACTAGTCATACCAAGAACCAAAAAGACCTTCAACCAAATAAAAATGACAATCAGTAGATAAAAACACTGAGATGACAGAGTCTGAAGGAGTTACTTAAAATTTTTCAGTAATACATTATGTATTTTTAATCAGACAGTAGTTTGATGACTTTAAAAATTAATAAATCACGTAACAATTCACCATTTGAGATGAATGAATAAACAAATGGTGGTAAATCTGTACAATAGGGTATACTTAACAATAAAGGGAAGAAACTAGTGATATATGTGATGCGAATGTATCTGAAAAACATTATGTTGAACAAAAAATGCTGGACATAAAAAAATACATACTATGTGATTCTATTTATGTGAAACACTAGGACAGGAAAACTAATCTATAGTGATAAGAGAATAGCAGTAGTTGCCTGGGGCCATGACTGATGGGCGATTGATGGCATGGAGGCTGGAAGACAGTTTTGGATGTGATGGAATTATTCTAGATCTTGTCTGTGGTGGCCACTGTCTAATTTGTGACTAGGCCCAGTCTGCCTGGTGTGCATCTTGGCTCTGTCATTTGCCTAGACAGGTTATTTAAACTTTCTGTGCCTCAGGTCCTTCACCTGTAAAATGGGCATCATAATAATAGTACCTAGTTGATAAGGGTGTTGTAATAGCTCAGAAATGGTTAATAAATATGAAGCTGTTAGAGTGCCCGAGACATAGAAATGTCTAGATGTATTAGCCATTACGGTTGTTAACAAAGAATAAAGTTATATAGATGTAAGGATGTTTGTTAAAGAGGAGTTTTAAAAAGTAAAAACTGGTTTGCATAGAAGTGGAAGCTATGATCCTTTCACCTGCTGGAGTATTATGGAGTCATTACCTGCACTGCTGAATGTTAGAGAACCTGTTAGTATAACTTGTGGTGTTAATAGTTCACATGAGAAAAATCATATAAGCATCTCAAGAAATGCAGAAAATAAGTGACATAAAATCCAACATCCAAGCCTCATATAAAGCAAAATAGATCTTTTTATATTTAATCACATCAAAAGCCAGCATCAAATTTAATGACAAGACTTTCAGTTTTCCATTCAAATTACACAAACAAATCAAAGCTGCTATCACCACTACTACAATTCATTGTTCTGGAAGTAAAATTCAATGTAATCAAATAAGAAAAATAAATAAGGACTCTACATACTGGAAAGAAATGTATATAATTGTCATTATTCGAGATCATATGATTGCATAAAAGGTTGAACTGAAGCAGCTGGTTAAAAATTCATTTATAAAAATGAATAGTTTTCCCACATACAAGTGATATTGAGAGAAAAAATAATTAAACAATACATCAAAAGAGTAAAATAAAAAGAAAAACCAAGTAATTAAGAATCATCTTAAGAGTGAATCTGCAAAACAAATATGAAGCAAATATTACAACTTTGCTGAGGAGACATAAAAGGAAAGTTGAGTAAATGTTCCTGTATTATTACCAATTCAACCTTCAAAGAAAATCAATCAAAAAAGGAACAAGACTTTGGGAAGTATTTGACAAAACTATATTTAATTCATCTGGAAGATTAAATACACCAGAATAGCCGGGGGGAGAAAATAAAATGAGAAAGGATTTATTTTATCAAAGGTTAAAACGTAAAATTCCAGAAACTAAAACATTTAGCGGCAGGACTAGTATATGAGTGATATATTACATAACAAATGTCCCCGAAACATCAGCTTACAAAACAGGAGCCTTTTATCTCATCGCTTTTTGTGAGTCAGGAATCTGGGCATGGTTTATCTGGGTTTTTGAACTCTGGGTGTCTCACAAGGCTACAGTCAAAGTATTGTCTAGGGACATGGTCATCTCAAGGCTCAACTAGGGAAGGATCTGCTTCCAAGCTCACTCATTTGGTGGTTAGAAAGACTCAGTTCTTCACAGGCTGTTGGCTAGAGATGGTCCTCATTACCTTGTCATATGTCCTCTCTTTAGGGCAGGTCACAACATGGCAGGTGGCTTCACCAAAGCAAGCAAAGGAAAGGGAGAGGGAGGGAGGGAGGGAGAAAGAGAGAGAGAACTAGCAAGATGGAAGTCATAGTTTTTATAATCTAATTGCTGATGTGACATCCCATCACTTTCCTTAGAAAAATATTCAATTCCTTAAAAGAAAGTCACTAGGTCCAACTCACACTCAAGGGAAGGGAATTACACAAGAGCATGAATAGCAGGATACCACGAATACCAGGATCAATGGGGATCATCACATAAATCTTCCCACCACAACTAAGGAGACAATTCAATGAAAGAACATGAAGAGTATAAAAACAGACCCCAATCCCTTTGAGAATATAGTATATAATAAACATGGCATTCCATATAAATGATGAAAACTCTATTGATTATCATGTCCTTGCCAAATCAAGTCATCACCAAAGCATTATCTCTGAATAAGTAGCTAGCCATCTGGAAAACAAATTCTGGACACCTACCTCTTATATACAAAAATTAATTCCTGGGGGGTCAAAATTTCCATGTGAAAAGAATAATAAATAATAGTAGTAGATACAGGATTTTTTATAATTATTATCTAGGTGTGAGAAAAGTACTTTTTAACCTGGCACAAAACCCAGAAGCTGTGAAAAAAATTTTGGTATCATTTGCCTGTATGAAAACCTTTAAATGTCCACATGGAATGAAAACTTGGAAAAGAATGTTTGCTCTACGTATGACAAAGAACATTTCTTTAATATAAATATAGTACTTTAAAATAAGGAAAAATTGAGACCCCCAGCCTACAAGTGGGGCAGGGCAGCTAGGAGGGAGTAGGAGGACCTGGAGGCTGGGTCAAAGGTCAGGGCCTTTTCCTGGCTGCCATGGCATGGGTCCCTACCTGAACATTGCAAGTGACTTTTACCCTGGGATTCAGAAGTGTCTACAGGACTGAGACTGGATGTGCTAAAGGGAAGGGACTGGTGAAGAGTTCTGGACCTGGCCCTAGGTCTGTCACAGGAGTGAGACAAGCTAGGGTGGAGTCAAGGGCTGGGGGTGACACATTCTGGGGCTGCCCATGGAGCATCAGAATGATAAAATCATCACATCTGGGGGGCACTGAGACCATGGCCAGTCACTGCAGCTTCCTAAATATTCTGGAAGAAATAGAATTTATGGCACTACCTTGAAAAATAAGCTCTGCCAATAGGATATTTATAGTTTTCAAAAAGAAAAGTTTAAGAAAGTAGCTTTTTATTGACCCCTCCAATTAAAAAGCAAACATTGGAGAAGAAAGATGGCGGCAAAGTAGAAGGCCATGGAATGCATCCGTCTCCACAGATGCACCAGGAATACACCAAAAGACGCAATAGTTCCCACAGAGAACCAGCTGGACACCAGTAAACCACCTCGGACACCAGAAAGGACTGCAAAGATCCCAACGTAACTGGGACAAGCAACCTCTGAAGTCTGGACTACTCCATCAGAAGTCAAGTAGGAGGATCCAGGGAGTGAGCACTGAATCCAGGATGCTAGACTACTAGGGAGTCCTCAGATACAGGAAAGATTAACTGCAGACAACTCTCACAGAGCCCTGTATCAGAGTCTAAGACTCAGCTTCATCTGACTGTCTGGAACTGCCAGTGCTGCACACCTCACACCAAACTACAAACAAGACAGGAACACAAACCCACCCATCAGCACACAGACTACCTAAAGCCATATTACCCTCACAGATACCCTAAAACACACCTCCTGATGCGGCCCTGCTCATCAGAGAGAAAAGACACAGAAAGAAAGCAGAAACCTGACCCCCCACCAGGAAGCCAACTCAAGACACTGGACAAACCCCACCACAGGGGGCAGAGGGCAGAACCAAGAAGAATTACTACTAGGCAGCATAAGGAAAGGAGACAGCAAACCCTATAAACTAGACAAAATGAGAAAACAAAGAAACACCATGCAGGCAAAGGAGCAGGAAAAAAACCCACAAGACCAAATAAATGAAGAGGAAATAGGCAAATTGCCTGAAAAAGAATTCAGAGTAATGATAGTAAAGATGATCCAAAATCTCAATAACAAAATACAGAAAATACAAGAAGCAGTTAATAAGGACTCAGAAGAACTAAAGAGCAAACAGACAGTAATGGACAACAAAATAACCGAAATTAAAAAGACTTTAGATGGTATAAACAGCAGAATAACTGAGGCAGAAACACAAATAAGTGAGATGGAAGATAGAATGGGGAAAATAACTGCCACAGAGCAGGAAGAGAAAAAAGAATAAAAAGAATGGAAGACAGTCTCAGAGATCTTGGTGACAACATTAAGTGCACCAACATTCCAATCAGAAGAAGAAGAAAAAAAGAAAGAGGCTGAGAAAATATTTGAAGAGGTTATAGTGGAAAACTTCCCCAACATGGGAAAGGAAATAATTAATCAAGTCCAAGAAGCACACAGAGTCCCATACAGAATAAACCCAAGGAGAAATACACCAAGGCACATATTAATCAAACTAATGAAAATCAAACACAAAGAAAAATTATTAAAAGCAGCAAGAGAAAAGCAACAAATAACACATAAAGGAAAACCCATAAGGATAACAGCTGACCTTTCTGCAGAAACTGTGCAGGCCAGAAGGGAATGGCAGGATATACTGAAAGTCCTGAAAGAGAAAAACCTACAGCCAAGAATACTCTACCCAGTGAGAATCTCATTCAGATTCGACAGAGAAATTAAAAGCTTTACAGACAAGTAAACTTAAGGGAATTCAGCACCACTAAACCAGCCTTACAACAATTGCTAAAGGAATTTTTCTAAGTAGGAAACACAAGAGAAGGAAAACACCTACAAAAACAAACCCAAAACAATTAAGAAAATGGTAACAGGAACACACATGTCAATAATCACCTTAAATGTAAACGGATTAAATGCTCCAACCAAAAGACACAGACTGGCTGAATGGATACAAAAACAAGACCTTTCTATATGCTGCCTACAAGAAACCCACTTCAGACCAAGGGATACATATAGACTGAAAGTAAAGGGATGGAAAAAGATATTCCATGCAAATGGAAGTCAAAAGAAAGCTGGAGTAGCAATACTCATATCAGACAAATTAGACTTGAAAGTAAAGACTATTACAAGGGACAAGGAAGGACACTACATAATGATCAAGGGATCAATCCAAGAAGAACATATGACAATTGTGCATATCTATGCACACAACATAAGGGAACCTCAATACAAAAGGCAAATGCTAACAGCCATAAAAGGGGAAATTGACAGTAACACAATAATAGTAGGAGACTTTAACACCCCACTTACACCAATGGACAGATCATCCAAACAGAAAATAAATAAGGACACACAAGCTTTAAGTGACACATTAGACCATTTCGACTTATTTGATATTTATATGACATTCCATCCAAAAACAACAGAATACATTTTTTCCCAAGTGCACACAGAACATTTTCCAGGGTAGATCACATCTTGGGTCACAAATCAAGCCTCAGTAAATTCAAGAAAATTGAAATCATATCAAGCATCTTCTCTGACCACAATGCCATGAGACTAGATATCAATTACAGGAAAAAAACTGTAAAAAATACAAACACATGGAGACTAAACAATACACTATTAAACAACCAAGAAATCACTAAATAAATCAAAGAGGAAATCAAAAAAATTTAGAAACAAATGACAATGAAAACACAACAACCCAAAACCTATGGGACGCAACAAAAGCAGTTCTAAGAGGGAAGTTTATAGCAATACAGTCCTACCTCAAGAAACAAGAAAATGATCGAATAAACAACCTAACCTTACACCTAAAACAATTAGAGAAAGAAGAACAAAAAAACCCCAAAGTGAGCAGAAGGAAAGAAATCATAAAGATCAGATGAGAAATAAATGAAAAAGAAATGAAGGAAACAATAGCAAAGATCAATGAAACTAAAAGCTGGTTCTTTGAGAAGATTAACAAAATTGATAAACCATTAGCCAGACACATCAGGACAAAAAGGGAGAAGACGCAAATCAACAGAATTAGAAATGAAAAAGGAGAAGTAACAACAGACACCGCAGAAATACAAAAGATCATGAAGGATTAGTACAAGAAACTATAAGCCAATAAATTGGATAACCTGGAAGAAATGGATAAATTCTTAGAAAAGTACAATCTTCCAAGACCGAACCAGAAAGAAATAGAAAATATGAACAGACCAATCACAAGTATGGAAATTGAGACTGTGATTAAAAATCTCCCAACAGGGTTGGGGGGGAATGAATTGGGAGATTGGGATACCAAATTGTATGCTCTAAATATATGCAGTTTATTGTATGTTAACTGTATCTCAATAAAAGTTCTTAAAAAAAAAATCTCCTAACAAACAAAAGCTCAGGGCCAGATGTCTTCACAGGCGAATTCCACCAAACATTTAGAGAAGACCTAACACCTATCCTTCTCAAACTCTTCCAAACTATAGCAGAAGGAGGAAAACTCCCAAACTCATTCTACGAGGCCACCATCACCCTGATACCAAAACCAGGCAAAGATGTCTCAAAAAAAGAAAATTACAGGCCAATGTCACTGATGAATATAGATGCAAAAATCCTCAACAAAATACTAGCTAACAGAATTCAACAGCACATTAAAAAAATCATACACCATGATCAAGTGGGGTTTATCCCTGGGATGCAAGGATTCTTCAAAATATGCAAATCAATCAATGTGATACATGATATCAACAAATTGAAGGATAAAAACCATATGATAAGCTTTTGACAAAATTCAACATCCATTTATGATAAAAACTCTCCAGAAAATGGGCATAGAAGGAAATTAACTCAACATAATAAAAGCCATATATGAGAAACCAAAAGCCAACATCATTCTAAATGGGGAAAAACTGAAAGAATTCCCTCTAAGAATAGGAACAAGACAAGGGTGCCTGCTCCCACCATTATTGTTCAACATAGTTTTGGAAGTTTTAGCCACAGCAATCAGAGAAGAAAATGAAATAAAAGGAATCCAAATTGGAAAAGAAGTAAAATTGTCACTCTCTGCAGATGACATGATATTATACATAGAAAACCCTAATGACTCTACCAGAAAACTGTTAGCACTAATTGATGAATTTAGTAAAGTAGCAGGATAGAAAATTAATGCACAGAAATCTCTTGCATTCCTATACACTAACAACGAAAGAACAGAAAGAGAAATTAAGGAAACACTCCCATTTACCATTGCAACAAAAAGAATAAAATACCTAGGAGTAAACCTGCCTAAGGAGGCAAAAACCTGTATACAGAAAACTATAAGTTACTGATGAAAGAAATCAAAGACAATACAAACAGATGGAAGGACATACCATGTTCTTTGATTGAAAGAATCAACATTGTGAAAATGACTGTACTACCCAAAGCAATTTACAGATTCAATGCAATCCCTATGAAATTACCAATGGCATTTTTCACAGAACTAGAACAAGAAATCTTACGATTTGTATGGAAATGCAAAAGATCCCCAATAGCCAAAGCAATCTTGAGAAGGAAATGCAGAGTTGGTGGAATTAGGCTTCCTGACTTCAAACTGTACTACAGGGCTACAGTGATCCAGACAGTATGGTACTGGCACAAAAACAGAAATATAGATCAATGGAACATAATAGAGAACTCAGAGGTAAACCCAAGCACATATGGGCACCTTATCTTTGACAAAGGAGGCAAGAATATACAATGGAAAAAAGATAGCCTCTTCAATAAGTGGTGCTGGGAAAATTGGACAGCAACATGTAAAAGAATGAAATTAGAGCACTTCCTAACACCATACACAAAAATAAACTCCAAATGGATTAAAGACCTAAATGTAAGGCCAGATACTATAAAACTCCTCGAGAAAAACACAGGCAGAACACTCTATGACATTCATCAAAGCAACATCCTTTTTGACCCACCTCCTAGAATCATGGAAATAAAATCAAGAATAAACAAATGGGCCCTAATGAGACTTAAAAGCTTTTTCACAGTGAAAGAAACCATAAACAAGACAAGAAGACAACCCTCAGAATGGGAGAAAATACTTGGCAATGAAGCAACAGACAAAGGATTAATCTCCAAAATATACAAGCAGCTCATGCAGCTTAATACCAAAAAAGCAAATAACCCAATCCACAAATGGGGGGAGGACCTAAATAGACATTTCTCCAGAGAAGACATACAGATGGCCAACAAACTCATGAAAAGATGCTCAACATCACTAATCATTAGAGAAATGCAAGTCAAAGCCACAATGAGGTATCACCTCACACCAGTCAGCATGGCCATCGTCACAAAATCTAGAAACAACAAATGTTGGAGAGGGTGTGAAGAAAAGGGAACTCTCCTGCCCTGTTGGTGGGAATGTAAGTTGGTACAGCCACTATGGAAAACAATTTGGAGGTTCCTTAAAAAACTAAAAATAGAACTACCATATGATCCAGTAATCCCACTCCTGGGCATATACCCAGAGAAAATCATAATCCAAAAAGAAACATGTACCATAACATTCATTGCAGCACTATTTACAATAGCCAGGGCATGGAAGCAACCTAAACACCCATTGACAGATGAATGAATAAAGAAGACGTGGCATATATATACAATGGAATATTACTCAGCCATAAAAAGGAATGAAATGGAGCTATATGTAATGAGGTGTATAGACCTAGAGTCTGTCATACAGAGCAAAGTAAGCCAGAAAGAGAAAAACAAATACTGTATGCTAACTCATATATACGGAATCTAAAAAAAAAAGAAAAGAAAAAATGGTAGTGATGAACCCAGTGACAGGGCAAGAATAAGGATGCAGATGCAGAGAATGGACTGGAGGATACAGGGTTGGGGGGGCGGGGGGCGAAGGGGGAGCTGAGACAAAGTGAGAGAGTAGCATAGACATACATACACTACCAACTGTAAAACAGATAGCTAGTGGGAATTGCTGTATAACATAGGGAGATCAATTTGATGATGGGTGATGCCTTAGAGGGCCAGAACAGCGAGAGCGAGAGGGAGTCACAGGAGGGAGGAGATATGGGGATATATGTATAAATACAGCTGATTCACTTTAATGTACCTCAAAATCTGGTACAAGAGTATAAAGCAATTATATTCCAATAAAGAGCTTAAAAAAAACATGCAGGTTAGGAAACTTTTTTAAAAAGGAAACACCAAACATTATCAGTGGTTGTGCATAGGTGAGATTATTGGCATGTTTTAACTCTTTGTATTTCCTAAATATTTTTAATGAGAATATGACACTTTACAATGGAGAAAGGAAATATTCTAAAATTATGATTTTAAACTTTTAAAAAAGTGGAGATCACCTTCAAATGAATTCTTCTACAGAAGCCCAATCATAAGGATGATAGTTAAATGTTTTCTAGGTGAATTTTGAATGTTCAAAGTTAAAAATATTTGGGAACACCAAATATAATAAGATAGTAAAGCACCTTTAATCTCATTATGTAAAGTTACAGAAAAGTGGGTACTGTTATCAGTCATCACTGAATGCTTTTTTTAAAAAAAAGTACAAACACATTATTAGTACTTTTTTAACCAAGTTCTGATTTCTCAGTGTTGTTCGTCATTGGACCAAGAAACAGATTATAGGAAAAATTTGAAAGCTGGAAATGTTAACTTTAAATGTGAGAGTAAGTGGAAAGTTTAGTCCTAGCTCAAGCTGAACAGGTAGTTTAGTTCTAAACAATCTCTATATATAGTCTTCTTATCAGGAGAGAGGAGATGGTTATAAATTGTATACTTTCAGGAGTTTGGATGAAACCCCAGAATTCTAGCATCTGGAACAAGAGAAGGACAAAGGATTGTTTGTCTTTTTCGTCACTGATGTTCACTCCCACCCACATAGCTTTCCACAAAGAACGAAAGCCATGTTAACGTTCTTTTTCTCATTTATGACTAAGTGACACATTAGAACACTTGCTGTAAGATATAATTTTTAAGGGAAGGTTAGCCAATCTTCTTGGAAGAAGAAATGAAATCATCCAAAAAAAGCACTTTGGGAACTATGATGAAAATGGGGAAATAAGCCCTTCCTCTTGTGAATAAAGGTTCAGTGTTACTGTATCTAATAGTGAATAAGCTGAAAATAGAAACTGTTTAATAGGGAGCCTAATATCTGTTAATATAAGAAAGACAAATCACATGAAATTCACTGACAACCCAAATTAGAAGTCCATGTGACCAAAAGACAAAAATTCTATTGGAAAAAAAAAATCATTCAGTAGTATGCGCTCTGCATTTTGCTGACGATTTCCTTTACGTGGACAGGAATCATTACATAGTAAAGGGGAAATGGCTCCCTGGGTGCTGCATGAAATAGCATTGGATAAATTTGACATTCTATTAACTCAAGAACTGTGGAGTTATAAGGGATTGAGTTGTATGGCATAAACCTAAGTTTTTCCATTGGGAGATGGTAAAACCCACATTCTGAACAGAGGTCAAAGCAGAGTTCACTGCCTGCATTTCCTCACCTTCTTTATCATAAGGATTTTGAAGTATAAGAAAGCTTCATGTGGATATTCTCAGGAAAGATGAAAACATTTTTCATTATCCCCTTGTACATACAATCAATCAAAAGATGAATTTTAAATGTAAAATGTGAATATAGCTATAATTTCTGATTTTTTAAAAATTATTTTAATAGGCTATGTTTTTTAGAGCAGTTTTAGGTTCACAGAAAAATTGAGAAGAATGTGCAAGTATTTCCCATAGACACCCCTGCCGCTACCCATGCATAGTCTTCTAGCTTCTCTGTTATCAACATCCACCATCCCCACCAAGAATGTACATTTGTCACAACTTCTTTAATAAATTTATTTATGTATTTATTTATTTACTTATGGCTGCATTGAGTGTTCGTTGCTGCACGTAGGCTTCCTCTAGTTGCTGTGAGAGGGCGCTGCTCTTTATTGTGGTGCACAGGCTCCTCATTGCAATGGCTTCTCTTGTTGCAGAGCAAGGGCTCTAGGCACTTGTGCTTCAGTAGTTGTGGCTCACGGGCTCTAGAGCGCAGGCTCAGTAGTTGTGGGGCATGGGCTTTGTTGCTCTGCGGCATGTGGGATCTTTCAAGATCATGGATCGAACCTGTGTCCCCTGCATTGGCAGGCAGATTCTCAACCACTGCACCACCAGGGAAGTCCCATTTGTCACAACTGAGGAACTTATGTTGACATATATTCATTGAAAGTCCGTAGTTTACATTAGGGTTCGTGCTTGGTGTTGTACATACTGTGGGTTTGAACAAATGCATGATGACGTGTAGTCCCAATTTTAGTATCATACAGAATGGTTTGCCCTAAAAATTCTCTGTGCTCTGCCTATTCATTCCTCCCTCCCCCGATCCCTAGCAACCAAAGATCTTTTTGTTGTCTCCACAGTTTTGTCTTTTCCAGAATGTCATACAGGTAGAATCAAACAGTGGGTAGCCTTTTCAGGCTAGTTTCTTTCAATCAGTGACATACATGTAAGTTTCCTCCATGTGTTTTCATGGCTTGACAGATTTTCTTAACACTGAATAATATTCCATTGCCTGGATGTACCATAGTTATTTATCCATTCACCTACCAAAGGACATCTTGGTTGCTTCCAATTTTGATGGTCATGAAAAAAACTGCTGTAAACATCTGTGGTTTTTTGTGTGAATGTAAGTTTTCGATTTGTCAGGGTAAACACCAAAGAGGGCAATTGCTGGATTGTATGGTAAGAGTATGTTTAGTTTTGTAAGAAATCATCAAACTGTCTTGCAAAGTGACTGTACCATTTTGCATTCCTACCAGCAAAGGATGAAAGTTCCTTTTGCTCCGCCTCCCTGTCAGCATTTGGTGTGGTCCGTGTTCTGGATTTTGGTCCTTTTCAAAGGTGCATAGTAGCATCTCACTATTTTAATATTTTTAAGTTCCTTATTGGAATATAATTGCTTTACATTGATGTGCCAGTTTCTGCTGTACAACAAAGTGAGTCGACTGTATTTATACATGTATCCGCATATCCCTTCCCTCCCGAGACTCCTTCCCTCTTTCCCTATCCCTGTCCTCTAAGTCATCACCCATCAGCGAGTTGATCTCCCTGTGTTACGCAGCAGCTTCCCACTAGCTATCTATTTTACATCTGTTGGTGTATATATGTCAGTGCTATTCTCTTACTTCATCCCAGCTTCCCCTTTGCCCCCCACCCTGTGTCCTCAAGTCTGTTCTCTACATCTGCATCTTTATTCTTGCCCTGTCACTGGGTTCATCTGGACCACTGTTTTCGATTCCCTATATATGAGTTAGCATACGGTATTTGTTTTTCTCTTTCTGGCTTACTTCACTCTGTATGACAGACTCTATTTTAATTTCATTTTCCTGATAACATATAATATGGAGCATCTTTCTTATGCTTATTTAGCATCTACGTATCTTCTTTGGTGAGGTGTCCAGTGTTTGTTCTTTTTTTTTTTTAATTGACATATAGTAGATTTACAATGTTGTTTTAACCAGTGTTAGCTCTTCTTGGGAAAAATATTCCTCAGAAGCATAGTCAAGTCCTTTTCTGCAAAAGCACAGCCTCCAGAATGGTCAACCTCAAATTAACATTCCAGCATAAATTTCACAAAGCTTTCAGGTGAAGAAATTCCGTTAGAAGAACATCAGGGGTTTGCTGAGCTAGCAAATGGCTTGAAATCAGAAAACCTGGATTTCAGACTCCGCTCACTCTTAGAAGCTTTGAGCAAGACACAACCTCACTTGACCTCAGTTGTTTCATTTCTAAAATCAACAAGTCCCAGATGGCCATCACATCCCATGATTCCTGCCGGACATCATCCCATAAATTCTTGTTCTAACAAATCTAGTTTCAGGTGAAGATTGCTCTATAGCCTGGTTCTGTGTTTCCTCTCAGCATCTTTCCCTTCAAGATCACTGATTTAAACATTTTAGCTTATTCAAGATAATGCCCTATGATAAACCTATAATTATGTCTGTTATAACTAAGCATTCTAAACAGATACCCTTTAGCTAACAATGTAGCCTACGCACTGTTACTTCTTGATAAATATTTGCTAAAATGCATTAAAGAGTATAATGTGAACCATTTTGTCTTCACAATCATTAAAAAGCATCAAATAAAAATGTGGGCTATATTTTCCTGAACCATTTCTCATGAATATAAATTTTTTTAATTAATTAATTTATTTATTGGCTGCGTTGGGTCTTTGTTGCTGCGCATGGGCTTTCTGTAGTTGCAGTGAGTGGGGGCTACTCTTCATTGCAGCGCACAGGTTTCTTATTGCGGTGACTTCTCTTGTTGCAGAGCACAGGCTCTAGGCTTGCAGGCTTCAGTGGTTGCGGTGCGTGGGCTCAGTAGTTGTGGCACACGGGCTTAGTTGCTCCGTGGCATGTGGGATCTCCCTGGCCCAGGGATGGAACCCATGTCCCCTGCATTGGCAGGCAGATTCTTAACCACTGTGCCACTAGAGAAGCCCATGAATACAAACTTGAATTAGGTAGAAATAATAAACTTTAGATATATGCGTGAAATATTTCTCAAAATCATTTGCAAGGCACATCATTATATCTTTGCAGCATACTCCTACATTATGTTACTACTCAACTGTAGTAACATAATATGACTTTTAATGGGAGTAGTATTCTTTTTTTTTTTTTTTTTTTTTTTTTTGGCGCACGGGTTTAGTTGCTCCGTGGCATGTGGGATCTTCCTGGAGCTGGGATCAAACCCGTGACCTTTGCATTGGTAGGCAGATTCTTAACCACTGCGCCACCTAGGAAGCCCCGGGAGTAGTATTCTTATCATAAAATTTGACTAAATATCTACCAAAAAGCTCAAAATCCTAGGTTTGAAAGAAAACATTGGTAGAAATAAATTTGTGTGCATATTTTTAACATTTGACTGACATCGTTTGGAATGAAAGAATATAGGATTTACAGGCCAACTCTGTCCCTGTAAGCTGTAACTTTGGGCAATTGATTTTAACCTTGGTTTTCTTATCTATAAAATGGCCATCAATTTATAATGGTCCTCATAGGTCGGTGTGTGGAGAGTGGAAAAAATACACACAATCCCCATTTAACACAGATTTTGGTGCTGATGGCACAGAAGCCTCGCTTCTTTGGTGACAGTTAGCTTGATGGCTCTGAGAAACAGCTTAGGAATGGCACCGGACCACTGCAATGTGTTTTGTTGTAATGGAGATGGTTGTGGTTTTGGTGGTTGAGTTTGCAGAGAGTGGGCAGAGAGCAAAAAGTCACCGAAATTTATCTGCCCAAGATCTGCTAGAAGGTGAAAGTGTGTAGCTTCTCTGAAGTTGCAAGTGTGAAGCAGATCATTTGCAGCTACAACAACATTGTCAGGTCCACGCTTCCCACAGTGAATCTTTGGGTTGTTTACAGAAACTTATGCTTAAAATGAGTTCACCCTCTTCAGCTGCCGGGATGAATGCCCTCATGGAGCAGGTCTGAGCTGTTTTTAGGGGCATGGCTCGGACAAGCTGTTGAGAAATGTGGCCTAGTGTGTACAGGATTCCCGACATAGGTAATTAGGGCTGATGATCCAGTTTTCAGAACTCTCCAAAATTACAGAGGAGGCTCATGTTGGGTCTGGGCTTGCCTGGCTCTGTCATCATTGCTTCCTGTCTCTCTGGTAAAGGGCCTGAGGAGATGCTTGCCAAGATGAGCACACAGAGAGACCGATTTACCCTAGCAGTTGATGGATCAGAAACAGAAACTCAGTTGCCTGAGTTTTCATCTAGTGTATTTCCCAACCACGCTTGGGGAAGGTAAATAAACCATTACTATTTATTCATTTGACTACAAAAGTGTTTTAGCTCTTCTGCTGGATGGAGTATGTATCCCTCATCTTCAACACAGACCCCTTTGCCACATGCCCTGCTTGTGTACAGTCTGGCCGCAGACCTCTTTTGGAAGCTCCTAGTTTAGCTTCATTTGATTTACAAGACATCCACGTGGAACCATGGGTTAAAATACTTGAATTACCCTACCTCTCACCTTCCTAATCTTTAACACACCACCTTTAACAAAATTGATTTACAGTTTTCAACCATGAAAATATAAGAACTTAATGTGGTTGTGAGTTCTGGAAACCATCCTTCTTGAAAGTACTTCCTTTTTTTGAGTCTTTAAAATACTCAAGAATAATTACAAGCCAGAGAGGAATCCTAAATATCAAGTAATGGGATACTGCTTTTGTCCTCCTCCACAATCTTGGGATGTCTCGCTCTTTCATACAACTGCTAATTGATTAACAGAGGAGTCCCTTGACTTTCTAATTTTTTATTAATAAAGCGCAAAAGAATTGTTGCCATTAATGATGAATCCAAACCCTTAAAGGGATGGTAAATATGGGCAGAGACATCAAAAATGTGGGAAGGAATGGGACCTCCTCCACCTTCTAACGTTCAAAAGGACACATGTGAAATGGACCCACATAATGTGAGAGCAAGAAGGGACTTAGAGAATATCCACCCCTCCCCCAGCTTTCCATTCCATAAAGGAGTACACTGAGGGAAGCAGTTTGGCCCATGTCAAGAAAGCTCTTTATGGGGCTTCCCTGGTGGCGTAGTGGTTGAGAATTTGCCCGCCAATGCAGAGGACACAGGTTCGATCCCTGGGCCTGGAAGATCCCGCATGCCATGAAATAACTAAGCCTGTGCACCACAACTACTGAGCCTGCGCTCTAGAGCCCATGCACCACAACTATTGAGCCCACGCACCACAACTACTGAGCCCGTGCTCCGCAACAAGAGAAGCCACTGTAATGAGAAGTCCGTGCATCTCAACGAAGAGAAAGCCCATGCATAGTAATGAAAACCCAACGCAGACAGTAAGTAAATAAAAAAATAAATTTATAGTGTTCTATGAGTTTATTTTTTCCATTATAGCAATTCGGCCCATTGCTTTAAATCTAGAGCAAATCCACCTCACTTGGAAGCATCTTGGGCCTATTACCTGAAAAATGTAACTAACATATTCTTTTCAAGTGTATCCTATGTTTCCTGACTTTGTAAATACAATATAGGTTGGGGACCAACAGACAAACAGCAAAAAATTATTTGTCAAGTGATGCAGCAGATGAATATGATAAACTGGCTTATACAAGTGCTCCATAGTGGCTCAGTGGTAAAGAATCCGCCTGCCAATGCAGGAGACACGGGTTGAACCCCTGGTCCAGGAAGATCTCACATGTCGCAGAGCAACCAAGTCTGTGTGCCACAACTACTGAGCCTGCACTCCAGAGCTTGTGAGGCACAACTACTGAAGCCCACACGCCTAGAGCCCATGCTCCCCAACAAGAGAAGCTGGCGCACTGAGAAACCCTCACGTTGCAAAGAAGAGTAGCCCCTGCTCGCCACAACTCAAGAAAGTCCCACACACAGCAGCAAAGACCCAAAACAGCCAAAAATTAAAAATTAAAATAAATAAATAAATAAATAAATAAATAAATAAAATCTTGTAACAATACCAAACTCATGTTTTTAAGAATGTGTTGTTTTGGTGCTAGAGTTTAAGCTCCCCAAGGGCAGAGGTGTATATGTCAGTTTTATTCACTGTGAGTCCCCAACAGTTGGAAATGTGTCTTGGCACATAGGAAGATTCAATAACTATTTTAAAATGAATGTTACCATACATGGAAAAAGGATTACTTCGATTTGGCTAGTGAAATGATCAGCAACTCATCTGAACGCGGAGCAGTGGAGCAAAATCCCCAGCGACGCTTGCTCGAGGACGGGTTGCATAATGAGAATTTCTCTAACCATGTACATTATCTAGAAATTACATCAAATATGTCAGCTTAACAAAGACACCATGGTGTCTTGCAAATTCATCTTCTGCATGTCTAAGGAAATACAGCTCATTTTGACAGAGAGCCACCATTCATGGTTTCATGATATAATTGACATAATTGTAGCACTTATCCACTTCTGGATAGAACTTACCATTCTCTAATGTACAGTGTATATTTTTAGAAGAGGATATAAACAGTGACAAACAAACATCATAATTATACAAAATGTGTTAGCATCATTCTTTTTAAAGGAAAGCTTCTTCGTGGTAAGTAAATATAGTTGATGATAAATATATTTATTGTCAAATATGCTTATATTATAGAAGCCTAATTCTGAGAGGCTGCTTCTTTTATCGGTAGGGTGGGTGAAAGGCACTAAGGGAACATAATGATTTATGAAGAAACTGGGAAAGTGGAAAATATTGAGCATTAAAATGATATGGGAGGGAGGGAGAACCAAGCTTTGGGTTTCTATGGTATTAATAGCCAACCACCACTTTGCAGTTAGAGGTGGAGACTCTCCACCTGCCTGACATATTTTCTGGAAAAGCCTAGGTTGAGAAGAGGGGTGAGGTATGTCGGTGGGGGCCCCAGAAAAAAAATTATGCGGAAGAGTTGTGTTCATTTTGAAACAAAGCAGCATGTATATCGTAGAAGAGCTACTGCTGGAGGCGTAGGCAGAAAACCCAGGCAACCTGACTGTGAAAATGCCAACCCAGCTGGCTGAATCTTAAGAAAGAGAATTTTATGCTAAGTCAATCTCTTTGGTGCATAAACTAGAATCATTTTTTTCTTAGCAATATCTTTTTTCCAAGCATGAGCTGTAGAATCAAAGAACCATTGTTCCCATCTGAGTTTCACCACTGGCCAATGGTGGGTTGTTGGGCAAGTAATAACTCTCTCTGGCCCTCGGTTCTGCAAATCGGAGAGAACAGTTCCTCTTCTCATGTCTGGACGGGCCTTTGCACAGGGTCTGCCATACAGGAAGCCATCAGTCAGTGGCGGCTACTCTTTTTCATCTTTTGTATGAAGGGGTACGGAAATAGTTTTTCTTGTATTTTTATATTTTCCCTTGGTATTTTAATCAAGTTCTTTTTGAAAATATTGGGCTGTATGCGATTCCCTGGCAGTCCAGTGGTTAGGACTTCATGCATTCACTGCTGAGGGCTCGGGTTCAGCCCCTGGCAGGGGAAAAGGTGATATTGTCATTGCTTGGGTTTGAAAGAGAGTGGCATATGCAGGGAGTCCTGGCACAGGAGCTGCAGTTCCATGAGGTATCTCAGCATGCGAGGCAGAGATGCTGAGGAAAGGAGCTGGGGAACCTGGGACAGTTAGTCCTCTCCTTATTAACGGGTCTGCATTAGATGTTCTTTTCTTTCCTGGCACTAGACTGTGTGTTTTGTTCATGCATGTGTTTAGTTACTCATTCCATTCAACACAAATGCCAAGCATGGTACTAAATGCGGGGTAGGGGCTAGATAACAGCTGGGAGCCCAAGCAAACTCTTTCAAATCCCAAGATCCAGGAGGGGAACAGACAAGGAAACTGACAAATGTAATGCTGGATGAAGAAAAGAAAGGGTTTAAGGAAATGTTCCCACGCAATTCCATTTCTGATAAAAGACCACTAGTTTTGGTGCCAATTCACATGTAGACATGATAAAATATTTTACTGACATCATGTATGACAATATTTATTGTTTTTCAAAGAGGCCAATGAAAAGAAATAATTATAGGAGGGTTTATATTACTTTATTAGCAAATATTATTTGCATATACCAGACATCATCTTAATTTTTGAAAGAGGGAAATTCTCTGATTATTCTACAAAATCAGATTTTTTTCTCCTATTTCAAGTTTTATTATAAGAACTCATTTTTGCCACAGGTCAAAAGCACCCATCCTCCAAGAAAATCTAAAAGTCAAGAAAAATAATTCTTACCACAGTAAATTAATTAATCAAGCAATCAAGTAACTTGTTAAAATCATACAAAAAGATGTATTTATTCTTACATCTCACATTTCTTCCATCTTCTAATTTTTGAGCTCGTCTCGATGCACAGGTCTCTGTTTATGTCAATTTCTGCATCTTCTGGCCTAGCTCCAAACCATGGTGATTATGCAGCTACAAGAGCACTGTTACAGAGTCAGCCAAAAGGAGAGCAAAGTGGGCTTTTATAAACACCAAAGCCGCCAAATGAAATCAAAAGATGACTTCAAGCAAATGGAAGCAGCTCATGGTATAGGAGACATGGCCTAAGGCAGGAATCAGGGAACCTCAAGGGAGTTAGAGCAGGGTCGGACTTCATCTTATGAGAGGAATGCTGGCGTAGGCCTTCCCTAATGGGAAAACCAGAGACCTCCTCTGTCTCCTTTATGTGATAGCCCTCAAGGGCAGGAAAGAACTTACATGTCTGGCATATCAGCTTGATGTGATGAATTACAGCATCGTTCCCCATATTGGCTCTCTTCCTTGTAGGGTGATTACACATCCCAGTCGATTTCTGGGTGACTCGGAGTGCCTCTCTATAGGTGGAGTACTTCTCCATCATGTTACCAGGTTTGACCATATGACTTGTCTGAACCAATGAAATGTAAGCAAATGTGAGAGTGCGCCAGTTCCAAGCAAACACTTTGAAGAATCACATTTTTCAGCCAATTCTGTTTTTCTCTCTGCCACCAAAATAGCACGTCCCAACTAAGCACTGCTCTTTTGCTGGTTCTTGGAAAGAGGAGACACTTGGAGTGGAATTGTAGCCACTGATGCATGAGCAGCACCAGATAATGTGAGTGGGGAATGAAAAGGTATTCGTGTGGGCCCCTGGAGGCTGTGTGTTACTGCAGCTAAACTGACAAATACATCTGATACCACAAAGTAGTAACACAACTCCATTGGGATAAGTATCTCATCTCTCAGGGCATCCCATCCCTTCAGGGGCTTGGATTTTATTCTAAAGATGAGCCAAAAGAGATTAGATAGGATTAGTTCAAGTTCTATGTCATCTGTAGTCAGAAAGTACCAGGGATAAAAGAACAATGGTTGTACCATCCTCATAGAGCTGGGTTGCTATGAGGTAAGCCATAGTTATCTGGCAAGTTCCACAATACTGGGAGTGGCCAAGAAATAGATCAGCCTTGAAGGCACAGAACAGGTTTATATTTGCCCCACTACAACCCATTTCTTGGAATCCACAGCAGGTTAATTTGTCCTCCATCCCTGGAGTCCAGAGGATAAACACGCACGGTCAGGGCAATTAGAGGGCCACTACACAGAAACTACTTCTTTGGGCTCCCAGTTCTGCAACTGCCTTTATGGCCCCTCCTCTTCTTTTTAATTTATCTCTTTATGGGCTGTTTGACAACTCTACTGGTAAGCCAGTGGCCTTGGGGTACAATTCCAAATACTTTAAAACTCAAAGTTAGCATGTTTTTCAAATCAATTAAAAGCATTTAAAAATATCTAGAGAGGAAGCCAAGGGCAACCAAAGCACTAACCACCTGGACAGGCCCACAGGAACTTACAGGGCCTGACAAACTCCATCTTGCCAGGACCAGCAGGGAGGAGAGAAGGACTGTGACTCAGAAAATGAGTCGGATGGCAGAAAAGCAAGGCCAGGCAGAGGGGATTTGTTCCTAGAACGCTGCTGCCTAATCCAGGAAGGACCGATGGGGCTGGGAAGCTGACCACAAGAGTAGCTACGCCCCAATCCTTGGCAAGCTTAGCTCAGTGGAGGGGACCGGGCCCCACAAGAACAGCCAGCACTGAGCTGACTGGTGCAATCAGAGATGATGTCTACTGTCTCTGGAGTGATTCTTCAGAAGATTAGTAACAAAGAAGATTCATTCTTTGGCTACATCCACTGGAGGGGATGACTCACCCTGCAGGACATAAAAGTCTGGAAAGGATAAGCAGAAGGAACTCAGGGAAGGCAAAGCTCAACAGAATCAAAACAAGGATTTTCCACAGACGTCCTATCATGGGCAAACTCTAGCTGGCAAGGGTGTTAGAGGCAGTTTCCCACATCAGGCCAGTCCTCTTCTTTTACAGATGAGGAAGCTGAGCCCAGAGAGGTGAAATGCCCCACCCAACACCACAGAACACGGCAGAGGCAGGGCTGAGAGCCAAAATTCCCCTCTTCTGGTGAGAGCTCTTTCTTAGTCCCCACACTGGTCTGTCTACAATAAATATGAGGGCTTTGTAGGAACCCCTAATGTTCTGTCCAGGTCAGCAGAGAGAAGGTGTGATGACGACAGGAAGGGCTTATGAATCTTGTTGCAATTGACAAATGGTCAGCCAGGACAAGGACCTTTCTGCTCCAAATTTCCCGAAAGGATAAGGGTAGAAGATGTTATTGTATAGATATTATCTACATATGGCTAAAATCAAACCATGGGACCTCCAAACCATTGACACTTCATATCTGAGAATTCTCCAAGTCAACCACATCATCAGCGGTAAGGAACCTCCCTAATGAGAATTCCATTGAGCATAAGTAAGACACATCACGCTCCATTCGGGCTGGGAGGTAGGGAAGGCAGGTGGGTGGAGTGGAAAGGGCCCAGAAGAGGAAGGAAGATGAGGGAAGTGCTTAACAAAAACACTTACTGACAAATAATGAAAACAAAGAACTCGGCTGGGGTGGGTGCAGTTAAATCAGGTTTTCGTATGAGAAACAGAGGAAAGGACTCATTTAAAATCTTTGTAGGGAGACGAGAGGGTTGTTTTTAAACACTGGATTGACAGAAAGGACTTAGAAATATACAGAAAAATGCAAATTTCTGTAGATTTCCCTTACTCTTGCCAGTTGCCATACTTTCATTTCCTCCCAAATCAGATTCTAAACACCCATTCAGCAGAACGTAATACAGACCTCCTCAGCTCTCAGAAGAGCAACTTCACTTCATTCTAAAGTCACTGTCAGGCTCCCGTGGACGATGCTCTTCCCTTTATCACTCGCTTGCATTCAGACCTCACCAAATGATGAAGTTCACAGGAGGAAACGTTTCTCTGATACTTGCTGGATTCGTTTAGTCACTTCTTCGAATGGCCTCTTGGTGCCTGTTTTTGCTACGTGGGACAGACTGTGACCAGAGTTTCTCTTTGCATAAACCACAAAATAACCATAACCTCAGAATAGCTTTCAGGGCTTACTGAGCTGTGACGAAACTCGAACAATGGTGTGAGTTAAAAGGTTTCAAAGAATCACTGAGGCATCCGAATCCTTCTGAAAGTGATTCTGTCACCAGGTTACCTAATAGGGACCAAAACCTGTTTGAAAATTAAGAGAGAATGAGAAAATAGATAGGCAAAGTGATACTATGCAACTGGGGCTTTTCCTATGCAAAGAAAGCCAAAGCAGACACAAGAGGGCACTTGAGCCCATGCTCATTTTGGAAGCAAATCATTTGTGACTCCCTCCATTCTCCTAGTTCCCTCACCCTGGGTCTCCACCCAAGACCATGAACCTGTTCCTTAAAGGAACTAAAACTCATCTACAAAAGGGAAAATATTAAGTGGATTGATTTTAAGCTTCACACGATGATGCAACACGTATCAGAGTAATACCGATGCTAGGATTGACATTAGAATGCCAATTTAGTCTTTGTCCAAAGTAGTAACTTTATAGCCAACTCTTGACCACAAGGCATGATGGGGTCACAGAGACAGCATGGCTCACACTTAATCCAAAAGCCTTTTCTGGTTTCAAAATCACCCTTCCCAAGAAGGGTGAGCAAGGCTGGCGTCAGAGAAACCAAATTGGCCAGTTGGAGTTTCATTTCCCTCCATTCAAGAAATCATGATGAAATGCCACAAAAGTAACTGCTTTAAAAAAACACCTAGATTCCCCAGGTTATTTTAGATTACCTCATGGGAAATAGCAAAATATATGTGTGCTTGTTCACACACACACACACAAACGCAAAACCAAAACCACAAAATTTTAACAAATACTAAAGTAAGATTTTTTTATAGGCTACAGTATCTGATCGTAATTAATACAATTATAAGTAAATAATAAAAAGATGATTGAAAATATCTTAATTACCTGGGCATTAAGAAATTATCACCAAACTAATCCTCCATTCGTTTTTTTCCACTAGTTAAGACCTTAGGTAGGGTATACGCTGTGAGCAGAATTTCACCCTCCTCAAAATCCTTGTGTGGGAGCCCTAACCCCCATACCTCAGAATGTGACTGTTTTTGAAGAAAACGTCTGTAAAGAGGTGATTAAGGTAAAATGAGATGGTTAGGGTAGGTCCTAATCCAATATGACCGATGTCCTTATAATAAGAGGAGGTTAGGACATAAACTCACACAGAGGAAAGATCACAAGAAGACACAGGAAGAAGACAGCCTCCTACAAGCCGAGGAGAAAGGCCTTGGGAGAAATCAACACTGCCAACACCTTGATCTCAGAGTTTTAGCCTCCAGAACCGTGAGGAGATAAATTGCTGTTGTTTAAGCTAGCTAGTCTTGGGAATTCCCTGGCAGTTCAGTGGTTAGGACTCAACACTTTCACTGCTGAGGGCCCGGTTCAGTCCCTGGTTGGGGAACTAATATCCCACAAGCCGAGAGGCATGGAAAACAACAACAAAAAAAAGCCAGCTAGTCTTTGGACTTTGTTAGGGCAGCCCTAGCCAACTAATACAGTATATTAACTCTTTCATAGTTTACATACGTACCCCAATGCATACATCATTAAATCAAAAATTCACCATTAAGAAGACACTTAAAAACTAAACATATTCTGTCTCTCACATTTAATGTTTTGTTAATGTGCACAGTTCACCAGAACCACGTCCGTCTGAATAAATGAAATTATGACAAGGTTGGCCCGGAAATTTAGGCTATAAATCCTTAACACTTGATCCAACTAAGTAACTATCACCTCCACTTTACAGATGTGACAAATGAAGCCTTAAAAGACTAATCAACCTGTTCAAGTTGTGCAATTGGAAAAGGGGAGGGCTAGGATTTGAACCTAGGTAGCCAGAGTCAGAAGTTGTGCTCTTAACCATTCCGGGACACTACCTCCCCACGCAGGGAGAAAAGAGACTGGGTTAAATTCTGACCTTTAATGGCTGACAGAAAGGCTGTATCACTGGCAGAAACAGAGAAGATCTCAGAG
Organism: Hippopotamus amphibius kiboko; assembly: GCF_030028045.1. Classification (NCBI taxonomy): domain Eukaryota; kingdom Metazoa; phylum Chordata; class Mammalia; order Artiodactyla; family Hippopotamidae; genus Hippopotamus; species Hippopotamus amphibius. Next base: position 102,029,936 of record NC_080195.1, on the reverse strand, counting down.
TTTTGTTTTCAGCAAAAAGCTAATGAGTTGAATGTTAAATCTGTTAACTCCCACGGGGACTCTGAACAAAGACCTGGGAAGAAAATAATGGGGCTCCTTTGAGTGGAGAAAAGGGAACCCTCCTACACTGTTGGTGGGAATGTAAATTCGTGCAGCCACTGTGAAGTACAGTGTGGAAGTTCCTTAAAAAACTAAGAATAGAGCTACCATATGATCCAGCAATCCCACTCCTTGGCACATATCCAGAAAAGACAAAAATTCTAATTCAAAAAGGTATATGCATCCCAGTGTTCATAGCAGCACTATTTACAATAGCCAAGACATGGAAGCAACCTAAATGTCCATCAACAGATGAATGGATAAAGAAGATATGGTACATATATACAATGGAATATTACTCAGCTGTAAAAAAGAACAAAATAATGCCACTTGCAGTAGCATGGATGGACCTAAAGGTTATCATATTGAGTGAAGTAAGCCAGACAAAGACAAATATATGATATCATTTATATGTAGAATCTAAAAAATAATACAAATGAATCTATATACGAAACAGAAAAAGACTCACAGACATAGAGAACAAATTTGTGGTTACCAAAGGAGAAAGGGGGGGCAGGGATAAATTAGGAGTGTGGGATTAACAAATATACATCACTATATGTAAAATAGATAAATGACAAGGACTTACTGTATAGCATAGGAACGATATTCAATATATTTTAATAACCTTAATAGAAAAGAATCAGAAAAAATATATACACATATATACATAAAACTGAATCACTTTGCTATACACCTGAAATTGTAAATCAACTATATTTCAATAAAAAAATAATAATAATGGGGCTCCTCCACAGAAGGCATGGAAGTAGATAAGACCTTGAAGAAGAAGATGGTGAAGAGACAAGAGAATGACAAGGACTTCATGTGAGTAGGGCCACAGTTACGGCGAGAATGAAAAAGAGGCATCTGGGAAGAAGCCAGAGAGGGAGAGCAGAACCAAAAAACAGTATCTCAGGAATCAAGGGTAAAATAATATTAAGAATATGGTGGTAAGTACACTAAATAGCAAACTACTGATTTGTGTTGTTAGCAAAGTGAAATGCATTGCATTAGACTATTATGATGGCAGGCAATTGATTCAACTCAACTTTCTATTATTGAATTATTGGGTCAATATATGATAAAAAATAGCATTTAAAACTTAGTTGTCAGTGTTCACTTAAGTATGAAAAAATGTAAACTACATAAAAACAGAAACATACTATTGACTTGGCAGATAATCACAGTGATCTGAATATGAAAGAATGCTGTAAAATCACTTCTTAAATTCGGAAAAATACTTAAGGGCTCAAAAAAACCAACGAAAAGTTACATTTTGGCAAGAGAATGGATATGAGTAATGCAACTATCTAGTGATCCTTAATTGAGAAAATAAAACTGTAGTTTATTAGGAAAGGTATAGAAATCCTGTGGCTTCACTAAATCAGTGAAAAGAAATGGTCTTTTAGTGAAGTTGTCAATAGAAAATACATATATCACACACATTTATCATCATTTTTCTAAAAATTAGACTAAATCTTACTACTTAACATAGAAACTCTGAGTTGGAAAAGTCATTTAAGCTAAATCACAACAACATATATATCAGCAGGAATTCCCTCTGCTACATCCATAACAAATGGTCATTCAATAGTCCACATCTTCGCCTCCATTAATTATAGAACGTTCTTCTTAATATTGAGTTTAAAGCTGCCTCCCTATAACATCGATCAAATTCTTCCCTACAGACAAGATAAAACAAGCCTGGACCAAAATAATTAGCCTGTCTCTCATTAATCTTCTCTTCTGCACATTCCTGATTCTTCCATTTGATCTACTAGAACATAGTTTTCAGACCCTCCCTGCTGGGCCATCATTATGTGTGCATTCCAGCTTAGCAACTGACCCTTAAAATGTGATGGTCAAATTTTAATGCAATACTCCCGCTATGTCTTGACCATTAGAGTTGTTATTCAACAAACAGTAATGAGAGCCTATTAAACGCAAGACACTGGGAATATGAAGAGGTATAAAACACAGCATTTAGAACTCAGAACTTCTGGGCAATATCTGCAATGTTAACACTGGGTTACGTTTTTGGCAGCCTTGTGGTATTTTGGCCTTACAGAAAATTCACAGTTGATTGATTTGTCCATGTTTTACTTTTGTTTTCTCAAAAGCTGCTGTCAAAAAAGGTTTTGTGTATCTTATTGTTGTAAAACTGACCTTTTGAAGCTGACAACAGGAACTAACGTATTTCGTGTCATTTTATAGCCAGTTGTCCAGCCTGTTGAGATCATTTCAAGCCACTCATCCCAGCTTGGTAAACTGGACATTTGTAAATTTTATACATACGGTTTTTGAGTTGATGTCTAAGTCACTGATAAAAATTTTCACAGGAAAAGTCCAAGAACAAAGAACTGTGGCATGCCTGGAGAAATTCCCTGCGGGGTTGAACCTCCTTGATTTATAGCTGCCCACGTGAATGTCCAACTTCCTGAAACATCATCTGTCTGTAGCATCGGCCATCCTACATGCCTCCATCTTGCTTATAAGATTATTTAGGACTTTCCTGGTGGCGCAGTGGTTAAGAATCCGCCTTCCAATACAGGGGACACGGGTTCGATCCTTGGTCTGGGAAGATCCCACATGCTGTGGAGCAACTAAGCCCGCGCGCTACAACTACTGAGCCCGCACTTGCTTGTTGCATCTACCGAAGGCTGAGTCTATAGAGCCAGTTCTCCTCAACAAGAGGAGCCACCACTTGCCACAACTAGAAAAAGCCCGCGTGCAGCAACAAAGACCCAACGCAGCCTAAATAAATAAATAGATTACTTAAATAGGCTTCACCCAATGCAATACAATAATAAAGATTGCTGAGGGTTATTTTTGCTGTTTATAATTACTTCTGTGGGAAGAAGAAAAAGAAGAACTGTACAGATAGCTAACTGATAAGAAAGCCAAAGGAGGAAACAACCACACAAACAACAGCAGAAATGGTCTCTAAAGGAACCACAGGGCTCCGCCACCAAATCACGTGTAAATGGTCATGAGAACACAGAAATCTTTATCCCCTTAGAAATTCCATGTTTCTAGGAAATATACTTCTTCACTCTCCTAGGAATATGGTGAAATAATTTGGGGTGTGTGAAAGGAGCACACCGTATAAATGTTATTGGATGCAATAGATGCAATGATTATCGACATGGAGGACACCTGCTTGGGTCATGGAAGATGAAGTCTTCATGGACTTTGGCCAGATCTGATCATTCTTTTACACAGTATTGAGACTTGTGTTTATTGGTTATCGAAGGTAGTTTTAATTTGAAGTGGTTTCTTACTTTATCTTCTCCTATGTGGATTTTGAGCCAATGATGATAACTGGAGTTCGCAGAGCTAATAAGTATATACTTTGTCTGCTATTTTATGGTGATCATAAAATCTAGGAAATCTGGAATAAAAGAAAATGGGAGTTTACTTTGACCTATTCTTAGTAAACACGTCAGTCTCTTATTGATTACCATCTTTTGTTCCAAGAGTTCACCAGCCATCTATCTAATAAATGGTTCTAGACTTCTCAAATCTATTTTTTAAACATTTGCACATTGCCAGACTTCTTTCCCTTCTGCAATTCCCTAATGTGTTTGACAATATACCCTGAAGACCTTTATACTCTGAGAGGCAATTTATCTATATTGGAGGCATGACCACATCTAAGATCACTTGAGGCTCTCTTACTCTCTCTTTGTAAGTCCCAGGCTTGGTGATAGTGGAAAGAAAACAACTTTGGATTCAGAAAGCCAAATATCAAATTCCTGGCTCTGCACTTATTAGCTGTGTAATTTGGGGCAAATTTCTAACCCTCACAAGCCTCATTATGTTTCTCTGTAAACTACAGTTTCTATGTAAACTGTAGATACCTCATAATTCACAGGGTTATTTTAAGAATTAAATGAAAATATGCAAGCAAACCAAATAAATAAAAAAATATTATCAAGTAAAATCCAGCATTATAGAAAAGAACTATATAAAATGACTAAGTGGGGATTATCCTGGGATTGCAAATCTGGGTCAGTCGATGCAAGCCATCATATTGTGAGCCTACAGAAGAAAAACTACATGATATTATCAACTGATCAGAAAAGCATTTGACAACAGTCAACATCCATTCTTGATTTAAAAAAAAGCAAAAACAAAAACCTCTCTGCAAACTAGGAATAGAATCAAACTTCCTAAACTTGATAAAGGGCATCTTCAAAAAACTTTCAAATAGCATCATACTTAATGGTAAAAGACTGAGTGCTTTCCCCCTAAGATAAGAACTATGTTAAGGATATACACTCACCATTTTTATTCAACATTATACTAGAAGCCTAACCAGTAAAATAAGGCAATAAACAAAAAGCATACATATGGGAAACAAATAAATAAAACTGTCCCTATTTGCAGATGATATGATTGTCTGCACAGAATGTCCCAAGGTATTTACAAAAACAACAACAATTACAACAGCAACAACAGTAAAACTCCTGGTAATAAGTAGATTTATCATGGTCACGTAATACAAGATCACCACCCAAAAATCAATTGTATTTCTATCTCCCAGCAATAAACAATCAAAAACCAACATTAAAATCACAATACCAGTTACAGTAGCTCCAAAATATAAGTAGGTATAAATCTAAGAAAACATGTGTAGGAACTGTATGCTAAAAACTGTAAGACACTAACGAAAGTAATCGAAGAAGACCTAAGTAAATGGAAAGACTTAATATGTCCATGGATTAGAAGACTCAACACTGTAAAGATGTAAATTCTCCCTAATTGATCAATAGATCCATGAAATATCAATCTAAATTTCAGCAAAATTTCTGTAAATATATACAAACCAATTTTTATATTTATACAGAATAGCAAAGAAACAGGAATAGTCAAAATAATTTTGAAAAAGAAGAATAAAGTTGGAGGAGTCACACTACTTTATTCTAGGATTTCCTAAAAAGTTACAGTAATCAAGGCAATGTGGTACTAGTCAAAGTTTAGACATATTGAAGGATCAATTTGAATTGAGGATGCAGAATTAAACCTACACAAATTTGTTTTGACAAAATTTTAAAGACAATTCAATATAGAAAGGTAGTCATTTCAACTAACAGTATTGGGATCATTGGACACTCATGCAAAAAAAGATACAATCAGCTACACTCCAATATGAAATTTAAAGTTTTAAAAAAAGATACAGATGGGGCTTCCCTGGTGGTGCAGTGGTTAAGAATTCCCCTGCCAATGCAGGGGACATGGGTTCGAGCCCTGATCTGGGAAGATCCCACATGCCGCGAGGCAACTAAGCCCATGCGCCACAACTACTGAGCCTGTGCTCTAGAACCCGCAAGCCAAACTACTGAAGCCCGTGCGCCTACAACCCATACTCCGCAACAAAAGAAGCCACAACAATGAGAAGCCCGCGCACTGCAATGAAGAGTAGCCCCCTCTCCCCACAACTAGAGAAAACCCGTGCACAGCAACAAAGACCCAATACAACCAATAAATAAATAAATAAATTTTTTTTTAGAAAAGATACAAATGAACTTATTTACAAAACAGAAATGGACTTATAGATATCGAAAATAAACTTATAGTTACCAAGGGGGAAATAATATGGGGGGAAGGAGGGATAAATCAGGAGCTTGGGATGAACACATGCACACTACTATATGTAAGATAGATAACCAACAAGGATCTACTGTATAACATAGGGAACTCTACCCAATATTCTGTGATAACCTATATGAGAAAAGAATCTAAAAAAGAATGAATACATGTATATGCACAACTGAATCACTTTGCTGTACACCTGAAACTAACACAACATTGTAAATCAACTAAACTCCAATAAAATTAAAATTTTACAAAATAGAAAAAAAAAAATCAAAGCATCTGCTGGCTAGAGGAGGCAAGATTCATGGCCAACAATAAGAATGAATGGTATTTTTAAAAATAAGAAATGGTATGACAACAGTGAAAAGAAAATGTAGACAAATAGGAGAAGGAGAAAGAAAATATAATATCTAAATAATAAAGACTCTAACCTGGAGAAAACAAGGCAAACAAGAAACAGGGAAATTTTTCAGAAGAGCTTTGAGTAATGGAATAAATCAACAACAACCACTTGAATTTGACAACATGAGAGCACAAAGATTAGAATATAAAGAACACTACAATAGGAAAGGGGAAAATGCTTTCCTTAGAAATAAAATGAGGATAAAAACAACATCATTAAATATAAACAAGATAAGAACAAGAAACAAATAAGACTGAAAGAGCAAGAAACCAAATCAAATTACCTTTAGAAAATGTTATGATCTCCACAGTAATGTAAAGAAACTACTTAAAGAAACACAGAAAAACTACTAATATAGAGAACCAAAGTAGGCCCCCAACAAATGCATAATTGGTGTCCTAGAAGATAAATAACAAGTGGAACAAGAAAAGAATAACAAAGATGTATGACAAGACATTATCCCTGAAAAGAAGAACTAAATCTGCACAATGAACGAACATGAAAATTAGGCACAGAATTCTTTACACTGATATATGTCTCTGTTAAGTTAATGAACTTCAAGAATGAAGAAATAGTTACTGAGGTATCAGCAAAACTAATCACCTCCAAGGGAAAACAAAATCAGTCCTCAGACTTCTGCATATCAACACTTCATGCTCAACTGTAAATGAGACGTCTGCAGTGTGCTGTCCAATATGATAGCTACTAGCTGCACATGGCCTTTGAGCCTTAAAATGTGGCTAGTTCAAGCTGAGATGTGCTGTAAGTGTAAAATACGTGTTTGATTTTAAAGACTTACTGTGAAAAAAATAATTTAAAAATCTCATTGAAAGTGTTTTATGTTGACTACCTGTTAAAATGACATTTTGACATATTGGGTTAAATAAAATGTATTATTAAATGTAATTTTACCTGCTCTACACATTATTTTTAATGTGACTACTAGAAAAATTTAAATTCCATTTGTGGTTAACATTGTATGTCTATCAGATAACATTGATCTAAACAGTTCTTTAGGAAAGAATGTAACAGCCACCCAAGATTTTTTAAAGTAAATTTTAACAAGCATACATTTTTTAAGATAAAAATAAAAAAGTAAACATTTTTAATATAAAAAAAGGGAATTCAGATCTTATAAACCTTTACTGAAGAAACTCCTTGATGAAATTCAGAAAAGAATCAAAATAAGAGACTCAAAATTGAAGATGTCGTGGTAAAGAGGGTTAGTGGTAAGCACTGTATCCATTCGAATGTAATAATACCAAAAATACAGGCATTATGCTTACAAAGCAGTTTATACGTATTATAAATCTTGATAATATAAAAAGTAACAATGTAATAGGGGTCAACAAACTTCATGAAAAGGGCCAGATAGTAAATATTTTAGGCTTTGTAGGCCGTATGGTCCCTGTCAAGACTACTGGATTTCACTGCTGTAGCTCAAAAGCAGAAATGGTTCAATCATACATAAATAAATGGGTGTGACTGTTACACTAAAACTTTACTTACAAAAACAGGGACATTTGTCCCCATCAAGACTATTCAGTTTCACTGCTATAACCCAAGAGCAGGGCTAGACATTACAATAAACCAATGAGCATGGGACTTCACTGGTGGTGCAGTGGTTAAGTATCTGCCCGCCAATGCAGGGGACATGGGTTCAAGCCCTGGTTCGGGAAGATTCCACATGCCTCAGAGCAACTAAGCCCATGCGCCACAACTACTGAGCCTGAGTTCTAGAAAGTGCGAGCCACAACTACTGACCCCACGTGTTGCAACTACTGAAGCGCAAGCGCCTAGAGCCTGTGCTCTGTAACAAAAGAAGCCACTGCAATGAGAAGCCCGAGCACTGCAACGAAGAGTAGCCCCCACTAGTGGTAACTAGAGGAAGCCCGCGTGCAGCAACAAAGACGCAACACAGCCAAAAATAAATAAATAAATAACTTTAAAAAAACAAATAAACAAATACGCATAACAGTTGAGCAAGTCACAATAAAACTTTATTTACTGGAAGATGCCTTAGAGGACTGGGGCGGGGAGGGTGGGGGGGACTCGAGGGGGGGGAGTCAAGGAAGGGAGGGAATACGGGGATATGTATATAAAAACAGATGATTGAACTTGGTGTACCCCCAAAAAAATAATAAATAAATAAATAAAATTAAAAAAAAAAAAAAACTTTATTTACAAAAACAAGCAGCAGGCCAGGTTTGGTTGTAGTTTCCTAACCTTATAACAGAGAGGGGAGGGGAAAGAAATGAGGTACAATAAAATCCCCATCTTCACAGTGAGTGTTTAAAAACTGCCATCTAAAATTGAAATATACTGTTTTTTAAAACACGTAAAATCCATTTTTTAATTTTATATAATTTCCTTTAAATAGGACTTTTTACCGAAAATAATATCTTTGGGGATTAACAAATCAGTCTAAAATTCATATATTTCCTCAGCTTCACCCAAGTTAGATTTTATTTATCAGTTCAATTCAAACAACATTGAAAATAATCTTACTTTAAAAAATTACTCACAGATTCTTTTCTATGTCACAGGATTAATGTATTCCTTCACTTTCTTATATTCGCATCCCAGAAAATGAGTATGATTACATTTCTTTAAAATATTCCATTGAAAAATATTTTTATCCATTGATTTCACTTAGAATTGAAAAACTTCAAAGTATAAAATAAGCAATTGTGTTGCAATTGCAGTCTCTCATATGGGTTTAACATTCTCCAAATGTGACCCACCAGAACCCTCTCTGCTTTTTTCTGAGCTCCCTACTGTTTTTCTGTAAAGCGTTAGCTAAACTTTAAAATAAGCCACTGTTTTTGTTTTTTCAGCTTAGGCTCTTTGGTCATCTCAGGTCAAACATCCTGATACTGTGTGATCTCTTCTCATATCATCTGACCCTAAAAATATATCCCTCCAAAGTCAAAGAATGTGTTTTTCTTTTCAAGTCATTTTGACAGGTATCCAATTCCTAAACTAAAGAATTATAACAAATGGAATTTTGGGTTTGAAGACCACTGAGGTGAGAAAATCCTTTCATCAAGACCATTGTGTCCAGTCACCATTTCTGCTCTAGTTTTGTCCTTTAGTTAGAAAAAAAAAAAAAAAGCCCATTCTCTGAAGGTAGAGTGCTATTCATAGAACACAGTAAAATCAAAAGGGACTTCCCAGTTCTCAGAGAAAAGCAGCAACTGGAGCTTCATAAGAAAGTGCCAGTAACTCATAAACAACTCAGATATCTTTTACAAGGGAGATTAATTTCCAAAACGATAAATCTTTTGCCTGATACTTGTTTAAACATGAACTCAAACTGCCTGAACCCTTTATCGGATACTGTCTTTCAGGATAATATCTTTTTTTAATACTTGAAAAATCTTACTACAATTCCAGCCATGGCTAGAACACCTTGAGCATGGTTGCCAATCATTAATTAAATGCCAACTATTTAAATGTTAATACTTTTAATAACTTCTACCATGTATTTGAACATTAATCTAAATATAATGGTTCAGACCTAAAAGGAAAAAAGGAAAAACTTTTCACCTGAATAATCCCCACATTCCCTCACAAGTATTCTCATCTCGATAATCACCGATTCTCTGAAAATCGCCCTCACTATAATAGAACCAGCCTATTGTAGAAAAGGAAAATGAAGTTCCCCATACGGTCCCGATTATATCTATTTTCTTCTGATCTCATCATGGTTCTTAGGCTTTGTCATCTTGGTGGCAATGTAAATTGTGGGCTGTAAATTGTAAATTTTTATGATAGACATATTTTACTCAAAGATCATTCAAATACTTACAAATAATTTTCTCTTCAAGAGAAAAATCTATTCTGGACTTCAGATAGGATAATTCTCCTGCACTCCTTAAATAGTAAGGTACATCATCAAACCCAAAGTGCCAAACACTCAGGGTCGCTACAGAAATAGTCATTGTGTTTGTCCAGCTGTACATAACCCCACCTATCTCAGCCCCATGCGTGCCTGGTATATTTAGTAACCGTTCAAGTTGCTTATCTTTCTTTAGCATATTCCTTACTAATCCTAAGTAAGAAACTTCTGCCACTCTAAAAATGTATGCCCATTTTACTTAGAGTCAATGAGTCTTGTGGTTTGAGATTCTTTCACCCAGGCTCTGACTCAGAGGAGTTTACCACTTCTTCACAAAATTCCATTAAAGGGGTTTAGATAAGATATGAGATTGTATTAGCAATGTAAGCATCACTGGGCAGCTGCATCCTCAAGAGCAGCATTGTGGTAACCACCTGAAGGCCATATGAGAGTCAGAGTGGCTGGGCCAATGGAGCCCATTGCTTTGCTGCAGGATGTCTTGATGTTTACATCTTAGTCAGTGATGCAGAGAGGAGTAAGGGCCATGGTGAATTTGTATTAATATACCCAAAATATTGGTAGGTGCTTTCTGGATTCCCAAGAAAAAGGATGAATGACTGGATAAATTCTAATCAAGGCTCAACACATTTTTGTTCCAGGAAGACAAGGAGAATTGGTGTATTTGTTCTTTTTTTTTTTTTTTTTCCAATAATGAATAAAGAAGGAAAATAAAATGGAAGGCAGGTATTTAAACAGCAACATCTGAGCTAGATTCAATTCTGGAAGGATTTTTAGACCCATCAGTTAAATATAGAAATGATTTACTAGGTGAGGCTGTAAACTTCCCGCATGGCAGGGTTTTAAGAAGATCCTGAACAGTCATTAGAAAACAACCATTTGCTTTAGACTTACAAATAATCACTTTCAAAAAGAAAACATCATGGGTCCAGAAACTTTATTATGGCTCCTTCATTAGTACTGACAGTCTGTCTAATATTATGGTTACAGGCATGGCTTCTGAGCCAAATTATCCGAGCTCAAATCCAAGCTCTGCCATCTATGAGCTTGGGTTAAGTTATTTATGAGCTTGGTCAAGTTAATCTTTTGGCGACTCAGTTTCCTTGTCTGTAAAAGTATCCACCTCAAGAGATTGTTGTAAAAGTTAAATGTGTTAATTTACTGTGCCTGGCACATGGTGAGTATCACCTGTGATGGTCGCTATCTTTTTACTGCACATCTCATCTTTCATTTCTCACCCGGATAAAATACTTTGTTTAAATTTAATTTCCATAATGTCCTATAGATGTAGCCTCCTATGGCAACCTGACATAAAGGCAAAGAGAGGTGAATTATTAAATTCTATTATTCCTTATTTATTCACTTACTTTACGTGTTCACTCATTTATGCACTCATTCATTTACTCATCTGGCATGTACTGAACATCTATCATGAACCCTGTAGAGTGTAGGACCCTGAGGACACAGGACAAATAAAATACAGTCTTCAGGGAACAAGAGCAAGGCATGTATGCTACTAAGCACATCCGTGTCACAGGTGTTATGGTAGAAGAATGGACAGTGCACAGTGGAGGTATGAATGAGGGAAAGATAAACTGTACCCTTGAGAAAGGTTAGGAAAACTCCACTGAAGGGTCATTTGAGCTGAATACTGGAAGATGAACAAAGTTTTCCTGGGGTCTGGATCAGTTTGAAGACAGATTCTTCTACATGCTCAATACAATAGCCTTTAAAAAAAAAACATGATCCAGCTTGAAAGAAGGAAAAGGGAACAAATCCGTAGGTTCAAGACATGAGAGGGAAATCAAATGCAAAGAAGTCAATCAAGCCGACCTAGCAGCCTCCCAAGGTGTTGTCAACCCTCCTGAGGAAAGGAGGCTGTGTTTTAATTTCCAGGCAGGCAAAAGAAAAGGACACAGCCCGTGTGAGGTGGAGAGCTGAACTGAGATCTCTGCACTTAGCCAGGCCCATCTATGAAAAGGCAACTAGAAATACTCCACCCGCAAGCCTAGAGAAGTAGCAGGGAAGATTGCCATCTGCCTGGAACTCAGAGTGGGGAAAAATTTGGAAACCCCAAACCCAAGATATACATGCATGTACACATGCATTTATATTTTCCCCATGGTATCAAAATCCCAAGCTAAGACATTAGCATAAAGCTGGTCTAGTACCCAAGAAACCACTAGGAAACTGGTCAGACGGGTACTTCCACTGCCTGAAGCACCACTCCCATGGGGGAAAAAAGCAACCCCTACTGAAGATGATCTCAAAATGAAATAAGTAAATAAAAATAAAACTTATCACACAGAGACACACTAGGAATCAATCCATCATCACGAGAGAGATTCAGTAAATGTGGTAAATGGAGAATTCGTATCGCAAAGACTAGATATGATAGATCTAAGCAAGACTATAAAATAAACATGTTTTAAATACCAAGGAGATAAAAGAAGGGATAGAAACAATGAGAGAACAGGATAATGAGGGAAAAAAGACAAAAAGCAGAGGTTAATGCAGCACTGTCTCTTCAGATAATTACTTGGAACCCAGCATCTCTAAAGCAGGTAGGTGGGCGGGGAGTGGAGAGATGTGGAGTGGTTTTGTGTACTCGTGGGGCAGTGGATGGGGGAAAATGGAGAAGAGGTGTCAAGAGATAACCTCTGAGAGGTAGACAGGATCAAGGTATGTATGGTCTTGGATGGCATCCTAAAAAGTTTAACTTCATCCCTTAGCAAAGGGAAGACTTTTTTTTTTGGACATAAAATAAACTGCATATATTTAAAGTGTACAATTTGATACTTTCTTTCTTTGTAGTAATGTATATATGGCAATCCCAGTCTCCCAATTCATTCATTCCCCCCCCAGCCCTCCCCCCACCCCACCCCCCACCACCGCCCTGCTTTCCCCCAAGGGAAAACTTTGAAAAGTTTTAATCAAGAAAGTAATGAATAATTTCTTTTAGAATGTTCTCTTTGGCAGTAATTGGAGAATGCTTGAAAGGAGATAAGAATGAAAAAATGGAGACCACTCAGAGGATTTTTTACAGTAGGTCATAAGTCTTTAGCTCCAAGCTGCATTTACAGGCGCAAGGAACATTCATATACAATAACCAGAGTTCTAAACTTGCATTGCCCTGCAAACACCAGCCGAGCCCCAGAAGCTGTAGGACTGCTCCCAGCTTTAACACACATGGAGCACTTACGCTGTCAAACATTACAGATATTGGGGGTACAGAGAGAAATAAAATATGAGCTCTGTGTTTCTCTCCTCCAAGTTCTCACAAACTAACAAGAGAATGAGATGTACATAGTCATCACACAATGTGATGTATATGAGAGAGGTACAAACAGAACATTAGGGAGACTGGGGAAGAGGGGTGCTGACAAAGGCATTACAGAGAAGAGGACATTTGCATTGAACCTTGAAAGTAAAGTAACATTCAGGGAAGAAGGAATTTTGTTACTGCAAAGGCTCATAAAAGTGACATCAATATGATGTAGTTTCAGTAAGATTTCCAGTGAACTTCATATCATGGTGATATTCTGTCATATGAGTCCTTGTGTGGTATAAGTGAAGAATAAAGCTTTATCCTCAGGGGGCTTCTCATATAATAATCTTTTTTTCACTTTATTTTTAATTTAAGTATAGTTAATTTACATGTTAGTTTCAGGTATACAGCACAGTGATTCAGTTATATATATATAACTGAATATATATATTTATATATATATATATATACATTTTTTTCAGGTTCTTTTCCCTTATCAAAATATTGAGTATAGTTCCCTGTGCTATATAGTAGGTCCTTGTTGATTATCTATTTTATGTATAAAATAGATATGTTTTATGTTAATATGTATATATGTTAATCCCAACCTCCTAATTTATCCCTCCTCCCTCCTTCCTCTTTGATAACCATAAGTTTGTTTTCTATGTCTGTGAGTTTCTTTCTGTTTTGTAAATAAGTTCATTTGTATCTTTCTTTCTAGATTCCACATGTGAGTGATAGATGATATTTGTATCTCTCTGTCAGGCTTGCTTCATTCAGTATGATAATCTCCAGGTGCATCCATGTTGCTACAAATGGAATCATCTCCTCCTTTTTATGGCTTAGTAATATTCCATCATATATATTTACTACATCTTTTTTATCCATTCATCTGTCAATAGACACTTAGGTTGCTTCCATGTCTTGGCTATTGCAAATAGTGCTGCAATGAACATTGGGGTGCATGTATCTTTTTGAATTATAGTTTTCTCCAGATGCATGCCCAAGAGTGGGATTGCAGGATCATATGATAATAATTCTTTATTTTGGTAAACCATAAACTTTTTACACACATTACACACATTCTCTTTTCCTCACAATGACTCTGCAAGGTTGGTCTTATTCTACCCATTCTGAGATGAAGAAATTTATTAACAGAAAAGTAATTAAAAACAAGGGTATGGGCTTCCTAGGTGGCACATTGGTTGAGAATCTGCCTGCCAATGCAGGGGACACAGGTTCTATCCCTGCTCTAGGAAGATCCCACATGTTGCGGAGCAATTAAGCCTGTGTGCCACAACTATTGAGCCTGTGCTTTAGAACCCGTGAGCCAAAACTATTGAGCCCATGTGCTGCAACTACTGAAGCCCATGCACCTAGAGCCCGTGCTCCACAACAAGAGAAGCCACGGCAATGAGGAGCCTGCACACCACAACGAAGAGTAGCCCCCACTCATTGCAACTAAAAAGAAAACCCGTGCACAGCAAAAAAGACCCAACACAGCCAATAAAATAAATAAATAAATAAATTTATTAAAAAAAAAAAAAAAACAAGTGTGTGTAATCATGGTAGTGGGTCCACAGTGGTTCCTTCGCAAATGTTGTGGTCAGTTCTGTTTAAGCCAGGACACCATGTTTTTCTTCCACTCTTCCCGCTCTGACAATGTGACTGTAGGGTGACAGAATATGCCACCCCAAAATATGCCACTTTGACATAAGAATTATTTTGAGATGAAGGCAATTGAGAAGAAGCAGGTATAAGAAAAGTTCTCTGCCATCCTCCTATTTGCCTAAGAGCAGGACATAAATTTACAAAGGTATCCCCTCTCCCCTCTCTACCAGGAAGGACAAAAGTTAATCACCAGAGATAAGTTAGGCTCTTATCAGGCTGGAGAAGGCACCAGAGGTATCCATATAACAAACTTTACTAATTAGCCTCTATCGGCCACTAGTTTCCCATCTATTCTATTTGCGTTCCCACAATTTACTGCCCTAGGAGCTCAAAGTCCTTCTCCTTTGTCTTGTCACTTTTCTAAAAATGTAGTTCATGTTCCTTTGCTAAGATGCTATATAAGCCCAAATTCTACCAACCCTTTGAGTTACTCACCAATGAGCACTCCCATGTCTGTGTGAAACACATGCTAATAAATTCATTTGTTGTTCTCTCATAAATCTGTCTTTTGTTTGTCCAATTTACAGGGCTCCAGCCAGAAAATCTAGGAGAGTAGTACGAAAAAAAAAAAAAAATTCCCCTCCCCTGCAAGTACTCCACCTCTGTTCAAAGACAAATCCAGAACTTTTGGATGGTGGATTGTCCACCAACAACAGGTTGCTGAGGGCAAGTTGATCTCAAGCAGAGTATGGCCTTGATGCCCTCCATATCGTGGCCCTTCCTTCCACTCCCTAGCTCCATTCTGATGATTCGGAGGGCTCCACACCTTCCTCTCATGTACCAATTGCCCTTTTGCCATGCTCTCCTCATGGTCTCAGTCCCAGACTTACACAGTGTTTTAAAATGTATTTATTTATTTATTTATTTTATTGGCTATGTTGGGTCTTTTTTGCCGTGCACAGGCTTTCTTTTTAGTTGCGGTGAGTGGGGGCTACTCTTCATTGTGGTGCACAGGCTCCTCATTGCCGTGGCTTCTCTTGTTGCAGAGCACGGGCTCTAGGTGCGTGGGCTTCAGTAGTTGCAGCACATGGGCTCAATAGTTTTGGCTCACGGGCTCTAAAGCACAGGCTCAATAGTTGTGGCGCACAGGCTTAGTTGCTCCGTGGCATGTGGGGTCTTCCTGGAGCAGGGCTCGAACCCACATCCCCTAAATTGACAGGTGGATTCCCAACCACTGCACCACCTAGGAAGCCCTACATAGTGTTTTTAAGCAAGCATCTGAAACTGCTTACATGGGTGTTTGATTAGAGTCTGGGAGTGCCCCTGAGTTCAAGTGAAGGTAAGACAGATGGAAAAGGAAACACACAGATATCAGAAAAATATTCAAAATAACCTTGCTATATGTGTTGTAGCCTAAAGAGGCAATTGGACATCAGAAAAGGAACAGCTAATTTCAACTTAGGAAACGTGCCAAGGCCAGAGCTGGGCTGGGATGAAAAAGAGGCATTTAGAAAGGAGAAAGAAGCTTATAAATCTGAGGACTTGATGGGACCTTAGAGATCTTGGAGTCTATCCTCCTTTCTCCTTCTCTTCTTGACCTGCTGGGAAGAGCCACATAAGCAAAGATCCAGCTTGGACCAAAAGGAGCCCTGGCAGGTGGCCAAGCTGACATTAGATGTCATTAATGTCAGGAAATGGTGGGAGAACAGGAGGACTCAGAGAAACATAAATCTGTGAATAATAAGCACTTCCTTTGATAATCAGAGCCAGCCTTAAAATTTTATTAAGTACATAATTCTTGTCCATTCTCTTGATGACACGGGAGACCCTAGGGGAATAAATTGTTCTTAAGAATGTACTGTTTTCTTGAACAGCTGATATTCATTGTACCTTCCCACTCACAAACACATTAGAGTTAGTGGGACTTCAATTGCTCTTTCTTCAAGGGGAAGCTACCTCTTGGTTGTAAATTACACATCTCTGACTGAACATCAGATCTGCTAGGCCACTAGCAAACTATCCAGGAAATTACTATTCCACCAGAATATACTATCATTTAAATCTGTAAAAATACTTTGAGTTCTGGGGAAGAACAGCCGTATACAAATGAACCCTAGGGGTGGAATTAAGTCAAGTCCGTAAACCACTCTTAGTTTAGCGCAGGCACTGGCAAACTTGAGATCCCTAGGGCCAAATCTGTGTGCCACCTGTTTCTGTGAAGAAGGTTACATTGGAACACAACCACACCCAATCAGTTATGTATTGTCTATGACTACTTTCCTGTAACAATGGCAGAGTCCAATAGTTGTGAAAGAGACTGGATGGCCTGCAAAGCATAAAGTATTTATTACCTGGCCCTTTACCAGAAGAGTTTGCCAGCTCCTGGTGAGTCGTAGTTTTGTTGATTGCAAAATGTGATTAGGAATACATCCTGATCCTACCTATTTTCCTTTCCCCAATAAACATTTATTGAGCATCTATTATGTAATAGGCAGTGAAATAAATAGGCACTGCAGGGGAAGGGGTACAAGGATGAAAAAGAGAAGCTTCCAGCCAAGAACATTCTAAAGGCTGAGAAACATGAGTAATTTCAAAGCGTGTGCTAAGTACTGAAATAGAAATATGTGCTGATATTACGAAGGCAAAAAAAGAAGAACTTACCAGAAACTGGAGGAGGAATTCTGGAGACATAAGACCACAGCCAAATGACAAAGGATTAGTAGAAGTTAGCCAATGAAAGAGCTAAAAGGAAACAGAGGACTCCAGAGCCTATTATGGCCATCAAAAGCCAAACTGTGTCCCTTTGCAATTCTGCTATAACAATCTTTACTGAGATAATGGGTACCTCAGGCTGGAAGGGGGTGGGGGTGTCTTGTATATTTCATAGTTTGCATAGTTGACATCATAATGACTTGTTACTTAAAGACTAATGAAGAGGAAAGAATGAATGAAAGGCTTTAATATTAAACTTGCATAAGAAGAAGCTCCTCTCTCCACAAAATTCTAGTTTTATTTTTAAAAGCCACTTAGAACTTATTGATAAATAATTCTATTTTCAAAAAATATAAACAGCATGTTTTTTAATGTGCAAAAATCTGGACAACATCCACCATTGTAACAGTGCATGAAATATAACTTTTTCTGCCTCATTTTTGGCTGAGCCCCCAAAACCAATTTAATAGGTGGCACATAACCTCTAGAAGAAATTCTTTGTAAACTTGTCTACATGGTATGAATTGAAAAGAACAAAGAAGGTCCTAAGCTCCAAAAGTATCTCTTCCACCAGCCCCCATAGTGCTTTAAATTCTGGTCATTAGAGGCACTGCTGTGGATTAACACTGTAAATTTCCAAAGACTGTTTACCGTTCAGGTGTGTAAATTTGGTACCCAAGAAGTATCACACAAAAAATGTTTTTTCTTTCACCAAAAACACTAGCGGGAATTTTTTTTTCTTCTGAATAGCAAGTGAAAAGGAAAACCTAAAACAAAAGACACATGTCCTGCCAGGGTTTAAGAGGCAAGAAAGATTGCCCAGCTTGAGGATATAAATGGACTATATGCTATAGAAAGAGGACCAGAGAAAAATAAGAAGCATAAAGACCGAGGGCTTGTTTTTCCATATGGAGTGTCTGTGAATACATGTCTGTGTGTTTGTGCTTCTGTGTCACTGTGTTTGGCAGGGATAGGGGTTACAAAGGGAAGTAAGGCAGATAAATATATCCTAAGCCTAGGGAAAGTATTTCCGCATATTAGTGTACAACGTGGATTAGTTGGAGGTGATTCATGGTTAGTGAGAGACGAATATTAGTATTTTCCCATTTTGTGCATCATCCCCTAAGGGTTAGGAAAAGTTTTTTTTTTAACGTTTTTATAGTTCTTGCTCTTTATAAATCATGTACCCCATAATTTTGGAATTGTTCCCACCAAATGCCAATTAATTCTCTCCCTTTCATGAGGATTGTCACAGTGCATCATATCTCAAGTCCTAAAGAGAAGTGTTAAAGTATCTGTGCATGAGTCACTAAGAAGTGACTCAAAACTTGTCTACCTCACCTGCTTTCAGCTTCTCTACAGGAGGAATAAGGAGATTAATAAGGATGTCCTTGCATGTTTGTCCTACCTCCCCATGGGAGAGAGGGAAGAGTGCTTCTCTCTCTTTCTCAAGTTGTGTTAGTCATTTCTAGCTGCTATAACAAAAATACAATAGACAGAGTGACTTAAACAGCAGATATTTACTTCTCACAGTTCTGGAGGTTGGGAAGTCCAAGATAAAGGTGCCGGGCAACTCAGGTCCTGGTGAGAGCATTCCTCCTAGTTAAGTGGTGGATAAAGAGAGATGAAAGAAACACACTTCTTATTCAGGCACTAATCCCAACATGAGGACCCCACCCTCATGACCGAATTACCTCCCAAGGGCCCCACCTCCTAATGCCATCACACTGAGGATTAGGGCTTCAATATCACACACACCAAAGGAAGGTCTTCAAAAGGACCACTTATAGAGACTGGGGTGTCTTGCAGGAGGGATAATGATGTCTCACCACCACTACTCTCTCCCCACCGTCCCCCACCCCCAGACAGCTGATGCCAACTAAGTTGAAGCAACTCCTGGGCCCCACAGTGGCATGGTCCCTGAATGGAGGTTCTCAGGGAAAAATGAACTGGATTTTCCTGGATTTGTGAGGAGGGATACGGGTACCTGACCCTCACCTGTCAGCATCTAATGAAAGTCTGGCTAGAGCTCCCTCCTAAGCAAAATGAAGAGAAAGCCTACACCTTCAGATTCTGTCTAGGGCCAGGTGAGGAGTATTCTATGGGTTAAATGGGCATTCTGGAAAGTAACCATCTTGAGAAGTTGTGAGTGGACCCTATGGAACGGGTCTGCTTGACAGGACAAAGCAACCTTTGCAGAAAAGGCTGTGGGAGGAGCTCCACCAGAGGAAGTTGCTAAGCACGGCTAATAAGCAGTCATCCAGACACAGAGTTTACCTTATAATTGAAAGGTCTTAAACTCAAAGCCAGAGAATGAGGCAGCGTGAGGGCCCTTTGGGAATTCTCACAAACCACTGCAGGAAAGTGTTGAGTGTGCATTAAGTCATCTGTCCCCAGAGGGCCTGAAACACCAAATTGCAGTAGTGCCAGCCAGGCTTTGCCTCTCCTCTGACTCTCCCCACCCTCCTGCATCCTACCCCGGAGGCACAGGAAACAGCCAGTAGTAAACTAATCAGTGAAAGTTAAGAGCTGGGGGGGTGGGGGGAGGTGGGTAGCAAAGAAGCAGACCACACAGCCCCATCCCCACTGCAGACCTCTAGGCTCAACTGACTTGAGCTATGGGGGATGGGAGAAGGTTTCAATTGGATGAGTGATGGAAAGTTTGGTGGTACTCTGGACCGAACTTTGCAGCACCTGAAAGTGGGACCTGTAAGACAAGTATCATCCAGAGGCAGGAAAGGAGATCTGATGGGGGGTTGAAAGAAGATTTTTTTCTACTCTGCCTGCTAAAAAATCCAGCCCATTCAAAACGGGTTCTATATCCAAAGCACAATGATCAAATAATGAGACTGGTCCCCTTATGTGGTATATAAACCAATACTGAAGGAAACGTCTAAAGAAGAAGATGATGTTTAAACACCATTAGTATTATATTTAAAATAATGAAAGAGGGAATTCCCTGGTGGTCCAATGGGTAAGACTCTGTGCTCCCAAAGCAGGGGGCCCAGGTTTGATCCCTGGTCAGGGAACCAGATCCTTCATGTATGACACAACTAAGAAAAGAAACCCGCATGCTTCAACTGAGTCTTCAGGCCACAACTACAGATCCCGCGTGCCACAACTAAGACCTGGCAGCCAAAATAAATGAATATTTTAAAAAATAAGTAAGTAAAATAAGGAAAGAGCTCGCAGAGAGCCAACCACTCATGTTAGTTCATTTTCTGAGTTCTCTGATGGGTGGCAGGTAAGCAGTGTACACCTCTGAAAACTGAGTCTCTTTATTAGTCTAATTTCAAAATTTAAATGCCAGCCAGAAAAGTATAAAATATACCAAAGGGCTTGGTAAAGTCGTTCAAAAGTAGAATAAATAGAAACAGAAGATGGCAGAGGTATGGTAGCAGCAGTGATTTCCCGTCTCCGTGCTCATGTGATTATCAGTGTGCCCAGAGTTTCCTCCATCCTTTTTCTGGACTCTAGTAAAGCCTTCCCCAGAGACTACAGGTGTAAGGGTGTCTTGGACGTTATGTCAAGCACTTCTATCACTTACATAGCATCATCTAATGGACCACGTATGTTATTATTTCCAAGAAAATATCTCTGAAGAATGATTTTACAAATATTATGAAATTTGTTCTCATCCAAGGTACAAAAGGGCTTTTTCCTATATACATAAACTAGAGAATAGCATTAAGCAATAAAAATATTGCTGTAAATTTTGAGTTAACAACAGAAAGAAAACATTCCTAGGACCGCATTGTTCAACATGTAATATGTAACTATTTAAATTAACTAAAGTTTAAAAAATTAAATAAAATAGAGCTACCATATGATCCAGCAATTCCACTTCTGGGTATTTATCCAAAGGAAATGAAATAACGGTCTCAAAAAGATATCTGCACCCTTCTGTTCATTGTAGCATTGTTCATAATAGCCAAGACTTGGAAACAACCTACGTGTCCATCAGTAAATAATGACAAAGGAAGATGCGGGGTATATATATATATATATATATATATATATATATATATATATATGAAATTATCCACACTCCAGTTATATTAAAACTTCTATAAATTCTATAGCCAGAGTGCGGATAATTTTTTACTCACCCTTGTGTGTGTGTGTGTGTGTGCATAAAATAAAATATTATTCAGCAATAAGAAAGAAGGAAATCCTGCCATTTGCCACAACATGGGTGGACCTCAAGGGCATTGTGCTAAGTGAAATAAGACAGAGAAAGGCAAATAGTGTATGATATCACTTATATGTGGAATCTTAAAAAAAAACAAACTCAGAGATACAAAGAATAGACTTGTGGTTACCAGAGGCAGGGGGTGGGATGGGTAGACAAAATGCGTGAAGGTGGTCAAAAGGTAAAAACTTTTAGTTTTAAGATAAATAAGTCCTAGGGATGTAAGGTACAGCATGGTGACTCTAGTTAATAATACTGGATTGTGCATCTCAGAGTTATTAAGAGAGTAGGTCTGGAAGTTCTTATCCTAAGAAAAAAAAAATTGTAACCACATGGTGATGGATACTAACTCAATTTATTGTGGTAATCATTTCATACATATATATCAAATCATTAGGTTGTACACCTAAAACTAATACAATGTTACATGTCAATTATATTCCAATTTAAAGAAATAAATTTTAGGAATATTACTCAGCTATAAAAAGGAACGAAATTGGGACATTTGTAGAGACATGGATGGCCCTAGAGACTGTCATACGCAGTGAAGTAAGTCAGAAAGAGAAAAACAAATATCGTATATTAACGCATATATGCAGAATACAGAAAAATGGTGCAGATCAACCAGTTTGCAAGGCAGAAATAGAGACACAGATGTAGAGAACAAACATATGGACACCAAGGGGGGCAAACAGGGGTGGGGGGGGATGAACTGGGAGATTGGGATTCCCATATATATATTACCATCAAGAAAAAAAAAATCACATTGTACACTTTAAATATATACAGTTTATTGTGTGTCAATTATATCTCAATAAAAGTTCTTTAAAAAGAAAAAAGAAAGAAATTTTAAAAATTTAATAGTTTCTCAGTCACACAAGTCCTGTTTCTAGTGTTCACTTGCTATGTGTGGCTAGTGGCTTTCTTATCGTAAGAGAGAAATGAACTCTGAAATATTCATTGGACTGTGGGACACTTTCATCATTACAGAAGGTTCTACTGGACAGTGCTATTTTAGAGTTTCAGAGCCAATCATTTTTGACACTGAGAAAACACTCCTGTCTCCTCTGCGTGATGACATTCTTAATATTTTAATCCTCAGTGAATTCCAGCTTTTATAAAGTATGAAGGTACATGGTATCAGAAGCTTGTAAGAACAGAATATTATTTCTCATTTTAGAGACAGGCCATGTTCCCTTGATAACTCTATTTTTAAACAGCCTTACTAGGGCCAAAAGACAGGCAGAAGTCCAAAGTTGCAAAACTTTTTCCTAGAAGCCAGAATGCCTTTCAGATTGCTTTGCAAACCATAAAAATTCAGCGCTGGGAGATTTAAAATGTTGAGTTAGTGACCTCATGCATTCAACCTTTTCTCAGAAGTTTTCATGGCTTCTCTACTAAGCATGCAATGCACTTCTGTGTATCACATTCTTCTCCCATAGTTGTAATTTTCACTTCCCTTTTACATGGTACATATTTTAACATATTAAGGCTACATTATTTGCTGATATGGATAGCTATTGGTGCAAATGTTAAAAAAGAGAGAACTTGCAGGAGCATTTTTGGAATTCTGTCATCTTAAAGGCTGATAAAACTAGAGACTTTTTAGTTTTCTTGAAACAAGAAAAATTATGAGTTTTGAATATTTTAGAGTTCATCATACAGCTCTTCTTTTCCACCGAAGAACAAACTGAAGAAATCAGAGTTTAAATTTTTCTCTAACTGCTTCCTCGGGAAAGACTTGGAGGATTGGGTCATCAAAAACCACATTCACTGTCTAGTGAAGGTCTCAGAAATTTTGCCTAACATTTAGCCAAAATATGTTATTTAATCTGCCTACAGTGGGAAAATCTATGTTTAACCTATAGAGTTTCATAGCCTCCTTGCAAGCAATGTGGCCGCAACACAGAGCAACACCTCATGTCATCCTGGAGCATTGAGGCCCACAGGTAATCCTGGCTGGAGAATTCTACGAGGGTGAGTCAAAAATTATCCGCACTCCAGTTATATTAAAACTTCTTTTGGCTGCACTGTCTTATCAGTGCTTTCTGTTCAAGGCTAGTGACTGTCTCCCCAGTCACTGCTGTGCAGGTATGAATGTGTTACATCAGTTCATTTGTAACTGCAGTGCTAGCAAAAACGGATGCCCCACTTGCGATTTGCACGAAAGAAGACTGCTATCCAAGGGCGTTGTGATCTTGCCTGACAATGCACGTCCGCACACTTCTGCTCACACTGTTGACACGCTGCAGAAACTTCGTTTTGAGGTGTTAAAGTATTCTCCCTGTAGTCCTGATCTTGCTCCATCGGACTTTCACCTGTTTGGAAACCTGAAAGCAGCCCTACAAGGACAAAGATTTACTTTTGATGAAGAAGTGAAGACAGTGATGCATTCGTGGCTCGCAGCTCAGCCTAAAACACTTTTTAATAAGGAAATACGAAAGCTTCTTGACAAATGGACAAAGTGTATTGAAAAGCAAGGCGCTTATGTCGAAAAATGAGGTATCTGTCTTTTCTAAAAGTTAATTAAAATGAATTCTACAGCCAGGGTGCGGATAATTTTTGACTCTCCCTCGTGTATATACTTGTGTGATGTTTACTGTGGCTACCACTGCATGGTTCTGGTGCCAGACTTCTGAAAATAAATTATTGTGATGAAGAATGTTATTTTTCATATATGCAGAATTTATTTTGTTTAACTCTTATGAAGCTTTTTTAAATGGAAAGGGCTCATTCATACACCACGCCCACCCACCCCTTCTTACAATTAAAGAAAGATTTAGACTGACTTTGGAAGACTAATGGACAATATTCAACAATTCACAAAATATTTATTAATTTTCTAAAGTTTACTGAGGTCATCTTAGAATTATCCCAGACCCAGTATGGGCTTGTATAAAAATAAACCACCAATGATATTAGAATCCAGAGAAAGTTAACAGTATCAAAGGTTTGGATTGAAATGAACAGTCAAGGTTTTGAATTTCCAGGAAAGGAAGCATTGCAATGAATTCTAGACGGAGTAGGCAAGGAGAGAGGAGGCGACAGGAGTGAGCTAACCCCTGTCAGGAAGCGTAAGAATGCAAAATGCTGTCATCAGTGCTTTTCAGACTTTAGAATGCACAGCAAGCACATCTTGTCAAAATGCAGCTTTTGACTAAATAAGTCTAGATTAGAGCCGGGTATTCTGCATTTCTAACAGACTCCTGGGTAATCTGATGCTTTGCTTCTATAACATTTTGAGTACATTTTGAGTAACCAAGCTGTGATAGATTCAACTACCATAATCACTAAATAACTCACATTTATACTGATGCTTTGTTGTCTAAGATCGGCTTTCATACATTCAACTTCATTTGATTCTAAATGAATGATACAGGATTCTGTGAGTATCTGCTCTTATATGTCACCTCACATCTTCTACATTGCCTTTCCCAAACTGGATGTGATTAGATATGCCAGCAATAAAAATGCTCCACACTTGAAGAAGTTTGGAAAATGTTGAGTTAAACACAGTTAGAGAAGTTCATTTACTACAAGACTTTCAGAGCCTTTAACACAAATATACATTATGAATCTTCAAGAAAGAGAATTGATCATGCATAGTGCTTTCTTCATAGTAAAGCTATTAATACTTCCTGGAGTAGCTTCGCTATGCTATGAATAGTGAGGTTATGAATACAAGTTCCAAAGTCTCATTGGTTCTTAGGTTCATAGATACTACTTTGCTCAGTGCAAGTGGTGACCTATACTTAAGTGAAAGTCGCTGGTTAGAGAGTTTTCAAAGATGACCAAGTCATCAGGTTAGAAATGATGATCACCTTCGGACTAGTCAGGGCAATCTTTGCAGTCAATCAGATGGTGTGGCTTCTGTAGAAAACACTGGAAAGAGCATCATGCTGAGAATGTACAGAGAATTAGGATGTTACCATTTCGTATGGTACAGCGTACTGTGTGCCAAACAGAAATTGAACAACTCATGAAAAGTAAGGCAAGAAGTGCCCAACCCAGGGATATGGCTTAAGCAGAAGTTTCCCAATTGTGCTGCATAGTGCCTTGTAATCATTGCCTTTGCTAGTGAAGAGTAAGAGCAAATGCTTTCAGCCTGAGATTTGGGAAGTCTGATCTCACCCCCGTCCACTATGATGACTGGGTAAGAAGCCTGTAACTATATAAAATATGTGAAACCCAAAGCTTGAAGAAATACTTCTCTGACCTTTCCTTGGACTGGTCATGTTGAAATAAAAGGTAGATTGAGGGTTTGCCTACAACAAATGGACACAGGGTGCTGATGGGCCGCTTCCTTCGGTAAATGCTGAGTAAGCCAATAACGAACTTCATCCTTTTAACGTAAAAAATGAAAAGAGCTTCCACCAAACTGGCTTTATCTTTTACACATATGTAGCATTTTATGCCTTCAAAATTCAGGAAGAAGTAGCAAATATACTCTCACGATAGCTAATGAGCCTCCCTGATATCAAAGTCTCATGTCATAGGGAACTAGAACGTGATGATGCTCAACATTTAACTGCGTCAGAATCAGCTGGAAAACTGGTTAAAACAGATTACTGCAGCCCACCCTAGAGTTTCTGATTCAGCAGGACTGGGATAGGGTCTGAGATTTTGAATTTATAAAAAGATCCCAGGTGATGCCGCTGGTGCCGCTGGTCCGAGACCCACACTTTGATGAAGACTGCTGGAATGCAAGGAGCCTTAGTCATCACCTGGACCATCCCCTTTACCTTACAGTTGCAGAGTCTGAGGCACATGGAAGAATGTCGCATCCAAGCTGCGGCAGAAACAGTCCCATTGACTATAAGTCACGTGTGTGACATCCCGGCAGTATCCGCGGATCTCGTCCGCTGCTTCAGTCATGTCCAGTTTCTCAGAGACTCATGCAGCTCCACCCTACGCTCTCCTCCTCTCCATTCTTGTATCAGGAAAAGTCATGAAAGACTTTGATGTCGGCAAAAAATTACCGGGCCTCCTATTTATCTACCCTTCTGGTCTATCCTTGCCTTTTAATGTCTTTCAGCTATTCTATGACTCTAAAAGGTGTAGAAAACTGACAATAATGCAAATGATTCTTGTCTGTAGAAATGCAAGTGAACTGGCTTTGTGAAATAAAATTGACCATCAGGTTATAGGTATTAGCTAGATGTGCATCTATCGATATTTGTAAAACTATTTCAGCATTCTCACTTGTCTCTGTGTGTGTGTTTCTTTTAATGCTCTTTAATCTATAGCATCTTACTGGGTCCCACATTAAGGAATGAGTTAAATAAAATCCTTGGCATATGTTCATTTACTATTTGTATAATTTGTGTATCACTACGATAAAAAATTTTTTTAATTTATATTTTTAAAAAAATTTTTTTAATTTATATTTTTAAAAAAAAAAATTTTAATTGTATTTTAATATCCTAAAAAGGGAAGTGCTTCTTGAATGACAGATTAAGGATCTTCAAAAATTGGCTCCTTCAGAAAAGAAATAAAAGTAGTGAAAAAATTGTCTAAATCAACTTTTTCCAGAAATCTGGAAATTAACTAAAGGATTACAAAATTCCAAGGAGTGTTTATCAAGAAAAATCACAAATTTTGGTAAGAACAGCTAACTGTTTTGTGGCATTTTAACTTGACCTAATCCCATCTTCCTCTCCCCATCTCCATGGTAGCCTTGAAAACAAAAGGCCGCACAATATGGTAGTTGTGCAGACTAGCAGTCTAGCGGCCACTGGAGGGGGTAGGATGGATTCAGAACTTCCCAAAAGTCCCATAATTGTTAGGGTTTGACCAGTGCAGCAGCTCATTGAAAATCCCTATTCTCAAGGCTTATGTTTTTTTGACATGACTCAGAATATGCTCTATACCAATAGCCCCATCTCTAGGGAATTTGCTGTGGAAAAAAAAAAGCCGTGACAATTGTTTAATATTGCAGCTGCCTGGGATGATGTTACTGGGTGGGGCCAACCAAAACACTTAAAAAGAACAACTGGGGAATGAGAGGTCCCTAAAGGACTTTGAAAAGCTCTCACATATTCTTCGGAATCTAGAAGACCATTGTGGGCCTGTGTATTTGCACAGGAAAGACCTAAGAAGGTTGTAACCCCTCATCCTTAGCTTGCCTTGATGCGTTGCACAAGCAGAAAGGAAAGACTAAGGTAGAATTGTAAACGGCCTACAGGATCATTGACGATGTACCCCAACATACACATATAGCCAATCAGAAAACGCTGGGAGAGTTACTGGTTCAAAGCATTTATAAGAATCTCTTGCAATCATCAGCTGAGACGTCAATGGCCACACGTGACCAAGAATATAGACTTCTAGAATTAGTCCAGGAAAGTCACAAACAAATAAACAAACAAACAGCAACAATAATAACAAATACAGCAACAACAACAAATCCTGGGGAGAAGAGAGTGTCTGATTGTCAGAGTTGCCGCAATATATTATTTTAAATGTCCAGTTTTCAACAAAAACAACAAAGTGAGACACACCAAACATACAAATGTATAGCCCATGCAAAAAAATAAATACCCAGTCAATTCTCCCAGACAATGTCCAGATTTGGACTTACTAACCAAAGACTTTAAGATGAATTTTTTTATTTCATCTAGTGAGCTAAAGGAAACCATGTCTAAAGAATTAAAGTGTAATAATTCAAAAATACAACCAAGAACACAATTCCATTGAAAAGAGCATAAAAAATAAAATATTTAAGAATAAGTTTTTTTAGGGCTTCCCTGGTGGTGCAGTGGTTAAGAATCCACCTTCCAATGCAGGAGACACGGGTTTGATCCCTGGGCCGGGAAGATTTCACATGTCTTGGAGCAACTAAGCCTGTGTGCCACAACTACTGAGCCTGTACTCTAGAGCCCATGAACCACAACTACTGAGCCCGCGCACCTAGAATTCATGCTCTGCAACAGGAGAAGCCACAGCAATGAGAAGCCTGCACACTACAATGAAGAGTAGCCCCCACTTGCCACAACTAGAGAAAGCCCACATGCAACAACGAAGACCCAATGAACCCCAAAATTAAATAAATAAATAAATCTTTAAAAAAAAAAAAAGAATTTTTTAAAGCATGAGACTTGTACCGAAAATCTGTAAAACATCATTGAAAGAAATCAATATCTAAATAAATGAAAAGATCTCATATTCATGGATCATAAGACACTATCATTAGAATGGCAACATTCCACAAATTGATCTATAAATTCAACTCAATCCCTATCAAAATCCCATCTTCCCTTTTTTGCAGAAAATGAAAAGCTGATTCTAAAATTTATATGGAAATTCATAGAAACTGAAATAAACAAAGCAATCTTGAAAAAGATGAAGAAAGTTGTAAGATTTAGACTTCCTAGTTTCAAAACTTATTACAACATTACAGTAATCTAGACAATGTGGTACTGGTGTAAAGATAGACATATAGATCAATGGAACCAAACTGAATTCAGAAATAAACCCTTACATTGATGATCAATTGATTTTCAGCAAGACAAGTCAATTGATAAACAATAATCCTTTCAGCAAATAACGCTGAAACAACTGAATGCAAAAGAATAAAATTGAACCCCTACCTAACACCATATATAAAAATTAACTTAAATTTGACCATGACATTGGGTTCAGCAGTAGTTTTTTAGATATGACACTAAAAACACAAGTGACAAAAGAAGAAATAGATTAATTCAATTTCATAAAAAGTAAAACCTTTTTGTGGTTTTACTTTACAATAAAGAAAGTGAAAAGACAGCCTACAGAATTATAGAAAATGTTTGTATATCATATTACATATCTGATAAAGGGCTTATATCTAGAATATATATTAAAAAAAACAAAACTCTAACAACTCAACAATAAAAAGAACCCCATGAAAAAATGAGGAAGAATTTCCTCCTTGTAAATGATACTCATGAAAAGATACTGACTATTAGTCATTAGGAAAATGCAAATCAAATCATAATACGATACCACTTCATACCCACTAGATGGCTGTAATCAAAAAGACCAATAAGAACTATTGGGAAGGATGTGAAAAAGTTGAAATCCTCAGACATTGCTGGAGGGAATGTAAAATGATGCAGCCACATTGGAAAGCAGTTTGGTAGTTCCTCAGCAAGTTAAACATAAAGTTGACCCAGCAATTCCTAGGTATATACCAGTTCCTAATCCCACCCAAGAGAATCGAAAACATAGGCTCCCCCCAAAATTTATAAATTAAAATCCATAACAGCATTCCCATAATAGCTAAAAAGTAGAAACAACTCAAATGTCCATCAACTGTTGAATGGATAAAATGCAGTATATCCAGTAATGGAATATTATTCAGCATGAAGTACTGATACATGCGACCACATGGGTGTAAACTTAAAAATATTTTTCCAAGCAAAAAAAAAAAACAGATTCAAAAAGCCACATATTGTATGATTCCATTTACATGAAAAGTCCAGAATAAACAAATCCATGGAAACAGAAAGTAGAATAGTGGTTGCCAGGGGCTGAAAAAAGGGGAGTGACTGCTAATGAGTACGTTTCTTTTGGGGTAATAAAATCATTTTGAAATTAAATAGTGGGTGATAGTTGTACAACTCTGTGAATGTACTGAAAATCACTGAATTGTACATCTCATTTTTTTTCAGGTTTATTGAGATATCATTAACATATAGGATTGTTTAAATTCAAGGTGTACAATGTCATGATTTGATACAATTATGTACTGAAAATGATCACCACAGTGGGGTTAGTTAACACCTCCATCACCTCATATAACTATCATTTCTTTTTGGTGATGAGACATTTAGATATACTCTCTAGGCAACTTACAAGCATATAATACGATACTGTTAATTATAATCACCATGCTGTATAATCCCCAGAACTTATTCATCTTATAACTGTAAGTTTGTACCCTTTGACCAACACCTCCCCATCCCCCTCTGCTGCCCCTGGCAACCACCATTCTACTCTCTGTTTCTATGTTTGACTTTTTTTTTTTTTTTTGTAGATTCCACGTATAAGTGAGATCACACAGTATTTCAAGGTCCATCCATGTTGTCACAAGTGGCAAGATTTTGTCCCTCCTCTGGCTAAATAATACTACATATTACAGCTTCTTTATCCATTCATCTGTAGACAAACACTTGTTTGTCTCTTATGAATAATGCTGCAATGAACGTGGGAGTGCATACATCTCTTCAAGATTCTGATTTCATTTCCTTTAGCTGTATGCCCAGAAGTGGGATAGATGGGTCATATGATAGTTCTATTTTTAACTTTTTGAGGAACCACCACACTGTTTTCCATAGTAACTGTGCCAGTTTACATTCCCAACAGTGCAGAGGGGTTCCCTTTTCTGCACATCCTTGCTAACACTTCTTATCTCGTGTCTTTTGATAGTGGCCATTCTAACCTGTGTGAAGTGATACCTCATGGTGGTTTTGAGTCGTAGTTCCCTGATGATTAGTGCTGTTGAGCATCTTTTCATATACCTGTGGGCCATTCGTATGTCTTCTTTGGGAAAATGTCTATTTGGTTCCTCTGCCCATTTTTTAATCAGATTTCTTTTTTTTTTTTTTTTTTTGCCATTGAGTTGTTGAGTTGTATGAGTTTCTTATATATTTTGGATATTAACCCCTCATCAGATATATGGTTTGCAAATATTTTCTCCTATTTTATAGGTTGCCTTTTCATTTTGCTGAACATGTCCCTGTTAACCAAACTGGAAAACTAAATGCATCTTCCCCACAGAAACAATATTGCACATACTTCAGCCACTTGGCAGTAAGATATGCTTGGGTGAGCTAACCCAGGAGTCCTCCTAACAATCTTAGAGAATATGTTAAGAAACAGAAATTGCATTCCCACTTCCAAACAACCAGCTTATAAATAAATGTTTAGATCAAACTCATTCTTCTGTTCTTCGGCCAAAGATTTTTTATGTCTGTCCTTCTTTCTGTTTGTAAGCAAATTGATGCTGCATTTCTACAGAAAACTCCTGGATATATGTTCTGAAAACTTGCCTCCTGTGACCCAGGCCTTTGGCCAGAGAGAGCACAAGAGGAAGATGGAGCAGGGGTTTTCCTGAGGGTGTGGCAATAGTGATGACTCATGCTACTTCCTTATTCTAACCCTTTCCATCAGTGGGGTGGAGAAAGCCCGTCAAGCCTAGGGGAAGCCATCTTTACTTAGAGGGTGCCCTTGGTTATCATGACTGCTTTTTGTTTTCCTTTTGCCACAGTGCCAATCAGGGAAATTAAAGCGCAGAGGAGGATAACATTTAAGACGACAAGAAGAGTCATCTGTAAAATAAATGCAGCGCACACTAAAATTAATTCCCTAGTGTATGCAAAAGAAAAAAGGCAAACTCAGCATATTTCTTTTTTGTGTGTAGTCAGGTACTAAATGACTCTTGAAACATACAAAGCCAATAAAGAGAAAAGAGACCAAGAAGAAAAAAGAAGAGAGAGGAGTGCAAAGAAGAGGATAAGAGTGAACATAAATTAACGTTCCAAAGTGGGTAGTCTAGATAGTATCTCAGTTTCCCAAACGATGTTTATTTTATAATTTCATCACATGACTCTTTCAGATGTTTTCTCTCTGGGTGGCTAGCGGTCCACAGTTCCAGACTCTAAATCTGTCTGTTAAAGTAAAGCATTCCAGTTCTTTCCAGGTCTCTCCACTCATAAAAAGAGGAATAATTGAGGCTTTTATACCTTGAGAGGGCCCTCAAAGCATTGCACAGAGATTGAACATCAGTGATTATATAATGCTATCCATCGCTTAAAACTGAGGGGAAAGAAGCCAAGTTGTTGAAGAAATCAGAGCCAAGAAATGAATGCTGTTTGGTTCGCTGAACCATACTGCTTTTGAAATACTGTAACTCAGATCATTCAGTGAAATGTGTTTGCTTAAAATTTTTTCTTCTTTATTAAAAAGAGAGAGACTTTGAGTTAAGGAAGGCATGAACTGCTGTTCCATAAAACAGGGATAATTACACCCACTGTATGTGATGTTATAAAAATTAAATTTAAAAAATTATAGCTAAAACATCTAAAAAGTTAGAAATGAAACACAGTACTCGGCACATGTATATACAACTTGGCTGTCACAGTTTTTACTGTTATTGTTCTGATTCATTGTTATTACTATAGAGGTGGATCTGTGAGGGACAGAGAGCCTGAAGTTGCTGGATAACTGATCCAAATCATTCAAAATGCTTATGTTGTGTCTCACGGACAGCGTACAGAAAATATATAGAATGATATTTCAGTTTGTATTTGAAAGTATAATTAATTGATACCAGACTCTCAAAAGAATCCTTAATTTTCATGTTATTATCCAAAATGAATTTCAGTGCCAAATTCCTATAATTTTGACCCCCTGAATCTTTGACCCCCAATAATTAATTTTATTCACTAGCTAATTTCTGGATCTTGAATTATTTATAAATATGAAGATATCAGATGCACCAAAAGCACCTTTTAAAGAAAACCTACATGAGGAAAAAATGTGAAAGAATTTGAAATTTACCAAGTGTCCTGTCCAGCTCATCCACCTGGGTTATCTATGCCTTTGTTTTCTTCTATCTAGGCTGTTTCACAAGCTTTTAGACACAGAAGTTAACTTGGAGAAAATTGACTGTAATGCAAATAATTCCTGTCCATAAGAATGCAAATTGCGTTCCTGTGGATATCAACCAGTTTTACCAGTTTTGCGTCTATTTATAGATTCATTTCACATTCTTTATCTGACTATAAATGTGTACTTCTTTTGAACTGGTCGCAGAACCTATTGGTCTCTCCTTAATTCCTGAGTTAAATAAAATATTTGATACATGTTCATTTTATATTGTATGAAAGTCATAATTTTATCCTCATTGAAAATTTATCCTTTAATAAGTATAAGCTTTAAATTTATATGACTCCCTGAGGAACACATCTGAAATTCAAACAAGTTACCTTCCTTGCAAATTGTCTAGCCAAGGCCAGAATTATCTTCTTCTTGTGGTTTCTGAAGAGTCATTGTTAGAAAATCAGTCAGTCAAACATGGCTGTCTAAGCTTAATAAGTAAAGAGCAATGCTCTGGGCATTTTTGAATAGCTTTTTCTACACACACACACACACACACACACACACACAAACGTGCAAAGCTTCTAAGGCAACATGCAAATAGTTTAATCAAAATGAGTGAAGTTCTATCTAAAGGACCTCCTGAAGAGAAGATGTAGAAGTTAGATTTCTTAAAAGAAGAGAGCAATATTTGCCCATCTCACAAGAGCTTATTCAAGGTTAATACTCTTTGATGTTTTAAATTAAAATTTATTTAATGTCTTTTGAGACAGCAAAACACTGAAAACATTTTGTTCTCATATTTTATTATTATAATTGTATTTTTTAAATATCGGAATAGGACTATTCAGATTTTTCTAGGAAATATGTTGCTAAAATTTCAGACCTTTCTTTTTACTTATTTTAATCTTACATAATTACAGAATTGAATATTTTACAACTATAATACCATTCCAGTTATGTAAGTAACATTTTACATAATTAAAGTAATTATGTGGGATGGAGTTAGTCAACCCAACTATATAACTATTCATGTAGGTTATAGAATTGTAAAGACATTTAAAACATATTTCTGTGTGAATGTGTAGTGTGTTTCTAACAAAAGTGGTAGCAAACTATAATCATATAAGTAGCTGAAGATTATAAATAATGATCATTTAATGACTATGATTAATGATATTAGTGGGTATTTAATAGAAAAAGGGAGCAAGTATGAGAATTTAATTGCATGTCATCGATGTGGAGCACTTAATAAAAGATCACAGAAACCTAGTGAGAGCTTTTTAGAATGAACTGCAATATCTGTGTTTAAAATTATTAATACTTCTTTTACCTGTGAGTATTCGTTGTGCATTGCCTGTTATTAATCTTCTTAGAAGGTGAGATAATTTTGTCCATTACTACTAGAGCATCATTTCCCTGCAAAACAATCCCTGGTGTCTACAAGACAGAAATGGTTTTTCCTTTCTGCTCCCACAGTGTATATGCCATAAGTGCTCACTAATTGTTACTTATACATGGGCCTATATCTACAAGTGTGGTAAAATGAAAACAATATAGATGTTGGAGTCAAATCAGATTGAATTCCAAAATAACTAATTGCTAGTTGAGTGATCATAGACGAGCAAATAAACATTATGAACCTCAGCAAGATAAGCATAACATTGTTATAGTGTTATTGTGTACGCTTATATATATAATAGTATTATAGTATGATGTCAAATTACATATGTTGTTACCCGGGGCATAGGAAGTGCTTATTAAGATTATATAAGTATTTTCACCTCTTTCCTACATCATAAATAAGCTCTTCTTGTCTGTTTTATTATATATTTGCCTAGAGCATATTACTATATTTACTATACAATGCTAAATAGATATTGTAATAAAAAATGGGAAAAAACTAACATTACAAATGCCTTTAAAGTTGTTAGTATTTCCCACGTCATCCCTCGTTTCGATAAGTCATCATTAGTATTCACTTTTTCCTCAACTTCACTAGAAACAGTGTGTTGACACCAGTGTTTGAAAAAATGCAAGTGGTTGAGCAATTCATGACCCTTGCAAAACTCTGCTGGGGTTTCTTCTTCATTATTTACAGAGAGAGAATAATGCCCTCCCCTCCTCAGCTGGGTAAGGATGAAACTTTCACCCAGACTCGACCCTGTCTGTTCATAAACTTTAACCAAGGTAAAGGGGGTGGAGGTGCTCAGAGGAGTGAGACGTTGACATGTGTGGAGTCACCCGGCCCTCCTCAGCCCTCTAGCTGGGTTCCTCACCACCTCAGGTTCTACCTTCTCATACTGGCCAAACCAGATTCCAGCCAGTTCTGAACCTGCCACTGTCTTTTCCCCTGAGACGTCATCTACCTGAAATGCATTTCCTCACATTTTGACTTGCATCCTTTGCGATTTAACTCACTTCCCATCTTTTCTAGAAAATCTTTCCTGAATTATCTCCCTTTCTCTAATATCCCCCAGCACTCCCCATCCCACCATGGCCTATAAGAAAAACAAAAGTAATCTCTTACAGGCCATGTTCCTCTCCCGGAAGTTTGACAGAATACAGGAAATCCAGTCAAATCTTAACTTTTAAACAATTAATAACATTTAGTATTAGTATGTCCCAAATATTCCATTTGGATATACTAGGTGTTGTTTATCTTGAATTCAAGTTTAATTGGGTACTCTGTATATTTGTTTAGTAAATTGTGTGCCCCTACTGTCCTGTCTTGCACTGTATTATTGTATTAGGTCACTTGTCTTGTATCACACCATAAGTCACAGGTGTTATCCAGGCTGCCAGCTCTCGAAAGTCAGGAACAGTGTCCAATTCCTTTGTTTCACCACCGCTTCTACCTCACCCTTCCTGATGCTTCACACCAAACTGTGTCTTAAATGCCACCGAGAGAGGAGAAGTAGGTCCTCGTTCATTCTTTCATTCCTTCCTTCAGTTATCAAATATCCATTAAACACCTACCAGGTGCCAACCACTGGAGATACACTTTAAGCAAGACACAACTACTGTCCTCAAGGAGCTCCCAGCTCATTCAGGGAAAGAGGCATGTTAGGAAGCCACTTCAATCAGTACAATAAATTCTAAAACAGGGTAAGATGAGAACGCAGGATAAAGACACTAAACCCAGTCTCCATGGGTCCAAGGAGACGCCTGAGAGGGCACAGCAGCAAGTTGGAGACCTAATCATTAATAAGAGTTAACCAGGGGATGGCAGAGAAGGAAGACGTTCCAGACAGAGAAAGCTGCATGAACAAAAGCTTAAAGTAAGAAAGAACATGGCATCAATGTTTAATTAATTAATCATATCTTCCTTTTAGTTCAAGTTTGTCCTGACTCAATCCTCTTAACAGGCTTTCTCAAGGAATTCAGTGATGACAGCTCTTCTTTCTCTCTTACCTCATCACCTCTAGGCTGGTTTCTTTTCTCCTTGTGGTCTAAGTGTTTTGTTCGAGAACGTAGAGCTAAAAGTGACCAACTGTCTTGGCTACGTCTCCTCCCTTCCATGCAATCTCACTCTCTCTGCTCCATCCAAGGTTCTTTCTCACTTCTCCCTGTTTCCTCCTTTCAACTCTTGTCCCCCAATGCAGACTGATGCCTCTAACCATAGCTACTTTCTAATCCTCTTTGGGTGATTCCACTCACCCCTCATTCTCTCTTTCCTACATAACCCAACCATACTCCATACAGTAGTAGTGAGACCTTCGTAGGGTTCCAACTCTAAAAGTGCAATCACAAGAGAAAAGAAAATCACATCCCTGGTGAGAGGGATAAAACGTAAAGGAAGGACGTTCTCAAGTGAAACCCATTTAAACAAAGCTGCTTGTTGACAATGCCTTTTGGATTAAGAAGCTATTCTTAGTCATTTCCACAACCTTAGCTTGTAGCACAAAGCAAGTGCTCAGTAAACTGTTGATTTAAGAATTTACCTTTTTCTAGGTTTCTAATTTACCTGTTCCAATTAAATCTTCAGTTATGGCAAGTGGTAGAATTGAACAAATATGATGAACAGTAGCTAGCTCTCTGTACTAAGTGTGAAGCTAGGAATTTGAATATAGAATTTGCAATGACAGGGTATTTGTGATGGTTAATTTTATGTATGCAGTTGACTGGGTCACAGGATGCCCTGTTATTTGGTGAAACATTTTTCTGGGTGCTTCTGCGGGGGTATTCGGGGATGAAAGTAACACTTAAATTGATAGACTGAGGAAAGCAGATTGCCCTCCCTCAGTGGGTGGGCCTCACTCAATCAGTCGAAGGCCTGAATAGAACAAAAAGGCTGAAAAGTAAGAGATTCTTCCTGCCTGAATGTTATCAAATGGGGACATCAACTCCTCCTAGGTCTCAAATGTGCTGGCCTTGGACAGGAAAAACACCAATGGCTCTCCTGGTTCTCAGGCCTTCAGAGACAGACTGGAATGTACACTCAACTCTCCTGAGTCTCCAACTTACAGACTCACCCTGAAGCTCTTGGAACTTGCTTGCCTTATAGCATATATGTAGATAGATAGATATAGATATATATATACACATGTATATATGCTATTGGTCCTGTTTCTCTGGAGACCCCTAGTACAGTATCATAGGAAATAAGATAATTAGAAGCTACTTTGCTTATAATACCTGTCTCTAATTTGCCTTATAAATCTTTCATGATCCAGGTACATGCCATCTCCCTGAGTAACTGGTTCACTCTTCACTACATGTGGATGATTTGATTCTTATAGGCCATTTTTCCATATTAAGTGTCAAGGGCCAACTGGGAGATTGGGATTGCCATATATACATTAATATGTATAAAATAGATGACTAATAAGAAAAAAATCAAATTGTACACTTTAAATATATGCAGTTTATTGTATGTCAATTGTATCTCAATAAAATTCTTTTTAAAAGGAAAAAGAAAAAGAAAAAAAAAAGTGTCAAGGGCCTTTGAAGAATATTCCTAGTTTATTTGGTAGGAATCAACCCCCTATAAACAGCCCCACGAATGTTCACCACGTGTGTATCCATGACGATGGAGCTGCCTCAGGTACTGCATCATGTTAGGGGTAATCAGAAGATAGGGAAATATATGGGAGCTCTGATATCCAGGAAGAAAAGGGAAAAAACTAGGTTAAAACCAAATAATGCTTTCTCATCAGACACTCTCATGTCCCATAATATTATACAAAAGTAAAGATTTCAGAAGCAAGAGGAGATGCAAGGACATGGGATGAGGGGACGAGGTGAGAGTTTGGTGGGGACTTTAAGGACATCAAAGGACTAAACATACAATGCTGAGCAGGGCCAGCATCACAGATGTGCCACCTGCACAGAGGCTCAGAAGGGCCCTGCACTGACTTTAGTGCTCTACTCTCACCACCTTAAGACTTTTAAAAATTTGGAAACAAGGGGCCCCAAATTTTCATTTTGCACTTGGCCTTGCAAATTACACAATTGGTCCTGATGCTAAATAAATCTATCTTTCTTTCTTTCTTTTTCTTTTCTTTTTTTTTTTTTTTGGCTGCGTTGGGTCTTCGTTGCTGTGCACGGGCTTTCACTAGTTGTAGCGAAC
The DNA here is from genome assembly GCF_030028045.1 of Hippopotamus amphibius kiboko. Taxonomy (NCBI): domain Eukaryota; kingdom Metazoa; phylum Chordata; class Mammalia; order Artiodactyla; family Hippopotamidae; genus Hippopotamus; species Hippopotamus amphibius. Next base: position 101,991,039 of record NC_080195.1, on the reverse strand, counting down.
GGGGACTACTCTTCGTTGTGGTGTGTGGGCTTCTCAGCACCATGGCTTCTCTTGTTGCAGAGCACAGGCTCTAGGCACGTGGGTTTCAGTCGTTGCAGCACACGGGCTCACGTGTGGCTCAAGAGCGTAGTTGTGGCTTACGGGCTCCAGGGCGCAAGCTCAGTAGTTGTGGTGCCCTGGCTTAGCTGCTCCACAGTATGTGGGATCTTCCCGGATCAGGGATGGAACCCGTGTCCCTGCATTGGCAGGTGGATTCTTAACACTGTGCCACCAGGGAAGTCCCTGAATCTTTCTCTAAGTTTGGTAACCAGTTATAAATTAAAAGTAAATGTTTACTCAACTTTCTACCTACTGATTATTCTAATGGCCTTATGTTAGGATCCAAGAATAATAGCAAAGCAAACTGAGATCCCGTCATGCCATGCTCTTCCCACAGATCGAAAGAACAGGAGGCAGGAATGACCTTGAGCAACAGCCATCAGGAACTACATACAATTGGTCCTTGCGCAGAGCTTGAGAAGAGATGCAGGTTAATTAGCAGTATTTACAAGAGCTTGAATAACTGCTTCTAAAATCAAGGACTAGACCTCTAATAATGGGGTGACATCAGCCTCTCAACCAGTGAAATGGCTTCAAAATGCCCAATCTAGGAACTGAGTAAGATAATTTGGCACCATTGTCAAAATCTCCCTTTGCCATCCTTCACTCTTGACAAACTTCCCTTGGTGTAAGAAAACAAACAAACAAAAACAAATCTGCCTACAATGTGCAAGTCTATTACTTGCTATACAAAAGCAATCACCCTGACTTCCATTTCAGGCATTAGGACAGATCAAATATCCTATTTCCAGGTTTTATAAACACACATTCATATAAACACAAATGTGCATCAGAGATTTCCTTCTGTAGAAGAATTTGTATTGAACATAGTCTGGATAGATGTGAAAAGTGAAAGTATTTGGAAATGATTAATATCTTCCAAGAACTCTCATCTGGTGGGACAGAGGAAGGCACTGACATGCAATTTGATAAATGGAGAACTTGGCCTCCTGATTTGGCAATACTTCTGATCAGCTCCCAAAATGTAAGACTGCACCAACATCTCTGTTGACTTACAACTGCCCTGAAGGGCTTGAGTTTCTCTCCTGTAGCAGAATCTCCCACTTGCATACTCACATGTTTCACCCCATACACTTCTCTTCTTCTTCCACACTAAGTTCCAGGCAACAAGATTGTATTAGTCAGAGTTTGCAGAGAAATACAACCAATAGAGGTACATATATAGAGAGATTTATTATTTAAAAATGTGATTATGGAGGCTGATACGTCCCAAGATCTGTCATTGGCAAGCTGAAGACCCAGAAAAGCCAATGGTGAAGCTCCCATCTGAAGGCCAGCAGGCTTGTTACTCAGAAGGAGCCAAAGTTTCTGTTCTACTCTAGAGGCAGCTCAACACAGGCAGGCAGGAGGAGTTCTCATAGAAAAGCCAGCCCTTTTGCTCCATTCAGGCCTTCAACTGATTGAGTGAGGCCCACCCACCTTAGGGAGAGCAATCTGCTTTATTCAGTCTTCCAATTCAAATGCAATTCTCATGCAAAAGCACCCTCATGGGCACACCCAGAATGATGTTTGACCACCCTGTGGCCCGGTCAATTTGACACATAAAATTAACCATCTCAAGAATGTCACTAGAAGCATCTTGTGGCAGCTCCCAGGATAGTCAGCCCACTCCTAGGCTGCTCCCCTTCTTTGTCTCTTCCTCCTCCAGCTGCCACCATCTTTGACCATGATCACAAGGGACATACCTAACTAATGGCAGAAAAACTTGAAGCCCTGAAGGTTTTAGGGAACAGAAATTCCATATCAGCCCAGGACTCTATATCCCCAGTCTTTTACATTAGAGAAGAAAGATACTTGTACCTCTTTTAATCTCTCTTTTTTTGTGAGTGCTTTGTGGAAAAAGAGGGGATCTGTGAAAGCTGATGCTAATCCTAACAGATATATCTCCCTTTTTCTCCCATTTCACACTAGAGGAGAGAATGATGGACTGGGTAACAAATTAGCTATGATGTGGCACATATATACAATAGAATATTACTCAGGCATAAAAAGGAATGAAATTGAAATTATTTGTAGCGAGGTGGATGGACCTAGAGGCAGACATAAGCCAGAAAGAGAAAAACAAATACCGTATGCTAACTCATATATATGGAATCTAAAAAAATGGTACTGATGAACCCAGTGACAGGGCAAGAATAAAGATGCAGATGTAGAGAACAGACTTGAGGACACAGGGTGGGGGGCAAAGGGGAAGCTAGGATGAAGTGAAAGAGTAGCATTGACATATATACACTACCAAATGTAAAACAGATAGCTAGTTGAAAGTTGCTGCATAACACAGGGAGATCAACTCGATGATGGATGATGACTTAGAGGGCTGTGATGGGGAGGGTGGGAAGGAGTCTCAGGAGGGAGGGGATATGGGAATATATGTATAAATACAGCTGACTCACTTTGGTGTACAGCAGAAACTGGCACAACAGTGTAAAGCAATTATACTCCAATAAAGAGCTTAAAAAAAGGAAAAAAAAGAAAAATATTTCCATTAAATAAATAAAGCAGACATTTATCATTTGAAAAAAAAAATACCTGTGACTAGAAAAAGAGAAAACCGTAAGACCTATGTAGCCTACCAACTCTAGAGTGAAGGTAACAAACTTGTACAGCACAGTAAAGTTTTTGTGCAACTTTTCACAACATTACTTTATACTTTCCAAAAACAACCTTGTGAGGCAGAGAAGGCTTATGTTTTCATCCTCACTTTTCTCTATGAAAAATCTAGCATTGTCCCTGCTTGGATGATAATTTGGTTTGAATTGATTCTTCATATGAAGCTAAGCAAAACCATGCAGTATCAAGGGGCAATAATATCTTACTAAATAGAATTCTATCACTTCACAAACATCTATGGAGAGCTTTAAAACTTCTTTATAAATACAGATTAAACCTTAAAGCAAGACTATAATAGTGGAATTCTGTTTTAATCTGATGGACACCAAAATGACTTTGCTAAATTTAAACTGCATTTCAATAGAAACCCATGGTCACTGTGGAACAAAAGGATATTGAACCTGTTGTTTGTTTGCTGTGATGGTTTGTAAATAAAGCAAGGAAACACTATTATTGCGTGTTAGCATTAAATACTAGGAGAAATCCTAAAGTTGCAAGAAGCCTTTAATTTAGCCCAGTGTTTCTCAAACGTGTGTGACTATGAATCAGTGTTTTTCTTTTTTCTTTTTTGTTTTCGTTTTTTATAAATACTTTGCATTTCAAACACTGGTGTTGCAAGAGCATGTTTCGGAAGTGCTATACCACTTTCTACTTTGAGGGCACTTTTTTCACTTGCAGTGAAGGTCAGGGTTGGGGGCGAGGGGGCAGGGGACAGAAGGTTGCATGGCTACGCTTGCAGAGTCTTCTCCACACCACTCTCCCTAATTAGGATCACCGGTACTATCCAGTAAAAGTACAGAATTCCCAGTTAAAATTGAACTTCAGATGAACACCAAAAAAGAAATTTTTTTTAATATAAGTATGTCCCGTGTAATGTTTGGGACATACTTACGTTAAAAATCTATTTGTTGTTTATCTGATTTCTGAAATTCAGTTTAACTGGGCATCTTGTATTTTGTCTGGCAGCCCTATCCCGATCCATCCTCAGGGAAGAGGAGCTTCTGGTCCTCTTGGTTCATATTTCCAGACAGTTAACAGGCCTTTATGCCTAAGAAAGAACACAGGAGTCAAATCAATCACAAACCTCTGCCCCCAAGTTTGTAAACAGTCCCTCCATGAAGTTCTCTTTTTGTGGCCTCTTTTGGGTGTGCTCCTGTTCCTTACAAGGACCCTGAGTATACCCAGTAAGACTGAAATGTAGGGCAATTAGAGATGCCCTGCTTGAACCTTAATCCTAGATCTCAAACTCAAACCTAGGTTTGCAGAAAGTCTTGCTTTCAGGGTTTTCGCACCAACAATAAAGAGGTTCCTTTTTTTCTTATTTCTGGCCCAGCTAGCTATAGATCAACGCATGGCAGTCAGTAGGCTTAGTATAAGCTCTTGCTATCCTTACAACTATTATTCTTATTAGCACCCTAAATATCTGTATTGATAATACCGCAGTGATTATGTAACATTTTGGGGGTGGGGGTCAGTGTATTCAAATGCCATCAACGCTCATCTCTCTCTACTTTAGAGAAAAGGAGAATGGACAACTAACTAAAGATTTGCACACAGACCACAATGACCCTGTGGTAAGTCTTGGGTCTTGCTTTTTGCCTGGGGTCTGAGAGCTGACCGCTGTGTTCACCGTGTTCATTTCCAGAAATCATAAAACCCCAAAATTTGATTGAAAGGCTAGAGGTTCTAAGAATACTTAGGGCCGGACACAATAACAAGTTAAATTTTAAAATATTTTAATTTAAAAAAAAAGAAAGCACCCCCAAATTACCCATGATCGATTTCTTGCTTTTCTTTCCCCAGCTATTTTTGAATAACCAAATCCCAGAAGTCTCCATGGCATTCTGGAGATTGCAGGGCTTGTGAGTCATATCCTTACTTACAGGAATGATGGGGAAAGTCAGCACTTCAGCATTTACTCCATTTTTGAGAAGTGAACAGGCAATTAAGAAGCTGGGGGTGGGGGGAGCTGGGGTTTTTTTTTTCTTTTTTTTCTTTTTTTTGGCTGCGTTGGGTCTTCATTGCTGCACATGGACTTTCTCTGGCTGTGGCAAGCGGGGGCTACTCTTACTTGCAGTGCATGGGCTTCTCATTGTGGTGGCTTCTCTTGCTGCAGAGCATAGGCTCTAGATGAGCAGGCTTCAGCAGTTGCAGCATGTGGGCTCAGTAGTTGTAACACACAGGCTTAGTTGCTCCATGGCATGTGGGATCTTCCTGGACAAAGGATCAAACCCGTGTCACCTGCATTGGCAGGCAGATTCTTAACTACTGAGCCACCAGGGAAGTCCCAAGGGAAGCTGTTTAATATGTAATTTTACCTTGTCCTGTTATTTCTTTATCTTTCCCTTTTCAAGATTCACACCCGAGAGAACAGCCGCTGCTCAGACACATCCAGTAACAGATACAATAGGTTAGTGTAGCAAATGGCAGACGCAAATTCTTCCTTGTTTGGCTGTTGAAAAATTTGATTCCTCCTTTTTTTCCACACTGGGCTCAGTCCCTCTGCTCAGAATTTCTTGCCTTAAACTTAGTCCAAAAGAACGAAAAGTTTTTGAAAGACAGGCTCCTTGGGGAAAACATTATTTTCCAGCTTGTGTGACTTGGGGCATCACCTCATGGTCATTATTGTAGCCTTGATAATCTACTCTCGTAAAAGCCTTCTCTTTTATCTCCCTGTCCCAGAGCCATCAGAGAAATGTGCAACTAGGAGGACTGATTAGGAACGTTTTGAAAGTTTGAGGGAGCAAATTGAAATGGATATGATTTTTACGCTAGAACTTAAAACTCTCTCGAGTATATAGGACAACTCTCTTTCAGGGAGCATTTGTTTCTTTCTCTTTTTTTAATAGATTTTTATTTTTATTTTATTTTAATTAATCAATTTATTTATTTATTGGCTGCATTGGGTCTTCGTTGCTGCACGTGGGCTTTTTCTAGTTGTGGCAAGTGGGGGCTACTCTTTGTTGTGGTGTGTGGGCTTCTCATTGTGGTGGCTTCTCTTAGTGTGGAGCATGGGCTCCAGGCACACAGGCTTCTGTAATTGTGGCACACAGGCTCAATAGTTGGCTCGAGGGCTCTAGAGCGCAGGCTCAATAGTTGTGGCACACGGGCTTAGTTGCTCCGCAGCATGTGGGATCTTCCCAGACCAGGACCCCAACCTGTGTGCCCTGTATTGGCAGGCGGATTCTTAACCACTGTGCCACCAGGGAAGTCCACGGAGCATTTGTTTCTAACCATGGGAAATAATATATTCCCAGTTAATTAAAACATAGAAGGTTAGAACTGCAAGGGTGTTCAGAGAAGCTAAAGGTTAAGGCTATCAGCTTTGTGGGTGATTTCATCTCTGCCTTGTGTACATTTTACGTGTGTGACATGATCTGCACATCCATCTTTGATTACTATCATTCTTTAAAAATAACATGGACAGGTGGAAAATATTGTCTCGAAAATTCTAATTGCTTAAGAATATTCTCTTACCAGCTCCAAGTCTGGCAACTTTGAAACGTGAAATAAACATTAAAAAACAGGTTGATCACAGAAATCTTCATTAAAAAGCAGGATCATTAGTGTCACTCAATGAAATATGTCAATGGTGACAGTGAAGGTAAACTGTTTCTATTTTTTAGTCTAAGCCAGGCCACTTGGTACGATTAAGGGTTTACTTACTCTCTAAGGAGAAAAATATTCACTAAAATGACTTCTCAACCCTATACAAATAACCCTATCATCTGTATAGCTAGCTAAATCTGTATAGCCTAAATAACTCCATATAGTATAGCACTCTAAGCAACTTAAGACAAAGTAACTTAATAAAGACAACTCTTAAAATATGTTACCCTAGAAGATATTGTGTTAACCTGTTGTCCCTGTACTTAAAATTCTTCAATGGCTTCCTATTGTTTTTAGGATTAAGGCCAAAATTCTTAATGTGACCTACAAGGTCCTGCCTTATTGTGCAACCTCATCTTGTATCACACTCTCTATACCTCTTCACGCTCAGCCACATGGGCCTCCCTCCAAGTCTCTGAACATGCCCCAGGGCCTTTGCACGTGTTTCGCTCTGTCTAGACACCTTCCTCTTCCTGCCTTCTTTGCCTCTTTAGCTCTTACTCATCCATCAGATCTCAGCTCAGTAGTCACCACCTTAAGGAAACCATCCTGGACTCCTCATCTCAGATTCTCTTTTTTATATGAACTCATAGACTGTATTTCTTTTCTGTTTGGCATTTACCTCATTTATTTGTTGTATTTTTATCTATGGTTGCATAACAAATCGCCCCAAAATTTAGTGGCTTAAAACAACATTTATTATCTCAAAGTTCCTAAGACTCAGGAACAGGAGCAGCTTGGTGGGTGGTTTTGGCTCAGTCTCTCACAAGGCTGCAGTCAAGACATCAGCCCGGCTGCAGCTGTTTGCAGTGAACTTCCAAGTTCACTCATGTGGCCTCAGGTCTTTTCCACATGGGCCTCTCTGTAGGCCTGCTGGAGCCTCTTCAGAACATGGCAGCTGGCTCACCCAGAACAAGCGACCCAAGAGAGGATGGATGAGAAAGAAACCCTGTGTCTTTATGACCTGGGGGTAGAAGCCACATACTGCCACTTCTGCTTTATTCTGTTTGTTACAAACAAGTCTTTAAGTTCACCCCACACTAAAGGGGAGGAGAATTAAGCTCTACCTTTTGAGGGGATTTTTGGATAGATTTAAGACTACCCCAGGTAGGTATTTAAGTAAATGTTTACCTCCCCTACTAGACTAAGTGTTCCCTAAGAACTGGACCCATGTTTCTGTTGTGCCCTGTTGTGTCCCTGACACCTTCCAGAATGCTTGGCAAAGTACGAGCATTCAATGAAAGAGACAAAGAGAGGGAGGAAGGAAGGAAGAAGGAAAGAAGGTGGGAAAGGGGGAAAAAAAGGGAGGGAGGGAGGAAGGGAAGGAAGGAAAAAGTCAATTTGCATTTGAATCCCAGCCTCGGGAAACACTGTACAAATTATGTAGCCTTGCTTTCTGGCTTCGGAGAATGGGGATAATCATAGCTACCTCTCAGGTTGTTCTGAGAATTATACAGCCTATATAACAAACTTGGATTTGTCCAGCACAGAAGAGACTCACTAAGCATGACTTCTCTTCATCCTTTTGCTTCAATGACGCATGCCATCCATCCCAAGGCACGTGGACTCTCTTCTCATCGTGTCTCTCTTCTCATCGTGTCTCTCCTAACCCTCCTGGTCTGTTCCTCCATCCAGCTGCCGCCACCCTCCCCTCCTGCACACTCCTCCCTACCAGCCTCCTGACAAGTCCTCATGTCTCTAGTCCCCAGTTCCATCCATCCTTCCTGTGCACTGCAACCCTATTCATTATCTTCGAGTCCAGCCCTGACCATTCATTCCTCTTTTCAAAATGCTTATTTTGTGCAAACTCTCCCACAACCAGGGCCCAGTGGAACTTCTCAACTTAATTTCTCACTACCCCCCAGCATATACCCTCTGGGAAGACTATTTACTGCCCCCCAAAGTGCAGAACGCTGGGATTGTACCGTTCCTTTTTGCTTTCCTGCTGTTGTAACTCTGCCTTGCACTTGGTAAGGAACTAGTAAACTTCTGTTGAATTGAATTTAAGTTCCAGATCCCTTTTAGTTCCTTGTTTGTACTGGGTTAACGATACAACCAAGCCCAGGTACCAGAATAACACAGAGGTATCAACACCAATGAGTAGAGATTGGACTTTTAGTCACCTGTAACCACATTCTTTTCATGTCTAAATAAAATAAATGACCCACAAAGAGCACATTATTTAACCAAGAAATTACAGAGTATAATATAGGTTACATTTTTCTTAAATTCCAGCTCTAAAGCAAGTACCTTCCTCTTAATAGTAATAGAACCTCTGTGCTCACTTTTAATGCTCTATAAATTTTTCATTATTGCTCATAGCAAGAATATTGCAAACATATTTGAGAATAGAAAATTCTTAAATGATTCTGTGTTATATAGAGGATAGGCAGTGGTAAATAAGATTGGGGGAAACTTGGCAAATGAATGAAAAGGTGTAACTGACAATATAAGAAATTTTGCTGTTGGATTTCCCTGACAATGCTACAAAAGTAGATATTTTCATACTTTTAATGAATAAGAGTCTGCTTAAAACTCACACTCCTAAATGTGTATAAAAACAGATGATTGAACCTGGTGTACCCCCCCAAAAAAAAAAAAAAAAACTTAAAAAAAAAAAACAGATGATTGAACTTGGTGTACCCCCCCAAAAATAAAAAATTTAAAAAAAAAACTCACACTCCTATGGTGAATCACTATGTTGTACACATGAAACTAATATAATACTGTGAATCAGCTATACTTCAATTAAAAATATTAAAACACATACACACATCTAGAGAAATGCTTGCTTTTGGGTCATGACAGATAGCTTTTGGAAACATAGTAAAATTTCACGCTGAGCCTAGCACAGATGTGAAAGCTATTTACCCAGTGTCCCCTTAATGTAATAACAATGTGTTCACATATTTTGACCTTGTAAAATTATTTTCGTTCTAGTTGAGCAGAGAGATTTTGGAACTATGTTTCCCTGCCCTTCCCTCCCACTTTCTATAAGGTGCCAGGACTGCTTGAATTCTGTAAATACAGGTAACCCTCTTCAGATGGGCAGTGATCAAAAACTAATCCCTGTATTTAAATGTTAACTTACCCTTCATCCTCCCGTTCCATTAACCTTAGATTTATATAAATGTAGTGAACAAGTCATCTTTTATATTAGTATTTATAAGCCTTGGGGTTATTTTTAAAAGAAGGCTCTACCAGGATAATAGAGACTCTCACCTTTGGTTAAATGTTAAAGCAGCTGAAGAGTGAATAGGCTCACGTAACATTCAAACTTTGAGAGCTATCAAAAAGCTTCATTTTACAGATGAGGAGACGGAGGGTGAGGATGCTAAGGACTTTTGGAAACACACCATGTGACAAGAAACCCACGGCCCTGCATCATGTTTCTGCTTGGCATTTGTCCAACTGCCCAGTGATTAGTCTCACCCACGGTGCATCGACCTCAGTGTCATTGGTACATTGGGCTGAACAATTCTTCATTGCTGTGATGCTGTCCCGTGCACTGCAGGGTGTCTAGCAGCATTCCTGGCCTCTGCTTTCTAGGTGCCAGTAGCACCCCTCATCCTGATCATGATAACAACAAAAAATATCTCTAGACTTGGCAAACGTCCCTTGAGAGTAAAATCACCCCCAGTTGATAACAACCAGTCTATCCCAGGCCATCTTATTGTTTTAATCAACTATTCTCTTTTATGTTTTCTGGGCAAATACTTTAAGACACTAATGCATCATATTCAGTATAAAGCTCTGAGTTATTTACTGCAGCCTTTCCAAGAAAAGGGACTTCACTGCTTTTCTGTCACTTCCAGATACAACCAAGGGCAAATTCTGACTGAGTTAGCGCATCCCCACTTTTAGCATAAATTGAGGTTAAGAAAGAGACAAAATACAGACTGAAAGTTTTGATCCATGTTTAATGAAAAAGAAGTTACAGGAATAGAAATGGACAAAAAAACAAAGAGATCAATTTGGGAAAATATGGTGATAGATAGAACAGGGGAAAAATCATTTAAATCCTGAATTTACTCGTATATTCTTATAGGTCATCACTGATCCAAAACATCTCCTTAAATCCAACACAGAGTAATAATTAGAATTTTATTGATGTTTTCATGGGAACTCACCAAAGCAATGTCCAAACAACACTTTTCCATTTCTCCCAGAATACACACAAGCAAAGGCAGAGATGTTTACCAGGAGGTAACGTGGCATGAAGAAAATGCAGCCTTATCAGCTTTTTATTATAACAGCAAGTTAGTACTGGCAAATGTGCTTCTGGCACAAACATGCTTTCTGCTAATATTTTCATGAGAAAGCTTTTATGATATGCCACCATTTATTCTTAGTACAATCAATCATTGAGGGATTAAATGTATCTCTGGTGAACATAAATATACGCAGGGAAGTTTCTGGTGGTTCAGATTGGAGCTCCATAGAAATGCTAAAGATGTGAAATTTAAAAATACACAGATGCGAAACTGCAGTGAGCATCTTCCTACTTTGTTTCATGGGTGAATTCTGCTCATGATTCTTAGTAGAAATGGTCAATATTCTATTTCTATCATTTTCTACCTGGATACACAGTATGATCATATCTTGCTAAATAAGAAAAAAAAATATCTTTGGAAACAAATTACTATCTCTGAAAACATCTGGTAATAGGTTTGCTTTAATTATCTTATTTAATATAAAATATCCCTCCTCTCAAACTAGATCTGGCAAGCATTAAACTCATTAGTATAGACGTTGGCCATGTGGGTAATAAGGAGAAGCAATAGATTTTACTTGCTGTCCCTTTAAAATAAAAATCTTTTGGCCAGCACATAGCAGTCACCAACCTCTTACGCTCACATTATAATAATTTCAAGTTAGGATGAGCCCTGTCTCTTCTGATACTGTATTCTAAGTTTCTCCAGTTGTTCTATACACTGGGACTGGGCCAGCTTCAACGTCCGATTCTCCTCCGTCAGTGCCTCGAATTCCCGAGCCAGCTGGGCGGCATCCAGCTTCTCCTTTTCTGCCTGATCCAGCTTGGCAATGAGCTCCTTTCTGAAGATTCAGAGGGCAGGCGAGGAAGAAGCACAAAATGTAATGCAAACAAATTAAATTACACAGCAACAGCATCATGGAAGCCGAATATGTCGTTCTACCCTTCTCAGTTTTACCCATCTCTGCTTGCCTCCAATGACTTACTTTTATTTTTCCAGCTTCACAAATATTAGATCCCTTTATTTTAGTCCAGCACCTCGACTCGATATATCCAAAATACTAAACATATGCCAACACAGGCATAGAGAACGAATGTATGGATACCAAGGCGGGCGGGGCGGGGGGGGGGGGTAGGATCAAATGGGAGATGGAGATTGACATATATCCACTATTGATACTATGTATAAAATAGATAACTAAGGAGAACCTACTGTATAGCACAGGGAACTCTACTCAGTGCTCTGCAGTGACCTAAATGGGAAGGAAATCCAAAAAAGAGGGGATATATGTATACGTATAGCTGACTCACTTTGCTGTACAGTAGAAACTAATGCAATATTGTAAAGTAACTATACTCCAATAAAAAAATTTTAATAAATACATAAATAGAAAATAAAGTAAACATATAGCAACAAAAGAAAAAGCTCAGTAAGTCCTTTGACAGTCAAAAGGAGTGATTTTTTTTTTTTTTTATTTTGGGGGGTACACCAAGTTCAATCATTTGTTTTTTGGGAGTGATCTTTTAAAGAGTACAACAAATTGTAACAATTATGACTATTTTGTAGGAAAAAAAATAGAAAATTTGTTTATAATTTCAGATGCTATTGTCTCACAAGTAGGTGAACCATAGTTTTCCCTTACCTAAGTTTTGTCCTCCAAATTCAGTTATTGTCTTCTTTTGTTTTCTATTTCTGAGTTTAACAAATCTTTACCAGGCTTCTTTGAATGAAGAAATCCCAACTGCTTCCTGCAGATATTATTTTCCATGTCTTTCCCTAGTCCTTATATGTATCTTGTCACCCTAACTAACAAAGCAATATCTCTACATTTGGTGCTGGCCTGACTCCTGAATTTAGGAAGCAAGCTAAGGTTATTGGAGGGAACTTGTAGTGATCACACCTAAAAAAATAAATATTTGAAAATAATTCATTGATATAAATACACATAATAAGCTAAAGATTTGCAGTCCATATTTAGATTTAATAAACATAACAACTCAAAACAGGTCCAATCCCCTTATATGTCAGTTAATCCTAAACTAGACTTAATTGAACTTTCCTTTGCCTCAACATAAGGATATATTTCTTCCTCCCCTGTATGGAAAAGAGAGACCTGGAAGACCACTTGAACCAAGTGATCAAACTTGACATCACTAGTAATGAGACCGATATATGTCCCATGCATCATGAAAGACATATCTTTTCTGTGGTATTCCTGTCAAAAAACGCACACACCAGAAAACCTCAAATTGAGGGAAATGCTACAAAATAGCCTGTATGCTTCAAAATGTTAAAAACTGTTTCATATTTAGAAAAACTAAAGAGAAATGGCAACAAAATGCAATGTGCAATTCTGGACGGGGGGATAAAAAGCTGTGAAGGACATTATTGGGAAAGTGATACAATTTAAATACGGCCTATGAATTAGATAACAATATTGTATCAAAGCTAAATTTCTTAATTTTAATTATTGTATTGAGGTCAAGTGACAGAATTCCTTATTCTTAGAAAATACTCATTGAAGTATTTAGAGCAATGCAGCATGATATATACATACATATATACACACACATATATACATACACACACATGACACACAGATATATGTATATAATTGTATATGTGCATGCAATATAGATAGACACCCCATCTCTCTAAGAGAGAGAGAGAAAGAGCGAGAAAACCCCAGTAGCGTGTAGTTTTGGGTGAGTGAAAATAACACACAACTGGGGAAGTTTATAATAATTAGTGAATGCAGTAAAGGGAATATGAGGGTTCTTTTTACCATTTTTGCAATTTTTCTGTAAATTTGAAACCATCAAAATAAACAGTTGCCCCAGGAAAAGGATAAAAGTCATCAGAATGGAAGTTCTAGTATTTTCTTCCTGCATTCAGTGGACTGCCTTGTGTACCCAATTTGGTGACCACTGAGCAAAACCAGGCATTGGAAAGAAAGTGCCCAACAGAGACAAAGGGAAGATAATTTGGAACACTGATATGCATATACACAAGGTTCCTTGGGGTTTTTATTATCTCTGAATCTACCATGGTATTTGGAATATAAAGGCTCCCAGAGATAAATTAGAAGTTTGGGATTAACATATACACACTACCATATATAAAATAGATAAACAACGAGGACCTAAGGTATAGCACAGGAAACTATACTCAATATCTTGTAATAACCTATAGTGGGAAAGAATCTGAAAAAGAATTTATATATATATAAATATATATATAGCTGAATCACTTTGCTCTACACCTGAATCTAACATAACCTTGTAAATTAACTATACTTCAATTTTTAAAAATGGTTTAAAAAAATATATAGGGAATTCCCTGGTGGTCCGGTGGTTAGGACTCTGTTCTTCCACTGCAGGGGGCATGGGTTTGATCCCATGGCTGGGTTCAGTGCAGCCAAAGGGGGAAAAAAAGACTATAAAGTCTCCCAATAAATACTTGTTGAATAAATATAATTGAAGAGTAAGGTACCTCAGAGACGATGTATGTTTTAAAGATAAGGAAATAGAAACTCCAAGTGCTTAATCTAATTGGAAAAAGTCACACACCTAATAAGAAACAGCCATGAATCGAACCTATTCTGATTAAATGTTTAAGGTTCTTTGCCTCTAACCATAGTTTAAGCAATAAATGTCAATAATTAAATATTAGTAAAATTTCTTGTGTAACTATCTCAAAGAAATTGATTAGTAAAACTTACATAAATAAAAAGCGACATGCCTCTAAATCCATCAGGTCGCCTATTCCTCTTCTTTGCTTCCTTTCAGATTAACTGTGTCACATAAATAATGGCTACTGTCCAGTTTCCATATCTGACCTCACTTAAAACTCCTGAGGACATCTGTTACTAGTTTTGACTGGTAGGGAAAATAAATCACAAAATCACAGATTTTGCAACTAAAAGGAATGATCATGATTGTCTAATCCAATCTTTTTGCATTGGAGAAAGTCAATAATAATTTCTTCCGTAGTGGACTCAGGAAGATGCACTTGATAGGTTTCTAAATTAGTTTCATGTATTTGATAAGCAATTACACATCTATTTAATGAATACTGTCAAAACATCTGTTGTCTCCTGTCCAAGACCTACTTATGTAGACAAATTGGTGCTCATCCATTAGCAATTCATAATTAAAGCCTGGCACATCAACCTACAAAGATAATCTTATAAGTGCATGATCTGAGGAGCAAGTCAATATGTATAATTGGCTAGAATGTGGTCCTGCCTTTGATTTCTTCTGTATCATTTCTATCATTCCCTTCAACGTAATGTGATAAAAGTGTAGAAGACCACCATTACAGGAATCTTATTTCTGACATCAAGGACATGTAACATAGTTTTCCAGATGATGTACCTCAAGAGTGAAAAGGTCATAACCTTGGGTCCACCATAGGTCATCTGCTGGCCCCATCCTAAGCCACATGCCTGGAAAATTTTTTATTTGCTAAAACAAATGGGAGAAGGGGAAATCCAAGTAAGCTGGTAAAGAGAACTCGAAAACCTTCTGCAAACTAATTCCAAAATCAAGGATATTCTTTATGTTGTAGAAGGCTGGATAATAGATTCATCATTAGGGCAAGAATTTCTCTGTTTCTGGAAAGACCACTACTATGGCACTTGGAACTTTCTAAGGTGACTAAAGACTTTTATTTGAAAAAGACAAAATCCTAGGCAGTTTAGCCCCCAGGAGCTAAAGCATTTTGAATAATAATGTAATAAAATACAATTGTCATCATGGGGAGAATTTTAGTTTAAATAGTGATTAAAACTGCACTGTTAGTGGTTCTTGGAAGATGTGTGTTCTAGTACAAGCATTTATACACAGGAGAGGAGTAAATGCTTCAAGATGACAAAAAGGATGTGAAAGTCCACCTTCATCTTATGCAGGTGGAGGAAGAATAAATGGTATTGAAAATGGAATTTCCAAAACACAGTCTAAACTTTCGTATTGAAGCCCTATGAATGAATGATGCAGGAAGAATAAATTCACTGTATCTTTTGGGAGCCAAAGGGCAACATGATAGCTTTGCAGGAAGAAGTAAAATTTGCTCTAAAGTTTCTCAGCCTTGGCACAATTGATCTTTTGGGCCAACTCTTTGTTGGTGGTGGCTGTCTCAGACATTGGCATCATTGAAGGTTTAGCAGTATCCTCAGCCTCTACTCCCTAGATGAAAGTAGCACCTCCCCTCACCCCATGTCATCACAATCAAAACTGTCTCTAGATGTTGCCAATGTCCTGGGGGTAGAAGGCTGAGGAATCAGCCCAGTTAAAAATCCCTACTTTATAGGAAATGGAGATTTCCACTATCAATCACCCCCAAAAGGAGTTAATTCTCGGATAGGAATACGGTGGAAGGCAAAACATTTCCTCATTCTTTTTGTTTGTTTGTTTCCTTGTTTTAATTCATTCATTCATTCATTGAAGTATAGTTGCTGTACAATATTATATAAGTTACAGGTGTACAATATAGCAATTCACAAATTTTAAAGGTTATACTCTATTTATAGTTACTATAAAATATTGGCTATATTCCCTAGGTTGTACAATATATCCTTGTAGCTTATTTTATACCTAATAGTTTGTATCTCTTACATCCCTACCTCTATACTGCCCCTCCCCCTTCCCACTCCTCACTGGTAACCACTAGTTTATTCTCTATATCTGCTAGTCTGCTTCTTTTTTGTTGTATTCACTAGTCTATTGTATCTTTTAGATTCCACATATAAGTGATATTATCAGTATTTGTCTTTCTCTTAGACATAAGAGAAAGTAACTATGATTAATATAGTCAAGAAATAGAAGAACAGATGGTATATTTCAACAGAAGACTGGAGTCTACAAAAAAAAATCAACAGAATCCATTAATGGAAAAATTAGATGAATTCCAAGTAAAATCTAGAGTTTGTTAATAGTAGTATAACAATGTCAGTTTCTTGGTTTCAGCAAATGTACCATGGTAATGTAAAATGCTAACAATTGGAGAAACTGGCTGAGGGAAAAATGTGTCCTCATTCTGCTCCCCTAAAGACTGGAGGCTCTTTCCTTAGCCTCTTTCCTTAGCCTCTGTCCCTTTTAATATGGTTCCAGGCAGAGAAGATTAGGTGGAGCGATACCTGGGAACGAGATCCCAGTTATAAGACTGGATTGCCTGTAATCAGGTATAAAAGGCCCAAATCATTATGATTGGGGCATTAATGGAAAGTGTAATCTCACAGTCTAATGAAGTCTGGAATATTGGTATTTCACATACAACTAAATCCTAAAAGAATCCCCTTAGCCCCACCTCTGCCTCTAAGCAAAGTGAAGAGTCAAGACAGTTCTTTGGTCCTTCCATTCATTAACTCAACAAGTGCTTGTTCAAATCCTATTGCAAACCAAGCCCTGTCCTCAGTTCTCAATAGCCTAGTTAGTCTCGGGAAGCGTATTCCACCATTGGAAAATGAACTCAAAACCCATAACTTACGCAAGAGGCAGCTTATCCATATTAGGCATCATGGGAAAGAGGATAGAACTTTTACCCCATATTACTGCATACCCTGCAAACACTTGTGGGGAAATATCTCCATTTACTCTTTCTTTATGACAATGGAAACTTCACTTCTGAGGGCTGTGTAAATGTTTAATAAAAATGTGCTTGGAATAAAAAAACGAGGTTTTGTTTTCAATGTTTTCTAACTGTGATACCTTTTTTGCAAAGAAAATTGTACCGTGAAGTGAAGCAAATAAAACATATAAAATTGAACTTCCTCTGGCCCTTATACAGTCCTCCGCCCTTCACCCTCTCCATCCCCAATCTTTGAGAGGTTCCCCAGAACACAGTTTAAAAACCTCTGTCTTCAGGAATGTCCTTAAAGAAATAAGGTTTCTGGTTAATCATAAGAACCTCTTGTTGTTAGAAATGTCAGGATAAATTAAATACCATGACTAAAAACAGATCAAAATAGGGCTATTTCTAGACTATGTCTTCACAAATTGCTTATGCTCGCTTTTCTGCCATCCTTATATGTTCCTCTCAACTAAAGGTTGCTCTCTCAATCATCATTTTATATATATTTTTTAAGGCATGAAAATATGAGTCTGATATTGATTGTGGTATTCCCACATGAAAACCCTTTTCTAATGTTTTGCCACTAAAAATAAATATATCTTCTTTTCAACTCAATAATAAAAAGACAAATAACTTGCGGCTTCCCTGGTGGCACAGTGGTTTCGAATCCACCTGCCAATACAAGGGTTCAATCCCTGGTCCAGGAAGATCCCATGTGCCATGAAGCAACTAAGCCTGTGCGCCACAACTACTGAGCCCGCATGCTGCAACTACTAAAGCCTGAGTGCCTAAAGCCCCTGCTCCACAACAAGAGAAGCCACCACAGTGGGGAGACCAAGCACCACGATGAAGAGTAACCCCCGCTCGCCACAACTAGAGAAAGCCCACATGCAGCAACGAAGACCCAACACAGTCAAAAATTAATTAATTAATGGGCAAAGGATCTGAATGGACATTTCTCCAAGAAGTCATAGAAATGTCAAAAAGCACATGAAAAGGTGTTCAACATTTTTAGCTATTAGGGAATCAAAACCACAAAAAAAATCATTTTACACCCACTAGCATGGTTATAATCAAAGAGACATAATAAGTGTTGGCAAAGATGTGTAGACATTGGAATATTCATACATTTCTGATGGGAATATAAAATGGTACAGCCACTTTAGCAACAGTCTGACAGCTCTTCAAAAGGTTCCACATTGGGTTATTGCATGACCCAGCAATTCTACTCTTAGGTAGACTGAATTAAAAGTGAATCAAAAAGATACATCCACACAAACACTTACACATGAATGTTTGTAGCAGCGCTATTCGTAATAGCCAAAAGTGCAGACAACCCAAATGTCCATCCACTGACGAATGGATAAATAAAATGCGGTATGACCATATAATGGAACATTATTTGACAATAAAAAACAATGAAGTGCAGTCATACCTCATTGTATTGAACTTTGCTTTACTGTGCTTTGCAGACATTGTATTTTTTTACAAGTTGAAGGTTTGTGTCAACCCTGCATTGAGCAAGTCTATTGGCACCATTTTTCCAACAGCATTTGCTCACTTCGTGTCTCTGTGTCCCATTTTGGTCATTCTCCCAATATTTCAAACCTCTTCATTATCACTATATATTTGTAATGGTGATCTGTGATCAGTGATCTTTGATGTTATCATTGCAAAAAGACCACAATTTGCTGACGGCTCAAATGATGATTAGCATTTTTTAGCAATAAAGTGTTTTTGATTAAAAGATGTATGCTGGGGTTTTTTTAGACATAATGCTATTGCACACTTAATAAATTACAGTATAGTGTCAGCATAACTTTTATTTTCACTGGGAAACCAGAAAAAATTGTGCTACTCTGTTGTAATACTCGTTTTATTGCAGTGATCTGGAACCGAACCTGCAATGTCTCCAAGGTCTGCCTGCACTGATGCATGCCACAGCAGGGATAAGCCTGGAAAACATTATGCTAAATAAAAGAGGCCAGTCACAAAAGACCACATACTGTATGATTCCATTTATCAGAAATATCCAGAACAGACAAATACATAGAGACAGAAAGTAGACGAGTGGTTGGCAGTGGCCGATGGGAGGGGATGGGGAGTGACTATTCAGGGGTACAAGGTTTGTTTCTGGGGTGATGAAAATGTTCTAAAATCATGATGATGGTTGCACAACTCTGTGAATCTATTGAAAACCACTGGATTATTTTTTAAGTTACATAACATTTTTTAACCCGACTTTTCTAAGCCTTTATCTCTTTTTCTGACATTCTAAGTCCATTGTTTAAACACCACAGAACCTAGCACAATGTTTCATACATAGAACAGACAAGCAGCTTCTCCTCTGAATGAGACAAAACGCAAAGCAACTTTTACTAATTGTAAATATAATTGTAGAGTGATTATAGTTTAACCATGCATTTTTAAAACTTTCAAACAATTCAGTGATAAATATCAAATGCCATAAAATATCTGTATCTCACTTCCATGAGTTCCCATTACATACACAAAACCTATACGTGTTCTATAAAAATGCTTATAATATTTCTTGAAAAAAGTATGTACACATTTTATGTTACTATATATGCAATTATATAAAACTATCTATTCATATCCAAACAGCCTAAAAAAAACAAGCAAAAATGTTAGTAGGAGTTCTGTAAAGATGTCAGAATTCTTGATAATTTTTTTAAGCTTTCAATAAAATTGTCATTTTTTTTCAATTGAGAAGAGAAAATTTTCCAGTGAAAGTAAGAACAAGCTTTCTGTATATTACTGGTCAATAAATCAGAAGCTATTCTTTAAATTAAATTCACCCCATGCTGAATTTGTAACCTCAGAAAATGTTAGACTCTCTTTATCCACCCAACAGACAGGACTTAGAACAATAGTTATAATCAACTCTTCTCTCCACTCTGCGAAGTCTCCCAAACTAGATCCAGGGAGACCCCCTCTGGAGATGAGAGAGAAGTTCAGCTTAACCTGTGCCCACATGGCTCCAATATTTTAAAATTCTCTTTGAAAATAAGACACTGGGTTAGCACCTTTCTGTGTGTCTAGCTTATGCTAGCCCATCACCGGAAGCAACATAGTCAGCCACACTTTATTAGATGATAGGGAAGAAATTCTCATCCAAATCATCAAAAAAATGGAGAGCAAATTTACGTGGGTCAGATCCATTTGGCCCAATTTATCTTGCTTGAACACAAAGACTGTTCAGGAAAAAATCTATTGCAGAATGAATTTCTTCTTCAGTAAAGTGTTAATGAAAACACAGCTCACTCATAACCCTTGGAGGATCAAGTTCATTTATTCATAGGTTATAAAATATAACCATACTTCCAATTTTAACAATTTATCTTAGCAATTCTTTATTGCGGATGTTGACTCCATATGTTAAATATAGACCATACAAATTACAAATTAAAAACTGCAGGCTCTTAGAGTGGCAGATTGGATGAGAATCTGGTTGTTGATTCTCAATCTAGTGGTCTTCCTAATACTCTATACCATCTATACTTGAACAAAATAAACTGTAAATATGACCAAAAAAACTGCATACATGGAGGATACAACTATCTCCTATAATCAGCCACTGTAAATCACCCCAACTCATATTTTACCCTATGCACAGCTCTTTGTTCAGTAATTGGGATACAAAGAGATGTTAAAAGGTATCCAGGTTTGCAGGGAACTATACACATTCAAGAAGACAGGACATAAACTTCAGTGGATAACCATTGATGAAACTAGCCTACAAAAATTGCCCGAAGAATCATTCCAGTGAATTTTCCTTCACCCAGGAAAAGCGCTGACCACTGTGGGATGGTTGGGGTAGGGATACACGCTGAGCTCTTTTCAAGGGTAGCATTTGGACAGGTGAAGAGGAAGGAGAAAGACTGTAGACTGAGAGCCTGGTGTGAGCAAGGGCATCGAGGCAGGAAAAGTGAATAGGCCAATGTCGCCAGAGACGAGGGATGACCTAGAACATTCTGCAGAGGTTAGCCAGAGGTAGATCTTGCAATCCAGGCCAAGCCCTGGGTGTCCTTCTCTAGCAACGTGAAACCATAGACAGGGAAACCAGTTATAGTGTTACATTGACCAAGATTTGAAGTAACAAGTCCCCATCCCAAATGGCAGAAGTGGGGATGAAGAAAAAGGAACTTGAGAGACTTTACAAAAAAGAAAGGAAAAAAAATAATCAAAGAATTTGGTCTTTGTCTCACACCTAGCCAATTATTTAGGGAGGAAAAAAAGAAAAGACAACATCATGGTTTCAGGAAAACTCCAAATTTCAAATAGGTTTGGGGAGGAAGTAAGATTTATTTTGCAGAAACAGCAGGACTATGTTTCAATAAAAGAGCTGATGAATCACTCTCATATTGTTATCCTACTGTATTTTTTAATGCAACACAAAAATATAAATTTATGAAACATATAATTTAGTAAGTCTTGCATTGCCCCCCCAAAAAGCTACACATGTGGTTAATTAAAATAACACTGTACTTTCAGTCTAAAGTGTTTACAAGTAAATACATAATTACCTGGGGCTTTTTTTCCTGCCCCAATACCACAGTTCACTCACACACACACACACACACACACAGGAAGATACATTTATAGGCTACTGTTTATACAAATCCTCCTTTAACTTCATCACTGGTCACATTACTAGTAAGCTTCTTCAGTTCCTTTATGAAATATTTTTAGGGCTCAGATTGTGTGTAAATGTACAATCTGAGCATTTAGGTCAATTTATGAAATCTCTTAGACCAAAAAGAAAGCCTCAGACAAAAAAAAAAAAGAAAGAAAGAAAGAAAGCCTCAGACATAAGAGGTAAAATTTGTATTTCTGATCTCCCCATAAGCATCCTTTAATGCCCTATAACCAAAAGTCCAGGTACGACTTTATGTTTGAAGCACAAAAAAGCAAGGAAGTAAGAAAGTATTTGTAACCTGCTAACTGTGTTCTTACAGCGAATGTAGAAGTCTGACTCTAAAACCCATGCTTCTCCCCACCACGTTATACTGTGCAGCCACCATTCTGGGGAGTCCCCAAAGGCTCCAAAAATTTTCATAAATCTCTCAAAATAAAATATATTTCACTTACATTCATTTAAAAACTAAAATTTTTATAAATATAAATACAAAGTATAAATACTGATATAAATATGGAGTGACACCTTGTGTCACTCCAGTAAGAAGGGGAGAAGCAGAAACTTACAGACTCACAATACGTTTGGATTATGTGTCACTCATTCAACAAAAATGTTTTCAGTATCTACATGCTATGCACAGTGCTAGGCTTCAGGAATATGATGGTGAGAAACACCTGACTATCCACCCCTTTATGACACTTACCACTTAGATGCAAATAGTCATCAAAAGATCTCCCTAATAAATGTGTAAGTACCAACTGACCAGTGCTATGAAGAAAAGGTACCTGATGCCTTGAAAGTAAGAAAGAACGGGGATCACTGGGTAGACCTCAGCAGAAGTTAGTGCAATCAAAAGGAGGAGAATTCTGAGGCATAAAGCTATGAGTAAGTAGAGTGAGAGTGCTTTAATTAATAGAACAGCCTGATTCTCTACAGCAGAACTGTAATGGTAATAGAAGCTATCAAGATAAAAACGTACTGGACTATTGGGCTATAAAATGCAGTTAGGTAACTAACATACTTACGTTATTCCAAAGAGCCATCCAGTGGCTTCTTTACTTGATGTGGGTACTCTACCACTCGAGCATTAATTAAAATTCACCCCAAGACAAAGTGCTCTGGGGCCTTTGGGCACATTCACATGGAACATAACGTGGCTCTAGGTGGTATTTTGGCATCTTTAATTTCCTGAACTAAAGAATGCTTATTTAAAAATCAAGTTTTTGTACAGCAGAAACTGGCACAACCATGTAAAACAACAATACTCCAATAAAAAAAGTAGTTTAGAAGCTAAATAAAAAGTAAAAATAAATAAAGTTAAAATAAAAATTGTTTTGAGTAGGAAGCACTCCTGTAGCTCCTCCCACTACTCTGTAAAGCATTTCATTCAGTGCAGTTCCATTTGGATCATTTCTAGAATCGAACATGACATGCATGTAACCTCTGAACCACAGAAGGTCAGTTCTCCCTCCGGTCTCCCTCCCTCTTGCCCCCATGCTCGGCCTTTTCCTCCCCTGCCAGCCCCAGCCCATGACCCCTGGTCCATGACCAGCAGTCAGTGTTCAGGGCTGAGGGTGCTCAGGGGGACAGTACTTACTTTCTTTCCTCGAGCAGGGCGATTTCCTTTTTAACCTCGCGGTATTCCTCTGCTATCTGGCAGTGCTGTTTGAACACCTGCATAGATTCCATGGAGTCATGACAAGGCGGCAGAGGCTTCACAAATAACAACAAGAAGAAATCAGTCCATTTCCTTGGAGCAGAGTGAATTACCAACCATTGTGCTCTACTGGTGTGCTTTAAAGGGAGAGCTTTTGCATGAGAATAGCATTGTCAATTCATATTGGACAGAGTTCTGCTGATTCTACTTGACTTCGAGTAGAGACGTGGTCGGATGCTCCCCACATGCAGCTTCCATGTAATTCCTGGGCATTCTCAGGCCCAAGCCAGAGCCATGAGACCCATTAGAGGTCAGTTACCTGCCATGTGCGGGAGGAAAAATAAGTCCCCTAATAGTTTTGTATTTCTCCCCAGCAATCTTAAACTCCACTTTAGAGAATTAGGATGGAGAAATAGTTCAGTTGTCTGTTTCAATCACCCCTTGTTTTCTGTTCCTGTAGCCTAGAGGCATAATCACATCTTGTAGAGCACAGACGCCCCATAAGAAGGGAACCCAATGAACTTATTTACAAAACAAAAATAGAGTCACATACATAGAAAACAAACTTCTGGTTACCAGGGGAGAATGAGGGGAGGGATAAATTAGGAGACTGGATTGACATATACACACTGCTATATATAAAATAGATAACTAATAAGGACCTACTGTATAGCACAGGAAACTCTACTCAATGCTCTGTAATGACCTATATGGGAAAAGAATCTAAAAAATTGTGGATATATGTACATATAACTGATTTACTTTGCTGGACACCTGAAACTAACACAACATTGTAAATCAACTCTACGCCAATAAAAAAAAAATTGAAAGAGAGAAAGAAAGAAAGAAAGAAAAAAGGAAGAAAGAAAAGAAAGAAAAAAGGAATCCAAACTGAAGAAATGATGCTGGCCTGGAAATAATGCCTGCAAGAATTAACAAAGAATATGAAAGACCAAACCCCAAATAAAACGATGCTTATAACCTGTGCAGCCAAAGAGAACAAGGATTCCTGTCTTTGCTTTTCTCCCACCCATAAGGGAAACAAAGGCCAGCGCACAAGCCTTTCTAACCATAACATGTTGAAAAATCTTCTTTCCAGAAATTATTTTTAAAGACCTAGCTTTCCCTGAGTTTGTTATTCTTAGCTCCAATTAGCAGCACATTATTAAAAGTATTGCTTTGAGAAATCCTAGCTAACAGTCTTTTAAAGAGTTTTTAATCACCCTTTTCAATTATTTACAGAAAAATGTTATATAATATCTGAGAAAGATGACAATTGTTAAATCGGCTCTTCCGTCTAATCCTCTCTTCCCAATAGTTCTTATAGGAAAACAATGTGTCTGACTGGGTCCTAGTCTCATTAATTTTATATTAGTAAATGAGAACTAATGAATTTCTTACTGCTTGCTCCCCTCATTATATTCTTCTAGGACACAGATTTCTTTGGGTGTCATACTTAGCGACCTCACCCAGGGTGGACAAGAAATTCTAGAAAGTTCTACAAAATCCTATAAAATCTGATTGATAAATAAGATGACCTATTTATCATGAAGCCTCTGAGTCGCTATCTCTTAAAGGAAATAAAATGTGAAATAGACGTGGATGAGATTAACCTTTGTGTGCGACATCTGTTGCGTTCTAATCCATGGAAATTCACCTAATAAACATATTACGCAGCATCTTTCCCTCCTGCCCCATGAACTCACTCACAGCATAAACTCAGCCTGTCGGAACCATTATCAGTTTCCATAGTGAAATAAATTGAAATATAGTGCCCAGGGATATTACAGCACCACTCACCCCAGGAGATAAAGCCATTGCCAAAGGCATTCAGAACTCCTGGCTCTTCCAGTCCTAGAAATCACCACCCCCTCATCAATTTTCACCTGTCACACTGGCAAATAACCAGGTGTAACAGTAAGAGCAATGAAAGCAATTTATTCTCGGCCCCCTCGCCAAGCTGCTATTAAATCCTCTGTGCCCTGTTAAAGGATTTGCATACTGGAAAGCCCTGAGACTCAACACATCCTGTTTCCTGTCCTTGTGAATGCTCATAAACTACTCTCAGTTCAGCCCATAGCTTGCCACATGGAAGTACCCAAACCACGAATTCAGCATAGTCACCCATGTGACGGCCGGAAGATTTTAGGACTCCGTGTTTGCATGCCTGAGAGGATACAGATGAGAGCAGCCATGGAAAGGGAGAAATGTCCTTTGCTGCTATAATTTAAAAGGAAAACTGAAAATTACTGATACTAATTTTCTTAAGAAGAAAGGCCTCTTTCCCCCCTTGGCTTGCCAGCCTGCTTTTTGTTAAGTAGGAAATATTTTCATGACTTGTTTTTTTATTGGCACTTTTTAATTGTGGGAAATTTGAAGATGTTTTTGTGTACAAGTAGCATGATTGTCCTAAGGGGACGTGAGGATAGGGAGTATTGCAAGATATATTCGGTATCCTCTTGTGCTCTCAGCAGGATGACCATGCTATACATCACAATACTTTCAAGATTGCCCACAATTAAGAAGTAGTGCCAATTTTTAAAAAAGCCAAAAATACTTAGTGTTCAGTGTTTCAAGGGGTAAAAGGATGCCAGGTGTCCCTTCAGTCTCCAGCTCCTAAAAGTCGTCTTCACCCAGCCTGACACAGAACTCAGCACCACTATAAGTTCTTCCAATTTGCTCGAAAGCGTTAAAGAGCAAAATGGATTTTTTTTTAAGCAAGGAGGGAAGTTATATTGCACAACCCACCACAATATTGTAAAATTATCTCATTAGTTGCCTGGGGCTGGGGGTGGCTGGGGGTGCAAGTAAATAAGAAATTATTGTTTAATGGGTACAGAGTTTGTTTTACAAGATGAAAAAGTTCTGGAGATTAGTTGCACAACGATACGAATATATTTAAAACTACTGAACTGTACACTTAAAATTGATTAAGATGGTAACATTTATGTTGTGTATTTTTACCACAAATTAAAAAAAAAGTTTACCCAAAAAAAAAAGTATCCTTCTGCTTCCCCCAGCCCTTTGTCTAAGCATTGCTCCCAGGATTCCCTGAGACTCACTTCATTCACACCCTACCTTTTTCTCCTTCCCAAATTTCTCCCCAGGGGATTAAAATTTCTCACCCCTTTATAATTTGAAGCCATGTACCACTACACCCAAACGTTGCTGGACAAATCAAAGTGCCCTCTGGTCAGCTGAACCCACTGTCCTTAGAAAGGCATTTGACATCATTGGATGTTTACCCCAGTTCAGGAAACTCATCAACGAATTTCTTAAATACATATTGTTCTCATCCCAACAGGAATTTACCTGATATAAAAAGCAGAACTACAGAGTAATGAAATGTGTTGTCCTACGTGAGGTAGCACACTCTCATTGTTTCATGATATAATGTGGGTTTGTCTATATGTGTGTTGTATTATAAGGTCCTCACTGAGAGTGACTCTCTTACCTGCTTATAAGCCCTCAACATAGGAGAAAATATACGACCAACAATGTTCACTGAATAAAGAGTTTGCCTGAGGAAATAGATTCCTAAAATTCAAGCACAAGAATCAGGTCTCCAATTTAAAAATGAAGCTACTAGTAGGCTTACGTCTTGTGACATTTAAAACCCTGGCACTCATGAATTAATCAGCTGTACACAGATTTAAGATACTATTTAAAGTGTTCACATTAAAAAAAAAACTAAAAAATAATGTAGAAGAGTGGTAATCAGATGAAAAACATCTATTAACTTCTTGTAATAAAAATTAACACACTTTAAAAAAAATTAAGTATAGCTGATTTACCATATTGTGTTAGTTTCAGATGTATACAGCAAAGTGATTCGGTTAAATATATACATATTCTTTTCCAGATTCTTTTCCATTATAGGCTATTATAAGATATTGAATATATTTCACTGTGTTACACAGAAAATCCTTGTTTATAACAATTTTATTTTCATTTCAATTCTCATTGCTTGATTTTGACTATTCTCATCCAAGAGATTTTCATGCTTATAATCCTGTGCTCGGAATAGGCAAGCAGCAAACTCCATGTTGATAGTGAATTTCTTTTCACTTCAGGAAAAGAATATTTCCTTGTTAGTTTCTCCACAATTACCCTATGTCCTTCCCATGGCTTGGATGCACTTATCACACGCTCTTGCTTAAAGAATGAAATATAGAATTTCAAAGAAAAGGAAGCCAAAGATATTTTATTTGAAAATGAAAAGGTGAAAGTATTCTTCAGGCACCAGGGGACAAATTTTGTAGGGTCACAGAAACAACTTTTCCAATCCACTCAATGCCACAATATCTGGTCTACTCACAACACTGGCCAATTCTAAGAAGGTTAAATTAAAACCTTCCCTTAACAGTGTCTCAGGCCAACTCTGAAACACATTTTCCCAAGACTCAGATTGGGATTTGGATGAGGTCAGAGCCCAGGAGGAGGCACTTCCTCCTCACCCCCTTTCCTCTGTCCCCCCTCATCCTGCCGCTGCCTGAGGATGGAGCTTGCAAGGGCTTTAAATTACAGGGCAGTGCAAGTGAGCCGCTACTATCTCTGGTATCCACCCCAATCATCTGGACCGATTTAACAAGATGAAGTAAGAGAGAAACCACAGGCTCCTGTTCCAAGAATGCTGGCTTGAGCCACACCATCCCATCCATCGGTTTATAGCAGGCTCCTCCCGAAATGCACTCTGTCCTCTGGAAGGAGCCCCGTGGGAAAGGACCCAGCCGAGCATCTCTCCGCAAGGGGCAGAGCCAGCTGAAGCGTTTCCGTTTTCTACTTGGCTTCCTCAAATACTATTGGCCTCATCCACTTCAAAAATGTAAGAATTTAATTTTCCTCTCCCAGCTTCCCACACAGAAGATATATTTAGGAAGCTAAATATCCTACAGTTGCTGAGCAGACTTTGTATTTATTCCTTGATTCCCAGTGTTATCTTTATTTTAGGGTGAGAATGGGGGTGTCTGGTTTAGATTTGTTGCATGTTAATGTCCCCAAATTAACAAGCATAATTTGTTAAAACTAAATGGAAAAGCACAGTCAAGACTAATTGCAGTATTTGAAAACTCTGTTATCTCAGAACTGTAAATATTTTTTAAATATTTTAAGAATTGACATTTCTATAGTATCTACATTATGGTCAAAGTCAGCACCAGTATTAATTATACTACACATCTTATACATTATGTAATATTGGAATGAAGGATATTTAAGTCATTTCTATCAATGTAAGCAATATCAAAGGGAGAGAGAACTCAAGAGTGTCCCAAATACTTCCAACAACGCATATTCTAATGAACTGGGCTTCTCAAAAAAAAAAAAAATTAAAGATATCGTTGTAAAGCTCCAAGTTATCTGTATAAGTTTTCTGTGTGGTCACAGCAGCCAAAAAAGCAACTGTAAGATGCTTTTTGACATGTGTGTGAGAGAGAAAATGACAGACTTCTTTTCAGTGTTTACTCTGGGTGCTCAGGACCAGTGTAGTAGAATCCTGGAATACTAAGACTTCTCCATCTTCTACCGTTTTTATTTCCCACATAGCAAGTGATACACTGATGCAAGACCTAAAAGAAGTTTCTGCAGAGACTGCTCGGATAACAAGATACTATAGTACACAACCAAAGCTACGAAATTGTTTATTTGTGGAGGTGACATCAGTTTCTGGACTTACCAAACTCAGAAAAAAGCAAGTTCAATGTGTACCACGGAGACACCTGTTACTGTCTTCTCAGATTAGATGGGAGGACTTTAGGAGGGATTGAAGCTATTGCTCAATTTGGTTTGAAAAAAAAAGTAATAATGTTTTCCACGTAGCTTAGTTTAAAGAAGAGGACATTAGCACCTCTATTCCCAACTCAAAAATCCTAAGAGATGCGTCTCTCATTTCATTTTATACATATAAAGATACTAGTGCTTAAATCGTTCATTCAATAAACAATTTCACTAGGGAAGGAAATTGACATTAATTGAGCAGTTAATTAATTGAGTGGATATTATCTCTACGTCACAGATCAGAAAAGTGAAGTTTACAGAAAGTAAATAACACGCCCTAAATCACAAAACTAGTAGATGCAGAGTTGAGATCCAAATTCAGGTCAGCCTAACACCACTGCCCATGCCCCAGTCACTGTCACTTTCCATTACCAAGTTTATTACGATCTAGTCGTCAGCATGTCCACCACCTGATTGTAAAAACATATTCTTCGTTCCAGGGCAAGAAAGACCACAAAGCTTAGCTTTGGCTCACCTATAGGTCAACCCACAATCTCCAAAACATAACAATGTGGTCGAATTTTAAGACAAATGTTGTTCTGACCCAGACCTTGTGACTATTAAAGGATTGTACCAACCTTTAGAAAAGAGGGGGAAGTCAATCATCACCTCTTCTTCAAATGGAAGGAAAATAAGGGCTAAAGAAAAGTAATGATTTTTCATTCATTCTTACATGTGGACATAGAATTGGACCTCCTTTCTTTTGACTGTATGGTCTAAACTGGCTCTACCAAAACATTCCCCCTAATGGGCACAAAGAATTTAGAAACCAAGTTCCAGGAAAGGAATCCGCACAAAATAGAACCAACCTACCATCTGCCCCTGGGCTGAGGCCTATAAAGAGATGTTCATTTTAACACCTACCTTACCCCAAGGTCTCTTGCCCAACATTTTGCATTAATAGAGACATCAAGAGAAATGTTTGTCACTGCTATTCTTGCCCAAGGCTTTTTTTGGCCTCTGTGAAAATAGAAGCACCACGAATTACATGCTCAAACATGTCCACATTCTTGGCAAAGCAACCGAAAAATCTTGGGGGTCAAATTGGTGATAGTGTATCTACCAAACAGATACTTTATAGCTGCATTTTATAAACTATGAAAGAATGTGTAATGGATATCAGAAAGTCAGAAAAGATTTTACTAGGTTGTTCTACAACCACATTATGGCAACTTTGCAAGCCAGAAAGCAAAAACTCTCCACCTATCAACATAATTTAAGCAACCCATAGGTTCCACCAAAGCTGTAAAGAAATGAAGGCTACCTAGATTCAGAATCAGAGATCTAGTCTCAATAGCAAATTTACATAGACCAAAATTTGACCTCACATTTCTCATCCCTACAGTGGAAACATAATAGTTAGCTTACACAGTTATTGCAAGGACCATATGAGATCATTTGTGGGGAAATACCCCTTGCCTAGCTGTACTCAATCTGCACAGGGGGGATTTAAATCTGAGAGTACATAGAGAGTAAGGCTGGCAGTAATCACCTGTCATCGATTATTTTTCACATTTATCAGGCTCTAGCAGAGGTGAGTAAGCGTCAGTTCATCCACAAGGCACTTCTTATGCCTTTGTAACCTAACTTTTATTCTTCTGTAAAGGATTATGATAGTTGATAAAATTCCAAGAGCCATTATTATGTGATGAAAGCACACAGGACTGGCTGTAAAGACAGTCTCCTCCGTGGATTGCTCCTTTCATACATAAAGCACTTCCATTGCTTTCAATACAGAGACTTCCTGCTGCAGAATGGCTTAAATTTATATGCTATGCTAAGCGTGGAAGCAAAAATCTGCTCTTAGATGTAGCTTTCTGTGTTATCTTTCCCCTCCCAATCCCTACGATCTTATATTCTAGTCACTCACATCCTGGAATGTAGAATAAAGGTAACAGACAACAGCCCTAGACAGAGGCGACCCTAACCAAATGGCTTGACCACTGGTAAATGTTTATAACAAACCCAGTCATATCCTTCACCCAAAAAACCAGCCCTTACTTAAATGCTTTCAGTTGTAGTGCTGGGAATATTCTTTCTGTTCATAAAAAGATAAAGTGATAACATATTTTAGAGCAGGGACGTGGAGGTATCATAACCCCTGAGTCGGAAATTAGCCTCTCAACTGACTAATTCATTGAGGATCAGTGAGGATGAAATAGTCTCATTGGATTAAAATAATTAAGTAGACTTAATTTCTAATATATGTCAAATGGAATTAAAGCTATAAAATTCAAATAGATCTTACAATCCTTTAACAGAAAAATTATCTGGATAACGGCCAGGGGTGATGAGAATCCTGTAAAGAATGATCCACAAGCCGGGGAAGACCATTAATGTTCCCAAAGGAAAAAAAATTGTCAGTACAAAAAAGTAGAATTAATGATGCATAATAGTGATGGGGGAATACGAATCTGAGCTTGCTTTCACTCTTTTATTTTCAAAACAGCTTAACTCCTTTTTTTCAGCTGACTTCTATGATAATAAAATAGCTTTGAGGCAATAGTAATATAAAGGAGAAAAACTGTTACTGGGAAAAAATGTAGTTATTATTTTGCAATCCTAACTGCACCAGAAGCAGCACATATACAGCCCTTTGGTGAGGATAGAACCTAAGCAAAGAAGGTTGTACATCGTGAGAGCACACCAGACGGAAACACACAGGAACAGCTGAGTTGTCCTCCATAGTGAGAAGAAGAGACATTGGGGGATATGGTTACATATCAGGAATCAGGATAGCTGGGTTGAGGACCCTGCATGGGGGATGGGAGAGGAGGGAGATGTGATGGCTGATAGCTGCGGAGGAAATTTTAGAGGAGAACAGAGCTGTCTTTTGACCGCTGCTAGGTCAACGGTATAACCTCCTGAACAGTCTTCAGTAATCTCCACATTACTCATGTTGCTGTGTTGTCGGGCTTTCTGTTGGAGGGCTGAGACAATGCCGGGAACTGTGCAGAGGTGAGATAAGGGCACCTCCAAGAGGTCTGGCTGCAGCTGAGTTGCGTTGGGTAGATTTTCAGGGGATCACCCCAGCAGTGGAGCACCAGCTCTTCAGATCCGACCTAGTTGCTTCCAGGTTTTAATTCAGTGCACTGGGCAGTGAGGTAAGAACTGAAGCCAACAAAAAGGACCCTATCTTGGGTTGCACAAGGGCTCTTTCTTGGTTTTTCCCACCGCTGACAAGGGCTATTCAGGTCCAGGGGTCCCAAACTCTAATGATTTCAGGATACTGGGCACACCCACAAATGGAAAAGCTACTCAGTGTAAGACAAGAGGAAACATCGGTTGGGAACTGGAGGTGGCAGACCCCTCCTAAAGGCTTTCAGAATCAGTATTTAGAGGAAAAAAGTGGTGACTCAGCAAATATCTGTGCACAGGATCCAAGACCCCTATTAGACTTGTCTAAATGTGATTGCAAAGCAATGTGCTCAGGCAAACATCTGACCCAAGGCCAGTATCCAGGTATTTTAGGCAGAACTTCTTCCTAAAGCCATCTTTCTGGAATCACCATATATCATTTAAAGAAAATTAAAGTGTCATAAATTAGCTCCTTTCAAATAATTCTGGTGTATTAAAATGAGATATCTGTGATAGATCACGTGTAAACTATGCACAGAAAATATATTTCTCATGGGTCAAAGCAGACCATATTCAGAAGTTTTAATTTGATATAATTACATTGTATTAAAAGTTGTCAGAACTGGGGAGAGGGTGAGGGTAGAATAGAGAAAGGAAGATTATTCTGAAGTCTTGCCTCACATGACAAGTCTCCCTTGTAGTTTATCACTAAATCACTAATCCAAAATGGGCCAAAACTGCAATGGCCCAGAAACATCCACAGCCAAAGAGAGCCAGGGCCAGCCCTTTCTCCAGGCTCCAAAACTGCTTAAAAGTAGGAGCTTGTTTACACCCTAAGTTCTTGATATTCTCAAGCAATAGCCACATAAACAGACAGGAACATTATCTGAGGGCTTCATGACCTTGAAACCCTAGAAATGCAAACCTTGATGATGTGAAATCTCCCTCACTCTGTCTCCAGGTCATTCTTTCCCAGTTAAGCCACTTTTCCACCCACTGTATTTTGAAAACTAAGGAAGAAAGAAGAAAGACTGCAGAAAGATCCTTACCTGTAACTGCTGGTCTAATTCTGGAAAGGCCAGAGGAATGGTGTCTTCAGGAGGTATATCATCTAAAACATGAAAATGAAATTCTTCACTGTTAGAGTGCTTTCTCTTAGGAGAGTTGTCCTGCAGTTACCACTTTTGGACTTGCACCATCGGTATACATCGGTTAGGGACAGAAAGAATGCAGAGGCAATTTTGCTCATTTTTGGTACAAACAGAAGCACAGAGAGCATAGCTGGCTTGACCAAAATTTTGCAAACAAGTATCAGAATCCTCAAATGTTCAGTCTAGCAGTTCTCCAGTTAAGAAGTACTGCTTGTCTTTCAATACCCCTACGTTAGCCAAAACCAAAAAACATGATATGCAGGAAAGTGCTTTATCTAACAAGGTGATAATGAGGTGACCGGGACAACCTCACTGGAACAGAAGCACGTGTTAGTGAAAAAGAGAAGTGTTAGTTCTGCTCTGAAAGACTCCAAGGGTGGCAAGCTTAGATGGGTTTGCCCTCCGCTCTTACCGCAAACCACCGCTAACAGGCAGTTGACCAGAGCTTCGTCTGGGTTACTGTGGGTGACAGGCAGCAACCTGATCAGGGCGTCTCTTCCCAATGCACCAGGCAGCAATCCCAACCCAAGGCCCGTACACTGTCCTGCGGGAGAGCCCGCAACTCTGTCCTCAGCTGCCTTCAGCTGGCTGACCAGCAATAAGCATGGGAGGAAACCTGAGAGAAGTTTATCCAAATCTCTTCAAGAACATACTGTTGCTATCTTTGCCATAGCCATAGGCTGACCTCCTCGGACTACAGAGATGATGAGAATTATACCTTTTGATTATTTGGCAAGGAGGACAGGTTTTCTACTGCAGAATTTCCAATGGAATTCATGCCAAGTGAATTCATACGCTAAGAAAAGCTGAGCATACAGTCAGAATAAAATGCTTCTCAAGAATAATATGACCTTGAAGCAGAGCATTTTGACCCTCACGAAGAAGTTTAAGGAGTTATGGGATCGGGACTTCCTTGGAGGTCCAGTGGTTAAGACTCTGAGCTCCCAGTGCAGGGGGCCTGGATTCAATCTAGTTCCCGTGCAGGGAACTAGATTCCACATGCATGCCGCAACTAAGGAGCCCACCTGCTGCAACTAAGTCCCTGTGCAATCAAAATACATAAATAAACAAATAAATAATGTTTTTAAAAAGAGTTATGGGATCTAGAGCAGTGAGTAGCTACTGTTGTTTATTCCATTATTTTCTACAGATAAAGATAGAAGTGTAGTGGTTCAGGTTGGGGCTTAACTAAGTAATCTTAGCACTAATAAAGACTGTCCTTAAAGATTAAAAAAAAAAAAAGAAGAAGAACATACTGCTGACCTAGCTCTGATACTAGAGGACAGCTCTCTCGTCAGCAGAACCTCTGTATCTGGGGCTCTGTGGGTCCACTGGCCATTCATTTCCAATCCTCTCCTTGTTGACAACATCTACCACAGGTATGACTATGAGAATAAGATGAAATACAGGCTAAATGAATAATTTCAATATCAAATCTATTTTAAATTATAAGAAAAAAAGATCATATATATACTACCAACTGTAAAATAGATAGTCAGTGGGAAGTTGTTGTATAACAAAGGGAGTCCAACTTGAGGATGGAAGATGCCTTAGAGGACGGGGGCGGGGAGGGTGGGGGGGACTCGAGGTGGGGGGGAGTCAAGGAAGGGAGGGAATACGGGGATATGTGTATAAAAACTGATGATTGAACTTGGTGTACCCCCAAAAAAATAATAAATTTAAAAAAAAAAAGATCATGGTTTTTATGTCCTCACTACCGTAACCAAATTTATTTATAAAAACTGTTCAAGTTCTATTTGAACCAGAAGAAGTGATGTGGGCCACACACAACACAGAAGCAAGCATCCTCTCTCTACTCCCTGAGAGCACAATCCAGAATAAAACGCAGCACCTGAGGAGCTCCTGGCTTCTAAGGGATTATGTTTCTTCGAAGGCTCTGAGGATCATCACCAGAAAGATCATTCAAACAAGGGCAGTATTCACCTTTGCCAAACACCTCAAGGGCCTCTCATATATTTTAGTCAAGAGTAGCATAAGAATACTCCTACTTGAGGGGTTTCAGACAATGACAAAGGGGCACCAACTGTGAATTCATTTGTTCCTCTACCTGCCAGACAATGGATGCCCCCAGGGTTACCAATGCCTTGTAGCTTCAGAGAGCAAGTAGAAACAGGGAAGTCTTCCCAAGACCCTTGCTGCAGCCTGGAGGGTCATCTCACAAGGAAACAAGGAGAATCAATCCGTGGCCCTTGGAAGGCTCTCTTCCTACTCAGAGGTGACTTCTGCCAAATACTGTGACTTTTTTCAATCCACCCCATCATTTGCAAAGAACTGGACAAAAAACAAAATTTCTTTTTTAAAAAAAAGACAGAAATAGTCACTTGTTTCTACTGACTCTCTGGAGGTAGCCTTTATTATAAAACCTGTAGTTTGTAAAACAGATTTTGGTCTAAGGTGCATTTCAGTTTACTTCAATAAAATATCAATAACCCAAAGATCACGATTATTTCAGCTCACTGAGTTCAAGGCCAGAATAATTTGCCATGGGTAAATGAGAACATATACGTTGGCACCCCAACCCTAATAGTCACAGATGAGCAGGCACTTGTTTGAAGGAGAAACCACTTGTATAAAGTACCAGAGCAGATAGTGCATTCTAAAATTCTAAAAGACAGCCAACTCAAGGCTTCCTGGGATTTAATCCACCTTGTTCCCTGTGAAGTCACGCTCCTTCCTGCTCAATAATAAAAAAGAGGAAAAAAGTTATTCATTTGCCTTGCTGTAGTAAATAGGAAATAGCTGGTGTGACCCAGAATCAATAAAGCCCATTATAAAAATTTGTCATTACTGATAGTACGACATAGAGGCACAAATATGGAACCAAGTTGATAACTTTGCAGATAAGTAAAGGCTTAAGACTGGATTCCTCGAGTTGAAAAAAAAAAGTCTAATTGACTGACATAGAAATAAACATATAATAAATATTTTAGAAGGAAAAAATAAAAGCAAGATTATTGTTAAAGAACAGATCAAGTTGGATTAATCCAAGCGGGAAATGGCAGCGGAAACAAGAAAATGAAAGACAGATGTAAGGAGATGACAGAGTTTGAAAGCCAGTCCTATATTTCACTGCTTGATGCCATCTGGTTTAGCTGGCATCCCTACCAGCCAGAAATTTCAGGGCTTGCAAAGCTGCTTACAAAGCTGCTCCAAGTTGATGTGTGGTGTGTTTACTTTTAAACAGTGGCTGCCTTCTTTGACTGGTTTTAAAAATAGGCAAATATTCTAAAAGCAGAATGATGAATCACAGGATTGGGCCAAAAGGAAAGAAGGAAAATGACTCAGGCAGACTAGTAGCACAGCTGTTCTGCAAACATTTGGCCAAATCGTTGTAAAACATTTTGACAGTGATATCAGATCGGAGTTCCTAAGAACAGTTAAGTTTGTTTTGACAATTCCAGAAGCACAAAGTAGATTGTACAGTAGCTATGCAAGACACCTCCGTGGCAAATTTGGCTTTTTTAAAAAGAGGAGAGTAGTTGCTAGATATGTTTATAATATGATAAAAATCAGAATGCAAGTACATTTTTGTTTAAATTTATTTATTAACCAAATATTTATTGAATGCCTATTACATTCAAGGCAGGCACTGAGGCAAATCACTTTATCACATTTTTTAATGCATTGAGAGAGTAACATAGACATATATATACTACCAAATGTAAAATAGCCAGTGGGAAGTTGCTGTATAACAAAGGGAGATCAACTTGATGATGGATGATGCCTTACAGGGCCGGACAGGGAGGGTGGGGGGGAGTCACGGGAGGGAGGGAAGGAATATGGGGATATGAGTATAAATACAGCTGATCGACTTTGGTGTACCTCAAAAACTGGTACAAGAGTGTAAAGCAATTATATTCCAATAAAGAGCTTAAAAAAAAATTCATAGGCTTCCTTTTCAAAATGGCACTGTGGGCTTGATGGACCAAGCAAAATGTATCCTCAGGAATTTGTTAAAGATGAAAGATAAAGGAAAGAATGAAGGAGGAATTTTTTTTTTTTAATAAGCAGATGTTCACTGCCTGTTTTGCAAACACAATGTGACTAAGTCAATGGTACTTAATATAGAACTTTCTGATTGGTATCCCAACCATTATGACATACCATAGTACATTTTATGATGGGCTTGTCTCAGTATCTATTTAGCAGCTGTTGGGTTGCTTTGGCGGTTATTCTGTTTCAGATTTCCTTAAATTCTCTGCTCTGTGTTTCTCCATGAATCAGATTGGGTCTTTACTCCAAATTCTGATTGTTATTTAGTAATTAGAGCTATGCAGCCAGAGCTCTCAGAGAATGCTGCAGCTGGAAGGAATGGGGCATCTGGTCTCGGACTCTCAGAGCAAAGCAGAGGAGAAGGGCCCCAGAAGTGAAAAGAGTCATGTAAGACTAAGGGGTGTCTCCCTGCCCAGGGCTCTTCTCATGCTGCCCTGTTTTTCTCCACCTTCTGCTCCATGGGCTCCCATGCTTTTGTATTTCATGAGCCAGTAAAATTTTCCCCAAAACATTGGGAATCATGCCCTGGAGTGTCCAAATTCTTATTCAGCTACTGAAGATGGTTTCAAACAACGACCGTGTATCATGAGCACCGCTTCATAACAGAGAACATTTTAACACCAAAATCATACGACAAACATAATCTTAGAATGCAAGTGTATGCATCATATTGGATAAATTTAGCTTTATAGACACACACACACCCCCCCCACTGTCGTGTCCTTATTTCTTTTGTTTTACATAAGCTAGGAAAACTTCATCAGAACCAAACCAAGTCTGCCACCCAGTATTAGAGAACAATCGCGCCAGACAACATCTTGACTGGACTTTGGAGTCAACCATGGGTCTAGGCTGGGAAACTCTAAGTCCTTGGTAGAATGAGTGTTGGTTTCCACACAGAGAAGACCTCAGGAGAGGGAGAAGTCACTCTCAGAGATCATTCCCAAGCCTCACTCCACTCCCCAACCAGGAACTGGTTGAGAGGCAGCTGGCCGTTCAATCCGTCTACACTTCCGGCAGTTGGAGCCGGCTTCGTGGGAAGGCGCCTGCGCAGTGGTGGGAGCCCTTCGCCCAGGGAGGCCCGCGCTTGGTTTAATGATCCGGGTACAGTGTCTTGAAATTCGTAATAATTACGGTCCCACCTGCAGGACAGCCCCTGAGTGCTGGTGTCCTGGAGACTGTCCTTCAAGGCACCAAGGGCAAACGGACCCTTAAGAGGAAAGTGAGTCAGGGAAGTGGCTACAGTGCAGAGGCTCATGCAAAATCTTTCCTGGTAAGTGTTTGCCTGTGAAGGCTCCTAACCACTAAGGACACAGCAGGTTGGTGCCACTTGGTAGGATGGATAGACCTGCACTTTTAGTTGCTGAATGTAGACAATCAGCATAATCTCTTTGAGACTCGGTCTTCTTTGCAAAATTGGCATGATATTCTCCGTCTCAGAAACTTATTAGTAAATGAATGCATATGTCAATCATTTAGCCTAAAGCCTGGCACCTAGGAAATAATCAGTAGTGATAATCAATGCTTAAATAATTGAGTTTATTTTTCATTCTTTTTCACCGTAAACTCAACCAAAGTGGTAATGGGGAGGCAAGGCGTGTGTGTGTGTGTGTGTGTGTGTGTGTGTGTGTGTGTGTGTGTGTGTGTGAGAGAGAGAGAGAGAGAGAGAATGTGTATAATGATGAGGGTTAAGGATATTATCTTTATCATCTGAATAATCCAAAGAGAGCAGGTAAGGTCAAGATCACTGACTCTAATTACTAAGTTCTCCCTATACCAAGTTAAGGGAGATTTCCCTGGTGTGGCCATAACCTTGGCTCTTTAGGGTTTACTCTTCATTTCAATCTGAATTTTAAAAGGGTTTCTCTTTTACTTCCCTATCAAAGCAAACACTTTCTATATAAAATATTGTAAAATAATTTTTTTAACATATGCATGAAAGGTCTTTGAGTACTTTCGTTTTAAATATAAGTCAATATTCACATTTTTTTTTTTTTTTGGGGGGCACACGGGCTTAGTTGCTCCGCAGCATGTGGGATTTTCCTGGAGCTGGGATCGAACCCATGACCTCTGCATTGGCAGGCGGATTCTCAACCACTGCGCCACCTAGGAAGCCCTCACATTTTATTTTTGGAAATAAAATAAGTGACTTAAGTTTGCCAACTCACATTACTAATACATCAAAAAACTATTTTAAAATTTCTAGATACCTTGGTTCTTGTTAGAGCATCATATCATTTCGAAACACATCAAAAGCTTTTTTAAACTTTGCTTCCTGCTTGTTAAACCTTAGAGATGTGAATCCTTTAATACGCATTGAATTTTCAGGGCCCATAAAATTAAAACTGTAGATATGCATATGGATAAAGGTAGAGCTTTGGTATGATACCTAGCAGATTGTCAATTGTTTATAATTTATAAAAATCACCATGTTACCTTAACCAGTACCTAAAACAACCAGGCAAACAAGATCATACATCAAATAGACTGAATGACATTTCTCTGCATGGAGAGACCTGATTCCATTTAAAGGCAAATTTCATGTTTCTTTGAAACACTCATCTAGTCACTATTATTGTGGCTATTATTTTGTGAATCTTATTGATTCATCCTTTTGTAAGAATGTTTTAACTTATTTAGCGTAAAAACATACTCACTCACCCAGAAATTTCTGCTTCAAAAAAACCCCATTGGAAGTATATTTATTTCTCAGCACACCACTAAATAAAATTTGCCTCTCCCTTCTTCTTTCCTACTGTATGAAAACATATCAGAACTAAATTCCCTTCATCATTTCCCAGGACCATTGGGAAAGCTATTTGCTGACAGGTATATTCATTTTCTCTTATTGCTTGGACCCTACCTCTAAACTGGTAATAAAATAAGAAGAGCCCCAAGGGGTTGGATTTGAATCCCTTCCCATTCTTTATTAATTGCTTGATTAGAGGCAAGTTATTTAACCTGCCTTAGTCAATGTTTCCACATCTGTAAAATGGGTATAATGACATCTTCCTGCAGAGTTGTTGCCTGTACTAAATTGATGAGATAGTACAAATAAAAGCACCTAGGGACTCCATAAGCATTCATTGCCTTTCTGACCTTTCTTTACAGCCTTAAGCAACAGATTCCAACCAATAAACCTAGTTGTACCTCAAAGAACCTTCACCCAATATCAGAATAACAAACTCAAAGAGGTTATAACTATTGTTATTATTGATTTCATAGTATTTGATCATTAAGTATGGTTCTCAACTCTGTGCTCTGTAAAGGATGTAAATATAGCAGAGCCCCCTGCACTCCCACCCCACCCTTGAGTGGTTTTCAACTGATAATCTTATCAGTACATGCTGAGGCAGCCCTAAAGGTAGGGTCAGAGTTGGGACAGAATGCGACTTGGGAGAGTGCAAAGAGGCTCGCCCAGACCACGTCCCCAAATGCCATCCTTACCAAGTTGGCTGGTGGAATTCCAGTGGGAACTTTATTGCTAGACTTCCTACTGATTGCCCTGTGGAGACGCAAAAATACACCCTGAGAGAGATAAAAAGGTAAACCTCAACATTTACTTATTGTTTAGTGTGAATAAGGTTTTCCAATCTTTCCCAAAAACAAGGATTGACAATGTGAAGAGAAGAGAGTATGGAAACTTTGGAGCCCTAAGGAGGGCGAGAGAAATAACACCAGAAGTACCAAAGGTAGAAAAAGTGGAAGGAAGGGGACAGTGACAAGAGACATTTCGCCTGCATCACAATTTTGCTGAGAGCCAGTTTTGCACATGTACGCAAAAAGACATTCACACAATACCCAGTTAAATTAGATTCAAGGGCAGCTATTTCAGCTACTCCACAGAATTCCTACTGCTACACAAAACAACCGATGTGTGAGGACAAAATAGTATTACTTAAGCAGGGTGGGTCTTCCATTTTTTACACTAAAGGTCTTATGATTAATTCATGCCCAGATATGAAAAATTCTAATAGTTAGAAAAAAAAATTTAAAACAAAATGTTGAAAGCTACCAGCTTGGGCTGATGTCAGTATCCTTGACTCTAAATAACAACCAAAAAGTTTTTTAAAAGCCAAGGTCTAGATTTATACAAGACAGTGCCAGATTTGGGCTCTGCTGAAGATAAAGAAAATTCTCAAGTAATTAACATCAAATCCTCATGTCTGTCCAACTCTAAATTCTCTCTAATTGGAGAAGGGTCAGTGATTCTCTAATTACCTAAGAGGTGGGATTCCCATTTCTCTTCTGCACATTTTCTATTGAGAAGGCTAACTCCATGAAAGTCCCAATTTAGAAAGTTAACTCTTTGGAATTCCCAGTTTGGAGGTAATACCAGTCATATCATTGGTTCATTAAAGACAAGCATTGCTGGGAATTTCCTGGCAGTCCAGTGGTTAGGACTCCGTGCTTTCACTGCCAAGGACCCGGGTTTGATCCCTGGTTGGGGAAGTAAGATCCTGTGATACCTCAAGCCTCTTGGCGCAGCCAAATGAATGAATGAATGAATGAATGAATGAATGAATAAATAAATATTCTTAAAAAAAAAAAGACAAGCATTGCTGCCTCTGGGAGTTATGGTTAGCTAAGAGTTATTTAATGAAGGGCTCTAATGATAGGCTAGAAATGATGATTATATTTTAAAAGGCTTTTTTTCCCCCTAAAAACTTGCTTCCTTTATTTAAGCCCTTGGAGGTCCATAGTCTTTTTGGAGACTAGTGGCTCATTCTGCTATCAGTGATCAATGATCAATTCCCCATCTCCCAGGGCAATCTGTCACCAAGTCCTTTCAACCCTTCCTTCAAAATGTACTCTGAATTCAGTCATCCCATTCCATTCTCTAATCCAGGCTTTCATCACTTTGTCTGTGTATCGTGATAAAAAGCCTCTTCCATTCTCGCATCTCCCCACATTCCAGACCATCCCAAATGAACACTTACCATTTCATCATATCACTCCCTTGCTCAAGAACTCTTGAAACTCTATTGCTTCTTATCAAATCCAGACTCTTTCACTGAACTTTTAAGATTGATTTGGTAACTCTAGTCTACTGCTATCTACAATGGACATTCTACGTAAGACTCCAACACAACGCCTGGCTCAGAGAGGGACCCAGTAAATGGCAGGTTACTCTTCCACAGTTCAGACCTCTGCTCCAGCTGAGGAAAGTTTTAGTATTTCTTGAACAAATTGTGCTTTTCCTAACCCTTCGGGTTTGCTCATGCTTTCTGTTTGAAGGGGAAAGGAAGAAGAATTATTAAAAGATGTGTAGCTTCCTTTCTTTATACCTGGTATCCGGAAACTACTTTCTATACCCTACCCACCTTCAAGCCCGGATGACTATCACATCTTCCAAGAAGCTGTTCCCATCTGCTCTGGGTGACAGATTTTTCCCCAAATCTCTAAGCCTTATAAAACCCGTAGGAGAGATCATATTGTACTTCTCTTTTGCACATACCACCAGCCTTTGGCAGCATGCTGGAAACATAGAAACTAAGTAAAGCTCAATTAATTGATAAGAGCAGAAGCAGGGATAACCACAGTCCACCAGTTGGATAACTGGTCCCTAAATATTCGCAGCTCAGTTATGCTATAAACCCTACCTTGACATGAAGTAGAAGTGTGAGGTGTAGGTGAAACACCAAGCTGCTTCATGGCTTATATTTTTCTTAAACACTCCAGAATCAATCATCATAAACACAGGGACTAGCTGAGTCCTTAATTTGTGCCAAGTGCTACGCTAAATGCTTTATCTATATAGTGTTATTTAACTCTTACAACAACTCGGTGAGTTACTACTATACACATATTATGGGAAACTGAAGTTCAGCAAAGTTGAGTGAATTACCCAAGATTATACAAACAGTGATGGAAATGGATCTAGAAACCACACCTCACTGATTCCAAAGCCATATTCCATTAACCTCTACACTAAATCATCTCAGAAAAATATGCAGCAACAAACAAATAAACAAACAAACCCAAAATGGTCCTAACTTGACTGGAGGAATAAGCACTGTATTAGGCTCATTAAGAAAAGAACAAGTCAGCATTCACAGGCAAAGATGTCTCCTTTTCTCATGGACTCTGCTTACTCCTCAAGAATAAATTCAATATTATAGAATTAAAAAAAATAGTATGGAATTGCTACCTAAAAGTTTACCTTAGTTTTCCCATTTATTATGAAAGTCTAGAATGTTTTCCTTTGTTTTCCCCCTAAATGTGTGGTCTATAGACCACATGCAGTGGAATTCAGAAGGCATGCACAGTGTGTATGTTGTCAAGTGTTGCTTGGTGTGACACTCCACACACGCCTTATTCAAGAATTCAGAGGGAGTGTCCCCAGATATCTGCAAAGCATCTTTCTGTGCACTTGTAACCTCAGGCGCATGGGAAAACACAGACTGCTGGGCTTCAGTCTGAGCCTGCTGCAGTAGGAGTGGGGCTATGGAACAAAGTTTTTGATGAGTGCTCTCAGGTGATGATTTTAAGAAAGATGAAGAAACACAGAATCCCAGCTCCTGCCTTGGATTTTCTAGTTAGGTGCTCTTTCTAGAGATATGGGAACACACTGACCATTTTTAGACACTTAATATTAGAAGGTTCTTCATAAGGCTCCATGAGCATCTTTCTGTAGAACTAGAAAGCTGGAATTACTTGAAATAAATGACAACCCTTATTGAAGCTA
Source organism: Hippopotamus amphibius kiboko (assembly GCF_030028045.1). Classification (NCBI taxonomy): domain Eukaryota; kingdom Metazoa; phylum Chordata; class Mammalia; order Artiodactyla; family Hippopotamidae; genus Hippopotamus; species Hippopotamus amphibius. The sequence goes on along the minus strand of NC_080195.1, from coordinate 101,946,893 downwards.
CTATATCAAAAACCACGAATTTCAGAAGAGGGCATTCTTGGGACATTTGAAAGAGACTGGAACAAACCAATCTAAAATGACTGATGAGGACTTCCTAGGTGGCGGAGTGGTTAAGAATCCGCCTATCAATGCAGAGGACACGGGTTTGATCCCTGCCCCAGGAAGATCCCACATGCCTCGGAGCAACTAGGCCCGTGAGCCACAACTATTGAGCCTGTGTGCCGCAACTACTGAAGCCCATGTGCCTAGAGCCCACCGCGCTCTGCAACCAGAGAAGCCACCACAATGAGGGGCCCGATCACCACCATGAAGAGTAGCCCCTGCTCGCCACAACTAGAGAAAGCCCGTGTCCAGCAACAAAGACCCAATGCAGCCAATGAATAAAATAAATTTCTAAAAAATAAATAAATAAATGAATTTTTAAAAAAATAATGAAAGCCAGGGGGTAGGGTACTGGATTTAAAAAATTAAAAATTAAAAAAATATTTTTTTAAATTTAAAATAAAAACATCTCAAAATATTTTAAAAAATAAAAATAAAAAATAAATAAATAAAACGACTGATGAAAAACATGCAGGAATTCCCAGTCAGCGGCCAAGAGGGTTCAAAGGATGGTGGCAAATTAGTTACAAGCTGTACATCTTGCACTTCAAGGAAGAGTCTATTCATGCAACTTAAAGAGCAAGCTCCACGTCTCCACGCCTCCTTTCTGTACGTAAATTAAATTTTGTTAGAATGAAGGTGAGGGAACAATACATTTATTTGTGATGCCCAAAATTATGATATAATAATGTTGTTTGGAATAATCAAGTTGTATATACTAAATTGTCTGTTGATCGTGACAGGACTTGTCCTGCTTATGTGGAATCCAAGCACAAGGAAGAAAATTGTACATTTTCTTTCTCCTTGGATTTTGGGTTTACGTGTGTCTGTCTTGAGAGCTAGCCATTCAAGCACTGATTATTCCTCAGAATCTTGCATTTATGAAATGCGCAAAAACAGGACTCCTTTCCTTTTTGTTTGCTTTTGTTTTGTTTTTAGTTAGAGACTTTATTTTTTTTAGAGCAGTTTTCGGTTTATAGATAAATTGAGCAGAAAGTACAGAGAGTTCTTACAAACTCTCTCTCCCCACACACAAAATTTTCTTTTCCTTCTTAGAGATGCAGCATGGAATAATGAAAAGAGTTCAGACAGTCCAGCCTAGGGACCTGAGTTTAAATCATAACTCTGTGACTCACTAACAGTGTGGTCTCTGGACCTTGATCTCTGTCTCTGTAAATTGGGATTACTAGTACCTACCTTGCATGATTATTTTAAAGATCAGAAATAATATAATGGAAGGTCTAATGCAAAGACAAATGCAGCTAATGGTAGCTGTCATTTCTAAGTGCGGATGGATTGGTTTGCCTTTTGGGAGGTTTCCCTTTCACCATTATCTTTCTAGGCAAACTTGAGTAGGAATATAACAGCAGCCATGGGAAGAGTGTTGGAAGAACAGACAATGAGGAGTCGAGGCTTCACCTCTTCCTGCTCTAGAACAAATCCTCCCCTGGGGCCTGCACAGTCCAGGAACCCCAGGCTAGAGGCGCCACCCATAATCATTTTGTGTAGTAAAGTCTGAGTGAGCTGTGTAACGTCTGACTTCACAGAGTCCAGATCCTTCCTTTGCATTATTTTGGGGATGAAACTGTCCCTTTTCAATCATTACTTTTTAAAGCATTCCTTCCTACAGGAGCATTGAAGGAAGGAAGGGAGGGAGGGAGGGAGGAGGGGAAGGAAAGACAGAGGAAGGAAAAGAAAGAATGAATTCTCAGAAGATCCAAGGTTTAAATAATAATGTTATTTAAGCATATGATTATGTGATTTTAACAGATGACATTAGACTGAAAGCAAAAGTTGACACCCGTGAAAGAGATCCAAGCCTTCCTTTTCTCACTGCTGTGACCTCACCCCACCTGAGGTCCCCTGTCAAAGACGGTGCAATTGAGTATGTGTGTTAAGAGGCCACTGATGGAAGCCACGACAAAGGGCTCTAAGTATGGCAGCCTCACCTCAGACCGCACTATTTCAGAGAGTGCGCCTCACCTGTCCGGTTCATCACTCCCGCTGAAGTCTGTTTATTTAGCCGGCAGTGTGGGAGCACCAGTGAGAAACCAGCATTTGGAACTTAGGCTTCAGGAAATGCTGCTGGAACCAGGACAGTGTTATTTTTATATTACCTAGCCAACTGCCAGCTGTTAATAAACGTTTCCTCATGCAATTTTAACAATGACATAATTTGTTCTCATTAGAAATTGTTATCGCTCCATGAAGTTTACAGTAAAAGAAAGCTAATACAGAGAAAGTAAAAAAGAAGAAATGTGTTCAAATAACCAAAGGTTTGGAGTTGGAAGCATCACTAGAGGCATTTCTGGAAGCCACACTCCAACCATGATGAAAAATCACACTCCCAAGTAAGTCAGAAAGAGAAAAACAAATACTGTATGCTAATGCATATATATGGACTCTAAACAAACAGTAAACAGTACTGATGAACCTAGTGGCAGGGCAGGAATAAAGACGCAGAGGTAGAGAACGGACTTGAGGACATGGTTGGGGGGTGGGGGATGTGGAACTGGGACGAAGTGAGAGAGAGTAGCATTGACATATATACATACTACCAAAGCGTAAAATAGATAGCTAGTGGGAAGCTGCTGCATAACACAAGGAGATCAACTCAATGATGGGTGATGACCTAGAGGGGTGGGATAGGGAGGAGGGGAGGGAGGCTCAAGAGGGAGGGGATATGGGGATATACGTATACATATAGCTGATTCACTTTGTTGTATCACAGAAACTAACACAATATTGTAAAGCAATTATACTCCAATAAAGATCTGGAAAAAAAAAATCACACACCCCATCATTGGGTCATACCAGGCATGCTTTTTTTTTTTTTTTTTTTTTGGCCACACAGCATGCGAGATCTTAGTTCCCCAACCAGGGATCAAACCCATGCCCCGTGCAGTGGAAGCTCAGAGTCCCAACGGTTGGACCGCCAGGGAGGTCCCCAGGCATGCGTTTTTAAATGTCCTTTGTGGAACTAGGAAAAATGATGGTAAGCAGGTGGCAGGCAGGCGGGCAGCCCTTGCCCGCAGAGCAGAGCATACCTGAGGCATTATCAAGGCTGAAGGCAATGCGTACTGGCTTATCCGCAGGTACCCTGGCTGTGCTGATCATGTGGGCACCTGAGCCCTGGCTTTCCTCTGGGTCGTCCAGCTGTGAGGACAGGAGAGAGCCATTGTCACGTTACTCAACATCATCCTTCGAATACTCAGAGGCCTTTGGAAATTAGAGGGGAAAGTTAGTAAGCACTGCTTTCTTATTTTAAAGATATTCCTAGCTCCTGGCTTCCTTTCTCTATTCCTGCCGCATTTAAAATTCTTTTTTCTAGCTGATAAAAAATAAGCTTTGCTTTGCAAATAGTAAATAGAATGAAATATACAAGATGGAGCAAAATCTCCACCTACCTCACTTTTTTTTAGTATCCCTTCACACTGACCAGTCCAACCCTGGCCCTTTGAGATCTCATATAGTGCTTTCTTTTTAATTGAGGGGGATAAAGAAGTCCTAATAAGGCATCAGACAGCTTTTCACACTCAAAGCCTAAGCTGGATCTGAAGTATTGATCTGGGAGTGGTAACAAGTGAGTATCATGGAATTATTTCAAGCATACCATAGACTATTTAAAAATATCCCCCAGTTATATTATGAATAGTATGCACTTTAAATATCTGATTCACTACTTATTAATCTATCAAACATTCCTAAGGTTGTGTGACAGAAGCAAAAGACACATCCTAAAAACATCCTATTGATGATCTATCCCACCTACTAAATTGCCATATAATGAATAAACTAAGATAGAAAGAATGGAAAAAAACATGCTACAGATAAGATGGGTTGGGGTGGGTGAAAATACAATATTTCTTTGTTACAATAAAAGAATTTAGCCCAAATATATTTTAACCAAGATATTTGATAATTTTTGTTCAATGGGTTGAGGAAAAGATCTTATTACAAATACATGATATCTTTGTCATTTAAATCCATATATTTAACTTTTCTATTTTTAGTAATGCTTCCCCTTAAGCCCTCGACTTTCCTTCTCATAGAGACAGTAAACCAAAAACTCTGAATGATATTTTAAGGAAAATGCCTCTAAAAATGGCAAAATATAAATCATCTCTTTCACCACCCTTAGCAAGATTCTGGGAACTGCTTTAGCAGGACATTTTCTCACAGCAAGGTTTCTGATTCTTTCCCATAACTTTTCTCTGTGTAAAAATAGTGTCTAGAACACTGAATTTTGTTTTTACAATTATTTACAGAGCCAAAGCGAATGCATATATATATGTATATTTAGACATACATACACATGGAATCATCTTACCCAGTATATGAAAAGAGAACAGGCTTATATTAAACACCTAGTATAGCTTTGGAGAAAAACCAGCAACTGATTATCACCCAGTTAGAATTATATTTGGCCCATTCATTTAACACTACAAGAAGCAATGAACCATAAAGCACTCCAACTCATGTCATTCTAAGTTAGAAAAAAGTATTAACATGAAACATTCGACTCAAGAAAAGGGTAATATAAAATCACTGTTACTTGACTCAAAATTTGTTTTATCTTAGCTCTGACATACATTTCTGTGTTGTCTCGTCTGCTTAGAATCAACCATCTCGTTAGCCACCTGTTCCTAGGGAATAGAACAGACTGTCTCAAATTTAACAAAACAAACAATAAAAATCCCCTTAAAGTTGTAGCCAAAAGAAAAAGTCTTATTGTTACACCCTGCACCAACACCAAACCATTTTATCATAACATCTGAGGATGAAAACCTTCACTCCCCTTTTTGGCTAAATCTCCCAACACTTTCCTGCACCAAGAAAGAAACCACAAGAGACAGAAATTTGCCTCCAGGATTTTGTAAATAGATTTCTGGCAGGGTTTCCAGCCGCAGGGAAATGGAATTGATCAACACAGCTAATTAGAGTCCCTCCCCTCCACACAACAGAGAACATCTGTCTGCCTCCCAGAGGATGGCGGCGGCAAAGTTGGGTGGATTTAAGTTCCACACAGTGTCAGCCACAAGAGCCCCTGAACCAACTTGCCTTTTCATCACACCGCCTGGGGAAATGGACCACTGATTCCTCCTCTCGGCGGTAGCAGAGCTTTGGTTAAGTTGCTGGTGCTCTGAGCATTGAGTTGGGTTTTCACACCTGTCGCCTTACCTCACTTAGTTGAGTGTCTGCACTTGTGTAATCCAGGGCCAGCCACTGCCTTGGCCGGTCGCTGCCTTTGTGGAGTAAAGACCTAGTGGCAGGGTAGGCTGCACCTGCCACATAGCAGCCGCTGACAATCTGAGGAGCAGTGACAGCTGGGAGGGCGGCTCGCTGCTACCTGCTGTCCCCCAGACCCCGGCGTCCCACGGGGCCTCCCTGTTCCGCTTCCCTCCACAACCCCTCTCTCCTTTCCTTGCGTCTCCAACAGCCAGGATGTTGTCATGCTTCTAGAAAAAGCAAGAGCAAAAGAAAACCCTCCTCCTGTCAGAGGCATTGATAAACAGCAAGTTGTGGAGAGTCCAAATGTTTTAATTCATTAGTCCTGGCAAACCTAAAATACAAACAGGCTTGCTTCACAAGACAGGAATGTCTTCAGCGTGACCCAATCGGTGTCTGTGTCTATTCCAGCAAACTGGCAAAGATAGCATGACTCCAGTCAGCAAAAATGTCGGCCGCTCCAATCAGCTCCCCAGGACCCAGCCAACTTGGACAGGCCACAGGCATGTCAGCGGTGATGGGAGCGGTGATCCCGCTTAAGAACGTGAGGTCTGAGGTTGAGCTGCTGTTGGGCTTGATGACTTGATCCCATCTACGATGCAACCGACCGCAAAATGAATCAATGGTAAACAGGAAGGGAGAGTTCAAACTGTTCAAACTTTTTAATAGCTATCAACCTGGAGATCAGTAGTACTTTAAAAGAGTTGGATGGTGATGTTGAGGTTAAATAATTAAAAATAAACAAGTATTAAGAGAAGGCACAGACTGGGAGAAAATCTTTGCAAAATACATACCAAGTAAAGAACGGGTATCCAAGATATAAAAAGAACTCTTAAAACTCAACAATAGGAAAGCAACCCAATTTAAAAATGGGCAAAGATCTGAACAGACACCTCACAAAAGAAGATATACCAGGACTTCCCTGGTGGCACAGTGGTTGGGAATCTACCTGCCAATGCAGGGGACATGGGTTCGATCCCCGGTCTGGGAGAATCCCACATGTCTCGGAGCACCATAACTACTGAGCCCATGCACTGCAACTACTGAAGCCCTCGTGCCTAGAGCCCGAGCTCAGCAACAAGAGAAGCCACCACGAGAAACCCGAGCACCTCAATGAAGAGGAACCCTCTCTTGCCACAACTAGAGAAAGCCTGCTCGCAGCAACAAAGACCCAACGCAGCCAAAAATTTAAAATTTAAAAAGAAGATATACAGATGGCAAATAATCATATGAAAAGATGCTCAACACCATACGTCATTAGGAAATTACAAATTAAAGCAACGATGAGATACCACTACACCCCTATTAGATTGGCCAAAATCCAAAACACTGACAACACCAGATACTGATGAGGGTGAAAAATGGTGCAGCCACTTTGGAAGACAGTTTGTCAGTTTCCTACAAAACTAAACATATTCTTACAATATGATCCAGCAATCACACTCCTTAGTATTAACCGGAAGGAATTAAAAACTTAGGTCCACACAAAAACTTACACACAGATGTTTATAGCAGCTTTATTCATAATTGCCAAGACTTGCAGGCAAACAAGAGGTCCTTTCGTAGGTGAATGGATAAACAAAGTGTGGTACATCCAGGCAATGAAATATTATTCAATAATAAAAAGAAATGAGCTATTGAGCTACAAAAAGACATGGAGGATATGTGTATAAAAACAGATGATTGAACTTGGTGTACCCCCAAAAAAATAATTAAAAAAAAAAAAGACATGGAGGAAACTTGTGTATATTATTAAGTGAAATAAGCCAATCTGAAAAGGCTACATACTGTATGATTCCAACTATATGACATTCTGGAAAAGGCACAATTATGGAGACAGGAAAAAGATCAGTAGTTGCCAGGGATTCAAGGAGAGGAAGAGAGGCATGGAGAGGGAGAGAGGGATGAATAGGGAGCATGGGATTTTTAGTGCAGTGAAACTATTCTGTATGACACTATAATGGTGGATATATGTCATACATTTGTCAAAATCATAAAATGTACACCACCAAGAGTTACAAACTACGGACTTTAATTAATAATAATGTGTCTATATTGACTCGTCAATTGTAACAAATGTACCCCACTAATGCAAGATGCTAATAATTGGGGAAATTAGGGGAGGAGAAGTGTGGGGGCAGGGGATAGATGGGACCTCTATGCTTTTCACTCTTTTTTTTTCTGTAAACCTTAAACTGCTCAAAAAATGTTAAATAAATAAGTTAAAGGGTTTAGCAGGTTTTCTTGATTTAATGAATAAAAGGCTAGTTTGTTATGCTATCCACGGTAATAAGGGACATAGATTCAGATAATTAAAAGCATTCACATATAAACCTATTTTCATTCTTAACTGTATATCTTTCCAGGAATTATTATTACTGTTTGATATTATTTTATGGTTAAAAATATCATCTTATGTACTGCATTATAATTTATCAAAAAGAGTCTCATCCAAAAGAGTTTCATCTTCATCTTCCCAATAATCCTATGAAATAAACATGGTCAATACTGTCATCCCTATTTAACAGATAAGCTAACTGAGACTCAAACAATTTAAGTAGCAGGTTCAAGGATAAATAATTATTATGGAATAATGACCCAGGTAAGATCCAGGTTTTCTAATTTTTAGTTCGTGCTATTTCTACTATACCAGGATGCATTCTGTATGAAAGATCAAATTGAGTTGTTTCGTTAACACTGTCTGACTCTCAACTTCTGGCTTGAAGGAGACAAAGGTATAACTTTCTTCATGGTCTCGCACCCAGGTTCATCTGACACCAGCCATCTTTATCGTGACGCCAAAGATCAACCTCAAGGAAACCAGAGTTGTGGATCTTGTGTGTGTTGATGGGGAAGTGGATACCTATTCTGCACGGGCTCCCAAATCAGCTCCTGGGTGTGCCTTCAGAAAAGGTGGTGCTGACAAGACATTGCCAAGGGAATCAGTGACTGGAAGCATCTGGATTCCAGTGAAACTGACCCTTCAGAATAGAAAGACCTAGAATGAGGTAGCACCTTCCTCCTCTTCCCTGATCATCAAAGCCCTTGGCAAACCAACCAGAGATAGAAAAAGGTAGTTATACATTAAACACAATGGAAATATCTCCTCTCATGATATTGTCAAAAGCACCTGACAAATGCAGCATAGATCTTTGTCCAGAGAATTCTCCAGCATCTTTACAGCAGTCCTGGGGACTGCCCATTGATGTGAGCTGCAATGCCAGTGGCTGCATCCTCATAACATCAACAGTGGTGTGGCGATGCTAGTTGGTAAAGAGATACAAAGGAAAAGGTATCATTAAAGGATTATATGACAACAACAAGAAAGAAACAAAAAGAAAACATCTAAATAGTCTAAATGTGCTCTGTCCAAGCCTGATCAAATAAATTCAAGGCTTTGACTAATAATATTCACCAGTTCTTCTGTTCCAATGGGAGCAGTGATATATCTCTTGGCTCTTTATGTAAACACTTCCAAGAGGGTAACAAATCTGAAACCCAAGTGAAATCCCTTCCCACAACTGTAACCCAAAATAACTACATGGTATTTTAAGAATTCAGTAGAATTATACTAATTCAATCCAGAAAGGATAGTGTGTGTACATCAAAATATTAACAAATTAACAGTATGTCTCTGGACAGAAACAATATGTAATGTTTTTATTTTCTCCTTTTCAGCAGTAATTGGATTTTTACTGTTACATGGAAAGTTACTTTTAATAGAATTCAAAGAGCTTTTCAAATAATGAACCCTTGAATTGCTTCTGAATTATGGTCTATAATACGCACAGCAGCTCATGGTACAGAATGTTATCACAATTAACGTGATCTCAATTTCTGGGTACAATTCAATAAGTATCTTGGGAAGACTTGGTATATGCCAGGCTAGCATTTCCCAAGTTTGCCTCATTGTGGCTTTGTGCCTTTTAAAAATACCCATTCCCAGACTCTGCCATGGAGGTGACTAAGTAGGGCTGGGATGGGTCCAGGGTTTTATAAATTTAAACAAGCAATGTGGGATTTCCTTGGTGGTGCAGTGGTTAAGAATCTGCCTTCCGATGCAGGGGACATGGGTTCAGTTCCCAGTTGGGGAACTAAGATCCCACAGGTGGCGGGGCAGGTAAGCCGGCATGCCACAACTACAGAGTCCACGTGCTCTGGAGCCCATGTGCTGCAACTAAGACCATGCACAGCCAAAAATAAGTAAATGAATGAATGAGTGAATGACTAAAGAAAGAAATAAATGAATATTTTTATAAATAAGTAAGCAATGCTAATATTTATGTGCAGCATTAAGAGAATGGTTTAAAAGTCATTTTCATCAATACTTCAAGCTGTGTGACGTATGTGGCCTATAATCTCCAAAAAAGAAATGTTTCATGATATTGAAGTAATTAGTCCTCCCTCTTAATTTGAAAAATTAAAAATTTTTTAATTTTTTTATTAATTTTTAATTTAAAAAGTCCCTCAGCAATTTTTTTTTGTAAAGGATCAGATAATAAATGTGTTACACTGAATGAGCTGCTACAGTCTTTGTCAGAACGACTCATCTCTGCAGTTGTGGCACAAAAGCAGCCACAGACAAGATGTGTTTGAATGGAGGGGATCCAACTTTACTTACAAAAGCAAGAAACAAATGGACATGTCTGTGTTCCAATAAAACTTTATTTACAAAAACAGACAGCAGCCTGCATCTGGCCCGCAGCCACAGTTTACCAGCTCCTGCCTCCCCTCACCACAGTCTGAAGCTCCAGTGGGCATAGCTCCCCCAGGGTGGCAGGGGCAGAGTCTCCTTGGAGAAAAGTAACTTTTCTTTTTTTGCCACTCTCAGTTGCCTCTCTTCTATTCATCCCTCCCAACTCCATCCCCACAAAAAAAAAACTCGTATATGTCAGACTTTTCTTCAAAAAAGCCCGAAGTTCTTTCTTAACCCTGCTGCTCTGTAAAGCACGGATGCATCTGTTTGAAACAAACACAAGAGATACCAAGGAGGGAAGGGGTGGGGAGGGAAGAATTAGGAAATGGGGATTGACACAAATACGTTATGGATACTATGTATAAAATAGACAACTGATGGGAACATATTGCATAGCACAGGGAACTCTACCTAATGCACTGTGGTGACCTAAATGGGAGGGAAGTTCAAAAGAGAGGGGATATCTGTATGTGTGTGGCTGATTCATTTTGTTGTGCAGTGGAGACGAGCACAACATTGTAAAGCAACCATTCTCCAATAGAAACTAATTTTAAAAAAATGCAAGGGAATAAATACTTAAATAAGCAAGGAAGCACAAGGATTTAGCAAGTTTCCTTGGTCCGATAAGTGGAAGGCAAATTTGTTATGAAATGCACCACAATAAAGCTGTACAGATTCAGGCAGCTAGATTCTTCCCTTGATTCACAGGACCACAAGTGGAAGGGTGGGAAGGCTGAGGTCCTGTTGTGTGCTGTGAGAGGGTCTCATGCCATTGTTCTTTTGGGTGGTCTCTTCCTCTGCTTCTGACCCCAGCCAAGCCTCAGCTAAGATTTCCCACAGTCCCAAAGAAGTCTCTTTGCCATCCTTATTTCCAGTGATGTTGCTGTTCCTTCCCAACCCTGCTTGTCAGGGTAATATAGTAAAAGATCACAAAGTGCCAAAGCAAAAACAAGGTAGCCCTCCTCCAAGAACTTCTGATCATACACTATTACAGCCTTTCATTTTGAATGGGAGCCACTTTCGTAGTCCAAGTTCACTTCACGCTTAAGATAGCAGAGTGACCAACGTTCTGTCATTTTTGCCCTAAAGCTCAAGAGAGGTGTGAATAAAGAGAGAGAAGTGGTTTTTTTTTTGTTTGTATTTTGTTTTTTCTATAAAGTTATTTATTTATTTAATTTATTTATTGGCTGTGTTGGGTCTTCATTGCTGCACACAGGCTTTCTCTAGATGCTGAGTGCAGGGGCTACTCTTCGTTGTGGTGCACAGGCTCCTCATTGTAGTGGCCTCTCTTGTGGAGCACGGGCCCCAGGCGCATGGGCTTCAATAGTTGCAGCACATGGGCTCAGTAGTTGTGGCTCACGGGCTCTAGAGCATAGGCTCAGTAGCTGTGGCACACGGGCTTAGTTGCTCCGCAGCATGTGGAATCTTCCCAGGGCAGGGCTCGAACCCGTGTCCCCTGCATTGGCAGGCGGATTCTTTACCACTGCGCCACCTGGGAAGTCTGAGAGAGAAGTGTTAAGCCACTTAAAGGGTTCTATTTCCTGGGCTTGGTGTTTTTCTCATTGAGAGAGAGAATATGGTGTGGTGTTTAAGAGCTGGGCTCCCTGGGTCCCCTGCCTGGCTCTGTCTCTTGCTGGTGAGGGACTTTCATAAAGTTACTCAACTAATCTGTGCCTCATTTCCCCAAGTATGGGAATAATTTTAGTACCTATCTTATAGGCAGTTTTGATGATTAAAAGACAATATAAGTAAAGTACTTACAACAATGCTGGAAAGACAATAAGCACTATATAAGCAGAAGTTATGATCTCAAGGGGGCAAGCATATAAGGAAACCCACACCCAACAGTATTAGAAGGGTTAGAAGTTCTAGGTTTTAATTATGATTCTACCCTTAAAAGCCGTGCAAGTTTAGACCAGACACTTCACATTTCCAGGACCTGTTTTTTCATCTATACCAGTGGTCTGCAAACTTTTGCTGTAAAGGGCCAGAGGGTGAATATTTTAGGCTTAGGAAATTGTACAGTCTCCGTGGCATTTCCAGTGGACCCTCCATTTCTGCGGGTTCCACATGCATGGATTTAGATGCAGAACAAGGAGATACAGAACCTGTGGATACAGATACTATACAACACCATTTTATACGAGGCTGAGTCAAAAATTATCCACACTCTGGCTGTAGAATTTATTTTAATTAACTTTTAGAAAAGGCATATACATAATCTCCTTGCTTTTCAATACACTTTGTCCACCTGTCAATAAGTTTTTGTATTCCCTCATTAAAATGCTTTAGGCTGAGCTGCGAGCCACAAATGCACCGCTGTCTTCACGTCTTCACGTGGACAGGCGTCCGGCTCCTTCTTGATGACTAACACTTGTGTGACGTTCCTTGAACTTCTCTATCCATTCATATGCACTTCTTCATGACAAAACTCTTTCTCCATACTGTGCACAAAGTCTTCAATAAATAACGGCACCAGGTACACCCTCAGACCACAAAAAATGAATCACTGCACACTGCTCTGCTTTTGTGCAAATCACAAGTGGGGCATCCATTTTTGCTCGCACTACAGTTACAAATGAACTGATGTAACATGTTCACACCTGCACAGCAGTGACTGGGGAGACAATAGCCTTGAACGGACAGCTCTGATAAGACAGTGTGGCCAACAGAAGTTTTAATATAACCGGAGTGCGGATAATTTTTGACCCACCCTCGTATAAGGGACTAAAGCATCCATGGGTTTGGGTATGGGGGGTTCCAGGAACCAGTCCACTACTGAGGGATGACTGTACTCATCTCTGCCATTTCTACTGTGGAAAGCAGCGGTAGACAATATAGAAATGGATGGATGGGTGCCAATAAAACTTCATTTACAAAAATAGTAAATAAGTGGGCACATCTGTATTCCAGCAAAACTGTATTTATAGACACTGAAATTAGAATTTCATAACAATTTCCAAATGTCACCAAATATTATTCTCTTATGAATATCTATCAATGATTAAAAAATGTAGAAAGCATTCTTAGTTCATGGACTACACCAAAACAGATAGTGGGCCAGATTTGAACCAAGGTTCATAGTTTTGGACCCTTAACCTATAGAATTAGCCAACAAGCAAGCAAAGGAAAAATTAAGGTTTCCCACACTGGAATAATATAGTCTGTGTGTGTGCGTGCATGCGTGCACGTGTGTGTGTGTGTGTGTGTGTGTGTGTGTAACCATTGTTTTGTCTTTTAACCTTATATAGAATTTGAATGGTTTCATATTATAGGCATATCATTTATAGTTGATTAGATTTGACTTACATGTTCCTGTCTAAAATAGCTAAGACATCAGGCTCTTGGAGAGAGAATGAAACTTCCTTTAATATTCTTGACTATGAGAAATCATATTTGTCTTATATTTCAACTTTTGTATCTTTCCCAAGGATACAATCTGGAAGGATTACTAACGCCAAGTTTTAAAACGTATTACTATAGTACAGATAGAGTCAGTTTTCATGTTGTCCTAAGGAAAACATAAATTTATTATCTGTAAAATTCCCAGCGTGTACCCCAACAGGCAAGACCACTCCCCTCTTTAACACAACCAAAAGCACTATCATACCAAACAACAACCACCACAGTAATAACTCCCTAACATCATCAAACATCCAGACAACATTCAAACCTCCAGTGTTCTCACAAATGTCTTAAATTATTTTTTTGGTTTATTTTGTTTGTTTTTAGGATTTTTTTTGCTTTTAATTAATTTTATTGGTGTATAGTTGCTTTACAATGTTGTGTTTAGTTTCTACTGTACAAAGTGAGTTAGCTATACATATACATATATCCCCTCTTTTTTGGATTTCCTTCCCATTTAGGTCAATCAAGGGCCAAACAAATTCAGATATATAACTGATGGCTACTTTTCTTCCCTTTTAAAAAAATCTATGGATACCACCTCCAACTAATTTTTTGGCAATTTATTTGTTTTAAAACCCGTAGCGTTTCCCATAAGTGCACCCCCATCATGTCATTTACCATGCTTCTCTGTCCTCTGCCTGTAAATTGACAATGAGATCCACAAACTTGATTAGGTTCAAGTTTGATTTTTTTTGGAAGGACTACTTCATAGGCAGTGAATGATATTCTTAAAAGAAAACACGTTCTCCAATACTGACTTAGATGGTTTTGATAGTAATGTAAGGACAGCATAAAACTATGTGTAAGCTTCTTACAAAACTCTCATAAAACCAAGCTTACAAATTGAATACGAATACAGCACCAAAGTTAAAATTGAATTTGACCACATTAATTTAACATGACAGAATGCTTTCCTGAAAACAAGCAAGTATACACAGCTTGAACACAGGACTCCTTCTTGAGTGCAGATTCACTAAGTTTCCTCCTCTCCACACTGCTGCAGGCATGATGACTGGTTCCTTGTGGGACTTTTCCTCTGTGACCTGCTTTGAAACTCATGTTTGAGTGGCACCCATGACATTCTTGGCCTTCATACCACAAGCACACATTTAAGGAAAGTGCTGAACACCTGGGGTCTGTAAACGTTGGCCTCCTTTTTTATTCAACCACAACTGCTTTGTTTGTACCATATTAACCCATGAATACAAGCCTGTTAAAATTGCAAGATGTCTCCCAAATGCCTTTCAGACATTTCTCAAATAAGCTTCAATTTTAAGGTCACATATTTACTAAAATTATTAAGGAAACTCATTTAACTATTTCTAAAAATCCCAAACACTGAGCTGCGTGATCTGTCAAACATGGTGGCTTTCTGACCTTTTAGTGTATGTCTTTACTTTGAAAGCCTTCTATGCAAGAGAGAACCAAATGCCAGGCAAACCTCCCATGTGAATGAGAGGAAAGAAAAAATACGTTTTAGATCTGAATTAGGATTCTTTGTGTTGCCAGTCAAAACCCAATTCAACGCTGGCTTGAATAACAAAGAGTATTTATGGGCTCACATCCCTAGGAAATCCAGAAGGCTCCTTGTTTCAGAAACGGATTTATCCAAAGGCACAAAACATCAAGAATCTGTCTTTCTCCACCTCCTGGGTCAGCTTTCTCCTACGTTAACTTTGTTCTCAGATGGAGTATCCCATGAGGGAGCCACCAGCCTCAACTTACATCCTCCCAGCTTCATAAGCCCAGTAGAAAGAGAATATCTTTTTCCTCAGAACACTTGGGTAGGATAGTCATTGGCCAAGCTTAAGTGCCACGTCCATCGCTGTGGAAAAGGAGTAGAGCACTTGGACAATGTCTTGAACAGAAAGGGAAATATTCCCCAAATTGATAAATTAATGTTGGGCATACCAAAAAGAGTAAGAGAGAGAGGGAGAGAGGGAGGGAGGCAGGGAGGAGAGAAGAAAAGAGGGAAAGAAGGAGGGAGGGAAGAAAAGAAAAACGAAAAGGGCCCTTAAAAATCCTCTGCTAGTATTTTCATAAGTAAGATGTGTCCGTGTCCCATGAAAAGATTCTAGTTCCAAGATGGTGATAAAAAATGACCTTGATGGGGCAGATACTAAGTGCCAGACACTAAGCTAAGCTCTTTTCATACATATGACGCCACTTATTCTGAAAACACTCCTTTAAAATAGCTACTGTCATTCCTGTTTTATAGAAGAACAAACTGAGACTTAGAAAGTTTTAGTAATTTGTCCAAGGTTCCAGAGCTAACAAAGCATTGAAGCCAATTTGTTTGCCAAAATAAATCTACAATCTAAAAATCTGTTTAAGGCATATGGCTAAAATTGCATTTGTAAGAGATACCTTTCCCTATTCCCAGACGGGGAGTCTCAAAAAGCTATTTCTTTAGGAAAGAGAAATGCAAAGTCTCAGGAAATACAAAGAGATTTTTTTATTTTAGTAATTTAATACCAGTAGGTACAAATCTGATCACCTCATCCCATGAATAAGATCATGAGTTATTCCTTGTGCAGGGAATTAATACGAAGTCCATATAATTAGCAATCAGAGAAACATGGAATATCAGAATAGAATAGGATCTTCATCCAACTCTCTTTCCTGAGGAAGCTGAGGCCCAGCAAAAGAGTTGTGCCTTTGAACTGAAGAACAAAAAGGCAAGAGATTAGTGCTAAAAGTTTACACCTGTTGCAGCAACATAATTCTCTGTTTTAGCTTAATTTATACAGAAGTACAGAAATACTATCAAAATAATACCTTTGAAAGCAGAATGGGACTCTGAGAAGGCAGGAATTTTTCCTTTTTTTTTTTTTTGGCTGTGTCGGATCTTCATTGAGGCACACGGGCTTCTCTCTCGAGCTGTGGCATGCGGGCTTTTCTCTTCTCTAGTTGTGGTGTGCAGGCTCCAGGGTGCATGTGCTCTGTCATTTACAGCACACGGGCTCTCTAGTTGAAGCACATGAGCTCAGTAGTTGTGGCACACAGGCATAGTTGCCCCAGTGTGTTATCTTAGTTCCCTGACCAGGGATAAAACCCATATCCCCTGCATTGGAAGGCAGATTCTTTACCACTGGACCACCAGGGAAGTCCTGGATTTGTAACATTTATATTTTGAAAGAAAGGTAGACATAGAGTAGAAGAAATTCCTGATTTCACCAATCCTTCTTACACAGGACTTCCTCTCCATCATCTCTGCTTACAGAATTGGCAACCAAATGGGATGAATTCTTCCTCAGAAATCTTCACAACATCCAGGTGATGACTTCATCCCTAAACACCTACCTTGACTCTCTTCTAGATCATTCTCCACACAGCAGCATTGTTAACCTTTCTTTAAAAAGAAAGAACTGAGTCACCATCATACCCTGAGGAGAGCATCTATTGAGCAGAGGCAGTTTTCAGGGACCCTCACCCACACAGACCCCTTCCAAAGTCCTGGGTGGGACCCTTACAATAGGTTCACATGGTCATATGTCTTTGTAAACTTTGCAAATGTGAGATATTTTCATTGCATTGGTGAAGACTCCTGTCTCTTATCATCCCAACTTCCCACCCCCCCATCACACTTCCACACTTGTGTTGGGTAGAAATGGGGAAAATGTGAGAATTTGGCTAAATGGAAGTTGAGTTGGGGACACATTTACTATCCATGTCTTTATGTGATTCTCTGTCTCAGTATAGAGTGTGTTGCTGGCCAAGCCAGTGTAGATATCACTTCCAAAATTATTCCACTGCCCACTGTGCCAATTCACATAGCATGACAGCACAAAGGTGCAGGGCCATCAGTCAGCTCATGGTGTTAATGTGTCCTAGAAGGCATTCGTGGTTTTGTAGTCTTTATCTCCAACAATACTTTATGAGCATCAAGAACTACTAACCAAGATCCACAACCCTGTTTCTCAAGAAACTTCCAGGTAAAGATGGCACCTTCAACATTTTCTATTTCTAAAACCTTACTAAAATGACAGTAACATTTTGTTGTGTTTTTTGTTTGTTTGTTTTGGTTTTATTTTGCTTTGGGGCATAAATCCACAAGGAGGTGGAGAATGAGAAAGACAGCAAGAACAAAATTTTGTGAGCTGCAAAGCAGGTGGTAGAGTGATAAGAGGGGATTAGTAGACCAGAGAGAACTGAATCAAACTTCAAGCAGGGAAGGCTGAGGATCAAAGCGGATTATATTGTTCATAAAAGGAGAAAAAATAAAAGAATTAGTAGTCAGAAATGTGTTTGGAAATCTCAAAAATAACACTGGAGACTGCAAAGAAATGGAGCTACTCTTCGGTGTTCTAAAGGAAAAAATATTATTTCCAACCTAGAATTCCATACCTGACCAAACTATCAGTTAAGCTCGAGGATCAAAGTTAAAAAAAAAAAAATTTACATCCTGTGCACTTTTCTTAGAAAGCTACTAGAGTAAACTAAGAAAGTGGAAGACTCAGATACAGGAAATAGAAAGATCCAATGCAAGAGAGGGTATAATAACCCTTCAGGATGACGGTGAAAGATTACAGAATGACCCTGTGTGCCAGGAATAGAGGGTGGCTCATCTTTAGCACCCTCAGAACCAGGTCCAAAGGCCACAGGAAGGGCTCCTTAGGAATAGGAAGTGGTTTGACTACTTGATTGGTACTATGGCTATGAGAAGAGATTGAGAATAAAGGCAGAAGGGCAAAAAATTTTAGGGTTGAATTAATGACAAACACATAACATGAAAAAGCAAACAAACAGTAAAATGAACTCCAAGGGCAGTCTGTAGCAAAGTAAAAGTAACTGTAGTTGGCTGTTTACCTCAGCTCTGAATAACATTTACGTGACCTTAATAATGTAAATACTTAAAGACTGAGCTAATTAAAATTACCCTGTTGAAAGGAGGTGGCTTGGGAAGGGTGCTTGTGTGTATGATGGTGTGGGAGTGTGCGGGTGTGGGGAGAAAAGAGCCCAAACCTCACCCTTCCTGATGGGAAGACAACAGATAAAGTCCCAGCCTGAAAAAAGCAAGAAATTGTCATGCAAACACATCTTGTAGAAATGGGAGGCAAAGACCAACATAATCCTCTAGAGCATGATTACCTCTGGAATGAAGAAGATGAAAAGGAGGAGGCTTGAGCCCTGCAGAGGTTTTTTTGTAACAAACCTTGCAGAATTCTTTGATTCTTTAATGTAAGTGCACGTAAAACTCAGATAAAAATTAAAATGTTGAAAGATCCATTTGTTGACTCCCTCTTGCCTAGAGGCTAACATTCAGTATTCAACCTTGGTGTCAATTTTGTGCCTTTGCAAATCAAGGTCATCTCTGCTGTTACCTCTGTGCAGTCATTCCACCCTTGGTACTCCCATAGCTCTTTGTTCATTTGCATGTAGTGCTGCTTCCATCTCTTTGCAGTTTGAACCCCTTCCTCCCTTTGAGTAACCTCTATTGTTGCCTCTTGGTTGTGGGGTGACAACAGAGGTTACCCAAAGGGCACAGTCAGTTTTGGGTACGACACTACACCTGAATAGTGTCACAAAGACCAATAGCATGCGGAGTTGCAACAATCACCTAAATGAGAAGCTGTTGTGATGGAAATATTTTATTGTTGAGGTAGTGCTGTTTAATTCATCAAACCACCAACTCAAACTTTTCCATTTGATTATCAGTTTAGATATACTCCATATCTTCAGAGGTAGGGTCAAAAATAAAACGACACAGAAGTGCAGTAGGTGGAGAGTGGGATGTGATTTAGCAATTCACCTCTTTGTGGAAAAAGTCACTAACACAAAGTTCCATAAATGGCATCAAACTGTTTTAGTAACCTTTTCATCTTGGTTCGGTCTCTTACGCATTTAGCCACACTGAGATTGTCACTTCATGTCTCTGGACAACAGTTTCTCCTCTGGAAGAGAGAGATTTAAAATTGATGCTCTAAAGTTCTTTACAATTCTAAACTCTTTCATTTTAGGAGGTGGAACCGCCTCTAATTGAAAAAAGAATTATCCTCAGGATTCTTTCCCTAGTTTTGATTCAGTAAAGAGTCAACTGGTTTGTAATAAACTAAAAATACATTTACAGCAATCATCAAGAGAAGAACAGAATGAAGATAATCCCTCTTCTTTTTCCTGTTGAAGCCGGTTACCAACACTGCCCCCAGTTTTACTGCCAAACTCCCTTAGTCATCAGATATTTCGTACCCGAGCAAAATCCATTCAGTCTCTGATTATACAGTGAACCCCGAGGACGTCCAAAAAAGTGACAAGGAAGAGATCATGTTTTGTTCATCAAAACATTTTTCAAATTAAGCCATCACATCCTAAAATAGTGGATCAGGATCACCCAGCGGGACTTCTTCCTGAAAGCATACAAATGCACACTCCTTGTTTAGAAGTGGAGTGTCAATTACTTGTGCAGATACAAAAATGACTAATAGCTAAGGCCTAATAAGACACCTGTCAATTTCCCTTTTTTTAGCTTAGCTACTTTCAATTCATAGGAGTTGCTAAACACAAACAGCATTTTGCTGACAGTTCTGTATGTGCTTGAGCAGTGATAGCATTCAAACTAAAATGGAGCTTCAGTTATTTCCATCCCCTTCTTAAAAATACATTTTAAGAATTACAGTATTAACCGCAAATGAATGACTGCCTAGCCTCTCAAATGAGATACAGAAATAGCATTGTTAAGTCCATCGGAGAAACGGCAGCTTCCCATCAGTGCTCCAGCTAAAGGAGAATGAAGATTTCCTAGAAGAGTCTGCAAATAGAAACTGACATTTTCCTGGGACAGAAAAATCCCAGCGAAGGACAGGAGATTATCTCTTTTTGAGATTTAAGAATACATTAAATATAAGAAATCTATCAATGGTTAGGACAGAGTTCACAAATGTGTATGAAATGAGAGGTTGCACTATTAACCAACAAAAAGTCTTCCTCAAGTTCAGCATGACCAAGATAAGAATCAAAGTGATACATTACAGGTTGCCAAATTAATCCAAACAATTCAAATTAGACAAGTCTGTACTACAGGGCCCTTTATGGTTTGAGTTCCACGAAAATGGCAGAAAAACACTCCTGAACACGAAAAAAGTGTTTTGCTTTAAAAAGCCCTCTGGACTAACTATAGCTAATTCACACTTTGAATGGTAAAATTATTTATATATTCAAAATCTTAAAGAACTCTCTTCAGAGCCTAATTAGCATGCTTTTAGAATTCTCTTTCCAAATTTAGATTCTGAAATTCACAATGAAGAAGAATGACATTCCCTTTTTACCAAGAAAAAGTAAATGAAGATTAATCAGAATACCGACAGAATAGTATTTTATACTCCATTTAGGTTTTTTAAACTAATGTTTTAAGAAAATTTTATCTGCCATTGATCTGAAATGTTTTTAGTAATTTTCCTTAAGGACACATTAACAACAAAAAGTAGGGCTTTCTAGGTGGCACAGTGGTTAAGAATCTGCCTGCCAATGCTGGGGACACAGGTTCGATACCTGCACCAGGAAGATCCCACATGCCACGGAGCAACTAAGCCCGTGTGCCACAGCTACTGAGCCTGCGCTTTAGAGCCCGTGAGCCACAACTACTGAGCCCGTGTGCTGCAACTACTGAAGCCCACACGCCTAGAGCCCGTGCTCCACAACAAGAGAAGCCACGGCAATGAGGAGTCCGCACACCACAACGAAGAGTAGCCCCCACTCACCACAACTAAAGAAAGCCCACGCACAGCAAAAAAAGACCCAACACGGCCAATAAAATAAATAAATAAATAAATAAATAAATAAATAAATAAATAAATAAATTTATTTAAAAAAAAGAGAGAACAAAATGTAGAGTAATTTTAACCAGACCTTTCCAGTTGTGTCTACATGGTCAGTAAGAAAGAAGAATTAGGGCACATGTAATTATATTACTAATGTTAGAACTAGAAGATTTCTTTTAGATCACCTAAATTATCCCCTGGTTTAACACATGAGAAAACTAATCCATAATTTATATTTATATTTTTAAAATAATTTATACTCACAAGTTTTGTTCATATTTTGATGACAAGATCCCAGTGTCATTTCCTTGACTCTTCTAAATTCTTATGGCTTAATAAGGTAAGAGTCTCATGGCTTCTCCAATGACAGAGTTAGTGTAGCTTGAGATCTATTCTAGAGTTCCACAGCACTGTGAATAAAGAAAAAATAACAAATAAATAAAACTCATGAGCTACATATTGTTACTATTTACCACTGTACATGGAACATTAAAAGCATTCAAAAATGCTGATTGAATGAATGAATTTCACTGAAGAAAGCATGGAGTATACATAAATAAACTAGGCAGGGAGACAGAGAACAGACCCAGTCTAAGCTTTACCACCAACTCACTGTTTCCCTGAGCTGATAACAAGCTCTTCAGTTTCCAGATCACCCCACTGCCATTTTTTAGATTTAACTAATATTTACATAGATTGTATATGTGCCAGACACTACTTTAAGGACTTTAAATACAATAATTCATTTACACCTCATGACAGTCCTATGAGCAGGGCTAGCTTCCTGGGCAGTGACACTGGGCCTTTTGCTCAGAAGGACCCCAAGCTTGGTTTAATGCTCTGCTCCCACCATCTTGAAATCAGCTCAATGGGCCCAGCATTTTCATAACATCATAACATTTGAACAGGGGGCTGTGCAAAAGTTGTAAGTAGTCCTGTCTAGAGGATTAACACTATTCTCACTCCCATTTTACAGATGCAGAAACTGAGGCAAAGAGAGGTTAAGTAACTTGCCCAAAGTCAAAAAGCTAGTCATTACTAGAGCCAGAATTCACACCCTACATGCCTCTGCACTCACAGGGGAGACATTGGAAGCCATTCTGCTCAGTTCCCAGCTAGTTCTACAATTCCAACTAAGATCGTTTACCAAAAGGAGTGTTGATTTCACTCTCTCCTCCTTCAATCAATGCTTTTTATAGATGCAGAATTGCTGTGGATAAAGAAAAAGAGATGTCGCATTCACAACAAACCTAATTTGAAAAAAGAACTGCTTAGCTAAATGAAAGGTGAGAGGCTTTTAAATGGCCATGGCAGGGGCTTAGCTATTTAAATGACCAGCTAAACAGGATACCTTTGGGGCTATTTCAAGCTCTGGGTCCCCAAATTAGAGCTTTTAGGAGTGGGATCCAGAGCCCTACATGGGGAAGACCAAGTTAGCTGAGAATGGCACTGCCACAGCAGGGGCGGGTCAGATCAAAGGAAACACTCCGCACTGCCTTTTATAGACGTGAAAACAGCCTAACGGTCCTGTTGTCCAATGGGTGAACATAAATAAAAGGCTTGCATCAGCTCAGGATCAAATACTAAAGAAAAGAGTC
This sequence comes from Hippopotamus amphibius kiboko, assembly GCF_030028045.1. NCBI lineage: Eukaryota > Metazoa > Chordata > Mammalia > Artiodactyla > Hippopotamidae > Hippopotamus > Hippopotamus amphibius. Next base: position 101,924,103 of record NC_080195.1, on the reverse strand, counting down.
AAGATTGCCTGCGGGCTCTGAGTCAAAGGTCAAGTCCCCTGTTGATAGAAGCATCTGGCCTCCTTTGGCTTTCAGAGTTTCCTGCCCAACCCTTTCCATCCTCATCTTCTATCTAAGGGAACTGTGGGTGTTTTGCTTTGACTAAAATCTATGAGCTCAAGGGGATGGACTGCGGACATTGCCCATGAGTCCAGGGCCTGATCCGTATCACGTAGGCTTTGAGAGTCACCACCATCATCAGCATCATTTGCTATTGTTTAGTTTTCTGTCTGCATTCTGCTTTTGGTCTTTTTAATCAGAATAAAAACCTTTCATTTTATTAATGGTAAAACTAACTTCCAAATATAGTCCAGTAAAAAAACAGCCACCCAGATTTGGGCAAGAATGATGTCTCCAAGGAGAACCACGGAAGCTGCTGTTCTAAACCAGGTATACTCCTCATTGCCAAATGTCCTTGCCCAGTGCGGACTCGAACCATATGAGTAACACTGAACAGACCCAGTAATTGACGGTGCAGTCTTATACAAAACAAATGGTTTTAAAGAACTTCAGTGTTCTCTGACAAATCTGCATATAATTTTCTGATTGGATTTGGTAAAGCCAATGGGATCCCGTAGTTCTTAAACTATTATGATTTTCCACTTAGTTGATATGAACCTCTATGAGTTTTAAGATTTAGTCAATTAACCAAACAAGTCTCCTTTAGGATGTCTCCCAACCTGTCTCCCTGCTTAGAACTACCAGGGGCCAGTGGTGCAGTGGTTAAGAATCCACCTGCCAATGCATGGGCACAGGTTTGAGCCCAGGTCCAGGAGGATCCCACATGTCACGGAGCATCTAAGCCTGTGCACCACAACTATGTAGCCTGCGCTCTAGAGCCCGCTCACCACAACTAGAGAAAAGCCCGTGCACAGCAATGAAGACCCAACGCAGCTGGAAAATAATAATAAAATAAAATAATAATAAAAAATTTATTAAAAACAAAAAAAGAACTACCAGGGACCAGGTAAGGATTCCCAAAGAGTCTTCCCCATCCTCAAATCCATTCTGCATTTGTCTTTTGTGAGACAACTTGTCCCTCCAATCTGGCCCAGAATTCCTTTTAGTGGCATCATTGCTCTGTGTGCAACCAAAAGTCAGAAACACTGACCCTCAAAGAGAAGAGTTGAAGATACACCTGTGAAGGCTGTGGAGCGTGGGAGACTGGTGTCTGACCTTGACCCCTGAACCCAGCCACCATCTGCAATGGCACAGCTCACCATCTACATTAACATCACTCTACTGTTCCAGGAAACTTGGAACATGAAGTTGCAAATAACTTGAGCATTTCAGGAATCTCCTCAAAAAATTCATTTATTCAAGCACTAGACCACTCACTGGTCCTCATCAGAGAAAATACCCCCTTCTCAGAACAACATTTCCCTTAACCAGGTTTATCAGATGAATGTTTATGCTTCCTGACTGGTTTCACAACTCTCTTTATGTCTCCCAATTCTCAATTACTATATTACAAACTTTGTCTAAGCCCAGTCAACCCCCACCGTGTTGAAAGACCTGCCTTACCCCAGACTCCCTAAATATCCCACCTTTACCATCTTACCCCTAGGAAGCTTCTTAGACTCTGCTTTGCTTATCCATATTTTTGATGCTTGGAAGCTCTTTTCGGGGAGTCAGAAATCAATATTCCCTTTCCTTCCACAATCAATTCCAACCCATTTCTCTCCCCTGATCACACAATAATAATAAGCAACTGGATACAAAGAAAGCCTTGGGCTCTGTTGGGGTTGCTGAGGAGAGAAGTGGTGCAGGGCTTTCTTCCCGTGGGTTGGAAGAGGACTTGGAAATCAGTGCTGGAGAACCCAACTTGGCCTTCAGGGATCTATGGACCCCAGGGAAATGGTCTCCCTGTCCCTCAAGAAGTGAGCTAAGGACTCACAGATCAGGAAGCTGAGAAAGCATAAGAAAGAAGGAAAAGACACTGTCCCTCCAGGCATCTCAGCAATGGGCCAGTGGTCTGCCTGCATTTGTTCTATTTTCCTAGGAAGCTTGGCTGCTGCCATTTGGAGACCCCAGCAAGCAGAACTACGCTACAGGGGGTGGTGAAGAAAAATAGACATAAATAAGAGGCTTAGTGGTCAGGGAGAGAGCGTGCAACCAATCGGATTGTCCCAATTTAGCACAGGCCAAGAGAAATAGAAGCAGAGGAGAGTGCCTAGGGGAAAAGATGGGAAAAGTCCCAATTCAGGTTCAAAAACAATCTGAAGCTACAATTTATCATTTTCCAGCTGATATTTTATGAGATGATTTGGAGGAAAAGAAGGCCACATTAAGATTCAAAATAGTGGTGTAAAATATCTAATGGAACAAATATCATAAGGGACAAAGCAAAAACATAAATAGGTAGAAATCATGAAAGAAAAGTAAAGAATTGAGAGAAAAAATAGCTACAATACAAGAATTCTATATCCAACTATCCTTCCTGTCAAAACCATAATAGAGGTTCCAAGGCACAGAGGGGATAAAAAAAGGAAAAATAAATGAGTAATCAACTTTGAATATATATATACATATAGACATACACATACGTAGGTCAATATAAACACTAAAATATATATATGCATGCATGTGTGTGTATATATATATATGTAGTTACAAACATATATATCTTGATAATATATATGTAACTAAACAATGACTTAATATCTAGGAATGAGTATAAAAGTATCAATAAGTGAACATTTACTTAACTATGAAAGAGGTGCTGTTTTAAGTTCTTGTCATGCAGTAACTAAGTACGCACAAATCTCTTATGCGGACAGTACTAGTACCAACCCCACTTCACCAAGGAAGCAACCAAGGCACAAAGTGATTGTTTACTTAACCTGTGACTTTTAGCACAGTCACAAAATAAAGAAGGGGCAGAGCTAGGATTCAAACCCAGGCTCCAGATCCCAAGTGTTTAAACACAACAACCCTGAATTGTTCTCAAGGTGGTACTCTTGAAGAAGAAATATACTGCAAGAAGGAATTCTAACAGGAGGGTAGAATCAAACGTTCTCAACTATTTCACCCCGGAGTAGTGGAGTTGAGAATTAAAGCTGGGAGGTGCGGACGATGTAGCGTGAAAATTCCAAAGGTCTCATTTGCTGGGAGGGGAGGCAGAAGGAAGAGTAAAAGTATTCTGGAGGAGTCAGCTAATCAAGATGGGAGGGACGTATGGTAAAGTATAAAGAGCATCTTGATAAGAGAAATAAGTGGTATCTTGTTTCCGACAGTGGTAGAGAAATACATGTATTATTATGAGGACCCAAAAGAGAAGATACCATGGAAAACTATAGTCATTATCAAAGTAAAAGGAATGAATTGCAATATGGTTAGATCTAACAAAGAAAGGAAAAAGAAAAAATAGAAATCTAAAATAAATAAAACATAAAATCAGATGTGGAATAAATCAAACACATCGATCATTAAACTACAAAGCAGAGATTGTCGAATTCGGTTAAAAAGGAACTCCTAGGTGTATCCTAATTACAAGAAAGACACACAAAACAAAGTGATTAAGAAAGATTTGCCTCTATAAGGATAGAGGATTGCATCTAATTTCAATTCTTCTCAAACTACAGCAAAAGTTCTTATCATAAATGAGCACAGAACCTTAAGGAGATGGAGAATTGAGAGGAGGGAACACAGAGTATGAGTTTGGAAGTATCCAGATATGAGAATGACAGATGCTTTGGCTCACCGAAAGTTATAAGCCATCAGCAGGGAAAGTCAGGAACCAACCTGACACAATGCAGAAGCCTCCAGAGGCTCAGGAATTGATGTAGCGGGTACCTCTGGAAGTGGGCATAAACTGAGAAACTAAAATTAGGAGGACCTGTGGAAATCTGTTTGAGACACAATCAGGCCCTTAAGTCCCTTTTCTACTCCGCACTCTTTTCCTCACCTAGTGGAAGAGTGGTGCTTTGTTCTCTGGAGAAGAGCGAAGAGAGGCTGTGTGGGTGAACCAGCTGGAAACGGAGGGATTAAGTGAAAGCACACAGTGTTGCTGGCCTTCTCAACCTCTGCGATGCTGACGAGCCCTCGCTCTCTGGATGGGCAGGAGACTGGAAGAGTCTGCTCAGGGGAACCTGACAGGCCCAACAAGACAGACCTAAAGATAGTGCTATCAGGACAAGGAGGAGTTCCTAACAAATTCCACAGCCAGATCACCTCCAGCCTGCCAGCCCACCAGTGCACTCAGAGCTTCCTTCCAGGATTTCAGCTCTTCACTCTTTAACAAGGGCAGACAATGGAGGTTTACCCGATACCTGAGAAACAACTCTAACATGGAAGACAAAGACCAAAGGAAGCCTCTTGGAAGAAACAGAGTCTGATGAGAGAGGAAAAATACTTAAAAATATATATATACACTTTCAGATTATGTATATATAGAGAGAATATTCTGTACGTGTGTGTGTGTGTGTATATATATATTCAGATTTAAAAGACGATGTTGAACCCATGAAACAAAACAGATAGCATACAAAAAGAAACATTCAGAGAAGGAAAAGAAATTCTTTGAAATTAAGAACATGAAAGTAGAAATGAAAAAACTAAATAGAAAGGGTGGAATAGAAAATCTAAGGCCTACCAGCATGTAAAGAAAAAAAACAGAGATGAAAAGTGAAGTTTTCAGATGAAAAGGAGTTTCAGAAGGTGAAAAAGTAGAAAATGTACCTCAAAGTTAATGACTTCTAGTTAAAATTTGTAATTAATATGGGTGATTGAAGTATCAATATATAATTGCAGAGAAATATGAATATATGTTCATATAATGGATATGGTTTTTATGAAGGAAAAACTAGATCAGTTTTGTGTTTAAAATAAAATGTATGGTCTCAGGATGTAATGGTAGGTAGTAAAAGAAAAAAAGAAAAAAAACCTGAATGGATTCAAGTTGTAGAAGGCTTGAAAAAAAGTAAAAATATACTCATATTTACTGAGTCAAGGAAATGCAAATTAAATGCACAGTATAATATCACTCTATACATTATTGGACTGATAACCTTTTAAAACAGATAACATCTCTTGTTAGCAAGGTTACAAGGAAAACAGTTATGCATTGCTAGATTAATGTCTTCTTGGAGAACAATCTGACAACATCAATTAAAATTTAAATTCTACATACCCTTTGGCCCAGAAATCTCACCCCTGGGAGTCTACACTATAAAACCAGAAAGCTACAGTGCAGAGGATTTATGTGCAAGATAGTTTATTGGAGCACAGTACATGATGGCAAAAATAGAAACAAAGTGAGTGCCCACCAGTAGTGGAACCATTGATTCAATCATATTATTTTCATATGAGGGAATGGTCTATAGCCATTCAAAAGAATGGCTCCAAGTCATAGAAACTGGCGTTGGAGGAATTAGTACCTGGAGCTGTTGAGGGAAAAGAAGCAAGATGCAGAAAAGCATGTATAATATGATTTCTTTGCATAAATTGTATACATAGAGATATGTGGGCTTCTGCATGTATATATTTAAGTAGACTTCTGTGAGGCTGGAGGAAAATGTGAAAGGACACTTTTGTTACCAAGCCCAAGGTTGCTCTGCTCTCTGCAGAGCCAGTAAATCAGAGACAAGGTGTTGAGGCAAGGAATACGACTTTATTTGGAAAGCTGGCAGACCAAAAAGATGGCAGACTAGTGTCTCAAAAGAACCATCTTATCAGGGTTTGGATGCCAGTTTCTTTTATAGCACAGAGAGGGGGAGGAGATGAGGAAGTAAAGTAAAAAGGCCGTAAGTTTTGCAAATATCCCTGGAATGGTCAGCCTCAGGGAGGGGTTGTGTTCATTTCTTCTTTTCTGCAGCCATCCGCAGGTGTACAGGGTTAGGATGTTTCCCCGAACAAAGACACTTTGGTTTAACATTCAGGCAGAGGGGCAGGGTTCCCCAAGTCAGGCTACTATGTATAGACAGTATTCTTTTAGTGAACAAAAGTTATAGGAAGCAAAATTTAAAGTAAAAGAAACAGATCCAACATGTAGTCAGATTTGGTTCTTCCCTGTTACACTTCTGTTAACAGGGATTGGGAGAAGTGGGTAATGTGGGGACACTAGGGAGCGGGGAGAGGGGAAACCAAACAAAAAAGAAAAGAAATTCACTTAAAATCGGAGGCAACGTTTGATCACATTAATACATTAGCATACAAGTGTATATATTTTTTTAATTTATAGGAAAAAATATTGTTTTATTTTCAAAAAAAGGGAGAGCCTGATTCAATAAGATTAATTCATTGTCACTTTTTGAAGCACAGAGAATCTCGTGATTTGACATTCTGACTTGGTAAGTTTCGATTGTGAGGGGAAAGGTGGAGGATTCAATTTTTTTTTTTTTTTGGGGGGGGTACACCAGGTTCAATCATCTGTTGGAGGATTCAATTTAAGTGTTATGTCTCAGATGACTTATTTTAATATTGGGATCTAGAAGATTCCCTGGGCATTGTGCAGAAGAGGAATTATGCATAACAGAAGAGGAGTAGGAAAGACAAAGAGGAAATTAAAGTTGAATGATTTTACCATTTTGCATAGGGCCAGCTCAAGGCACAATTCTTTACACAGGTAGCCCTTTAACAACAGGAGCTGTTGTGGGTCCACTGTGCAGGCCCACTTACATGAAGATTTTTTTCAATAGTAAGTACTGCATTAGTATACATGATCCATGACTGGTTGAATCCGCAGATGCAGAACCTCAGGTACAGAGAAATCTCAGATGCAGAGGGCCAACTATAAGTTATATGCAAATTTTTAACAGTGCAGAGGGTCAGTACCCCTAACCCCCCTCATTATTCAAGGGTCAACTGTATAAATTGCACTTTATCCTCAAATTCAGGATACTGTCACTTATAAACACAAATCATTACTATACCACCTCTGTGTGTGAGGAAAAGTGTGCTATTTAAGTTAGATACACAATTTGTAAATCAAGAAATGGATTTCAGTAAAGTGGGATTCTTATGGAATCACCAATCAAAATCCTTTCGTTAAATCTATGCCTACACCTATTGGCAAAAAGAGAACAATTGGTAAGATGGGATTTTGCCCAAAGTCTCACACATATGAAAGTCTTCACACCTCAAGGCCAAGTGTTTTTTAAAATCTGTAACCTGGGACTTCCTAGGTGGCACAGTGGTTAAGAATCTGCCTGCCAATGCAGGGGACACGGGTTTGATCCCTGCCCCAGGAAGATACCACATGCCGCAGAGCAACTAAGCCCGTGTGCCACTGTGAAGAGTAGCCCTGGGCTCCTCACATCTAGAGAAAGCCCGTGTGCAGCAATGAAGACCCAACACAATTTATTTTAAAAAAATAAAATAAAATCTGTAATCTTCCTCTATGTCAAAGGGAAATTAGACTTTATCTTTCTATTACTAATCAAAACTAAATTAATTACTAGAAGAAATAGTAATAATGGTATTAATTAAATGGGTGTAAAATAAGCATTACCCAAATGTGCACTGTCTGTGTGTAACAGAGTTTCTTCTTTCTTAGAACTCACAGTACTTAACTCTCATCCAGACGCCTTCCTACGTCCAGAACTTTCATTGGGAAAGAGCTAGAGCAAAAGGGGTTAGGAAAGAGGAAGGAATAAGCATCCTCTTCCAGCACCAAAGGTTGCTGTAATTTGGAGATGGGATGATGCATGCATCTTCCCAGGCAGGATCCATGGAGGTTAAGAATGTCAGCCTTGAAGGAAGAAACAAAAGAGCAGCACAGGAATATAATTCTGCAGTAAAGAAAGGGAAGTTCTTGGACTCTTGAGCTACTCTTCCAGAATCAGAAAATGGTTTGGGCCCAGCCTCCATTGAATTCAGATTCAACTTGAACTTTGGGACCCTAAGTATTTTTGTATGTTTGATTTTGACTCATTTTCACATCATTTGAGTCAATTTAACACTGCAATATTACTTCAGACTGTTTCGTTTGAGCTCCTAAACATTCTGTGGTTTGTTCTACTGAGGCAGTAAGATGAATTAACACAACCGCTATTGCCAGTGTTTTAGTTTACAGTTTACAAAATGTCTTCTCATTCTTTCTCTCACTGGCGCTCTCAATGGGCCTGTGAGATGGCACCAATAGAGCTGGGGTGATTATTGTTATGTTAATTTGACAAATGGGCATACTGAGACTCAGTGGGGAGAGAGGCTTGCCCAAGCACACCCAGGTACTGAAGGGTCGACTGCCATTCAAATTCAGGTCTGCTAAGATTTACATGCAGGATTGGTATAAGCACAGGGAATGTGCATTTTCATATGCTACTGGTAGCTGTGCCAATTGGTACAATGTTTCTGGAGGACCATTTGGCAACGGGTATCAAAAGCCTCGATGTAGCCTTCTGCCAACAAGCTGCAGTGTAGGGCCATATACATTCCAGCCAAGGGGTAACTCTGGACAGGACTTACCCTCAGTCCTAGGCAGCATGGGTAGATGATTTAAAGCCCTCTTGAACGTCACCACCCCTGTTCCCCCATGGGCCCGTCTGTACTGAACCTCCAGAATAAGATCTACAATAAGAATGTCCCTGTAAGTGAATTTATAGCCTTTCCCTGAGTGTACCATGTGTTTTTGTTCCCCTGTGCCTCTATATGTGATGTTTATCCCCATATAGCCTGGAATCTCCTACCCCTACCCCACTTCCCCTGCAGGTAAACAATTACTGGCTCTTTCCTTAAGGATGCAACTTGACTGTTCTTTAGATCATTAATCAGATTTCACTGGGATTATGAGTTTACAGGTGTGACTCAATATCTAAGCAGGAAACTCCTCCTCAGGGCCAAAGACCTCATCCTTATCATTTCAGTTTTCAGCTCAGAGCACAAGAAGCTCCATGGATTGAGCCAAGATCAGAATGAAGGGCAGCACCTGACCTGTTGAAGATTAATAAATCAGCATGGTGTGGGGGAGGGGTGGAAGAAAAGGGACAAACCACCTAAAGGAGGACTGAGAAGGCTCAGAGAGAAAGCCTTCCCTTAAGTCTAAAATCCCCCAGGACAAGCTCTATTTCCAATGTTGGGGTCAAAGAGACAGAAAGCAAATGATCAGGATTGGCCCAGAGGCTAATCAGCAATGGGGTCCTACCAGCTGGATACCTGGGTGGAAATCAAATGGCTACAGGTGAGCGTCTTCCCTTTTCTTCAGGAAACATGCTTCTCAGTGTGAGATATCCTACCTGCAGCTCTCCAGACCCCTGTGTGGTGGTACTTCAATGGGACCCAGAGTTTGACCAAGGAAAGCTGGTTACTCACAAAAGCTCTTGAATAACTATTGAATGTGTCTGATCAGGGGCAAAGCTAGGCGCATGTGCTCCCAGAGGATGGCCCAGTGAGTCGCCAAGGCGTAAAAAGTCTGCAGGAAGGAGACCATTTAAAAGACAGTCCAGGCAGAAAGAGAATCTCCACCTCGGTTAATGAGGATTAGCCAGAGTTCATAGCAGTCGTACTTTGGGGGTGATGCTTCCTGGAGTGCTGTAATTAGAGATGGCCACACACACATTCTGTCATGCAGGCAGGTCAACAAATACGCAGCCCTTTCCTGTGTGTGATTCCAAATACTCCCGGCCTGGGACAGTGTCAAGTTTCTACGCAGGACTTTTCTAATCCAGACAAGCTTTCCCTTCGAGCAAAGGAGGTTCTCAAATTAGCAGTATGCAGCTAAGGCTGGTCGGCACAGAGTGGAAAACAGCAAAGCTCGCCTCCACGTGGAGGATGTGCTTACGGTTCAGTCCTCTGTGCCCTGGGGAATACAATGAGTACTGTGCAAGTCCCAACTTACCTTTCATACGGGGTGGGGAACAGTGAACACACTTAAAGGTGTGCAAAGGGGTTTTTCTACTGGGACAGCAATAGTTTGCATGTAAACCATAGCTCTGGCTGAGAGGAGACCTGGAGAATGTTTCTGAAAGTAGAACAGAAGGAAATTTGAAGGGAAAAAAAGTTTGTTTTTTTAATTGAGATGTTGTTGACATATAACATGATATTTGTTTCAGGTGTACAACGTGATTCAATATTTGTCTGTTTTGAAATGGTTACTACAATATATCTAGTTAACATCCATCACCACACATAGGTAAAATTTTGAGTGTGTGATGAGGACTTTTAAGATCCACTCTCTTTGCAACTTTCAAATATACAGCACATTATTATTAACTATAGTCACTATGCTGTACAGTACATCCTCAGGGCTTCTTTCTTTTGTAACTGGAAGTTTGTACCTTTGACCACATTCACCTATTTCACCCACCGCTCTCCTTCTGCCTCTGGCAACCATGAGTCTGTTCCCTGTATCTATGAGCTCAGTTGTTTTTTTGGTTTCTTTTGTTTGTTTTTTTAGATTCCACATATGATTGCGATCACACAGCGTTGGTCTTTCTCTGTCTGCCATTTCATTTAGCATGATGCCCTCAAGGTCCACCCATGTTGTTGCAAATGGCAAGATTTCTTTCTTTTCTATGGCTGAATAATATTCCATTATATATGTAATATTTTCTTTATCCATTCACCCATCAATGGACACTTAGGTTGTTACCATGTCTTGACTATTGTAAATAATGCTGCAATGAATGTGGGGTGCAGATATCTTTTTGAATTACTGTTTTTATTTGCTTCTAATAAATACCCAGAGCGGAATTATCTGTTGTTTTTAAAGGATCATTCGACTTGATACTGACACTCACTCTCTGAGTAGCGTGGCCTTGGAGGATACAAGGCCTGAGACTGGTTTGCAGGAAAATGTGTCTCAAGAAGGGGAAAAAAATGTAAACAGCATCATGGCAAGAGTCTGTGCTGTTGGGAATGCTGCACATAAACTAGAGCCGCTGCATGGCCAGAGGGTTGGAAACCTCTGTTACGTAGGATGAGAACCTACGACATGCAGAGGAATTTGGCAAAGGAGCCTAAGAGAGACATACATGTCCTCTTTACCGTGATTTTATCATATGAGCCCTGGAACTCGGGGCCACTTACCAGCAAAACAAGCAAGAGATGCCTCATGCAAGAGAAAGAGTCACAGAGCTGTTCTGAGGTAAAATCCAACCCAAGACATGAAATCCAAAACCACTGAGGCTTGGGAATCTCGACTGTTTAAGTAGCTGATGCAGACAGCTTCCTGTACATCCCAGCGCTGCCACTCAGAGGATAGAACGGGGGTGAGGAAAATTTCTTAGGAGAAAACAACAAATCTTCTACCCTGACCAACTGCTACGTTGCAGTCTCCTCACAGAAATCCCCCAGCAACAACTAAGATAATAAAAGTAATAAGACTTACTTTTGCTGCAGTATGCATACTCTGAACACAGTGATGTGACAGACAGAACACGTAGTCCAATGCAGAGAAAGAGGTGGCATAGTGTCAAAGCAGGATGCCATATCGACAGTGTGGTCATTGTGGTTGTATTTACATATATTGAGATGTTATTTTACTTTACTTGCTGCGTCATCATTTTAATTGGCTTTCTGTGTGTAGGCTGTTTTTAATCTCTCAACTTCTTTTTGTACGCCTTCAAAAAACTCTAGTATTTTAAGCTATGCCTCAAACCCAAAAAAGTGGAGAGCCACTGCTTTAAACCCTAGGACAACGTCAGGGAGGGAACCCTTTCAGTTTAAGCCCTGTCGAAACTCTACCTGTCACTCTGGCATCTTTGGGAGTTAAAGGAATAGAGACCTTCAACTCTAATCTGATCAGGAGACTGCTGTCCTCAACTAAAGATGCAAAGTCCAGATAAATAAACAGATAAGGTAGATAAAGATACAAAGAGTCCCTCTTTTCCTCAAAAGAAAGAAACCCAATAACAATTCTCCTTTAGGGTTTAATAATGTTTGGCAAAGTCTCGTTGGAATCTTGTGGACTTTGCTGTCTGATCATTCACTCATTTCTTCAACTGCTCTGCCACTTACTAGCTAGGTAAACACGGACAAGTTATTTGCCTTCTCTGAACATTAATTTCCACCTTTGCAAGAAGAAAGGAATACCTCCCTCATGTATTATTGTAAAGATTAAAGAAGATAGTTTACTTCAAAGAACAGTGCGCAGTGGTGCAAATAGTGGCAATTCAATAAATGTTCAACTTCCTGCATTTGTATTCCTTTATTTCCAAAGAAATTTACGTTTGATTTGCTTTTTAAAAATCATCCTGGAGGGGGGTTTCCGTTTCCACATGTAACGTAATTTTTGTTAACAGTTTTAAAAATTGTTTAATCAAAAATAAAAATCGCCCCAGCTGCTCTATGGAGACCATATATAAATAGAATGAATGGAAACGAGGTGAGTTTAGGAGGCTATTGCAATTGTACAAGTGGCAGGTAATAATGATTCGGACTCAGAGGGTAGCAGCCGAAAAGGAGAGAAGGGACTTCCCTGGTGGTCCAGTGGTTAAGAATCCACCTTTGAATGCAGGGAACGTGGGTTCAATCCCTGGTCAGGGAACTAAGATCCCACATGCTACAGGGCAACTAAGCCCACGCGCCACAAAGAGAGAAGCCCATGCCACAAACAGAGAAGCCCAGTGCAGCCAAAAAAAGAAAAAAATTTAAATTTGCTTGGGTTATTTCATCTCAAAGAAAGGGAACTTGACCCATCAATGGTGTCTAGATTAGCACTGTCCAGTAGAACTGTCCATGATGGTGGGAAAGTTCTTTCTAGGTGTTGTCCAATATGTTAGGCAGTAACCACATATGCCTATTAAGCACCCGAAGTGTGTCTAAAGTGACTAAGGAACTGAATTTAATTTTATTTAATATTACTTAATTTAAATTTATATGGTTACCATATAGGACAGCGCAAGTCTAGGTAATAGACCCCCTAGATGTTTTCCTCTATAATCCCTTCAAGTTACACAGACACAATTTACAGAACCTACAATGTGCTTTCACATACATTTTTATGATCTTATCTAATCTTAACTGCCTGACCAGTTTTTGTTGATTGAGCTAAAACCTGAAAATAATTACCAACGCTCTTCCGCTTCTATTAATCCCAATATTATAACCTTAACGGGTAATCCACTTTGACCAATTGTAAACATCATCTACATTATATCCTTGCATGTTTTAATTAAGTTGGAATATTGCTCCTCTGTCTAATTCATGCAAAATCAATTGCTGTGGTAACTACATATCATGTGCTTGACCATAATGCCTATAGGAGAAACGATTAATTTCAAAAGGACTCAGGAGGAAGTCTATGACCTAAACAAACTGATAATAAATCTGACTGCCTTCTAGCCTAAGAACTGGAGTTGTCATCAAACCACAGGTATTTGGCAGACATCTCAAGGTCGACGTAAGTGGAATTGCAGTGGTGTTACTAAAATTGAAAATAAAATTTAATTTTGTTCTATCTCATATTTTATGTTCAATAGTAATATTTTCCATTTATTTGAAAATCTTTTCTTTTTTCTTCTCTTCCTTTCTCTTCTTTTCTCATGTTCCTTAGGTGAGCTCCAAATATCTGCTAACTACCATATAGTCCACATACAGCTCAACAATGTATTCAGAACTAAACTTATCATCTAAGCTACCTTTAGGGAAAAGTTCAAGGTCTTACTGTGGTATGCATATTCCCTCCATATTCCTACTAGATAGGAATATTTGTAGTGAATATTTTTTGGTTCTGTCTTCTCAGCCTCACCTTGTTCCTTTTCTTCTGGATAAAAGCAACTCTTTTCTCCCCAAGGTAATATCCCTCCCTCGCTACCTGTGATTTTGGGGGACAGCCAATCACAGTAATCCCCCCATCCCCAGACACAATCAATGGCTAGAACGGTACATGATGCAAATGGAGTTCTTTTTTTTATATATAAATTTATTTATTTTATTGACTGTGTTGGGTCTTTTTTTTGCTGTGCACAGGCTTTCCTTTTAGTCGCGGTGAGTGGGGGCTACTCTTCGCTGTGGTGCGCAGGCTCCTCATTGCCGTGGCTTCTCTTGTTGCGGAGTGCGGACTCTAGGCGCATGAGCTTCAGTAGTTGCAGCACATGGGCCCAATAGTTGTGGCTCACGGGCATAGTTGCTCTGCGGCATGTGGGATCTTCCTGGAACAGAGATCTAAGCCCTGTCCCCTGCACTGGCAGGCAGATTCTCAACCACTGCGCCACCTAGGAAGCCCGCAAACGGAATTCTTATCTGGGATTTTATACATATTCTGGAAGAAAGGAGACCTCGCTTTCCTTTGTAGTAGCTACACTGGGATGCTGTAAACCTTGAGCTGCCTCTAATCATGCCCTACCATCTCCCATCCATATGAAGGACATGCTTCTGAAATGCAGGCGAGTAAGACCAGCACACAGGAAAGGAGAGGAGAGTAAGAGAGTAAAGAAACAGACCTGAGGATCTCATTTCACTCCCCGAGAGGCCACCTGCACTCATGGACTTCAACCAGCTAACAATTTCCCTTTTATACTTCAGCTCTGTAAGCTGGGCTTCTACCACCTGTAACCAAATGTGTCCTGAATTTAGCACCTATGCAAACTCATAAGAATTCACACTCTCCTTCACTCTCCAGGCTCCAACCATACTCACACATTTTCTCTGTTTGAGTTTCCGTGCTAAAAATTAGAAGCTCCTCAGAGGCACCTGGGGTTGAGCACCACTATTCTAAAATCACCTCATTTTTTCATCTTAGAAACAGCTGATACCGCTGAGTGGTATCACTGTAATTGTTTTGTACGTCTCTGTGTATTTACTCTAATTCTCTTAATGAAATCATTAGTTCCTTGAAACTTCAGTCTTGCCACTCAAAGTGTGGTCCCTGGACCAGCAGAATTGACACCATCGTGGAGCTTTGCAGAAATGTAGAAGCTCAAGCCCCACCTCAGACCTACTGAATTAGAAACTGCATCTTAGTAAGATCCCCAGGTAATGTCAATGTACAGCCAGGGTTAGAATTGCTGCTTTGGGTAGGCAGTAACCCCAGATAGTTTTGTACCACATCATTTGTATTGACAGCACATGGGTTGGGGGAGACTCTAGGTAAAGGAAAATACTTAATACTTACTGTTGAACACTCAGGTTTCAAAGGGGTCAGTTAGGACGAGTCAAACTGCAAGTAACAATCAAGGCTCTCTTCACTTACTACGACAGTGCAAGCAGGAGGCAAAAGAGAAAGGCTTCAGCTCCCCTCTGTTCCATTTTCTCCCATGAAACAGCACAGGCGAGGATCATACAACATGCAGGACAGTCAGAGAAATCAACTCACAGGTAAAAGCAGTCCTAAACCAAAGGCTCGTGCCTCTTTATGGACCCCATAGGCTGGGGAAAGGGGGAGAGGGAAGGGCGAGGAATGGAAAGGTGAGTCAAAGGGAGAAGTGTCTTAGCCAAGACCCTCAGTAAAGGGGCATCAGAATGGAGGCACCTGGGCTAGGAAGGCAGCTATGTCTGTGATCACAGAGAGGTGGGGGCACCTGAGTTCTTGCATGCCACTCCCTCCAGAAAACTGTAATGCACCAAGTCTGGGGTGGGGAGGGCAGCTTCCCTCCCTGAGGCCTGCCAGGTAAAGCCTTGTAATTGCTTCTAATCACGTATAGGTCACACAGGGGATTCGGACCTGAAGCCAGACTCCTGCACTACTTGGTACAAATATTGTACCATTTAACAAGTGAAAATACTAGCTTACTTGGTAGGCTGAGCAAAGCAGCCTCTGAAATCAACCAATGCATATTGACAGAATTGTCTCCAGCAATGGTTCTCAGAGTGTGGTCCCTGGACCAGCAACATCTTCATCACCTGGGAACATCTCAGAAATGCACTTTCTTGGATCCCATCCTGGACCTTCTGAATAGGAAAATTTAGGAATAGAGTCCAGCAATTTGTGTTGCAACAAGCTTCCCAGGTGACACTGATGGATGCTAAAGCTTGAGAAGCAATGCCCTAAAGAAGGGTTTCTCAGACAGATAATTCTTTGTTGTGAGATAAGCCTGTGCATTGTAGGATGTTTCGATGAGTCTCAGGCCTCTACCTAGTAGATTTCTGTACCATCCCTCTAAAGTGACACTCTAAAATATCTCCAGACATTGCTAGATATCCCTTGGGATATGAAATTGCCCCCAGTTGAGAACCACTGCCCTAGAGTGAAAACTCCGAGCTAGACTGGTCCAAGCCTACATCATGATACATAAACACTCATGTCCATAACATATATGCATCCGCATGTTCACAGGTATGTGAGAATGTGCCATAAACTAAGGTTTGAATAGTTTACACTTTACAAAGCACTTTCACATGTGTCGTTTGTTCTTCACATTAATCCTGTGAGGAAGGTAATTGTCATCATTCTCACATTACTGGTAAGGAAACTGAAATTCATAGAGGTTACTCAATGTACCCAAGGTCATTGCCTGCTAAGTGGCAATGTTGGAACTTAAACCCAGATCATCCTTTTTCATAGAGAAAGAGAATTATCTTATTAACAGGTTATGGAGGGGTATTTCTAGCCTTGAATAACATCATTGCTTTTGGAACAAATTCAATATTAGCTGAGAAGTAATAGTTGTAGGAATACTTAAACATACTGTTTAATATGAAAAATGTGTTGTGTATCCAAGATTAGGGGAAGCCTATTTATAGATGTGGGCATGAGCTATTACTTGGAAATAAAAGCTTTATGAGCAGTATCATAAACCTTAGGCAAGATGTCGGGGAGATTTGTATCTTTTTTTCAGAAAAGAAAAAAAATAGCACAATTAACAAATTCAGGAACAGTCTTTCTCCTCTAGACCATAGCCCCTGATGAGAAAGTGAAAGAGAATCGGAATCATTGAACTCGAGAGAAAGAGGATGCCCAGAATACCAGAGAGCCATCGACCCGCCTTGACCCAGGTCCCAGCAGGATGAAGTGCTGACGACCAGCATCAGGCTTCCAGGGAGCAGGGTGTGAAAAGCCTGTCACGCCCACAACTTCCAGAGAGTGGACGCAATACTCCTGCAGAGGTGAGCTGGGGATTTCCACGGCACAGTAATAGACTTTGGCTTCTGAGGGAGCATCCAATCGCCAGCAGCCAGCTCGCTGACCTTTGGACGGTCCTCTGACATGGCCAAACTTGTCACAGAGCATAAAACTGAAATGCTAAATAAAGACCAAGGCCAAATCAAAGTCACCATGAAACAAATGACCCCCAGACAAACCTTTTGATGTCAGTTCTGTTTTGCCCTGAGAAGAATTTGAAAACGCTTGCCTTCTTTTTAGAGAGGATAGTTAATGGTCCTATAAACTGGAGTCCAAATCTGGAAATATTTCTAATCAGAGGAAAGACCGCTGGGCTTGGAATCAGAAAACCTGGGTCTAGACCTGAGTATTCAAAGGAGAAACTACTCAGCCTCCCTTGGCCTCAGGTTTGAGTGTGTGTGTGTGTTTCCTATAAAACAGAGAGATCTGATTACAGGAACTCTGGGATTTCTTCCATTCGTAGACTTCTGCTATTTACCAACAACCTAAACTTGCAGTTAATATACTCATAACTTGGGAAATACCATGTTAAAAGTTAAAGAAGCTGAGATTTGGAGTCTTGCAGACCCAGCGTGAAACCCCTCTTCTGCTGTGTTCTAGCTGGGTCACGCTGGACAACTCCCTAGCCCTTCCCATCCTTAGTTTCCTCATCTTTAAAATAGAAGTGATAATAACTAACCCAAAGAGCTACTGTGACAATTAAATGGAATCATCTGGGTAAACAATTAGCATGTGTCACAGTCCTTGGCATGTAGGAAATATACAATAGATTGTACTTATCATGTATCTGAAAATGGACACTCAGAAAAATAAAACTGAAGGTTTTGAGTCAAATCTACACCTTCTGTTGTGATAGAGAATTATAGCCACTTAAAAATTGACAGGCTAAGAAATATTACTTACATTCTATTAACAGATCTCAGAACTGGTAGATGACAGTCTCTCAAAGCAGTGCAGGTCATTTGTCATGTTTCCTTCATCATCCAAAGTAATAGATAATTAGACCTAAAGGGTCACTGCACATATGGCATCATTTTGTAATACACTGTTTTCTGCTAGTTTAGCTAGGGATGGGGAAATGATGAAAGAAAGGGGGAAGTGTAGAGCTGGGCTGTCCAATACTGTAGCCATTGGCCACATGTGACTATTGAGCCGTTGAAAGTGACAGGTTGAGTTGAGTTGTGCTGTAAGTGTAAAATACACACCAGATTTCAAAGACTCAGTACCAAAAAAGGAATGTAAAATTTCTTATTAATATTTTTACATTGGCTATTCATTAAAATGATAAAAATTAGATATATTGGAGTAAGTAAAATATATTTAAAAATTAATTTCACCTGTTTCATTTTAGTTTTCTAATGGACTGCTAAAAACTTTTAAATTACATCTGCAGATTACATTATATCTCTATTGGACAATGCTGTTATAGGAAGATGGGAAGAATACACACACACACACACACACACACACACACACACACACATACTGGGGGGAAAAGGAAGCTCCAAGGATGTTACAAACTGAAAAAAACACAAGCTCATGAGGGAGGACACAGGCTTGATAATACTAGCTCCTCTAAAGAAAAGGAAGCCATGAGGATTAGACACTTCTATTAGCAAAAAATGCTAAAAGAGACTGCATCCCCTATGCCTTTTACTTATTCCATTTTGTAGCATTTGGAAGAGGAATGAAAAGAGAGGTTGTAGGTCCTTCACCTCTTTTCACTGGATAACAGTTTTTGATCTTATAAAACAACCCGTCCCCTTTTGGTAAGTGGTTGGAAAGACTTAAATTAAGGAAAGAGCACCCTCTGCAGGCTACTTAGTAATATTTTAAGAGAAAATAGGCACAGAGGAGTCTGTAAAAATACTACAGAATGAATAAATGAATGACGGAGTTACATTTCACATTACTCCACTCACAGCTTTCACCATGGATTCAATGATGATGGAAATTAGAGTAAGGAAACAGGTTTAATAATGTGAAAACCATTATTAAGCCATGTCAACTCTTTCTTCTTCTCTTCCCTCCTTTTTCTTCCTTCCTTGCTTCCTTCCACTCTTCCCTTCCTCCTCCCTTCCATTTTTCTTTCTTTCACCCTTTGAATAGCTCAGACACACCCTTTTCATAAATCCTATGTAAAGACAGAAAGCACAAGGTGAAATTCAACTTAGAGATTTATGCTGCTTATTTTGATATGATTTCTTTATGAGGTTAATACTTCGTTCATTTGTCTAAAACCAATCTGGCAGGCAAGGTCAAGAAATTATAAGACCACTCGGGACCTCCCTGGTGGTCCAGTGGTTAACACTCCGCACTCCCAATGCAGGGGGCCAGGGTTTGATCCTTGGTCAGGGAGCTAGATCCCACATGCCGCAACTAAGACCCGGCACAGCCAAATAAATAAATATTTGTTCTTTAAAAAAGAAATGATAAGACCACAAACATTCACTAGCTACAAACTTAATGGTGTCAAGTGCAAAATAACAAGCAGCCGTTAACTTAGAAAAGGGTTATCTTCCCAGAGGCAGTTTATGTGCTGGTTGTTTAGAATTAGACATCTTTTTCTCATTTGTTCCTGGGCCAGTTTGCACGTACACAAATACACATTAACCTAGAATGTAACTGAGACAGACTACTAACAACACCATTATTTCTACTCTCTCAAAATAATATACAACAGTATTTTTATGGGAAAAGACCTATAAAAGCTCCAGCTTAGGATCTTAGGAGCCCATCCCACTTTCCCCAAGCAGTACAAGCAGCCGTCCTTAGCATCCTCATTTAGGGAGGAGAGGTATCTATGGGAGACCCATGCCCAATGCTCCAGTATCTTGTTAGTTCTCTCTGTTGCAAAAAAAAAAAAAGGTAACTAACTTACTGGGACAGTCACACCCCAAGATTCCAAACTAAACAAGGAAACAAAGGAAAGTTCACATGATCGTGAAATCAGAGAAAGCAGGACCACAAAAGGTGGACTGTCCCTGCCTTCCTCAGCACACCATACACACACACACACACACACACACACACACACTCTCTTTCCCTTGTGTCACCAAAACTCATTTCCTAAATGGATCAACTGTAGGCTAAGATTGCCTATAGTGATAATAACTGGGCTTCAGTAGCCTCAAAAAATACAGCGTTAGTGTTATGGAATGCATTTCCTATTAGCATTTATATTATTTGCAGTATAATTTATGTTAAAACCAATTTAATTCCTTTTAACCCATCAAATAAAATGAGCATGCTTAAATTAAACTTTGCAGGGTGTGAAATAACTTAAGGAGAGCTTATGAGAGGGAGCTTACATGAAGCCAGAAATTACATTTGTTCCTTACACATAATTCAAAACATGATGAAAATGTAATGCAAGCCTGCAAACTTGGGTGCTTTTTGTCAAAAATGGATTACATATTTTAAAATGGACACTTGCAGGAGAACACAACAAAAAGTGATAGTAGTTGTCATTTGCTGTTTATGCTTATGCTTAAACTTTTTAATCAAGAATATTTAGCATTTAGAACAGTCTAAATTGTATGCCTACTTAAGCTTCACTTTTCATAGTTAAACTGCTGGAAAAAATGAAAGCATCTGTCTTGATCAAAAGTATTAGAACAAAATTGAAACATTTTTCCAGCTCTGCCCTCTCTTGAAGGCATAGTCTTGAAATTCAGCACTTCTGAGAAATATGGGCACTATTTAATGTATAGTGGTTCAATAAAGTGGTTCAATAAAGTAGTTCAATAAGTTAACTAATTAAGTTAGTTAGTAGATCACAACACAATGAGAATCCCTCTCCTGAGCATCTAAGTTTAGTTTTCAGCTACTAGCTCATAAATGAGTCCAGGTTTGATGTAAAGAGATCTCTTGATCAGTGTCTTAAAGCACGGTGGTTAAGAAAATGAGCTTTGGGATTAAGCCTGAATAAATGCTGCATAAGCCTTTAGTAGCTGGGTGGCCTAAAATAGATAACTTAACCTCTCTGTGCTTCAGCTTCCTGATCCAAAAAGTGGGGTTCACTAATTTATTGATTGAATATCTTCGGTGTGCCAAGCACTGTTCTAAGAGCTGGAAACATAAAAATAAAGAACATGGTTTGTCCAAACTCTCAGAAAGATTACATTCCTGAGAATGTAATTCTTACATTACATTGGTGGAGACAGTTTTAATTAATTAACATGAAAATTTTCAGGGACTATTAGGTGTTATGATGAAAATAAAACAGAGCGATGTGAAAGAAGTATTGAGGAGATGCTTTAGAGATGGAGTTGTCAAGGAAACCCTTTCTGGGAGGTGAGATTTAATCTGGAAACTGAATGGCAAGAGGAGTCATCCATGCTGAGGTCTAGGAGAGGAGCCGTCCGGGCAGAGGGAGCAGCTGGTAGAAGAGCTCTAAGGAGGGAATGAGCTTGCATGTTCCAAGAACAAAACAAAGACCCGTGTGGCTGTGGCAAAGTGAGTGAAAAAAAGAAGCAGGACAAGCAGTAGATAGGGGCTAGATCATGCTGGGACTTAGAGACTCTGGTATAGAGCTTGGTTTTTATTTTAAGTCCAATGTGAAGTCATTAGAGGCTTTTCATCAGGCTGGCTGTGAAGATTAAATGAGAGAACAAACATGAAGGGCTCCGCACAAGGAACACACAGCACAGAGTAAACACTCAACAAGAGGTGACATCATCATCCTTAAACCCTGACATAAGGCTTCCCTTGTGGTGCAGTGGTTAAGAATCTGCCTGCCAATGCAGGGGACACGGGTTCAATCCCTGGGCCGGGAAGATTCCACATGGCGCAGAACAACTAAACCCATGTGCCACAACTACTGAAGCCGGTGCACCTAGAGCCCATGCTCTGCAACAAGAGAAGCCACCGCAATGAAAAGCCTGTGCATCACAACAAAGAGTAGCCCTCGCTCACCACAACTAGAGAAAGCCTGCGCACAGCAATGAAGACCCAACGCAGCCAATTAATTAATTAATTAACTAAAAAAAACCTGACATACAATATTGGGAGGTCCAAAATGTTCTTCTTATAAAATTCAGGGTCACGATATTGCAAGACTAGTACAGCAAGAGCAGGACTCAAGCAGGGGATAGGACTCAACTGCCAATCACCGTAAAGCCAAATTCTCATCACTGTGGGGCATGTTTTAATGTATCATCTTTTTTATCATCATTAGCATCAATTAAACTCAAGTCAAATTTTAGGGCAGCATTGTCCACCATTCTTGATTTTTGCCATGTGCCTATGGCAAAATGAATTTGAAGGAACAATCCCAAATATTGTGGTCACTACGAAATGACACAAACATTTCTTAATTTCTCCTAGTGCCTCATTGGGTAAATGGACTTTCTATTTCCCAGGCTTGGTAAGAATCCTTCCACCCACTTCCCAAAGCAGGTGGGCAGCAAACACTGGACTGGGAACATTGAGAAATCCATTTCAAGTTGGAACTCACATGGGTGCATCAAAGATTTTTTTTTTCCTGGCCACACTTGATCATCTGTGCCTTCTGTTTCTGTAGAACACCATATAAAGCAATCCTTACTCTGTGGATCATTTCGTTTACTAAATCATTGTTTATTTTTTCCTCAGGATATCACATGCTATTTTAGAGTCAATTTTCAAAAGGTCTTAAATGGCTTGGCTCAAAATTGGTTTTGTATTAAGGGAAAGAACCAGTGTCCCAGAGTTTCAATCAGCACCTCAACAAATAGGCGACTGACCTGCTCCAGCGTGCCCAGAGGTTGCCAATGGCAGTAGCTGGTTCAGAGACTTCCAAGGTTCATTTTTCTCTGCTGCTTTTCTACATCTTTCCTACTCTGTTTTTGATGAACTACAGGACTACAGTTGTCAGTCTTATGGGAAGAGGTTGGAGGAGGGCACAGGGTAAGATCTGTTGCCACATAACTACTGAAGGTATAATTATCTGAACTGTCCAGCCACCTTGTACAGAAGCAATTTAACTACCTGAGTTGTCTTTCACAGAGAGTGATAAAGAGTTATGATTCTGCATCAAAACCATCACAACATTGCTTCAAACAACACATTAACCATGTCATTAGTATTCAATTAATGCTAAATATGATGGCCTTTCAACCATATATCATATCAGAGGAATGAAGTTGTGTCTATAAATGAATTTTCCAGATAAGTGAAGCTCCCCCATCAAAACCTAAAAGATGTTTCTTTTTTTTTAAAGATGTTTCTTTTTATTTATTATCTCCAGTGAAAACAGGAGAAAATGTGTTAAATTAAGGAATCTGTTATAAAAATAGATTATAAAAAAAAGAACCAAAAGATGTTTCATATTTTGTCATGATTTTTGATAGAATTTAAATGTATTTCACATATTCAATGACCACTTATATAAGGTGCAAGAATCATTATTTATTGTTTATTTATACCTAATTATCACTTTAAATGCAAAACACTGATACACGCAGTGGCTTCACTTAATAACCCCAATCATGTTTCTCTAGCTCTTCGAGTCTCCTTTAAGTATGTCAGGCCCTTGTCTGTCTGGCTGTTATCTGTCGCTTCTTGCTATTATCAGTAGGTCTGGCTGGTCTTAGCTTGTGCTTTCCCACACCTGTTCTCATTTGCTCTATCTGAGAAACCAGACGATAAAACTTATGGGAATGACCTGCATTATTTCACAATTCTCAGTCCAAAGGCCCCAGGTAAGGGCCTAAGAGTCATTCCATATTTCAAATAAGGAGAAAGTGCATGGGGCTTGGAGACAGGTATTTTCCTCGCTAGTTTTTTTTTCCTTTTTCTTTTGTAATTTTTTGCAAACTTTGTCATCCTGAGCTAAGTGATTGCATATTTTTACATTTTCTAAACTTTGCCTTGTATTTTCTAATACATATTGCCTTGTATCTCTTCTTTCTAAATAAATTTTCTTCTTCATCTCAGGAAGTTAATTTCTAACTGTTGTTAGACCGTTTTCCTAAGTTGTCAAAAATCCCTGTTATGATGATATAGGGGGATAAAAAGATCTCTTGGGATGGATTTTTGGTAGCCATTCCTCTCCTTCTTCATCAGGATTCCTGATGTGACAACTTTCACCTCAGCGGTGCAGTTTGGAACAAAGTCAGAAGAGTGAATATCTGTTAAGGAAGAGAAAACAGCTCAGTCAGATAGCAATGAGAGAATGTAATTGCTCTAGCCAACCACTACGTAAATAGACACATAGATCCTTCTTAATTTTATTCCCCTGAGACTAATGACTGACCCTAAAGAAAATCCTAGTAGAAATCATTGTAACAAAAATAGCCAAAACATTAAGAATAGGACAAGTGAGAATGACGATGGCTGAGAAGCATTTGAAACATCAAGCATCCTTGCTAAGCCAACCATAAAAATAAGTACTAGCTCATGGGCAGAATAACTAAAAGAAATCTGGGACTAAAAGAAAAATTACATGAATCAATTAATGTGTGTACCATAAGGAAAAAAATTGTACAATGATCCCTGATTCCCCCTACTGTTTTTAATGTATAGTAATGTAAGGTCTTAAGGAATCAGTGTATAGTAATCTAAGGATTCTAGCTTGTTCTATACTTTGGTTTTGTGTTATTTATAGTGTGGTTATGTTTCTAGCAAAAATGTAAATTCCTCTGTTTAATAATGGAAGAAAGAAAGAGAGAGAGAAGGAGGGAGGGAGGGAGGAAGGAAGAAAAAGAGAAAGGGAATTCCCTGGCGGTCCAGTAGTTAGGATTCCGGGCTTTCACTGCCAGGGGCCTGGGTTCCATCCCTGGTCAGGGAACCAAGATCCTGCAAGCTGCGTGGCCCAGCCGAAAAAAAAAAACAAAGAAAGAAAGAAAAAGGAAAGGTCATTCTGCGGTAAGGCTTCTAACCCCTTTAATCATCCCCAAACCATCTGTAAATCCATAAACTAGCACTTTAAAAAATATATTTATACCCCACCTCTTTCCATAAAGGATTTGATGTGACTTATAAAACAAATAAAATCGATTAAGATGGTCTGGGCAAAATAAGAAAGAAGAAGCAAGAAAATAATAAAACCAAAGAATGAGGGGCTTCCCTGGTGGTGCAGTGGTTAAGAATCCGCTGCCAATGCAGGGAACTGGTGTTCGAGCCCTGGTCCGGGAAGATCCCACACGCCACGGAGCCACTAAGCCCGTGCACCACAACTACTGAGCCTGTGCTCTAGAGCCCGAGAGCCACAACTACTGAGCCCTTGTGCCGAAACTACTGAAGCCTGTGAGCCTAGAGCCAGTGCTCCGCAACAAGAGAAGCCACCACAATGAGAAGTCTGCATACCTCAGTGAAAAGTAGCCCCCTCACACCACAATTGGAGAAAGCCCACGCACAGCAATGAAGACCAACACAGCCAAAAATAAGTAAATAAATAAAAAAAATTTTTTTAATTAAAAAAAAAACCAACTAGTGAGTAGTACATAGAAATGTCACACCATAGTCATATAGTTGGTAGAGCTGGACTACACATTGGCTTAAAGTTTCTAGTAATTTAAGAGAGAAAGAATTGTAAGACTTATAGAGACCATAAAATAAAAACAATAGCTGAATGATAAGTTTTCCCCACAGGTCATATAAAAAGGATACTGTGTAATGAAATGTTTGACATCCACAAAAACAGGCCTAGAGTAAAGATAAGAGTCCATTATCTTTGGTCTTTCCTTTACTATTCCTTTTTATAAGACAATGGTATGATACCAAAATGCATTTTGTCAAACTCAGTTCTCTGAAGAAGTAGAATGTTGATGCTCTAGCTTGATCCAAGGGCAAAATTTATTATCTAAATGAGAGTGCATGGCATTTAAGGAATTTCCCTCAAATGTTAATTTTTGCAATTAGGCTTTTGATAAGAACTTGATAAAAGATGGTTAAAAGTTATATTCTCAAAGTAGAATCCAGGGTGCAGATATTCCGTGTAGTAAAGCTGAGAAAGCTGAGGAAATAACTAAGGCAAATACCTAAATATCTTTAGAAAGTACCAATATTGTGCCTTCCCAAAAGTTCTGCATTTATTTCAAAATATAAATAAATGGAAAAGTAAGACACCAAAGCTCCACAATGCAAAGAACAACTGCACTAATTTTTAGCCTCTTTTCAATACAGATATTACCAGTCATTCACTGTGGTTCAAGGATAAAAAAAAAAAATCTCAGTAGCATACCAAAAGAAAATTTTAATTTAAGTAATGTTTTCTAGTGAATCCTACAAGCTAAACTGGTTCCAATATTTTCCTAAGACAACTTTCTGAGTGGAATTGTTGAATAGGAAGAAAATCAATATTGGAAAACTCTTGCAAAAAGGATGATTGCGGTTGAATAGCTATGGTAGATTATCTGCACTATTGTCCTCAATTTTCATGCTTCCTTCTGTCTACACTCTTTGATATTTCCCGCCTACACTGGCCATGTGACCTACTTTGGCCAATAGGATAGTAGCAAATTTGACAAGGTATTTGCACATTTCTGCTTGCTTTCTTTGAACCCTCATTTCCATGAGCACCAGGCAGCCTGCTGGAGGATGAGAATTGTCCCTGTTGAGGCCTCCTAACCTACAAACCCTCAGCCCACCCACCAGCTGACTGCAGATACATAGGCAACCCCCACCTAATACAGCAATACCTGGTCCAGATCAGCCAAAGGGTCCAGCCGGTCCTAGGTTTGTGAGGAACAATGTGACTGTTGCTTTAAAGCCACTAAGTTGTGGAGTGGTTTGTTTTTGATACAGCAGTTGCTAATGGCTACAGTGCCTGAATTGAAGCTCATTCTTTATGTAATAGAAAATAGGATCGAGACCTGGTAAAGTCATTTCTAGAGCTTGATGATATTAGCAGATAATATTTATTACTTTTACTCTCAGTGGGAGTAGGGAGGGATTCAACCGGCTCATCCAAAAGCAATACTCAATCTTAAGAAACAAGTAAAAGGGAAGGGGGTAGTCAAAAATCTCTGTTTTTCACTCATCTTGAAATAATTCTTTAATTTTTCAGGAGATTGTTCTCCCAAACCCAGACCTTTGCACTGATGTTAAAGATGCAAATTCTACATGAGAATCAGAACTAGGCTCAATATTATTACACAGTTTAGGCTACGACTGGAACCTAGCCACAGAGTCAAATACTGAGTAAAGAGCGATTAAAGCTGTGAACAATCTTATCTTGTTCTTGAAAATTTCTGCATAAAATATACAGAAAGGAAAATGTAGTTTACTGGGGAATAGCCTTGTAGAAAGCTTGCTCCTTGCTTAAAATATCGGCTTGAGAAACCCGGTTTGCAATTTGTCATGGGAAACTAGCTAAAACGTAAAAAAAAAAAAAAAAAGAAAAGAAAAAGAATCTGATAAAGCCATAATTCAAAAATAATAAATAAATTATCTTTTTTGCAAAAAGTGGGGGGGGTGATATGCTCTACTTTAATCTGTTAGAACAAAGTTAGAAAGGCCAGTTAACAGCAGACCATAAACAATTTTAATAACAGAACATTTAATTTAACCTTTTTAATCAGTAAGACTATGAAAAGAAACATTTTCTGCATGTACTACAGAGAGGCAATTTATTTCAAATTATAAACATGAGAAAAGGGGCAGTCTCTCATATCACTTGGTATTGGGCCTTCTTTAATCTTCCTCATTAGGTTCATCTCAAAATCTTTTCTGACTCTCAGTTCTGGGCCAGCCAAAATGAATTGATTTTTAAAAACCATTTAAAAAAAAAATCAAATTATATTTGGCAAGATCCTGAATGACTTCTGAATTTCATCTCATGTTAGCTCACAAGCCTGGCCGTAACTGTTTTTAGCTTCCTAACAATTGTAAACACAGGAACTGTCTCAATCAGCATCCCATGAAGGAAACAGTAACCACTCTAGGTTTTAGAAACAGAAAGGGTTTTCATACAAGGAATCAGATGCTTCAAGAATCCACCATAGATAGATGGAGAAGTAAGTTCTCACCTCCAGGAATAAACCCCCGATGTCACAAAACTGACCCACCTCGGGAGCACACTTTCTGTATAATCAGAAAGGTGGGAGTCAGGAATCATCACTGGACAGCCTGAGATCAAGAACACACCTCTGCAGCTGTGATGCAGACAGCAGGAAGCCAGGATAAGAAGCCTTCGCTATCACCCCTCACACAGAATAACTACTAGTAATGCCAAAACAGCATCCTTTCATGACTCTGCTTGCTGGAAGAACTACCAAAGCAGCATGAAAACAGATTTTTGTCTCCCTACCACCTTCCAACACTCACATGAAGGTATCTTACTGGTGGAGACATTTCTATCCTGAACCATAACTGCGAAGGAACCTGGTAAATACACTTGCAGCTCTCTGGCCTCCGCAGCACAGGACCGCACAAGTGTGCCAATCTAGCAGGTCTATCAGAGGAACTAAGGCAGTACCTTCCAATGTTGCTAACAGAGGGACTCATAACGTTTTACTTTATCGACAATCCATTCATAACAGCTGAAGGGAAACTTCTCTCTGAAGTCATTAAGAGATTTCATCAATCTCTAGAGATCTAAGGCAGCACTAATAGACTTTAAATGCACTATCTCACTCCAATTCACCTTTCTCACCCCCATAACCTAACCAGCTCAGTCATAGCCAGGCACAAAGAGTCACTGGGACAACTAAGCCATCATTTAAAGTGAGGGGGAGGGACTTCCCTTGTGGCGCAGTGGCTGAGAATCCACCTGCTGATGAGGGGACGTGGGTTTGATCCCTGGTTCGGGAAGATCCCACATGCCTCGAAGCAACTAAGCCTGTGCGCCACAACTAGTGAGCCCTCGTGCTGCAACTACAGAAGCCCACGCACCTAGAGCCCGTTCTCTGCAACAAGAGAAGCCACCACAATGAGAAGCCTGAGCATTGCAGCAAAGAGTAGTCCCCATTCACTGCAACTAAAGCCCGCATGCAGCAACGAAGACCCAATGAATGCAGCCAATAAATAATTAATTAATTAAAAATACATAAATATTAAAAAAATAAGGGGGGAAATGATCACTTTCATCCAGTCCAAGATCTCTGTTCTCAGAATGGTAATAACCAGGGGGTAATTAACTAACCCTACATTTCATTTCTTTTTACTTTGCCTTGATCCAGAAAGGCTTTAAGGGAGCTATAGCATAGCCTTGGACAGACTGACTAGACTACTGATGAAACGTGCAATGTCGGCCACATGCGGGAGCTCATTTTCATAAAAATAGCCGCAAAGCATTCCTTACACTAAAGTCACAGATGATCCTGACCCCCTGGTCACCATTAACTGCTCCAGGAATTCTTGCTTCGGCCAAAGCAGCCATAGAGGTTTGTAATATCCTTGATGAGAATTCGACAGGACCTGGGGGCTTTCTGTTAGATAGCAATAAATCGAATGAACCAGATATTTTTTGGGGGGATGTTTAAGTTCGAAACACACAGAAGCCCACCTGAAGGGGGTGGGGAAAGTAAGAGACACAGAGAAAAGAATGCCAGCTAAAACTAACACATAGAAGAAAAAGCAGTTGAAAGAGGTAAAGAGAATCAGGTGCCACCTTGGTGGAAGCCACAGAAACAGAGATAAGCTAACACATGAAAATGGTAACTCAGAGACACCCAACCTATGGCTGTATACATGAAAAATCATCTGGCTCTAGCACAGTTGGGCAATTTCGTACTTTTTTGTGATCTTTAATAAACCACATTCTCTAAAGTGATCTCAGCATTTCTTTCCATTGCAATGTCGACGAAGATTCTAACTCGTATACTGCTACTCCCAGAGTAGAGGGAAATGATCTCTCAGGTTTATCCCAGGCGAATAAGCAGCCTCTGTATGCAAATGAAGTCGATGAGGAATTTACTGTTCAACAAGTCCCCATAGAAGTGGCTCATGGGTAGGTAAATCTGTCATTTGGTGGTTTGAGACTTAAGGAAAGTCTTCATCTGTTCCTTAACAGACCAGGTGTTTAAATGGTTCTTCCTGCTATGGGGGTTCACAGAATAAATTCCCCAAATGACAGAAATGAAACGTGGTCCAACACCTAAGCAGACAGTGGGTGATCTGATAAGGGCGATACCTTAATCACAGCAAATCTCATCTGACTTACAAGGTAAATTAATAAGTACAAAGAAGTTCCTACAAGCATAGAGAATGCTAGGGGCTGAACTGTGTTTCTTTGGCCTTTAGCAAACTCCTGGGCAAATCCTCTTGATTGCCTTGTGTGGTTCCCTGGTTTTACAGCCTGTATGTCTAGAAGGAATGAATAGAAACCGCATCTCCCAATTCTTTGGTCTTCTCTTCAGACACCCAGTTAGTCATCCATAAGTCACTACTTCTAGCAATTCCCAGGGATAGGTGTTGGCGATATAGCATGCATCTACCAGTTGGGAAAGATTGCAAAAAATTTTGTCATTGTAACTATGATAAGTGCTATAAAGGAGAAGCACAGAAGCTGTGCAAATGACTAACAGGAAATGTCTTGGGAGTCATCAAAGGCTTTCTAACCTAAGGGTTTGTTTTCTGAAGTAGAACTAGCTCAGCCAAAAGGGAGCAGAAGAGCATTCTAGGTAGAAAACAGCAGAGGCTAAGACCTTGAAGCAGAAGAGGTAAAGCAGACAGGATGAACTAGTCAGGATACTGCAGCCAGAAGACAAAGAGAAAGGCCAAGAGGGCAAAAATACATGTGCCGAAAGCAAGGACCAGGACCAGTCCTTGAAGCCACACTGAAGATTTGTGTTTATTTTCTATTCTGGGTGAGGAATATTTGACCTACTATTTGGATCCAGTGGAAATTTTGCCATTGATGTTTTGATTCGGTAATTATGAATATGCCATCTAACCCAAATAATACAAGATAAATTCATGTTTATCTAAAAACATTCTTCTTAGTAATTAGATCAATTTAATCCTTGACAAATTACCATACAGAAGATTTTAATTGATTCTGATCCTTTCCATTTCTTTTTTAATTTACTAAAATTATGATCAATTTTTTATTATAAACTTTCCATGGAAACATTCATCTGTAGTCTTATCCTAGTTAAAAGATATCCAAGTTATCTTCCATGGTCCTTATCAAGACTTGATACCTGAATCATTTTCATTAAAATTTCGTCGAGTGTCTTCCTTAATCCCTTTCATTTTTGGTGGTGGTGGTGGTGGTGGTGATGATGATGTTTATAAGCAGTGCGCTCTTTGAGTTTAGATGAATGAGTTTTTACTGATTTCTTAACTAATCCATGAGAAAATCTTGTGTTGTCCCTGCACCACTGATCTCTTGTAACGTTTCCCAACGGTTGGTTCACATACCTTTTGCGTTGAAGTGGCAAAAGTATTTTGAATAATTATGTATTTTAAGTGCTCATTAGAAAAAGTTATAATACACTTGACACGTAATTATTCCTTAAGGTACGCTAAATCTGTCCCAAGTTAAGGAAAATAAGTCATCTGCAGGCGTACGATCAAAGAACAAAAGACAAGTCAAACGTTCTGCTCACGTCTTCCGTATCTTCTACAAGGAGAGTGGATTACTTTCACTGTGTGAAATTATTCTTCCAAGTATTCTACTACCATTCAGTCGTTTTGAAATCAGTCATGTGCTGATGTGGGTTGACACAGAGGTCAGGTTTCAAAGGATTCCCGGAGAGTTAACAAGGATTTGCATTTCCAAGAAAAAGCAGGAAAGAGGAACGTAGTTGGTTAACAACAGGCATTTTGCAGTCAATCTGATCTGGGCAGGAATCCTAGCTTTAACACTACTAGCGCTTTGATGTTGTCAAATTCCCCTTCTACCAAATGGAAATAAGAATTAACTCGCGTAAGATCGACCATCAGCTAAGATACCGCACATAAAGCAAATCACAGACCCTGGCACATAGGAACACTCAGTATACAGTTATCCTTACAGATTTTAATTATCACCTTCAAATCCCCAGAGCTGCTACAGCATCCAAATTAGAGGACACGCTCAACAATAGATTTGGGGGATGAAGGCAGGTGCTCTACCTCGGGGGAAAATAAGGGGGGGGGGGCAACTCGCACCTGCCCTGATGTTGTGGGAGGGTCTGGAAGATTACAAGCAAGGTGTTCTTGGAAGGCGTGGCTTCCAGGTCAGAACCGGCAAAACTCAAACGGCCGGAGCACGCAGTACAGGTCAAAGCAACATTCGGGGGCGAGCCACAACGCCCCGGCTGGCTCCGCGTGCGTCGACCGGAAGACAGTAGGCCGGCCCTGCGACCCGCCCGATTGATCGACAACATCGAGGATCGTCAATTCAGTTCTGGCTGCGCGAACTTCTCCTTCTCGCGAGGCTTCAGACCTGAGGGCTGGGGAAGGGGAGGGCCCGGCTGGAGAGAGAGGAGGAGCGTGAGGTCGCCGCACGTTGCGTTCCCAGGATGCTGTGCGCCCCCCGCGCTTCCTCCGGTGTCTTCTGAGCGGGCGCGTGAATCGCTCCTTGTAGACTGGCTATGGCGCTGCACGTCCCCAAGGCCCCGGGCTTTGCCCAGATGCTCAAGGAGGGAGCGAAGGTAAGGAAAGGAGAAAGGGGGAGTGAGGCGGGAGAGTCGGCGTAGGGCCGCGGCGGCCGCAGCGAAAGAGAAGGGCCTGCTGACGGGCGGGGCGTGCTCCCCCAACACAGCGGTCGGAGGGGGAGAAGATTCCAGAAAGGGAGGTGTTTTCGGAAGGGTTTGGCTGCGGAGGCCTGCGGGCATTTTTGGTTCTTTACGGACTCTGGGGAGGGTCGAGCGGGCAGAGACGGCGAGTGGGGGACCAGCCGCAGGCACCGCGTCCTGTATTTTGTAGTCGGGCAGGTGTGAGGCCGCTCCTGCTCTTTTTCTGCATCCGTAAGATGGGGGTGATGAGGCTCTTCTTTAGAGGGTGGGATAACGTAGGTGAAATTGCTTTGGGAACTGCCAGGTCGATTGACACAGTTCAAGGAGTGGGTGGTCCGGTTAGGAGAGCGACAAGGGCCAATCTGGGTAACTTTCTTCCAAATGAGAAACAGCGGGCTCCCCATTTAGTTGGCAGAAGCAGTGCGTTATAGCAGGATAGACATTGGTTACAATCCGAATGGATTCTGGTCCTAGCCTAGGTTATCTAGCTTAATGTAGAACTTATCCCTGTGGGTCTTGCTTTTCTCATCTTTAAATTGAGGAGATTGGACGATAAGAGTTCTACCCAAGATCGCAGTTGTAGCCCACAAGATGAGTGACACCCTGGCCTAAATAAAACGGTTTTATGGCGAGATCTCGGACGTAATTTCAAAAGCTTGGTTTTTTAAAAATATTTTAAAGCACTACTGCTAAACGTGTCTCTTGTGTTCAGACAGTAGTGTTCCTTTATTTGTCCCCCAGGTTTTCTGTGCTTAGTTAAAGGAATATAGACAGTGTGGTTCCATTTATGGCAACAGTTTTAGGGAACTAGGTTTTTGTTGGAAGAAGGCACTTTTGGGATAATGTGAGTATAGTAGATATCGAGGTATACCGTAAATATTGGTGAGCTTTGCTGAAAATGACATTGACTGCTCACTTTTTTAAAAGACCGAAAAATGTCCATACTTTTTATATTTCTGAGGCAGAAATAATAAATGACCAACTAAATAAAAAGGATAATTTCAAATAATGATAGAGGATAAAGAAATCTGGCTTCTAAAAAAATTTAAAAAAGGAATGGTTGGGATAGAACAATTAAATAAGATGCTCAGGAGAGAACTCTCAGCTCCGTGCTTAGTGACCAAGATTAGAAGCAGAAGTGTTCCAGGATGAGGGACCACTAAGTACAAAGACCCTGAGGTTGGAATGAATTTGACCTGTTAAAAGAAAACAACAAGAAAGGTTTGGGGCTGAAACTTACCAACAGAGGCCGGGAATGGTAAGAGATGAATTTAGAAGAGTTGTAGGCAAGGGTTAGAATGTGTAGGGCCTTGTAACCCTGACAGGGGCTTTACATTTTATCCTAAGAGTGATGGGAAGTCATTAAAGGGTTTGATAGGATCTGATTTATGATCAGAGATGACTGTTCCTCAGAGAATGGAGGTGGGGGGCAAACAAGAGTGCAAGACAGGAGGTCTTTAGAACAGTATTGTCTGTCTGCTGTGATGGAAATGTCTATATCAGCACTATCCAGTATGGTACTCACTAGTCACAAATAGCTACTGGGCACTTGAACTGTGCCTAGTGTAATTGAGGGACTGAATTTTTAACTAATTACTTAAAATTTAAGTAGCCGTTTGTGGCAAGTGGCTACTCTGTCAGTCAAGGCAGCTCTAGAAAAAATTTTTTGTTCACATGAGCAATAGGCTCTTGAAATTTATCTGAGACCACAAGTAAATCCCCAAGTCTGAAAGAAGTCCAGTGTAGAACTTGAGCATTTTAGTGCTGTGAGCAGTTCAGCAGTTTTCAACATGTGCACTTTGGAATTATATTGCAGTTCAAACAACCATTCAGAATCTATATGCTTTACTTCCTAGAACTTTTGAGGCAGATACGTTAATTCCCAATGAACCTGGCTTTACAATGCTCAGGTTTTAACACAATAATTATTCATACCACATTTCAGCTTTTAGAAAGTCTTGATAAGCTCTGAAAAGGTATTTTTATCTACAGTAGCTCATTTGCTTTCTCTGATTAATCTTAGCACTCTTCCCTGCACTTTTCACTACATTTTTTTGAAATTGTAGGCTTAATGTTTTGATGTGTAAATAGGTACCTGTGGTCCCTAAAAATGCTTTATTCATTCAACTAATGGGCAAATCTGTGGCTCATTTGTGAATACCAAGCAACCTGCTTTACATACATAAATGTTGCTTGATAGTCTCAACCATCGTCTGAGACAGGTACTATTATTATATTACCCCCTTTTACAAATGAAGAAATTACTGAGATTCACTCTCCTGCCTAATCAGAAGTTTTCTTTTACAGCATTTTTCGGGATTAGAAGAGGCTGTGTACAGGAACATACAGGCTTGCAAGGAGCTTGCCCAAACAACGCGTACAGCATATGGACCAAATGGTAATTTCTAAATTCATGTTTTAAAGGAGACAGTACTGTAATAGAATTTTGTATACTAGCTCTTTCAAACTTGTTCTGAGGATGTTAAATGTAAATTGAGAGTATTAGCCATAATATAGTGTGGTGTTGAAAATTATTTCATAGTTCAGTGACACCAGTATAGTGTTTCTAGTCTTTAATCAGCAATTCACATCTTTTTAGAAAAGTTGGAATCCAAATGTTATGTTTTGTCCTATTGAGAAGATAGAAAAGCTATAGTGCTTTCACCATTGAGGTAGTACCTAGTGTTGATTGTTACAGATGTGGAACAGTTCTTTTACATAAAGAGACATTATAATTTAAGGGAGAAAAGTTCTCTTTTGCCTCCTACCATCAACTGAATTAATTGATACAGATTTATGGAATAAGCAAAAAAGTAAATGTATTTTAAGTAGATTAGTCTTTGTATGTGTTAATATAATTTGTATTGATTGAACAAAAATGTGACAAAATTGGCATCCTACCTAGTGAACATGATAGGAGATTAAAAAGGGAAGAAATAATACAGGTGTACAGTCAGGGAAAGCCGTAGGGCTATAAGATAACTTTAAAAAACAGTTAATATGTTTTGAGTTCTTACAAAGTTATTTTAAGGAATGGATACAAATTTATATTTCTTGACTAGATTTTCCTCGGTATTTGGAGAAGGGTTTGAGTAATGATGGATTTTTTTCTTTAATTATTATTTTTAAGGAATGAACAAAATGGTTATCAACCACCTGGAGAAGTTGTTTGTGACAAATGATGCAGCAACTATTTTAAGAGAGCTAGAAGTAAGTTATTTCCTTTAAAAAGCCAAGAAATGTTTTGGTGACATCAAAAATTCAGTATATTTTAACATAGAAGAACCTTTATTTCAGACTGGATAATAGGGATTTTTTTATTCCCAACTTGAAAATTCATTATACAGATTTTCCTAATGATAAAGAGTCCTCTTTATGTTTAACATCTTAGCAAGTCACATTTTTAAATCCTAAATTATAAATTTATGGAATGTTTGGTTGTGATAAAAAATATATATTTGCTCATAATCCTATCAAATTGAATATGTTGTTCTATAGGTGTGACACTAAAGTGAATTATTCTGTGATGTAAAAACAGCTGATACTTAAAAATAGTGGATTGGTTTTTTCTAATTGTCTTTGTGAAAATAAAACAGGTTGTGGAACTTTGCTTTGTTCATTTGCAGTTTTGATGTTATAGAGTCTGTAGAATAGATACTGCCAGCAGGGTTATGATAGTGGCACCTGAACAACCATAGAGAACCATTCCTCAGTGAGCTGCTAATTGCAGGATATGTTCAATCTCAGAATTTTTCTGAACTTAGTTATTAAAGCACCAGAACTTAATGCTTTTAGACAGAACGCCATAGAGAAGTTAACATTTCTCCAACTTCTTAAATAACAATATAGTCTTAAAGTAAAATTTTGAACAAAACAAATTTAATTCCATGAGATACTTGTGGAGGGACTTGTCATTGTGAATGTTAGTGTTGTACTCTGTGATGTTCTCAGGAGTTATTCAGGTATGATGGGGATACTGTCTTCATAGTGTCAGCTTTTTAGTTTTCTCAGTGCTGTCTTTACTCCCAGTTTATTTCTTTAAAAGCATCTAAATCCTAAGGAAAGATCATTTAAAATTCTGATACACTTTTTTTAAGAAATATTTTATATCCTCCCTTTTTTAAACCGTAATTGATAATCCTTTACAATAAGAATATACATAAAAATTGAGACAATGAAGTTAAATGACATCTATTTTAGCACTTGGGAAGCCTTTTTTAAAAAGTGCCTTAGGTATAGTGGTTGGAATTACTTTGTTTTTTAATTTAGTAAACATATAATAAAGTTATGAACCTTATGTATGCAGATGTACATACTAGATGACAGCCCATTAAAAGAAAGTGCCCTGTGAAGTCATTTTCATTTATGGTGATGCATTTGTGCTGATAGGCCTAGGAGGACTTGGATCGTGTTCTTGTGACCACTCTATAAGTAGTATGTAGCACTGTGATCAAGTGAGTTACCTGGCCCATAGGGAGATTGGAATCTATTAATTTAAGAAGAAATGGAGGGCTTCCTAGGTGGTGCAGTGGTTAAGAATCCGCCTGCCAATGCAGGGGACATGGGTTCGATCCCTGCTCCAGGAAGATCCCACATGCCGTGGAGCAGCTAAGCCCATGTGCCACAACTGTTGAGCGGGAGCTTTAGAGCCCATGAGCCACAACTATTGAGCCCATGTGCTGCAACTACTGAAGCCCACGCGTCTAGAGCGCGTGCTCTGCAACAAGAGAAGCCATGGCAATGAGGAGCCTGCGCACAACGAAGAATAGCCCCCACTCACCGCAACTAAAATGAAAGCCCACGCACAGCAAAAAAAGACCCAACACAGCCAATAAAATAAATTAATTAATTAATTAAAAAAAAGAAATGGAAATGAATAATTTTATTTTGCTTTAAGGATCAAAAGTTTTAGCTTGATATTTAAATTCAAACCCCTTCTATCAGGTACAACATCCTGCTGCAAAAATGATTGTAATGGCCTCTCACATGCAAGAACAGGAGGTTGGAGATGGCACAAACTTTGTTCTGGTTTTTGCTGGAGCTCTTCTGGAATTAGCTGAAGAGCTTCTGAGACTTGGCCTATCAGTTTCAGAGGTGAGTGTTCATTTTATAATCGACTCCTGTTTC
Organism: Hippopotamus amphibius kiboko; assembly: GCF_030028045.1. Lineage (NCBI taxonomy): Eukaryota > Metazoa > Chordata > Mammalia > Artiodactyla > Hippopotamidae > Hippopotamus > Hippopotamus amphibius. Next base: position 101,886,408 of record NC_080195.1, on the reverse strand, counting down.
ATATTTGTTTATGTATATATATCTGCTGTTTCAAACTAAAAGAAAAGTCATTAGTAATAGCTAATTTTGAGCAGTTTTCTCTGTGCCAGGCATTGTAGTGCATGTGCTTCACATGCAGTATCTCATTCTATCCTTACAAGAACCCCATGAGTGAGACCTATTAAAAGTAATCCTGTTTTGTTTAGGTAAGGGAAGTTAGCCTTAAGTTAGAAAAACCTCGCTCAAGTAGCTAGTAATGGCAGTTAGGATTCAAATTTGGGCCGTCACCAAAGCCTGCCCTCTTCAGGAGCCTACTGGCTCTGCCGTGAATGTTATTCTGGAAGTGTGTGTTGTCTTTTTCTATTGAAAATAAATATCTGTACTCATTGGGTTACCAAAATAAGCTGCTTTAAGTCATGTCAAAATTATGTCTTTTGAAGAAACATTTTTGCCCTTTACATTTAAGGTCATAGAAGGTTATGAAATAGCCTGCAAAAAAGCCCATGAGATTCTTCCTGACTTGGTATGTTGTTCTGCAAAAAATCTTCGGGATGTTGATGAAGTGTCATCTCTACTTCATACCTCCGTAATGAGTAAACAATATGGTAATGAAGTGTTTCTGGCCAAGCTTATTGCTCAGGCATGTGGTGAGTAAATATCAGTAAATGAAAAGATCCAAAATTAAAATATATTAACGTGAGTAAGATATTTTCTCTGTTGTCCCAATATATCTTTTGATATGTCTTGTTTTCTTAACAGTATCTATTTTTCCTGACTCTGGCCATTTCAATGTTGATAACATCAGAGTTTGTAAGATTCTGGTAAGTTTAGAAAATGCATTAATGTTACCTAGATAGGTCAAAATTTTTTTTTTGCAAAAAAAAAATTTCTGTTAATCCAAATTTTACCTTGGTTTTAGGAACTTAGGACTTCCTGCCTTCGTTGTAACATTTTGATATTGCTAGATTGTAATGTTACTACTTATTAAATTTAAAAGGATATCAACTTATTGTCATTTTTCCATGACAGCTGGAAGGTTGAGAATAGTACATAAATGAAATATTAATTATTTGAAATCTTGATATATAATGTTAATATCTAAAGAGTGTGTATTTGATAAAAACGATTGTGCTTGATACAATAAAACCTGTAACTGTAGTGGTTTTACACATTGACATGTGATTGTTAATGTAGTTGAGTTCAGCTTACATAAGTACCTGTGTTAGCTGTAAGTGTATGTGTGTGTTAACATACATGCTGTGTGTTTTCTGACATCTATGCACTGCCTCCCCTTCCAGGTTACATGGTAAGCTTGTGAAATGAGAAACTTGGCTTTGATCCCTATTCTGCCTGGTACATTGGTACAGTGTCAGTGAATGGCTTAGAGTAGTTGTTCTTTGATTCTTCCCAGTACACTGAAGGACCCCCGTCCGTAACAGTGGCTCATTCCCACAGTGAGGCCTGCATTGAGCAGACTGGTGTGCTTTATGTCCACCACCCTGCTCATCCCCAGGAGTCACTGCCTTGGTGTATTCCATTATTTAGAAGGGAATGCGGTTGGTGCATGCAGAATCAACAAATTAGCCCTCATGTCATTTTCATGAAATCACTGGTGATTTTGGTATTCAATTCTTTAGGGCTCTGGTGTCCATTCCTCTTCAGTATTGCATGGCATGGTTTTTAAGAAGGAAACTGAAGGTGATGTAACATCTGTCAAAGATGCAAAAATAGCAGTGTACTCTTGTCCTTTTGATGGCATGATAACAGAAACTAAGGTATGTAGATTTCAGAACCTTAAAGGTAAAAATTTGTGGTTATCCTTTCAGATAGTTTTAATGATTCTAAAATTTTGAGGTAGAGTTTGTTCTTAATCCAGTGAATACTGCATAATTATTGAAAATTGCAGGGTCACGTGTATTTTTTAATCAGACTTATATTTGAATATCTAATTCAAATGCTAAATACAAAACTTGAAACATTAGATGGTGACAGTATTGTTTATATTCTAATAACAGCGTTAGACTTCTGGTAGAACTTACACATTCAGCAAGTTAAATGTGCATTGAAGAAAATGAGTATTTGTGTGCTGTTCATTAAAATTTTTTTTAGTAACGCTGAAATTCTGTAGCATGCTGAAAATATGCAAATGTAATTTGAAATTAATAACAGTTGTAATTTGAAGTTTGTTTTTAAAAATACATGTTAAGAAGTTTGAACTATATGTTTATAGGTCACTGTTGATTTCATCCCTAGAATTCTTGAAATCTGAGTTATTGATGGTTTTTGAAGTTTCACCGGTTGTGGGTGGGCCGGGGCTGGTCATTTAGTCCACATTTTAGAAAAAGTTTGAGAACCACAACATTGTTTTGGTTGACATTCATCAGAAGACAGATGTCAGGACACCTGCCTAACATATCTAAAAGTACAGTATTTCTCCAGTTTTTCCACCAAAGTGCCTGTCAAAGAGCAAATGCATCAGTGTTGGGAGGGAAGTTGGTCTAGGAGCAAGCTGAATTTCTGTTAATTTCATACAAATTTTGTGTTCTGCTTCATAATATGTGCATGTTTATCTTCATATTTCCTCCCAAATATTTAAATTATTTCTTCAATAAAATGTTATTCTGTGACTTTGAACACCAAAGTGGTAAAGTGATTTTAAAGAAAATCCTTACTTATTTTGCCAGGGAACGGTATTGATAAAGACTGCTGAAGAATTGATGAATTTTAGTAAGGGAGAAGAAAATCTCATGGATGCACAAGTCAAAGCTATTGCTGATACTGGTGCAAATGTCGTGGTGGCAGGTGGCAAAGTGGCAGACATGGCTCTTCATTATGCAAACAAGTACAATATCATGTTGGTGAGGTAAGAGGGGACTACATTCTGTTAACCTGGATTGTAAATGGCTTTGAGTGGTGAAACACTGAACAAATAAATTCCAACACCCATGAAGACTGTTAAAAGGGGGAAAGTATGAGGTATTAGATCACATAGGGAGAGAACTTAACTTGATCTAGGGGAACAGGCAACACCTTTGAGAAAATAGCTTTAGGCTGAGAGCTGAAGGACCAGTCAACAGATGTTAATTGAGAAGAAAAAGCATTCCAGGCAAGAGGAAGAGCTTAAGAGACCAGACACAAACCTGGTGCACAGTCAGCTAGAGTGTGGGGTCAGGAACATAACTTTAAATCCATGAACACATTTATGGGTTACACTAGACAACTCACCTACTCATTCCCACCTCTCCTAGCACTCAATATAATGTGCAGAGCAAATCACTGTTCTCCTTCTCACAGTACATGCAGTTGCCCAAAGTAAAGCAAAAGTTATCTATATACCAGGGCTTCCTTAGTGTTTTAGAATTATGAACCCTTGACATCCTAAGGAGACTTGAACACCCCTAATTCTAAATAATGCCATAAACACCTGTGACTGGATTGCACAGTGCAATCCAGACCTATTCTGAGCTTGAACCTTCAGGGTCAAAAGGTGACTTGAGGCCCAGTGTATAGTTTCCTGTTTTAATCTCTTGTGTTTTACATGGTATCTAATGGAATTAAAACTTCTATTAAGGTCTGTTTTGTTTTTTTAAAGGCTGAACTCAAAATGGGATCTCAGGAGATTATGTAAAACAGTTGGTGCTACAACTCTTCCTAGATTGGTAGGTATTTTGGACAGTATTAAAAGATAGTTGAACCTGTTTGAATTATTCTTATTACAAGAGTCATTTTCTCACAGACTCCTCCTGTCCTTGAAGAAATGGGACATTGTGACAGTGTTTACCTGTCAGAGGTTGGAGATACGCAGGTGGTGGTTTTTAAGCATGGTAAGTAGTAGTGATAAAGTATATGTATATGAAGTATGGGGAGTTCATTTTCTGTTACTAATCCCCAAATATATTTAATTTATTGACAGAAAAGGAAGATGGTGCCATTTCTACCATAGTGCTTCGAGGCTCTACAGACAATCTGATGGATGATATAGAGAGGGCAGTAGATGATGGTGTTAATACTTTCAAAGTTCTCACAAGGGTCAGTATTAGCATTCATCTTAATTTAATAATTGGTAAGTCCTCAGAATCACAATTGGCAGACTCCTGAGTATTCTGAGAACTTCAAAATGAAAAATTGAATGGCTTGTGTAAAGCAAAAGCACCTTTTTCCTTAAGATTCCACTTAAGTATTTGTTGTTGATGAATTTTCTAAAATGAAATATGAAAAGGAAATAGCAAATCAAAACTTTTTTTTTTTTTAACTGTTTTAAAGAGATAGTTTATGGTGGTTTTCAATTATGTACCTTCAGTTGCTTCAGCACTATTCTTACTGCTGTATCTTTGGAAATACAGATAACTGCATAGTGATGTTCCCGCTCCTAACTTTGGTCCTTCTTTTTCATGTACCAGACACTATGGTGCAGTAAGATAATTTATCCAAATCACTCCATTTTTAAGACATTTATAATTGGAATTGGAATTTTATAAATTGAATCTGATTAAAACCTTTAGTCTGGTGGAGTACTGGAATCTGAAAAGAGTTCGAAAACTGGAAATTGCTTCTTGGTGACTTCTGCTTTTTTTTTTTAAACTACATATTAGGATAAACGTCTTGTACCCGGAGGTGGAGCAACAGAAATTGAGTTAGCCAAACAGATCACATCATATGGAGAGGTATATGGCTTTCTGTGTACAAACTAACTTTCTTATCGTTTGAATAAAATTGAGTAATGAGCACATTCTTGTTTTAGACATGCCCTGGACTTGAACAGTATGCCATTAAGAAGTTTGCTGAGGCATTTGAAGCTATTCCCCGGGCACTGGCGGAAAACTCTGGAGTTAAGGCCAATGAAGTAATCTCTAAACTTTATGCAGTACATCAAGAAGGAAATAAAAATGTTGGATTAGATATTGAGGTATTTGAAAAAAACACTATGAACTTGTTTTATTTTATGAATGCACAACCTAAAGATAGATGTGTTAAGTTTAAAAGGAAAATCAGAAAATGTTCTGATTTGTGAGCAAATGATTTTTCATAAGTTAGCTTTTTCATAGTTTGATAGAGGAGAATTTAGTATTCCTTCTGTTTTATTAAAATTAGTTTTATAGTGTAGATGGGATAGTACTTTTGCCTAGCTACTTATTCTAGTTTTATTTAAGTAGCCATGTTTCTATTATTGAGTATACATATTTTCACACAAACATTTAAAGTGAAAGAATAAAAATAGTTTTGTGTTGACAGGCTGAAGTTCCTGCTGTAAAGGACATGTTGGAAGCTGGTGTTCTAGATACTTACCTGGGAAAGTACTGGGCTATCAAACTGGCTACTAATGCTGCTGTCACTGTACTTAGAGTGGATCAGGTGAGTGAGAAGTGGAATTTTGATCTTTAAAAATACTAATTTTTATATAGTTTGAAGTATATTTTCATATAACTAGAACATAGCACAGTTCTCATTCTATTCAAAGTACTGACCCCCCCCAAAAAAAAGTGTTTTAAATTTTTTATATTATAGTTTTATTGTATCCAGTGTATTTCAGCTAATTTAAAATAAAGATTTTTCCAGTGAAAGAATCCTTTGCCATTTGGGAACTGGAATGAATAAAATAAATCTGATTTAGATTCAGTTTTCAAGACTTTTTAGCCTAAGAACCCCTTTGTACAAGTAATGTAGAGAGGAAGTTGAATATGGAAGGGCCATAAAGCCCTGAGGCAGACATTGCAGACTGCAGTATTCCCTCCCTTATTTGCAGTTTTGCTTTCTGTGGTTTACCCACAAGTCACCTGCAAACCCAGAATGTGGGAAATCCCAGAAGTAATTCTTAAATTTTGAATTGCGTGCCATTATAAGTAGCGTGATGAAGTCTCATGCTGTCCTGCTCCAGAATGTGAATCATCCCTTTGTCCAGCATTTCCACGCTGTGTACACTGTTAGCCATTTCAGCATATTTTACTTACTGGTCCCAAAGTGCAAGAGTACTGATGTTGCCAATTTGGATATTCTCTTACTGTGCCTAATTTATAAATTATCATAGATCCATATGTATGGGGAAAAGCATAGATATTGGGTTCATTACTATGCTCAATTTCAGGCATCCACTGAGGTTCTTGGAAGGCATCTAAGAGAATGCTGCTGTACCTTCAAGGAAATGTAGAGATGATAGGACCTGGTGTTTAAATTTTTTCTTCTATGACAGGTTATATCTTGGGGTAGTAAGATATTAAGGTGTTAAAAATCATAGTATTTCTGCCAATATTTTTGAGGGATTATGGCAAAGAAGGAAAGTGTTAAAAAGACTATTTTAGATTCGGAGATAAACCAGAATTCACAATTTTTCAAAAAGGCATTTTCTAAACTTAATGAAATTTATTTTCCTGCAAAATTCTAGAAGTGATTATTAACCAATGAGTAATTTTTAAATACTGAGTAGAAATTTTTAATTGCTAGGGGCACAGTATAAATCCATTAAATGAAAATCATGCCAAAATAATCTTGGGAGAAGCAAGTTTTAGGTAGAAATGGAAAGGAAATTAGATTAGACAAATTGGTTGTAATTACAGCAAAACAAATTTCATTTCGGTAAAGGAAGAGCTTTTTCCTAGGTAAGATGACCAAAAATGGAACTGAAGCTCGTTTCAACACATTGAAAATAATCAAAGACTAGATATCCATGTACTGGATTTATTAATAGTGTATTTTTATATCAGTGCCTCAACTAGTTTTTTAGTGGAAGAATATGTTTTGTTTTAAACAAAGATAATGGGAGCCTTAAGGAAATGTTTGCTCTGTAAGTTAACATGGCTAATAAAAAGGAGGACCAAAAGTAGAAGGGGACAGGAGAAGCTAAGTAGACTGAAGCAGGAGGTAAGCAGAAATTCTAATAGTGGAAGTTCCTAAGGAACTTGTTGAGTGTCAGTATCCAAGCAAGACAGTAATGTTAATAACACAAGTGCCTTGCTGACACAGGTACTCCTGAATTTTGGTTTTAAACTGGGAAGGCTGTGTTTTGTTGTACCCTAGAGGAGAATATTCAGTGTCATGTGCCCTTAGAACTCTGCACATAGAATATTTATCTGAAGAACCCATCCAACTGTATAACGAACTTGTCCTCTTCAATATAGTTGTACCTAATTTTGCATAGTATGTATTCTGGAAAAGGACTTGTAAATCAAGTTTTAAGCACTGGATAATGTAGTAGGGCTGGGTTAATCTTTGTTCAGTTGTTTATTTCACTAGTTCTCAAATTGTCCCCTAAGCAGTAGCATCAGCGAAGAACTTATCAAAAATACAAATTCCCAGACCCAGAGTCACAAATTCTGTAAAGAGGCCCATCACTCTGTTTTAAATAAGCCCTTCAGGTGATTATGATGCCCACTAAAGTTTGAGAACTGTTTTTAGGTACCTTTTTCTTAATCAAACTATACTTAAGATCTAAAATTATACTTATTGCCTTTAATTCAATCTGAATTTATCCTCAGTTGGTAAAATATTACTCCAAGAATTCCAGGTTAGGTTTCTTTATGAAAGCAGCTTCTGGAAGGGGGTGGGAAATCTATTGAAGGTGGTAGTGAAGATATTTTATGGTTTGTGTTGCATGAGGCTCAAGCCAAACCCCTTGATGTTGTACAGAAAGAGCTCATAAATTTGGAAAGCCATGAATACTGTATCCACTTTTGAGATTTAGAATGTATATCAGAGTTTTAGAATTCTACTCTGAGGAAAGCCAAATGACTAACGTCTCCCAAATTTATTTGAGCCCCAAACTGCCAACACCCCCCCCCCCTTTGTTTGGCCCAAACAGAAATCCTTTAAAAATGGTAGGTGGTTATACTCAGACAATGCTGGATTAGTGCATTCTAGATAAATGAGGCTTCTGGCATGTAAGTTTCCAGGCAACTAGGTGCTTGGATCTTTTTATGAACACACACTTCCTGTACTTGAATGTCTGTCATTTACAGCTACTAGAAAATGTCATTGTTGAATTTAATGTATATATTTTATGTATTGACCACTTTAGATTATAATGGCAAAACTGGCAGGTGGACCTAAAGCTCCTAAGCCACAAGAAAATTGGGATAAAGATGTTTGGCAAGACGAATCTCATATATAAATAGCAAATCAGGTGCCGAACTGATTTACGCTAGTGGTGCATGCAGATATTTTTCACATTCTGAGCATTGGGTTGTTGAAGTGCATGTCTTAGAATGCCCCTTGCTAATGTGTGTGAATTTTGTTGCTGTTAATGTCCACAAAAACGGGAAACTCACCTGCCGGACAATAAACAGTATGCTGGTGTTTGATATGCAGTGTAATAACATTGCTCACTGACGATGCTTGCTTAATAATGAAGCAAGGTAGTAATAGAAAAATATTCTTCCTGTTCATTCTGAAGCTTGACTTTATAAGTATATGCTCTTGTGGGTTTTGTTTTTCAGATCATCATGGCAAAACCAGCTGGTGGGCCCAAGCCTCCAAGTGGGAGGAAAGACTGGGATGATGACCAGAATGACTGACAGGCCTAGTTTCTGCTGTAGGTGAAGGCTGTGTTTGTAGTAGTGCTCTAGGGACTGCCTGATGTTTCCACATTCTCCTTAAATTAAGCAGTGTTTGTATCTTGTATCCTCGGCTGGATGACACAATAAACGTGTTGTTACTATCAAAGCCTCTTTCTCTGAGGACCACTGTTCTTGGATCTGGATGACCTGTTTTGTCTCAATCTTGTTAATGAAATGAGCTGTGGCACTTAAGGCAAGTCGCCTAAGTTATTAGGGGTCTGTTTGCAGTATAGATCTGGCCTGCTGTCTGTTTTTGTACATAAGTTTTATTGGAACACAGCCATGATCATGTTTTTACATACTGTCTGTGGCTGCTTCCTACAAGGGAGTGGCAGAGTTGAACAGTTGTGATAGAGACCAAATGGCCTGCGAGGCCTAAGACACTTACTACGTGTAGGAAGTGCTCTGTAGGGAGTCTGTCAGTTCCCAGACTAGATTCTGAGTATTTTTTCACAGCTCTGCAAATCCCTAAAACCAAGGTGACTTGTTTTGGTAGCACTGAATGATGTGTTAAATGGCTAATTTAAAATACATATATTCTGGTAGCAAAGAACAAAGATACTTGTGATGCAACTGTAAACATGCCTCCTGACATATAAATAAAGCAAGTCAATTTTTATACAGTGGAGTTTTGGAAAAAAGCAAAGACCAGGCTTCCTTAGTGGCACAGTGTTAAGAATCCACCTGCTAATGCAGGGGACACGCGTTCAATCCCTGGTCTAGAAAGATCCCACATGCCGCAGAGCAACTAAGCCTTGGCACCACAACTACTGAGCCTGCGCTCTAGAGCCTGTGTGCCACAGCTATTGAAGCCTGTGCACCTAGAGCCCGTGCTCTGCAACAAGAGAAGACACAGCAATGAGAAGCCTGAGCACCGCAACGAGAGAGTAGCCCCTCCTCGCCGCAACTAGAGAAAGCCTGGGCACAGCAAGGAAGACCAAACACAGCCAATAAATAAGTAAATAAATTTATAAAAAGAAAAAAGCAAAGACCATTGTAAAAAGTTTATTTACTAGATGTTCTGGTTATAGATGGTCTTTGAAATTTTATATTGTTTTTGGTATTTCAAAGGAATTTGGAATACCAGAATTATGGCTGGCTAGGTCTCAGATAAACTCATCAAAGAAATCCTAATAGAGAACCTTACAGGAAGTTGAGACAGGTTTGGTATTCTTAAGGCTCTTAGGGTTGTATGCAACTTAGAAACAGTGACTAGCTTGCGTAAAAAGGGAATTTATTAGGACAATTCACAGGCTTTGTGGCCAGAGACTAGCATTAAGGCGGTTCCAATGAATGTCTTCCTTGGGTCAATTAACAACTGCACAGAAAGTGCAGAGTTCAGCCTACACCCCAGCTTATGCACACTGCATGGCATCAGAAGAGTTACATGTATATGTTACTGCCAAGGTCAAATACCTATGCTTATAAAATTAACACTTTTTTAACTAACACACTTTAAGTTTCATTAGCCAGTCTGAAACTAACGTTTTCTACTAGTGTGTGTCAGTACAACTTAAAATCTAAGTAAGAAAACAAGTTTCAGGGGTAATTCATTTTATTGATGTGTTGCAAACCACCACCCAGACATTAATTAAGCATAGAGGACTTAAGTTAATTCAGAATCCTTTCCAGAAACGAAGCAGGAATAAAAACCACTGTGATAATACAAAACCACTGTAAATGTTTAGGTATTTTCCCATCAGTATTTCAATAAACATGATTTCTTCTGGCATGTATTTACTTTTAAGTGAACATGATTTACAGTTAGTCTTTACTTTTTTTTATTATTACAGCCATTATAAAAGCCATAAACATGTTTCCAGAGAAAGCACTTTCTGAAATTGTTACAGTATTCTCTCATAAAATAGGAGGTAAGCCTGTGAATTTAGTACTTTAGTTGTAGGCACAGCTTGCACATGTGTGTCACTGATGTGAAACCACTGTCCTTTGGTTGATTCCATTTCAGAATCTGTCAGGACGAAATGTAAAATTAAATACAAATGAAAGATTCAAGTTCATCCTTTTTTGATTTTGCCATAAGTATCTGCTAAATGCCAGAATTTTGTAAGACCTCTTACCTTGTGGAATATCACCATGGAGAACAAGATTAGAGAGATGACTGTTTGCAGTTCTTGCCTTGGCGTAGGCAGTATAATGCCCCGACCTCATGGTACCACTGTGTTCGACGACTCCATATAAGGAATATAGTATCCTTGTATTTTCTTCAGCAACATTCTTTAAAAATGAACAGAATTCAAAAGTTAGTTCTAGTCCCATTTATACAGATGCCATTGGCAAGACAATTTTAAACTATGCAGATTATGCAGAGGGCCTCTAACCTTCGAGAATGCAGAAGTCCGGAGTCTGAAATGGACTACTATTTTCTCCCTACCTTTTCTCAGCCTACTGAGTGGTATCACGCTTAGTTTTTACTAGAAAGTTGCCACAGCCGTTGCTCTGCTGGAAGAACCATAAACCAGAGGCCACCTGCTATAATCACAATTTCCTGGCTCAGATATTTAAATAACTGAAGTTGTCAAAGTTTCTTTAGGAGAAACTAAATTATTATCCCAGGATCAGATAATTCCAAATACCTCAACAACTCATCATCTTATTTCCAGCCCAAAATGTAAGCCTCTAACAGCAAGGGGATAGCATTTAGGTCACACCCAAAATCACCCCCTGCAGATCTGGTGAGAAGCACATGCAACCTCTCAAGAGCTCACTTTCCCCGTCTAGCATGGAGGCTGCTTATTTTAAGATCACGTGTGCCGTGGGACTGGTCAGCAACAGGGACATGCATACCAGCTGGGGGTGCTTGCAGACAACCACACTCCGCTTAGGTTCTCCTGTAAGAAGTCTTACTGAACAAGCATCACTGCCCTTCAACAGTATTGTTACTACACTCCCCTCTAATCTCTGCCTCCCTAGTCACTGAAGAACTCTACATATATGTATATGTCAACCCAAATCCTGTCAGCTTCCTCAGGGATTTCAGTGTCCAGTGAACCTCACAGGATTTTTACTGCCATTCTATTTTAGCCAACCACAGCCAGAACTACATTCCAGAATCGGTCATCACTCAGAACTCCTTAACGTCAAAAATCTAATTTTCTAGTCTCAGTCTACAATTCCATTCCTCCAGCTCTCACCTCACCAATACCAGTCAACCTAACTGGATCCTCCAGCCTTCATTTTCTCCTGGTATACGAGGCCTCTTTTGGCCTCATTCCCAAAAAAAAGTCTTTCTTCACTTCTCAAAATGTAATACAACAGCAACATCAGCATTACCTGAGAGCTTATTAGAAAGGCAGAATCTCAGACCCCACCCGACATCTACTGATTTCCAAGTGATTCACATGTGCACTGAAGCCACAGGTATCACTTTTACAAATAACCTCTTAACACCCACCACCAGCCCAGCCACCACATCCAACTCATATAACCCAACTCTGAATTCTACAATGTACCTTTTCCAACCCCATACCTAGAGAGCTGCTGTAGCTAGGAAACAAAATTCTATAACAATGCACACTGGTAAATTCATTATTTTCTACCTCACCAGGTCCTCAGTGTGACCATATAATCTTATAATGTGTCCTTAGTTGCTTCTTCCATGGATGTCCTTCAGAGCAACTGGACCAAACTTTCACCACTCTCTCGTAGCCTCTCCTTATCCGCTTTTATTTTCAATAGTTGACCTCACCTCCCACTTCAGGAAAACTGAGACACAACCTACTCAGCTGCATGTTGCCTACTCTCAGGAACATGAAGTATCCTCTCCCTTTGGTTCAGAGACTCTCCAACTTAGTGTCCTTATCCCAGCCTTTCTGGCCTCCTCCAGGATCTTGCTCAATCAGCTATCACTCTTTTCTGTATCTTTTACTTCTAGGTTTTCCTTTTGGCCTACAAACCTATTTAAGTCTCCTAGTAGTAAAAAAAAAAAAAGTCTTCACTGATGCACCACTTTTCAACAAAGGCTCTAACATATCCATATGCTCTATCTCCAATATTCTCATTTGTTTCTCAACCTACTGAAGTTACCAGCACTTCTTTAAAATATACCATGACCTCTATACTAATCCATAAGGACTTTCTAGTCTTTTCCTCTGATATTCTGACACTGAGGCCACTTAATCCTTTCCTTGAAATCTGAACACAGGACAATGGCATTTTAGGCAAAAGATGGATTCCTGATGAATTTGTATGCAAAACTAATCCAACCAAAGGTATTTCTGTTTGCAGGCATACCTCATTTTATTGAACTCTGCTTTATTGTACTTCACGGATACTGCGTTTTTTTATAAATTGAAGGTTTGTGGCAACCCTGCACTGAGCAAGTCTACCACTGCCAATTTTTTTTAACAGCATTTGCTCACGTGGTGTCTTGGTGTCACAGGTAATTCTCAAAATATTTCAAACTCTCCACCAGCAAAAACATTACAACTCACTGAAGGCTGAGATGCTGGTTAGCATTTTTTAGCAAAAAAGTATTTTTAAATTAAGATATGTACATTGATTTTTTAGACAATGCTATTATACAATTAACAGATCACAATATAGTGTAACCACAGCTTTTACATGCACTGTGAAACCAAGAAATTTGTGTGACTCGCTTTACTGCAATATTCGCTTTATTGTGGTCTGGAATGGAACCCAAAATATCTGACGTACACCTGTACCAGCACAAGTAGCCCTGCCCCATGGTAGTAACATAAAAATAATGACAATTCACTGTACCCACCACCTCTAAAATACCTTTCTTGGAGAATTTTAAATTGGGAGAGAGGAAGGGGGAATTGCCATCATTTCAAGTTTCGCACATAAAGTTAAGACTTAATATGTTTATAATGAAGTATTTAAAACCTGAATAAAGAACAACAGTATAGCTTCTTTGATTCTATTCTTCTTTAACATGGAGATTCACTGATATCCTTGCTGGTGTCCTCTTCCACCTACTCCTCTTACACTCAGATGCTCGCCAGACTTCTGTCACTAAGCATCTCTTCCCTCTCCATGCTTTACACAAGAGATCCTATCCTCTCATAGTTTTAAGCACCACCTATGTATTGATTTTCAAATTCTTATCTCCAGCCCTAAACCCTCTATTCTGGCCCTCAGACATGTACATCCAAATGCTTTCTAAACAGAGCCACACGAATATCTCAAAACTATCTGAAACTCAATGTTTCCAAAACTGAACTTATTATTACTCCTTTCTCCACTTCCCAACCCACCTCCTGTATTTCTTACCTCGATTTATGGCACTCCCAACTGCCCAGACACTCAAGTCAGGCCCTGGGAATCACACTCATCTCTTTCTATGCCACCCTCAGCAGCCATTTAAAGGCCTCTGCCTCATCTTCCAGAGGCAACAGATCAAATGTCTTGTTAATTTCACCTCCTGAGATATTCTTTCAATCTCCCCATCTCCAGCCCCAGTCTAAGCTGTCATCATCTATTGACTGAATTGACTCAACAGCCTCCTAACTTCCCTACCTCTAGTCTTGTCCTCCTAAAATCCAGCCTCCATTGCTTCAGCAAGTAACCTATGTAATATACAGACCTGGCTGTGTCACCCAGCTGCTTTAAATACTTCAGTGGCTCCCCGCTGCCCAAGTTCCTCATCAGGATAATCTTCCAAAACCTCATTCCTCTCTTCTCTGGCTTCATCTCCCAACGTTTCCGAGACCTTGTACCGTAAGCTAGACCTGCTTATTCAGCCAGTCCCCGGCACCCCACTGTGCCATTTTACAGTGCTCTGCCTTTGCACCTGCTGTTCCCTCTGCCTGGAAAACTTGTTTCCTCTTGATTCATGATACTAAGTCTTACTCCTTAAAGTAGCAGTTGAGGCATGTTCTACCTCCCAGAGTCTTCCCTGAACCACCGACATGCTGGGTTAAGTGCATATCACCCCTGCTCTCTGTGTACCAATCTTAGCACTCAAACATATTAAATTGAGATCACCCATGAATATATCTGCTCATCTTTAGTTATATGCCCTCAGCTCCCAAAACAATGTCTGCCACGATAATGGGGGTGCAGGAAAAGACTGAGCTGAAGTAACAACCTAATGCTCAAAATGATTCATCACAGAACTTGAAATTATAAAGGTACAAAGATCAAAGACCCAGTCTAGTTCCTGTCAACTTCATACATATGTGAGCTGCTGTTGGAGTATTTGGTAATAAGCTATGATTTCCCTTTAAAGGATTTTCCCAAAAAGGCAAGTTTCACCTACCTTACATTTAAGGGTACAAAAAGGAGCCAAATCTAAGATTTCTGGAAATTTTATGTGTTTGTTAACTTTGCGTAGGTTAAAGCCAGCCTAAAAAAGAAGGATAATAGATTAAGTTCTTTTCCTGGAAAAGCTGTAGATGTTAAGTAAACTGTGGTCCCACACCAGTGTCCAGAAGAACACTAACATCTAGCCCTAGTTCAATCTTCTTACGAGACTGTCTCCTACACTACTAATTGATTTCCAGTTGATCTGTTTTTGCTAAGTGCAACACACACACACACACACAAACACACACACACACACAGGTCCAACACACTGAGATAGCTGCTCCTATAAGAAAATTTTCAATGTTTCTGCTTTAGGCATCCAGAAAAGCCAGATTAGATGAGAGGTTTGAGTGCTTAAAACTCAGCAACCAGGGACTTCCCTGGTGGTCCAATAGTTAAGAATCTGCCTTCCAATGCAGGGGATGCAGGTTCGATTCCTGGTGGGGGAACTAAGATCCCACATGCCACAGGGCAACTAAGCCTGCGTGCCACAACTACAGAACCCACGATGCACTGAAGAGCCCGTGTACCGCAACTAAGACCGGATGCAGCCAAAAATAAACATTAAAAAAACAAACAAAAACAAACTCAGCAAAATAGCAGAATACTGCTCTGTGAAGCACACACTTTCAGCCTCACTCTCTAAGCAAGCATAGTGAACTGTTCATAGGGACCCACCTAACTAGTGAAGCTCATACCAATCACAGAAGAGAAAAAAACACTATGAAGGTACTTTGGGAATCTGGAACTGAATTTACGACTTGTACTGCTCATATAAAAAGTCTTCCAGAAAAGATGGAGTCACCAAAATGATGAAAATCCAAGGTATCAACCAATGCCTTTTTCTCAAGGGTCAGTAAAAGTAAGATACCACACACATCACTAAATTTCCCAAGCGTGAGATATAACTAGTAAGCTGGTCTTTTTCCTTTAAACCTGAAATTAAGGTTAGAGTAAGATGCTACTATATCTAAAAACAGCAACATGAGTTCTAGTAAAACTGAGGAGCGATTGTGCCTAAATTTCGCTTCTACCTTGGCATGCATCTTCATCAAACTCCTTTTTGTGTGGTAACATAAATATGCGCATTGTTTTACTTTCCTACTTCTTTGAAGTCAGAATTAAGAAATAACAGAAAGCCAAAAAAACCACAATAATATGTCGAGACCATAACAAACAAAGCAAGTGTTACATATTTAAAACAAATTTTAGGTAACAAGCAAGGGGTACCTGCTGAAATCTCTTCAAATGAAGAGTGAGAACAGGAGGAGCGAGAGAAATTAACATCTGCTTCTTAGCATTGGTGTAAACGTGCTTCTTTTCACCTAAGCAAAGAAAGAAATATTAGCAGCATGAGGACCATTTTAGACCTCTATAGCATTCACATCTGCTATAAAATCATTTCAAACATCTCAAGCAAGGATCAGTAAGCTTTCTGGGAAGAACCAAATAATAAACATTTTAGGCTTTTTGGACCAAGAGGCAAAATCAAGGATATTCTATAGGTATTAATACATGAGAGAAAATTTCCACAAATTCAAACTATAATAGAATTCAAACTATGATAGAATTCAAACTATAATAAAATAATTGAGTATGACTGCAATCTACTGAAAAGAAGAATGGAATTATTTTTGGAGAGGTAACAATTATTTTTGGAGAGGTGTGCAAAGTTCATGTTTTCAAATGTTCACCAAAAAAGAATATTTTTAGCTCAGAGATCACAAAAACAAGAGGCAGGCCAAATTTAGGCTGTTAACCACAGTTCACTGACACCGGCTCTAAAGCAAACAGAAATGCTATAAAATCAACACAATTTACTTTTTGTAAATAAATAAATAAACAAGTAAATAAATAAAAGGCTAGACTTTTTTAATGTTTCAACAATTCTAGTAAGAATCCTTAGGAATCTATGATCCCTCCCTATTCCACTTACTTAAAAAAAAAAAACGTGGGGACAAGGGTAGGAGGGGAATTATTAGTATCTTTCTGTTCTGTATTGGAAGAAAATAGTAAGAAAGCACTGTCCTCCCAGTACCTTGCACTGGGCATGTCACTTAGGCACACCAAAGAATTAAAGTGTGATTTTCCAGGTGCAAGGAAGACAGGGCCATCACAAATGACAGGAAACGGAGGACACAAAGAAATAGCCCCTATCTGTAAGGAGCCTGCTGTGATAACACCTCAGCAGATCACCTCCCCACAGGGAGTGGTATTAGAGAGCAAACTGCCCCACTGTAACTGCTGCTGAGATGCCACAGAGTACTAGCCACATTAACAAAGTTCTGCTTTATCCTTCCTTCTACTAAAATATTTACACAGAAAAGGGAACTTATTGACACCATCTAAATATAATTAAAACAGCAGTACTCAACCAATGCAGTGCAAAATGCACCCCTGAACACTAATTTTACTTTCTGTTAAAGAATCTAAATACCTTTTATATTTGCCTTTGGTCCACTATACTGTCTCCGTGTGCACACTTCACAAAGCAGTTTATTAGCATCTTGAAGTTTCTCATTTCGGGTGAACTGATATAAACAATGTTGGACTGAACATTCATCAGTATTGAAAGCTTCCCTGTTTGCAAGAGTACAGAAAGCAGTTTCTGGATCTTCGTTTACAACCTCATATACCTTCGTCCCAGGAGTAGGATCGTCATTCAGAATCTCTATATTTATTTCCTCAGGTTGAAGAGCAGCATTCAAGTTAAGGTTCTTAAAACCACTGGCAAGGTCCACTTCTCCACTGCTCCCTTCCTTCAGGCAGGCACCATTTAAATTCCTAGCACATTCAGCGGGAGAAGATGCCAAAATCTCCAGACCATTATCCATGCTGACATTTTCCATATCTACTTCCTCTGTGGATTTTTGACTGTCAGTTATACTTTCGATCATTTTTTCATGGCCATTCAAATCTTTCTGACTAACACAATATTCTTTATGTGTAATTTCCTCCTCTGAGATATGGTTGGATTTAATATCCCCTTCTCCCTGAAGTGACATTTCGACTTCACATTCATTATCTTCAGGATGGTCAAGGGCACAGACATCATTTAAATGAAGAACTTTCCCTTGAATTTTTTGTTGCCGTCGTTGGTTCTGTGTAAAAAGTACACAACATTAAAAAAACAACAGCGAGAGAGACGAGAAAAAGCATACATGTACCACATCAGGTTTTCTTGTTTATCAATCAAAAATAAGCTAATAACCCAATGCAGCCAATAAATAAAAATAAAATAAATAAATTTATTAAAAAATGTTTAAAAAAAAAAGATAAGTTAATAAGGAAGAGTTCACTCCCAGAATTCTGAACCTAAAAGTTCCTTTATTATCAGGGATCAAATAAATTATAGAGAAAGGTTCTTCGATTGAAAGCAGGGATAAAATGTCACCAATCATCAAAAAATTGTCACACGGACAAATAAAAATGTGCAAGACACAGTCTTCGATCTAGACAGAGCAGTGAGGCTGCTGAACCCAAGTAGCCATGTATTAAAGCAGGGGGCGAGTGTCTACATATACACCAGGAAGGGACACATCTATGTGAGTTACAATTACCAGATCAAGGTTTCACTTAAGAGATAAAAATAAACTGAAAACTCAAAGATGTACAAAAACAAATCAAAAACTCAAGGATGGGCAGAGGGACGGAGGAAAACATTCCAGGAAACAAATGGCCCAAAATTAGAGAAGCAAGGAAACCACAAGTACAGAGGACAATAAAATACTCTACCCACTTAAATCACCTTCTTTGCCATTTGCTGCCTATGTCCAAGTGTGGGGTGGAGGGTGGGCGAGAGGGATGCATTCTATCAAGATTCTTGTTACTGGAATGCCTAAAGACTCAAGGGGTGGGGCTTCCTAGGTGGCGCAGTGGTTAAGAATCCGCCTGCCAATGCAGGGGACACGGGTTCGAGCCCTGCTCCAAGAAGATCCCACATGCCGCGGCGCAACTAAGCCTGTGTGCCACAACTATTGAGCCTGCGCTTTAGAGCCCGTGAGCCACAACTATTGAGCCCATGTGCTGCAACTACTGAAGCCCACGCGCCTAGAGCCCGTGCTCTGCAACGAGAGAAGCCACGGCAATGAGGAGCCCGAGCACCACAACGAAGAGTAGCCCCCACTCACCGCAACTAAAAAGAAAGCCTGCGCACGGCAAAAAAGACCCAACACAGCCAATAAAATAAACAAATAAATAAAAATTAAAATTAAAAAAAAAAAAGACTCAAGGGGTTAGCATTTTGAGTTATCACTAAAAGGATAGTCCCTGTGAGGCTAATTTATAATACCAGAAAGCTGAAGGGCAGCATATAGGGCACTGGACACAAACATTTTCTGACATCTTTCGTTAAAAATAGTTACACATGAAAGAAAAATGGGGAAAGGAGAAAAGCAAATACTTCAAAGGAAAGGAAACACAAATGGCCCTGAAACATAAAAACACGCTTAATTTCACTTACATTAAAATAAATGGAAAATAAACCTGTGCTGAGATACCATTTTCCATCTATCAGACTGGCAGAAATCAGTAAGTTTGATAACACACTGCTGTTGAGAATAAGGAGAGACAGCAAGTCTCATATGTTGTTGGTGGGAATATAAATTGGTATAACTTTTGTGGAGGGCAATTCATTTATCAAAACTACAAATACAATCCCCCTTCTCAAAACGTGCCCTACCAATGACACATGTATAGGGTTACTCACAGCAGCACTGGCCATTATAGCAAAAGACTATAGGTGTTCGTACACCTAAATCAATAGAGAAATGGTTAGGTGAACTATACTATATCTATTATACTATATATAGTAGTATGTTTACCACCAAAATAGTATACGGCTATTAAAAGAGAAATCTTTGTGTCCTGAAATGTAAGGATCTCTAAGATTCTAAGTAGAAACAAAAAAGGTCCAGAACAGTGTGCATAATTTTTAAAAGGAAGGAAAAACGAGGCTACATATTTGTATTGTATTTGATCATATTTTCCAAAAAAACCTCGAGGACACATGAGAAATTAATGAAAGTAGTATCTGTATCATACAAGGAGGGGGGCTTTTATTGAACACCTTTATTTTATATATTTTAAAATTTCTGAATGTCCAATGTATTAGCAACTCAAAAAATTACTGAAAATAAACTAAATTTTTTTAAAGTTGTCACAAGTAATGCACAATTTTTTTTTAAAAAAAGCACATTTTCTTCACATATACTCAAAGAAATTTCACTGCAGAGAAAACTAAATGGGCTAATTCTATAATTGCCAAATGAAAATGCTATATATAAAATAACAGACCTGTCTACCAATGTCATTCAGACTTCAAATTCAATAGTTCAAAAATTAAAATTAATGGAGAGATATACCATGTTCTTGGATTGGAAGAATCAACATTGTGAAAATGACTATACTACCCAAAGCAATCTACAGATTCAATGCAATTCCTATCAAATTATCTATGGCATTTTTTACAAAATTTCGACCAAAAAATCCTAAAATTTGTATGGAGACACAAAAGACCCCAAATAGCCAAAGCAATCTTGAGGGAAAAAAACGGAGCTGGAGGAATCAGACTCCCTGACTTCAGACTATACTACAAAGCTACAGTAATCAAGACAATATGGTACTAGGACAAAAACAGAAATATAAATCAATGGAACAGGATAGAAAGCCCAGAGATAAGCTATGGTCAACTAATCTATGACAAAGGAGGCAACAATATACAATGGAGAAAAGACAGCCTCTTCAATAAGTGGTGCTGGGAAAATTGGACAGCTACATGGAAAAGAATGAAATTAGAACACTCCCTGACACCATACACAAAAATAAACTCAAAATGGATTAAAGACCAAAATGTAAGGCCAGACACCATAAAACTCATAGAGGAAAACATAGGAAGAACACTCTTTGACATAAATCACAGCAAGATCTTTTTTGACCCACCCTCTAGAGTAATGGAAATAAAAACAAAAATAAATAAGTGGACCTAATGAAACTTCGAGGCTTTTGCACAGCAAAGGAAACGATAAGCAAGATGAATAGACAACCCTCAGAATGGGAGAAAATATTTGCAAACGAATCAACAAAGGATTAATCTCCAAAATATATAAACAGGTCATGCAGCTCAATATCAAAAAAACAAACCTCCCAATCAAAAAATGGGCAGAAGACCTGAATAGGCATTTCTCCAAAGAAGACATACTGATGGCCAAGAGGCACACGAAAAGCTGTTCAACATCACTAATTATTAGAGAAATGCAAATCAAAACTACAGGGAGGTACCACCTCACACCGGTTAGAATGGGCATCATCAGAAAATCTACAAACAGTAAATGCTGGAGAGGGTGTGGAGAAAAGGGAACCCTCTGGCACTGTTGGTGGGAATGTAAATTGATACAGCCACTATGGAGAACAGTATGGAGGGGAGGTTCCCTGAAAAACTAAAAATAGAATTACCATATGACCCAGCAATCCCACTACTGGGCATATACCCAGAGAACACCATAATTCAAAAAGACACATGCACCCCAATGTTCACTGCAGCACTATTTACAATAGCCAGGACATGAAAGCAACCTAAATGTCTATCAACAGAAGAATGGATAAAGAAGATGTGGTACATACATACAATGGACTATTACTCAGCTGTAAAAAGCAATGAAGCTGGGACATCTGTAGAGACATGGATGGACCTAGAGACTGTCATACAGAGTGAAGTGAGTCAGAAAGAGAAAAACAAATATTGTATATTAACACATATATGTGGACTATAGAAAAATGGTACAAATCAACCGGTTTGCAAGGCAGAAATAGAGACACAGATGTAGAGAACAAACATATGGACACCAAGTGGGGAAAGCGGGGAGGGTTGGGCAGGGAACGAATTGGGAGATTGGGATACCAAATTGTACACTCTAAATATATGCAGTTTATTGTAAAAAATAAAAAGTTTAAAAAAAAAAAAGACACATGCACTCCAATGTTCATTGCAGCACTATTTACAATAGCCAGGTCATGGAAGCAACCTAAATGTCCATCAACAGAGGAATGGATAAAGAAGATGTGGTACATCTATACACTGGAATATTGCTCAGCTGTAAAAATGAATGAAATTGGGACATTTTTAGACACACGGATGGACCTAGAGACTGTCATACAGAGTGAAGTGAGTCAGAAGGAGAAACCAAATATCGTATATTAACACATATATGCAGAATATAGAAAAATGGTGCAGATCAACCAGCTTGCAAGGCAGAAATAGAGACACAGATGTAGAGAACAAACATATGGACACCAAGTGGGGAAAGCAGTGGGGGAGGGGAATGAACTGGGAGATTGGTGGGATTGCCATATATACATTACTAAGAAGAAAAAAAAATCAAACTGTACACTCTAAATATATGCAGTTTATTGTATGTCAATTATATCTCAATAAAAGTTCTTTTAAAAAATTAAAATTAGAAAAGTATGGTTTTCCTCCTAATTACTCACCTTGGCTTGCTTTTTGGCTTGCTTCTTTGCTTTTTTCTGTAAGTGCTTACTTGTTCCTGAAGGAATATCATTTCTCTCCTTTATGTAACTGTCGTTATCTTTTTCTTCCTCACTTTCTTTATTTTCTTCCTCCATTGTCTTTTTCAGATTTTTATCATTTATACTTTTCTTACCACTCTAAAAATATGAAGAGAATATGGGCCAAAAATAAAACTTTACTACTGCTGGTGAAGAGATTTCACATTACCTAAATAGTTTTCTACTCCTATGTTACACCAGATTTATTTTTCACAATGTTTGGAAACATACCCAGGACAAAATTCATTCATCTCAAACACTAGAAAGCAATCTTCACATACTGAGAAAACAAGCAAACAAATAAAACAGTAAAAGCGGCAACTTAACATGTGAGTATAATAGAAAGGAATATACTAAGTTGTATTAGATACAGGCTGTATCACGCTGTAATTATGTCTATTTACAGATTCACTTTCTGTTGATAAGTGATTTACATGTCCCACTACAGGTATTCCTTTTCATTCTTTTCTTTCTTTGCATGCAAATGACAATTTTAAAGAAAGAAAAAATAGATTAAGTTTGGTAAGACTTTAATCAGTAACAGTGATTTAAAGGGACGCCCAGTTCATATTAAGTTGAATAATGCTTTAACCAATACTCATAATATGTTCTTTTTTTTCCTACTACTACTTGATGGGAACTAAACTAATATTGCTTAAAACTGAGATACTCTCTGTTAACATTTATGTACTTAAGACTGTAAGGGATGTGTGGTTAGTCTGAAACAATGAAAATAAATAGTAATTTACATAAAGTAAATACTTCCCTATATGTAAACTAATCAAGTTAATTATAAATAATTCTAGACACACTCTTTGAAAAATATATATATATGCATATATTTTTATCCTATTCTTTTTTCAAATCTTTAAAATTCTTCTGTCTCATATACACTAAGAAAAATTTCTCTATGCATGGCCTAGTAATGTACAAACTTAGAAAAGGTAGCAACCCCCCCCCCCCATTAAATCTAGCACAGGAAAGAAAAAAATCTACTTAAATAAAATAAACTCAATAGTCTTACCTGATCATCCAAAACCGGCAGAGACAAATCAAGGAACGATTCATGAACCAAGGAGACCTTAACCAACCAAAAAAGAAAATGTAAAAAGGAGGGAAAGATTCACTTTAAACACTATATAGTAAAATCATGGGGGGCGGAGGGGGGCCTACATTTTAAAATAAAGGCTTAAGAGAATGAAATGAAAAATTACACAATGTTGAGGACTTTGGGTTGGGGAAAAAAAATACTAAACTAACTTCTTCATGATATAAGGAGGGCTCATAGTTACAGCAGAAAACTATGCATACTTGGACCGTTCAAAAAGAATATCTTATAAAACTAAGACATTTCTGTTTTTGAAAGAAACAACTGATAAACCGTGTTCTATAAATATTAATGCATAAATTCAGTCTGCACCACATCTACTTACAGTTCTGCATTCATCACACATGATTGTACTAGTTAGTTCACCACCAAATATTCGGTCCACAAAACTTGGTACTGATTTTTTCTTTTCATAATCTATAAGTGGAAAAAAGCCTATCAATTACCCTTATATAATTAATGAAACAAGTTGAAACTACTTACTTACCTAACCCTAAAATTTTATTTTTAATTTCCTACCCCATTGATGTGTTTTTCTCCTTTCATAATTATCATAATTTTATTTTTATGCCACAGTCAGCAGCATATACTCTACTTCTAAGCATAACACAATTTACCACAATCACATCTTGTGAAAAAGAAAAAAGTTATTTAAGATCTAATCAGTGGAAACTAAACTGTGCAAGTCAGTGAGACTTTCTGTATATCATTATCTTACCTAGTAAAATGAGCAGATCGAGCTGGGCAGAATGCTATTTTAGCCCGCTTCTAGCCCTAATATTCTAACACTGGCAGCAAATTTGGGAATAACTTGCTTTGTGAACTCCAATTAAAACAAAAACAAAAAGCCCTCAGGAAAGTATTTCAGACAAAATCCTCTTTTTATTTTTCTATGTTCCCAGAAATAACCTTGATAAGTTTAGCTTAAGTTGACATAATTTTACTACCTAGTCACCCAACCTTCTAATTCCATGAAATGTGTAGGCCTTATTCAAATGACAGGTGTTGTTTACACAGAAACACATTTTAATGACAGACAGTGTGAGCAGGCTTGATTCTCTCTGTTGCTGGCCAGGCCAGCAGCAAGGGCTCCAAGGAGGCAAACAGTTGCTAAGTGTCGATTCTGAACTGTGCTTTACAATATAGTAGTTGCCAGTCACTGGGGCCATTTAAATTTAAATTAGAAAAAATTAAATGAAAATAAAAATTTAGCTCCTTAGTTGCACCAGTCACATTTCAAGGGCTCAACAGCTACATGTGGCTACTGTATGGGACAGCAGAGATATGGAAGCACTCCATTATCACAGAAAGTTCTACTGGACAGACCTTTTCTACATCTTTAAATGTCCCACAGTAAAAAAAAAGTCATCTCCATGACCAATAAACCAGCTGACAACTCACAAAGAGACAATCACTACTAATTAAAATCTAAGATTTTGAGGGAATTTCCTGGTGGTCCAGTGGTTAGGACTCGGTGCTTTCACTGCCTGGGCAGGGTTCAATACCTAGTTGGAGAACTAAGATCCCACAAACTGCATGGCGAGGCCAAATAAAAAAAGTCTAAGCTGTTGAAAAATAAAATTGTGATGACATCTTAGCTTTATGTTTATAAATTCCACCACAATTTTCCATAAAAAGAATATGCCAAAAGTTAAATTTTTCTTAAGTGTTTACCTTTGGAGTACTGAATAACTTTTTTAAATTAATGGAGATAAAGAGAAATTATACATTAATACCTATGGATTTGAAATATATTTGCCAGCAAACTTGTTCTAAAGTACAGGGGAATTCAACTATAGTGTTTTATTTCAAAAAGTCAGACATTACCTTTTACTTTATTTTTTAGTTCTTCATCCAATTTTTCAGTAGAATTACCAAATGCTTTAAGAATTCCTTTACTCACTCTCTAAAAGTAATAAAATAGATACATATACTATCAAATTTTATAGTTATTTGCCTTAGAAAATATGTAATCAAGTCAAGATAGTGATTAAGAATTAGCTCCCCAAACTTACTGAATAAGAATATTTCTAAAATCACATTTTCAAAATTAATTCCAAAAGCTAAAAATAATTATACTTAAAAAAATAATCACTAACCCCTGAGCAAAGGCACCATCTTATCATTTCAAGATTTTAACCTACTCAAACCAAAGCTTTTCAGAACATGCCCACCTCCTTTGAAAAGACCACTGAAATACCATGTCCTAGAAGCAGAGTGGATAATGAGAGCTACAGGGACAAACTCCAGTGCTCAAAATCCAGCTCCACCACTACGGGGTGACCTTGAACCAGGCACTGAACTACACCCTAGTTTCATAATCTACGGAGCGAGAAAATGACAACAGCATCTACCTCACAGAATGGTTGTGAGGACTGAGTAAGGTAATTCTTATAAAATAATGAGAAGAGTGCTTGACAAAAAATAAGAGCAAAATAAAGATCAGTTGTTATCACTGTATTATTACTATTATTAATTATATCCATATCCCCCCCAATTACTTTACATTCTGGCAATTAACAAAAAATTTAAAATGCAACAAATGTTCCCTGACTCCTACAAAATAAAAATACTTCCTAGATTCAAAAAACAGTGTTAAATCACACTCAGAATAAGCGTAAGGGTGCACTGCAACTGGAAATCATTTGAGGGAGAAACATTTTCCAGTACCTTGTAGCTCTCCTGGTACAGGGTAGTACAATAGAACCCGTAAAGAACAATAACACTGTAAACATCAAGCAAAGTTAGAGCATTATGAAAAGGAGAATCAATCCTAATTCCCTTCATTCATTCTAATAATTAAAATATACTGGCTGAAAAGGCTGGTGAAAAATAAAATTTTAATATAATGGCCTCAACAACTAGTTTTCACTGCTCTAATAACCCTTAAGACATCACATGACAGACAAGTTAATGAAGATGAGATTATAAAATACACTGGTCAAAATATACTAACTTGATGTTCTTCTGCTCTCATTCCATCCAATAAATAACGAAGCAGCTCCTGGCTGTCTTGCTGCTGATAGCCTTTAAATCGCACTGCTCTGCAGAAAAAAGAAAAAGAAAGAAAAAAGAAAAACAAAGGTGAGTCCATTAAAATGAAACTATTTTTTTATAAAATCTCAGGACTATATCCCAAATCTTGGAGTGTTCTAGTTTCTCAAAAATTTCTGCTTAGTCCATTAACACAAAGTATGTATTTTTTTAATCCAAATGAAATAAACCATGCTTTACTATAACTACTGAATTAACCCTAAAGCTACTAACTTTTTCATATTATTTCCCAGCATCCTACTGATGCACTGAAAGCACAATCAAAACGGATACTCACTTTTTACAGACCTGAGAAAAGAGTTCTCTAGGTGTCACGATTCCCTTTTTGGTCTCTTGCATCTCATTAAGAAACTGGCTCATGGCTAAAGTAAGAGGGCCTGGAGGCTCAAGATTTATTTCTAAGGGTTCCTGAATATGGGAATAAAAATTACTTTCTTCAGTCAAATTTTGGAATCATTTATTTTAACAAAATGTAACTAGTCAACCTACATTCCTATTTTCCTGACAGAGCTGTCCCAATTAAAAGCTCAAAATGGACATCAAAAGATGGAAAAAGTATCTGGTCACAGACTGTTCGATAAAGAGTTCAGTTCTACTGTTTTAGATTACCAGGAACTTACTACCTAGGAAATGAAACAAGCCAAAGCAAAATGTAAATAATAAAAATGGATAAGGTGAAATTCGTTTGGCTATACAGCATTTAAGTCACCTGAAAAGATGTTAAAAACAATAATGCATGCCTAGGGCTTCACAAATACCAACAGCATTCCCAGGATGCCAAACAATCAGCAGAGGAGAACATGGCATACACAGAGCAAATAAATATAAAGGCCCCTCATAAATTTCTGTTAGCCTGAAAATCCTTATCTTGGTAGCTTAAGACAAAACAAACAAAAAAGGTAAAAATGAGCATCGATTCTTAAAAATAATGTAAAATGCTGCTATTCAGAGAGGAAAAGTACTGAATAAAAGAAAATTTTAAAGTACATACTGTTAGTGCCAAATCAGGTGGTTCAATTTTTACAATTGTTCCAGACATTTTTACTTCTTTTAGTAGTTCTCTAAGCACTGGTGTTTGTGACAAATTCTGGGATGTAGGATGGAAAAGAAAGGGAAAATTATTTAAAGACAAACCAGTTAATTCAAATGTTTTTTAAGTATCTATTCTACCAAAACAGAAAGTCACTATCAACGCTGCAACTTTTATTGTGTCTATCAAACAAAAAGTAACATCATGCTCTTTCCCCCACTCTAACTGGTTCATAAATACTTCAGTTCTGAGCTTATTCATCACCTCAGAAGGTCATTTTCCCAACCACCCAATATGCAGCAGCTACCCTATCGCCAACACCACCACCACCACTCACCACCACGTGTAACGAGCCATTTGTTTCTGTACTTGGTTCTCCTGAGTTTCCGCCGCCCACGTGAAAGTTCTATGAGGGTAGGGGCCCTATTTGTTTTGAACCCTACTGCACCTCAGTGCTTAGCACAGTGTTTTACTGTCAAGCAAAGTAAACATTTCCTTGAGTACTCTCTGAAAACACAGAAATAAACTACTTACGGGAGGAAAAGCTCAATACTATAAGTAGCAAATATGCAAAAACACCCTATAATATGAGGAAAACACTAAATTTTTTTAAAGGGGGGAAATTAATATTGGCACCTGCATAACTGCATTGAAGAAACATGTATTTCCCAAATTACTAAGTCCTTTCACAGTTATTTGGGAAGTAGAATTCATGGAAGGATTTTCTTTAGCCATGTTTTCCTTTTTGTCTCTCTCTTGCTCGTTTTTACTCTCCTTTTCTAGTTTTTTATTTTCAAGTTCAATATTACCATTATCTTTTGCTGCTTTTTAAAAAAGAGGAAGAAGAAGAAAAGACTTATTAGCGAAATGTGTAACCCAGACACACCAAATGCAAAGTTATACTTGGGACCAGAATTTGTGAATTTTACCTAATGACATAATTTGCCACCTGTTTGATTTTAAATGTTTCCCTACAAACATAAGTAAATTATCATCAAGAGAGAAAAACCAATAAACAAAAAATATTTGGAACCGATTTAAGCATTACTTTGACAAATGAACCAAACAGTACATGCTTCAGTATAAATCTCTTTTTTACTGCACAAATGTTTTCTGCAAATGAGCATATGTTGCCCTGTGAAATCAGAGTATAAAGTAATCAAGTAAAGAATGTGGACATGAAGTAAATTTTTAAATGAAGTCTGAGGGTCAAAAACCAATCCTGAAGTTAGGAACAAACAATTCTGGCTCCACAAAAGATACCGCTGTGACCATAAAAACCTAATCAAGCTTTTAAAGCAGATGATGAAAGCCAGCCCCATTAATTTATGTATGAAAAAAACTTGAGAAGTGCCTGGCCTTTTGAAGGAGTGTCAGGCACTTTACTGTCACATCATCCAAACAAATGTAACAAAATAAATTCATTATAAGGCAGGTCTCCCTTAAGCCCCCTGTGCCAGAGTATGGGAATAGCGTGTTACTGCCCATTACTTAGTCCAGACTCCTCATAATATTTGACTATATTATTTCTCAGCTTCCCTTCTAATTCCTTATAATTATCTATATTTTCAGTTTTACATTCTTAACCAAAAATAGTTTGAAATCAATCATAATTAATGTTATTCAGCTATAGGTAATGCTACCGTATGTTACACTAAATATCAGCAGATTATATAAATCAACATTACAGTATATATTAAGAAACAAATGATTTTACCTGATTTTGCAGCTGTAATACCGGCTTGTTTTCTAACATAATCAACCACCTGACCCAATCGGTTTGAATTACAATACTGGACCTCATCATCACATAGGTAACACCTGTGTCCCAAAAGATCCCAGAGAAGAAAAGTGACAGACAACCACAAAAGGGGACTAATTTTAATTCATGGAACCCAAAGTATGTAACCCTCAAATTATTTTACTAAAGAAACTGAAAATAAAAATTCTAATGTTTTCTTAAGACTATACATAGTAACTCTGGTTTACTGTTAAATAAGGTTAGCCTGAATTATAGCTACATATAAATACTCTGAAAATACTCCATTTTACTGAAATGGCTATTTATAACATTAAAAGTGAAAGTTTTTCCTAATTATATTTCAAATTACAGACCTACATCATCAAAATTAACAAATTTTACAACTGACAAATGATGTTCAGTGAACACTGCTGTGTAAATGGTTTTTAAAGATGTAAAATTTTATTTTACTGATGTTAAAAGAAATACCAGCCTGACGTTTTCATGCAAATTCACTGCCAAAATTCACTATATTCTCAGTTTATCTGGAATTTGTTCTTAGTGTCCCAATTTTTAAATTAAAAACAATCCACCATACGCTTTGTAATATCACAAGAAAGAAAAACAAAGGATGAAAATGCCTATATCTTCTCCATGCTATAATTTTTGTGTTTGTATAATACTAAGCAAAAGCTTAGTATTCTAAAATCACATTCTCTAGCCTTCTGAAAGTGATGGTATTTCAACAAATACTACAAAAAATTTTAACTTTCTTGCTCTTTAAACATTTCAAACACCTCCACTCTGCAACATTTCAAATAATTTCCAGCAAATGGGCATAGGAGTTGAAACTCACCATACACTCCAATTGTCCAAACTAAGAACCAGACAATGAGGTTCAGATCTCGGTGTCATATAGTGCTTCAAGGCGTGCTTTTCCTGAGAATTTCTGCCGCAGCCCTAGAGAATCATAATTATAAACCTCAAAGCCACAAAATTCACCAGAAGAGGAGAGAATTCATAATCTATAATGAATAAGGAAGTGGGTCAAGAAATTCTTCCATTCTTATAATTTTGAAAATAAAACTTTAGAGAGTCCAGATTTTGTTAAAACTTAAATACAAATAGGCAACTGAGGACATTTAAGGAAGAAGGCATTTAGAAAACCACGAATAGAAGCACTCTTCCACTCCAACTTGTCCTTTCCAGTCCCAATGAGACCATGCTAATGTAGTCATTCACTAGTTCTAGTTTGGACTCCTTAACACCTTCCTAAATATTTTCCTAACTTCAACCCTTCTTCACATACATATTTTTTCAGTTAATATTCTTAAAACAAAGCTCTGTTCATATACTCAATTCCAAAGTGATGAATTGCTCTTAAACTCCTACTCAACAAACCTGATACTCTCTGACCCCTATCCACCTTTCCAGGATTAGCTCCCATATTCTTCTATTTGAATATCATCTACCAGCTAAAACCACACCACTTCCACAATACAACTTTGTTCCCATTATTCCATTTGCCTTGAAATACTTTACCGTTACTGCCACTGATCAAATCCTACCCAGTCTTCAGGATCTTGCTCAAAGGCCACTTCCTCTCAGAAGCTTATGCTTACCCTCCAAAATAAGAAAACACTATAATCTTCCTATAAACAAACTCCTACAAAACATGGTATAAATTCCTGGTGGTATTGCTTATTTTCTACCTTATATTAAAGTTGTTAATGTTGATATCCTTTCTCCCCTGGAGTATAAATCCTGAAGGCATGAAAAACAGAATTAATCTATTACCAAAAAACTAGCAAAGTGAAGGAGGTCAGTAAGCATTAATTGAACAAGTAAATGGAAGATTTTCACCTACATCTGCAGCGGCACATTCATAAAAGTACACGACCATACTGTGTGCCTCCAGCTGATTAAATCACTGCTAAGAAATTCATCTTCACTGTGCATCTATCTGAACCAGGCTTCCTTCTCTCTTGGACAGCACTAAAATAAGTGGTCCTGCTTCTACTGTAGCTACTAAAAATATACTTTGGAGGGAAAATATTTACCAATGGCTTCTAATCCTTTAGCTATGATATCAAACCTACTGATTTAACCTATCGCTCAACATTTAAATCTAAAATAAATGAATTAAAATTTGATATTAATTTTGAAAATTATAACACCATTTGAGATTATCTGAAACTTAAAAATGAGTTATCTTGAGAGAGCAGTTGAGACTCCCTTGCTAACAGTGCAAAAGATAACTCTACTGGGATAAAAGGTAACAGTTAATACTGACATTGTTTTATGTTTAGGGATTAAAAAGATAGCAAAATAGATGAAATGCATGATAGGAAACGTGAAAAGTTTAAAGTAGTAAAGTATATTCATCCTCATCATATGTATCTAACAGGTTAAATGAAAACTTTTCAAATACAAATAAATAATATGTTCTTTGCTAACATATAAAAATTTTTTAACTGTCTGACCACAGTGAGATTTCACCTATCAGAATGTTTAAAATAAAAAACTGTGACAGGGACTTCCCTGGTGTTGCAGTGATTAAGAATCCACCTGCCAATGCAGGGGACATGGGTTCCAGCCCTGCTCTGGGAAGATCCCACATGCCATGGAGCAACTAAGCCCGTGCACCACAACTATTGAGCCTGTGCTCTAGAGCCTGTGAGCCACAACTATTGAGCCCTTGTACCACAACTATTGAAGCCCATGCGCCTAGAGCCCATAGTCTGCAACAAGAGAAGCCATGGCAATGAGGAGCCTGTGCACCACAATGAAGAGTAGCCCCCGCTCGCCGCAACTAGAGAAAGCCCGTGTGCAGCAACCAAGACCCAATGCAGTCAATAAATAAAATTAATTAATTAAAAAAAAAAAACTGTGACAATACTAAATGCTGGCAAGGATGCGGAGAAAGTGGATCACACACTACTGGTAGGAATATAAAATGTTACAGCCATTCTGGAAAAGACTGGGAGTTTCTTAAAGACTAAACATTTAAGGGGACTTCCCTGGCAGTCCAGTGGTTGGGACTCCATGCTTCCACCGCAGGGGGCACAGGTTCAGTCCCTGGTTGGGGAACTAGGATCCAGCATGCCATGTGGGACGGCACCAAAAAAAAAAGCTAAAAATTTAATTATATTACCCAGTAATTGCACTCTTGGACATTTTCCCCGGAGAAATGAAAGCTTAAGTTCACACAAAATGTGTACACAAATGTGCACAGCAGTTTTATTCACCAAAAAGTGGGATAAGCCCAGATAGCCTTCAGCAGGTGAACAGTTAAAATGTGCTAAACCCATACCATGTAATACCACTCAGCAATAAGAAAGAACAAACCACTGATACACATGTCTTGGGTAAATCCTCAGGTGATTATGCTAAGTGAAAAAAGCCAGTCCCAAAGTGTTGTATATTACATGATTCCATTTACATAACATTTTTGAAATGACAAAATTTTAGAAACAGAGAACAGACCAGTGGTTTCGAAGGGCTGGGGAGGGATGGTAGTAGAGAAGTGGGTATGATTTTAAAAAGGCAACACATGAGGTCCACGTGATGTTGGAACTACTCAATACCTTGACTGTAGTGGTGGATACATGAATCTACGTAGGTGATAAACTGTACAGAACTTAATACACACATACACATGTCCACAATACAATATACCCACACACAAACGAAGAAAAATAAAACTGGAGAGACCTCATTAAGACTGATGGATTGCATAAATGTTAATATCCTGGTTGTGATATTACACTACAGTTTTATAAAATGTTACCTACCTAGTAGTCCAGTTTCCTAACACATAAAGTTAACTTACCACCAGTAAGGTGGACTAAGAGGACTTCCTGGCCTTTAGTACCATGGTAATACCTGTGAGCTGTTCTGCCACCCAGATACCACCCAACCCCAACGTATTCATTCCCTCAGTGGCCCATAATGTGGCCTGGTAACAGCTCACAGCTCAGTCCATCCATACCCAAGAATTATCCTCAGAAGAAGGAAGCTGCTTTGTGCAAGGTTAATCCCCCTCCCCTGGGGCAGCCCACATCCAATGACTGGTCTATGCACAAGTACAAAGGCCTGGTCCTTGCCTCAATTCAGGACCTCTCTGAACGCCAGAGTTCATTGTGGGATAAGCTGAGGTCCCGTAGCACTGACTTTTTGCTCTCCTCTGTCTAAACCTACTTCCCTCACTGTTCCTGGTGCAATACCTGAGAGCACTCCCCAATAAACCACCTACACACAAATCTCAGTCTCAGAATCTGTTCCCCAGTGAACATGACCTATGCCAGCTAACATTCTGGTCACCCATACTGTACTTTTAGGTAATATCTTCTAAAATAAGTTCAAAGAGTTTAATAAAATCCCATAACAATCAAAATCTAAGCATACCTGATGGCCACATTTAAGACACAGCCAAACTGAAGGATTTTCTTCTGTTTCTTCTTCAGATTTATCTTTTACTTTATTGTCCGTCTTACAATCTTGGCAAATGTTCCATTCCACATTCACTAAAGCCTTTTTCAAATTACCTTGTTCCAATCCTTTTCTAATGTGTCTGCATACAGGTTCTGTTAAAACAAATAATGAAGGAGTACATGAGGTAAAATATGACTTTCTTCAGTTAATCTCAAAACTTACACAATCTGAACTTCAAAAATGAATTTACTTTATAAACAAATTTGTTAGCTAACCTGAAAAGTTAAAATTTTGTTTGATATTTGATTATGAGATGATTATGTAAGAAAGAGATTTTATACAAATTTTGAAGTCCTAGGTATAACTACCACCCCCCCAAATTCACTTCAATTTATTTATCACATCTATTATTCTCTTTATTTTAAAAGCTTTGTACAGAATGTCCCTCATTCAGTCAACAATACAACTGCTGCACACCCGGCTCTGTGGTAGATGCCAGGGAACCTAAAAAGTGACCAACTCACAGCTCTTTCTTTAAGCTGCACACATTCTGGCAGGAGAAGCAAATAAATAAATAAATGTACAAGAATCTCTAAAACATACCATAGCAGCACAAGAAGAGAAGGTTAAAGTCAATGAAAGTTTCACAGGGGAGGTAATGTCTATACAATCTTGGAAGATATTTACAGTAATAAAACTTCTCATATTGATTAAGCACTTACTATGAGAGTGACACTGTGCTACATTATCTCATTTAATCCACAAAACCACCCCATAAGGAAGACTCTACCATCCCCAATGACAGATGAGAAACCTCAAAGTTAGTACCCAAGGTCACATAATTACTGAGCAGCTATGTCAGAATCTGGATTCAAGTCTTTTTTATTTCAAGCTCATACTTTCAGCTATGACCTCATGGAGTAAAGAATAGTCTGAAAAGGCCACATCCCATGAACAAAGGGATGGAGGCGTAAAACATAAAAGTGCATGCTGTCTTCTTAGAATGCCAGTCACGCACGTGTAAAAATGAGCAGCTGGACCTGAGACTGAAAACCCTGCTGAGGCCAGGTCAGTAACCGGCTTTGCAAGCCACTCTAAAGGGCTCTGGTTCTTTCAGGGGCCCCGGAGGTTTAGAAACCCATCAAGTGGCACAATTAGCTATTTGTCCAATGAATGTGCACCAAGAGAATATAAGTGCAAATGAGATCATGTGAAAAACTACAAAATCCCAGTAAGTCGTTAAAAAAACACAAACAGAAAGAAAAAAATACTCTTTTTTCAACTAGCAAATCAGGAAAGATTTTTAAAAATGATACTAACTTGTATCAATAAAGGTTCAGAGAAATGGGTACTTTGTTATGCTGCTAGGGGGGCTGTAAATTAGTAAAACATTTCTGAAGGGCAATTTGGCAACAGATCCAGAAAAGCCTTGAAAATATTTATACCATTTAATTCAGCAATTACAATTCTAGGATCTGTACCAAGAATATAACCAGATGTGCACAGTTTTAGCTACAAAAATGTTTATTATCACTCCATTCATAACACTGAAAAGTTAAAGATTATCTATATTTATAACAGTAGGAGATTACCTAAATAAATTATGAAATATGCAACCATGATCTTTTATATCAGTGGAATAAATATCACGCTATTAAAAATGTTGTGCAGACTACTAAATGACATGACTATACAAACATTAAGTTAAAATGCAAATTACAGAATAATGTACATTTTGATCCCATTTTTACATATTAAAATAGATGTTGATTTAGGGGTACAAACAGTAAAGATTTAATTGGTGAAATATACCTAAAGATTCAGAAGAATCATCAGTTGGAACAGTTTTGCCCTTTGTCCGTTTCTTTCCCATGTTGGCACTTTACCGATTACTTACTGACACAAAATAACAATCTAGAAAACAAGATAAAGTTAGCTTGACAAAAAAAAAAAAAAAGAAGAAGACTGTGTTACAGTTCTCTGGGAGATGGTAACATAACTAAACCATATAATTTTGTGTGTCTATCATACTTTATAAGTTACAAAGACCATTTCCATGTATCATCCAGTTTTCAATAAGAACCCTGAAGTAAAGCATTACCTCTGTTTTTCATAGCTTAGGAAACTGATTCTTGGTTAGGTTAAAAGGTTTTCAATAATGTAAAGGTTAGGAGAGAACCTACAACTTTTTACACAGATCTTGAAAAGTCTCAGCACTTTATTAGGAATTCAACTTCTCACTACATAAAGGTGGAATGGTGGTGGCACTTTGAAACTTAAGATAATTTCCCATCCTTCAAAGCCATCTTTCTTAGCTCTTACCGGCAATGCAATTAGATTTATAATTTCTCAAAGAAAATTAAAGATAATTCTGAAAACAATCTCCTAGAGGGAATTAGAAAATTTACAAAATAATTTCAAAGCCAAATATAAAAAGTGATACACTTCTGCACTTTTCCACACCAAGATTTCCTATGGATGGTAGCTGAAAATTGATTACATCTGCATTCTCAACCATTTACATTATTCTATTATTGACGAAACCAGTTTGGAATACTATGACAAATCTAGCTCACATCAAATCACTTCCTTAGTCAACAATTAAAAATTAGAAAACATGAAAAATACTGAAAGTACACACAGGTCTATCTAACAGTGATTTTGAAAAGTTATATTTTACATACATTAGAATAACTTAGTGTCAAAATCACTTAAATGACTATAATAATTATTTTACCTGGGATGCTTATTAAAATTCTGATTGCATAAGTGGAAAGTAGGACCTGGGACATATGTTTTTAAAACACTTCCCAATTAATTCTGATACTCAGCTGTCATCTTGCTCTGGCTTAGTGTCTCAGAAGTATTCCTCCTTTAGCTCTTAATGGGTTACTGTAATTAAAGGTAATTCCAAAAGGTTTGTATAAAAAATGACTGCCAAATTAAATAACTGTTAACCTCTTCGAAGATAATATGATGCAACAAAGTTTCATGTCTACAAAACAAATGAATTAACTACTAACAAAAGAACACAATTACATAGATATATATGAGGGTATATTTTACGTAATTCTCTCACCCAAAAATAACACTTAACATATCTTATCTGGAATTGCAGATTTTAAGGGGGAAAAAACCGCAACCAAATTCTTGCCTCCAGCCCAACATCCCTCTAACCTGTGCTGCATTTCAGTACCAGAGATATCTTCCAATTATGCTATTTTCATCATATCACTCTATTGATTCAAAGTATTTAACAGCTTTTCAACCCACCTTCCTATGCTTGCACTCGTGGGCCCTTATAAAATGTCCCCAACGCTCTGGTAATCCTGACTCTCATTACTTCTCAACAAAGAACCACTAACGTTTAATCGTATAGTGCTTCCGATCTTCAAATCCTTTTCAATCTCATTTGATTTTCACAAAACCCTTTAAATGGAGGATTTCGCTAAAGAAGGAAACAGAACGATGAAAGATCACAGGGTGGCAGAGATGAAACTAAAACGCAGATCTTTGTGTTCCAAGACAGAATCAAGCCAGTCCCTTTGGTATCCTGCACTGCAAAACACCTTGCTCCCACCTCTAAGCATCTGATCTCTAGCTAGTTCACTCCGTCTATCCAAATCTTCCCAATTCCTCCAAGATTTCTATTTCAACAGAGCCTTAGGCAACCATTCGACTCAAATGAAACACTCAACTCTACTTCCCCGGCGTTTATAGTGTGCACTATTCATCTTGTACCCTAATCAGATATATAAATTGGCTGCTTCTTAAATCTTTAACCTGGACACGTGTTATTTCTCTACCTGGAATCTAAAGTTCTAGGGGTAAGAAATGGTTAGGTATTATTTCTGAATCGCCTATAGCATTTAGCATAGTGTTAGTATATAGTAGGTCGAGAAATACTTCTTGCATTGAAACAGAAAAAGAGAATAGTACCTGAGGCATTAAGGATGATTATAAGGTGCAAAGGTAGGTACATAAGAATGAAGCACACAAGTTCCGGTGAAAAAGAGGTAAAGAATGAAGAAATCTGCAGTAGTGAAGACAGCACTAGCAAATCTGGTTTGAGGACTGCAGTAGCCCAGACTCCAAAGGTAAACTTGAAAGACGAACTGTAATTGCTGCAGGCAGAGGACAGCAGGGGGACTGCTTCAATGATGTGGAAAGAGCTTCAATAAGTTTTTGACAACTATTAAGGGAATTTAATGAGTCGTGAGAAGAGAGTACTGTACCGTCAGCTATAAAACATCAATAAATATATTAAATTTTTCAGGCGAGTCTTCAGATGAACGTTACTTTCTTAGTCAAATTACTCTTCGCAGGACTCCGCACAAAATTTAAATCATAGTTGGTCTTGCCGGCTCTCATATTAACCCAGTTGCCTTCCCTCTCCGCCCTCCCAAGTCTTCCCATGCCGGCTCGGTTCCATTAAGAAATGCAAGCATTTGGAAAACTTTGTCAGCAAGACTAAAACACGGCTTTCAAGGTTTGCGTAGATGTGTCCTCCCCTGGGAGCCCTGAATCGGTTGGGTGACAGATCGTGCCTATCCTACTAACCACCATAAGGACGCGGCAGCAAACGCGGCCCCAACCCGCAGGGTGCCTCTAGCCGCGCTGCGCCCGTCACATCTCCCCTTCCCTCCCAACTGCAACGCACCCACGGGGAAACCTTGGGGTCCACGGGGTCGAGGAGGGCGCCAGCACCGACAACTCATTGGTCAGCTCCTGGAACTGACAGGACATGAGGCCAATGAGAACGCGGTACTGGGCCGAGGCCAGGTAACGTGCTAAAGGAAGAGGGGCCTGCGAGAAGAGAACGAGGTCGGGGCAGGACGTTCGGGCTCTCGGCGCGCAGGAAGTCATGCCAGTGGTGACTGCGAGGCAGTGGGAGTCGAACTCACCCACGGCGACAGCACCCATAA
This sequence comes from Hippopotamus amphibius kiboko, assembly GCF_030028045.1. Classification (NCBI taxonomy): domain Eukaryota; kingdom Metazoa; phylum Chordata; class Mammalia; order Artiodactyla; family Hippopotamidae; genus Hippopotamus; species Hippopotamus amphibius. The sequence goes on along the minus strand of NC_080195.1, from coordinate 101,847,737 downwards.
CTGCATCCCCTAACGGGCCCTCGGGCTGGGCAGCCAGCTCTGTCTTCCACCGGTGACGAATTGAGAGCGACAGAGCAGAAGCCAGCATGACCCCTAGAGAGCAACAACTTCCGGTACGCGGCATTATGGGAAGTGGCTTTGGCCCGAGGGTGCAGCGGCACTAACTCCAGTTAATCAGCGCCTGCGTGGGGCTCCCGCCGGAAGTCTAAACCCGGCGGCCTCTGGAAGTCTGGCTGGCTGTGAGTTTTTCCCGCTCGCGTGTGACTACGGGGTTATTTAAATACTTCTAAAGTGTGGGTACCTGGTGGTGGTCAGACATTTGGAGTCTCCTGGAGGGTTACCTTACTCAAACACGTCACATTTGAAGGCTGGCTAAGAGGGGGGCATTTAAATTTCGCGCTTTTTCCCTAATTCTGTCCAGTCGACATCTAAAGTTGAGTATGTAAATAGTCTTGAAGTAACCTTGGCGACGGAGATTAAAATTTACAAATATTTACAATTTACTCGTTAGAAATAAGTAAGTGCCAAGCCCTCTGTAAAGTGAAATAAACATAGGCCTCATCCCCCTGGAGTTGTCTTGTGCGGAAGACACAATAATCGGTAGGAAAAAAAGATGCAGGTGCCAACAGAAAAGCAGGCAAGGGATGTAAACAGGTAATTCACAGTAAAAGAACATGATATGAAGAAATACTCATCCTTATTTGTAATCTGATAAAAGTAGATTAAGAAAGTGGCATCCTAATCTGTCGAGTCGGCCAGAGTAATTAATGATGGTTAAATTTGGGGGGAAACTGGCTCTCCTACTGTTTACTGCTGACATATTTTTAAGTTTTCTTCATTCAGCACATAGGCTTTTTTTTTTTTCCTAAAACAGCCTTAGGGCCATTGTACCACCTGCTACCACCTGCTTCCTCTTCCTAGAATGCTGTTCCCTTTTCATCTTAGTGCAATTTTGCTTACACTTTAAAAGTCACTTTCTCACAAAGAAATTGGCTGAACAACCTAGGTAACATAGCTGCCCGATCACTCACATCACCTTATTTTACTTATCCACCAGCAATTATCAGTAACTGGTATTTTTCTTTCATAGTTACCTGTAAATTTACCTCCTCCCCCTGCCCCAATAGATACACAGAAACAAGCAAACATAAGCTCTTTGAGAGATGGGACAGCTTTTGTCTTGTTCATGGCTCTATCTCTAGTACCTAGAAATGTTTGGAACATGGTGCTCAGTAAATACTTATTGAAGAAATACAGTCATGAGAAATGCTTGTACAAGAATATTCATAGCAGCCTTACTCATAGTCAAAAAACTGCAAACAGCCCACGTCTGCATCAAAGGAGGACTGGAAGCACTGTGATATAGTCAGAGTGGAATACAACTAAGCAATAAGAAGAAACTACTGATACACACAAAGAACATGGATGAATCTTTAAAATTACTGAAAGAAGCCTAACACAGAAGTACCTACTGTATAATGCCATCCGTGTGAAGTTTTAGAACAGGCAAAACTAATTACAGTGGGGAAAAAATCAGAGTAGTGTTTGCTTCTTGGGTTGTGTGGGGACAGACTGGGAAGGCTCATGAAGGAATTTTCTGGGGTGCTGGTAATGTTCTATATCTTAATAGGCTTTGAGTTACAAAGGTGTATGCATTTGTCAAAACTCAGCAAATGTACATTTAAGATGTGCATTTCATTTTTACTTCAAAAGAAAAAACTGATAGAGACAGAGTAGGATCATCAAATAGCTCAGTAATCCCATTGGGGGATTGTAGATAGAGAGGGAACTTTAGGAAGCTTTAGGAGAGTGCAGTAAGTTAATGATCATTCACAAAAGCAGGTTTGCCTAACCACAAAACCAAGCAGCCTTGTTTAGCAATAAAACCATGCAACAGAAGCATGAGATGTGCCTCCAAACAATAAAACATTCGTGGCATGAGACCCACATTCTGCCCAGTGAGCTCAGTAAGTTAATGACCCCTAGGACATGCTCTCTGCACACATAAAAAACAATTTATAGAAGGGTGACATTTCAAAGTGAAAGGCCCTCCTAGTGAGACCTAAAATAATTTTTCCATAGTGCCATGACAGTCCCAGCTTGACAATGTAGGGACAAGAAAACTCCCCTGTCCAACCTGGAAGAGGAGCTGATGATGGAAACATGACCTCTACTCAAGAATAAGGAAGAAGGTGGTCTTTTCCTTTGCCCCACTTTTCCTTTGATTATAAAAATGTAACCCACTAAGTACTCGGGGCAGCACAATGCTCGCCTGCCCGCCTGTAAGCCTCACAAGCGTCCTATTCTAATAAATTATCTATAACTTTGCCTCTCGCTGAATTCTTTCTGACATGAGACATAAAGGAGCCCCCAATTGCCAGCTACCAGTTTCAGTAGTACCTGACATCAATGATCATCAGGTAACAAATCTTATAAGATTTCTGCAATGAATATATAACGTAAAGGAAAAAATGTGTATATTTAGTTCTTGGAGAAAAACATTTTAATTACTCTCCTGTTGGAGATAAATTTCTGTGCATGCACAGTGTCCTTCCTAAGGTCGCCAAGGCCAGCATCCACGCTCGCCTGCTCCTATTGCCTTGCTACTCAGCGTCGTTCAGGGAGCAGGAGGATCGTTACTGCTTGGGCAGATCTTAGGAACGCAAAATGTGAGACCCCACCGCTACCTACCGAATCCCGATATGCATTATACCAAGATTCCCGAAAGATTCCACCACAAGTTCAAATTTGAGGAGCAGTACTTTAATGGTCATTTAATGACCCAGGAAACTTGCCAGCTTTGCTTCTCACTGACAGTGGCAGCAGCCGGGAAACGCTCATCGGGTATAACAAAAACTCCGCTCCTGAGAATAACGAAGTTGGGGCTAGGAATCCCAGCCGTCTCTGCTCGGGCTTCCGGGAAGCGCGGGCCTGCGAGTGCGCACGCGCCAGCCTGGGAGGGCGAGGTCTCACTTTCCGCAGGCCGCCTGGCCAGAGCGGTTTGTAGGGTTCCGGCTTCCTAGTCTTAGGATTCTGAGGCTCCCTCCGGATGAGAATTGAGCTGTCGGTGCAGCCAGGAAGCTCGGGGTTACAGCACCGAGGGGGTCCATGGCTCGAGGTGAGTCTCCTGTCCACTGGTGCTGAGTGGGACTGGGGGTTCACGCTCTGCAACGGCCCTTTCCACCTCCCGGAAACTAGGCGACCTGATGGCACCACCTTCCCTCCAGTTGCTCACATCCCATTGGCTAGTTATGGTTTCGGAGTTTCCTGGCCCCGCCCACCCTTCAACCCCCTAGCCCAGGGCCTGGTCAGTCAGTCGTTAGAGGCGAGGACGCCTGCGTATGTGGCGTCGGTAACGGCCCTGGCAACTTTGAGACTGTTAGGCCTTGGGCAGCGAGACCTGCTCCGCGCTTAAAAAAAAAAAAAAGAAAAAGGGAGGAAAAAGAAGGATTCCAATCAGGAAACTCGTTTCATTCTGCATTCTTAAAGCACTCACTAAAATCTTGAGTCAGAAAATTCTCTTAAAGGTGTTTCCGGGACTGAAATTTCATCTACGAAAATAATTTGACAAATCACTTACTTGTGACATCACTCCCGTAGTTGTCCACCCATGGGGTCGCTTAGTCCCAAACTTTGCTGGTTCCATATCATCTTCCAGACCTCCAAACTCAATGATGCCTCCTCCCAAATTCACTCGCTCCCTGACTGACTATAAACAAACGTGCCTTTTAAATAAATGTTGATTACTCCCTAAGTTATATCTTCGGCCGGATCTCTTACAGACGTCATAATTGTACATCCAACTGTCTGCTGGACGTCTCTGCTTAATAGGTGTCTTCATAGGCCCTTCATTACCTGGTATGTCTAAAACCAAACTTCGGATTTCGTCAGTCTTCCCCATTTAAGTAAATGGCAGATCCATTTTTCCAGTTTCTTAAAGCCTTAGAGATATTCTTACATATCACATATAACTCATCAATGATCCTGTTGGTTTCACGTTTAATATGTCCCGAACATGAACAGTAGCTCACCACCTTCACCATCTTACCCTAATCCAAGCCCCCATCACCTATCCTTCTATGGTTGTAGTGCCTACCTGGTAACCCTGCTTCCATATTTGTTCCCCTACCCTTTTCCCCAGTGGTGTGTGGGCCTCTTCTTAAGTAAGTCAAACCCTTCCAGTGGCCTTCCATATCAGTCGGGATAAAATCGCAAATCCTAACCATTCCCTATGAGTTCTAACATAAGCTGCCCCAGATTTCCTCTCTATCCTCGTCTCCTAAAACCCTGGCCCTGTCTCACTCTGCTCCAGCCACCTGGTGTAGCACCATTCTGCTTCATGGACTTTGGACATGCTGTTCCTTTTGCCTAGAAAACTTTTTGCTCACTTAAACACATGGCTTTCTTCTTCAGTACCTTCAACTCTCTTCCCTGCAGTCATCTTAGCAGAGAGGCCGTCCCTGACCACCCCATGTAAAATTGGACCACCCCCCCACACACACACAACTTGTGCCTTATCTTCTTTATCTTCTTCATAGCAGTTTTTCTCTGGACATACATATATGTGTGGGTTTTGTTGTTCATAGTCTTCTCCCACTAGATTAAATCTCTGACAACAGAGATTTTTTTTGTTACTTTTGTCCATTGTTATAGTCTTATTGCTTGACACACAGTAGGCACTCAAGAAACATTTGTTGAATGAAAATAATAATAATAATAATAGCAAGTACTTTATGGCAGTTAATCTGTTACCAGGCACTATTTTAAGCACTTTCCACACATCCTCATCTAATCCTCACAGGCCTCTGTCATTCCCATTCTGGAGATGGGAAGACTGAGGCACAGAAAATTAAGCCACCTGCCTAAGGTCACACAGCTGGTAAGTAGCAGAGCCAGGAGTTGCACCTAGGCAGTCTGCTAACAGAGTACATACTTAAACCACAATCATAAAAAAAGTAAATTCACCTTCTCTCATAACCATCTAACAAGTTGTTTCCTAGTTTCCTCAAATCCAACACAACTAGAAAAGATACGGAATTCCAATAATCCAGAAATTTTAAATATTTATTAAAATATTTTTAATAACCAAGCAAATGCTTAAGTTAGGATGTCAAGTGAAAATAGTAGGATATAAAAATATATGAAGTCACTAGAGAGTAAAGGAAACATTATGTTTAAAGGAGGGAAGTGTGTGCAGCTCCAACTGTAGAGAAGAGCTAATATCATTAGGTCTGCAAAAAATGTTTGAGGGTCAGATAGGTTTGGGATACTATACGTACTAAATCCTCTTCTTAGAAATTCATGGTGCATATTGGCATCTAACAATAAAGACTCTGAGAAACCACACACAAAACGTGTGCTGTATAATTTATTGTGCTGGACTTTTCTGGCGGTCCAGTGGTTAAGACTCCCCACTTCCAATGCAGGGGACACATGTTCACTCCCTGGCTGGGGAAGTTTCGCATGCAGCGAGATGCGGCCAAAAAAAAAAGTTATTGTCCAGATGGAGTCACTTTTGTCTAGGATAAATACTAAACCAGTCTGGGACTTCCCTGGTGGTGCAGTGGTTAAGAATCCGTCTGCCAATGCAAGGGACTTGCGTCAGTCCCTGGTCCAGGAAGATCCCACATGCCACGGAACTAAGCCCATGCACCACAGCTACTGAGCCTGTGCTCTAGAGCCCATAAGCCACAACTATTGAGCCCATGTGCTGCAACTACTGAAGACCACGCGCCAAGAGTCTATGCTCTGCAACAAGAGAAGCCACCACAATGAGAAGCCTGCACAACAAAGAGTAGCCCCCACTGTCCGCAACTAGAGAAAGCCGGTGGGCATCAATGAAGACCCGATGCAGCCAATAAATAAATTTATTTTTAAAAAAATACTAAATCAGTCAGGACAATAAGATGACCCATGGTCACCCTAAAGAAACCTATTGAACTTTGTGTCATTCAGCATTTCAAGAACTTATTTAAGCACACAATGCTTTATGTAATTTTTTTTCCCAGCATGGCATTGACACCCTGGTAAGGTGCTTTAAGGACATGAGTTGAAAACTACAGAGATTGGGAATGCTTAGGTGGTGTTGGCATTGGTTTATACTCTGTTCTGTGGAGACTACCTAATGTGTGCAAAAGTGCTTCAAATTTTCCTCATTTGTTTCCAATTAATCATAAAGAAGTCAACACCCCACCACAGTAATCATTCTCATAATTTTTGGTGTGTTTTTGACGGGACCCATTGCAGCTACTGATCTGACACCTGTGAGTAGTTTGCATTTCTTTTTAAGTGGAAGAACTTTTTTTGCTCTTTAAAAGCACCATACAGTGAACTAGTTAAATTGTTGACCAAATACCATTCTCTGATATTAAAGAAATGACCCAACTATATTGGATGAAATAAAGAAGACTTGAATAAATAGACATGTTCTTAGAGGGTTTATAATGGATCATGCAAGGCAGCCTTTGGGAATTGGATCCACTCTCAATGTGCTGGCATTTTATGATACTGTGTCTACGAACCTAACAGCCAGACAGTGAACTGGGATAAATTCACTCTGTTGCCGACCAGGGTTCTTGGCCTCCTTAATCAATAGAAATTGATAAGAGGCCAGACAAGAAATTCATGTAGGGCTCTATTGGAGCCCCTGCTGCAGCAGGAGGGAGTGAAAACAAGTAACAGTTTCCCTTGCTGACTCCCGGGGGGCCGGGGGGGTGGGTAGGGGCTAGTTGGTTCCTTATGTGGGGTGAGGATAGGGGTGCATCCAGGGGTCAGCCCAGAGGGCTCAGGTGACCTGCCCACCCCATTGGTGGTACAGTGTGGGTTTTGGGTCTTTTTGTATATTGCTGTTCATAATTTGCCCCAACTGTGCCTGTATGCAGTCATTTTTAGCCCCTTATAGTTTCTTTGTATTTTGCTGCTGGAGACGTTTGTCCAGGTGCAAGCACTGCAGCAAAGGGTCCCAGGTCCCAGGCTTTCTCAACTCTGTTGGGCAGCTGTCGAGGTCATCATCCAGTATGCCTTTCCCCCAGGAACCTAACACACCCTCACCCCATCCTCCCAGACCACAACACTGTTGCCCAATCACCAATTATGTAAACTTTTCCCTAATAGACAGTTGGCGCCCTCTTACTTGTCTCAGTATAGTTCTATTAGATACTGCATACAATCAGTATAATGACAATGTGGAGTGTGAGTTGATGGTTGATGGAGACATATTAGAGGCAGAGGCCAGGTAAGAGGATTCAAGGTTCTGGAAGAAGATAGATACACACTCAACTTTGAAACTTTAAAGAGGTTGTTTAATAAAGGGGCTATTTACAGAGGTGTGGCCAGGTTTAAAGGAACCATGACTATCCCTAGGCCTGCAGAAGCTTGGTCATAGGGGGTCACAGCCATTGTCAGAATCCCACCACAGTAGGGAAGGAGTAGTGAAGAAATACCCTGGCCACTTTCTCCTCCCATCCTCCCACTTCCTGCCAGAGCACTGGCTAAACCCAGTCACAAGAAAGGCAGAAGACTTGGGTGCTATAGGCTGTAGAGGTCAGCTGTCCAGAGTCCAAGGAGGATCAAGAAGGGATTTAGAGGACAAACAGAAAGTAGCCAGCACAAGAAGAAATATTATAAATGATGAGTCCCTGAATTAGACCTTGGTAGTTGGGCTTGTGAAGAAGGGACAGGTTCAGGTCTATGCTGTTTTTCTTGTGCTTTCCTGTCTTGCACACCGTTCTCTTTCCTCACCATGCCTCCTCCTCCCTTGTCTAAGTCTTACCCTTCCTTCAAGGCTCCACTCAAATTCTGCCACCTTCCTCAAATCTTTCCAGGTGACCCGTTTCATTGATCATGCCCTCATTTTAATCCTCATGATAATACCTATACTGGTCACTTAACATTTGGCCTTTTTACCTTCATTGTTCTATATTTTATTAGATATAAGTCCCAATCTTTGAAATAAACAGAAGGTTCCAAGAAGGAATGAAGGATGAAGCTCTACATATAATATCTGCTCAATAAACCTTTACCAAAGATGAGAAGGAATTCCATGAAGACACCATCAACTGAAATAATGGTGTTTGATCTCACAGAGTAAATTCTCATTGAGCAGGTAAGCCATGTGTCCTCTGCAGCAGTGAGACTGAGCTCTTTTCCATTCAGAAGTATAACCCTTTTTTTTTTCTGGTGAATTTAGTAGTACTACATGTTAATCATGAAACTTCAAACAATATAGAAGGACACAAATTAAAAAGCGAAAATCCTTCCCTTCGTCCCTCTACCCACATTTAGCCAGCTGTTAACAGGGTAAATTCTCTTCGTGATTTTTTTTCCAGGATGTGTGACGGTATAAGAATGAATATTAAGATTATTATTGATTGATTAAGATTATTTATATTCTACAATCTACTATTTTAGGTAACCATATATCATGAACATCAATGTCAATATCTTTTTAAAATTACCTCGTAATATTCTACTGTTGGGGTACATGGGCATACCTTACTTTATTGCACTTTGCAGATGCTGTTTACTACACGTTGAAGGTTTATGGCAACCCTTGAGTACATCTCTTGGTGCCATTTTTCCAACAGCATTCACTCACTTTGTGTCTCTCTGTCATATTTTGGTAATTCTCACAATATTTCAGTCTTTTTATTATTATTGTATTTGTTATAGTGACCTGTGATCAGTGATCTTTGATGTTATTATTGCAAAAAGATTATGATTGAGGTATATACATTGTTTTTTTTTAAACATAATGCTATTGCACACTTAAAAGACTACAGTATAGTGTAAACATAACTTTTATATGCACTGGGAAATCAAAAAATTTCTATGACACTTTATTGTGATACTTGATTATGGTGGTCTGGAACCAAACCTGCAATATCTCCAAGGTATGCTTGTATATTTATTTAACTAGTCTTCTATTGCTGAACATTTAAGTCATTTCTGATTTTTTTCTTATTATAAACAGTAAACAATAACCATCCTTAGAAACACGTTTTTATGTACTAATTTTTTCTTTAGGTCAGCTTCACAGAATTGGAATTTTTAGATCAGCTTTCCTTATAGCAACTTTTCCCCCTTTTTCTTTTTTCTTTCTTTTTTTAACGCCAACTTGATAAATTTAAAATATTTCAGGACAATGGAATATTTTTCCTATTCTTCCCCAAAAGAATTGTATATATAAAATATATATCAAACACAAGAAGACTCTGAAAGGTGGAGAGAAGAAAGCAGATCAGCTAAGGACCTTGGGACCCAAGGAAGGACATGGTGGTCACTCCCCTGGGTATTCTTTTTTGCCTCAAATATCCCATATTTGACACTGAAGAAGCAGCAACCCAGAAATACCAAGGGTACCAACCAAAAAAAAAAATTAAGCCCTAACGAAAGCTTGCTCTCTCTAATAAAGTATCAAGAAAAGTACAGTCTAGCAAGACAGAAAACATTTAAATAATAAATACTGTATACCAGGCAGATCCCATGAAAACACTGTGGCCTCTCCTCCACTCACACCAGCAAAGGGAGCCTAGATTCCATCTCCACTGAGCTATAATAAGCACCTAATGCCCACCCCTTGTCAGAAAGCTGTCAGAAATGTATGAGTTGGGACCCCCAGAACTTTCCTCCCTGCTAGGCAGTAACAAGCACCGCACTACAGTGTCAGTGGAGTGTCAGTGGAGGCCTTCTAGGGAGCAGTAATGAGGCACTCCTATTCCTCACAGCCAGGGAGGTATCCTTAGCGCCTACAGTGGCACTAGAACTCCCATCCTCTCCCAGCAGTAATGAAGAGCTCTCTCTACTCCCCCACTCACCTTAGATGTCAATAAAAGCTGAGTAGGGAACCTGGATTTCTACCACACTTGGTAGTGATGAAGCAGCACCCACCTACCTCTTCCCTTCCTGGAGCATTACCAGAAAAAGCATGCTAAAATGGAAGATTTAAGTAATATCCAGAGTCTCATAATACCCCAAATGTCCAAGTTTCAATCAGAATCACTCATCATACCAAGAACAATGAAGATCTCAAACTAAATGAAAAAAGAAAATCAATAGATACCAATGCCAGAATGACAGAGATGGTAGAATTATCTGACAAAGATTTTTAAATCCCTATCATAAAAATTTTCAGTGAGCAATTGCAAACACCCTTGAAGCAAATGAAAAAAAATAGTCTCAGTAGAGAAACAGAAGATCTAAAGAAAAACTAAATGGAAATGTTAGAAATGAAAAATACAACAACCAAAATTAAAAACACAGTAGATAGACAACACCAGAAGGAAAGGAGCAAAGGAAAGAATCAGTAAACTGGAAGTTACAACAATAATTGGAATAACAGAGAGAAAATAGACCAAAAATAAATAGAGTTTTAGGGACATGTGAGACTATAATAAAAGATCTGACATTCATGTCATCCCAGAAGGAGAGTAGAAAGAGAGCAGAACTGGAAAAGTAATTGAAGAAATAACGGCTGAAAATTCCCCAAATTTGTCAAAAGGTATAAACAGATTCAAGATGTCAAACAAGATGAACCCAAAGAAATCCACATCAAGACACATCATAGTCAGACTTCCCTGGTGGCAAAGTGGTTAAGAATCTGCCAATGAAGAGGACATGGGTTCAATCCCTGGTCTGGGAAGATCCCACATGCTGTGGAGCAACTAAGCCCAAGTGCCACAACTACTAAGCCTGGGCTCTAGAGCCCATTGAGGCACAACTACTGAGCCCAAGTGCCATAACTACTGAAGCCCACGCCTAGAGCCCATGCTCCACAACGAGAGAAGCCACTGCAATGAGAAGCCCGCGCACCGCAACCAAGAGTAATCCCCACTTGCTGCAGCTGGAGAAAGCCAGCACGCAGCAACGAAAACCCAATGCAGTAAATTAATTAATTAAAAGATGCATCATAGTCAAACTTCCAAAAACTAAAAGAAAAAAATCCTGACAGCACCAAGAGCAAAATGAACCTTAGCTGTAAGAGTAAACAATTAAAATAAGAGAGTACTTTCCATCAGAAACTATGGAGACCAGAAGGAAGAAGCATAATACTTCTCAAATGCTGAAAGTAAAGTACTATAATCCCAGAATACTTATATCTGGTGAAAATATACTTCAGGAATAAAGGAGAAATCAAGACATTCTATGATAAAGGAAAGCTAAGAGAATTTATAACTAGAAGACTTACCCTAAAAGAATGGCTAAAGTAAGTTTTCTAAACATAAAAGAAACAATAAAGGAATTATGGAAGAAATATCATGACTGAGCAAAAATATAAATGGACAAAATGGATTTTTTCTGAGTTTTCTACATATTTGATGGCTGAATCAAAAATTATAACATTTGTTCTAAATGTATGTAGGAGAAAAATTTAAGATCATATTTTTTTTAAGATTTATTATTTTTTTTAAATTTTGGCTGCGTTGGGTCTTCATTACGGTGTGCGGGCTTCTTGGTGTAGTGGCTTCTCTTGCTGTGGTGCACAGGCTCTAGGTGCATGGACTTCAGTAATTGTGACACACAGGCGTTAGAGCACACAGGCTTCAGTGTTGTGGCTTGTGGGCTTTAGAGCGCAGGCTCAGTAGTTGTGGCGCACAGGGGCTTAGCTGCTCCGGCATGTGGAATCTTCCCGGACCAGGGATCGAACCCGTGTCCCCTGCATTGGCAGGTGGATTCTTAACCACTGCACCACCAGGGTGGTCCTGTCATTTGGATTTTATAATCTTGTACTTTTTTTTTTTAATGTTAACATGGGTTACTTGAGCTGTGGGATAATTAGCCTTTATTTTCTCTTTTTCACATTCTTCTTTTTAAAAACTAATGAATTTTAAGTTGAGAGAAAAATTAACCATTCACATAACTAACTCTTACTTATTCTTTTCATTCTAAGTTTCCAAGGTAACCAATCAGAGCCTCTCTCCTTGTTATATCATTGATATGGCTTTTGACTACATAATTAGTTTACTTCAATGTAATTAGTTTACTTCATTGTGGCAGCTCAAGATGTCACATCAACTGTCTAGATACAGAGGAATTTGGTTCCTGGTTATTATGAGAGTTTTATGGTTCTTATTGGATTGTCCCGTCGTTTGGATCCTTAGCATATTACATCTGAAAGTAGAATAACCAGAAGGTACTCTGATTTTCATATCTGATGAAGAAATCAAATTTTTGATAAGTACCCGAATTCAGTAAGTACCCATATTGAGTTCTCCCAAGATTGTATAATACTTGTATATGTCTCTCTTATCCTTACCTTCTTAGAAACCTACAGGTATCCAAAAATGATTGAGATTGAACAGGCAGAGGCCCAACTCTCTGAGTTAGACCTGCTGGCCAGTATGTTCCCTGGTGAGAACGAGCTTATAGTGCATGACCAGCTGGCTTTAGCAGAACTGAAAGATTGTATTGAAAAGAGGACAATGGAAGGACGATCTTCAAAAGTTTACTTTACTATCAATATGAACCTGGACATATCTGAGGAAGCAACGGTAATTCAATTTTACTTTCGGAAGCGTTAAAACATGTCTCAACTTTAAACGGCACTTAGGGCATTTTTTCTCTCTCTCTCTTTTTTTTAATCAGGTGATGTTTTCTCTGGCCTGTGTTCTTCCCTTTAAATACCCTGCAGTTCTGCCTGAAATTATTGTCAGGTATGTTACAGAAACTGGCCAACTTTAGAGGCCAAAACTAATCTGTGAATAAAAGCAATTCTCAAGTTTGTTTCCTCTTCCAAGAAAACTGATTCAATTTTTAACCCTGTATCTTTTCCATCAGATCAGTACTATTAAATAGATCCCAGCAGGCTCAGCTGAATACAGATCTGACAGCATACTTGCAAAAGAATTGCCTCGGAGATGTCTGTATATTGAATGCCACAGAGTGGATTAGAGAACACGCTTCAGTCTATGTCAACAAAGACACCACACCTTCCCCTGCTCCAGGAAGTACAGTCCAGCCAGTTGACCTCATTCTCACAAGACTCTGGATCTACAGCCATCACATCTACAACAAATACAAAAGAAAGAATATTCTAGAGTGGGCAAAGGAGCTTTCCCTATCTGGGTTTAGCATGCCTGGGAAACCTGGTGTTGTTTGTGTGGAAGGTCCACAAAGTGCCTGTGAAGAATTCTGGTCAAGGTTGGCTTTCACAACTTTTGTATGCCTTGTCAATAATTTTAATACTAAACATGATACTAGAGATGTGGAAATCAGTTGTATCTTATGGGATTCAGTCTAAAACAGCACTCACATATGGTCAGCATCACTCCCCTCACCTGATACAGGGCACAAAGAAGATGTTCTGTAGATAGATGTTAAATTGAACTCCTGTCCAAGATACTCTCTAATGTCCCCACCATTTCTGTGGGTCTGATTCTTCCCTCATCTTAGTGATGCTGTAAGTTGTGTGTATCCTGTGAAACAAGGGGATTTCTAATCTTCTCATTTCTCTACTACTGATATCCTAAATGAGTTTCTGAGAAGTCCCTTCGGGAGGTCGAGATTCAGCAATTTCCACATTTCTAAAATGCTAATACAAGGCAGTGATAATGGCAATAAATAAGTTTGGGGATGGGATTATAACCAGAATCATATTTGATTAAAATAAAATCCATGTGAGATAAAAGTAGATTTCTTTACTTCTAAGAAAAGCACTGATAAATCTGTTTTATAACTTCTATTTTCAGTGCTTTAGAATACACATTTTCAAAATTTCTACTCTGAAAATTTCTTTTCAGACTCAGAAAATTAAACTGGAAGAGAATTTTAATTCGCCATCGAGAAGACATTTCTTTCGATGGTACAAATGAGGAAATGGAAAGACGAAGAAAATTTTCAGTTTTTGAAGAAAAAGTATTCAGTGTTAATGGAGCCAGAGGAAACCACATGGACTTTGGTCAGCTGTATCAGTTTTTAAATGGCAAAGGATGTGGGGATGTTTTTCAGGTGTTCTTTGGTGTGGAAGGACAGTGAGCAGAGGAGTAGTTGACAGCATTTTGCCACTGTTGGTCTTTTGACTTGTTCCCCACTCTTCTTGAAAGATTAAGTAATTTTCTAGCCCCGTTCTAGAATGTTAGGGGAAAAAAAAAAAGAGGAAAAGTAGTATAGATGAAGTACATCTCTTAAAAATATGTCATGATTGAATGCAGAACTGTTTTAAATTATAATCTTAAAATTGTTGAAGACATTTCTTGACATATAAACTACTTATTTTGAAAGAGAAGTTAATTATATTTGAGGATGATAATGTTGGTAGTCCAGCTTGCCACCCATTCTCAACCCTCTTCCCCTTTATCTGCCTCCACTAAAGAACCTGGAAGAGCTAAATGCTCACTCTCTTAGGCTCTCTTGCATCTAGGGTGGCCTGGGGACACAGTTTTGGCCAGGGTACCTTTGGGAAAAGTTTTGCTTTTCTGATTAAAAATGATAGATGCAGCCAGGGCACCTCTTCCCTCTCTTTCTGTCACAAACACCAAAGTGATGACTGGAGCTGCAATAGTCCTCTCGAGGAAGTAAGGGTCAGGAGGGCCACAGAGATGCCAGTCTTCACGTTGTTGAGCTACCGATCCAACACTAGCCGCTGCCTATCTCTAGATAGCTATTATGAAACAAAACCAGTTTTATTTATATGTCTGTACATGTTACTAGCCCTTGAAAGTTAGTTTGCCAAATCTTTTCAAAGCATTAGTTTTACATCTGCCCCAGCCATTTGATACAAAGATGGGTGAAATTTTTCTTAAACAGAGATTTTTGTATACTTATGCTCAGCCCCTGGTCTTTGGCTCACCTCACAGAAGGCTTTGAAGCACGAGCAGAGCTCATACTTTTTAATAGGCCTCAACTATTCATCAAATTGGTCATCTAGAGCATTTGCTTTTGACAAATTGGATTTTGACAAATTTTTCATTCTGGAAGTGGCTTTCTGTAAATTTACTTTCAGCAAATTAATCTAGAGTCAAATAAACACACTACCTGGTTTTTGAGGCCCTCCATAAATCAGTTGCAGAAGTTCTTATTAAATATTTACTAATTGCTAGCACTCAGGTTGGTACTGTGTGTTGGGTATTCCTTGAAGATTCAGACTTGGATAAAGAAATTGGAGGGGGGGGCGGGTCACACAATGCATTGTTTATCTTAGTAAAAAGTTGGAGGCAACCTATGTGCCCATCACTAAGTGTATTTTCCAATACTAAGTAAAAATCAAAAGGAATAAAGTAGAATTAACTAGGCAATGTGGATAGATCCTAAATATAAACACAAATAAGAATTCAAATGGTATTCATAGCCTATATTGGCTGCAAATCTTACGTGCCTCCTCAGATTCCCTCTCTGCCGCCTACCTCCCCAGTGCCCTGTCAGTTGCCCTGGAAATATGGACCAGCTGTATATTTAGCTTCTGACTGCCACCAGCCACTTCCAGATTTGGATGAAATACCCCACAGAGCATGAGACTGACATCCCTAGAGACCACCAAAGGGGCCAGATGATGTTTGTGATACTTTAAGCAGGACTAAATTGCTAAAACATTTTTAGTCTTTGTACATTATTTTAATAAAAAACACATTGTTCTGTATAAATATATAGATCTCAAGTGTAATATAAAAACATAGACTGCAATAATGTAGCTTTGTAATTTTCTTCTGAGACAGACCTGTCAACTTTAAAGATTGGACTATTAACAGTGACCAAGGGCAGTACAGATTTTCCAACCTCATGATTAGTAAATTTTTTGAAAATGTATGGAACTATCATCATCAAAAAAGAAAACAGCAAGTTAGATGGTCCTGGCTACATTTTATAATGTAAGAGACACAATAAAAGCCGTAAGAAACTACAGTTTAATGTTAGAGGTATACACAATATAGCTTTCTCAGACATTTACCAATGATTATGTACTTCATATATAAACATCCTTAAATGTAAAACTGTTCAGTATGATTGCATGTTTA
Source organism: Hippopotamus amphibius kiboko (assembly GCF_030028045.1). Classification (NCBI taxonomy): domain Eukaryota; kingdom Metazoa; phylum Chordata; class Mammalia; order Artiodactyla; family Hippopotamidae; genus Hippopotamus; species Hippopotamus amphibius. Next base: position 101,831,790 of record NC_080195.1, on the reverse strand, counting down.
TTTCACAATGACAATTTTTCAATGTATTTATCTGAAAAAAAATATCTTGAACTGGAGTCATCTATAAAGAAATAATGATAAATCCTTAAAAGAAACTCTTAGTCCCAAATCAAATTACGTTTAAAAGTTAAAAGATATCTAGAAAGCAAGAATGTGGGCAGGAAACATTGCCTACATGTCCATTTTTATTTGTAAAAATAATTCCTGGGAATTCCCTGGCAGTCCAGTGATTAGGACTCCAGGTACTTTCATTGCCGAGGGCCCAGGTTCAATCTCTGGTCCAGCAACTAAAATACCACAGGCCAGGCAGCATGGCCAAAATAATAATATTATTATAATTATAATTTCTGTACAATAGTATTCTTGAGTCAAGTAAAACAAAACAAAATTTTAAAATTCTGAAATTATTCCCACAAATAAAACTAGTTCAGCTTGGATTAAAAATTCAAAGCTAGTCTACTATCTGCACATTAATTTGATAAACTGCATTAAAAAAATACTGCATCTGCTGCCATGAAGAACTGATGATTACTTTCGGCATTTATATAAAAATAACTGACAGATTTTTTTTTTTTTAAGAAAGTTGTATATCAGGGAAACCCAACAGAATCTATCATTCGTAAAATTCCATTTAAACTGCAAGGCAGTCAAGTTAATAGCATACAAGGACAGGTGAACGTACATTATTTCTGCCAGTCCCCCGTCTCCGGAAACAATGATTACAACTACTGAGTACAAACTGAGCCCACAAAAATTCTGCAAAGGGGCACTATGCACAATCTGGCAATCTGACCGCACCGCGTCGGAGCAGGGATGTAGGCCATAGCGTCCTTTGCCATCCCTACGAAATATCAAAGACGGACCCTTTCGAGCCGCAGGGCCCGGCGACGGGAGATTCCAGTAGGAAAGGCGGGTGCCTGGCGACCTACGGACACCAGGGTCCCGAGGAGCTCCGACGTGCGCTGGGGCGTTGACAGACACCGTGCCCTTCTCCTACAGCACCCCGCATGGACCACAACGCCACCTGGGCAGGCACCGAGCACAGCTGGGAAGAGCCCTACGACACTTCACGCATACTCCCCGCGTTCGTCGGCACGCTCCGGAAGCACTAGCCCTTGAGGGTCGGAGGCGTGGTGAGCGCGGGGGCAGTTGGATTGGTAGCGTTACTGCAGCTGGGGACGCTGGTTTTAGATCTGGCGGGATGGTTCTGACCCTGCGTGGAGTTGTGCGGGCCTGCCTCGTCCTTCGGGCGGGGATACTGAAGCCCTAGCTGCTGCTCTGATACTGAGATGCGCCCTTTTTCTTCTTTTTTTTAAAATAATTAACTTTTGGTGGGGAAAAATGGCATCGATTCGCGTTCTCTTGGGATTTCCCGGATGTTGCTAACAGCTGGGAGAATTGGAGGAATGATGCTCTCTGGAACCCTGCTGGCACCTTCCAGGTCCAGGGAGTCCCGGAATTTTTTTTTTTTTTAAGAAGTTTTACTGACATACAGTTAACAGACAATAAACTGTATATATTTAGAGTGTACAATTTGGTATCCCAATCTCCCAATTCATTCCGCCCCCCAACCCTCCCCACTTTCCCCAGTTGGTGTCCATATGTTTGTTCTCTACATCTGTCTCTATTTCTGCCTTGCATACCGGTTGATTTGTACCATTTTTCTATATTCCGCATATATGTGTTAATATACGATATTTGTTTTTCCCTTTCTGACTCACTTCACTCTGTATGACAGTCTCTATGTCCATCTATGTCTCTACAGATGTCCCAGCTTCATTGCTTTTTACAGCTGAGTAATAGTCCATTGCATGTATGTACCACATCTTCTTTATCCATTCATCTGTTGATGGTCATTTAGGTTGCTTCCATGTCCTGGCTATTGTAAATAGTGCTGCAATGAACATTGGAGTGCATGTGTCTTTTTGAATTATGGTGTTCTCTGCGTATATGCCCAGTAGTGGGATTTCTGAGTCATATGCTAAAGCTACTCTTAGTTTTGCAAGAAACCTCCATACTGTTCTCCATAGTGGCTGTATCAATTCACAGTCCCACCAACAGTGCAAGAGCATTCCCTTTCAGAGTGTCCTCGGATTTTAACCAGGAAATTACTGAAATGAAATATTAAATTTTTAATATTAAAAATATTTTTATTTGGTTTTAAACCGATACTTTATTGTTTGAAAGAAATTGAAGTAGCTTCAGAGAAATTTAAATGAGCTGCGTTCTCAATAATGTCTTCCTCAGATATTTTGAAGTTCTAATTTATGATTCTTTAATGTAAATAACTGAACTTAATGAAACCCAATATGATAAGAAAAAGTAATTTTTTTCAGAAATAAAATTCTTTAATTTATTGGCCTAAAGTTCTTATTTTACCTGAGTCCTTTTTAAAAAAATTTATTTTATTTAAGTATAGTTGGTTTACAATGTTGTGTTCACTTCTGCTTTATAGCAAAGTGATTCAGTTATAAATGTATCATTCTTAGAAAAAGTAATTTTTGATAGACCATCACTTTTGTTCTTAAGATATTCTCAAATTATCTATTTTCAAATAGTTCCTAAATAATACTTTGCTTTGGATGATTGAATATAGTAATTTTGCTCATAAAACATGGAGGCCTATTTTTTTTTCCCGGTGTGTTTGGCATTTTGGATTTTGTAAACTTGTTCTCTTGCTTTTCCCTGCCCCCAAAATATATGTAAATAAATGTGTGCAATACATTTTTATTAGAAAAGTTCACCGCTGTAGAAAATATACAAATAACTGGATATAAAACTCACCCATAATCTTGTGTCCAAGAAGACAAATTTTCATTTTACGTATTATTTTTTAGTGTGTTATTTTTGCATTTGTGGTCTTTCTTTTTTAAAACAAGTCATACTGTACATGCTGCTTTGTATCTGCCTTCTTTAATTAAACAATAGGTTGTAAACATTTCCATGACATTAAATAATATTTTCAAGACTGTCTTGTATTCAGTTGTCTGAGTGTACTGTGGTAATTGATTTCAGCAGTTCACTGTTTTGGTCACGAGATCATAATGTTTTCGGTTTGGTTTGGTTTGGTTTAGTTTCAAAAACAAAGCTGCTCTGAGCTTCCATTATTATCTCTTCTGGTTAGATTTCTAGAAGTGGAAATTCACTCTTAAACTCTGGATTTGTCTTGCCAACTGCACCTGTGGAAGATTGAGAAATGAAAATTGCAAAACTTTAAAATTTCCTTTGCAGTAGATTTTTACCAACACTATTATGATTTTGCCAATTTAATAGATGGAAAATTCTCCATTGTTTTATGTTATCTTCAGTTGACTTTTAGTGTGGGCTAATACTTTTTATATGTGTACTGGTCAATTATATTTCTTTTGTGGTGCATTTCCTGTTTGTCTTTATTTATACTTAAATGGGCAGCCTTAAAATATTTATTTGTAAGAATTTCTTAACAGTAAGCATATTAACACCTAGTTAATATTGCAGATATTTCCCAAATTTGTCTATTTGTTTTTTCTGACATAGGAAAAAAAAAACTTTCAAATTAATGTACCTAGTGTATCAATCATTTTCTTTATGGTTTTCTGTCTTTGGAGCATTGACTGGGAATGCTTTCCCTACTGCAGGATAATTTAAAAATGTGTCTATATAACCTTGTAATTTTTTTGTTTTAAAAAATCTTATTGTGAAGTAGATATGTAACATTCATACGATTTATCTTACTGTGAATATTTAACTTATACAAAAAGATAAAAAGAATTTACAAATGAACAAGTCATAATCTTACCAAGTAGTTTAAGAAAAGTTTACCAACAAGTAAAACTTTACCACTCTACTACACAAGTGTAGTTGAAATCCTCTTGTGTACTTTTGCTGATTACAGTCCTGTATTAACCCCACCCTAAAGTACTTATCGTTCCTGTATATTTCTTTGTACTTTACCGATGTCTATGTATCCCTATGCCACATCTTATGCCTTCATTTTTTTTTTAATTTTAATTTTATTTATTATTTTTTGGGGGGTATACCAAGTTCAATCATCTGTTTTTATACACATATCCCCGTATTCCCTCCCTCCCTCAACTCCCCCCCCACCCTCCCTTGAGTCCCTCCCTTATGGCTTCATTTTTAACATTCAGTCATCAGCAATTCATTTTAGAGTGCTGTGTGAAGTAGGTACTAAAATTATTTTCTCAAAAGGTAAGCAGTTGTTCCAATGATATTTGTTGGATAATTCATATTCTTCAGAGGTCTGGGATGCCACTTTTATCAGAGCCTGAATGTGGGTTCTGCCTGCCATTTTATCTCAGTTTATTCCTAACAACACTGTTAGGATTGTAATGGCCATATCTTGAGTTTTAAAGTTTAGTAGGAGAAATCATTGTTATGCCTGCTTTTCAAAATAATTTTAGCTATTCTTTCATGTTATTCTTTCAGGTGAGCTTTTGAGATAGTTTTGTGATATCTGAAAACAAAATCTTACTGATAACTCTTTTGAGAGTACATAGGTTACAAACTTACTTTTGAGACTTGACATCTCAGCTATTGTAACTTCCCATCCCCTCTCTAGTTATGACTCTAAGTTTTCGTAGCCATTTTCCTCTAGGTATATGTTTTAATTTTTATGTATTAATTACTTTATGTATTTTTATGTATTTTGCATTTGATAATTATCTTTAAGTATTTTATTTTAGAACTTGTTATTTTATAACATCAAAATTGATGTTACAATCTGATAGGACAAATTTCTCTCATTATTTACTAAAAATATCCTTTTGATTCTTTTACTCTTCCAGATAAACTTTTAAATCATGTTTCAAAAGTTCATTACAACTTTTTCATTAAGACTCTTTTACATTAGAGTTATGGATATTTTGATTACAACTGACATAATGTTACCACTTTGGGTAGGCACTGTTTAGAGTACTCTGCTTTAAGAGGGTCTCATCTTTAAAATATTATCTAAGTAAAGCTGAAAAAGGCAAGCACTGGGAACAGTTACATCACAGTGACTATCTACTGATATTTTCGAGTGCCCAAACCAATTATAAAATGGTGCTCTAGAAAAATCAGAGATCTGTGTGGTTTGGAATAGTTTGAGGGTCTACATCAAGAGGTATGGATCCTTGTCATGAAATCTGGGCAATGTCAAGGGAGTAGAAAGAAATGAAATCATGAGATATTTTGAAGTGAGAATAGGCAAAATTTAGGAACCAATTAGTAAACAGGGGTGCAGATAATCACCCTGGTCCTTTCCTTCAAGTTGTTTTAAAGTCCCTGCACAGATGTCAGGCAAGTTTCTTGACTGGCCTTTCCAAAGGCCATGCTCATTCCTTAGTTCACTGCCTTTGCCCACTCTAGTCCTGTTTATTCTTCCTTACATTCTGCTCTTCCTAATTTTGTCCAAGCTTTGGGCTGAAGTTGTTATCTAGGAAGTCTTTCTGACTATTCCAGAAGATGTTAATCTCCCCCTCAGGTAGCATTTATGATATGTGACACCCAGATTATCAGTTAATTGCCTAATATCTAGTACTATTTCTTACATTAAGCTGTTTTCTAACTATATAACTCTTAAGAATGAGGACATTATGATTTGTGCAAGTGATGATGTAAGACAACTTGATTAAATATTTTTAATTATATAATATGTGAATATATTGTTCTTGTATAAAATAAAATCTTATAAGGAAGGCTTAATTTCCTTTGGCTGCAACTCAACACTAATCTCTTTTCTTGCCACCTCTTTCCCCTAAGGATTAAGTTCAATTATCAGATTGGTATGATCCTTGCAGCCTTTTTTCCTGTGTATTTACATAATATATACGTATCCATATAATATATATATTGTTTTATGAATTTTTTACACAAATGGTATTATGCTGTACATATTACTCTATTTGCTTTTAATTTAAGAATGTCTTAGAATTCTTCCCATGTATCTACAGATAAACCTCTCCTTTTTTAAAAATTTTATTTTATTTACTTATTTATTTTGGCAGCATTGGATCTTTGTTGCTGCACGCGGGTTTTCTCTAGTTATGGCAAGTGAGGGGCTACTCTTCGCTGCAGTGTGTGGGCTTCTCATTGCAGTGGCTTCTGTTGTGGAGCACGGGCTGTAGGCACTTGGGCTTCAGTAGCTGTGGCATGTGGGCACAGTTGTGGCTTGTGGGCTCTAGAGTGCAGGCTCAGTAGTTGTGGCACATGGGCTTAGTTACTCCGTGGCATGTGGGATCTCCCAGTACCAGGGATCAAACCCATGTCCCCTGCATTGGCAGGTGGATTCTTAACCATTGCACCACCAGTGAAGTCCCAAACCTCTCTTCTTAACTGCTGCTTAACAGTCCATAGAATAGATATAATTTACTTAGCCATTCCCCAATGGATAGACAGAGGTTGTTTTCAGTTATCTTGCAATTACAGTATTTTAGTGAACATCCTGCAGCATGTCCCTTTATGCATTTTTCAGTCAGGGTCCAGTCAGGAAAACAGACACGTCACTACTTAAAGAGAAAAAAATTTAACATGGGAAATTGGTTTAAAAGGAGTATAAAAGCAAAAAAAAAAAGAATACTGAGGTAACATAGAGGTAATTACTGCACAGCACCTACTATTACTAGGGCTAGGAAAGGAAGGAAGGAAAGAAGAGGTGGGAGTAATCCGAATTTAGAAGTTTGGAGGGGGGCCTTGAAAAGCTGGGGCTCTGTTCAAGCCTATGAAGAGAGGGTGGTACCTGGCTATAGCTGGTTTCTGGAGCTCAAAGAAGGTACTCCGTGGTGTTGGGGCTCTGACTCCTGAGAAGGGGGCACCATTGAAGTGTTAAGAGCTCAAAGAAGGAGCGCCACGGAGCTAGGACTCAGACTTTCAAGGGGAAAGGTCTCGCCTGGCTGCTGCTGGTACCCCAGAGGTGCGCAATAAGGTTGATTCTGATTGTTGAAAAAAAAGATGGAGACAGGAAACAACTGCTGCCTAAACCAATTGCTGCTGCTGGGGCAAAGCGCGGCTGATGGGACGCTGCTAACAGTATGGTGCAAGTCCCTTCTCCTTTCTCTTCTCTTTTGGTCTCCTTCTAGTCACTCCGTTGATGGAACCTAACAGGAAGCCAGTTGACTAAAGGAGAAATAGTCTGTAGACCCTCAGTATCATGGAGTTAAGAATAAAAGAGTGAGTGTGTGGGCATGAGAGAGAACAACCAGCCACATGTTGGTTTATGTTTCTCTACTGTGATTCTGAGAAGCAAAATGACTAACTGCAAAACATGTAAATTTCAAATTTTAATAGAGACTACCACACTACCCTCTTTTCTAAAATCTCCATTTAACCCTTGATATGAAAGAAAACTGTGTGTGGGGGGGGGATTTAGAGAATGCTGCCTAGAGCATTACCTTCCAAATGTTAACACGATTTGTTAACATTGTTAAGAATGCAAAATCTGATTTAACAGTCTCGAAGTGGGCCTGACTGCATTCTTTCTTTTTTGGGGAGGGGTTCGCGGCTTGCAGGATCTTAATTCCCCCCACCAGGGGTTAAACCGGGGCCACGGAAGAGAACGCGCGGAGTCCTAGCCACTCGACCGCCAGGGAATTCTGCCTACATGTCTAAGAAACATCCAGGTGATGCTGATAATTGCACTTTACAATGTCTAACATTTTCCCATCTTCCCTCAGCCACTAGCTTGTCATTCTATTGCTATCCTTGCACGAAAATGCCTCCCTTACAGCTCAGGCCAACCTCCTATCCGCTAACCTGAGAACAAACCTTTCTGCGGGAAAGAGAGGAAAGCAGGATAGGGCGCCAAGGCTCCAATGCTTGGCTTCCTATTGGGCAGGGATTACGTCACTCAGATAGGCGTGGCTCCAAGTGTGACGTCTCCGGCGGCGGATGGTCAGGGACAGGGCAGGAGGCGGGAGCGGAACTGAGGCGGCAGGTGGGCGGGGTGGGTGGCGGAAGGGGAGGGCCAGAGGAAGTCGTTCTTGTGGGCCCTTTTCCGGCGCAAGGGGCCGGAAGTTGTGGCCCGGCGCTGTATAACCCGGGGGCTGCGGACTGAGAGTGCGGCTGAGACCGGGACCATGGGCGGGAAGAACAAGCAGAGGACCAAAGGGAACCTGAGGGTGAGTGCGGGGTGGCCCTGCCAGCCCGGGAGTCTTTGCCTCGCAGTGGCTGGCTCCGCCCCGCACACGGATGGAGAATGTGTGGAGCGCGACTGTGGTGAGGCGTGTGTTAGCGTGTCGAGTGTGACCTCTCTGTTGTGTGTGCGTCCCCGCGGGTGATGTACGTTATCTCTGAGCAGACTGGGGAGTCGTGAGGGAAAAGATGTTCCATGCCATAGCTGTCCACACCCGAGCACAGCCCCCCATCCCATTTTCATTAAGAAGTGGTTCAGTGTCAGCTATGACTGGAGGGTTTCCTGGCCAAGGTAGCGGGGGTAGTATCGTGAACAAGGGAGTTGGATGGGAAGCAGTTAAGGTGAGCTTGGTGTGCAGGGTATCTCGGATCCTGTCGCTCCTTCGCTCAGAAACCTGCGGTGGCTCCCCGGGGTAAAGGCCAAAGCTTTTACGATGATATACACGGTGCGTTGTCTACCGCGGGCCGTTTTCCATCTCCGACCCCATCTTCAACTCCCTCCACCTCGCTCACTCTATCTTGCCGGACTGATCTCTTCACCGAACCTTGACCTTGCCTGGCAGACTCCCCGATGCTCATTTGTTAGGTGGCTCCGGATTTTGCCCGGGACATCTCAGCGAGGTCTCCCTTGATCACCCTATTTTAAATTGTAGCTCTCTCCCTGCTCCCTTTTCTCCTTTCCTGCTTTATTTTATGCCATTACATTGATGACTTCTAACATACTATTAGTTGACTGTCCTGCTTCATTCACTCTCTTGCTTCACTAGGATATTAGTATAGGATATGTGTTGTGAAGGTAGGTGTTTTTATCTGCTGCTGTTATTCTTGGAGCCTAGAACAAGGATTAGCATATAATAGAAAAGTTCACTAAATACTTGTTTAAACCCCAAAGTGGACTAAACCTACAGGATTGGGGATGTCATAATGATATTTTTTATAGTACTAGGTTTATTATGGCACAGTCTAAGTGAATGCTTTTTTCCTGTTTCTGAAACAATTCTTGTGACTCCAGTACCACATTTTCCTAGATCTGTCATTTAATCTGTTTTGAAGGTTAATAACAGTAATAATGGTAACTTACCTTGTGTCAGTACTCTCCTAAATGCTTTACTTGTATCCTCATTTAATTTTATCTTTTTATTTAAAATTTTTTCTCAATGTTTATTTTTGTTTGTTTGGCATCAAATAAGTCATTTATTCTGACCCTCCTTTCCCCAGGTTCCTTCTAATAGCCAAGAGTCTATGGTTTCACTAGGTGGCCAATCTGGTTTCCTAACAATAGTACAAATACTTTTTATGGGGGGTGTGGGTGGGGGGATTGGAACTCTTAATGGCTCTTTTAATATTTAGGATGGCATGTGTAGGTCACTGAAGGCTTAAACATGCAGGCAGTAAAAGCAAAATTATTTGTATGAAGTTGATCCTTAATTCTCGCCACATATTCAGAGATGATAGAGAAATTTTCTATTCTTGAACTATTAGTTTGATGAGAGACAGATAAGTAAGCAAGTAGTTGTAATATATTAGAGAATTATGACACAGGTATCAGTAGAAACAAAGTGGGAGAACAGAAAAGAGTGGTGATTGACCTGAGAGAGGCAAATGCTGAAAACATGAATGTGTTTTCAAGAATAAGTAGGAGTTTGTCAGGGAGAGAAAAGATTACACAAAGACCAAATTGTGGTTAATTAATAAGACCCTGCTGTATAGCACAGGGGACTCTACTCAAATACTCTGTAATGGCCTATATGGGAAAAGAATCTAAGAAAAAAGAAAAAGAAAAAAAAGGAGTGGATATATGTATGTGTGTAACTGATTTACTTCGCTGTACAACATTGTAAATCAACTATATTCCAATAATTTTTTTTAAAAGTAAAAAATAAAAAGTAAACATGTATGCTGTTAAAAAAAGAAGAAAAGACCAAATTATGAAAAAGCATGACATATTCGGAGAACTTTGTATTGAATTTGAGACTGGAACATAAATGGTGGGAACAGAATTGGGAGAGGGGAGGAGGAAGTGGGACAAGGTAAGAAAAGAGTGGCTGAAAGATGACTAGAGAGGTTGAGACCAGATGGTGAAACATCTTGAAAGCCTTCCTGAATTTGGTCTTTAAACTGTAGACTCAGGATTGCCACCACAAATATTATACCTCTAGAAATCAGGCACAAAAGAATGAAAGTAGGTTTAGTATAAAAAAATTAACTGCCAGAAATAGAATCAAGGTTCTTGATTTTTGAACTGTGGGTATAAGCATCTAACATACAGTGGAGCAAGTAACAAGAAACAGTAACTCTATTTTAAATTCAAAGTAGACATTGAAAAAAGATAGAATTAATTAAAAATAATTTGTTACTTTGAATCTGGAAATCTGATACCTTTTCTTCTACACCTTGTTATCACTGTCAGCTCTGGTCTTCAGGTCAGTTCAGAATTCAGTCTTGACTCCTTTAGCTTTTTATACTATTTCATTATTCTGTTTCATAATAAAACTGTTTACACATGAGATTATAGATAAAATTCCAGTGTCTTAATGTCTTCATAGTTTTTGGGTATGTGGAAATGTGTGTATCTGCCCATAAGGAACTCCTGGTCTAGAAGTTGCTATCATTAGATTTGTCCTATGGTAGTTGTTTAATAATAAATATTTGTTGAATGAGTAGATGAACGAAAAGATATAATCCATTTATGAGTTAATTTTGCATTGCTACACAGTACACACATGTGTATACATATTATTTATACAGAAGTTGGAAATAAAACATTTCATAAAACAGTACTTAATTACTCTTACCATATGTGATGCATTCTCATTTTTAAAATTTTGTTCCATTTCTTTAAAATGTCATGGCCTATTAAGTTGATATCATGAGCCTCTAATGGCTGGTAATCACAACTTTAAAAACATTGTTCTGATGTTTGGGAAACCAGGAAATAGCTTATAGGATCATTATTGTTAAGTTCTTGGTGATGGAAGTATTCATCTTTAGGGAATATTGTAATAGATGAATACGCTAGGGGAAAAGAGTCCTCAAAAAAAAGTTTGCTTCATTGTGGGAATTGTTGAGGAGTTATTTATCTAAAGAATTCAAAGTTAAATTTTGAACTCTTCCTGGACTGTGACTTTTTTTCTCCCTACTTTCTTACCAGCCTTCAAACAGTGGCCGAGCTGCAGAACTCCTTGCCAAGGAACAGGGGACAGTGCCTGGATTTATTGGTTTTGGAACATTTCACAGTGACCTAGGCTATGTTCCTGCTATTCAAGGAGCTGAAGAAATAGACAGTCTTGTGGATTCTGATTTCCGAATGGTGCTGCGGAAACTTTCTAAGAAAGATGTCACAACAAAACTAAAAGCAAGTTTTATTGTTTTCATTAAAATGATCAAGAAAATCTTTTTGTTAAAATGTCATTGGCGTATTTTATGTAAAGAAAAATGAAGAATCATCGCTAATAAGTACTTTTACAGTTGTACTTTTTTCTGACACAGACTTTAGTTTATACCTATCTTCTGGGTTATAAGTTAGTTTGTTGTTCTGCACTTTTTACAATCACTTTGGAATTCTGGCTTTACATTTTTTCCTATTAGAGAATGTAATTTTGACCCTATAATTTTAATTTTTTAAAAAATATTTATTTATTTATTCATTTGGCTGCATCCGGTCTTAGTTTGCAGGTGTATCTTTGTTGCCGAGTGTAGGATCTTCGTTGTGGCATGTGGGATGTAAACTCTCAGTTGTGGCATGTGGGATCTAGTTCCCTGACCAGGGATTGAACCTGGGCCCCCTGCATTGGGAGCTTGGAGTCTTAGCCACTGGACCTCCAGGGAAGTGCCTGTGTAGGTATTATATATTTTTTAAGACAACTGAAAAGTTTCTAGCATAGTAACCTGTAAAGGAACTCTTCAAATTAGTCCCATATAGCACAAACAGAAACAATGTATTCTCACATTACATAAAATAGACTAAGCATCTAGAGCAGCATTAGTATAATCAGTAGCCAGTATTATGGCTGCTAATGATTTTTAATGATTTACTATTAGGCTATGCAGGAATTTGGAACCATGTGTACAGAGAGAGACACGGAAATTGTAAAAGGAGTTCTTCCATACTGGCCAAGAATTTTCTGCAAAATTTCACTTGTAAGTATTAAGGCTTTACCAGTTTGTTTCTTTTGTGGGTTTTTTTTCTTTGTTTTTGTTTTGTTTTTGATTTTGGTTGAAGTTGTGGGGACTATCAAGTTTATATGATTCATTTTTGGTGAGGGTTATGGAATGTAGCGTCAGTATTGTTATGCAGATTGGATCTTGCTGGGTTTTAAAAAGGAGTCTGTTAGGTCATTACTACAGAATTACCTAAATACTTTTAAGTCATAGTAGATTTTGACAATTAATTTCTTTGTGTACTTGCTGCAGAAGAATGAGAATGAATTGCTTAATTTTTCCATGCTTAGCCTTGACTGTGTCTTGAATGCAGTCATTTTTATCTCATTGGGAAAAGGAAAAATTAACCCATTTTTTCTGTACAGTTACTGATTTTAGTTTAGCTCTGTGCATAGGTGAATTCTTATTAATGGGTCTTCATAGCATACTCAGAAATATCTGTATTTGTTTTAATGGGTTAGAGCCATTTTAAACCATACTGTGTTTTCAATAGGATCATGACCGTCGGGTTCGAGAAGCCACACAGCAAGCTTTTGAAAAACTTATCCTTAAAGTAAAGAAACACTTGGCTCCTTATTTAAAAAGTTTAATGGGCTATTGGCTAATGGCTCAGTGTGATACTTACACACCAGCTGCATCTGCAGCAAAAGATGCCTTTGAAGCAGCTTTCCCTCCGAGCAAGCAACCTGAAGCCATAGCATTTTGTAAAGATGAAATTACAAGTGTAAGTCCTTAGAACCATTATGTATCTATTTTTTAATGTATTTAAGGGGCATAAGGCATATTACAAAGGTAGCTTTTTTACCTGGCATTGTGAGGGAATGAGAAGTGAAATATTTTCAATGGAAGATTGCCTTTTTAAAATGGTGTGTAACAGAACTGACCATCTTGGCTTTGTAAGCATGATTAACTTTTAGGATCAAATATTTCTAAATTATGTAAGTTTTTCCTCTTTATTTTAGTATGTTAATTTATCATATCAAAAAAATTTAGATATGTGCTTTGTAATAGATAATCTAAACAAAGAATACATCTAAAAATTAAATCTAAACTTATTTTCTCCCATATTTCCAAATCTATACATGTATACAGATCTATTTCATCCTGGTATTTCTTTGTATAGATATATAACAGTTTATTTAACTTCTTTCATTTTAGTATACATTTGGGGGTTTTCCTCAGTTTTTTATGGTAACAAATACTGTGCTTTGGTGAACATTCTTGAATAGATCTCTTTATACTCTGTCGGGGTGGGAGTTACCAGAACTTCTAGGAATTATATGTTGGGTCAAAAGATAAGAACATTTAAAATTTTTATAGATATGGATAAATTGCTCTTCAAAAGGCCATACAAATTTATTTATTTATTTATTATTTTTGGGGGGGGTACACCAAGTTCAATCATCTGTTTTTATGCACATATCCCCGTATTCCCTCCCTTCCTTGACTCCCCCCCCTCGAGTCCCCCCCACCCTCCCCGCCCCAGTCCTCTAAGGCATCTTCCATCCTCGAGTTGGACTCCCTTTGTTATACAACAACTTCCCACTGACTATCTATTTTACAGTTGGTAGTATATATATGTCTGTGCTACTCTCTCACTTCGTCTCAGCTTCCCCTTCACCCCCTGCCCCCTCCCAGACCTCGAGTTCTCCAGTCCATTCTCTGTATCTGCATCCTTGTTCTTGTCACTGAGTTCATCAGTACCATTTTTAGATTCCGTATATGTGAGTTAGCATACAAAAAAGGCCATACAAATTTATACTCCCATTAATTACAGATATATTAATACATTTCTCCAATACTTGGCCAACACTTTGGCCAAGACTGATATCAGCCATGACTTTTGTGGCTTTCAGTTTGTGTATAATACTGTCTTCTCATTTTTTCCCTCCTTATTTGCTATTCCTAATATAAGGACTGGGAAAAACTAGATGCCAAACTTGTTAGTATTACAGCAAGAAATAAAAGTAAGTGAACTGTGAGTCCATTGAGGAGAAGCAAGGATTTAGAAAAAAATCATGCTCGCATTCATTCCCTTACATTTAGTACTCTTATATTTCCATAGCACCCTGTGTGTAATCCTACTTAAACATCCTCCCTCTTCCTCCCTCCCTTCTTGCCTTCCTTCCTCCTTTCAGTTAGTTTCTGTGGCTTCATGTTATCCTTACAAATCCAGATTTCTTATCTTGGCCTACAGGACTCTGCATGATCTGGTCCCTTTTTACCTACCTGATCTCTTCACCCAGCATCTCTATACATGCACATGTATGCATTCTACTTTCTCACTTAAGTTCTTGGTTCTTTCATTCTTTGTTTTTCAGGTGTACAAAGGTTGTTTTTTTAGGGTGAGGGTTTATAGCTTTAATCATATTCTCAAAGGGAGTTCTCCAACACAACTGTAAATTAAGAGTCTTTGACTTAGTTAAAATATCAAGTATAAATGTTATAAGGGTGAAGTATCATGAGTTCGGACACTAAGAGTTTTAGAAAATGGTTTTTGAGACAATTAATTTGGCTGTTCATAGTTTGGTTGGTTTTTTTTTTGTTGTTCTTGGCTTTGTTGTGGTTGGTTAACTGATCATTGAATATGTGGATTATCTCCTCCATTATTTTACCTTTAGTTGGCAATGTCCTAGTTACATAGTATTGGATTTGAACTTTCCCAAGTTCAAAACCGGTTTATTAGACGAATGAGATCGAAATATCATAGTGTCTGTAAGAAAACATGGGCTCTGGGTCATACCACTGGGTTCTAGTTCACTCAGCCATTGTTGACATGTTTGGCCATGGGCAAGTTTCTGTGCCTCCATTTCCTCATCTATTAAAGTGGGAATTGTACTTCATTGAGTTGTTGTGAGGATTAATTTAGTTAATGCGTGAAATGTGCTCAAAGGAATACATAGCAGGTGGAAAAGCTCAATAAATGTTAGCTGTTATTATTGCTAATAAAATTGATACTGGAACACTGGACTTGCTAGTACTCTACCCCAGCAGTAAGCAGACTTAGCACTTCAAATGGAACCTTAGACCATCCTCTGTGAAGGAGCAGAGCACAATGTGTGTTCTTCTCTGTGAACAGAGAGGTGCTCAAAAAAGAGAGGCGAGGAAAGCAGAGCCTGATTCTCTCCCAGACTTACTAATCAGGCATCCCTTTCACGTCACCGTTGTGTGCAACAGGAATGGAAAAGCAAGAGGACAGGAGTATTTAGGGGAAATTCCTCTTGACAGAAACTAGATGTGTATAGAAGAAGTACCCTATCCTTCTTTACCCCTATAGCTGTCAACCTCGGGGATTCACAGGGAAGAAAAAATTAGTAAAATTCAGACCTTTTAGTTTTTTGCTACTTTTGTGAGGAAGAGGATAAAAACTTTTAGATAAGATGAAGTTTACGCTCTGTCTCTTTGCCATTGACAGTTCAATAAAATCTCAAGGCTATGGGATTTTTCCCCCCTCTGTAGGTGCTTCAGGACCATCTTATCAAAGAAACACCTGATACGCTCAGTGACCCACAGTAAGTTGTATCTGTGTAACTCAGGTTAAGTGAAACTATGTTTTACTAGGTAATAAGATGATTATTTCAACGTGACATTAAAAAAAGAGGGATTATAAATATAGAGATGAAAATAATATAGTGCTATTTGCCAAGTGCTGTTTTAAGTGCTTTTACCTGCAAGTTGTACTGCTGTTTAACTTGAATTATCTGGGAGCTCACATTTGGTTCTTTTAAAAAGAGATGTTTTTAGATTTTTTTCCACATTTGTCTTTTGACAGTCATACTAGGAATCGTTTTAAGGTCTGGATGAAAATATTTGAAGAACTATGACTAGTTCTACTGAAAAGATAGTAAGATGTTCCATTTACTTTTTACTCTTGTGTTCTAATGAAACTATTTAATATTTAAGAGTCTGTAAAGGAAAGTAATCTTAGATGCAATATTATTTCTTCTCTAGAATCATCCAGTTAACTGTGACTGAATGCAGTGTACATGCACACTTATTTCAAGCCACTACTTTTCATCTAATTTCACCTTGTATTCGAAAAATATGTGATCAAAATTCTACGTATATTTGTATTTTGCGGAGGTTTGTTACAGGGAGAATGAATATAGAGATAAAGCAACTTTGGTAGATATTCAGTGATAAAACATTTAAAATAGAAGTGCTGAATATGTAGTTGGTCTTATTCTCAATCCTTATATATACTTATTTTCTTATTACATCAAGAACTGTTCCAGAGGAAGAGAGAGAAGCTAAATTCTATCGGGTTGTAACTTGTTCCTTATTGGCATTAAAGAAATTGCTTTGCCTCTTACCTGATAATGAGCTTGATTCTCTGGAGGAGAAATTTAAGTCACTTTTATCACAGAATAAGTTTTGGAAGTATGGAAAACACAGTATACCTCAGGTATCTTAATCTTTTTTATTTTAAGACATTTCTCTGATTCTCTTTTCTCCCCTAAGCTTGTTAGTTTTCATTTATGCTTTATGTTTAAAACTCTGCAAACACATTTTTGTGGTGGGACTGAATTGCCTGTCTTTACTAGAATGTTACCGTATTTTCATTTTTTTATTTAGTTATTTGGACCTCAGATGCAAAGTTGAATCATCATCTTCCTCAGTTCATGGCATCCTGAAACTGTTGGGTGTGTGCAAGGCTCTTTCATTTAATGTATTTATTTTTTCCCTTTTTTTTCTCTTTCTCCATTCTCCACCTCCACCAGCTGACCATTCTAAACGTGATTAGTGTACGAGCTTTTGTTAGTGTAGTCGATTCTCATTATTTATGGTAATTATGTTCTGTGAAGTCCCAGGAATTAGGGAATACTAAAGCATTGCTGTTAGGGGAAGTACAGGATTAGGTTCCTGTGAGTCTCTGGTCACAACATTTTTAACAATTGATCTGTACTTTGTTTTATGTGTGTATGTTTAAAGACACCTTATTTGACATATATTGTTGATTCACTAACTTTGAAGTCCCACACAACAGCACTAGACATCATGCCTGAATGAAGTTTATCTAATTTTCTCTATTAGGCACGTCACAGCCTTTTTGCATGTGTTTTTAATTCACATAAATGGTACTGTGTTATGTTTCATCCCATTTATTGCTTTTTACTTAGTAGTTTTTTTAAGGTACTAAAATATTTAAATCCATCACATTCCTGTATGTATATCCGGCCCATGGCTTCTAACTGATGTGTAGTACTCAGAAGTTTTCATTCATTCCATTTTACCTGTTCATTCCCCCAGTGAGTGAGCCTACGTTGACACATCATTATCATCCAGAATCCATAATTTACATTGGGGTTCACTGTTGATGTTGTATATTCTGTAGGCTTGGACAAATGTATAATGACATGTATCCGTTTCCTATTTTTTCATCCATTGTTATATTTTTCTTTACCTCACTGGGTATAGTTATGATAACTGCTTTAAAGTCCACGTCTGATAATAACATCTGGGTCATTTTGGGGTTGGCATCAGTTAATTGTCTATCCCTTGAGATGGGATCACATTTTCTTGGCTCTTGTAAGTTGAGGGATTTTAGATTGTATCCTGGACATAAATATTTAGATTGTATCCTGGAATGTTGTGTTTCTGAGACAGGATTATTTTATATTGCTCCAGAGGGTGTTGACATCTTTGTGTTAGTGGGCAGTCAACTTGGTTAGATTCAAACAGCAAGCTCTCATGCCTGCAGTGGGCATGGTTCAAGGATCAGCTGTAGATTTAGACTATTTAAACACAGAACGTGGGGGTTCTCTTCTTTGGTTCTCTTCCTTCTGGAGTTGCCTATCACTTTCTTGCAGTCTTGGTTACGCTGAGTTCCTTTTCCTGGTTCTTTCAGTTCCTCCAACCAGAAGGGATGTCAGGCTTTCTGTTGGCGTTAAAGCTGCCCCTGTGTCTCTGTGGTGGTGACTGCAGCCACCATCAGGGCAAAACTGCAAAAAATGGGAACTCAGTATGTGTGGATTGCTTACTCCAAGTTATTTTACACCCTCCAAAATGTCTATTTCAGTCTTCAGAGCCCTCAGTTTTTTTGTGTCTGCTTCACAGAGTCTGTAGTTGTTCTTTACAGGAAGATAAATGTATCAATCTCTCACTACATATTCCTTTGCCTATTTTTTTTTTTTATAAATTTATTTATTTATTTATTTAATTGGCTGTGTTGGGTCTTTTTTGCTGCACGTGGGCTTTCTTTTAGTTGCAGTGAGTGGGGGCTGCTCTTCGTTGCGGTGCGCAGGCTCCTCATCACCGTGGTTTCTCTTGTTGCGGAGCACAGGCTCTAGGCGTGTGGGCTTCAGTAGTTGCAGCACATGGGCTCAATAGTTGTGGCTCACGGGCTCTAAAGCGCAGGCTCAATAGTTGTGGCGCACCGGCTTAGTTGCTCCATGGCATGTGGGATCTTCTTGGAGCAGGGCTCGAACCCGTGTCCCCTGCATTGGCAGGCGGATTCTTAACCACTGCGCCACCTCGGAAGCCCTCCTTTGCCTATTTTTAAGTTGGGTTTTTGGGTTTTATTTTTGAGTTATGAATGGGCTTTATTTATTCTAGATACAAGTATTTTGTCAGATAAAATATCATTGAATGTTTTCTTCTAGTTTGTGGCTTACCTTTTCACTTTTTTCATGATTTTGGGAGAGTAGGTGTTTTAAAGTCCCATTTATCAAATTTTTTTCTTTTAGACTTCATACTTTTAATGTCTTACCTAAGGAATCTTTGCCTACCTGCAGGTTGCAAAGATTTTTTTTATATTTTATTTTAGAAGGTTTATAGTTTAGGTCCATTTAGAGTTAGTTTTTGTGTATGGCATAAAGGTGCGAGTCACATTTTCTTTTCATATGGGTATCCATTTGTTGAAAGACTGTCAGCTCCCCCCAGGCCATCCGCCCCAGCACCTTTGACAAAATTCAGTAGAATGTATGTGTGGGATTTTAATTTTGGGCTCTTTTCCCATTACATTACACCAATACCACTCTTTCTTGATTATTATTGTTTTATGATAAGTCATGAAGCCTCCCCAACTTTGTTCTTCTTTTTCAAACTTGTTTAGACTGCATTGGGCCCTTGCCATCCTGGAATAGTATTTTGTAATATGCTCCATACTGAACATGTCTTTATGGGGTTTTTTTTATTATTGTGAAATGGGTTTTCTTTTTTGATTCCATTTTCTATTTTGTTTCTGCTGTTGTATAGGAATGCTGTGCTTTTTGTGTGTTAATTTTGTATCCATCAACTCTTCCAAACTCCTGTTAGTTCTTATAGTTTGTCTTTAGATTATTTTTTTTGAATACTTTTTATAGCCTGTTATTTTGCTAGTAATTTGGGTTACTTTCTAGTTTTCTGGGGGTTTTTTTCCTTCCCTTTTCTCTGTATTAATTAGGTCCCCAGTACCATGTTGAATAAAAGCTGTGGTAGCAGACATCTTTTTCTTGTTTCCTACTTTAATGGAAATAGTTGTAGACTCGTAATGTTGAGTATGATGCTCTTAAACTATAAATTGTACTTGTATATATTTATTTGTGTGTTTATTTTTAGTTTAGGAATTGTGCTTGGTTCTTTTTTAGATCCGCTGTGCTTTTTCTAAGATCTTTTTCCGTTCAGATTTCTTTAAACTTTTGTTTCTTTAAATATAATAAACATTGTTGATATGGAGTTTGTAACTGATAGATAATTCTAAGATTTAAAATCTCAGATCTCTGTGTTATCGTTTGTTTCTGCTGATAGTGGCTCGCTGTATCTTATTTTTTGTTTGCCTGTATCTAACTTTGTGCTGACTAGTATATTCATAGGAATAGTTTGAGTCCCCAAATGAAGGCTTCTGACACTAGGTAATATTTGTGTATGCTTGAGCCAAAGAAACAGAAAGTTGAATTCTTTCTGCCTTCCCTTTTGGCTTGGTGATTCCTAATGTCTTTTCAGATATGTGGTATTCTTAAGATTTTAAAAAGTATTTTTTTCTAGCCCTTTTAGTTGTATTAATGGAAGGGTTAATATGAATAACCTACCTGCCATTACCATAAAGAAAAAATTTTATCATAACTTTAGTAGGCTTTAATTCAGCTTTCCATACTTACTTTCAGATTCGCTCAGCCTATTTTGAGTTAGTTTCTGCTTTGTGCCAGCGTATACCACAGTTGATGAAAGATGAAGCATCCAAAGTGAGCCCATCTGTTCTTCTTAGCATTGATGACAGTGACCCCATTGTATGCCCTGCTCTCTGGGAAGCTGTGCTTTATACACTTACAACTATTGAGGTAAGAGAGGTACATTTAGTACATCTGGGAGTAGTTGTCTTCTTAGTTGTATTTTTTCAAAAACATTTATTTATTTATTTGGTTACACCGGGTCTTTTGTTGCGGCATGTGGAATCTTTAGTTCCAGCATGTGGGATCTAGTTCTCCAGTCAGTGATCGAACCCGGGCCCCCTGCATTGGGAGCGCAGAGTATTAGCCACTGGACCACCAGGGAAGTTCCTAGTTGCATTTTAGAAGCCTCAGATATCATATGAGAGAGCCGACTTGATTATATTTAAAACTTGCTAGAAAAATGCTTTCTTGGTATAACTCTTAAACTGACTATAAAATGGCATAGAGTTTTTATTTTACTTTCAGTTTAGTCAGTATCAATTATCCTTTAAACCTTATATGGCCTAATGAAGTCCACATATCTGAATCTTATATGTAAGATTAAATATTGTTGTCCCTTTTAGAAAGCAGCTTTTTCTTTTTTTAACTTGTTTAGAAAGCAGCTTTTGTAGAAATCCTTTAAGTTAAATAATTATTTCTGATCAATATTGTCCTGGAAGTGCTTTGGATACATGATTACTATATGTAATAAATTTCTTATAATTTCAGACTTTAGTTTTTAATGGTGGTGAGAGATTTTTATCCCCTTAGGTACAATACTTGATTTTTATTTTTGAGCGCCTATGTGTCATCTGTCTTAATTGGGAAATGTATGTTTATGATCTCTAATTGTTATTATAATCTTTTTTTTTTTTGCTAAGGACTGTTGGCTTCATGTAAATGCAAAAAAAAGTGTGTTTCCCAAGCTGTCAGCTGTGGTTCGTGAAGGAGGTCGGGGTCTGGCTGCTATCATATATCCTTATCTTCTGCCATTTATCAGCAAACTCCCTCAGTCCATTACAGACCCAAAGTTGGATTTCTTCAAAAATTTTCTCACCTCCCTAGTTGCAGGGTAAGGAATTTAAATTCTTGACCTTTAAAGCAAAATAGATTTATTCTTCTTTTCACAAATGGGCAGAATGACGTACTTACTAGTCTCATATGTAAATTTCCCCAAATTGTTTTGTTGTTCATAAACACTTAAAGTTTTCAGAGAATTGCAGTTGAAATTCTTCCCTTGGGTACTTTCAAGACTTCAATGGTAGTATGCAGAAGAAAGTGAGATAAGTTATGGTAAGGCCCTTAGGTGGAAATAGGCCCTTTTTCAATGACCCAGTTTTTTTGTATGTTGATAAATACAAATGCCCAAATGCAGAAAGTGAACCAGTGAAGTTTTCCATTAACTTAAATATAATAGCTGTTTAAAGTTACACTTAAAACATCATTCAGTGTATTTGTTGAACGTAGTAAAAGACACCCAGTTATATTAATGATTAAAATTTTTTTTGTACTCCACAATTATCTTTATTTGGTTAAGTCCTCTCTGAAATTTGCAGGTGGATTGGTTCATGAATAGAAAATAAATGTGTCATCTTCTGTCGACACATTTTTGAAGATATCCTTTTTTCCATAGTTCTTCAAGTTTATATTCTAATTGGGCTGTATTTTGGTTGTTTTGTTCTTAGTTTTTCGTTTAAGAATTTTATTTTTAGAAATCCTTTTCCACGCCCTTATTTTGATGTTTTTGAATTGCTTATTTTCTTTTTCATGAAAGTGAAATAAGCCACAGGTATTTATTATTTCTTAGGCTATCAACAGAAAGAACGAAAACCAGCTTTTCAGAGTGCTCAGCAGTAATATCTGCTTTTTTTGAATGCTTACGTTTCATAATGCAGCAAAACTTAGGTGAGGAAGAGATGGAAGAGATGCTCGTCAATGATCAGGTATTTACAGTGTAAAAGTCATCAGTGTCTTTGCACACTAACTAAAGAATCAAGCTCATTGTGTGTTGTTGTCACTTTTATTAATTAGCCTTCCTTGTAAAGATTTCATTTTATAATTTACAGATTAAGTACTGCTGACCAAATAAGTAAAATTTTCTGTATTGTTAGTTGCCAGCATAATACCATAATGCCTGAGTACTAGTCATTCTCTGGTTGTACAGACTCTGTTTTAGAGAGTTGTAATGCAAAACAATTTAGAAGATGGCGATTTTCAACGTTTTGTCTTTCAGTTTAAATTACATAATAACCATCTTGTTCCTTCTAAATTATGTAGTATGTTTATCCTTTTGTGAACAATTGTGCTTGGTTTTTAGAACTAGTGATGAAGGCTGATCCTGAAACATGGTTCCTTATGGTAGGAAATTAATTAAAACGATTATATAAGCCCAGATCCTAGTTGATGTCTCAGTTAACTTCTCTTATCTTTGTAATTTAAGAGAAAGTGTTCTGAATTCTGTGGGTCCTATATATCTTTCATATTGATTTAGAAAAAAGCAAAAAACTTGAATAAGTTCAGAAGATGCAAAGAAAACTGTATTATTTGTTGATGACCAATGATCTTGGTCATTTATATCATAAAAAAGAAGTAATTCAGGGAGGATACAGTGAAATCATTAGGCTCTTTGAATAATATGAAGATGATTTTCAGGTTCAAGTTAACTCTTTATAGTTCTGGGAAAAATTCATGTTTTTCAGTTATTAAATATGAAAATTTATAATGTTTTACAAATACTTTGTTTAACTTTTATTTCCCCTGAAAACTGAACTTTAATATTTCTACCTTCTCTTTCAGTTGATTCCTTTTATTGATGCAGTTCTCAAAGACCCAAGATTGCAAGATGGGCAGCTGTTTAACCATTTGGCAGAAACTTTAAGTTCATGGGAAGCCAAAGCAGATTTGGAAAAAGATGATAAAACAGCCCACAATTTGGAGAAAGTGCTACTGAAATTCTGGGAAAGACTGTCAGAGATCTGTGTTGAGAAAATCAATGAGCCCGAAGCTGATGTTAAGTCAGTTTTGGGTGTTTCTAACCTATTACAGGTCCTTCAGAAGCCAAAGAGCTCCTTGAAGTTAAATAAAAAAAAAGTTGGTAAGGTTAGATTTGCTGATGAGATGCCTGAAAGTAATAAAGAGAATGAAAAATGTGTCTCCTCAGAAGGAGAGAAAAGTGAAGGCTCTGAATTAATGGCTGAACCTTCTCTCACTCACAATTGCTCAGACCTTATATCCCCCTTAAGGAAAAAACCTTTGGAAGACTTAGTCTGTACACTAGCAGAGATGAGTATTAATTATGTCAATGAACAAAAGTCGGAGCAACATCTAAGGTTTCTTTCCACTCTGCTCAACTTCTTCTCTTCAAGCCAAGTATTTAAAGTGCTACTGGGTGATGAAAAACAGAGTATTGTCAACACCAAACCTCTTGAAATAGCCAAACTTGCACAAAAAAATCCCGCGGTACAGTTTTTATACCAGAAAATAATAGGTTGGCTAAATGAAGATCAGAGGAAGGATGCTGGTTTCTTGGTAGACATTTTGTACAGTGCCCTTCGTTGCTGTGATAGTAATATGGAAAGAAAAGCTGTCTTGGATGATCTGATTGAGGTAGTACTGTTCTGTATCTTTGTTTGTTTATTTATTTATCACCACCTGGCATATGGGATCTTTGTTTCCCGACCAAGGATTGAATCCGTGCCCCCTACAGTGGAAGTGCAGAGCCCTAACCACTGGACCGTCAGGGAGTTCCCTGTATCTTTTTAAATTATAATGGTTTACCCTGGCACACTAATTATAGATGAGTAGAAAGAGACCTGTGTGGGAGTTATTTTGGGATTGTTTCTGGACTATGAATGTCAATTTAAAGACAAAACAGTGTGTTCTTGATTGGAATTGGGAAGTATATGAGACTTCTGGGTAGCTGTTCAGTAAGAATAAATATGTTAAGATGACAAAAGCTTGGTAATAAAAGGGTAAGTTCTTTCAGTCCATACTTCTTAAAGTTGGACTCACCAAAAAAGTTTTAGTTTTGTTGTGGTTTCATGGTCACTTCATTTAGTTGTTAAAAGTTTTACCAGTTACTGTTTCTTCTAGCAGATTGTTTCTCTTTTTCTTCTTTTAGGTGGATCTGAAATGGAATTCTATTCTTCAGATCATTGAAAAGGTATCTTAGGGAATTTTCTCTTTTTTTGTATTTATGGGTATAGAAACATTAAACCACAGCTATATTCACATACTAGTATGTGATCAGGTGTCTCTGTTAGAGAACTTCCTTATTGTAACTTTCTTCTTGTAATTTGAGAAGGCATATGGTATTCACCTTTCTGTAGTATTTTTTTTCTGGTTAGGAATATTAGGGAAGAATGAACAAGTTCTGGAAAATCCAGTGTTTCTTCCCTAGTGGGTAACAAAGGGAGAGTTAAACATTTATCTTTTAAACTAAGGTTTCTACTGTTATCCTAGTTATTTTTCCTTCTATAGAAATGGATTGAGTGGTTCTAGCTTTGAGTAGAACACATCAGGAAATTGTTTTATCCTGGAGTACTATACAGACAAACTACAGTCTTCCTACCTTTATTTAATTGCCATTTGACTAAATAAGAAAATTAGTGATGAGAAGAATAAGAAATCAAGGAACATAAACAATTATAAAACTTTTAAAATGGCTTAAGTATTCTTTTTTAATGATATAACGTAACATTTTTCCAACCTTAGAAATGTTATGACTAGCTACCTAAAAGTCTTCCTTTTTTTAAAGCATTTTTTCATTATTTTAAAATTTTATATATGTAACTCTAATTTACAAGTTTCTTTCTTCCTGTTTTTTAAAATTATGGTGAAAAACATAAAATTCACCATCATAACCATTTTTCTTTCTTTTTTTTAAGGTTAGGTAGTATTTTTTTTTTTTTTAATTTATTTAATTTATTTATTGGCTGCATTGGGTCTTCGTTGCTGCACACGGGCTTTCTCTAGTTGCTGAGAGCAGGGTCTACTCTTCATTGTGGTGCACAGGCTCCTCATTGTAGTGGCTTCCCTTGTTGTGGAGCACAGGCCCATGGCACGTGGGCTTCAATAGTTGTGGCACATGGGCTCAGTAGTTGTGGCTCACGGGCTGTAGAGCACAGGCTCAATAGTTGTGGCACACGGGCTTAGTTGCTCCACAGCATGTGGAATCTTCCTAGGGCAGAGCTCGAACCCATGTCCTCTGCATTGGCAGGTGGATTCTTTACCACTGCGCCATCTAGGAAGTCCATCATAACCATTTCTAAGTGTACAATTCTGTAGTGTTAAGTATATTCACATTATTGTGCAACCAAGCTCCAGAACTTTTTCACCTTGCCAAATTGAAACTCTATACCCATTAAACAATAACTCCCTATTTCCCCCAATAGTTTATATATTAATTTACTCTTTTTCAGTGAAAAATATAACTTATCAGGCACACCATTTGAATTACTTTATTCAGTACCTCCTCTCCCTGAAGGCAGGCTACGTGAAAAGCCAAATATGAGAAAGCTGCTTGATAAGTCTAGGATCAGAGCAAAAGTATATAGTTAATCATTTGATAAGAGAAGATTGATATACCCATTTCCAACTTAGGAGAGTACCTGCCAGGTAGTTTGAATTACATCTGTTTGGAAGACCCCTTTTCCTGGACAGCATTTGGTAGTTCATAGCCAGTATTTGCCTCCTGTACTTCTGTGAGTAACTAGTCTGCCTAACCCCTAGTCAGATTCTTTCTGTGGATGTGTTAAAATGTTGAGAAGTTGAACTTCATGTCTTGATGATCTGAGGGGCATTTTATTCAGAAGTTTACTTTTTGGATTCTGTAGGATTCTATAAAATAGATTGGTTTTATTTGGTAAGGTATCTTAGGAAAGCCAATATTATAGCCATCTAAATTCTAGTTTTTGTTTTTATGCAAACTCATGCTTTATGAGCAGATCCCTAAAGTCAGCTTCTTTAAAAACAAACCTGAATTTTGTAATCAGAAAGAACCTTAGAGATTTTCTAAGTTAATCTTCATTTTTCAAATTAGGAAATAGGCCCAGGTTGGTTAAGAGCTTTGCCCAAGGTCATAAAGCCAGAATAGTGGTACAGCCTGGGCTAAAATAAAAGCACTTGTTATCTACAATTTTTTAAATAAGGAGATAAAACAGTTTTTCAGGCAGTACCCAATCCACACTTGGATCTTTTTTTTTTCCAGATTGCTTTGAAATGAACCAAGTTGCAAATTCCTTTCTTCTCAGCCCTTAAACCAAAAGAAGCTCTGGGAACATGGATCACCATGCTTTTGGGGGTGGATTTACAATTTGTTTTCCTTGCTTCCTCACCCCATGAAAATAAACAAGTTGCTGTGAGATACCTGGCCCCAGTAACTATTTCAGAGAATTTGGGCAAATAATAAGTCCCATTGTTCATACTGAAGTAATTTACCGCTATTATATGTTAATTGTTCTTTAATTTTAGCAAAATTTATGAACAAAAATTTAATATTTGCAGAGCATTTTAAAATATTTTTAAAGTTCATGCATTCATTATTCATTGAACATATCTGCAGTGTGATAGCAGGTATCAGAGAAGTTTAAGACAGTCTCTGCTCTCAAGGAACTTACAATCCCATTGGAAACAAGACATACACAGATGAAACATTATAAATAATAATACAATCCAGTAAGTGTTCTAGAAATTCAGAGAAAAGCACTGATGAGTATGGGCTGGCATGGATGCGGGAGACTTCACAAAGCAGGTGGGATTTATACTGAATCTCAAGTCATGGATGTGATTTTGATAAATAAAAGAGAGGGAATATTTATGGTTGGGAAGATAGGATGAACAAAGCATGAAAGTGTAAGTAAGCAAGGCTTAGTGGGGAGTAGGGAAGATACCTGCCTCCTTAGAACCTGAGGAGGAGGAGTGGGGAATGGTGTTGGGGCCACAATGATGAAGGGAGGTAATATGATACAAGTACTATTTGGGGCAAGTATACTTTTTGATCTTGCTTCTAATCTTTGCTTTAATTTTATGATTTTAGGCATGTTCTAGTTCAGAGAAACATGCTTTAGTAACCCCTTGGCTAAAAGGAGAGATCCTTGGCGAGAAATTGGTAACCTTGGCAGATCATCTTTGTAATAAGGACTTGGAATCCACAGTATCTTCTGAATCTTATTTCTCAGAAAGATGGAGTCTTTTAAGCTTGGCATTATCCCAACATATTAAAAATGGTAAGTAAAAATATAGCTTTTGTCTTTTAGTAGGGAGAGAGTAATTTTTTCACCTTTTGGGAGGATTCCATGCTGCTCAGTTTGCATAGTATTAGTTGAGAATAACAAGATTTCACTCAAATATCTTAATTTTGTAAGCACCCGAAATGTTTATAAATCTTTGTAACATGACTTGGGAGATATTTAATACTTTTAGTTTTATATTTTAAAGGGTTTTGAATTTAGCTGTTCACTTTAATTTTGTCTAGCACTGCTTTTTTATTTAGTTTAAAACTGCTTTTTAAAAAATTTTTATGTGAGGGCTTTTATGCGTGAGGGAACAGATTGATTTATTGATGTAATTTTCTTTTAGCTAATACATAAACACCTTTTTCTTTTTTAAACATGTGGAGAGACCAAGGTGAAATGTTAGCCCAAAATAGAGTATTAAAATACACTGGTTAAAAAATTAAAAATAAAAACCAAATTTAAAAAAAAGGCAACTACACTGTTAATATTTCTTGTATTTTGTCTGTTTGAATTTTTTTTCTCTAGATTACTTGATTGGAGAAGTATATGTTGAAAGAATTATTGTTAAACTTCATGAAACTTTATGCAAAGCAAAGAAATTGTCAGAAGCTGAAAATAATGACTCATCAGTGTCTTTTATCTGTGATGTGGCCTATAACTATTTCAGCTCAGCGAAAGGATGCTTGCTAATGCCATCATCTGAAGATTTATTATTAACTCTCTTTCAGTTGTGTGCTGATAGCAAAGAAAAAACACATTTGCCAGGTAATAGCCTACTGCTCAAATATTTTGTTGGGAATCTCCGGCTCTGACCTTCATAGTGTAAGTGCCCAGGCTTTATTAATTGAATCATAATGTGTTTGAACATTAAAAGCATTTTGAGTAAAGGGCTACAAATCTTAAGCACTTTCAGCTTTAGAAACCAAGTTAAAGATGACTGTAGACATTATGTCTAAAGTTCTTACTTGATATCAAAGAAACGATTTGGAAGGGGCCATAATAGATGAGTTAGAATCTTAGCCCCTTCACCCAGCTTTCGCAAGTTGCTTAATTTCTTGAGGCCTCAATTTACATATTCATAAAGGAGGATATTAATACTTCCTCTTATAGTTGAAAACATTCAATCTTGGTGTATCTTAAAATGAAATTGAGATTGCCTTTTTAAGGACTATATTCCTGTCTTATGTGTTAATTCAGACTTATTTATGAAAGGAATTTAAAAAAATACTATTAAAAAAATGCTGTTGGAGAGCCCTCCTCCCCAACCCTTTCTTTAAAACTGATGTCTCTATTTTTCATATCTCCAAAAGGACAGCTCTCTTATAAATAAGTTCAGAGCAGAAAAAAGCTAACTTTAAAAACCTTATCATTTTTTCCAATAAAAATTAATTTAAAAAAAAGTATAAACCAAAGGAAAAAACTTACCATTTTTACATTTATATGTCATGAGCTAGCTCATATTATTGCATATTTGTGACATAGTTATTTTGTTTTGACAGTTGAATAGTATTTTTATGTTTTCTGAATGGTAACTTAAAAATCTCAGCTCTGCAGTGAGTTCTTTCAGACATTTTGTACTGATTATAGCTACTTCAGAAGGATTACAAATTACTGTTGACATCTTGATTTTAGAGTTTCTTATCAGTAAACTGAAAAATACTTGGCTCTCTGGTGTGAATTTATTGGTGCATCAAACTGGTGACACCTATAAACAGAGTACCTTCCTGCGTTTATCTGCTCTGTGGCTGAAGGACCAAGTTCAGTCTTCATCATTGGATATCACAAGGTAACCTTTTTTTTTTTTTTTTTAAGAACTTTTATTGAGATACAGTTAACATACAATAAACTGCATATATTTAGAGTGTACAATTTGGTATCCCAATCTCCCAGTTCATTCCCCCCCAACCCTCCCTGCTTTCCCCACTTGGTGTCCATATGTTTGTTCTCTACATCTTTGTCTCTATTTCTGCCTCGCATTTGCTCTTTCATAGTTGTTAGCATTTGCCTTATGTATTGAGGTGCTCCTATATTGGGTTCATGTATATTTATAATTGTTATCTCCTCTTCTTGGATGGATCCCTTGATCTTTATGTAATATCCTTTCTTGTCTCTTGTAACATTTTTTATTTTAGAGTCTATTTGATCTGATATGAGTATTGCTACTCCAGCTTTCTTTTGATTTTCATTTGCATGGAATATCTTTTTCCATCCCCTCACTTTCAGTCTGTATGTGTGCCTAGGTCTGAAGTGAGTCTCTTGTAGACAGCATATATATGGGTCTTGTTTTTGTATCCATTCAGCCAGTCTGTGTCTTCTGGTTGGGGCATTTAGTCCATTTACATTCAAGGTAATTATCGAGATGTATGTTCCTATTACCATTTTCTTAATCGTTTTGTTTTTGTTTTTGTAGGTCCTTCTCTTCTCTTATGTTTCCCGCTTAGAGAAGTTCCTTTAGCATTTGTTGTAGGGCTGGTTTGGTGGTGCTGAATTCTCTTAGCTGTTGCTTGTCTGTAAAGCTTTTGATTTCTCCATCGAATCTGAATGAGATCCTTGCTGGGTAGAGTATTCTTGCTTGTAGGTTCTTCCCTTTCATCCCTTGAAATATATCATGCCACTCCCTTCTGGCTTGTAGAGTTTCTGCTGAGAAATCAGCTGTTAACCTGATGGGAGTTCCCTTGTATGTTATTTGTCATTTTTCCCTTGTTGCTTTTAAGAACTTTTCACTGTCTTTACATTTTGTCAGTTTGACTACTATATGTCTTGGCGTGTTTTTCCTTGGGTTTGTCCTGCCTGGGACTCTCTACGCTTCCTGGACTTGGGTAGCTATTTCCTTTCCCCTGTTAGGAAAGTTTTCAACTAGAATCTCTTCCAATATTTTCTCAGGTCCTTTCTCTCTCTCTTCTCCTTCTGGGACCCCTATAATGCGAATGTTGGTGCGTTTAACATTGTCCCAGAAGTATCTTAGGCTGTCTTCAGTTCTTTTCATTCTTTTTTCTTTATTCTTTTCCGCATCAGTGATTATCACCATTCTGTCTTCCAGGTCACTTATTCACCCTTCTGCCTCAGTTAATCTGCTATTGGTTCCTTCTAGTGTATTTTTCATGTCAGTTATTGTGTTGCATATCTATGTTTGTTTGCTCTTTAATTCTTCTAGGTCTTTGGTAAACTTTTCGATCTTTGCATCCAGTATTTTTTCAAAGTCCTGGATCATCTTCACTATCATTATTCTGAATTCTTTTTCTGTAAGAGTGCCTATCTCCTCTTCATTTAGTTGTTTTTCTGGGGCTTTATCCTGTCCCTTCATCTGGTACAGAGTCCTCTGCTTTTTCATTTTTTCTGTCTTTCTGTGGCTGTGGTTTTCAGTTCTGCAAGACGAAATACTGCTGATACTGCTTGATACTGCTGTCTGCCCTCTTGTCACAAAGTAACCTTTTTTTGTGCTCAGTTGAAGAGTATCTCTAATAATTGATCACTGTCCTCAAATAAGATTCCATGATCAGTGTGAAAAATGACTTGTTATGTAAGAAATCTACAGGATTTCTAAGAGAAGATCCAAACAGATTTTTCCAAAAGGATTTTATTTTAATGATTATCCATTTAAACTCAATTAACTAGAGAATGATTGTTTTAGCTCACTGCTGAATTCCTAATTTATGATCAGTGATGTGATAGTGGTGCTGTCCTGTGTCTTAGGCTGCTGTGGATTGTAACCATGATCTCTCATGGCCACTAGGGACAGTGATTGTCCTTCATTGTTTATTTTTTGGGGGCGTCTGGTAGCCACTGTTGTAAAGGGTTGAATTGCAGCTGTATTTCACATCTCATACCTAAATCCATACATAAACATGAAAACTAAGAGACTGCATCTGGAGCTACTGGGGTTGGGTTAAATCTTTTTCTGATTACCATGCTCTTTTCATGGAATAAAGTAGCTGTGTTTCAGAAATATCTGATTTGAAATAGGTCATTCCCTTTCATTCTGAACTAGAAGCAGCACTCGATTTCAAATTATAAATGTTGGGTTAAATCCCCTATTTGATTGTGTGTAAGTCATGAGGGGAGGGTAGAGGGGTCATTTACCTTTATTTTTTTTGTCTTTTTGTTCAGGTAAACTATTATGTGCCGTAGGGTATTTAAATATACCAGGGTGTTCAAATTAGTTATAGCATAACTACAACGGTTAAGTTCTTTGCATTATTTTCAGTCTTCAGGTCCTCTTGTCTGCTGTTGATGATTTGCTAAATGCTCTTCTAGAGAGTGAAGATACTTATCTTCTGGGAGTTTATATTGGAAGTGTAATGCCAGACAACAGTGAATGGGAAAAGATGAGACAGTCTCTTCCTATGCAGGTATGTTTGAGATTAGAGTGTTATTTTATTCTGAAGTTTGGATTTCATACAAACTTAAATATTTTAATTTTATTCTGAGGAAGAAAAAAAGTGATTGAAATGATTATCTTACTTTGCCTTTCTGCCTTTGAATGCTCATATATTGGATGTTTGCTGTTTGCAAGACACCAGTTGATGCTTGGCAGTCGCTGTGGTACAAGGTGAAATAAGACCTCGTTCTGTCCTGAAGGAATCCTAAAGAAATACATATGTTGATAATTTCCGTTAGTAGAAACCAATCTTCTAGGCTTCTGTGGTTTTACTAGTAAACTAGCAATAGCTTCGTTTTTGAAGATATTCTAATAACTTTATTTTTGTTCCCTGTCTTAATTGTGTAGGTAGTAAATAATTTTAAACTATTTAATGATCTTGTATATAACTTAATGAATTTCTTTTTTACAGTGGTTGCATAGACCTCTTTTAGAAGGAAGATTGAGTTTGAATTATGAGTGTTTCAAAACAGATTTTAAGGAACAAGAAACAAAGAAACTTCCCAGCCATTTGTGTACTTCAGCCTTATTGAGCAAAATGATGTTAGTTGCGCTGAAAAAGGAAATAGTCCTAGAAAATAATGAGCTTGAGAAAATAAGTAAGTGTATATGAGCATTCAGATAAATACATATAAATATATCTTGAAGTAATTAAAATGTAATTTTAAATAATTTTGATTATACTTCAGTCTAAATCTTTAAAGAATCAAGAATCTTTAGCTCCTTTTAATTATTTTAATGATGAGAAACTTGAGGCCACTTAAGAGATGAATGTTAAATTGCAAATCAGTTGAAATTAAGCTAAAAATCTTGCTATAGTCTTGATAGCAGTAGAGCAGAATTTGGCATAAGATCAGTTACCCTAGCTGGCGTGACATCAATATAAGTACATCCTATGGCACATAACCCTAAAGAAAATAGTTAAGTGAGTCTTGTGTTTCATCAAGGATTCTGAATTTTCAATTAATTTTTGAATCACTCTACCTTTACATAGGGCTGTAATTTGTTTCCCGACAAGCAGAGGTTCAAATGTTGAATTTCAGAAGGATATAAAAATTCCCCCATTCCGGGAAATGGTGTAGAATTGTAGGTAGCAGTGTACAAAATGGTATGAAAGGTGAAGGGCTTGGTAATTCCTGTGCCAGTCTGGATTGTCAGCCCTCAGCTGAGTACAGTTCCTAGTGGAGGAGAAGATGTGCCTGTGAAGGAAAGCTGGACCGCCTCTCATGGTGAGCCACATCCAGTGCAGTTGAGGTCAGTGAGATTAGCCTGATGTTTATTTTACTCACAGAGTGAATCTGTACAAAAACAACACTGGAAAATAGAGTAAGAATTTTTGTTGTTTTTCTTACCTGGAGCTTGCAAAGGATGGGATTCGATTTTGAACCAGGTTTCAAGTCTTCTGACTCCAAAATCCATACCTGGCTTTATAAAAGAGAGTTGTGACTGGTTATGTATCGAAAACCTATGATATGCCAGTTTTGTGATACTTGGTCATTTAATTCATTTTTTATTTTTACTTTATTTTTTTATTGTTTTTGTGTGTGTGTGTGTGTGTTTTAAAAGAAGTGGTACTTTTTTTTTTTTGACTGCATTGGGTCTTTGTTGTGGTGCACAGGCTTCAGTAGTTGTGGCTTGTGGGCTCTAGAGCACAGGCTCAGTAGTTGTGGCGCATGGGCTTAGTTGCTCTGAGGTGTACGGGATCTTCCCAGACCAGGAATCGAACCCATGTCCCCTGCATTGGCAAGCAGATTCTTAACCACTGCACCACCATGGAAATCCTTGGTCGTTTAATTCTCACGATAGTCCCGTGAGGTAGATTTGTATTATCCTAGTTGATAACGACATATGCAGCTCATTTGAATCCAGACTAGTCTGTCACCAAGGCCCATGGCCTGTGTGCTAGATCATGCTCTCTCCCATTTCTTAACACATTGACTTGAACTTCTCAGGTTTTGGGTCCCATAGTTGTTTATCCTGGATGCAGCTTCTTACCATTTGTGACAAAAATAGTAAGAAGATTCTTCCATCATCTCTGGTAACTTAGGTTCCTGTCTCAGTCGTAACTAATCAGAAAAGGGACCAAGTAAGGTTTGAGAGAGGAGTGGTATTTTGTATCAGGTATTCTCAGTTTTCATTATTATTGAACGTCAAAGAGTTGAAAATTAGTTCATGGATATTTTGAATTGAGTGGGCACAGCAGTGTTAGAGAATGGTGAGACAAGTGAAAGCAGTTGAAAGGTCTGTTCACAAAGTACACTCGATAATGTGTTGTCCATTCTGTTAGTTGCAGAACTGCTCTATTCATTGCAGTGGTATGAAGAATTAGACAATCCGCCTATTTTTCTAACTGGATTTTGTGAAATGCTTCAAAAAATGAATATTACATATGATAACTTATGTGGCTTTGGTAATACTTCTGGCCTTTTGCAGCTGTTATTTAACAGGTAAGAGTCTCTTTACATTTTTATTTTTTTATGACTTTTGCTAGCTTAAGGCTTTGTGTCTATAAAATGTAAGCCCACTTCATGCTAATCTTTGAGTCAGAGGGTTGGTCTAAATTAATCCCAATTCTTAATGATAAATGCTTTGTGAATACTAAGTACTTGATTTACTCTTCTGGTGAGATATTTGGAGTTGCCTGTGTTATTAAATCCATAAATACATTCAAGGGGCAGATGACAATGAAAGAAATAGAATCCTGTAGAAGTTTTTGTTTTGGTGTTTTGTTTTTTTGTTTTTGTTTTTTTACCAGCAGCACTTTATTTATAAAATTATAGATGCTACAATTTGCAAGGGACCTTCGATGTCATGTAACCTCCTACTATTCTCCCAACACAGGGTTCTCCTCTAGAAGTTGTTTTAATTTGTCGTATATGGCCCATCCTTCCACTACTCTAAATTTAACCTTTTACCTTGCATATTGTTGCAGGTGTGTCTTAATATCATAACCACAAAATCCTCTCCCCTAGATGAGGAAGTGAGTATGAAAACAGTCATAGAGATTATAGCAGTTTGATATTTAGCTTGCAGAAATTACTGTGTTGAACTGCTTTCTCTTGAGGAGTTTTTCACTTGCCTATAGTATTTTTCATATGCTTTGCGGTATCAGAGGCTCCAGGCTGAACAGGTCTTGCTGTCCAGTCCCACTCCCATACGTGACACTCAGAACTTTCCTCAGTGGATATCAGTACCTCCTTGGTTCCTCAACTTCAACAGTCATAGGTGTCCTCTGGGATATGTTCTCTTTCCAGCTGCAGCCTCTGGTCCTGAAGCTTACTCTTTAAGGACATCTTCCCTATTGGAACTTGAGGGGCTTTGGGATTTCCTGGAATGAGAGCTGAATACCAGTTGTAAAGGAATTTCAGAAACTAAGTTCCCATTCCTTTTGGTAATAACAGTTGTTTGGGTGTGAAAGTACTGTGTGAATTGATACCCTTACAAGGTGATTTATTTAGTTCTGTGAAAGGAATCCAGGTAAGCATTGTTTAAAAATCTTAAGAGCACTTTAAAAACAGAATTTTTTTTTCCTCTTTTAGATCCAGGGAAAATGGCACCCTTTGGTCTCTTATTATTGCTAAGTTGATCCTTTCCCGAAGTGTTTCATCTGATGAAGTAAAACGGCATTATAGGAGAAAAGAAGGGTATTCTTATTTAAAATACTTCTACTTTGAAATTTATTATGATTGGTCACTTTGGCAACCCCAAACTAACAAACAGTTTCTAGTGAATCAGTAAAACAAGGCTTAGGAAATGAGGAAATTAAATTAAAGAAAATGAGACTTGAAGAGTATAAAACAATTTCAATTGCTTTAGGTTGAGAACATGTCTTCTTTTAATCAGTATTTTTAACCTTATAACATTTTGTTGAGGAATTTTATACATGCTTTAAATAATTAGCATTTCATAAACTTGTTCTCTTTTCCCCAGAAAGAATCTCTTTTCCCCCCTCCCTGACATCCTTCTTCCATCACTTTATTTGCTAAATGGAAGTAATAAGGAAAGTTACTTACTCTTAACTGTATTCCATATCTTGTGATAAAAACCATGGAAAAGAATATGAAAAGAATGTATATGTATGTATAACTGAGTCACTTTGCTGCACAGCAGTAATTAACACAACATTGTAATTCAACTGTAGTTCAATAAAAAATAAATTTAAAAAATTAAATTAAAAAAAGTTACTCTTAAATAGGGATCATTCTGTTGAAGTATATTCTTCACATTGCAATATACACATTGCAATAAATGTGTTCTTAAAGACAAAGAAGTAGTGAGGTTGGACATATTATAGATTTACGAGTAGGTCATACTCAAGAAGCTGAGCATTCAGATTAAACTTAGCTGAAATTTACCAGGAGGCATTTTGAGTTTACTGATTTACCAAGAAGAATTCAGAAATTATATATGTGTATTGTGTGTGTGTGTGTGTGTGTATGTGTGTGTATGTTCTGGTACAGTGGAATTGTAAGCTAAATTTTGATATTTTTTATCTTATTTGAACAATTTTTAAATTTATTATTTTGAGTTCAGTTGTTAATGTGGATTATAGCTTCACATGCAATTAAAAAAAAATACAAAGAAAGTCTATGTACCTTTCATTCAGTTTCTTCCATTGGTACCATTTTGCATAACTTTAGTACAATTTCACAACCAGGAAAATGGCATCAATACAATTCATTGACCAAGTTTACTTGCACTCATGTGTTTGTGTGTGTGTTCTGTGTAGATTACGTGTTACCACCACCACATTCCAAGATACAGAATAGTTATATCATAAGGATCCCTTGGGTTACCCTTTCTTGCCACAGCCACCTCCCCTCTTGCCATTCTCCTCATCTCTGGCAACCAATAATCTGTTCTCTATATAATTTTATCATTTAGGAATGTTATGTAAATGGAATCATATAGCATATGATCCTTTGATATTAGCTTTTTTTATTCAGCATAATTTAAATTTTTCTTCTCATTATAAAAGTCATAAGGACTTAACTAAAGATCTGTTAGAACTAATTACAAATGAGATGGACATATACTTGACATACAAAAATCAGTATCTTTCTTATTCACCAGTAATAATCAATTAGAAAATGGCACAGGAAAAAAGAGATTCTGTTCACAATGACAACTAAACTATAAATGCCTAGAAATAAATTTAACAAAAAATTACATTTGTAAAACTTAAGTAGAGATCACAGAGGAAGGTGAGAAGGTAAATTATAAAAATTGTTGTATCTATAATTTTAGTGTAATATGAATCAAAATTTCAGCAGCTTTTTTTGTAAACCTTGATAGACTGTTCTGAACATAGTATAGTATGCATTTGAAGGACAAAATGCTCAAGAAGAGCTTAGAAATTCATGAACAAGAAAAGTGAAAAGGACTTGCCTTACCAGTATAGTAATTACGCATATGAAATTGGTGAACAGACAGATCACTGGATCAAAATATAGAGTCCAGAAACCAATGCACACATTTATGAAAGTTTAGTTTTTGATATAGGTGGTCTTTCAATTCAGAGAGATGGGTCAATACTAAATGATGTTAGGAAAATTGGATATGTGTTTGAAAAAAATTGTGAGACCCACTCCCTTACATTATACGTAAAAGTAAAGCCCAGATGAAAACTAAATGTGAAAAATGGATCTATAAAAGTATTAGGGGAAAATGAGAGACTGTATCATCTTGGCATGGGGAAGTTCTTAAGCAAAGCACAGACCCAGAATCCATAAAAGAAGTAATAGGTATCTGATTTTGTAAAACCAAAAACCTTTGTGCCCATCAACAGATAAATGAATAAACAAAAATGTGGTATATACATATAATGGATATAATAGAGTATTATTCTGCCCTAAAAAGGAAGGAAATTCTGACGTGCTAAAATGTGGATGAACCTTGAGGACATATGCGAAGTGAAATAAAACCGTCACAAAAAGACGAACACTGTACAATTCTATTTATATGAGGTACCTTAGCATAGTCAGATTCATAGAGAAAGAAAGTAGAATGGTGGTTGTCAGGGGCTGAGAGGAAGGGAGATGGGGAGTTCTTATTTATTTATTTATTTTATAAATTTATTTATTTTATTGGCTGTGTTGGGTCTCCTTTTGCTGTGCACGGCTTTCTTTTTAGTTGCGATGAGTGGGGGCTACTCTTCGTTGTGGTGCGCGGGCTCCTCATTGCCGTGGCTTCTCTTGTTTCGGAGCACGGGCTTTAGGCACAGTAGTTGCAGCACATGGGCTCAGTAGTTGCAGCACATGGACTCAATAGTTGTGGCTTACGGACCCTAGAGCGCAGGCTCAATAGCTGTGGTGCACGGGCTTAGTTGCTCCGCCGCATGTGGGATCTTCCTGGAGTAGGGATCGAACCCGTGTCCCCTGCATTGGCAGGTGGATTCTCAACCACTGCACCACCTAGGAAGCCCAGGAGTTCTCATTTAAATGGGTCGTTTCAATTTTGTGAAATGAAAAAGTTCTGCAGATTGGTTGTACAACAAAGTGAATGAACATAATACTACTGAACTGTACACTTAAAAATAGTTAATATGGTAAATTTTACATAATGTATATTTTACCACAATTTAAAAAGAAAAAAAGAAGACTTCTGTTTGATAAAAGTACAATAAGCAAAGGTTAAAGACAGGTGGAAAAATGGAAGAAAACACTTGCAAATTAATAAAGAATTAATATTCATTATATATAAATAGCTTATAAAACTATTAATAAATAATTTTAATAAACTATTCAAATAATATTACTAAAACTATTAATAAAACTATTCAAGTTGAAGATTTGTCAAGGACTTGAACAGGTAATTCATAGATGAAGTATTCAAAGGTAATTCATTTATGAATTATGAAATATTAAAGAAATACAGATTAAAAGTAGTACATTTTACCTACCATATTGCCAAGAATTAAAAAGAGTCATTAAGTGTGCAGCAAAACTGTCAAACTTGTACATTTTTGATGAAAATGTAAATTGATTATGCTTTTTTGGAAAGCAACTTGAAATTATCAAACTTTAATACATTTAGATCCTTTGATTTTGCAATCCTACTTCCAGGAATCTAGCCTTAAGAGGTAATTGCACATATGCAGAATAATATCTGCTCAAGGACAGTTATTACACCATTACTTGTAAAAGCAAAACTTTGGGGTAAATGTCCACTAATAGAGAAGCAGTTAAATTATGATAGTATTGAGTATTTTGGTTTTGTTTCTAATCTAGTTATGTAGCTTTAAAGTAGGAAGAATACTTTATATGTATATGTTCTGTGTAAAATAATCTACAAAGTATAAAAGTGGCAAATAATACAAAACTTAAGTAAATAAAACCCAACTATATATATACACATATATGAATTATCAGTTCATACAAACAACATGCAACTGGTGCTCTTTAAATTGAATCAGTTGAGTCAGAGCATAATCACGTATTGTTTATGTAATTTAAAAGAAATATACATGGGGTAAGTTATTTTAAAAATTGGAAACGTAAAAAAGAGAAAGAAGCAGCAAAAAATAATTATCCACAGTTTCATTATCCAGAATCAGCAAGTATCAATCTCTCTCATAGTTTCTTTTATTTTTTTCTATAGTTATTTTATATAGTGGGAATATTAGTCTTTTTGACTAGTCTCAATAAGAGGAAATATCTGAAATAACTAATATTTAGGATAAATATAATTGATACCTTTTTTTTCTTTAGTTTTTTCCCACTAACAGAAGGTAACATGCATACTGTTCAAAGTCTCTGTCCATTTTTGTCAAAAGAAGACAAGAAAGAATTCATCGCTCAATGTATACCTGCCCTTTTGGCCTGGACCAAGGAAGATGTTTGCAGTATTAATGGTTAGTTGCCTGGTAACAAATATTTCATTAATTTTTTTTTTGCTTGAAATGAAAGAAGTGTTTCTTAATATGTAAATCCAAATCTCACGGAGATGAATTACAGCTAATTTTCCCCCTCATTTATACCTTTGCCGCACATAACAAGTTGGCTCAATGGGATGAATGTCATTGGAGAGTGGCTGTTATCATTTTGCAATACAGAAATGCTACAGCCTTAAGGGAAGATTTACAACCACATATGCCCTCTAATCATTTCTTTTCCATGTATGGCTTTTTTTATGGCATTTCTCCCTAGTCAACCAGTGATTGAACTTACAAAGGCAAAAGAGGGAACAGCTTTTGTTATGTTTTAAACTTTTTGAACATTCTGTACTGTATCATTTCATTTGTTTATTAATTTAACAATTACTTACTGACCCTGGCTATGTGGCAATTCCTTTTGTAGAGAAGGTAGACATAAAGTTTGATAACTGATGTAGCAGAAAGGTGTCATAAGTGTGGAAGTGCAGAAAAGGGGTTTTCCATTTTGCTTTGAGATGTCAATGGCTATTTCACAAAGAAATGTTTCAACCGAGCGATGAAAGGTAGTTTCCCATATGGACATAGTTGGGGAAAGGTATTCCTGGTACACAGAAACGTAGAAGAATGCTGACAGTTCATTTTGTTTGGCATTTAAGATAGGAAGTTGGGGACAAAAGGTGTTCGGGTGCACAAGAATATGGATTTTGAGCAATGGTAGGGAGCAATCATAAAGGCCTAGTTTTGTCATTTAAGGAATTTGGACTCTAAGTGGTAGGAGGTAAGGAGCTGTTGGCCCAAATTAGGTAGGAAAGTAGCAAATCTATCACATTTACATTAGAAAGATTATTTTGACAACTGTGTGAAGGGTAGATGTGCGAGAAGAGAGATTAGGGGTAGAAGACTAGGTAGAGAGTTATTGGAATAACCGTAATAAGAGATAAAAGAGCTTGATTCAAGGCACAGATGGAAGAGAGGCGATGGAAATGAAACAGGTGGGAAGTAGAATTGATGGGGCTCTGTGATTATATTTCTGGATTGGGTAGATGGAAGTACCATTAGGCCTTATAGGAAACCGTATAGGAGACTTGAGGATTGGAAGGATGGGGAAGGAGTATACAGGGAGATAATGTTGAGTTTTAGACACATTAGATTAAGAGTAAGGTAGCTATGGAATAAAAACTCAAATGGAGATTGTCAGTAAGCAATAGGCTATTGGCTGGATGGAAATATGCTTTCAAAGTCCATGTCATTTAGGTGGTAGTGTAATCTATAAATGAGGATGAGTTTGTTTAGGGAGAATGATGAGTGACTAGAATATTAAGGGAACATCATAGATTTAAGGGGTGTGTGGGTGGAGAGACACTTGAGAATAAGGACTGAAGATAAAGACGAGACACAAAAGCAGAGTTTCAGGTAATATTCATCACCTGTTAAATGCCACAGATCAGCCATTGGCTTTGGCATTGTTGGAGTGAATAGTGGTGAGAAAGTGGGGACAGATAGTCTGTTCTAAGTATTTGGCAGAAAAGGGTATAGAAAGAGGTGAAAGCTGGAGATGAATACAAGGTCAAAGGGGAAATATATGTTGTAGGAGAGGAGGAGGAATAGAAAATAGAGATGGGGAATAATCAGTGATGAGAAAATGAGAGGGGAGGGCGTGTAGGATTGGCTCTAGAGCAGTTAGAAGATACCAACCATGTATATATATAGGTGGAGACAAGATAAGGCGAGGTGTAGGATGGATGCAGATATAGATATAGAGGGGGTTGAGAACTTCATGGCTTCATGTCTCTTTAGGTTAACATTTAATAAGTGGAAATTGGACTGTAGATTTTAAGAAGGGTAGTGAAAGTTTGAAATAACGGAAGAAGAATATGTCCATCAACAAACATAATGAAACAGAATTACCTTGATAGCATGAAGGGCCAGCTGATGTCAAAAATAAATTTTTGTGGCGTTAAGCTTTACCATTGAGTTCACTTACATAGTTAAACTATGGGATTAGGTTGCGATTTGCAGTTCTGCAACAGGGTTGAAGTTGAACTTGTGCATCGAGGAGAAGATTACCTAATGGAAGGAGAGCAGGTGGTTTCTCCAGCACAGGTTATAAATGAAGCATGGCAGAGAGGGAAAAGAGCCAGGAGACAGGACTGCAGTGTCACACAGCTGTGCTGTTCACACAGACCAGAAGGTGCCCAGCTGTGCAGAGGCCAACAGAAAGAGGAATGTTTTTAAGATTTGACAGTTTTGCTCTTATAGCCGAAGTGATGAATCAGAATTAGCTAACAAATACTTTTCAGTTATTAGAAAATGAGTTGTTTCTGATTAAACTTGAGCCTCTTCTATTTTGTCAGGAAGATTAAAAAAAAATTCTTTCTCTGCCTTTAAAGGAAGATTACATTGTTATTATTAATTAATTAATTAATTAATTTTTGCTTTCTTTCTTGGTTCACTTTTGCTTACAGGATAAAACCTAAGTCCTTAGCTTGGCCTGTAAGGCATTTTACAGTCTTACTGGAACTGATTTCTCCTGTTTTACCTCTTTTCCTTCAACCTGGCCATGCTAAATTCTCATGAATTTTAAACATTCTGTACTTTCTTACAATTTTGTGCCATAGCACTCCTTGGAGGGTCCCTTTTCTAGTCTTGCAGACTTTGATCTTTTGATAAATACCAGTTCACATACCAACTTTAGGAAGCCTTTTCTGACTCAGTCTAGTTTCCTGTTCTGGGGTCTCAGTTTTTGTCCATGTTGCATGCTAATTTGTTTTTAAGTCTGCCAGTACTGTTAGATGAGTCCCTTCAGGGACTGGATTTTGTTCAGCTTTCTCTCCCCAGCATCTAGCAGTGTACCTTGTATTCATTCATTTATCTTTTCTTCATTTAGTCAGTCAAAATAAATGTCTCTGTCTCGGGCATATGGGGAGACATATACAGTGATAAGTAAAGCAGATAAGGTTCCTGCCCTCATGGAGCTTACTTTCTAATTGAGATCATAAATAAGTAAACATATACACCTAAGGAATATGGTCAATAATATTGTAACAACTTTCTATGGTGATGGATGGGAACTGGTCTTATTGCAATGGTGATCATTTTATAATGTATAAAAATATCAGAAAACTATTTTGTACACCTGAAACTAATATAACATTGTATATTAATTATAACAATAAAAAAAGTAAAGCTTCTCAAAAAATAAATAAGTAAATGAACACTAGTGCTATAAAGGCAGCAAACAAGTGATATTAGAGAAATGAGGAGGGGCATACTTTATATACTTGGGAATTTCAGCTTGGAGGCGACGTTTAGGTTGAGAGTTGAAGGATACGGAGGAACCAGGGATTCTACAGAGTAGGGAGCCCCATAAGAGCTTTCCAGACGTAGTAGATGCTTATTGAGTGAATGTATGAATTATGAAATAGTATGTTCTATTTTCCAACTTTATTTAACTTTGCAGTCTAGCTAGGGTTTTGTTTGTTTTTTGAGAGGTAGGTATGCTGAATAAGTCCTATACTTAAGAAAACAAAAAAAATAGCGTAGGTTAGTTTAATGCACAATGTCATTCACTTGCACAATATCATCCCATTTCTCCCCCGACACACACTTTCTTTTCTGTGGATATGGAGACAGGGTCCCTGCGCTGTGGAGTTTATAAGCTCATTTGCTGACAC
Organism: Hippopotamus amphibius kiboko; assembly: GCF_030028045.1. Taxonomy (NCBI): domain Eukaryota; kingdom Metazoa; phylum Chordata; class Mammalia; order Artiodactyla; family Hippopotamidae; genus Hippopotamus; species Hippopotamus amphibius. The sequence goes on along the minus strand of NC_080195.1, from coordinate 101,788,228 downwards.
TTTCATATAAGTGCTAATGTTTATAGTTCTTAACCTGGACGCTTTTGAAGAAAGTTTTTAACTTATCTCAAAGTGTACTTTCTTTTTAATAGTAGCAATACAATTTTAAAAATTTCTTTTAAATTTTTAATCTTGCTTTAGGGGGTTTTGGACATCTTGCCATTTTCAATTCTTGTCTGCAAACCAAAAGCATAGATGATGGAGAGCTATTACATGGTATATTAAAAATTCTGATAACCTGGAAGAAAGATCATGAAGATATTTTTCTTTTCAGTTGGTAGGTAATACTTTATACGATATTTTCCCCTCTATGATATGGACTCAGATTATGTATCTTAATTAGTCACAATTTTATAGAGCAATAAGATGGTAGACATTGAAATCAGTCTAAGTGTATGAGATTTAAATTTTTCTAATTGAGTGTCTATATAATTCTTCAATGTTTTGTTTTGTTTTTGTCTTTATCACAGTAATCTGTCAGAAGTAAGTCCAGAGATACTGGGTGTAAATGTAGAAATAATCCGGTTCCTTTCCCTGTTTCTGAAATACTGCTCAGCTCCTTTGGCAGAGAGTGAATGGGATTTCATCATGTGCTCCATGTTGGCTTGGTTGGAGGTAAATTAACCTGCTGGGTCATCACTGCTGTTGGGTCTTCGTGCATATCTGTGTGCCAGAACTATTTACTAATCTTCTTTAAGTAGTGATTGTAAACATTTAAACAGAACTTTATAGATCTGTTCCTCCCCAGCTGCTACTTAACAGATCAGTAAAATGATTGAGGTTTAATGTCTGTCAGTATCATTCAGTAACCATTCTGCTAACTGCTTTTAAAATGTTCTCTCCATTAGCTCATTTTGGTATAATATTTGCAGCTCAGCCTGTTAAATTTTCACGACAAGTTTTTTGGTCTATTGGTTCTAATTAAATTATTCTTAAAATGTACTGTTTCAGTACTGCCAGTCATGCATTAAAGATTAAGCGCATTTCGAGGCAATTAGTGTTCTTTTGACCCAAAGCAGCCAGATGTGTAATACGTATGGGCTGTCACACAGCAAGTCAGTCAGGGTTGAATTGGTCTGAATCTCTGCTTTGCCTGCTGTTAGCTGTTTGGCTTCGGGTATTAAAGTTTACTTAGTCTAGCCTTGGTTTCCTTATTTTAAAACAACTTAATAACGTCCAATTAGTAGGGCTTCTGTAGGGCTCCTGAAAAAATTATAAATGTGCTTTTACTGTATTTAACTTGATAAATGGTGATTGATATTATTTTCTTTCATGGTTTTAGAAATGAAAGAGAACATTTCAGAATAAATGGGTTGATTCTATTGATAATTCCTAATATTTTATTTTGAAAAAAGTTATTTTGATGTAAAATATATAAATGTCTTCTGAGACTATACATTTCAACTGCTTTTTATTTTCAAGTTTAGAGAAATGAAAGGGGCTTCCCTTTATTGCCTTGATGTGTAGTATTCTGAAAGTATTCTTGATTCTGCTTACCTATTTAATTTTTGTTTCTTCAGACAACAAATGAGAATCAGGCATTGTATTCTGTTCCACTTGTACAACTGTTTGCCTGTGTCAGCTGTGATTTGGCTTGTGAACTCAGTGCTTTTTTTGATTCCACACCTCTGGATACCACTGGCAGTCTTCCTGTAAATCTAATCAGTGAATGGAAAGAGTTTTTTTCTCCAGGCATCCACAGTTTGCTTTTACCTCTTTTGGTGACTGTTACAGGCAAGTGAAAAAGGGAATAATAGTGAGATTCGTTGAAAGTTAAAAAACAACAACAAAAAAAACCCAACTTCGGATGTTTGTCACACAGTACAAAATAGTAAAAGAGCCAGAGAGAAAGGTTGGCATCGCAGAAGCATCACATAAGCCTCTCTTTACAGACAAGAATTGAAAAATGGCAAGACATCCTAAGACCATTGAAAATTAAAATAATACTAATTCAGATAAAATGAATAGATTATTTTAACTTATAGCTCTGTTTTTTTTAAGGATGAGATAATAGAAGTCATTTAGTAGTTGAGATTATCTGAAATATATATTCAGTTTATGTTTCTAATTAGAACTGCTTTAATGTTTGTCAAGTTTTTATTTCATTTTCTTACATAACATTTTGTTGTCTGGATGCTGTATTACTTACTTTGATTTGGGGTATGAATATTTCTTTCCTTTCTGTCATCAGGAGAAAGCAAAGATACATCTGAAACATCATTTCAGAATGCAATGCTGAGACCCATGTGTGAAACATTAACTTATATCCCAAAGGATCAACTGTTGAGTCAAAAACTCCCTGCAAGATTGGTTGCTGGCCAAAAAACAAACTTGCCAGAGTACCTCCAGACTTTGTTAAACACATTAGCCCCGTTACTCCTTTACAGAGCTCGGCCCGTGCAAATTGCTGTTTATCATATGCTATACAAGTAAGAATTCTTGCAATTGAATCAATGTGGTGGTGGTCTAAAAAAATGGAATATATACTTAGTTTTAATTTTTAGTCATTAAAAAATGTCAAAGTAAAAACAACCAAGTAGGCTTGACTATGCATTTCAATAACAAGGATGCCAAGTTTTTAATCTTTTAGGTCATTGGTCTTCACACACAGTTTACATTTAGATCGCCCTGGCCGTAGTGGGTTATTTCAGAAAAAACTCAGTAAAGAAATATACTCATTACAAAATAATTATTGGTCTTTCTGCTTTAAAGCATGATTTAACAATGAACCGTTTAATATAATTTAAAATAATATTCTAACTTCCAGATTGATGCCTGAATTCCCACAATGTGATCAGGATAATCTAAAGTCATATGGAGATGAAGAAGAAGAACCAGCCTTGTAAGTATTTTTTAATACAAATCTTCTTTGACTTACGGGGTTACATCCTGGTAAACTCCTTGTAAGTTGGAAATAATGTTCAGTCAAAATGTATTTGATACACCTAACCTACCGAACATCAGCTTAGGCTAGCCTACTTAAATGTGCTCAGAACACTTACATGAGCCTACAGTTGGGCAAAATCATCTAACACAAAGCCATCTGATGATAAAGTGTTGAATATCTCATGTGATTATTGAATACTGTACTGAAAGTGAAAAGCAGAATGGTTGTCTGGGTAAGAATGGTTGTGAGTGTATTGTTTGTTAACCCTCGTAATTGCATGGCTGGCTGGCTGGGAGCTACGGTTCATCACCACTGCCCAGCATCGTAAGAGAGTATTGTACTACATATTTCCAGCCTGGGAAAAGACCAAAATTCTTAGTATGGTTTCTACTGAATGCTTATCGCTTTCACACTGTTGTGAAGTTGAAGAATTGTAAATCAAACCATCATAAGTCGGGGAGCATCTGTAGTTTGCTTTATTAAATTCTCATAATCCATCACAATGACTTTAGAAGACTGAGGCAATACAAATGCTCTAAATGTAAAGTACAGTATATGTTCCTTCAGATCTTGTAAGTTTATCTGTAAGATATAAATGAAATTTAGAGTTCACCCAAAGAGATAGTTACTCTCTCTTCTTAATTATTCTTAAATCATTTTCAGTTTACTGCTGTTTAGTAAACATGCCTTTGGCCACATGGGAACTGTGGAAAGAGTATATAGATTCAGAAATCTATTGAGCACCCCTTTGTGCAAAGTATTAATAGTAGAGGGAGGAATATAGTGTTAAGTAAATGGTCTTTTTCTTGAGTTTATAATATAATCTAGATGATACTACCCTATAATAAAAGACAGTGTGTGACAAGTGCTAAGAAAAAGGACGATGTTAGGGGGACACAGCTGCTGTTCCAGGAAGGGAAGACTTTTCTTGTGAGGAGGAGACATTTATGCTGGACCTTTCAGATTAGGGAGCATTTTAGCAGGGCGGGGAAAAGTTACGGGAACACCGTGTGCAAAGGCATGAGTGTTCAGGAAATGCTTGGGGATTATGGAGTAGTCACCATTTAACATATTTTTTAATTGTGTAGATCTTCTTCCACTGAAATACAAGCTCTGTGAAGGCAGACACTTTTGTCTCTTATTCCTGACAATATTCACAGCACTCAGGTTTTTGGTCTCAACCAGTGATGAATAGTGCTCACTTGTTGAATAAAAGAGTAAATGAATGAGTATGTGTGGAGTAGGCAAGGAGGGTGAAGTGGAAGATAAAGCTGGAAGGGTAACAAAGGGCCTTCAAAATGACATTTTCTAGGAATCGGGGCATTGTTTGGTAGAAGATGGGATACCACCAGCTGATTCTGGCAATAGTATAAAGCATAAACTGTACAAAGAAGCAAGCAGAGGTGGAGGCCATTCCAGAAGTCATAGCAGTGCCTGGAGGTTAGTGTGGAAAGTGGAGAGTTGTTCTTTGTAAAATCTAGTGACTGTTAGTATGGAGTGGAGAAGGGTTGGTACATGAGATGGTGGTGTTGAAAGTAAAAACCTAAGGGCAAAAGCTTAAAGAAGACTTGTTTACGGGCTGGTAGTAGGAACCCACAAGGGAAGAAAGATCACAGAGGTGAAAGGAGAGAACCAAGCCAGAATGTCACAGAGGAGAGAATTTGACAGAAGATACATGCAAGTATTTCACTTTCTGAGAGTCTTATAAACTCATCTGAAAGTGTTAATGTGTGCAGTACATCTGTAAAGAAGAAAATTATCTCACATTGTCATGAATTAATATGAATGTTAAATTTACTTTATTGAAAAGATGTACAGTCTTATGGTCTTTTTACCCTTTATAGGATGATAAAGGACCTAATAGGATTTGTTAGCCCTAATCATTCCCCTGACTAGCCAAAGGACTTCAGACTAATCATTTAGCTTCCCAGGGTGTGTGATTTTTTTTCATCTATAAAACCGAAGGTTGAAATATATGTTTTCTAAAAGGGCCTTTCCTTTAAGTGCTGACCTCTAGAGTTCATATTTTGTAGCATATTTTATATATTTATAAATATAAAAATTATATTCTTATATATTTTTATATATTTATGAGTATGGAAATACAGGTATATATTTATATAACACTTTATGTCTTTCAGATTCTATAATTGCCTTTATGCAAAATTAGGGGTCAAAATTGAATCTGTAAAGGGGGACTTTTAAAATGATTTTTAGAAAGTAAAGATTTTTTTTTTTAATGCTTGAAATTTATACATGCTGTCAATTTGTTAAGGGACAAATTCTGAAGAAAATTGTGGTGTTTAATCATTGATTCTTAGGTCACCACCTGCAGCACTGATGTCTCTTCTTAGCACTCAAGAAGACTTACTAGAAAATGTTTTGGGGTGTATTCCTGTTGGACAGATAGTTACTATTAAGCCACTGAGTGAAGACTTCTGCTATGTTCTGGGATACCTCCTCACTTGGAAGTTGATACTTACTTTCTTCAAAGCTGCTTCATCTCAGGTAAATAAAATGAGACAACTTTTGACACTTCTGTCCTACGTGTGTTTCTCTGTTACTGTCCTAAACCCTTTCCTTCCCCTCATTTTGGAAGATAAGGGAGAAATGCCTCACATTTTAATCTGATCTTATCTGGCTAATTTCAAACATTCTGCTAAATTTATTTCTGTCTCTGCTTCCTCATCCTCCCACAGGTTCACACACACACACACACACACACACACACACACACTGTTTTTTGCAAAAGTAATTAGTCTCTGGAATGTGCTTGGGTCATTTTTTTTTTCCTAACTAAATGTAGCCACCAAGTCCTTTTATTGCAGGAAACCAGATTTTTCTAATTTAATTTTGTGCTACCATAGTAATAGTATCAAAAGAATTGGATCTTGCTATTTTTTTCCTTTGGTCTACTTCTGACTCTTGTGGAGATGTCAACTAATACATCATTGGAAATACTTGAAAATCAGTGGTTAGAGAAAGAGCTATGAAATATTACCTTACATAATTCAAACTATTATCACTGAATAATGAAAATATCCTATTGTAATTATTTTGACAAAATTATTTTAGCAGCCACCAGATGTCTCTGTTGTCTCATGTTTAAGAAGGAAGCCGGAGCAATCTACTCCATTCTTAAAAATTCTTTTAGACAGATTCCCACTTTTAACCCATACCTTGATATAAATATATACACATAAGCATTTTTGCATTTGTTTATCTAAGGGGAAAATCAAATCACAGAGGCAGCACTGATCTAGATGTTCAAATTATTTTATTTCTTTTCAGTCCTACCACTTATGTTTGTGATTTGAGCTAGTTTTAATTTGCTGTAGGATGTATTTCAAGAGCTCCTTGTTAGGCTTTTATGTTTGTTTCTTAAAATATTATTGGTCTCTAAAAAAATGCAGCACACTGAGGTTTTTATGTGTAAGAATTTTGTTCTTGTTAGCTTATATTCAGAAATTAGGAATATGGCCATGCATCATCTTTTTCATTAGCCAGAGTAGGGGAGGAGGCACAAGAATTACCACATGAACTGAGCTGTCAGCAGATAAACCAGCATAACCCAATAAATAATACTAATTAGAGAAATCCTTAAAACAAACTGAGAATTAAAAAAAAAAAAGTTTGGTCCTTAATCTGGGTTGTTTTTAACTTTCTTCTCAGAAAAGTTAGTGAATCAAATTGAGTTGGAAACAGAGATGTATGTGTATATGTGTTTTATAGTTTTGCTGAGATTTATTTTACATAGCATCAGATTTATTTAAAGTGTACAGTTTGGTGTTTCTAGTATAGTCATAGAATTGTGCACCTATCACCACTATCTAATTTTAGAATATTTTCAACATCCCTCCCACCCCCCCCCCCCCAAAAAAAAACCCTTATCCACCTGCAGTCCCATTTCCTTTCGAACCCCCCAGCCACTGGCAAGCACTAATCTATTTTCTGTCTCTGGATTTGCCTGCTGTGGACCTTTCACATGTGTGGCCTTTTGTGTCTGGCTTATTTCACATAGCATAATGTTTTCAGAATTCATTCATAGTATAGCATGTATCTGTATGGCATTACTTTTTACGTCTGAATAATATTCCATTGTATGACTGTACTACATTTTGTTTGTCCAGGCATCCAGTGGGCATTTAGGTTGCTTCCACTTTTTGCCTATTGTGAATAAAGCTGCTGTGAACATTTGTGCATAAATTTTTGTGTGTACATGTATTTCTCATTTCTCTTGCATTGTATACCCAGGAGTGGGATTGCTGGGCAGTAGACATGTGTTTTTAAAAGCCCACTAATATAGTATTAAGTCTTTTAAAAAATTCTACTTTGCTTCCAACTTTTTATTTTGAAAAATATTTAGATTTACAGAGAAGGTGGATGCAGACATGATGATGCTTTACCAAAAGTATTTAAACATATATCTCCTAAGAAGAACATATTTCAACATAAATGTAATATAAATATTATACTCAAATTTAATTTTGATGCAGTAATCTTATCTAATTTGTATTTAAATTTTCCCAGTTTTCCCAGATGTCCTTTATAGTTTTATTTCCTTCTCTCTTGAGGTTTTAATCAAGGGTCATGTTTGCGTGGGTCTGTCGTATTTCTTTAGCTTATAATTCCTCTACTCTTCTTTCTTGTCATTCACTGGGTCAGTTATTTTGTAGACTGTCTTCCAATTTGGATTTGTCTGATAGTTTCCTCATGATTAGATTCTGCTTACTTTTCAGCAAGAGTATTTACTGCACAGTAGTGATGTATTCTCAGTGTATCACCTCAGGAGCATGGAATGTCATGTGTCCTTTTATCAGTTAAGTTTGGTTACTTGGTGAAGGTAGTGTCCTTCAGATTTCTGCATTGTAAAGGTTCTTTAATCATTTTTTTAAGAGTCAGTTCCAAATCCCATGGCTTGATCTTTGTGTTTGAGCATTCATAGTGTTCAGAAAATGGTGTATTTGTACTGTGAAGAAACATATGATATAGTGGAGGAAATAATTTTAAAACAGGTACAAATACCAAAGAGCTGCAAGGTAAATGTGAACAAATGAAAACTACATTATTGAGGAACAAGCAAGTCTAAAGCACGTCTCACATAGGTACCCATAATACGCCCAGTGGTGCCAGATTTCCCTTTTTTTAAAAAAGAAACCAGAAAAAAAATCCATATTTTTATGTGAAATTTCCTGATTTATAAAACAACTATGAGAAGTCCCCGAGACATTTTGAACTACCAGTTTGTGCTGGAAGTTTCATCATAAAGGGATGCTGGAATGTTTGATATAGCATGAGACCAGCCATAAAAATGGGGTTAATTTTAAGCAGAGTTTTGAAAGATTAGAGATGATGGTGTGGAAGGAATGTGTGGAAGATTTGGGAGGAGAGTGAGTGAATTGTCTGGGGAATGGCGAATGGGTTTTTCTCGGCTCGGAGACACCAAGTGGGGGTGAACTTGTCAGCAGGGAGACAATCTGAGGAAGATGTTAGAGGTATATGTCTAATGAGAGGATGGTGAAAACTGCTGCTGGTTTATGAGGAAGGGGAGCAGTGCCATCAGATGACACAAATGGAAAGTAAGACTGTGGCATATATTTTGTAGGACTCTTCCACGTCATTCTCAGTGTTCAAGAGAATTCATTTTTGTATTGTGTTCTTGTACAATCTGTTATATTTTAATTTGTTCATATCTACTGATTGTCGTGGTTTAATTGAGCTTACTAACAAAAGTTCTTTACTCTCCACCAGCTTCGAGCTCTGTATTCAATGCATCTTCGAAAAACAAAAAGTTTGAACAAATTGCTCTATCACCTGTTCAGGCTTATGCCAGAAAATCCAACCTTTGCAGAGACAGCTGTTGAGCTCTCCAATAAGGACCCTAAAACGTTCTTTACAGAAGAGCTCCAGTTGGGTATTAGAGGTCAGTATGATGTGTGTTTGGGTTCTTTCTTGGAGACTAGGTTCAGGTTAGGTTACGCTGAGGATGTGGAGAATAACCCCGAACGTGGGTCCTGGCTATGAGAATGTTGACGTGCCAGACCTCCCTATTTCTCTAAATAGGGCATATAATTGGCTCTTATGGATAAGGTTGTTAAGAATTTAATTAATTTTTGAGGTTTAGTTTGTTGAGACTGTTATCTTTTACTCAGTAAACAAATATTTGTTATGCGGTAATGTTTTGTAGGCCTGTAAGTAAAGAGTCTTCAATTGGGGAAACAAAGATAAATAAAATTTATTTATTTTTCACTCTGGGAGCTCACATTTTTAGCTGAAGGGATGACGTGCATGCATCTAGCTGTGCCACAGTGTTATAAGTGATTTCCTGAGAATAGGAATTTTTTAAATGCCGTGGAGATCTGAGGATGGGACTTTGTCTTATGACTATTGAGGTAGGATTCTAGAACTTTTGCACAACACATCAGTGAGCTCTGGGGAAAGTACAGGAGGCCAAGCTCTTTTTCATAATTTATTAGAAAAAGAATCTTTAATTCTTCCTCCTCTTTGAAGTGTATGTATTTCATTTTATTTGTGATCTTTCATGTGAAATAAGAGTGCTATTTCTAGGCAGATTTTTCAGTGTCGTTCAGGATCTTCATTCTTTTTACCATTCTAATTGTTCATTTTGAATGTGTGAGAAAAAGGTAATACTCTAGAGTTCTGGTTTCTTTGCTATGTTTGTTTTATGAGCTCTAGCACTAGTGCTAAGGAATTGAAAGTGATTTTCTAAGGAAAATATTAATATTAGTCTGTTATTCTGTGTAAGAAATATATGTTACTAACTAAGAATTTGTTTTTTCTTCAGATACCTCAACTCTTCCATACCATATTCCACACTTGGCTTGTTCAGTCTATCACATGACATTAAAAGACTTGCCCGCCATGGTTAGGCTGTGGTGGAATAGTAGTGAGAAGCGTGTTTTCAATATTGTAGATAGATTTACAAGCAAGTACGTTAGCAGTGTTCTCTCTTTTCAAGAAATATCTTCTGTGCAAACAAGTACACAGCTATTTAATGGCATGACGGTTAGTATTATCTTGAATTTTTTCTAGAAACGTTGTTTCGGTATTGGTTATGCCTATCAGTTGTAGTGAGTATCATCAAAATTGTAGCTTTTGGTTCAGAATTTACAGAAATTATCCACTTTGTTTTATGATTATTGGATATTAAATCTCAATGCACAGATTGAAATGATGTTATAATTTCACTTACCCCCACCAAATAGTTTTCGAACATATATTAGTTAATTCAAAATATACATTGGAATACCTACAGATGCCAGGCACTGTGTGCCAGTCAGCTGCAAAATGAAGAGTTTAGAAGGGTCAGATTCCTGTCCTGCAACAACATACAATTTAATAAAGGGAAAAGAGTAGTACTGAGAATGTTTTTGGCATTGGAAACTGGAAAGTGGCACATTAAGAGGAAGAGTGCTCTGCGATCAGAGTGGGAAAAGTTCACCTGGCTGAGGGGATTAGGTGAGACTTTATGGAGGAAGTTTACTTTGAGAAAGAATTTTGTTATGGGAGAAAGCATTTACTACAGAGAAAACAGTATGGCAAAAGCAAAAAGCTTGAGGATGGGAATGTAATTTCTGTGATTGCCTAAGAAATGATGACTAGCCCTGTATTCATATAGAGTAGGATTCATGAAGGTACACAGAGAACAGATTGCTTCTACGATGAATTGGGGCCATATTGGGAAAGGCCTCAGATAATAGTCTAAAATATTTGGTCCTATATAGTCACTGAAATCCCCCCCCCTTCCCAAGTCATTCGGCTTGTGGGACCTTAGTTCCCTGACCAGGGGTTGAACCTGTGCCCTTGACAATGAAAGCACGGAGTCCTAACCACTAGACCGCTGGGGAATTCTCTGAAATTTTTCTTTTGAGGCAGTGACACTGTCAGAGTTATAATCTGTGAAATTGCTCTGACTGAAATCTTCTAACATGGGCTGTTGGCATGGAGCTTGGGTTCAAATGAATAGTGAGATTCGTAATATGTAAACATTATGAGGAGGGCCTGGGGGAGGCAGTATCAGTGGGAATAGTCCTTGAAAGGGGAGGGACATAAGAAATTTTGTGGTGATTTATTATCCAAACTTGCAACTAGTTAATATCTGGGATGAGGGAGAAGGAAAAGTTTAAGATGATGCTACAGTTTTTAGCATGGAAGTAGGAATGCCAGAAGAATAAATCTTTAAAGGATGATAATTTGTGTTTTATATTGAGTTTGTAATCCTAGTAAGAAAATCAAGATCAGGTATAAATATTCTGGCAGTTGCTGGTTGGCTCTGAAGCTCAGGAGAATTCTGTGGTAGGGGAAGATTTGAAAGACATCTAAATAGAAGTGATATTGGATACATTGGCTTTGGAAGGGAGGGAATAATTAATAATAACCATACTGTTATTGGTCTGTAAAAACTATTTATCATGTGACAAGCCTAATATAATAAAACATACTTTTAATGAGCAGTGCATTTCTTTATGAAATATCTTTGAATGTCATAACATCACTATAAAACATGTCTGGTATTTGAACCTGTTTATTAAATAGCTCATGTCAGATAAGTGAACCTATTTACCCATGTTTTGTTTGAATGAGGGCTGGCTGCTGGCAGTCAACTTGTCAAGATGGTTTCTGAATGAAAGGGAAGAAAAGAAATTTGGCAGAAAAAATATTACCTTCCATATGTTGCAGGTTAAAGCTCGAGCTACTACTCGAGAAGTCATGGCCACTTATACTATTGAGGATATAGTTATTGAACTTATAATACAGCTGCCTTCAAATTATCCATTGGGTTCAATAACAGTAGAAAGTGGGAAAAGAGTAGGAGTGGCCGTTCAGCAGTGGCGAAACTGGATGCTGCAGCTAAGCACGTACCTCACGCATCAAGTAAGTGTCCGCGTACACATTTGTCTCTTAAACTAGAGAAAGATGGCTGATTTACTATTTGAAAGGGCAATACAACTTAAAATATATCTCTTCTGCTTAAGTAGAAATAGATATTATATTTGGTTGGATAAACAGATACACCCCTAAATGATTTGAACCTGCCAAGCTGTTTTAATTTTTAAGGCTCTACAGCCTTTTTTTCTGGTGTTTGAGAAGAAATGACTTTACTTCATTGACATTGTAGATGATATAGAACAATACATGGTAGTAAAGTTTGAGAGGAATCTTTTTATAAGATACAGGACAGATGAATGTCTTCTGAGCTACTTTTACATTTCATCTCTTCTGTGGTTAGAGAAATCCCAGTACTTTCAAAAACCTTTGCCTTTTAAACAAATTGTAAGTCTTCCCTAGTTTTGTTTGCACGTTGTGATGTATCTCAGACATTCTACAGTAAAAAAAAGTATTTTAAAACAAGTATATTCACCAGTATTGTAGAGCTGGAACAAATCGCCGTTTGAAAAGGTGTGATAGTTAATTTCATCATTTTGAGTTAGAAGTTAGGAGAACTGATCCAAGTGATTTAATATTTTAAAAGTTTCATTAAACGATAAGCTAAGACTATAAAACTTGAAAATTGGGGCAGAAGCCTTTCTTCAAGTCTGCCTTTAATGGAGAAAAATTGTACCTGGTTCCTAAAACCTGGGAGGTCATTTTAAAAACCAGTATTCAGGACTTCCCTGGTGGCGCAGTGGTTAAGAATCTGCCTGCCAATGCAAGGGACATGGGTTCGATCCCTGGTCTGGGAAGATCCCAAATGCCATGGAGAAACTAAGCCCTTGTGCCACAACTACTGAGCCTGTGAACCACAACTACTGAGCGTGTGAGCCACAACTATTGAAGCCCGTGCGCCTAGAGCCCGTGCTCCGCAACAAGAGAAGCCACTGCAATGAGAAGCCTGCACACCGCAACAAGGAGCAACAGCCCCTGTTCCCCGCAACTAGAGAAAGCCCTTGCACAGCAGTGAAGACCCAACGCAGCCAATAAATAAATAAATAGATAAATAAATAAATGGTTGTTGGGATTTAAGATAGAAGGAATATATTAAAAAAAAAAGTATTCCTAAAACTTAGAATTATGAATATAGCCAAGCAGATTCTCTTCTCTCCAAATTGTAATACAACTTTAAAATTTGTGAAATTGAGTAAAAATAATATTGGTGGTCTTCAGTGTGTGTTGACTTTTTTTTTTTCTTATTAACAGAATGGAAGTATTATGGAAGGCTTAGCATTATGGAAAAATAACGTAGACAAACGTTTTGAGGGTGTTGAAGATTGCATGATTTGTTTCTCAGTCATTCACGGTTTCAACTATTCTCTTCCCAAAAAAGCTTGTAGAACATGCAAGAAAAAGTTCCATTCAGCCTGCTTGGTAAGTCTAAAGAGAAATTAACTTCTTTATATCTTATATATATATTATGTATATGATATCTAACCTTGGAAAACAGTGGATTTTAAAACTCTTAATTGTGATTAATGGGAGACATATTAAAAAAGATTTTTCAAAATCTGTGAAAGATAATTAGTAACTTACTGAGAATGGTGGCGTCAAAGCCCTGTAATAAATGGATGTTTCTGAAAAAGCTCTCAGTGCTCAAAAAATAGATGGTCTTGTAAGATCTACACTTCAAAGGAGATGAAAAATTTGGAACTGAGAGCCATCTGGCATCTGAGCTTTTTACTCCTTTTAACCATCATATTGGAAAGAAAGTTGTGCTATGTTCAGTTGCCTCACAAGAGGTCTTCCTTATACATCCTCCTGGTTGTGTGCATGAGCCTAGATGGAAAGAATCCCACTGTGGCCTTTGGAAGGAATACTGAGTTGTGTTGATTTTGGAAATGAATGGAGTGGAGCAAACATTTCAGTATTCTCCGTTTTCTTACTTTATCATTTTAAAGTTACTTTACTTTAGATGTATATGTAAAATGACAATTTTAAAAGTTTTTAACATTTAAATAAACTTTTCTTTTTCAGTACAAATGGTTTACGTCTAGCAACAAATCCACTTGTCCACTGTGTCGTGAGACCTTTTTCTGAGATTCCCCCCGCATTGGAATTCATCCCTGATGTAAATCACGCAAAGGCAGTGGATTTGGATTCATCTTGAAGTGTTGATGTGAGGAGGCCAGTGAGCATTACTTTCAAATAGGACCTTCTCTGGAAAATTATTTTGGTTGATGTAATGATCCTAAAATCAGGTTTACTTATCTTTAGATTGCTTTGTAAATGTTTGGAAACCTTTTCTTTTACATAAGAATATTACATATTGGAGAGAAAATATTTATATTAATAGTTTAATCTCTTTGTACATTTAAAAATAAATATGGAAAAACCCTAAATTACAGAATTGAAATCTGTGACAGCATTGTACCACTGTATTATACTGATAAACCCATTCAGTTTCTTGATCCATGCTTTAGAACAGTCCAAGTGACGTAAATGAATTGGAAGGGTTGATTTACCTCTACAGATATTTTATTGAGAGGGTTGATTTACATCTACAGATATTTTAAGACTTATTTATTAGTTATGACAACAAAATTGATTAGTATTCTGATATTTGTAGATTATTTTAATGATAAAATGACATTAAGCTATTAACATAGCTTATCATAATTTAAAGCATGCTCTGAAATCCTGTATAAAAGAGTACAAACTGAACTTTCAGGTGCCTCCATTTATCAAGGGTTACAAAATTCAGAGAAGTTCATGACACTGATGAAGAAGAATTTCCTTGTACTAGTGAAATTTGAATTGCAGACTTGTCAGTGAATTTATTACTCAGTTGGAATGAGTCTCCAGTGGGTGAGAGTTTGAGAGAAACAGGAGTTAGATTACTTTATTCGTGAAGCAGAGTGGTAGTTATTCCTCTATCAAGAGGGAAGAAATAAACGATTTATTTCTGAAAGTTAAGAGTGGTGGAAAAAACAAAAAAATATTAAAATGTTGTAGGAGGCTTTCAATTTTGTAAGCAAATTTTGCTATTCTTATGGTCAAAGTTACACTAAATTAGAGAGTTGAGGGGAGCTAATTTTTTCTAGCCTTAGAAGTGCAAGTTAAGAATTTTAATACTAAGTGAAATTCAGGATAACAGACTGAAGTGGGGTGGGTGAAAACCTGCCTTTTGCCACAGCACTATTGCCCTTAAAAATTGTGCCCAAGATATAAAAGTGTAGAAGTTTGGAACTTGGAATAATTTTATTGCAGTCTTCCATCACGTGGGAGATATTAGCATATCTAATAGCAAGGTTACTTGAAGGATCTGCTATCATCTCTGTTGCAAGTGTTTAATTGGCAAAAAGCAACTCATATTAAATAAAATTATTGCTTACCATCAACTGGGTAAAATGGTTATTATTGAAATAGTATGAATGTGGTCAGAGCATTGTAGTGGAGAGTGAAGTATTACGTGTGAGTTAAAGATCTCAAGTTGTATTTGTAGATCCAGTGTCCTGCCCAGTTTTGTCTTTCTCTTAAATTTTTCTCTGTAATATTTATTATCTTATAGCCTTGAGGCTCAAGGAGTCAGTAAGTGAAGTACAGATAGCAGAATTCTACTACCTCTTCTTAACCCCTTTCTTAAAATATTCTCTATGTCTCTGACCTTGTAAACCCAAAGGATTGTGTTACTCCTCTGTGAAAACTAAACATTTTTCCGTTAAAAATTATTTTATAATAAGACTTTGTTTATAACTTTTCCAGTATTGGTACGTCTTGGCTTCTGACCCAAACCCTAAGTAGAAAAGAAAAGGGAATAACAGAGCGTTGTTTTTCCACATTATTATTTAGGGCATCAGGTTCTTGGTGAAACACTATAATTAAGTGGGATACCTACCCTTCATACTTAAGACTCTTAGCACATTTCTTTGAGACTTTTAAATATAAATGTAAAGCTTGTTATTGTTTATATGCTAAAGAAAAAGCTTTCCAAAATAAGACTGCAGTTCAGAATATCACATTAATTAAAGTTTATTTATGTAGCTTTGACAACTCAAGAACATCCCTTAAAATTCTAGCATAAGGACATTTTAAAACTGCATGAGATTCAAAGCCCATTAGCAAAATTATTAATTTTAAAACCTTAATGTAAATTGCAAATTTTAGAATTTATTTTTAACTCTTATTTATCCCATGCTGTAATGTATGTACATAAGTTTCTGTGGCTTAAAACAATGTTATTACTTGACAGATTTTTGTGGTGTGAATAATTAATGTTATTATTTGATTGTTATACCATATGTGCCCATTAAAATTCTTTTTAATTGCAAAATATTTCAAATATACATGATAATAATAATATAAATGCCCTTGTACTCTTCATAAACTATTTTGCCATATTTGCTTCGAATTTTTAAAGAAATAAAATGTTACTCTTTTGTACTCTTCCCTGAGGCCATCTCCTCCTTCCCTCCATAAAGCTGACCCACTATTCCGAAATTGGTGTGACTCCTTCCCACTTAAGATTTTATACTTTACCACGTGTTTGTATCCATAAATAATATATAGCAGTATTTTAAAAGTTTATGGTATCCTATCATAAGTGTTCTTTTATAATTTGCGTTTTCATTCAACATAACTGCTGTTTAGTATCATTATATCAGTTTATGTACCATTTTCCTCACTATTGGTCACGTCAATTGTTATTTTTTGCCATTTTGAACAGTACTGCAAATGTACATTCTTGGTAATATTTTCTCATGCAAATGAAATGTGCTAAATATTTTGGACATATGCCCCAAATGGAATTTCAGGTAGTAGATACTCTATGATTTTACACGTATGCTTTGTGACTTTAGATGTTGTCAAGTTGCTCTTCAGAGTGGTGTGCAAATTTGCGCTCCCGGTGGCAGTGTAAGAGAACTCTGGTTTCCCTAGGTCGTCACTAAAATGCTTAGTCTTATCACTTTTAAAGTTTTCCTCTCAGAGCTGTGAAATAGTAGCTCTTTGTTTTAATTTATATTTCCCTGGCTACCATGAATCTCAGCTTTATTCCATATATTTATTGGTCATTACTTTGTGAATATATTATCTATATGCCTATTTTTCTCACAGATTACATATATTGATATTATTATTGATCCTAATGCTTTATCTCTTACAGGGATTCTTCTAGTAGGTGGCTTGACTTTAACATGGTCTGTGGCTGTCTTTAAAGAATTTTGGGGGTTAAATTTAGTCAAACTGATCATTCTTTTCCTTTATGATTGAGCCTTTTCTGTTTAAAAAATTGATTCCTTCCCTGAGGTTTAAAAAAATTATTTTATATTTTGTTCTAAAAGTTAAGAATTTCAAAATATACCTAACTCACCCAAAACTAAATTTTGTGGCTTTTGGAAGGTAGAAATCCTACCCCATATTGATAGCCAGTTTTCATATTATTTATTAAATAGCCCACCCATTATCCATTGACTTTGTAGTGCCTCCTCTCTTATATTATCAAATCTCCTTGTATGCGTATTGGTTTCTGGCCTCTGTATTCTATTCCATTGGTCTATTTACCTGTGTTAATTCTACACAAATTTTTTTTTCTTTAAAAAACAGCTTTATAATTAATCTTGAAGAGTAGGCGAGTAGTATTCTACTCTTGCTCTTCTTTAAGACTTTTCTTGGATAGTCATATCCTCTGCTATCCAAGAACTCTCTTTCCCCCTGCTTGTTTACTCTCTCGGCCAATTTGTCCTTACTATAATGAGTTGTCTTATGAAAAAATTTGGCATGTGTCCATCCATCTTAGATTTTATCTAGTGGGACCAGGAGGCTCTTTTGGCTTTGCCAGATTTTATATTTAAGGTTTTATAGTCCAATTATTCTGTTTGTTGGTTTGGTTTTCAAAATTAGAGGCAGAAATTTTGTGTATTTATGATGGAATCTTTGAACCTCTCCATGAATTTTTCTTTCTGTTTTATAAAAGTTGCTTGCAAAAGGACTTTGGGCCGAGTGGAGTGTTTAGTATGGGAGTCAGCTATTTGCAATAGCTTTGAGAAAGTGTTGTTTTTTTTTTTTTTTTTCTTAACTGTGATTTTTTAAGGACAACAACTTCTTTGGGTAGCACCAAGGCATCAAACAATTTGTATATTTGTTGTCCAGATTTTATAGGGGTACCTGAGGAGGTTAAGAAACCTCAGTTTCCATGGCATTTCAAATTTATGTACTATTTCAGAAATAGTGGGTACAGTATATTGATTTATTGTTTTAATAATGTTAAGTACCCTATAGAAGACCGTAAGTTTGACCACTTCAGCCTGTCTGGTTAAGTACTGGATACTAAAAACTCTGGTGTAGTTATTGTATAGCCAGATATTATTGTTCCTTTTCATTCTTTAAGATAAGACCCATTAACAATCCACGTCTATGAGAATCTAGTAGCGGAGTATTCAGAATGTCTATTCAGGGCCTGGACTTCTTGAACTGCAGAATCATAATCATGGGAGTCTCTTTCATCAGCTAAAGTTAGGAGAGTTTCTAGATTTGAGAGGGCATACAGTTCTAGTGTACAGTTGATGGTAAAATGAGAAGGAGAAAGTGAAAATGCACATTATATAGTATCATCAGATTTACTTTTGCATATCGATCTTGTACCCTGCAACCCTGCTGAACTTGTTTACTAGTTCTTTGTGTGTGTGTGTGTGTGTTTATGTGTGTGTGTGTATTCGTTAGAATTTTCTATATATAAGATCTTGTCATTGGCAAAAGAGATAATTTTCTTTTCCATTCTGGATGGCTTTTATCAGGCATCTGGCTAGAAACTCCAGTGTTGAATAGAAGTGGTGAGGGCAGATATCTTTGTTTTGTTCCTGATCTTAGGGGGTAAGCATTCACTCTTTCAGCATTGTGATGTTAGCTGTGGTTGGTACAATCAGATTTAAAGGTGAACTAAGTACAAATTATGAAGATACTTCAATTAATTAGTTTAGGCTGCGGTTGCTCAATACAAGAGAAAATAAGCTATTGGATCAAAGGATAGGCTATAAGAGGCAACAAATTTCTGATGTATGCAATGCTGTTGAAAAACCATTAGAGCAGAATTTCTCCACCTCACTGTTGGCATTTTGAGCTGCGGAATTGGGGGGACTGTCCTGTGCATTGTAGGTTGTTCGGCAGCTTTCCTGGTCTCTATTTACTAGATGCCAGTGCGGTTCTCCCAGTTGTGAGATCCAAAAATGTCCAGACATTGCTAAATGTCCCCTAGGTGGTAAAATTGTTCCCAGTTGACAGTCGTTGCCTTAGAGCATGGACTAATGTGGCACATTCAATAGAAATATAATATGAGCAACATAGGCTATTTTAAGTTTTGCTAGTAGCCAAAAATGTAAGAATAGGTGAAATTTTAATAACGCAATTTGTTTAACTTCGCTTTCAAAATACTATTTCAACGTATAATCAATTTAAAAAAATCTAGATACTTTACATTCTTTTTTCATACTAAGTTTTTGAAATCCAGTGTATTTTAAATTTATAGCACATTTCAATTTAGATAGGAAATTTTCATCAGAAATACTTTATCTGTATGTAGAGTTCAGAAAATTTACTGTTAAAAAAGTAAATTCATATACTCAAGTTTTTTCCAAACACACTTAAAGGTTTTCTAATAACTGGATCTATTTTGAAACTTTAATTAATTAAAATTAAATAAAAATGTGAAATTTAGTTACTTAGTCACACTTGCCACATTTCAAGTGATCGTTAGCTGCATGTGGCTAGTGGCTATTGTATTGGACAGTGCAGGCCTAACCTTACATGTACATACAAAAAGAAATGTTTTTGATAATCTAGGAAGACTCACTCTGGACCCTTAAACTCAACCACAGATACTTTTACCTATGTCTTGAGAGTCTTTTGCCCATAAAAATCTGGGATCATAGCTTATCCTTCGGTTAATTTTTGAATCACACATAGTGTAGTTACATGTCAAAATCAGCTGTACTTTGGTCACACATAGCATTTTCCAGAATTTTAAAAAATAATTGTGCAGTAAATTGACACTGGCAGTTCCATTTATTAAGCAGAACCTTACGTATTTAATGGTTGTATCAGGCGGATAATGGTCCCAAAATAATAGTTATAGGTTATTGGACATTTCCACTATTTGAGTGGTTCTAGTACTCTGAGGGATCTGCTGCTCTGTGGTACTAGAATAATTAGTAAAGTTACCCATATCTGTATATTGTCCATCTGTATTTGTAGATTTCTCCCTAGATGTCTAGAAGAAGGTCGGGGAATTGTTAAGTGCTAATGTTTCCTAGAATACCATTACTACAGAGGTTTTGGATAGTTGTCCTGTTTCTTAGCCATTACTAGACGTTAATTCTTCACCCAGACCTTCTGCTTATGGTATTAACCATGGTTGCCCATTTCTCATAGGCCAGAGAAACTTTTGGTCTTGTTTTTGCTTTGATTATCAGTTGCTATATCTTGAAGTTCAGAAGTTTGTTTTGATTTCTAGATTTTTGAAATGTGTAGTGCCATGTTGGAGATCATCTAAATTGACATTTCTGAATGAATCTGTGCCCTGGGCAGTGAAAGCTTTGCCTCCTAACCATTGGACCACCAGGGAATTCCCAGCTTACAAAAAAAAAAGCCAAGCCTGTCTGTCTTTACATTAGTTCTTGAGGATACTCCAGAATATTGTTTGAAATTTTTTCTGTGTTTGTTTTTGGATTCTGCTACTTATTCATCTTTCTTGTTTGTTCATAGTTTTGAATTTTTGTTGTTGCTGTTGAGTTGTTAAAGACTTTTCCTGAGGGAAAGGCATCTGAAATGGCCTCAATAGTGCATTTCCTATTTGCTTACCCTTTCAGGGTCATTTCTTGAACTATGAAGAGCTAAGTTACTTAAACCATCTTCTAGTTTTTATGTCTTTTTGCTGTTGCTTTTATCCCTTTTGCCCTCACCGGAGGGGCGGACAAGTAAGTGAACTGGTTGATGCAAACCTGGTAGTCGAGAACAATAAATATCTAACAAAATTCTGAATTCTGCACAAATTTGTCTTCCTAAGGTTAAGAAAATTCTTGATTAAGCTCTCCACTTGACTCTAGGTTAAGGTTCAAATATCAGTTTCTTTAGATCTATATTCTGGTCTAATAGTTTTGAAGGGATATGTATACTGTAAATGCTCTGTATTAAAAACTTTGAGGAAAGGATTGTTTTGGAGGTAAAAGAAGGTGCAGAAGGATAGAAGGGGGTTTAGTGGATGATAAAGATACAGCTGGGTAGAGAAAAAGGTGCAAGCAGGGTGGGTTTCAGAAGATTTGAATGGGAATGAACTAGTATTTCTTTGAGAGAGGCTTTCTAAGAGTCATTGTTTCATTTTGAGGCCTCAGCCTACCAATCAAAAGTTAGCTGTTGAATACTTTAGGCTTTTTTTCCCCCTAATTTTTCTAGAGCTCCTTTGAAATGTATTAGTTTTGATATATCAGAAGTTCCCTATAATAGCTATTGTGATTCTAAGACATTTTTAGCAAAAATTTGCTTTTATCAAGTTAAGCACAAGAGTTAGGATTAGAGTGAAAATTGTGTCAGGAGGAGGTTGTGCCTTTGACATAACCAAGTCAGTGACAAACAAGAAAAAGGCACTACGTTAGTCAAGTGTGTTTGTTAATGACAGATGAGGTTCTTCAGCAAAGCAGAGGATAGGAAGGAGCCATATGATCAGTGACCCCAACAACTGAGCCTGAAATATGGACCAGAGTGAACTTCTTTCACAAATTGCCAGGCCTTGGGAGGACTCTTAAGAGGATCTCATAGGGGACCCAAAGCAAAGTTTGACCAATCATTTTAGCAGCCAGTTTTCATTAGCCTAATGAATCATTAGTCTTTAGGGCCAACTTGTGTTGATTTGGAGATTTAGCTTATGCCTCCATCTGTTCCCTATGAAGCACTTCCTTATATGTGCAACAGACACAAGGCAAGAAGGGACAAAATAAGAGCACGTAAGACAAGAATTTGTATAAATAGATGGACATGAAAGCAAACCAAGCAGCAGGTCTGATTGTCACAAAGACAAAGTGTACTGAGTAACCTTATACAAAGATCTATTTGTTTAGAACTCTTAGATAAAATAAATTCAGCAATTAGAGCTTAATGAATCTAGTCAAAGTTCAGGTTGTTTTTGAGAAACTCACCTGGCAACAGATATGAGGACTATTGGAGTTTGCGTCTCAAAAGGCCACTGATCTTTCCTGATGGTCCAAGGGTCTGTTGGGATACTGTCAAGTGAGGTATTGTAAATAATCTTGATGTGAGAATTGTCCAAGGAAGAGATCAAGATTACCACTTGATGTCTGAAACATAACCTGTATTGCTTAAGCAAGGGAGAGTTAATGCTGGTTAGGCCTGTCATTTTGAGTAAATCCAACTGCTAATTTTACATAAGATTTTTGACTTGGGTGTTGTTTTGGTGTTGTGTTGGTTACAGAAGTGGAGTGGGTTAATCTCACCCTTACAAACATGGTTATTCTGGCAAGACCTATTGGCCAGCTGGCTTTCAGAGATTTAGTGATAAGTTTGTTGTTGACTGGTTGACCTTCAAAAGTGTGAGATTGTCACTGAATGATTGGTTTCCAGAGGCAAGGTTACTGAATCAGGTTATTGTTGATTAAACAGATTTTGAATTGGTTGTAATTTGTTACTGGCTCTAGAACAGTCAGTCTTTCAAGACTGTGGAGAGAGAGTCTTTTTTTATTCTTAATAGATTTGTTAGTTATATAGTTTTTACTGGATTTACTTTTTTTTTAATGAAGTGAAATCCACATAACATAAAATTAACTATTTTAAAGTAGATAGTTTAGTAGCATTTAGTACATTAAACAGTTACTCTAACCTCCCACCCTACCCCTGGTAACCACCAATCTGCTTTCTGTCTCTATGGATTTACCTATTCTGGACATTTCATTTACATGGAATTGTACAACACGTGAGCTTTTATGCCTGTCTCCTTTCACTTAGCATGTTTTTGAGGTTTCTCCACACTGTAGCATGTGTCAGTACTTCATTCCTTTTTTATGGCTGAATCACCTTCCGTAGCGTGTATATACCACAACTTGCTGATCAGTCTTCTGTTGATGGACATTTGGGTTGTTTCCAGTTTTTCACTATTGTGAATAGTGCTTCTGTGGACATTTGTGCACAAGTACCTGTTTTCCATTCTTTGGAGTATCTACATAGGGCTAGAATTGCTGGTGATTCTGTGTTTAACTTTGTTTATTTGTTTATTTATTTATTATTGGCTGTGTTGGGTCTTCGTTGCTGCACTCGGGCTTTCTCTAGTTGCAGAGAGCAGGGGCTACTCTGTGTTGTGGTTCGTGGGCTTCTCATTTCAGTGGCTTCTCTTGTTGCGGAGCACAGGCTCTAAGCGAGCGGGCTTCAGTAGTTGTGGCAAACAGGCCTTTAGTTGCTCTGCGACATGTGGGATCTTCCTGGCCCAGGAATCGAACCCATATCCCCTGCATTGGCAGGTGGATTCTTAACCACTGTGCCACCAGGGAAGTCCTGTGTTTAAGTTTTTAAGGAAACACCAAACTGTTTTCCACAGCAGCTGTCACATTTTACATTCCCACTCAGGGTGTATGAGGGTTCCAATTTGTTCACTTTCTTGGCAACATTTGTTACTTTGTATTTCTTCTTTCAAATCCTTTGCCTATTTTTAAATTGTGGTAAAGTTTTGTTGTTGTTGCTATTGAGTTGTTAAGACTTTAATATATTCTGGATACTAGACCAAGATCTAGCCTAGTATTAGAAGAATGTTAATATTTAATTTGGAGAGAAGTTCTTGAGAATTCAGTATTGATTAGGTTTGCCTCTGAGTGACAAGAAATCCAAAGTAAATGTGGTTTATCCAAGAAAGAAATTTATCTCTTGTAAATGAAGTCTAGATATAAGCAGTTCAGGGACCTAGGTTTCTTATGTATGTATATGGACCTACATTTCTTATGTATGAACATGAACATGTCTCTTTTTTTTTTTAAGAGAATTTTATTTTTTGGCTCTGTTGCATCTTCATTGCTGCACGAGGGCTTTCTCTCTAGTTGCAGTGAGCGGGGGCTACTCTTCGCTGCAGTGCAATGAGCTTCTAGTTGTAGTGGCTTCTCTTGTTGTGGAGCACAGGTTCTAGGTGCGCAGGCTTCCGTAGTTGTGGCTCATGGGCTCTAGAGCGCAGGCTCAGTAGTTGTGGCACAGGGGCTTAGTTGTTCCACAGCATGTGGGATCTTCCTGGACCAGGAATCAAACCTGTGTCCCTTGCATTGACAAGAGGATTCGTCATCACTGCGCCACCAGGTAAGTCCAAACATGAGTTTCTTATGTATGAATAGGGACCTAGTTTTCTTATGTTGTTTTTCTGCTATTCTCAGTGTGTGACTCCACTTCATGGTCCAAGTGACTGCTCACAGTCCAGCCATTTTAGGTACTTTACATTCAGCGCAAAGGAAGAAAGATGAAGAGGAGCATGCTCCCTTGCTTTAAGGACTCCCCTGTGAAGTCACACACAACACTTTTACTTATATCTTATTGAATAGGATTTATTCTTGTGTCCACCACTAGCTGCGAGAAGCTGGAAAATATAATCTTTATTCCAAGCAGCCATATATCTAGCTAAAAATCGAGAGTTCTATTGTTGAGGAAGATGGGGAGAACAGATAAAGGAGGACAACTAACAGTGTCTCATAACTCTTCTGGTACTTTTGTAAGCACTGTTGTCACATACGCCTTTAAAATGCACAATCTTTTCTATCCAGTCTAACAATCTTTCTTTTTTAATTGCAATATTTAGCTCATTTACATAATAGAGTTATGGATATCTTTTGTAATTAGTTTTCTAGTTGTCTCATCTCTTTTGTGTTCCTTTTTGTCTCCTTTTCTGCCTTCTTTTGGATTAATGAATACTTATTATTTTCATTTTCTCCTGTTATCTTATTTTCCATTATATGTAAAATTCATATTAGTTTATTATTTAAGGTTATCCTAGAGATTATAGTCTTCATACTTGACTTAACAACATCTCTTATATTAATACCTTCACCACTTCCTGGACAATTCAAGGACCTTAATATAACTTCAGTACTATTGTTTTTTGTACTGCTATTTTCAAGTATTTTATTTTTCTTTATATTTTAAAACCCATAATGGGAATTCCCTGGTGGGTCAGGGGTTAGGACTCAGCACTTTCACTGCTTGGGCCCAGTTTCAGTCCCTGATAGGAGAACTAAGATCCCACAAGCTGCACAGTATGACACAAACAACAACAACAAAAACCACACAAGAGATTATTGTTTTTTAAGTCTATATAGTAATTTATATTTGTCATAATCACTATTTGTATTGCTTTTCATTCTTTTCTGCATCTTTGACAATTCTTTTCTCTTATTGCTTTGTGTCATTCATTTGTCTTTTGGAGTCCCATTGTTTCCATTACAAAGAATCTGTAAGTGCTGTTATTCCTTTTAAAGAAATGTGCCCCTTGCCCCACCCTACCCCAGCT
Organism: Hippopotamus amphibius kiboko; assembly: GCF_030028045.1. Taxonomy (NCBI): domain Eukaryota; kingdom Metazoa; phylum Chordata; class Mammalia; order Artiodactyla; family Hippopotamidae; genus Hippopotamus; species Hippopotamus amphibius. Next base: position 101,762,912 of record NC_080195.1, on the reverse strand, counting down.
GCTTTTAAGATTTTTCTCTTTATTTTGTTTATGGTGTCTCTAGATGTGGATTTTTTCTGCTAGGAGTTGTAAAACTACTTAAATCTGCAATTTGATATTTTTAGTCATTTGGGGACAATTCTTAGGCATGAATTCTTCAAATATCATGTTTGCTCTATTCTCTTTCTTCTACTTAATTAGGGCTTTCACAATGAACCATATGTGTCTTAAATTCTTTTCCATTTTGTTATTGTTTTATTGTTTTTCTCTTCGTGTTCAGCCTCAATTTTCTTTTTCTATTGACATATCTTCTAATTCACCAATCTTCTCTTCAGCTGTGTCTAATCTGATGTTTAACTCATCTACTGAGTTCTTAATTTCAGTTACATTATTTTTCATTTCTATAATATTTATTTAATTCTTTTTTATTGACCTGAATGCTGCTAAAATTCCTCATCATATATATTTTCTTGAACATATTACAGTTACTTGGAAGTTATTTGGAAGCCCATGTTTGATTATTCTTAATGCCAGTTTCTCTTTCTCTCTTAATTTTCAGTCATTTGGTGTTGCCTCCTGATATGGTAGGTAAGGTAGCTTTTGCCTGAATGCCTGACATTATACATGAAAAATTATTGAGATAATGATATTAATTCTTGATGATGTTATCTTCTTTCAGAAAGGATTTATTTTTTTGCTTCTAGTAGGCAGTTTGTATAAGAGCAGGTCAGTGTGAGAATCAGCTGGTTCAAAGCTGATCTTCAGTCCTTTTGAGGGTTGGTATATTTACATTTCATCCAGTGCTCTTTCACCTCAGCTGATCCTGAACTCCAATTTTTATACCCCCACACCTGTAAGACTGCCTCAAGCTCTACTTATCTTCTCAACCTCTGGGCTACCATTTTCTGCTCCACTTTTCCCACCTTTAGCTTTTCAGCCTTAGGCCACTGCTTATAAATTGTCAATTGCCTTAAGGGGAAAACAAATGCTAAATATCAGTCTCACTTCTGTACTTCCCTTCTGGGCATGGTCTGGGTTCTTCCAGTCCTTACTGTCTTGTTGGCCCTGGTCTTTTCAAGCTGACCATAGAGCTCTCCATCTTTATATCTATATCTATAACTATCTAATTTTTGGCTAGGGTAGTTGGCCTGATACAAGTTAGTCTATTATAGTCCAAATCAGAAGTCCCCATAATTCTGGTCCATGACAAAAGCTCCCACTAGAGGAAAGCAGTTACTTAGATTATTCATAGAATAATTTTCTCCTCTCTCCTTTTAAAAACTTTATAACCTTCATAGCAATATTATATACACATGCAATATTTTGGTATCTCTGCTTGAGCACTTTTTGGGACACTTACCCCTCTATGTCAAGTCTCAGTCTATGTAGAGCTTTTATATATTTGCACCAACTCATGCTTGGATGGAGAGAGGCTGTGATGTAGAAGCACTGGTGAAGCCAGCTGTAGATCACACTTTCACTTTTTTTTTTTTAAATTTTTTTATTTTTTTATTTTTTGGGGGTACACCAGGTTCAATCATCTGTTTTTATACACATATCCCCGTCTTCCCTCCCTTCCTTGACTCCCCCCTCCTCGAGTCCCCCCCACCCTCCCCGCCCCAGTCCTCTAAGGCATCTTCCATCCTCGAGTTGGACTCCCTTTGTTATACAATAACTTCCCACTGACTATTTTACAGTTGGTAGTATATATATGTCTGTGCTACTCTCTCGGTTCGTCTCAGTTTCCTCTTCACCCCCCGCCCCTTCCCATACCTCGAGTTCTCCAGTCCATTCTCTTTATGTACATCCTACACTTTCACTTTTTATTTGATCTCAAATTAAAATTCAGTCTGTCTTGGTTCAGGAACTTTCACTGCATATTTTAGTTGGAATTTAACTTAGTCTTTTCACCTGGTTACTTTGTAGACTCTATGTCAATTTTAGTTCACAAAAGTGACTCACACTGAGAGTGTATAATATTCAGTTTGTTGTGGGTTAAGAACATAGATATACCAAATCAGTCTTTGAGTCAAACCTTTTTTTTTTCCCCTCCCAAATGCTCACCAGTGTGAAGGCTTCCTGAATGATGGGTGCCTTTCACTGTCCACCCCCTCCAACTCTCCTTCAGATAAATTTATCAATATAACTTTGGACAGTATGCAGAAGTGGCTGCATTTTAATTCATAAGCAGAGACCCTCATTAATACTACATTTACTCCTAAATCTGAGACACAGTAATTGCCCTTATTTTACCTAAAACAGAATTTAGCAAATAGAACACACCAAGACTTTTCAAGAGGTACTTGTGCATGGAGAATTTTAAGTGAAATCTATTTTCATTTTCTCAATTCCCATGTACTTCCCCAAAATTGATCTTCCTGTTAATATACTTGTCTCAGACTAGTTATTTTCCCACCATCTCTTGCAAATTTGTTCTTCTATTTACAGAATTAAGACATAATTCTCACCCATCTATCTCTAATTTTACAGTGGCGAAGGTAGGGAAAACAAAAAAACAAACCCTGGGAGCCTAGAGAGGTAATTTGAAATATGTTGAGAAAGATGTTTGTAATGGCTAACAAATCCTTTTTTGCAATTCGGTAGTTTTCAATTGCTTACTTTTGATAAAAGCCTAATAGAGCTGTCAGTAAATCATTAGAAATTATTTCATGTTTAGCATCTTACTCAAAAAAGTAATGAATGCATTGACATTGAGTAACAAAGATTGAATTACTATAAAACTCCTTTTTCATCTACATATTTACATGAAAAGTTTTCTCAGTGATTTCATCTGTAAATAGGAAAAATATGAATAGAATTTGTCAACTGTTCTCTTAATTTATATTTATAAGTAATTACAGTAATAGCAATATAGATATAAGTAATATATGTATATCTCTGGAACTGTGAACTAAATAAAATAAAATAATACTGCAAACTAGTCTCAACTCTCTAATAAGAAATGTTTCCAGTAAGATTTAAAATATTTTTGTTTAATTACCTATAAAATTTTTTAATGTTTATATTTTTATCATTTGTGTTCTAATAGTTATTTAGCAACAATTTAGAAAAATGTTTTTAATACCTACTGCTTAGTCACAGGAAATATTTTAAAATTTTAATTTATATTCATTTTTTATTATATAGCAATGTTGTAGGGGGATAAATAAAATATTTTAAGCACTCCAAATATACTATAATTCTATATTCATTTTTTATTATATAGCAATATTGTAGGGGGATAAATAAAATATTTTAAGCACTCCAAATATACTATAATTCTGTATGGGAAATAGAGTAAAAATACTGATCCAGTGAGTGATGTTAAATGTCCAACTGTTGAAGAGCTTTCTTGTATTATTTTATTGACAATGTTGGGAATCAAATTGCTATAGTATTTAGATTGTATTAGATACATTTAAAAGAATGATGTAACAATTTTTATTTTTAAACGTGTAAGTGTTAATAGTATGCCCCTGGAAATTATCTTATTTACACTTGTTTAAACTTATGGTAAATTTTAGTCATCAGTTTTAAAATATGCAAAGTGGTACATACTTTCCCAAAATTTGTTTGGGAAATTCTGTTCTGGCAGATGATAAGTGAAAGGTTGGCGGCAGTTTCCCATACGAGTTAAACAGACCCACACAGACAGCTCTTTTTAAGAGAGATTTAAAAATGTTTTCTAACTGTAGATTTGGTGCTCTAGAATTTGTCATGAATAGCATGTCACACTGTCTTCCAGGTGAGCCAGTCAAGTCATGGCATTAGAAATGTTGAAGAAACTGCTGTACTGCTTGGGTCAGATCTTCCAAAGGCTCTGTTGCTAGGATTCTAGCCATTGTTGGAAAAAAGAGAAACAGAACTCTATGTAGTCAAAGCCTAATTCTTCCATAATAATACAACTGACAGCTCTTACAAAGTGAAAAGGTTACATTTTCTTTAAAAAAAAAAATTGTTAATTTATGTTAAATAACAATAACAAATCCGTCACCTGTTAATATAGAACTGGCTTATTTTTATGGTAAATAACTATATTTTCCAAAATAAACTGTTTCATGGGAGAGCAACATAGTTTTACAATTTTTGCAAATTTCTTTAACATCTGACTTGATAGAAGACAGCTGAATTCTCATATCTGCTTCTGCTTTCAATTGGCTGCCATATGTTGTTTTGGTTGAAGTGTATTAAAAAAAACAAACAAACAAACTAGCCCCACACAGATATGTAGAGGTTACATTTTCTATCAGCAAAAGAATATACATTTTGACATGTCTTACTAAAAGTGAGTTTTTAGTTGTCACAAGATTACAATTAAGTAAGTGAGTAGTTAATTTTTTGGAAAGCATTTTCCTTAATTTAATACCCTTTCATGCCTGCATAACTCAAGGTTTGCCATAATCCGCTTGACAGTAGTTCTGAGAACAGTCCTACAGAATTTCACATCTTGTTTTCTCATCTTAAGTCCTGAATGGATGGTGAGTTTAAGCAAATGCTTTTTCTACAGCTAATTAAATGACAAGGTTTTCTTTTTTCCTTCCCATTATCCTTGTGGTAATTACCTAAATAGATTTTCTAAAGTTGAACCATCCTTGTAATTCTTGGTATAAACCCTACTTGGTCATGATCAATACTATTATTGCTAATAATATATTTGTGGATTTTGAAGATTTTTTTTCAACGTTTGCATCTTTGTTCACACACCACCCTATATGATAATCTTTCTTGTACTGTATTTATATTCATAAGTGAGATTAACCTATAATTTTCTTTCTTATATTGTTTCTGTTTGGTTTTGGTATCAATAATGTACTAGTATGTCAATGATATACTAACTCATATTTAAAAAATTAGAGTTCTTGAATGTTTGGTAAAACTCACTTGCAAAGTCACCTGGGCCTGGGACTTTTATTTTGTGGAGTGGAATGGGCAGATACTCAACTCACTTTCTTTAATGGTCATAGACTCTTTAAGATGTATTTTTTTACAAGTTAGTAAGTTTTATTTTCTTAGGAAATTATTCATTTCATCTGTTTTCAAATGGATTGGTATAATTTCTTATGATTTTTAGTATTTTTACACTATTTGTATGATTTTTCATCCCTAATATTATTTATTTGTGCCTTATTTCTCTTTTTTCTTGATCAACCTAACAAAGATTTATCTAATTAATCTTTTCAGAGAACAGGTTTTTGTTTAGTTAACCACGCAGATTCTTTTGTTTTGTTTCATTAATTTTTTTCTATTATTTCTTTATACTTGAAGTAATTTATTCTTTTTGTAACCTCAAGTTATTCATCAATTTTCTATATTTTTTGTCTTCTAATAGTTGTATTTGAGAGAGATATTCCTCTCTTTATATTACTTGAACTATTTTCCACAAGTATTGATATGTGGTACTTTTTCATTTCATAGTATTTAATATGACTGTTAATTTGACTCAGTTATCTAAAAGTGAGAGTTTAAAATTTTTGGTTGTTTAAAAAATATAGGAAGCATTGTGGCCTTCATTTTTATTTTCACTTTTTGAAATAAACTTCTACATATACTTCATTGTGGTTGTTATTTCTGCTTTGTTGTGGTTACTGTTTTCCCCTTTGCATACTCTAGTCCTCAGAAGTGAATCACTAAGTTATCTATTACTATGTAGCAAATCACCCCAAACCTTAATTTAAAACAAACATTTATTTTCTAACACAATTTCTATGGGTCAGGAATTCGAGGCTGCATAACTGGGTGGTTCTATTTTGGGGTCTGTCATGGAGTTGAGGTCAAGATGTTGGCTGTGGCTGCAGTTATCATCTGAAGGCTTGATCGGGGTTGAAGGATAGTCTTCCAAATGATTCATTTACATGGCTGTGGGCAGGAGACTGTGGCCCCTCACCACTTATGTGTCTTCAAGGGGTTGAGTTTTCTCACAAACATGGCATCTGGATTCCTCCAGAGTGAGTGATCCAAGACAGTAAGACAGAAGCTGTAATACCTTGTATGGCCATCTCTCAAAAGTCTCTGTCATCACGTCAGCGGTCTCTAATGCACTCCTAGCTGTGGCATGTTTAGCCCCACTCTGCGCTAGTGCCATGTTACATATGCCAGTCACTGCATCTTGTGCCCTCCATCTGAACATATTTCACTAGTGACTACTAGTGCCTTTAATGGAATGTCTCCAGGTCCTCAAGGACTGACTTAGCCCATGAACATAGGTTATGCCTCCCTTCTGAGAACAGAGACTGGCATCATCTGTCAGTTCTCTGACTTGTGTGTGAACTACTCTCGTGAAATGCTCAGCTAGCACTGAAGCAAGGAATGTTATGGCCATTCGTTCAGGTTCTTTTCTTAGGTTTAGAATCTATTCCTGGGGCCAGTTCAGGGAAAGTCTAACCCTTGTAAGTGTCCCCTTTTCCTTTACTCTGAGACAAGAGAGTTACTCAGGCTTCTACAGCCATCCCTGCACCTATGAAGGGGACGGGCATCCCTTACCAAAGCCTTTATTCCTGTGGTTATCAACCCTGGCTGCATTTAGAGTCATATGGGGAGTTTTGAAAATATATCGATTCTCAGCTCTCATGTCTCAAGATTCTGATTCAGTGGTGTATGGTGGGGCCCCTGGCATCAGTATATTTTGAAATATATTCAGGCAATTACAGTGTGCAGTGAGGATTAAGAACCATTGCTCTGTTTTCTCCCTGATTAACTCAAACGGGTTGGCAAACTTTCCGTAAAGGGCCAGGTAGTAAATATTTTCAGCTTTATGGCAACTGCTCCACTCTGTCAGTGTATCACAGAAGCAAATGAATGAAATAAAAGCTGTGGTCCAATAAAACTTTATTTACAAAAACAGGTGGTGGGCCAGATTAACCTGTGGGCTGTAGTTTGCCAGCCCTTGAAACTAGATCAACACAACATGTATAGCATCCCAAAGCTATAACAGAAGCCTCTGGCAGTGCCACCACACTTCAAGAGTCTCACAATTCTGGCAATGGTAAATGGTTAAATTTCCCTATTTGTCACCCATTTGAAGCCAGCCAGTTAGCATAGCCCTAGCTGTGATGTCTTGAATAGGATTGGACCTGTAGGCCCTAACCTTTTACCAGAATCTCCACCATTTACCCTATTCTGGCAGTCATGCAGGGGAAATAACCTCTGAGCCAGAAGACCCAGTCTGTCACACAAGCTCTATTGTTCACCGCAATGTTTCAGCAGAAGGCTCTGTGGACATGCAGCCACTGTTCCTAGGCCTAGTACATCCCCCACATGGCTGAAGATGCATGTTGGAAAATAATTCTTCATGGGTCTCTTGCGTTTCTTCATGTCTTTGTTCTGATTTCTCTCTTCAAGATTTGTATAGTGACCATCCTTCAGAAAATAGGGATAATGTCTCTCTCCAAAGCAGAGAGAAGACACTTCTCAAATAAAGAGTAGGTTCTCTTACCCTCCAATCTAATAAACATAGTGTCTCTCCACAGCAAAGGGAAGGCATGCTTAATGCCCACAAGGAAAAATTGGGGTTCCCTTAAGTTCAGGGTTTCTCTCCTATAATGCTCATATTAATTGCTGTGCTGAGTAATAAAGTTCTTTGTCTCTGATCCAGAAGCCTTCTTTCTTCTGCCAACAGTGAAAATGTGTCAGGCTAACCTGTTAGCTTACAAGCAGGGTAAAAGCGTAGATCCTTTACATTTCTTGACAGTGCTGTGTCTTGCAGTGTTTAATATGACCATCAGCATATTTTCATCAGCTTCTCCTTGCCGCAGAGTCCTATGGGAGCAACATGGAGGGACTCAGATGGATGCCTGCATACACAGTGGGTTGCAATATATAATAAACAAAAATTATTGGGGCATCCAAGTGTTCATATTTTTTTGTTTGTAACTTCTCTTTTTCATTATCAATATAGTCAGAACTTCTCATTTTTCAAATATTTGCCCTTAACATTATATTATTGTATCTTTCGTCTAAAATCAATTTTGGGGGAATAGGATTCGTGGCTTTCACCACCGAGGGCCCAGGTTCCATCCCTGGTCATGGAACTAAGATCCCACAAGCCGCGTGGTGCAGCCCTAAATAAATACATAAATGAATAATAAATAAATAAATAAATATAAAATCTATATTTGCTTTCATCTTTATCATATTGCCCATTTTTCTATTTTTTAAAAAATTAATTCTAGCTTCTCAAACTGGACACCTAGTATATTTATTCTAAGCCTTTCTTCTTTTCTTTTCTAAGCATTCAAGGCTGTAGATTTCCTAAGTTTTACTTCCACTGAATTCCCTAAATTCTGATATTGAAATATTCATATTATTCAGTTATTTTTAAAATGCCCATTATCTCTTACTTTTTGACCTATGAATTATTTAGAAGTATGTTTTAAACTTTACAAATATATGAAGATTTTTAAAATTTACCTTTTTATTAGTGATTTATAACCTAATTGGTTTATAGTCAGAGAATATGGGCTATATGATACTGTCTGATTGTTACAGGGACTTACTTTTGGCCTAATATGTAATTATATTTGTGAACATTCCTATGTGTGCTCATGTCTAATTGTTAGCTCCAGAGTTCTACATTAGTCAATAAATCAAATATTTCTATTATTAAAATATTCTAACTTTATATATATATATTTTAATCTCCTTGATGATGAAGTAACTGTGAGGGAATTTGAAATCTTCCTGTATGATAGATCTGTCAACTTACACTTGCATTTCTATTTTTATTGTGTACAGTATGAGGCTCTTTCACTAGTTGCATTCATGTTCATAACTGCAAATATCTGCCTGAATATCTTTTATCATTCTTTAGTGTCCATTTCTATCCCTAATAATGCTTTTAGACTCAGTGTCAGTGTATTAGCGCCCCAGAGCTGCTGTAACAAAATACCACAACTGGGTGGCTTAAAACAATAGAAATTGATTCTCTCAAAGTTCTGGAGCCTAGAAGTCTGAAGTCAAGGTGTCAGCAGGGCCATGCACCCTATGAAGGAGGCTCTAGGGAAGAATCCTTTCTTGCCTCTTCCGGCTTCTGGTATTTGCCGACAATCCTCGGCATTCCTTGGATTGTAGGCTCATCATTCCAATCTCTGCCTCATCTTCATGTGGTATTTTCCCTGTGCCTAGGTCTCTACATCCAAATGTCCTACTTCTTACAAAGACACCAGTCATATTGGATTTAGGGCCCACTCTAGTCCAGTATGCCGTCATCTTAACTTGATTACATCTGCAAAGATCCTATTTCCAAATAAGGTCACATTTACAGGTTCTGGATGGATGTGAATTTGGGGGAAAACACTATTCAACCCACTATAATCAACTATTACTACAGCTATCTCAGCTTGTTGATTTGTCTAATATATCTTTTCCCATCCTTTTATTTCCAATCTTAAAATGCTTCAGGTAAGTCTCTTAGAATCATTCTATAATTGAAATAAAAAAAAAATATGACATTTTTCTTCTAGCTAGTGAGTTTAATTCAACTACTTGGATAACTGAGATATTCTAAATTATATCACTTTACCTTTGACTTGCCCCCACCCCGCCTTCTGTCTTTTTTTCAATTGAGGCTGTTTTATAATTTGCTGTTTTCCTCTCCTATTTCTCCTATTTTGGTGGTTACCTTTGAACTTTGACCATACTGTGTTAGTTTCCTATATTTCTGGAACAAATTACCATAACCTCAGTGGCTTACAACAAGAATTTATTCTCTTGCAGTTCTGGTGGCCAGAAGTCTGAAATGGGGTTCTCTGGGCCAAAATCAAGGTGTCAGCAGGGTCTCACTCCCTTGGGAGGCTTTAGGGGAGAATCATTTCCTTGCCTTTTCTAGCTTCCAGGGTTGCTTGCGATCCTTTAGCTCACGGTCCCTTGTTCCATCTTCAAAGCCAGCAGCATCGTCATAATACCGTCTCCTCTTTCGTATTAAAACCTCCCTCTGCCTCTCTCTTACAATACACTTGTGATTACACTTAGGGCCCACCTGGCTAATCCAGGATAATCTTCCCATCTCAAAATCCTTAATCACTTCTGCTAAATTCCTTTTGCCATATAAAATAACACTCACAGGGTTCTAGGGATTAGAACGTGGACATCTTTGGGGGCTATTCTTCAGTCTACCACACATAGATGTTAATTTAAGTACTATCCTTACCTCCTGAACATTGCAAAGAATTTAGAACACGTTCATCCTAATCAAAATGCCCTACCTAATTTATATACAACTGTTCACTATTTATTATTTCTATTTTCAAATCTCTTAAATCACACTATAATTACTAGCAGTATTTTATATAATGTTTGTTGCCATTTATGTACGTATTTCTCATTTTATTTGCCATCGGTAATTTTTTCCATTTGAGACTTCTGGGATGTTTTTTCTTTTTCCTGAAGTATATTTTTAGAAGTCCCTGTACTGTGATCTCTTGTTGGTAAACTCCTTTTTACCTGTAAATGTTACTTTTTAAAAGCTCTCTTGTGAGAGTTTTGCTGGGAACAAAATAGGTGGACCACTACCCTCAACGTTTTGAAGATCTTACTCCACTTGCTTCTGGCTTCCACTGTTGCTGTTTTTAACAACTCTGTTGCTGTTTTAATTATAGTTCCTTTATAGCGAAGTTGGCAAACATATTAAAAGAACAAATAGTAAATATTTTGTGGTTTGTGGGCCATATGGTCTCTATGGTCTCTGTTGCAGTTACTCAACTCTGCCACTGAAGGCCAAAGCAGGCACAGACAATACAGAAATGAATGGATGTGGCTGTGTTCTAATATTTTATTTACAAACACAGTTTGCCAACCTCTGCTTAATAGTGGTCTGCCTTTCTCTTTTGCCTTCTAAGGTCTCTTTGCCTTTGATGTTTTGCAATATCACTACTATATGTCTACGTGTGGCTTGTCCTTTATCCATTTTTTGCTTCCAGGATTCTTTTCTTTTTTATATAAATTTATTTATTTACTTTTTGGCTGCATTGGGTCTTTGTTGCTGCACCTGGGCTTTCCCTAGTTGTGGCCAGCTGGGGCTACTCTTTGTTGCAGTGTGGGGGCCTCTCAGTGCAGTAGCTTCTCTTGTTGTGAAGCATGGGCTCTAGGTGCTTGGGCTTCAGTAGCTGTGACTTGTGGGCTCTGGAGTGCAGGCTCAGAAGCTGTGGCACACGGGCCTAGCTGCTCTGTGGCATGTGTGATCCTTCTGGACCAGGGATTGAACCCGAATCCCCTGCACTGGCAGGCAGACTCTCAACTACTGCGCCACCAGGGAAGTCCCTCATCTTCTTTTTAAAATGTCAGTTCTGGAAAAACATTAGCCATTACCTTTTCAAATAGTCTCATATTCTTTTGGAGATTCTTGTTTTGCTAGACCTTTTCATTCTATCTTCCATAATCATTATTTTCCTTTCTATTTTCTCTTTTTGTCTCTCTGAGCTACATTCTGTGAATTTATTTCAGTTCATTCTCGTTAGCTGTCTTTTTATCCTCTCCACATGGTTTTTGATTTCAGGAATTTTATTTCTCATTTTTAAATATTGCCTAGAGTTTATTCTTTCCAAACACTATCTTCTTGTGTGTCTTCTTTGTGATTGTTAACTCTTTAAACATTTCAAAACTCTATATAACAACTCCAGTTATCTGTATGCCTTGGGCAACCAACTCTGGGATTTTTTTCTCCCTCCCTCTAATTGACTGCAGAAGGTGGGTATTTCCCTGTCTTTGGCTATTAGCTTGCTAGGGTTGACATGACAAAAATACACAGGCTGAATGGCTTCAAAAGCGGACATTTATTTCCTGTTTTGAAGCCTATTAGTCCAAGATCAATGTAACGGCAGGTTTTCTCCTCAGACCTCTTTCCTTGGCTTGCAGGTGGCTACCTTCTGTGTCCTCACATGGTCTTTCCTCTGAGTGCAAGAATCCCTGGTGTCTTTTAATCTCCTGACATTGATCAGATTAGATTAGGGCCCACTCTAATGGCCTCGTTTTATTTAACAACCTCTTCTGAGGCCCTATCTCCAAATATAGTTCTATTCTGAGGTACGAGGGATTAGGGCTTCAACATATGGATTTACTGGTCATGTTTGGGGCAGGGGGTGGGGGGCGGGGGCATGGGCGGGTGCGCACGCAGTTCAGTGTGTAACAGCTATGTATGTGAAGTCGTCGGTGTCTTTTACGTAGCATTTCTATGTTTAGTCTCCTATATTGATAGAAGTCCTCTATAGTAATTTAAAAGTATTTCAAATATTATTTGAAAAAAGTATTCAAGTCTTCATTCCCCAAAGCTATGACTATAAGCCCACAATAAAATTCTAAGGTTATTTTTTCTCCTGGGATATGAGGTTATTTATTATAAGACTTCATTCAGATGGCATTGTTTCTGGGAATGGAAATTTATTTACAGATATCACACTTAAGTAAATACTAATTTTGACATTTTTGCTGCTGAAAGCAGCATAAACAAACGAAAAGACAGCTTTTGGAGTCAGCTCTGTGTTAGAAGTGTTGCCATACTATTTTCACCCTTTACTACTGTGTTTCTTCAAACAAATTATTTAACCTTTCTGAACATCAAAGGAGGATAATTCTACTCTTTCTATGGATTGTCCTGAGGATTTAATGAGAATGCTATTTAAAGCAACAGTTCTAAAACTTGACAGGCTGCCTTCAAGAATGTTGAGAAGTACATTTTAAAAGATACGGTTTTTAGGTCTGGTCAGCAGAGTATTCCATGGGTTTATGGTGGGGTTTAGGAATGTACAATCCTTAACTTCCTCAGGTGATTCTGAATGTAGCCAAATTAAAAATAAATTCTAGATTCCTCTCACTCTGGTCCTACACAGCCCTGCTAATTGATTTTGATAAATACAGTTGACCCTTGAACAACACAGGGTTTAGGGCGCTGACCCTCCTTGCAGTCAAAAATCCACATATAACTCTACACTCAGCCCTCCACAGCATCTGGGGATTTAACCAACCACTGATTGTCTTCATTGAATCTGCGTATAAGTGGACCCATACAGTTCAAACCCGTGTTGTTCAAAGGTCAGCTGTATATTTTAAATGGTGGGGAAGTTACAGAAGAGGTTCCTAAATTTAGTAAAGGTAATCTGATATTTCTTGAAAGTACACATGGGCTCTTAAAAATGTGATTGAGAGCTGAGTTTATTTACATACAACTCTCCCTGATCTAAGAAGAAATAAAAGCAGTTTGCAATATATATGCGAGAATAAAACAAATATATGATAGAGGATAAAAGGCAGGAAAAATGTGACCGGGGAGAAGAATGGTGGCAGAAGCCATTCTAAATAATAGAAAGAGAATGGAGACAATAAGCAAGTAAACTTAAAACATGGTTAAATAAAAAATTTGGTTTAATTACAGAATACATTATCACTGTACAAATCCCAACACAAAAGAATGAAAGTTCCTCTATTCCCGTTATTTACCTTTTGAGAATTTCTTATATACACATACATACAAACCTTCTTTGTTAGTTTTTCAAAAATATACATATAGGTTAACAATATTTTGTAACTTGCTTTTTTTCACTACTCAACAGTACCTCACGAACCCCTTCATATATAATTAAATATAACTTTTTTATTATATATTCTCCACATATTATATATATATGTAAATATATATATTTACTTGCATTTGTGCAAATATTTCTGTAGGCTTGATTCCTGGGTAAAAGGAAATGCCCTACTCTTCTGCCTTTTTCTACAAGACAAATTTCTGACAATTTTACTTATTAAGTAAGACAGGACTTCAGTTTCAAAATATGCTAAATGCATTCAGCTTTAAATAGCACCCACTGCAGATTACAACTTGGTAAACTTGAGGACTGAAAGGATTTCTTGGCCTGCTTGCCTGGAAAGTGCAGTGGTCCCTTGTAGACCTTTTGTCTTCATTATTTTCAAAATTTCTTCTAAAATGAAAATTAAAACAAATGGTAACATCCAATTAAATCATTTGGTGAAGTGTGTATGATCACGAAACAGTCTAATAAGATGATAAACACAGACTATTTACAAATTCTATTTATCTGGGAAAACAGTGTATACCATGTAATTTCTATTAAAGTGAACTTGGACTTTAGACAGATGAGAGCACCTTGTATTTTCAGGGTGTTGCTGAGAATTCTAATTAGACTGAATGACTGCTTTATAGTAGCCTACTCTGGACTCAAGAGAAACATTAATCATACCTGCTACTACAGTAAGTGATTCATTTTTTAGTTGCATGGCTCTAATCTCTGCCTTATATCCCTCCTTTTGGATGAAAAATGCCAACAAGGGTATGTGCAAATCACACAGTGACACTGACAAGTGGTAGTAAATGAAGTAGCTTATTTCTTTTGAGTATTGAAAAGAGAAAAACCTTCCCCTTGTAAATAAGTAACACTAAAAAGACGAAGCCAAGAAACTGGGGTTACAAAAAACCGAAAACACACAAAAAACCCCCCAAAACCAACCAAACCAAAAACCCTAGTAAGTATGATGTGATATGAGGGGCAGAGAATATAACATATAAGATAAAAATCAAACCTGATGTACAAAAAAGAGAAGAAAGATTATGATCAATTTTGTTACCGAGTAATCTGAAAACCAAGATATAAAAATCATTATCAGGAGATACCTTTCATGATAAAACTTCAGATGAACTGAAGAGTATACAGCAGAACTGTCAAAGACATAAAGACTATAAAATAGAGAGGAAATTCACAGTATTGAGGGTGAGGTGTTAGAAGGAGAAATTATAGACTCTGTATTTGAATATTAGTTGGTAAATTAAGGGAAAAACTCCCCCCTCCCTCCAAAAAACACAATACTCTTTAAAATCAGAAAAATCTACCTCTTAAAAATCTCTCTCCTCTTGATTCCAGCAAAGTAAACGGTTAGAAGACAAACTCATCTGCATTACCTGGCTTGTTTTCTTTAATGGTGACTAAATAGAACAGTCCTCTTGGTGACAGGAGCTCTGGAGCCAGTGGAAAGAATCTGTCCATGACTTCACGACCATTTCTGCCACCAGCCCAAGCTGCCTCTATCCCGTGATTCCCTATCTGTGACCAATTAGAAAAAGTGTTCTGTTGCGACTTAAGTCAAGTTACATTAAAATAACTGAATCTTTCTGACAAGTAACGCTCACCAAACAGGTATATACATATATTTTTTACTACTGATGAGGAGGCAGCAGTAAAATCGAATCTGAGCCCCACCATTGTGTGACCTTACATAAGTCTGTAATCTTGAGGAATTAGTTCCCTCTCTTATCTGTAAAATTAGAAAAACAACAGTTTTAACTGTAAAATTAGGAAAATGATAAAATATTATTTTTGTCCATTAGGAATAAACAAGGAAATATATTTAAAGTTTGAGAACAGTGTTCTGCACATAATAATGTGGTATAATAATAGTGATACTATTTAATACAATGTTTAAATTCTTATATTTAATATAGAACAACTAGGAAGAAACTCCTAATGTTTTACATCGTCAAACATGTTTTCAAGCTCCAGGAAATCTCTATTGTGCCACATTTAACCCTGCTCTCCAGGTAACTGCTCAGCTAATGGAAATTATGACACTAGCTCCTTCTGTTGGAACTGTGACAAAGTTCAAGGCGTTGCCCCCACTCAAGTACCTATGTAATTACTTATGCACATAGCTTAGTAGTAGGAATGTGGGAGAAGGGGAGCCCATTCGTGTCACCACGTTCCCAGAATCTCTTCCTCATTCACTAGTCTTCCCAGTAGTTTGTAGACCTGATAAACCATGACTTACTTAACTGTTTCTCTTCTGTTATATATATAAGTTCATGTTATTTGCCATCATAAATAAAGGTGCAATAAACATATTTTTGTAAATTACAATTTTTATTCTATTGTTAATCATTCTCCTAAATTAGATCTCAAAGACTGAGATTATTGGAGTAAAACATTTTTGTCACTTTTCAAAAAAAATTTATTTATTTATTGGCTACATTGGGTCTTCATTGCTGCATGGAGGCCTTCTCTAGTTGAGGAGAGCGAGGGCTACTCCTCATTGTGGTGCATAGCCTTCTCATTATGCTGGCTTCTCTTGTTGTGGAGCACAGGCTCTAGGCACGCAGGTTCAGTAGTTGTGGCACATGGGCTCAATAGCTGTGGCTTGCAGGCTCTAGAGTGCAGGCTCAGTAGTTGTGGCGCATGGGCTTAGTTTGCTCCACGGCATGTGGGATCTTCCCAGACCAGGGATCGAACCCATGTCCCCTGCATTGGCAGGCGGATTCTTAACCACTGCACCACCTGGGAAGCCCCTTTTGTCACTCTTGATATTTATTTCCATAGTGCTTTCCTAAAGCATTTTATTAAGCTGCACTTCCCTCAACTGCTGTTCACCTTATGACAGTGACACTCTTTCTCACATGAGTTCATATATCAGGGAAGCAACAACTTCTTAGTAGTAACAGCAGCAACATAGACCTTTCCCATCTTGGTAGAGGTGAATGTAATATTTATCAGCCTTGCCAGAGAGTGATTATCAAAGAATAAAATAGGTACAATAATTCAAAGGAAAGCTAGCTAGTCCATTACAAAACTTTTGTCTGCTTCAATCACTCTTCCTTTAAACTGGGAAATGGTTAATATGGTTTACCTCTTTATTACTGAAAATTTTACAATCCTGTATTTCAAGGTTATATCTTTTTCCTACCTGAAATGAGAATTGATTCCCCACTACCCTCACTTCCTGACACCTGTGAAAGGAGGAAACCTAAGACCTTTTAAGGTTGATTAAAAACATTTTGTTTTGGGGCTTTCCTGGTGGCGCAGTGGTTAAGAATTCACCTGCCAATGTAGGGGACACAGTTTCAATCGCGTGCGCCACAACTACTGAGCCTGTGCTCTAGAGCCCAAAAGCCACAACTACTGAGCCCATGCGCCACAACTACTGAAGCCTGTGCACCTACAGCCCACGTGCCTACACCCGCACACTGCAACGAAGTGTAGCCCCCGCTCGCCACAACTAGAGAAAGCCCGTGTGCAGCAATGAGGACCCAATGCAGCCAAAATTAAATAAATAAATAAATTAAATAAATCTTTAAAAAAAATTTTGTTTTGCAAATCTGTTATTCATGATAAAGGTACACACACATACATGAATGTAAACACCATGGCCTGATTTCGATGGGATTTTAAAGAATAGATATCGACCACAGTTTCTATTTCATTAGCTTCAGGTTCCTTTCCTATGCTACTGACAGTATCCAATAACTGACAATTAGGAGTGAAATCAGCGCAGTCTGTGTTATTAGCAGTTGACTGATGTCATATGATGAAGTACGTTTGATTTTAGATAGAAAATAGCTGAAAATTAATAGAACAAAAATAAAATAGAAAAATATAAAATATAAAAATATAATAAAATTAAATTTTGTTATGTCTTACCTCTTCAGATGGAGTCACTACGTAAGGAGGATTAAACACCAGAAGATCAACTTTTTCCTTCAATCTCGGTAGCAAGCCTTCCACCTAAAAAATGTTCAAAACAGTCAGAATTTTAGGCTGGACCCAGAAAAAGTAAATAAGTAGGTGGATAGATAGATGAATCAATCTTTAAATATACTCTCATGTTTTTAGAGAAAAATGTATTAGAGAGACAAATTAAAGATATAAATGGAGATAAATATTTTTATATTTTCATTCAGATAAAGATTATATGCATTTACCTAAAAATAAGGAAAATAAACCATTTACCCGAATGAACACTCTGCTCTTCAACAGCTCACATGCTTACACTCTGGACTCGCTTTTAGGAGACAAAATAAGAAGCAGGCAAGCTCTCATATATTCTACATAGATTTGTGCACAACTTTAAAGTTATAGCTGCTAACTTAAACATTAACCAAGGGGAATGTTTTACAAGATGACAGAAAACATATATGAATGACAAAAATATCAGATGATGGAGTTTTATTTTTCTTTCTACTTCTTCAATTACTTGTAAATGTACTGGCTACAATAATTAGATATTAAAGAAAGAAAGGACTAAAAATAGCAGGAAGAGACACTCAAAACACCAGTTGTTTGGCATTTTATAAATATTTGAACTGATGCAACTTTCTATAGAAGAAGAAAAATGTATGTTTAAAGAAAAAAGTATATTTAGGGCAAAATACCATGCAAAGCATTCCTCTGATTGAATTAAATAACCAAGTACTTAAAAAACTGTGTCTGATGACATCATCCTATATCTTCACAGACACTTTAAATTAAAAATGCCACATTTGGATGAGTTCTCATGCCTAAAGCCACTTCCTTCACTTGTTACTTTATACTGACTCTCACTCATAAATTCCAACCCTGTTATTCTTCAAAGGTAACTTCTTTCTTTACTCATTTAAAAAGAAAACAGATAACCATTTGAGGGGAAGTAATTCAGGTGTATCTTCTACAAGTAAAAAGATGACTAGCTAATCTGCTATTCATCCTAGTAATAACATTGGAGAGTGAGGAAGTACATTTGAAATAACCACAAGCTTTGTTTTCAATTCCATAAAGAAATTAAGTTTCCTTATTGTAAAAAGAATTAAAAAATGTAATTTTCTAGAAATGTTGAGTAAGGAAATTAAAAAAGAATTTGCTTTATAATTATCTATGATGGCCCTGAGGTACTATAAACTAATAATCATTTCAGTACTGGATTTCAAATAAAGGAACAAATGGATATTAAAATAAATAGAAAATTAATAAGTTAAAAAAGGATTTAAATAAGAAAGTCACTGTGTACTGGATATAAAGTCTAATTACAGGCATCTCTCACTCATCCATATCTAGCTTTTGAATAGTCTTATAGCACTAAATTAAACCTAAGAATTGGAAGTGAGCAAAAAGGCCTCTGACAAGAAGTTTTAAATCCATACAGCAAAATTTAAATACAAGTCTAACTTGTTTTAAATTAATTGTTTGGTATTCTAGCACAAAGCACATGAAAAGAAAGAAGAGGGACCTCTCTGGTAGCGCAGTGGTTAAGAATCCACTTGCCAATGCAGGGGATACAGGTTTGATCTCTGGTCTGGGAATATCCCACATGCTGCAGAGCCGCTAATCCCATGTGCTACAACTACTGAAGCCTGCGCCTAGAGTCCATGCACTGCAACAGGAGAAACCACTGCAATGAGAAGCCTGCACACCACAATGAAGAGCAGCCTCCACTTGCCACAAATAGAGGGAGCCGGCACGCATCAATGAAGACACAACACAGCCAAAAAATAATAAACAAATAAAATTCTTAAAAAAAAAAAAAGAAAAAGATAAGAGAGGAAGTGCTATCAATGGCTAGCAGTGAAATATGACAACATAAAACAAGTGAAAAGACACAAAGAGGAGAAAAAAATAGAAACTCAAAATCACTGCAGGCTACAGCTATTTAATGTAAAGGCAGAAACATCTGAATAAGCCTTAGTCATTATCACATATAGTACAGAATAATAACTGATATTCATGTTAATGACCCTGAATCACTAAAAGATAAATTTATGTTCATTTTGTTTCAAGAATGTAAGGAAATGAATAAGACATATTTGAAAAAGATTTTCTTCTAAAACTAAAAAGGAAATACAATGAAAGTACTACTTTGTGAACAGTTAAACTCAGTTATCCAAAACAATGATTTTCTTTCATATGATAGTTGTGAGACTCTATGTTCAGTGTTCTGAATACAAGCAAGTGTAAAGAGTTTTGTAAACTGATCACAATACCTATGCTCATACCTACCTCTTCCTACTTTCTTTGCCACCTGTCAACACTCAATATCACGGTCAGCTTCAATTACTGACAGAATGGATCCTGACAGCTTTAGAGCTGACTACCACCACTCATGCTCTAAGACAGCTGTGACACCTCTAGATTTTGATTCAGAAGATCTGGGCCTAAGTTCTGGATTTATCATTTTATTAGTTATGTGACTTTCAAAAACGTCCCTTACCTCTGTTAACAAAAATAGATATTCTGAATTCCTTGTACCTCTTAACTTTTATTGTTCTTTCAAAAAAACCCATATATTTAATACTAATTATGGACACATTATAAAAACAACTTTAAAAATTTAAAGAGCAAAATCACCACCCTGATTGAGTGCCTTTCTTGACAGTCTAATTTTTAATGGCAGTAACAACTTCTAGTGATATGTACAGAATTTCTTAGATCTCTGGCTTTATTCCTTCTAAGCTGCAAAATCATTTGTGAGTTTAAAAAAGAGAGAAGCTCAATACCCTTATCAGTATAAGAATAATACAGGTCAAGAAGCATGGAAAGCACTGTATACTTATGCTCACCTGGTACATACTATTATAATTTTTGCTTACAAGAAGGCATTCACATTTACAACTAAAAAAGGAAAAAAAGTTCAAAACTGTCCAAATCTTACTAATATCATGTAAAATGTTTTAAAAACTGGAACTGAAAAATGTATGATATGTTACTTAAAATGGTGGTTCTGTAGTTGTCATTTGTTGTTTTCACCTGTCCAGGACCCATTCCACTTTTCTTGTGATTACATCTCCTTGACTTTCACTGGGGAAACTATCCACGTGGCTTGGGTAGGGTTTATCCCAACCCAACTGCCAAGTGGGACTGAGACTCAGGCTCAAGGCAACCATGTGCATATTCTAATCCCCCTTGAGAGACAGGCATATGACCAAAGTTGATACAAATGGTACTCATTCTGGGGCTTCTGCTAGAGTAACTGATGATAAAGTGTTTCTTTCCCTGTGATGTTGCTGAGAAATAAGATACAGACATGCAAGCATCTTGTTATCATGATGGGAAAGACTGCTAATGACTACAGCCACTAGAGAGAAGTTTAGAACTAAGAAAAAGATGCCCGTAACATCATTTGAGTTCCTGAAGCCATTCACTCTTTTTATTAAAGCCAGTTTGAACACTGACTTTTAAGATACCTGATCGATACAGGCCAATAGAAATTCCCTTGAATTGTGGAAAAGATGGATTATATCAGTCAAGAATTTACTTTGTTCAGTGGGTTAAAAGTTAATTAATTACTCAAGTTTCTTTCACCTAAATCACCTTGACCTTAACTTACTTGAAAAGAAAATTAATTACTACAGTACTGGACAAGGACTAACAGCTTACCAAATCTGTAATTATTGGTTGAATGTGGACTTTGTTACAGCGTGCTGTCTCCAGGGTACATGCTGCTGCCTCAGGGTTGACATCAGTGCACCTACAAACAGAAAAGAAAAAAACTATATTCTGTGTCTATGGACAAAAATTCAAAGAATACTATACTCCTTTTACATAAACTAGATTTATAAAAAAAATTGGAATGCTTTAATAATGGTGAATAAAAAAAGAACTGATTTGTTATATTGATGAAAAAGATAATATTGATGTGATGTCCAAGAGTAGAATACACCTACATGCACACATACCTGAAGGAATTTATTAAATTATGAATCCAGTGGAGGAATACTATGCAGCTACCAAAAATGAAATTTAAAAGGAAAATGCTCACCATACAATATTAAATGAAAAAACATAGGGAATGAAAAAAAAAAAAGAGGAAACAGTTGGACCATATGTGGTAAAATTTATAGGTGATTTTTATTTTCTT
Organism: Hippopotamus amphibius kiboko; assembly: GCF_030028045.1. NCBI lineage: Eukaryota > Metazoa > Chordata > Mammalia > Artiodactyla > Hippopotamidae > Hippopotamus > Hippopotamus amphibius. The sequence continues at coordinate 101,741,336 of NC_080195.1, read as the reverse complement.
CTTTATATTTTCTATGTTCTCAAATCTTCTAAAGAGAAATTTTAATAACTTACAATTTTTTCTGATAATCAAATTATTTATCTAAAAAGATTCAAATTTAGAGATGACCTAATTATGCTGCTTGTATAATTATGTAGTATGATGGAATGGTTTCGGTTTTGAACAGGCAGTTGTAACTTTCAGGGAAGCATAATTTGCACCTGAGTACTTACACTTAAATAGACACTATCAGATACATGTTATTTACTTACAAAAATGATTTCATTCAAGCAGTCATATCCACAGTGAATCTCTTAGACCAAGATGTGGGTGAATTTGTATACTTACATGTACAAAGCTTGAGAACCTATCATAGAGGCTAGGAATGCAGATACCACTCCAGACCCTGACCCTACTTCAAGGCATATTTCCACTCTAAAAAAACAAAATAAAATAAATATTAGTAGTGGTATTGAAATACACATCACAGACAATAACTTGTGCTACTTTTATGTCTACTTCTCCAGCATCATCCGTCACCTACAAATATATGGAAATATAAAAGAAATTTACAAGTAAGTTGATTTCCGACAACCACTTTGTGCTTGTTTAATACTGCGTAATTCAAAACTGTTAAACTTTTGGGTGCGTAATTTATTTTAAGTCTGTAAATAGTAATATAATAGGCAATTTTCAACTAATTTCTATAAAACAATCCATAAACTATGGAATGTTAATTTAGGGTTGGAAATATTAATATGGAAGACATCAGTCCTTCCCACAAGGAGCACCTAGTTTGGTTATTTCCTAAAATGATAGGATATTATTACAATATTTATGAAAGACATTTTCTGTCATTTTGAAGCAATTCATAAGTCCATAAGCATATCCCAGAGAAAGAAAAGTTCCCCCATTCTACTGATAATAGAAAATTCCATATTTGTACAGCTCTACACTGAATCTGGAAAATACCCAAGTATCTGTCCTTAGAATATTAATAATACTTTTTAAGAATGCTATTAATATAATTTTTGATTCTACTGTATTTGTCCTTCCCTATGATCTTTTAATTAATTAATTAATTAATTTTATTGGCTGTGTTAGGTCTTTTTTGCTGTGTGCAGACTTTCTTTCAGTTGCCGTGAGTGGGGGCTACTCTTTGTTGTGGTGTGTGGGCTCCTCATTGTCGTGGCTTCTCTCGTTGCAGAGCACGGGCTCTAGGTGCAAGGGCTTCAGTAGTTGCAGCACATGGGCTCACTAGTTGTGGCTCATGGGCTCTAAAGCGCAGGCTCAACAGTTGTGGCACACAGGCTTAGTTGCTCCGCGGCATGTGGGATCTTTCTGGAGCAGGGATCGAACCCGTGTTCCCTGCATTGGCAGGTGGATTCTTAACCACTGTGCCACCTAGGAAGCCCCCCTATAACCTTATATATACCTCAAAGGCACAAATTATTCCCATTACAGAAATAGGTTTGATGGGATTTAGGGGCCTCTCTAAGCACCTAACTTTCCAAACAACTATTCAAAAACAACAAACTCCAGGGGTTTCTCACTTTTGGAACCATTTCACACATCTGACAAGCCTTTACTATGCTGCAGGAAGGTCTGTTGAATCTTACCAGGCGGCTTCTATTTGAAAATAACTATTGTGGCCTCATAAATAATTAAAATTCCAAGACCAGAAATATCCAAGGCTTTAAAACAAAATCAGCTCCTTTTACTGCATACTTTGCAAGGCAATTTGTGCTTGTAAATCTTTCTGTGATATCTTGATTATAAAAGACTAGTTATAAAACAGTACTGTTCCATTCTATATTCCAGTAAATCCAAAAGTCCCATCGTTTACAATGAAAAACTAATAATAGTGGGGCATTTTACATATGGAAAAATCTGACCAAGAGGGATAAATAAACACAGTATGGGTCTCTGAAGCCTGACAGCTGTTTGTTTCAATGAGAAAACCCATTTCAACTCCTGATCTTTAAATAAATCTAACTACCCAACTTTCTTTCATTTAAAAAAAGACAATGTAGGTGTTCACTTTTTATATTATTAACTTAAAACTTATATGAGCACTTCAACAAATCAATTTTAATACTTATCAGGAGCCAGGGTATATTCTATAGGCAGCTAGCTGCATGCAACTTTAAATTCTTTTACAGATAAATGAAAAATCCAGTACTAGTCACATCTCAAGTGCTCAGTAGTCACATCTCAAGTGCTCAGTAGTCACATGTGGCTAACTGGCTGTTGCTAGATAGCCGAGTATGCTATTCAGTGAGTTTAAATACACTCCCCTACTCCAATATCTTACAACTTCATTTCCTTTCTGTGCCTTTCCACTGCTAGAGGATGCTTTTACGTACTGAGTAAATTAACACCGTGCGGCACTGATACTGACTAAAACTTGCAATATTAAGACGCAGCGTTTTCAGAATGTTTTGTTTTTGAACGTGTTATAATATTGCTACTCTGAGGGGCTTATGCTCTTCAGTTAACCGCTGATAGGAAGATACATCCTGGCGTGGTAAGGAAGCATGGAGCTCCTGAAAGCAAAACACCACCTTGGCAAAAGCGGACAGATCCCTGCTACACTGAGTACGCGTATCCACGGGAAAATCCTCAGTTACGGCGTTCTGGTGTCAACTGTCGCCAAGGGGGCCGATACCGCCCCCTCTCGGGGAGGGCGGCGACAGTCCTTGCCTTGGTCCGCCGCCGCCGCCTCTCCAGGACTCCCGAGCCCTCTCCCGCGGGGACCCTCGCCCTCCTCGCACCCCGTGAGTTCGGCTGCCGCCGCCTCCAGCGCGTCCAGAAGCAGGAACGTGTCCTCCGCGGGCTCGTACACGTCGCGGAAGGCGCCGCGGCCCACATGTCCGTACAGCGGCGTGGGGAAGCGCGAGGCCGCCATCTTTCTCTCCTCCGGCCCACGCGCAGGCGCCCGCCAAAATCGCGCATGCGTACGTGCAAGGGCGCAGGCCCGGCAGTGGGGGCGGGGCACCAGGGGGCGGAGAGTCGCTTCGCTTATGGTTAGTCCGTAGATGCTCTCGGAATTTCTAGTTAGACAGTTACATAACCTGCAACTAGTGACGTTTGCTTTCTTCTTTAGAAAATTAAAATTTGTTTTATTTTATGGACTAGCACCGGATAGAGGCAGCCTCTATTGTTTTTGAGTAAGGGGAATGTTTTCTCTCTTTATTCTACTTTGAGAAGTCTTCGCGTATTCCTAGTTTGCAAAGATTTGAAAAAATACCTAACGTAATGGTTACTAAATTTAACCTTATTTTTTCTTTACCTCCATTGAACTTTCAACGTTGAGCCTTAAGATTAAGATTTTTTCCTTATTTCATTTTTTGTGGTATATGACAAAAATTGCCTTCCTGATGTTGAATCATGAACGCTCTCTTTTTACGATATAAACCTCACTCAAGCAAGACGATGCATTTTTCTCTTATTTAATACACTGCTGAATTTGGAATGCTAATAATCTAGCTCTGTGTTGTATCAGGGTTATGCTTCCTTAGGACATTATTTCTGGAGGGTTTGGTAAAACCCATAAAACCAGTTGAGCTTGGTGCCTTTTTTAGTGGGTGGTTCTCTGGTGTTTTGGGGAATCCTCTATAGTTATTAGACTCTTCAGGTATTTGCATTGTTTTTGAGTCAATTTTTGAAATTTCTTTCTCAATAAAACATATTTACATCTAGTTTTTTATATTTGAAAAGTAAAAATACAATGTATTTGGATAATATTTTTAAAAACCTTGAATACCCACCACCCAGAATTGACAATTGGTAGTATTTTCTGTTTCCTTAAAATAGCTTAAAAATATAAGAGCTGTAATATTACAAAGGAAGTGGGTGTTCTTTTTGTATTCACCTTCAGTTCCATTTTGTAATCCTCAATCCAAAGTAACTACTTCCATGGATTTAGTATCCGTTTAGTATATGTCTAACCATGTTTTTTATGCTCTTATTCTTACATTCATAGACAATTAGCTGGTTTATGTGTTTTCATATTTGTATATCTGGTAATAGGTTGGACATATTTTTCATCAAATTTCCTTTTCACTTGACATCTGAGATTTGTGTTTTAATATGTGAAATTAGTTTACTCCTCTTAATTGACATTACAGTTTTTTATTCTTTGAAAATATAAAACAGTTTCTCTCTGGAGTGGATAAGTATCAACTGATAAACATTTTTAGTTTTTTCCAGGTTTATGCTATTATGAACAACACTGTAATTAACTTTCTTAAACATTGCTTTTTCTGGTCTTTTACAGAAATTTGCTGGGATTCAATCCAGAGTGGATCAGCAAGGTTGTAATGTATACACATTTTAAGTTTTACTAGGCATTTTTGAATTTCTGAATTTCCCTCCAAACTAATTGTACTTATTTATATTTCTACCACTTCTTTGTGGCAGATTTTAATATTTAATTTAATACTGTTAGATTTATTTTTTATTTTAAATTAAATTGTTCTAATTGCTAACTGAGGTTAGGCATGTGTTCATATTTTCATCATATGAGTTTTTTCCTTTGTGAATTGTGTGTTCATTTTTTAAAAGATTTCCTTTTTGATTTTGTTTTTAGTCGTATCAAGATTGCTAACATGCGTAGGCCGAGTAATTCTGCATGATATATTTTGAAAAAAAAATCCACTCTGGCACCCCAACACCCAATTTCTCATGTCACATCTCCCAGGGTGCCTGTTTTCAACTTTTAGCTGTTTCTTTGGCCATTTATTCCTGTATCTCCATATACCAAACTTATAATGATTTCTCAACTTTCATGCATATATTTTATAAAGTGATTTCTCAACTTCCATGTTATCTGTTGAGTTCCCATGGTAGAAGGTAAAGTTCCCATGATGGAAGGAAGGAATTTAATTCTCCTGCCTCAACTAAACAAATGTAAATGGCACCCCCTCTCTCTCCATCTTCTCAATATAATTATATCATGATTTTTTTACATTATTCTGTTTATATAAATGGTACTAAAAACAAATGTTATTATTCCAGTTACACTTGCTTTCTTGCACAACTTTTTGCTTTTCCTTAAATTAATAATTATCTAGTCACAGGCAGATCAGCTTGATGCTTTGTGAAGCCCTAAAGGGGTGGGATAGGGAGGTTGGGAGGGAGGCTCAAGAGGGAGGGGACATGGGGATATATGTATACATATAGCTGATTCACTTTGTTGTACAGCAGAGACTAACACAATACTGGAAAGCAATTATACTCCAATAAAGATTAACCCCCCCCCCCCAAAAAAAACCTAAATATAGAATTACCAAATGATGCAGCAACCCCACTTCTGGGCATATATGCGGAGGAAACTCTAATTCAAAAAGATACATGCACCCCAGTGCTCACAGCAGCACTATTTACAACAGTCGAAACATGGAAGCCACTTAAGTGTCTATCAACAGGTGAATGGATGAAGAAGATGTGGCACATATATACAATGGAATATTCCTCAGCCATTAAAAAGAATGAAATAATGCCATTTACAGCAACATGGATGGACATAGAGATTTTCATACTGAGTGAAGTCAGATAGAGAAAGACAAATATCATATGATATCATTGATAGGTGGAATCTAAAAAAATGATACAAATGAGCTTATTTACAATATAGAAATAGACTCACAGACATAGAAAACAAACTTATAGTTACCAAAGGGGAGGGAAAAGGGATAAATTAGGAGTATGAGATTAAGAGATACACACTCCCATATATAAAAAAGATAAACAACAAGGACTTCTTGTATAGAACAGGAAACTATATTCAATATCTTATAATAACCCATGATGGAAAAGAATCTGAAAAAGAAGAAAAACATTTGTAACTGAATCACTTTGCTGTGTACCTGAAACATTGTAAATCAACTATACTTCAATAAAAATTAAAAAAATAATTATCTAGTGTATTAGTTTCCTAGTTCTGTCATAACAAATTACCACAAATGAAGGGGTTTTAAACAACAGAAATTTATTCTCCCATAGTTCTGGAGGTGAGGAGCTCAAAATCAAGGTGTTGGATGGGTCATGGTCTCAGTGAAGCCTGTAGGGAAGAATCCTTCCTTGCCTCTTCTAGCTTCTGGGGGTTACCAGCAATCCTTGACCGTCCTTGGCTTGTGGCATCATAGCTCCCATCTCTGCCTTAGTCTTCACATGGCCTTCTTCCCTGTATATCTTTGTATCTCCTAATCTTTCCTTATTAGGACACCAGTCATTAGATTTAGGGCCCTACCTATTCCAGTGTGACCTCACTTTAACTTGATTGTATTTGGAAAGATTGTTTGCAAATGAGGGCACATACACAAGGGGTGGGAGTGGGTGGATGGTTTAGGAACTCAACATATCTTTTGGGGGAATACAATTCAACCCACAACACCTAGTGACAACTACTTTTTTACTTTATCAAAGTTCAGCCTCTAAGTCTCTTCCAATTGTTTACCCCATGCCTGCCCACCATCCCACTCCAATATATTTGAAGACATTGAGCATTCTGATTATTTCTGTCTAATCTATTTAGGCACCAATATATGGCCCTGGGGTTCATTCCTTAGTTTTGCCTCTTCAGTTTCATTCTCAGGCTAATCCTCCTTTTGGTACCAAGATGGCTGCATCTTTTTTTTTTAATTAATTAATTTATTTGGCTGAAGCGGGTCTTAGTTGTGGCACGTGGGATCTTCGTTGCCATGTGCAGGATCTTTGTTGCAGCATGGGGGATCTTTAGTTTCGGCATGCAGGTTCTAGTTCCCTGACCAGGGATCAAACCCTGGCCCCCTGCTTTGGGAGCGTGGAGTCTTAACTGCTGGACCACCAGGGAAGTCCTGAGATGGCTGCATCTTTACGGCTTCACACCACTGAATTCAGTGGAAGTCTTTTGTTCCAATTGGCTTGCGCAAAAGTCCTTATCATTCACTTTTTCAGATTGGCTCTGAGTAGGTCATGTGCTAGTGATTGACTTGATCCTGTGGCCAGGCAGATGACATGATCTCCCCCCACCTCTCTTGGGACCGGGGCCTGGGGTGGGGGGGCCTCAACATAGCCAGAGAGCCAGAATGATCCACCAGAGCAAAACTGTGGTGCCGATATGGATGCTGGGCAAAACCCACAAACTGTGTGCTACGTAGAAGTCTTTCACATGTTTGGTTATTATTTACCTTCAGTTTGTTATTGCATTTTGATTTTGTTCTTCAGTATTTTTTGCTATGCAGATATTTAAAAATATTTATTGAATCTACTTTTAAAGCTTCTGATTCTTGCATTGTGCTTAGAAATGTCTTTCCCACTCTCTGCTCTTGAAAAGAATGTTTATGTTCTGGTTTTGAAGTATAGACTTCACTATATTAATTGGATCTACCTTATTAGTTATGGCTTTAGATCTTCTAGAATCTTATTTTATATCTACGTGATTTTTTTGTGGCCTGAATGAGATGATTTAATTGTTTAAAATTGACACAATCAGAAGTCTTTCATTATTAGCGTGCTTCTGTCTACTTATATATTTTTTGGTAGCTTTTGGTTTTTGAACTTTCATAATATACCATTTGGGTCATTGATATTTATGATCAATACTTTTTAAAAAAAAATTATTTATTTACTTTTTGGCTGCGTTTGGTCTTTGTTGCTGTATGTGGGCTTTTTCTAGTTGCAGGGAGCCGGCTTTAGTGAATAGGCTCAGTAGTTGTACTCCACGACATGTGGGATCTTCCCAGACCAGGGCTTGAACCCGTGTCCCCTGCATTGGCAGGCGGATTCTTAACCACTGCACCACCAGGGAAACCCCTATGATCAATACATCTTAATTGAGGATTATGTTTACTATAAAATGTCTTTGTCTTGCTTACTGCTTTTTGTTGTGAATACAACCTTGCTTAAGGTTGAGAACAAACACTGCTTTCTTTTTGTTTCCATTTTCTTACTATGCCTTAGTTCTTTTACCAATGTAATTTTTTCACCCTTAAACTTTGAAACACACACACACACACACACACAGACATCATGTTCTCATGGTGTTCCCATTGATCAGCATAATATCCGCTCTTAATAAAGATAAAAATTTTAGCATGCTTTCACCTCTGTTTCTCTTAATGTCTCCTAACACATTTCCCATGTTGAGATCATCTGAGAATTCAGATGATACTTTTGACTTTTTAAAAACAGCTAACAGTGATTGTAATTTAAAGACTTTACTGGCTCTCTGATCCACACATTTATAGTATCGTATGTTTTTTCTTAGGACTCATATTTGGCTGAAATACATCCTTTATTAATGGTTACTGATGGTAATATCCCAAATATCTTTATTTCATTCTTCAACCTAAGAAGTAGTTTGTGTGTATAAAGAATTCTAGGTTAAGAATCATTTTCCTGGGGGCTTGCCTGATGGCACAGTGGTTAAGAATCTGCCTGGCAATGGAGGGGACATGGGTTCAAGCCCTTGTACCACAACTACTGAGCCTGTGCTCTAGAGCCCACGAGCCACAACTATTGAGCCCACATGCCACAACTACTGAAGCCCGCCGCGCCTAGAGCAGGTGCTCCTCAACAAGAGAAGACACCACAATGAGAAGCCCACAAACCGCAATGAAGAGCAGCCCCTGCTCCCCGCAGCTAGAGAAAGCCCGAGTGCAGCAATGAAGACCCAACACAGCCAATTAATTAATTAATTAATTAAAAAAAGAATCATTTTCCCATAAAATTTTGAAAATATTTCTCCAACGTCTTCCTAACATCCAGTGTTGCTGCTGAGATGTAATGCCAATTTGTCTTATTCCTTTTATAGATAATTTAATTTTGACCCTGGGAATATTTATTTTTGGTTTTCTGAAAGACTCAAGGTAGGAGATGCGTATCCATATGTACATCTATATGTGCAATGGTTCATTTTATGTGTCAACTTGGTTGAGGCATGGTGCCCCGAAACTTGGTCAAACTTTATTCTAGATGTTTCTGTGAGGGTGTTTTCAGATAAGATTAACATTTAAATCAGTTCACTTACAGTAAAGCAGATCACTCTCGCCAGTGTGGGTGGGCCTCATCCAATCAACTGAAGGTCTGAATAGAATAAAAAACTGACCTTCCTAGGAAGAGGGAATTCTGCTCCAGATAACCTTTGAACTTGCACTTCCTGGGTCTCCAGCTTGCAGGACCACCTTGCAGATCTTAGGACTTGTCGGCCTCTATAATCATGTAAGGCAATTCCCTAAAATAGAACTTTCCCACATATACACATCTTGGTTCTCTTTCTCTGGAGCACACGGACACACTGACTAACACTATGTGTGTGTGTGTGTGTGTGTGTGTGTGTGTGTTCTTTTCATCTTGTTGGATACTTAGTGGACTTTTTCAATATGATCACTCTCATCAATTCTGGAAAATTCTGGGAACCTATTTCTTTGTTTTTCTTTGATTTTCCCTCTCCTTCATTCTCTCTTCTTGTCTCCTAGAAACGCAATTATATGATTGGATTGTATCATGGGAATATACCTAGATGTCTTCAGGTCTTTTTATTTTTATTCTTTCTATCTGTCTTAGATTGGGCTTCCTGAAACAGACTTTGAGGTGGAGATCTGTATACAAGAAGTTTGTTGCTAAAGTTCTCTGAGAAACAATATCTGTGAGGGAGAGAGAAGCAGGATAGGGCAAAGGGAGAAGTTGAGCCATGATGCAGTTACAACCAAGGCCTCAGCTGATTTTACATGGAACTCTGGAGCTGGGATGGATGGCCCTTCAGATTGTCCCAAATTCAAGCAAGGGAGTTTGTGTGCCTTTGGGGAGAAGACATAATCTTGGGCAGGCAGTTCTCTTTCCCGAGGGTAATTCCTGGAGAGACTTGGCTGTGAACTGTCAGTAGCCAACAGATGGTGGAGGGCCTTGGTCCCTAAGGGGGGATCTGGGTGGCATACTACAGTGCCCCCTACACCATCTCTGCCATTTTGAGGGAAATTTACGCTTCCAGCTAACAAGTCCTCTCTTTAGATGAACATTGTCTGCTTTCTGGCTTCTCTATTGAGATTCTTATTTGGGAAGCCTTTTTCTTCATAATATAGGGTTTTAAAAAAAATAATCTTTGTTTCATGGATGCAATATCTTTTCTCATCCCTCTGAGATTTTCAGTTATACTTTTTTTTTTAAAGTTTCTATTTGTTTGCTGTATAAATTCAAATTTGGTGAAGTTTTCTTTTCTCATTATGTTGTCTGTTTCTCTTTCATGGTGTTTGCTTTCCTCAGATGTTGAATATCTGGTTGCTTGCTCATCTTTATAGCTGAGGTTCTGTTAGCCTGCATATGAAAGCAGTATGCATACCACTCCAGGGATTTTAAGAAGATAAGGTGTCAAGCTACCAGGCAGGGCATACCAGTAATTTCTCTTAAGGAAGTGAAGCTCCTTGTTTCTCTTGAGCATGGCCTCTGGCCCAACACTCACATCCACTACTCCAGTCTGTATCTGTTATCTACTCAACAGAGGGAGTTAGAGGTTTCCTGCCTACTGCTGATATTGATGGAATCAGCCACCCTGGTGGTTGCTCCAGGTGTCCCTCCAACTCCTAGTGTCCACAGCCTGTACACTTGGCATTCTCTGGTCACTCCTAACTTTCCTCTGGTGGTCACATCCTTCCTGCTCCCTTTTTAGGATGAGTGGGACACTGTATCAACTCACTCCCTGTATCCTTTCTGTCTTCCTTATAGTAAGTCTTCCTGAATTACTGAGGCTGCAACCCTCAAAACTACATTTTTTGGATTCCCCTGAAGTTCCAGTTTTAGATGTGAATTAAATCCCACCAATCATTTACAACCATGTAAGTTTTGGAAGGAAGAGTGGAACACTCTGATGTAGAGGCTGACTTCTTGCTTCTGTTATTTCTCCTGGCAAGCTGAGTTGTAGAGGAGTTTGATTCTTTTGCAACAACTGTGACAGGATTCTCAATGTTAGGCCTCTAGCTTCATGGGTATTGAGAGGCAGAGCACAGTTCCTTCATTTTGCTGCTGTGGATGGAGGTATAGATGATCTGGGTCTGCAGTTAGCAGCTGCAGCAGCTGATTCCTGATTCCATGGTTTCCTGACTGTGGCAGGGCCAGTAGCTCAGTTCTGTAATGTGTCTTTAGGAGGGGTTCCTGGAAGTTCAGCTCAGAGGTGATCTTTAAACCTTTCAATGATTATAATACCCATTGGATATCCTATTTAAAAAATTCCTTTTAGCTTGAACTAACTAGAGTGGATCCTGTTATATGCAATAAAACCCTCACTGATACTTGGAGATTCCCTGCATTTTCTGGTATGTTGTGATAATTCCTCCTTTTTTCAGAGATGTTTTACATTTGTTATTTTAAGGATATTTGGTTTCATCACTGCTAGTGGTTTTGGTGGTATGGTAGTAAAATCAAATGCTCAGTCAGGCATTTTGATTTCATCTTCCTAGTGAGAATACTTTTTTTTTTTTCCTCAGATGCAATAGAGTCTACTGTAACAAGGTATATTTCTACTCTTTCTTTTTTCCAGATCTTTATTGGAGATAATTGTTTATAATGTTGTGTTAGTTTCTGCTGTACAACAAAGTGAATCAGCTATATGTACACATATATCCCCACATCCCCTCCCTCTTGAGCCTCTCTCCACCCTCCCTACCCCACTATATTTCTACTCTTACAAAGGCTTTGGTACAAGCTTCTTACATAAGAGATAATACCCTTTCTTTTTTTCTGGCAAGAAATATTTAGCAGGTTCTTGTCTCACCTTCGCCTGGCTTGCATTGCAATCGAAACCACAAGTTGCAGCTGGCTCTCTTCATGATATCCAAGAGTGGAACCAACCTTGATTAGTTTCCAAGTCTCCTCTTAATGTAAGGGGTTTATATAGATAATTTCAGTTAATTCCACCATAGTTTTTAGTAATTAGTGAAATAATGTGTGAATTGAAGGTTGATCATTTTTAGTGCATCTTCAAGAATGGCTCTAAATATTTCCAACCAAAGAATTCTTTTCAAATATTTTTGTTTGTTTCATAAAGCATCAAACCTTCAGGGTTGTTCACTACTCTTAAAACACTATGACAATGAACTCAGTGACAAGAACAAGGAAGCAGATACAGAGAATGGACTGGAGAACTTGAGGTTTGGGAGGGGGCGGGGGGTGAAGGGGAAGCTGAGATGAAGCGAGAGAGTAGCACAGACATATATATACTACCAACTGTAAAATAGATAGCCAGTGGGAAGTTGTTGTATAGCAAAGGGAGTCCAACTCGAGGATGGAAGATGCCTTAGAGGACTGGGGCGGGGAGGGTGGGGGGGACTCGAGGTGGGGGGGAGTCAAGGGAGGGAGGGAATACAGGGATATGTGTATAAAAACAGTTGATTAAACTTGGTGTACCCCCCAAAAAATAATAAATAAATAAATAAAATTAAAAAAAAAACTTCTAAAAAGAAACCACTATGACATAGACTGGGAGAAAATATTTACAAAACACACATCTTATAAAGTACTGTTATCCAAAATATACAGGGACTTCCCTGATGGTTCAGTGATTAAGAATCTGCCTGCCAATGTAGGGGGCATGGGTTCCAGCCCTGGTTCAGGTAGATCCCACATGGCACCAAGCAACTAAGCCTATGCACCACAACTACTGGGCTTGCACTCTAGAGCCTGTAAGCCACAACTATTGAGCCCATGCGCCACAACTACTGAAGCCGTGTGCCCTAGAGCCCATGCTCCTCAACAAGAGAAGCCACCACAATGAGAAGCCCATGCACCACAATGAAGAGTAACCCCTGCTCGCCGCAATTAGAGAAAGCCCACGAGTAACAACAAACACCCCACACAGCCAGTAAGTAAGTAAGTAAATAAATAAGTTTATTAAAAAAGCCCAAGATATAGAAAGAATTCTTAAAAGTCAACAATAAGAAAAGAAACTGATTAAAAGCTGAGCAAAGGATCTGAACAAACACCTCATCAAAGAAGACATACAGATTGCAAGTAAGCATATGAAAAGATAGTCAACATTATATATAGTTAGGAAATCTCAAGCTAAAACAATGAGATATGAGTACACACCTATTAGAGTGGCCAAAATCCAAAACACTGGTAACATCAAATGCTGGTAAAGATGTGGAGCAATAAGAACTCTCATATGTTGCTGGTGGGAAGGCAAAATGGTGCAGCCACTTTGGAAGACAGTTTGGTGGTTTCTTAAAAAACTAAACATACTCTTACCATATGATCCAGCAAGCACAGTCCTTGATATTTACCCAAAGGAACTGAGAACTTATGTCCACACAAAACCCTGCACATGAAAGTTTATGGCAGCTTTATTCATAATTGCACAAATTTGGAAGCAACCAAGATGTCCTTCAGTAGGTGAATGAATAAATAAACTGTGTATATGTCACAGACATTGGAATATTATTCAGCTCTTGAAAGAAATGAACTATCAAGCCATGAAAACATTTGGAGAAAACTTAAATGCATACTTTGAAGCGGAAGAAGGCAAACGGCAAAGGTGATATATGGTATGATTCTAACTATATGACATTCTGTAAAAGGCAAAACTACAGAGCAGTGAAAATGTCGGTGGTTGCCAGGGGTTAGTGGGGAAGGAGGGTGAATAGACAGAGGCTAGAGGATTTTTAGGGCAGTGAAACTATTCTGTATGATACAAAATGGTGATTACATGTCAGTATACATATGTCAAAGCCCATAGAATATGTAACACCAAGAGTGAATCCTAATTGTAAACTATGGACTTTGGGTGATAATGGTGTGTCAATGAAGGTTCATCGATTGAACAAATATCCCACTCTGGTGGAGGATGTTGATTGTGGCGAGGCAGTATGGGTGTAGGGGAAGGGGCTATATTTAAACTCTGTATTTTCCATTCGATTTTGCTGTGAATCTAAAACTGCTTTAAAAAAACAAACTATTACACTAAATATGTATATATGTTATTTGTTATATGTAAATATGTATATATGTACATATATGTTATTTGGTTAGATTTAGAAGTGTAATTTTAAATATTTTTATGAAAATTACAGTTAAATGTAGAGTCCAAAGATAAATATGTTTTAGTCAATGGAATGCCTTCTGTTGTTATTACTATTATCATAATTTTTATTGACTTAAAAATCCTCAGTGGACCTTATAAATTTAGTGATCAATGATGTTCATAGTGAAAACATATATATATATATATATATATATATATATATACACACTTGACAAAATTGGTTTTTGTTCTTCTGATGTTGCTATTGTTAATATTCTCATGCTGTAATAATCTCAGTTAAAAATGTTAAAAAGAATGTCTCCAGTATTGCACAGCCAGCACAGTAAGCGGTATGGTTACCTGCCAATACAGCTCTATTTGCATCAGCCAGTTGAATTGTCAAGATGGTTACTCATCCACTGGATAATTTCACAACCCTCTTCTTAAATTTGGTTGCTTTGGACACATTCTATCCTGGAAACAAAATCTAAGCTCCATAATACATTCAGAAATAGTAGATTCATGTTTTTTTTCCAGCTGGTACTAGTAGGGTTTACACATTTACTTCTGCACCATAGGAACGGCTGCTAGAAAAAGCTGAAGTATGCCTTCGATTCCATTACTTTGGCACAATACAGAGTCACGTAAAAGAGGGAGACTCTCTCAGCCTCTCTATGATTGGAAAATTAATTCTTTTAAGTGCTTTAAAAAAATCTCTACAGGTGTTCAGATCTTATGAACTTAGAACCAGCAGTGACCTCATCACCTTCAGCTGGTCTAAAAGTTATCTTTGGCTGCTGCATACTTTATGAAGTCTTGTTAATTATGATTGTTTTTCCTAGTTATAAGTCCTTCTGGATAGTTTTTTATGAAACATTAATTTTTATCGCTTACATAACTACATAAAATATTTTCATTGGTGTCAAAATGTCATGTTATTGCCAAACAGATTCCATTTCAATTTCTAGAAATTATTGGAAAGTTAATATTCACATTTTAATGGCACCTTTGCTGTAGTCTTAAATCATGTTTTACTGAAATTCACAACAGAAGTCATAATTACATTGTGTTTATACAGGATAAAGCACAGAAATAGACAACTTTTCCAGTTAATCTCTGTGGTTAGTGATTACCCTTTCCTTCTTTTAAAAAGACAAATCATGAATAAAATTCAGTGTCTTTTTGAAACTGAGTTTTCATGAAAATGATCATCATGAATACTCACTATTTACTTCTCTTTTCTGCAGTTATATTTTAGTTTAGGAATCAAAAACCGAATCTTTCCTCTGGCTTATGAAACTTTACCCTATCCATTTCTGTTTCAAGAAACATAAAAATATTTTAAAAAGTGAGGTTAGGTAAGAAAGTCATATTCCTACTAGGCTTTTGGTTTCGATGTAGAGATGTCAATGTAAGAAAACTTGATGTCTATAGACACTGCTACCCAGTCCCAAGCTTGTACAGCTCACTGCACAACAAGCCAATAAATCTAGAGAAGAGTCCAAGGAGCAGCAACTTTATTCAGAATGCCATCGGTTTGAGAAGGTGGTGGACAAGTGTCCCAAAGAACCATCTTACCTGAGTTAGAATTCAGGCTTCTTTTATACTTAAAAGGGATGGAGTGTGGCTGATTGTTGCAAATTTCTTGGTGCTGGAATTCTTTGTTCTTGCAGCTTTCCACAGTAGGTCTGATTACAATGTTCCTATAAACCTCCAACAAGACAAATGTTATTCTCTGCTCTGCAACTTTTTATCTCGATATGAATGAAAAAGTGTTACACCTTTAAAGGTCAGAACCTTGAGAATGGGCTTTCCTGTATATTTCAGGCTATAGGTAACAATGTTTTACAAAAAGTGCAGAGCCAGCATGACTAAGTACAGGCAACAGAGCACAAGAGTTAAAGCTAAAGGAATACATCAGATATGGAGTCAGATTTGTTCTTCTCTGTTACAACCTCATTTCAAGAATGTAATTGTTTAACTGCAAAGCTACGCTTCTGGGTAGAAAACACCCTTTGGAGGTTGCACATTGAAGCCATGTTCAGAGATCTGGAGAAATGGGCTTTCAGCAGTAATCACATTTACTTTGTCTCCAATCTGGAAGAAGTCCTCAGGAGAGCTGAAGGATGACTAAAGGGCTGACTTTGATTATGGTTGCCAGAAAATATACTGTCACTCCAAGACTCTTCTTTACCTGGATCTTGCATATCCCCTCCTGTGGACCAAATTGTGGTGCCCCTTCCCCCTCCCCCTTGCAATTCTTATGTAGATATGTAGAAGCCATAACCCCCAATGTGATGGTATTTGGAGGTGGGGCCTTTGGGAGACAATTGGGTTTAGATGAGGTCAGAAGAGGGCAGGCCTTCATGATGGGATTAATGTCCTTATAAGAAGAGACATCAGAGAGTTTGCTGTCTCTCTCTCTCTCCCTCCCTCTCTCTCTCTCTCTCCCTCCCTTCCTTTCCTGTGAGTGTATTGTGAGAAGCCAGCCATCTGCAAACCAGGAAGAAAGCTCTCACCGGAATTTAACCATGCTGACACCCTGACCTCAGACTTCTAGCCTCCAAAACTGTGAGAAATAAAGTGTTGTTTAAGCCACACAGTGGCATTTTGTTATGATAGCCCAGCTGACTAATATATCCCCCAAGGACAAGATACTTGGAGCCAGAGCACACACAAAGGGTCTGGTGGGGAATTCAGATGGTGTTCCAGGCAGTTCAAGGAAGACATGTTTTACAATGTCAATTATTACTTCTTTTAGTGTATAAATAGAACCTCAGAAGATGCTTAAGCTGAAGAGACAGCCTTGAAAGGACAGCATTCCAGCAGGATCAATTAACAGTTTGTAAGTAAAATTATCATTTTGTAGATGTTATTCTTAAGAAAGTTGAATTGATAGTTTGTGTTGTGGAATGTTCTGAGCTGAGCTCTATGCCTTCTTCGTATTATTCTCATTAAATATTTGTTGATTTAATTTAAAATGTTTTCTACTTCGTGGCATAAATTTAGCAAAGAATAGGATGCCTATCAGAAACTTTATTACGTTCTTATGAGAAAGTATACCTTTATGGCTCACTTATGCTAGAAGTGGCACTAATTACTTGAGAGTATGGGTGAAGGTTTACCCTGGCAAATTTGAAAAAGCAGCTTAAAAATAGGTAATATACACGTGGAGGGTTTTTCTCTCCAGCCTTGATTCAGGCACCTATGATCTTGAGTTTCCTTAAGTTATCAGAGCATAAATATAAATTATTTCTCCCCCCCCAGTTTTATTGAGATATAATTGCCACATAACATTGTATAATTTTAAGATGCACAACATAATAATTTGATATTTGAGTACACTGGGAAATGATCATTGCAATTAGTGTAGTTAACAGCTATCACCTCTCATAGTCACACTTTTTTTTTTCTTGTGATGAGAACTTTTAAGATCTACTCTCTTAGCAGCTTCCAAATATGCACTACAGTATTGTTACCTATAGTTATCATCTTGTACATTACATTCCAGAACTTAAATGCCTGGCATTTGTTTTTAATAAGTAGGATTGGGCAGTTTTTAGAAGTAATTTAAGGTGGAAGTTTTCACCTTTTGACCTTTTGTAACTTTTAAATTGAGGGAAGGTGATCAAAAGGCACACAGTTCCAGCTTAAATTACCTCTAGAAACTGCCCAATCCTACTTAGTAAAAACAAATGCTGAGCACATGTCCAATATTTATCGTACTATGTATTTATCCTTTCGAAATATTGCTTAAAACAGTAAGAATTCATCTAGGACAGAGCTGGTTTTTATCACGTGTAGATCTATGTCATAACTAAATGTGTTGTGACTGAATTTTACCTGCAGCCCTAAGCTGCACATATTCAATCGTGGTGAACAGAGTAATAGTCCCCCAAAGATGTCCACATCCTAAGCCCCAGAATCTGTGACAATTTTACCTTACCTGCCAAAAGGGGACTTTCCATATGTGATTAAATTAATGATCTTGCTATGGGGAGATTATCCTGGATTATTCAAGCGTACTCACTGTATTCATAAAGCTCCTCCTAAAAGGGAGTGAGCAGAGTCAGAGTAAGGGTAGGAAATGTGGTGACAGATGTAGCAGTCAGATTCAGAAAAAGAGATCTGAAGGTGCTGGTTTTGAAGATGGAATAAGAGAACAAGCCAGGGAACACAGGTGGGTGTAGAAGCTGGAAATGGCCAGGAAATAGATTCTCCCCTGGAGCCTCCAGAAGGAATGCAGCCCTGCCAACCCATTTTAGACTTCTGATCCTCTGAATTGTAGGATCATACATTTGTGTTGTTTTAAGACACTAAGTCCCTGGTAATTTGTTACAGCAGCAATGGGGAAATAATACATCAATCATCACTGATTTTATCTTCTTAACATGGTACAACTAATACCAATTAAAAGCAGTTTAAACTTTAGATACTAGTTTCAGATCTCTAAAGACACATGCATGGCAGATGTAAAAGACAAGCTAGTTTGAAGTTCTTTTTTTTAAAAATTAGTTTATTTACTTATTGTCTGCATTGGGTCTTCATTGCTGCACATGGGCTTTCTCTATTTGCGGCAAGTGGGGCTACTCTTCATTGTGGTGTGTGGGCTCCTCATTGTGGTGGCTTATCTTGGTGTGGAGCACGGGCTTTAAGTGCGTGGGCTTCAGTAGTTGTGGCTCACGGGCTCTAGAGCACATGCTCAATAGTTGTGGCGAACGGGCTTAGTTGCTCCAAGGCATGAGGCATCTTTCTGGGGCAGGGATCGAACCCGTGTCCCCTGCATTGGCAGGCAGATTCTTAACCACTGTGTCAGTTAAGAAGTCCTAATTTAAAGTTCTAAAACATACTGGCCCTCCTCCAAAAGCTAGGGGAGCTGGAAGTGGGTACAGAGTGCTTGTCCAGTACTTTAATATCCAGCACCCTTAGGCCTGCACTGTCTACATACCTGGGGCTACTGAGTCCTCAAAATTCAGCCACTATGAAATGAGATGTGCTGCAAGTGTAAAATACACCATGAATTGTAAAGAAGACTGTAAAATATCTCATTTTGATATTGATTCAATTTTTAATATTGTTCACATGTTGCAACATTACTGTTTTGGAAGTATTGGGTAAAATATAGTATTAAATTAAATTTCAAATTCTTTTCACTTTTTGAATGTGAAATGAAAACATTTAAATTACATATGTGGGTGAGTCATACTATGTTTTTATTGGATAGTGCTGCTCTAAACAGATAATGCTATTAATGATGTAATTAAAAAAGTGAAAATTATTTATATGCCAATTAATATGTTGTTGACTAATGAATATGCAAATGCAGTCGAGTTAATAGGTTTATTTATATACATTTAATGTGTTTTAAAACTAGTATCTCCATTTTTTTATAGTCATATCCTCCTAGAGTCTGATCTCCATAATCTCAAGTTCAATTGTGGTTAAGATTTTGAAAAAAGATCTGGAGGAAAAGCCTAAGGGATTGCGGGGGATACTGTTGGCAGCTGAAAGGTGGCATTTCTGCACAGAGAAATGTGGTGTTTTCTGTAGTGGGTGAACATGATATTTGCACATGTTTTGTTTTTTTTTTTCCAAGAAAGGGAAGGTGGTCTAGAAATATGAAGACATTGTTACGAAGAAAATCTTAATTGTAAATAATTTTTAGGGTAAAGTAAAAAACATCTTTTTCCCCTGGTGTAGGAATACTCACAGTGAAGGCTTAGAATAAAAAGAAGAGGCAGCTTGCCTGGATGAAATCATTCAATCGAAGCTGTTAGGAAAAATCTGAAACTTCTGGATTCACTAACACAGATGTGTCTGGATGAGAACAGACCATGTGATCAGATGAATGGTTAAGTTAGAGCGCCCTAGACTTTGGTGAATTTCTATATGGTTTAGGAATATGGAAATGACAGCTTCAACATTTGGGATACATATGCTTTTTTACCTGCCGGCAGTAAGGATAGTTTTGAATCACTTAGATCTTTTTGTTTTGTCACAAAGACCTCATGGATTTAACATCTTTCTTTTTCCAAAGAAATAGAATTTCTTTTGAAATCCAGTCAGTGTTTCATGAAGGCATCTAGCCAGTGTCATTTCCTGGACCAGATGAATGTTTGTAGGATTAAGAAATCTTAGGAAACTAAACAGAATCTGTAAGCAATTATATTTTGGGTGATGATTACCTTAGAGTTCAGGGAAGAAAAAACTATATATGTGCATATTAAGAATATATATATATATAATAGATATCAATACATGTATATTATGTATATATACACAATTATACATAAATAATACATGTTATATATACATATATTACATATATCAGTACACATATATTATGTAATATACATATATTATGTGTATATATACATTTTATAGGTATATATACACATGTACATATTCCTAATATACATACATATATAGTTAGATGAATGCAAAAGTAAAGTGATGAATATTTGATAAAAGACAAAAGCTTTGCCTTCTGGGCACTCCGTGACATTTTGAGGGTGCCAAATATCATTTAGGACAAGATGGTCACAGTTTGACCCTTAACCTGAGCCAATCTATATATTAAGGAAATTTCTACAAACATTATAATTTCAGTAAGTGAATAAATGTTGTAAATGATTCTTGGTGTGTGGATTTCTCCTTAAATTACTTGGGTCATCCTTCCCCACTTCCAGTTCTCCGCTTTATTTTGTAGGGGCTACCACACCGAGCATCTTCTGCTTGGTGTATTAACCATCTGAAAGGGTCTATAATGAAACGGTAACCTTTGAAAAGGTTTCCCCACTTTCTGATAATATCCCTGTGTACACTTATCATTGTGGGATCAGGGATTAGGGAAAGCTTTTCAAGGAACACTTGGATTGGATGGAAGTCAGTTACCAGAAGCTAATATCCAGCTGAACTTCTATTGGCAAAAAGTCCTGTTCTTTCCCAATGGGAAGTGGAATGTATATTTCTTGACCTGCCAAGGGTATACAAAACATCCCATTCATTAAAATAACTAAGCTTTCATATTTCAAATAAATCTCCTGATTTCTCAGACAACAATTGGATATGAATGCACTTATGCAGAACCTGGTGCAGGAGGTTATCCCAAATAGCACTTCAAGTCCAAGTGCCCTTGGACATTGACAAGGCATGAGGCTGAGTGAGGACACACCAGGTTTACCTGCCTTGAGGCATTACTGAGACCGGTTGGCTCTCCTAGAGCCATAAAACTTTTTATTTTTCTGCATATATTATGCCGTGGAACCATGTGGCCTTCTGGGACTTTTGCTGCTTGTAAAAAGGCCCAACATTTTTGTTGGCCGAAGTACAGGGTGAGAATTGCTCCTCATCCTTGCAGAGAAACTGGAGACCTCTTTCGGGGTTCATTGGTTATCCTGCACTGGAGGGCAGTTAATGAGCCAATGAGAGAAATGTTAACATTAAATTAAAATATGTGGAGAAGGTTCCTACAAGCATCAGAAGAGCTAGATGCAGTAGGGGCATTGAGAGTCAGAATGCAGGGAAAGAACCAAGTGTTTTGTTCTTTTCTAAGGTATGCAGAGCTCATTATTGATGGAAATGAAATTTACAGGGCTGAGTGCCTTGAATAAGTCAGAGGTTGGAAACCCTTTGGCTCAACTTTATTGGCCAAAAAGTTTCTCTAAAGAGAAACTTGCTTGACCTATTGTGGGAACAGTTATTACTTTCATAAATAATCGATATATATATATTTCTAATATAGTTTCATCACATTTGAAAAAATCCAGCTTCTTATTGGTATAGAAGGTATGGATGGGTTAAAACCAAATGCCCCAAATTTTCTCCCAGAGAATATGGAATTGGCATTAGAAGAAAGTGATCTTTGGGCTGATAGATAAAGCATGATACTAGATGTCTCTTCTTGGTATGTCCCACTGAATTCTTAAGATTCTCAAAGATTATCATTGAGCCAGTCTGATTAGCCCAAAGAATGACAGGAAGTATAATGCAGCAATTATAGTTAATTCCTTTTTTTTTTAAATTTATATTTGGCTGCCTTGGGTCTTCGTTGCTGGGTGAGGGCTTTCTCTAGTTGCGGTGAGCGGGGGCTACTCTTTGTTGCTGTGTGCAGGCCTCTCACTCAGTGGCTTCTCTTGTGCAGCTTGGGCTCTTGATGCTTGGGCTTTTGTATTTGCAGCACACAGGCTCAGTAGTTGTGGCTTGCAGGCTTAGTTGCTCTGCAGCACGTGGGATCTTCCCCGACCAGGGATTGAACCTGTGTCCCCTGCGTTGGCAGGTGGAGTCTTAACCACTGAGCCAACAGGAAAGTCCAGCAATTATAAATCAGGCCTTGAAATCAGCAGACCAGGTGCCAAATCCCTATTAATTTCCATCTTATTTGACATAGCAGAATTTAGTAGCATATAGTACAACAAAACAGTTTACTATTTTACCCAATAGACTTTATTTATCCTACTAAATAGAATTATATTCTACTAAGTAGAATTTAGTAGTATATAATATAGTAAAATAATTGTGCAGAGTTTTATTCAGCTCTTTTGGTTGTAAAGACTAGACAGTCATCTGCTCCAATAATTTAAAAAGTTTTAACGCAGCAGTATATGTATATTCTTTAGAAAAATAGTCTCTCAGATACCCAAGCACAGGGTTCATAGTAGAAAAATCTCTGTAGAAAATGGAACAGGAACTGGGAAATGATTTGGAACCCAACACAAGTCTGGGATCCTCAGAAGTAGGGGTCTGTTCATTTCAATCTGGGTGCCCAACTTTAATATGAAGACACCATGTGTTCTTATGAAGACACTATGCGTCCAGTAGCTTCTCTATGGCTACAAAATGACCTGCTTTTTCTGCATTTCACTATTCAGATTCCTAGAACAGACATTCTGGTCTGTTTGTGTAAGCATTTATTAGCTAGGCCACTATGTAGTCCAATGACAAGGACTAGCCATGGGACAGGTCTTTGCCCCTAACCTAAACTTGGGTGGTAATTAAGGGACTATTCCTTTAGCAGGGAGAATGGGTGGATATCTTACTTTTGCTGGGGTTGTAGGTGTAACTGGCACAATGACCGATATGTCTAATGGTACCTGGGAGATTGTTATGGTTGGATTTGAGCTACATGCCACCTTATTTTCTGATTACATTTCTCTACCATCACTAGGGCATAGGTAGAAAGAAGGCAAAGATTTCCCAGGGCCCTTCTTTCTTCTCTAACCCAGAGCCATCTTACACCTCAGTAAATTAAAGGCAGTTATGGTTCGGTAAGAAGAGGATGTGACTTAAACTCAGAGGATACCCTTAAATCACACCTTTGACCCATATCCTTTGCCTTGGGTAAATAAACAAGCTTCTCTGAGCCTTAAATTCCTCATTGTAAAGTGTGACTATCATACAAGGTTGTTTTTACTACCATGTGAAAGAGATAGGTATATGGTACATGATTATTTAATAAATACTCAAAAAAAAAAAAATCAGAGGTGGAAGGGGCACCTCAGAGCTCTTATTTTATAGATGTGGGAACTGGGGTCCAGGGATGTTGTTTTACTTTATTAAATTCAACCAGCTACTTAATTGCAATTACAACTAGAACCCAGGTCTCCTGATTTCCCAGGCCAATGCTTCTGCAAACTCCCTCTGAGTTTCTCCACAGTTCTCAAAACTTGCTCGTTAGACAGACTGTGTAGGTGTGCAAAGTTACAGCTTCCAGTTTCTTTCAATGAACAAAACATATTTTTACAATTAGAGTAGAAATTCCTGAAGTTTTTTTTTTTAAAGAAAATATCTGATTCTTATTTACTGTGGAGAATGAATAAAAATTAAATAACTTAAATTACTGTCCTAGATGAAGATGTGTTTTATTAGTAACTCAGGTCTTAGAGAAGTGAAACTCTTTAGCTAGGTGCTCGTTTGCCTTCCTGGCCTCCTGCAGTCACTGTGGCCACATGACTTCCTCCTGTGTCTCTAAGGCTGAGAGCGAAGGCAAGCCTTCTAATTGTCAGTCAGATGCTCTAGACTGAACAACCACAAAATCCAAGGTGATCTGGGCTCACCTGGCTGAAGTGTGCTCTGTGCCATGCTATAATTTGTCTTGTGAGCAGAACATGGCATGGTGCAGTGGAAACTTCGTGTTGCCCTTTATATGTTCAATGATCAAGGAGTTCTTTTAAGAAATGTTAAAGGACTAGATTCCAGATTTTCTTAGCAGAATACAATTGGTTTGTCTATATATAATTGTCATTTTCTTTGCCCAGGAGTGCGAGATTTTCGAAGCATGTCTTTTTTCTTCCACTTACTATAATTTCCTCACAAACACCTATTGTCTATTTTGTGCAAAGCACCATGGGAGATATAAAATGGTATTTGATACTCTCTTTCCTAAAGGAGCCCATTTTCTTGTTGAGCTGAGAGTGAGAACTCCATGGGACCTTGTCTGTCTTATTCACTGTTGAGGTTCAGTGCCTAGACCAGTATCTGGCACAGAATAGACACTCAGGAAATATTTGTGGAATGCATGAGTGACTATACCTATATCAAACGTTAATCATAGCTAGCACTTACATAGCTAACGTTTATGCCCACTAGTTTTCTAAGTACAATTGCTGCTTCATTTGATCTTCACAACTCTATGAGGTAGGAACTATTAATATACCCATTTTGAAGATGGGGAAAGTGAGACTTAGAGAGATTAAGTAACTATCCCAAAGTTGCCTACTGGTGATCCTGAGATTTATACTAAAATCAGCCAGCTCTGAGGTCTGTGTTCTTAACCACTATGCTCTGTTACCCCTACATGTTATGATTCCTTGGGGCTAAAGGCACTCCTTCCATGATTTTTAGAACTAAAAGCAAGGAGTGCTGTGGGGGGGAGGGATAAGTCAGGAAGCTTGGGATTAACATACACACACTACAATGTATAAGCTAGATAACCAACAATGACCTGCTGTATAGCACAGGGAACTCTACTCAATATTCTATGATAACCTATATGAGAAAAGAATCTGAAAAAGAATAAATATATGTATATGTATAACTGAATCACTTTGCTATACATCTGAAACTAATACAACATTGTAAATCAACTATACTCCAATAAAAGTTTTAAAAAAATCAAAGGGGGTCTTCTCTGGTGGCACAGTGGTTAAGAATCCGCCAATGCAGGGGACACAGGTTCGAGCCCTGGTCCTGGAAGATCCCACATGTCTTGGAGCAACTAAGCCCATGCGCCACAACTACAGAGCCTGTGCTCTAGAGCCTGCGAGCCACAACTACTGAGCCCATGCACTGCAACTACGGAAGCCTGCCCACCTAAAGCCTATGCTCCACAACAAGAGAAGCCACCACCTTGAGAAGCCCGTGCACAGCAACGAAGAGTAGCCCCCACTCGCCACAACTAGAGAAAGCCCGCACACAGCAACGAAGACCCAATGCAGCCAAAACAAATAAATAAATTAATTAAAAAAAATCAGAGGGTATTTATAATGGAATCACATTCGTGGCACTAACAACAAGCAAGCTGGAAAGTTTTGTAGAGTATGAATCAGATGTGGGACCAAAGCCTAAGGGTTAAGAAGGATTAAACAGACGAGAAGTAGAGTTCATTTCTCTTTAACTTCTGGGAAAAGATGACCTTGGAAATTATCTTTATGATATGATTACGTTATAACCTTATATAATATTATAGTATTATTTTAAAAATTTTAACCAGTTTCATCATCTTAACTAATTCATGTGGGTAAGAATCCAGCCTTCATCTTTCTATACACCCTTAGTGCTAGGATGGGCCCCTTCTCATTGATTTGAAAGAAATTACATTATCACTAGGTGGTAAGCCTGATGGGCCGGGGAAAGCGAACTACACCAAAATATCCTTGTTGAATTTAAATCCGGATAAGCTTGCATCTTTCATGCTTTTCTCCAACTCTTCCCCTTCTTTTTAAGAAATTCTCAGGAAAAAAGAAAAACCAAACACAATTATTCATATGAAATCATTTCTGACACCTTCAGAGATTTCTCTAGGTTCTGGCCCAAGCCTGACTTGTTCTCTTCTACCTACGTTCTTCCTATGCTTGAGGGATTTCAAAAAATGTGCTTCATGATTGGAACTTGTTTTAATTTTCTCTAACATTTATTTTCTCTTGAGGTTAAGAACACTTTGTAAATTTTCAAATACCAAAAGTATTTTGCACACACAAAATAGGTTTAAGAAAACAATCAGATCGGATTCAGAATATCTCCCCAAGGAAAGGAAGTGCACAAAATAATCAAATGATTAATTGAAAAACAAAGTAAGGGAACTAAAATATGTCCCTGAACTAGTTCCTAAGGTATGCCTTTTTTCCATTATGAAACACTGACTAGTCTGCACTGTTTGTTTTTTGAAGTGAAACTTTGATGGGAAAATTAATAACTGAATCCACTGTGTATTTCACACTAACATTAACATTCTTTTTCTTGCCAAACATTTTGCTATGAGCTTAGGCATTTATCCTCAATACATTTTCCAGCCTCTTCAGGTGTTCATTTTTCTTGTTCCCAATAAGTATTTCACTAAATTTTCAAGTCGTGTGTCCTGAAAGCTAGAACATATCACCATATCTTTGTAGAGACTGATAATAAAATCATATTTTCTTTTGTTCATCCATAATGAATAGCACAAATTCCTGGTTTGAATTTTGCTCCATTAAGTAGGGTCTCATTAGTCTGAAGGTCTGATGTTGATAAACAAGTTCGCTTTGGAAATGCTTGGGATCTGAAGAAGAGTGGCAAATGATGTATGACCTAATTGATAGGTTGATAAAATGATTGAAATTGCTAAATTGACAAGATGACCAAAGTTGATAAATTGATAAATAAATATTTCTATAGGCAGAGCCAACTTCAAGTTGAGGTTTGCTATCCGTTACGGAGGTGAGGATGTAGGGGCTTGACCTACAGACCTAGTTAGTGATGACTAATGACTCCCTACCTGCAAATCATCCACAAGAATGAGCTTTTCTCAGCTTGTTGTTCTTGTTGTTCAAGAATTTGACTTCCACACCCAAATCAGTCAGTCTTTGACACTTTCTACTGCATTCTGCTCCATAGCAATGTCATCGTACAATATTACTTCTGACTGGAGTTCACACAAACGTTTCTTTGTTTCGATCTCACCTTGCAAAGAAACACTCCCCATGTCTTCAAGATCTAATTATATCTATTTGCAGAAGTCAAACTAAAAAAAATATTGATAGGCTTATTGTGAGATAGTTCATTATGTCAGAAACTCTGGAGACTATAAAGAAACATGAATAAAGGGAGTAGAAACAGTAATAAAAATAATAGTAAAAGTTAGTAAGAATGGTAAAAGCTGTAATGTTTACTGAATGCCTTTTACCCTGACATTGTGCTAAGTTTTTGTGTGCAATAACAACTTCCTTTCACAGAAGAAGAAATGAAAACTCGGAGAGGCAAAAGAACCTCCCTCAACACTCATGCAGTCCCAGTGGTGGAGCTGGGGAACACATTTTCATTTAAAGTTTAGCAGAACTCACCATCTGGGTGTGTTTTTTTAAGAGGGGAAGTTTGTGACTGTCATTCAATTTCCCACTTTCCATTGGATTGATTGAGTTTTCTTTGTGCTTAGAAGCTATACATCTATTTTCATTCTTACGGTGGTTGTTCTTTGTTAAGCTTATTGTCATGTTTGTTTGTTTGTTTGTTTGTTTATTTTTCCTTTTTGGCCATGCCACACAGCTTGCGGGATCTCCCTGACCAGGGATTGAACCCGGGTCATGCAGTGAAAGCCCCGAATACTAACCACTAGGCAACCAAGGTAATCCCTGTCATATTTATTTTTTTCTATTGAGTCCGGAAACTTTTCAGTGATTATATTTCCTTTGAACCAGACAATTAATGCTCTCATGTCACTTTGTTCTCTTGCCCCATCACCACCCCACATCTTATGCTGATATTTTCTAGAATAATTCTGGGTCACTAAGGGCATATATCATCTTTTTCTTTGCTTTGGTCCTAGCCTTTTTTTTTTTTTTTTTTTTTTCTTTTGGCTGTACTGCATGGCTTGTGAGATCTTAGTTCCCTGACCAGGGATCGAATCCGGGCCCTGGCTGTGAAAGCACTGAGTCCTCACTGTTGGACTGCCAGGGAATTCCTGGCCCTCGCCTTTTAAAGGCAACTTTCACGTTGTTTAGGTCTTCTCTGCCCTGATTGTTTTTGTCTGCTTGCTCTATCAGTTATGAAAGAGGTATGTTAAAATCTCTCTCTATGATTGTGAATATTCTATTTTTTTTAGATTTTTCAATTTTTGCATTATAGATTTTCAACCTATGTTAATAGATGACCAAATTCAGAATAATTATGTATTCTTGGGGAATTGAATCTTCATTATTGTGAAATGTTCCTTTTCGTCTTTGGTAAAGCTTCTTACCTGAACGTCTCTTTTGTGTGATATTAATATAGCTGCACAAGGTTTTGTTTGGTGTTTAGCATGTTTTAGCTTTCTCTATCATTTTACTTTAAATTTTTTTGTATTTTTTTTCTTTCTTTTTGGTTAAGGTGTGTGTTATGGACAGAATGTTTTTGCTTCCCACACAAAGACATACAGTGAAGTCCTAAACCCCACTGTGGCTGTACTTGGAGATGGGGCCTCAAGCCATGCCAAAAACTTGACCTCTGTGCACCAGTGCTGAATTGAATCTTGGAGACAGAGTTTTGGGTGAAGTAAGAAAGAATAGCTTTATTGCTTTGCCAGGCAAAAGGGGACACATGGCAGGCTTCTGCCCTTGAAAAACTGTGTGTCCCAACCTGGGAGGATTTGGTGAGGAGTTTTATAGCAATAGTTCAAGGGTGGGATTGCTGATAAGATTAGGGTATGTGCTAGCAGGTGGTCTTCTCTGGAATGAAGAATGCTGACATCTTTCATTTGTTGGGAGTTTTAGTTCTATAAAGAGCTTAAAGATATTGTTATATGTATCTC
This sequence comes from Hippopotamus amphibius kiboko, assembly GCF_030028045.1. Classification (NCBI taxonomy): domain Eukaryota; kingdom Metazoa; phylum Chordata; class Mammalia; order Artiodactyla; family Hippopotamidae; genus Hippopotamus; species Hippopotamus amphibius. The sequence goes on along the minus strand of NC_080195.1, from coordinate 101,712,387 downwards.
TGCTTGTACCCAGAGAAAAAGCCATGTGAGGACATAGCAAGAAGATGACAATCTACTAACTAGGAAGAGACCTATAAGAAATTTTTCTTATTTAAGCCACCTAGTTGATGGTATTTTGTTACACAGATGAAGCTGACAAGACAGGCTTTTGTACTGAAAAGTAGGATGCTGCTGTAACAAACACCTGAACATGTGGAAGTGACTTTGGGTCTCGGTAGTAGCCTCTGCTGGGAGAGTTTTGAGGTACATGCTAGAAAAAGCCTAGATTGCCTTGAACAGAGGGCTGTAGGAGTGTGGATGTTAAAGGTCCTTCCCCCTCATGTCCTCTGCCTGCCTTTAGTCCATGGAACAACTTTAGCCAAAGAATAAGTTTAATCACAGAAGTAAGACAATGCAGAAGCAAAGGAAAACAAGTGAGACCAAATAATAATAGTTTAGTCGGTAAGCAAAGTCAAGAACTTTTCGTTCCTCCTCATGGGCTATAGATCATATTCTGAGCCATGGTCTGTGAAACCAGGTGGAAGACGTTAACTACATGATGACCAGACTGTAGCCATGACATAAGCTGCCACAATTCCAAGAATTAGCCTCAAGGAAATGGGAACAAACTGACCCTGAACTGAAGATTTACTGTACTTAAAACAGTCAAGATGACTCTGATCAGACCCCCACATTGTCAATTTCAAGAGGACTGTCAGAGCTGTCGGGGTAGTGGGGTGTGGGGTGGAGTCAACCTTTGGACAGTTCGCAGGCATCTGAAATAAAGCAAACTTGCCTTTCCACTAACTTGCCTCTTTATTGGTTTTTGAGCAGTGAGCAGCTGGACCCCCACTTTCAGTTACAAAATGTGAAACAGGTTATTAGAAACTGGAAGCAAGGCAAACCTTGTTATAAAGTGGCAAAATACTTGGCTGAATTATGTTCCAATGAGAGCAATGAAATTGGATATTTAGTCAAGGAGATTTCTAAGTAAAGAATTGGAAGAGCAGCATGCTTTCTCTTTACTGCGTATAGTAAAATTGGAGAGGATAGATATAAATTGGAGAGGTTGTTAAGCAAAAAGGAACCAGAACTTGAAGATTTGGAAAATCTCAGCTTATCCATTTTGCAAAAAATGTGGAGCTGTGTTCTGAAAAGAACAGTAAGGGAGTGGCTGAATGACCATTTGATAAAGAGATCATGGGTACTTCTGGATTTGATCAACTATCTCAGCAGAAGCTGGGAACAGAGATGGGATTATACTGACAGAGACACTGCCAGTTTAACTAAAGGGAACAGAGAACATGGAACATAATGAAGGCTATTATACTTCTAGGATTCTACAGGACTGGATGCTTCAGCTGCAGACATGGTTTATTCTTCAGGTTGACCCTTCAACAACACGGGGAGTTAGGGGCACTGACCCTCCCTGCAGTTGAAAATCATGTACAACTTTTACAGTGGGCTCTTCGTATTGAGTCCTGCATCCTCAGGTTCAACCAACTTCAAATCGCATTTAGTGAAAAAAGTCCATGTGTCAATGGACCCATGCAGTTCAGACCTGCTTTGTTCAAGGATCAACTGTATAACCCTGAAGGCGGTTCAGAGATCATCAGGGCTGCCCCTCCCACCACAGGCCCAGGGGGCAAGGCTGCTTCCTCCTTGGTTTCAGAGGGTTGGGCCCCCTCCTCGGTTTCAGCAGCCCAAAATATGTGCCTTAAATCCTGTAACAAATATCCTTATAAGAGTGAGACAGAAGGAGATTACACACAGACACACAGAGGAGACTGGCCATGGCAAACTGGCCATGGCAGCAGAAATTGGACTGGTGCAGCCACAAGCCAAGGAATGTCTGGAACCACCAGGAGCTGAAAGAGGCAAGGAACAAACTCTCCCCAGAGCCGTGTCAACTACAAATTGGCACTTGCCATGGGCACTTGCCATCTACCTCTACAAGGATTAAATCACACGTGCTGCTGCAGCTGCTGACCTTCAGCATTCCCTGAAGGGAATTCAGGATGGAGATCAGGAATGAGGCACTCTGTGATTTTGGAGAAACAGGTGGAACAGGTGTATAGATAGTTCGATGTTTTCAGGAACTGATTTTGTGAGCCAATCCTTGCATCTCCTCATATCTAGAAAAGCACTAAACCCCTTCATGGTGATGTCTGCTCTTCGTGACTAGCAGAAACCCTCTACAAAAATATGTGTTTGATTGCATGTACTCCTCCTTCACCAAGATTACATATGTACTGACCTTCCCCCTACCTCTTCGGAGCAGTTTCTCAGACCTATCTGGGATGCTGTCTCCCGGGCTGCAGCCCTCATTTTGCCCCAAATAAAACTTAACTTGCAACTCTCACATTGTGCATTTTTTTTTAGGCCTTCAGCCGTCACAGTGTTTGTGGCCCTACTGGCGCCTTAATTTTAGACTTTTGACCTGTAAAGTTGTAAGCAAATAAATTTCTGATTTTGTCAATTTTTAGAATACAACAGGAAACTAATACAACCCACAACTTTTTTTTTGGGGGGGGGGTTGCTTTGGGTCTTCGTTGCTGCATGTGGGCTTTCTCTAGCTGTGGTGCATGGGTTTCTCATTGCAGTGGCTTCTCCTGTTGTGGAGCATGGGCTCTAGGTGCACGGGCTTCAGTAGTTGCAGCATGTGGGCTCAGTAGTTGTGGCACATGGGCTTAGTTGCTCTGTGGCATATGGGATCTTCCCAGACCAGGGATCGAACCCATGTCCCCTGCATTGGCAGGCGGATTCTTAACCACTGAACTACCAGGGAAGTCCCAATCCACAACCTTTTCTAAAGTGATCCTCCCCTTCTCTCCCAGCTATTTGTAATCCCATTAACTTGTTTATTTCACCTTGACTTTAACCTCAGTTCTAGGAGCCTTAGCTTTCTCATGTATAAAATAAGGGGGTTGACCTGGATATCATACAATAATAACTTGTCTATCAGACTGAAGGCATGAGCTACAATAAATGACCCCTTCAAACTCTCTCTTTTGTCAGAATATTCTACCCCCACAGTTCAAATGAATTTCCAAATAGCCCATTCATTTTATGTTAGGCATAAATGTTTTGTTTTTTCTTTTAATTTACATCCAGATAAATGGAAGTCATGAGTAGTCTGCTCACTTTTTACAAGAAAGAAAGAAAGAAAGCTCAGGGAAAGCAGCTCTGTTTTCCCAGCTTCAGTTTCTTGTTCCCAATTTCTGGCTGAAGGATCATCAGTCCCTGAAGGCCCAAGGATCCCCTTTAAAGAATTGTTTGGTATTTCTGGGAAATAGGGAAATTGGTAAAGGGAAGGAATAATCAATAAAAGAGATAAAGGAGAGAGAAATAAAGGAAGACAGCATGCTGAAGAGAAAGAGATTGAAAGGTAGTATTTTGTGGAAAGTAGCATGTGAAGACCCCACCTCAGGGATGCAGATTAATTCATTAAAAACCATACTGTCATGTTAAATTACGAGAGTGGGTCAAAAATTATCCTCACTCTGGCTGTAGAATTTATTTTAATTAACTTTTAGAAAAGACAAATACATCATTTTTCGACATAATCTCCTTGCTTTTCAATACACTTTGTCCATCTGTCAACAAGCTTTCATATTCCCTCATTAAAAAATGTTTTAGGCTGAGCTGTGAGCCACAAATGCATCAAGATCAGAACTATTAAGGAGTATGCTTTAACACCTCAAAAGGAAGTAATCCATGACAGACTTAGGTTTTGAAAAGTTTGTGTGAGATGGGTACTGAAACAACTCATGGAAAGCATAAACAGAAACGCTTGGATATCTGCAAACAAAATTTGGACCCATACTCTAAGGAAGGTGAAAATTTCTTAAAGAGAATCATTTCTGGTGATGAGACATGAATTCATCACTACGAGCCTAAAAGTAAACAGCAGAGTATGGAATGGAAACATCCTCAATCGCTGACCACCATCACCCTGATACCAAAACCAGGCAAAGATGTCCCCCAAAAAGAAAATTACAGGCCAGTATTACTGATGAATATAGATGCAAAAATCCTCAACAAAATACTAGTTAACAGAATTCAACAGCACATTAAAAAGATCATACACCATGATCAAGTGGAGTTTATCCCTGGAATGCAAGGATTCTTCAATATATGCAAATCAATCAATGTGATACATCATATTAACAAACTGAAGGATAAAAACCATATGATCGGAGAAAAAAGGTGGCGGCAAAGTAGAGAGACGTGGAGTGCATCCCTCTCCACAGATGCATTGGGAATGCACCGAAGGCCGCAATAATTCCCACAGGGAACCAGCTGAACACCAGCAGACGGCCTCGGACAACAGAAAAGACCGCGGGGAGCCCGACATAGCCGGTAGGGAGGCATCTACGACGGCTCAAAGAGGGTGAAGCGGCGGAGCTGTGGCAGACGGGAGGGAGTGAGAAACATACGGAGGGTCCGCAGCGCAGCTCAGTGTTCCTGGACCGAGACGTCGATCCGTGGCTGAACGGAGGGTCCCAGAGCGGGAGCGTGGGAACCGGAGAGCTGGTTCAGGGTGAGAAACATTGTTGCCAGTAAGTTGACGGACCGAGAGGACAGGAGGGAGGAGGTCCGCGGAGAGGAGTGCCCGTCCCTGAGAGCTGCCCGGCCGTGATGGCAGCTGGAGGCTGCAGGCTCACGGGCGGGGGGGAGGAGCCGCGCGCGTAGCCTCTCTCTCTCTTTCGGTGCCTCTGCAACAGGCAGTGGAGAGACGCCCGTGGGCCACCTAAGGCGCTCAGGGATAACAAGCACCCTCAGGCACTCGGGCAGGGCTAGATTAAAACCCCTTGGAACTCCAGCAGCAGGGAGGCTGCCGAGGAAAAAAAAAAAAAAAAAAGACCCGGGAGAGAGGCCCAACTCTGAGACTTTCTGTTTACACCTGAGCCGGCCTCCCTCTGCAACAGGCACCTCCAAGGCTGACTGAAACAACAGTGCGTCACTGCTCACTCACTTCCAGGGGAAGGAGCCACTATAGTACCCTCTCCCTCCCCACACACCAACGCTCACAGACGAACAATAAAGGAAGCTCTGCTGGTCACAGAATAATGCAAAAAACCCCAAGGCGAGCAGAAGGACACTTACTGCTGAGACTCTAAGGAAACAGAAATATTAGTATCAATCCTATTGAACTGGTCCATTCTGGGCTCAGTTCTAGATTTTTTTTTTCTTTTTCCTTTATTAATTACGATCTTAGTCCTAAGGGATCTACAAGTTTTATAACAATTTTTTTTAATGCTATTTTTTATTCTATTTTTATTTTTTTGCCTTTTTATATACTTCTGTTTCTAGCTAAGTTTTTGGTAGTACGGATAATATATCTCTCATACTTTCCTTTCATCCCTATCTTTTATACATTTCTATTCCTTTCTTTTTATTTGCATATTTCCAATCACACTGTGCTCTTCTGTTCCCCTTTCTTCCATCCATTCTTAGTTTATTTTATCTTAACATACTTATAAGCAACACTATCAATCTGCTCAGACTCCTTGCTCTATTCTCCAGATGATGCACCACCTTGGTATTTAATATTAGGTTTTTGTCTTTATCTTAGTTCTTAGTACAACTGTGTAATTTCATTCTGAGAATCTCCATTCTGTCTGGTGATACTCTAGCTCTTTTCTATATTTGACTCTAGCTTACAAAATCTCCCTGGATTAGTGTTTGTATGTGTAAGGTGTTATTTGTTTGTTTGTTTGCTTTTGTTTCTGATTTGTTCTGTTTCAGTTGTCAATTTCTGTTGGGTTTCTCTTTGAATATCTGATAGCATACTGGGGTTCTGTCAGGTCTTTCCAGAGCCTTATGTCCTAATGGATTCAGTAATTGTGTGTCTTATACATGTATGTGTTTCCTAGATTTAGTATTTGTTTAACCCAACACTTGGACATTAGTCTGAGGCTTGGACAGTCTTCTGTAAACACCTCTATTGCAAGGACAAGCAACCCCAAAAGTTTGCACAACCATGAGGAAACAAAGAAACACCATGCAGGCAAAGGAGCAGGAAAAAAACCCACAAGACCAAATAAATGAGGAGGAAATAGGAAAAATGCCTGAAAAAGAATTCAGAGTAATGATAGTAAAAATGATACAAAATCTCGATAACAAAATAGAGAAAGTACAAGAAACAGTTCATAAGAACTCAGAAAAACAAACAACAGTGGATAACAAAATAACTGAAATTAAAAATACTCTAGATGCTATAACCAGCAGAATGACTGAGGCAGAAGAACGAATAAGTGAGTTGGAAGATAGAATGGGAGAAATAAACGCCACAGAGCAGGAAAAAGAAAAAAGAATAAAAAGAATGGAAGACAGTCTCAGAGACCTCAGTGATAACATTAAGCGTACCAACATTCAAATTATAGGCATCCCAGAAGAAGAATAAAACAAGAAAGGGTCTGAGAAAATCTTTGAAGAGGTTCTAGTGGAAAACGTCCCCAACATGGGAAAGGAAATAGTTAACCAAATCCAAGAAGCACAGAGAGTCCCATACAGAATAAACCCAAGGAGAAATACACCAAGGCACATATTAATCAAACTAATGACAATTAAACACAAAGAAAAAATATGAAAAGCAGCAAGAGAAAAGCAACAAACAACATATAAGGGAAAACCCATCAGGATAACAGCTGACCTTTCCACAGAAACTCTGCAGGCCAGAAGGGAATGGCAGGATATACTGAAAGTCCTGAAAGAGAGAAACCTACAGCCAAGAATACTCTACCCAGCAGGAATCTCATTCAGATTTGAGGGAGAAATCAAAAGCTTTCCAGACAAGCAAAAGTGAAGAGAATTCAGCACCACCAAACCAGCCTTACAACAAGTGCTAAAGGAACTTCTTTAAGTAGGAAACACAAGAAAATGAAAAAACAAACCCAAACCCAAAACAATTAAGAAAATGGTAATTGGAACACACATGTCAATAATCACCTTAAATGTAAATGGATTAAATGCTCCAACCAAAAGACACAGACTGGCTGAATGGATACAAAACCAAGACCCTTCTATATGCTGCCTACAAGAAACCCACTTCAGACCAAGGGATACATATAGACTGAAAGGAAAGGGATGGAAAAAGATATTCCATGCAAATGGAAGTCAAAAGAAAGCTGGAGTAGCAATACTCATATCAGACAAATTAGACTTGAAAGTAAAGACTATTAAAAGAGACAAGGAAGGACACTACATAATGATCAAGAGATCCATTCAAGAAGAACATATCACAATGGTAAATATCTATGCTCCCAACATAGGAGCACCTCAATACATAAGGCAAATGCTAACAGCCATGAAAGGGGACATCAACAGTAACACAATAATAGTGGGAGACTTGAACATCCCACTTACATCAATGGACAGATCATCCAAACAGAAAATCAATAAAGACACACAAGCTTTAAATGACACATTAGACCATCTCGACTTCATTGATATTTATAGGACATTCCAATCCAAAAACGACAGACTACACTTTCTTCTCAAGTGCACACGGAACATTTTCCAGGATAGATCACATCTTGGGTCATAAATCAAACCTCGGCAAATTCAAGAAAAAAGAAATCATATCAAGCATCTTCTCGGACCACAATGCCATGAGACTAGATATCAATTACAGGAAAAAAACTGCAAAAAATACAATTCACTCTTAAACAACCAAGGAATCACTAAAGAAATCAAAGAGGAAATCAAAAAATATCTAGGAACAAATGACAATGAAAACACAACAACCCAAAACCTATGGGATGCAGCAAAAGCAGTTCTAAGAGGGAAGTTTATAGCAATACAGTCCTACCTTAAGAAACAAGAAAATTATCGAATAAACAACCTAATCCTACACCTAAAACAATCAGAAAAAGAAGAACAAAGAAACCCCAAAGTGAGCAGAAGGAAAGAAATCATAAAGATCAGAGCAGAAATAAATGAAAAAGAAAGGAAGGAAGCAATAGCAAAGATCAATAAAACTAAAAGCTGGTTCTTTGAGAGGATTAACAAAATTGATAAACCATTAGCCAGACTCATCAAGAAAAAAAGGGAGAAGATGCAAATCAACAGAATTAGAAATGAAAATGGAGAAGTAACAACTGACACTGCAGAAATACAAAAGATCATGAGAGACTACTACAAGCAACCATATGCCAATAAAGTAGATAACCTGGAAGAAATGGATAAATTCTTGGAAAAATACAATCTTCCAAGACTGAACCAGGAAGAAATAGAAACTATGGACAGAACAATCACAAATATGGAAATAGAGGCAGTGATTAAAAATCTCCCTACAAACAAAAGCCCAGGACCAGATGGGTTCACGGGTGAATTCTATCAAACATTTAGAGAAGAGTTAACACCTATCCTTCTCAAACTCTTCCAAAATATTGCAGAAGGAGGAACACTCCGAAACTCATTCTACGAGGCCACCATCACCCTGATACCAAAACCAGGCAAAGATGTCACAGAAAAAGAAAATTACAGACCAATATCACTGATGACTATAGATGCAAAAATCCTCAACAAAATACTAGCTAATGGAATCCAACAGCACATTAAAAAAATCATACACCATGATCAAGTGGGGTTTATCCCTGGGATGCAAGGATTCTTCAATATATGCAAATCAATCAATGTGATACATCATATCAGCAAATTGAAGGATAAAAACCATATGATCATCTCAATAGATGCAGAAAAAGCTTTTGACAAAGTTCAACATCCATTTATGATAAAAGCTCTCCAAAAAATGGGCATAGAAGGAAATTACCTCAACATAATAAAAGCCATATATGAGAAACCAAAAGCCAACATCATTCTCAATGGGGAAAAACTGGAAGAATTCCCTCTAAGAACAGGAACAAGACAAGGGTGTCTACTCTCACCATTATTATTCAACATAGTTTTGGAAGTTTTAGCCACAGCCACAATTAGAGAGAGAAGAAGACACAATAAAAGGAATCTAAATTGAAAAAGAAGTAAAATTGTCACTCTTTGCAGCTGACATATTATACATTGGAAACCCTAGACATGCTACCAGAAAACTATTAGCACTAATCAATGAATTTAGTAAAGTAGCAGGATACAAAGTTAATGCACAGAAATCTCTTGCATTCCTATAAAATAACAATAAAAGAGCAGAAAGAGAAATTAAGGAAACACTCCCATTTACCATTGCAAGAAAAAGAATAAAATACCTGGGAATAAACCTGCCTAAGGAGGTAAAAGACCTGTATGCAGAAAACTTTAAGACACTGATGAAAGAAATCAAAGACAATACAAACAGATGTAGGGACATACCATGTTCTTGGATTGGAAGAATCAGCATTATGAAAATTACTGTACTACCCAAAGCAATTTACAGATTCAACCCAAATTATCAATGGCATTTTTCACAGAGCTAGAACAAGAAATCTTACTATTTGTATGGAAATGCAAAAGACCCCAAGTAGCCAAAGCAATCTTGAGAAGGAAAGATGGAGCTGGAGGAATCAGACTCCCTGGCTTCAAAGTATACTACAAGGTTACAATGATCCAAACAGTATGGTACTGGCACAAAAACAGAAATATAGATCAATGGAACAGAATAGAGTGACCAGAGATAAACCCATGCACATATGGGCACCTTATCTTTGACCAAGGAGGCAAGAACATACAATGGAGAAAAGACAGCCTTTTCAATAAGTGGTGCTGGGAAAATTGGACAGCTACATGTCAAAGAATGAAATTAGAACATGTCCTAATACCATACACAAAAATAAACTCCAAATGGATTAAAGAGCTACATGTAAGGCCAGACACTACAAAACTCCTAGAGGAAAACATAGGCAGAACACTCTATGACATGCATCAAAGCAAGATCCTTTTTGACCCGCCTCCTAGAATAATGGAATTAAAAATAAAAAATAAATGAATGCTGGGACTTCCTAGGTGGTGCAGTGGTTAAGAATCCACCTGCCAGTGCAGGGAACACGGGTTTGAGCCCTGTGCCAGGAAGATACCACATGCTGTGGAGCAACTAAGCCCATGCACCACAACAGTTGAGCCTGTGCTTTAGAGTCTGTGAGCCACAACTATTGAGCCCTTGTGTTGCAACTACTGAAGCCCACGCATCTAGAACCCACGCTCCACAAGAGAAGCCACCACAATGAGGAGCCCACACACCACAATGAAGAGTAGCCCCCGCTCACAGCAACTAGGGAAAGCCCATGTGCAGCAATGAAGACCCAACACAGCCAATACAAAAATAAATAAATTTATTTAAAAAAAGTTAGCACAGAAAAGAAACTGAGTGAAAAAACTTAAAAATTAAAAAAAAATAAATGAATGGGACCTAATGAAACTTAAAAGCTTTTGCACAGCAAAAGAAACCATAAACAAGAAGACAACCCTCAGAATGGGAGGAAATATTTGCCAACGAAGCAACTGACAAACGATTAATCTCCAAAATATACAAGTAGCTCATGCAGCTTAATACCAAAAGAGCAAATAACCCAATCCAAAAATGGGTGGAAAACCTAAATAGATATTTCTCCAAGGAAGACATACAGATGGCTAAAAATCACATGGAAAGATGCTCAACATCACTAATCATTAGAGAAATGCAAGGCAAAGCCACAATGAGGTATTACCTCACACCAGTCAGAATGGCCATCACCAAAAAACCTAGTAACAATAAATACTGGAGAGGGTGTGGAGAAAAGGGAACCCTCTTACACTGTTGGTGGGAATGTAAATTGGTACAGCCACTATGGAGAACAGTAAGGAGGTTCTTTAAAAAACTAAAAATAGCACTACCATATGACCCAGTAATCCCACTACTGGGAATATACCCTGAGAAAACCATAATCCAAAAACAAACATGTACCACAATGTGCATTGCAGCACTATTTACAATAGCAAGGACATGGAAGCAACCTAAATGCCCATTAACAGATGAATGGATAAAGAAGATGTGGCACATATATGCAATGGAATATTATCAGCCATAAAAAGGAATGAAATTGAGTTATTTGTAGTGAGGTGGATGGACCTAGAGACTGTCATACAGAGCAAAGTAAACCAGAAAGAGAAAAACAAATATCGTATGCTAACTTATATGTGGAATCAAAAAAAGAGTACTGATGAACCTAGTGACAGGGCAAGAATAAAGATGCAGATGTAGAGAATGGACTTGAGGACACGGGGGTGGGGGGTGGCAAGGGAGAAGCTTGGACAAAGTGAGAGAGTAGCATTGACATATATACACTCCCAAATGTAAAATAGATAGCTAGTGGGAAGCTGCTGCATAACACAGGGAGATTAACTTGATGAAGGGTGATGATTTACAGGACTGGGATGGGGGGGTGGGAGGGAGTCGTGGGATGGAGAGGATATGGGGATATATGTATAAATACAGCTGATTCACTTCATTGTACAGCAAAAACTGGCACAACAGTGTAAAGCAATTATATTCTAATAAAGAGAAACCCAAGGAGTACAAGGGGATCAGTAGCTTCATGAAGGCCAGTAGCTACTCTCTGGTGTGACCAAGACCATAATCTTAATCATCTATTACAAAGTCTTCTTCTAATCTATAACACTACTGTACAAATTGAAATACTTATGTGACACCAAAAAAACTAATAAATTCTAAATCAGATGTAAACTCTTTAAATAGTCTCTGGATACAAGAGCTGCTTAGAAACTAATAAAAATTATTTGCCTTATTGGATGGAATTGTAACAAGCTATTTTAGTTGGATTGTGAAGAGTCATTAAAGTCTCTATGTGAACAGCGATAAAATTGTACTATCTATTAAAAGTTACCTATTTGCGGGCTTCCTAGGTGGCGCAGTGGTTAAGAATCCGCCTGCCAATGCAGAGGACAGGGGTTTGATCCCTGCTCCCGGAAGATCCCACATGCTGTGGAGCAACTAAGCCCGTGTGCCAATAAATAAATAAATAAAAAAAATAAAATAAAAGTTACCTATTTGCTTATTTTACCCACCATTTTCAGAAATGAGCTTTGGCCTTTCAATAAAATTAATGACCAACTCATTTTAGGTCACCAATTCCTTGCAATTAACTCTTATTTCCCAGAAATTTCCCTGGGCCAAGTCTTATAGCCAAAGTAATTTTTTAAAAATGTAATAATTGTGAATATCTATAATGACTTCAAAAAGTCATGAAATAGATATTCCAATGTTCAATAAATAAACAGGATAAATGAAAATTATATGTAAAAGAGTACATGAATAAGAAGTAGTACACTCACAGTTTCATCTGTCAGAAATAATCACCTTCGGTGGTTTTGGTAATATCAATTATTGAAATAATTAAGGGAATATGGAGAAATCCAGAGACTAAAATATTGAACAACCAATCAGTGTGTTAATGTCTATTTTGTATAGGACCTTTCCATAGATTCTGTGGCAGATAAAACAAGTGTAAGGCACAGCTACTGTTTCCAAAGACTTTGCAATTTGATTTGCAAAGCAATATTTAATACAGAAATAACAGAACCTTAGAGCATGAATCAAATACAGCAGATTTTATACCTGAAAGACATCTTAGAGATCACCTACCTAAACTTCGTGGTTAAACAAGTAATTTGGTGAGACTTTAAAATGATTTGGCTCCTTATAATTGTAACTGACATGACAGGCTCACTCCTTTTATATTTTTTATTTTCTTCCTTCATACTGAATGCTATGGTGTCAGTTGAACATATGAATTGGATCACAATCTCAATGAATAATTCATTGAGTTATGAATAAGAATTGAGTTTTCAATTCATATATTGAAATTCTAACTCAAGACAAAAATATCAGGGGGTGGGGCCTTGGGAGGTGATTAACTCATGAGGGTGGGGTCCTCATGAAGGGGGTGAGTACTCTTATAACAGATCTCAACCTTGGAGGTCTCTTAGCCAAAAGTTCATGGACTTCTAGAGACCTGATGACCATCTGAATGAACAAGAGGGCATTTTCTTCTAGAGAAAGAGTGTCTAGCTTTGTTCAGATTCTCACCAATGCCTGTTATCCTCCAGGAATACCCTTTATTTCCCTAAAGCCTAGTGATACAATAAAATAAAGTGGAACCTCAGTATACCTTGTTTCAAAAGATAAAGCACAAACAGTTATTTAATAATACATTAAGGGTTGTCTTCTTGTCTTGTTTATGGATTCTTTCGCTGTGCAAAAGCTTTTAAGTTTCATTAGGTCCCATTTGTTTATTCTTGATTTTATTTCCATTATTCTAGGAGGTGGGTCAAAAAGGATCTTGCTTTGATGCATGTCATAGAGTGTTCTGCCTATGTTTTCCTCTAGGAGTTTTATAGTGTCTGGCCTTACATGTAGGTCTTTAATCCATTTGGAGTTTATTTTTGTGTATGGTGTTAGGAAGTGTTCTAATTTCATTCTTTTACATGTAGCTGTCCAGTTTTCCCAGCACCACTTATTGAAGAGGCTGTCTTTTTTCCATTGTATATTCTTGCCTCCTTTGTCAAAGATAAGGTGCCCATATGTGCTTGGGTTTACCTCTGAGTTCTCTATTCTGTTCCATTGATCTATATTTCTATTTTTGTGTCAGTACCATACTGTCTTGATCACTGTGGCCTTATAGTATAGTTTGAAATCAGGAAGCCTAATTCCACCAACTCCATCTTCCCTTCTCAAGATTGCTTTAGCTATTCGGGGTCTTTTGCATTTCCATACAAATAGTAAGATTTTTTGTTCTAGTTCTGTGAAAAATGCCATTGGTAATTTGATAGGGATTGCGTTGAATCTGTAAATTGCTTTGGGTAAGATAGTCATTTTCGCAATATTGATTCTTCCAATCCAAGAACATGGTATGTCCCTGCATCTGTTTGTATCGTCTTTGATTTCTTTCATCAGTGTCTTATAGTTTTCTGCATACAGGTCTTTTGCCTCCTTAGGCAGATTTATTCCTAGGTATTTTATTCTTTTTGTTGCAATGGTAAATGGAAGAGTTTCCTTAATTTCTCTTTCTGTTCTTTCATTGTTAGTGTGTAGGAATGCAAGAGATTTCTGCACATTAATTTTGTATCCTGCTACTTTACTAAATTCATACAACCCTCAGAATGGGAGAAAATGCTTGCCAATGACGCAACGGACAAAGGATTAATCTCCAAAATATACAAGCACCTCATATAGCTTAATACCAAAAAAGCAAATATCCCAATCCACAAATGGGCAGAAGACCTAAATAGACATTTCTCCAAAGAAGACATACAGAAGGCCAACAAACACATGAAAAGATGCTCAACATCACTAATTATTAGAGAAATGCAGGTCAAAGCCACAATGAGGTATCACCTCACACCAGTCAGAATGGCCATCATCAAAAAATCTAGAGACAATAAATGTTGGAGAGGGTGTGGAAAAAAAGGAACTCTCCTGCACTGTTGGTGGGATTGTAAGCTGGTACAGCCACTATGGAAAACAGTTTGGAGGTTCCTTAAAAAACTAAAAATAGAACTACCATATGACCCAGTAATCCCACTACTGGGCATATACCCAGAGAAAACCATCATCCAAAAAGAAACAAGTAGCATAATATTCATTGCAGCACTATTTACAATAGCCAGGACATGGAAACAACCTAGATGCCCATCAACAGATGAATGGATAAAGAAGATGTGACACATATATACAATGGAATATTACTCAGCCATAAAAAGGAATGAAATTGAACTATATGTCATGAGGTGGATAGACCTAGAGTCTGTCATACAGAGTGAAGTAAGCCAGAGAGAGAAAAACAAATACTGTATGCTAACACATATATATGGAATCTGAAGAAATGGTACTGATGAAACCAGTGACAGGCAAGAGTGGAGATACAGAAGTAGAGAATGGACTTGAGAACTCGGGGCTGGGGTGAGGGGCAAAGGGGAAGTTGGGACGAGGTGAGAGAGTAGCATAGACATATTTATACTACCAGCTGTAAAATAGATAGCTAGTGGGAAGTTGCTGTATAACAAAAGGAGATCAACTTCATGGGAGATGCCTTGGAGGGCCAGGACGGGGAGGGTGGGGGGGAATCGCAAGAGGGAGGGGCTATGGGGATATGTGTGTAGATGCAGCTGATTCACTTTGGTGTACCTCAGAGGCGGGTACAAGAGTGTAAAGCAAATGTATTCCAATAAAGAGTTTAAAAAAAATAATAATACATTAAAAACAAACTGAGGAAAAGCGTAGATAGAAGTATGGCTTTTGGGGACACAGTGACATGAATTTGGTTCCTTTTCTCTCTACAGGGAGACCCTGTGGGGGCTAAGAGCCTGAGGTCTCCATGCTCAGGCCTAGGGGACAAGAGGATGCTTCTCCTTCCAACATTCATTAGAGTCCAGACATTCAGAATTCTCCACACCATGACTGGGGTCCCAATGGACTGTCAAAGGTAAAGAACAACAAATCTAAGGGTCTCATAGATGAGAGAGAAAAAAATATCAGGCAGAAAACCTAGAGCACAAATTCAGTGGAAGAGAATTGTTGGAAGAGCAGAAGAATGAATGAATTAAAAAAATGAACTGTGCTTACGAGCAGTAGATAAAAGGCTTCTTTGAATTTGATGCCATGATTTCTGAAATAAACAACACAGTAGATGAGTTGACGATAAGGACGGTTGTTGTAGATGTTTGACTTGGTCAGCTGATGATCAGCTGAAAGGACTCTCCCAAAGCACAAATGGACACCCTAACTGAAAATGTAAGCAACTTGGATATATAATTTGAGGATCACTATCATGGAAGTAATCAGCATTTCTAAAGGGAAAAAAGACCAGATGGAAGAGAAGCATGATTAAACAAATACAAAAGTAAAACATTCATCTGAAGTAAATAAAGTCCTGAGACTGTCAGTTGTAAGGGCTGCTCAAATTACAGGCTTTACAGGCTTGAGAAAAAACACAAATACTGATAAAGAGAGACATATATACTGATACAGTCCCTGAACTTTAATAATGAAGAGAATATTATAATGTTGGAGGCAGGAGGAACAATCAGCCAAAGCAAATATCCAGGAAGCATTGGACAAACGACATCCTTTATTTATTTTTTAAATTAATTTATTGAAAGCTGATAGATAGTGGAATAGCACCAATCAAAGAATTGCAGCCCAAAGTATTCTGAAATAAGATATCGTTGGCCTGTCAGAGTGAAGAAAGATATGTGAGCATAAACAAGAATTCAGAGAGTGTATCAACCATACACCTCTTTTAAAAAAGTACTTGTGAAAATACTCCAGCTGAACAACAAATGAACCACAACAGAAGTCTTAAGATGGAGAAAATATAGCGCCAAGGTAACAGTGGGTGGCAGTAAATGTCTTTTTCCTTCCTTCCCTGCTTCCATTCCCTCCCTCCTCCCTCCCTCATTTCTTCTCTTTCTCCCTCTCTTCCTTTCTTCCTCCCTCCCTCTGTCTCTCTCCCTTCTGTCTTGTTTCCCTCTATACATCTATCTGAATAAGAATGTGATACCTCAAAATGTGATCCATATGTACCATGCAAGGTCTTTGAAACAGGAAGAATATGCTTTAAGGAAATTTGCTTTCTTTATTTTTAAACCACTTTATTGTGTATACATATTTAATGTATAAAACTTGATGAGTTTGGAGATACACACTTGTGAAACCATCACTGTGAAGAATACCATAAATGTATCCATCACCTCCAAAGGTTTCCTCCTGCCCTCTTTATTTATTTTTATTTTTTATTTTTGTCATAAGGACACAGCCTCATTAGGTTTCAAGTAGAGAATACAATATTCTTAACTATAGACACAATGATGTACAGAAGATCTCTGGGATTTATTCACCTTGCATAAATGAAACTTTGTACTCTTTGACCAGTACCTTCTTGTTTTCCCCTCCCCCCAGCACCTCCTAATGACCCTCTACACTCAGCTTTTTTTTTTTTTTTTTTGACTGCTTGGAATTCCTCATATAAGAGGGATCATGTAGTATTTGTTCTTCTGTGTCTGGCTTGTTTCACAGTGTCCTCCAGGTTCACCATAGTGTTGCATATGATAGGATTTCCTTCTTTATGAGGTGGAATAACATTCCATTGTGTGTATATGCATTTCTTTATGTCATCTGTTGATGGACATACAGGTTGTTTCCATGTCTTGGCGATTGTGAGTAGTACTGCAACGAACATGGAAATTCAGATATCTCTTTGAGATGCTGATTTCAATTCCTTTGGGTATGTGCCCAGACATAAGATTGCTGGAGCAAATCTAATTCTATTTTTAACTTTTTGAGGAACTGCCATACTATTTTTCCATAGTGGCTGCATTAATTTAAATTCCCACCAACAGCATATAAAAATTTCCTTTTCTCCATATCGTTACCAATGCTTATTATCATTTGTTTTATTGACAATAGCCATTTTAACAGGTGTGAGGTGAGATCTCATAGTGACTTTGATTTGTATTTCTCTGATGATTAGTGATATCAAGAACATTTCTATATACCCATTGACCGTTTGTATGTCCTCTTTGAAGAAATGTCTATTCAGGTCTTTTGCCCATTTTTAAATTGGATTTTTTGAGCTTTTTTGGTTTGGTTTAGTTTGGCTTGGTTTTGGTTTTGGTTTTTATTTTGTTTGTTTTTTACTATTTTGTGTTTTGAGTTCCTTATACATTTTTGATATTAACCCTTTATCTATACGGTTTGCAAATATCTTCTTCCATCTATATTGCCTTTTCATTTTGTGGATTGTTTCCTTTGCCGTGTAGAAGATTTTTACTTTGAAATTTCTAACATGCACTACATTAACTCAGAAACACCTAGGAATTGGTGGTTGTGGAGAGCAGTGGGAAGTAGAAGCACTCCAGGGTTCTCGTTGGAGACAAAGGGTGAAGGAGGGGAGGAGTGAGAGAATGAAGATATTCTATGAGCCTCATCATATCAGGGTTGAGAAAGAAGTAGAGATGAGATAGAGCATCTTATTTTATTTTATTTATTTATTGGCTGTGCTGGGTCTTCGTTGCTGCACACAGGCCTTCTCCAGTTGCTGAGAGCGGGGGCCACTCCTCATTGTGGTGCGCAGGCTCCTCATTGTAGTGGCCTCTCCTGCCGTGGAGCACAGGCCCCAGGCGCATGGGCCTCAACAGTTGCGGCACACGGGCTCAGCAGTAGTGGCCCACGGTCTCTAGAGCACAGGCTCAATAGTTGTGGCGCACAGGCTTAGTTGCTCCATGGCACGTGGAATCCTCCCAGGGCAGGGCTCGAACCCGTGTCCCCTGCATTGGCAGGCAGACTCTTTACCACGGCGCCATCTAGGAAGTCCGGGATAGAGCATCTTGGTGGAGAAAAAGAGTAGTTAGGGATGTAGCTGACAGAGAGTGTAGACTGGGATAAAAATAACATATAGCTATAGGCTATTTACAAGAAAATAAAACCTCATTTAGTCAGTGTTAATGGCTAAAGTTGAAGACTGAACAAAGAGATATTAGACAAATTCAAATAGAAAGAAAGGAGTGTGTGGTGGAACTTTGCAGCTGTTTTTTTGTCCAGTCATATGAAGATAAGAACAAGGATAGAAGGCCTTAACAGTGGGATTACAAGCTGAGTTGGGTCGGCATGACCTATAAAACAAGAGTCTGTTACTGTCTAAAAATCAGAACCAACCACAATACTTGATACAATCTGGAAAGTCTTTAATGAGCATCTGACTATTCAAGACCACTGTTCCTAGAACGTATATAGCTTTGTGACATGAATGCAGACTAGTTAAACAGTATAAAGACTTACACGGATAGTAACTCATAGAATCCTTTTTCCAAAAGAAGGGCATTCTTTGGCCATTCTTTACAAGACCCAGAACATCATTTTCTGACATAAGTGCAATTTATTTTATGCAACAAATGGCGATATTAATAACAGACAAGGTCAAATTTAAAGTTAAATGTACAGAAGAAGCACATTATGTAATAATAAAAGGAACAGTTTATAAAGAGTATATTATATTTACAAATTTGTACCAAATAACATAGCAACTAACTATAGAAAGCAAAATATTTTAGGAATAAAGGCAAAATTTGAAAAAAAAATTATTGTGAAAGACAAAATATTCATCTTCCATAATTGGACAACTCTAGTTAAAAACAAAAAAGGGGCATAAAAGAAAGAATGATACAATTAATAAAATTTATTTAATAGATGTGTATTAAACCTTACATCCTTCTAAGGGAGAATAAATATTTTTCACATATTTACAGAATATTTACAAAATAGATCTTGTTCTTGTACTTGGTCTCAGAAAACTTCAACAATTTTATTTTATCTCAAATTTTTAACCTTTTAATTTTTTGTTTATTTTGTTATTATTATTATTATTTGTAGTGAAACAAGTAGAAAGTGTTTATTAGGAGGAAAATGAGTACAAGTGAATAGGCACACACTGGTGGATTCAGAGAGAGAGCTGTGTGCTCGCGGTAGTTTATTTTAATTAATTAACTAATTAATTAATTAATTTTTGCCTGTGTTGGGTCTTTGTTGCTACACATGGACTTTCTCTAGTTGCTACTCTTCATTGCGGTGCTCAGGTTTCTCATTGCAGAGCACAGGCTCTAGGCACTCGGGCTTCTGTAGTTGTGGCTCGCAGACTCCAGAGCACAGGCTCTGTAGTCGTGGTTCATGGGCTTAGTTGTCCTGTGACACGTGGTATCTTCCTGGACCAGGGCTTGAACCCGTGTCCCCTGCATTGGCAGTTGGATTCTTAACCACTGTGCCACCAGGGAAGTCCCTGGTGGTAGTTTAAATCACTTATATGGGGTATTTCTTCCAGGTTTCCTTTGGCCAATCATCTGGCTTTGCCCAGTTCTGAGTCCGTATTTGGTTTTTCTCAGGGCCCTCCCATGTGTGCTTGCGCATCTCCTAGCCAAGATGAATTCTAGTGAAGAGCCCTGTGGATAGGTTGATATCACTTACTATGGAGTGGCACCCCCTCCCTTACGACCTCCAAGAAGTCTTTCTGCACATCTGCAGTCAGGAAGTTCTCCCCTACCTTGAGAATGAGAAATATGTGGTCTCTTTATCTCTCATCTGGGCAGGGCTCAGCTTTTCCTCCTTCCTGCTACTGTCTTTGTCTTGGTGTATCTGTCCACAGGGGAAAAACTCCAGCTGCTCAGCCTGGGTCCCATCCATCTTTTGCCTCAAATCCCCACTGAGAGATGTAGACCCAAAGAAATCTTTATTGGGAAGATTAATAATGACGGTCTGTCTTCTGTAGCTTCTTCAGGCTGTCATGGGGCTCATAGACTTTACCTATTTGGGGTCACAGAGCTGTCACCCTGTCTCATTAAAGGGCCCCAGGGTGACTGCTATAGTTATTTCAGCAATATCTACTGCGAGGAGTAGCTGGAATTTTTTAAACTTCAATACTTTTATTTTTTTGGCCATGCTGGGCAGCATGTGGGATCTTAGTGCCCTGATCAGGGATCGAACCCACACCCCCTGCAGTGGAAGGGCGGAGTCTTAACCACTGGATCACCAGGGAAGTCACTAAACTTCAATAATTTTAAAGTAGAAATTTTATAGTTGAAAATCCCTGATCAAATTCAATAAAATTGAAGAAAATAATAAAAAGTTGGCCTAAAATTTCAGCTTCTTTGAAAATTGAAAAGCATACTTCTAGATAATCTTTGGATCAAATAAAATATTAAAAGTGAAATTACAAACTATGTTGAAAACTGTAAAAGAGAACACTTCATATCTAAACCTTTGCAAGCTATCAAAATCTGTACTCAGGAAGATTTTTAGCTTTTAATGCCATCATTATTAGAGGAGAAAACCAAATAGATGAAATAATAACTCCACTTAAGAAATTAAAAAGAGAAAATGAAAATAAACCAAAAGATATAAGAAATGAAATCTAAAATTAATGAATAACAAATAAAAAAATTAGAAAAAAGAATAAACAAATCCAAAAGAAAATTTAAAAATACCCATAAAATAGATGAGCACCTTATAGTCCTGATTAAGGAAGAGTTAGAAAAGGAGTAACTATTAAGAACAAGAAAAGAAATGTAAACACACATAGAGAGAAATTTAAAATAATTATAATATAAAAATGTATGCAACTCTAGAGTAAGAAATTTGAAAAACCTAGAAAAAAATAAAGGATTTCCTAACAAAATAAAAGTTGACCTATGATTGGATTAAATTTGAAAGGTAATATAGGAAAGGTGATTATAACTTTAACATTGAGAAAGACACCATGATCACATGTTTTCATAACTGAGATTTAGCTAATCTTTAAAAAGTAGGTAACTGCAGTATTATTTGAACTGTTGAAGCAAATCTTTCAAATCCATTTTTTCAAGCCAAAATAACTTTAAAATGAACCTGCTAAAGATGGCCAATAAAACCATAGATCACTAAAGAATGTAATTCTTTTTTTTTTTTTTAAACTGTTGGCCGTACCTCACGGCATGTGGGATCTCAGTTGGGATCTCAGTTCCCTAATCAGGGATTGAACCCATATCCTCTGCATTGGAGGGCAGAGTCTTAAACACTGGACCACAGGGGAAGCTTGAGGGTAATTTGTAATAAATTTTACCAAACAGTATCTGCAATACCTTTTGCAGAGCAGATTCCCCATCCCAGATTTTCAGGAGTTCTTATTAGGAAATCTATCAACATAATGTATGAACACATTGAAGAAAAAAATGTAATTATATCAATAGGTGCTTAAAAGGCATTTGATAGAAATAGTTATTTCTAATAAAATTATTAAGGAAGATAGATTATGAAATAAGAAAACATAAACCCACTCAGCAAATGCTTTAAAGTTTAAAACACAAAAACTATCTTAATTAAATTAGTTACTAGAGAGGGATATCCATTACCATCATTATACTTAACATTATCTTGGAGATGCTAGTGATTATAGAAGGTAAGAAAATAAAATAAATGATATATTGGGAGTTCCCTGGTGTCCCAGTGGTTAGGACTCAGTGCTTTCACTGCCATGAGCTCGGGTTCAATCCCTGCTCAGGGAACTAAGATCCTGCAAGCCACGCAGTGCAGCCTAAATGAAAAAAGAAATGATACAAACTTTGAAAAAAGTAATAAAGTGATCTCTTTTTTAAAAAAAATTTATTTATTGGCTGCGGTGGGTCTTTGTTGCTGCACATGGGCTTTCTCTAGTTGTGGTGGGGGCTACTCTTCATTGTGGTGGCTTCTCTTGTTGCAGAGCACAGGCTCTAGGCTCATGGGCTTCAGTAGTTGCAGCACAAGGGCTCAATAGTTGTGGCTCACGGGCTCTAGAGGGTAGGCTCAGTAGTTGTGGCACCCAAGGCCTGTGGGATCTTTCTGGACCAGGGATCAAACCCGTGTCCCCTGCATTGGCAGGCAGATTCATAACCACTGCGCCATGTAGGAAGTCCCTAAAATGGTCTCTTTTTGAAGACAATATTGCATACTTAGAAAATTCAAGGTGCCCTAGTAAATATCACCAGATTTAAAAAGGAGAACTTGGTGAGGGCATGGATACAAGATAAATTTTTTTAAAAAGCAATAATTTTTAAAATATACTTTAGCAAATTACTTAGAAATGGGAAAAATTTCCCATTTATAATCATTGAAAAATGTAAAATAAGAATTAATTGAATAAGACAAATTATTTTCTATAAGGGAAGTGATAAAATCTTACTGGAACAAATTAAGATTTGAACATATGGAAAGCATACGTGTTGGACAGGAGTACTTAATAACACAAACATTAAATACACGCACCTAATAAATGTGCAAGCATAATGCACTAAAATTAGAATTGGTACTTTTTGGGAGGATGATTGGTCAAAGAAGGTTAAAGTTCCTATTGGAGAACAGATGCCCCAGAATAGCTAAGAAAATATGCAAAGGGAGAATAGAGAGAGCTCTTACTCGTATTAGCATGTATAATAAAGCTACTGCATCTCAGTCATGTGGCATTGGGAAAGGAATAGAATAAACAATGAAGAAATAGAGTCCAGTGTAGATGATAGTTGAATATATTTCTAAAGTGGTAGATCATTTCAGTGAAAAATCATTTATTTAATAAATGATGTTTGGACAATAGACTACCCATCTGGAAGAAAAGTAGGTCCCTATCTTATTCTACATTTAAATTGAAATTCCAGATGGCTGAAAATCTTACATGGTCAAAATAAAATTGCAAAAGTCATATAAGATGATCTAAAAACTAAGTGTATAAAATCTATGCACTGAGGAGTATATTTTCCGGAAGCTATGGAAATCCAGAAGCTATAAAAGAAAAGATAGGCATATTGAAATTTGTAAAAGCCAAGAACCTTGAAATGACAAAACATACCATAAAAAATAATAGATGAACATTCAATTTAGGGTAAAATATTTTTAACTGATTTGTCCAAACAGCTAAACATTTGACAAAAAGAGAAACAACCCAGCTGAAAAATGAGCAAAGAATAGAGAAGCCAAATGGCCAATAAATTTATACAAAGCTTCTCAAATTCATTATTAGCAAGCAAAATTCAAATAAAAGTAAAAATAAAATGTCATTTTACACCAGACTGACAGAAGTGGAAAAGAACTATGATAACTATTACTGGTGGTGATTTAGGGAAAGGATTACTCTTATGGCTGGTAGAAATATGAGGTGTTATAGGTTTGGGGAAATCCATCTGCCAACATCTATTAAATTTTAAAAAATATGTATGTTTTTTGGCTCAGTCCATGGGCTCTGTTCTGCAGAAAGAAAGGCATCAGTATGTAAGGCATTATGTTTGTAGTGGCAAAGACCTCATTAGAAATAATGAATTAGTCTTATATCTTTTGACTTGTAGTATTTTCCACAAGGCATTTAAAAAATTTTATTTTATTTTATAGTTGATTAACAATGCTGTGTTAGTTTCAGGTGTAGAGCAGAGTGATTCAGTTATAAATGTATATGTATCTATTCTTTTTCAAATTCTTTTCCCATTTAGGTTATTACAGAATATTGAGCAGAGTTCCCTGTGTTATACAGTAGGTCCTTGCTGGTTATCTGTTTTAAATATAGCAGTGTGTGTACATGTCATTCCCAAATTCCCAATGTGTCTCTCCCCCTCCACGCTTCTCCCCTGGTAACCATAAGTTCATTTTCTAAGTCCTGTATTGTAAATAAGTTCATTTGTATCTTTTTCTTTCTTTCTTTTTATTTTAGATTCCACATATAAGCAATATCATATAATATTTGTCTTTGTCTGACTTAACTTCACTTAGTATGATAATCTCCAGGTCTATCCATGTTGCTGCAGATGGCATTATTTCATTCTTTTTAATGGCTGAGTAAAATTCTATTGTACATATGTACCACATCTTCTTTATTCATTCATCTGTTGATGGACATTTAGGTTGCTTCCATGTCTTGGCTATAGTAAACAGTGTTGCAATGAACATTGGGATGCATGTATCCTTTTGAACCATGTTTTCCTCTGGAGATATATATATATACACACACACACACATATTTAAAATATTTATTTATTTATTTGGCTGCATTGGGTCTTAGTTGCAGCATGCCGGATCTTTTATTTGAGGCATGTAGGATATTTTAGTTGCGGCATGCGGGATCTAGTTCCCTGACCAGAGATTGAACCCGGGCCCCCTGCATTGGGAGTGTGCAGTCTTAACCACTGGACCACCAGGGAAGTCCCTGGATATATTTTTGAGTGAGGAGAGCAAGACATAGAAATTGTACGATCCCCTTTTGTGAAATAACAATACTCATATATGTAGACATATTTACATGTACAACTCTGTATAGGATTACATGGTCAGGGATTATATGGAAATTTAGGCTAATGTGAGGAGTGAAGAGAAAGGAGATAGGTAGCTAAAGAAAACTATCCCTTCTTCACTTAGAAAGGATGAATACCAGGCATGGTTGAGGTTATTTAAAATTGTATAATGTTAACTATGAATAAAATTCCCAATGAGGAACTTAAACAATTAAAGCCTGTGAAATCAACCGTTTTGGAGGATATAAACTTTGTGATATTAGTAAATGAATATGTACCATGTGTATGTATGTGTGTGTATATATATATATAATCTTTTGTCATCATTATTTGTAGTCTCACATTTTTGGAAGTAGGTGTTACATAAATGATAAATAAACAATAGATTTTTAAAACCTTTTTTTTCAAAAACAGTCATACCTATAACACCCTAAATAGTGCATATGAATATACATTTTATGTTTTATTTTTAATAGCTGATGGAAAAATAAAAAGAAGAAATTTGCTTTTTTTTTTTTTTCCTTTTTGGGCCATGCCATGTGGCTTGTGAGATCTTAGTTCCCTGACCAGGGGTTGAACCCAGCCATGGCAGTGAAAGTGCTGAGTCATAATCACTGGACTGCCAGGGAATACCCAAGGAATTTACTTTTTATATTAGAAGACACTGTTTCAGGCAGATAAAATAAATTTCATGCTATTGTTTGCTTGTGTTCTTTTACTTCCAATGTTTAGAAAATTTTCTAGAGAAAATTAAAATGGGACAATAGAATGCTTTTCAAAGAATATGAAGAATGAAAGCAAGGAATTTCCTAGGGCACAAGTGTCCTGCCAGCATCAACTCTGGAAGATCTCCTATGGAAAAAAATTAAGGATGTTCTTTTACTGTCTGTCCACTAATTATCTAAGGTATTTGAGAACTCAGCAGAGTTTCACCTCAGAGAGGTTTCAGCATTTAGATCTGGCAATTCTCCTATCCATATTCCAATTTCAGAAGTACTTTTAACTCAAGTGTTGGACCAAGGCATGGGATGGAGAATTTCTCTACACTCATATAGCATCAAGTCAAAATCTTGAATTGGGGAGGGAGGGACTGGGAATGTGGGGTTGGCAGATATGTAAACTATTATACATAGGATGAATGAACAATAAGGTCCTACTGTATAGCACAGGGAACTATATTCAATATCCTGTGATAAACCATAATGGAACAGAACATTAAAAAAAATGTCGAAAGAATACATCTTAGAGTATATTGGCAGAAAGGTGGCAAGGGATTTATAATAAATATATCCATGTGAGTTTATTACATCAACTAGTACTTTTCAACTCTAGCAGTGCATTAGAATCACCTTCAAGTGCTTATTAAAAATGGGAATCCTTGTTAAAGATACAAAAAAAAGTTACAATCTTGTCAAGCCTCTTTTGAGGTAGTATGACATAGGTATGGATGTCTTCCTCCTCACCTCTGACTCCTCACCATAGTAATGAAAAATGTAGGCACTGATATATTGTTCTTTTATAAATGCCATGAATTTTATGCTCACCAGCACCCAATTTCAAAGAAGCATATATTGTCAATTTCAACTACTGAAGAATAATCTACAAGAGAACCAGCATAAGTCTTCAGAAACAAAATTCAAGTATCAATAACCATCTTTGGAGCAGGTGACCCAAAGTCGATTTTGAAAAGGAAATTAAAATATGTAAACATTGGAAATATACCCAATTCACTCACAGGCTAAGTGCAAATTCAAATTACAATAAGATGTCATTAGTATGTTTGGCATTGAAAAGTGCATCTTGATCAAGGTATGGAAAAACAAGGACTCTCATGTTTTGCTGGTGGGAATATAAACTTGTTCAACATTTTTAGAAAGTAGTTGGCAATATCCACAGTAATTGAATATATACAGAATCTTGAACGCAAAGTTCAACTCTTCTGGGATTTTTCTACAGATACGCTCTCACATGGATGCCCAAGGATGTTCATTACAACCTTTTTTTTGAGGTAGTAAAATATTGGAAACACTTTGAATGACTGCCAGTAGGGAGAATGTGGCAGATCTAAATGTCAATATAGAAATGCCTCCAAAAATATTTTAAGGGAGAAAATCAAAATGTGTATGGTGTGCTTATATTTGTGAAAAAAGTGGAGCATGCATACACATTATATACACATTATATATAAATGCATATACATAAGTTTACGTGTGTGTGTGTGTCTGTGATTGTATACAGGCATATCTCAGAGAGATTGCGGGTTTGGTTGCAGACCACTCAATAAAGCAAAATACAACAATAAAGCATCTTACACACATTTTTTGTTTCCCAGTGCATATAAAAGTTATGTTTGCACTGTAGTCTAAGTGTACAATAGCATTATGTCTAAGAAAACAGTGTGGATACCTTAATTAAATACTTTATTGCTAAAAAATGCTAACCATCATCTGAGCCTTCAGTGAGTTGTAGCAGTAACATTAATGATCACTGATCACAGATCACCACCACACATATAATAATAATGAAAAAGTTTGAAACGTTGTGAGAATTATTGAAATGTGACACAGACATGAAGTGAGCAAATGTTGGAAAAATGGTGCTGATAGACTTGCTTGACGCAAGTTTGCCTTCAATTTGTAAAAAGCTCAATATCTGTAAAGCACAGTAAATTGAAGAGTAATAAAAACAGGTATGCCTGTATACGTAGAATAACTAAGTATACATAGATTGTCTCTCTATAGCTATTTCTGTCTATACCCATGTCTGTATCTATCTATCTATCTATCTATCTATCTATCTATCTATCTATCTATCTATTATCTATCTATTATCTATCTATCTATCTATCTATCTATCTATCTATCTATCTATCTGTCATCCATCATCATCTATCTATCTAAACTGATACTAGAGTTTATCCCAGGGAGGGATAACTGAGAAACTGGAGAACATGGGTAGGCTTTAACTGTATATTCCTTTATACTAGTAAAATTAAAAAAAAAAGGCAAGCATTTATTTAGTATCTTCCAGATTTTGTTCTAAGCTCTTTATACCCATTTTATGGATGAGGAAACGGAATCCCAGTAAAGCAATATGCTTGTTTCCATAACTGGTAGGTAATAAAGCCAGGGTTTGAATCTAGGCAGTCTAATTCCAGAACCTATGCTCTTACTTAAATGTGTATATATGGCCTCTTCCCACAAACTAAAAAAAAAATTTAAAGTTAAAAAAACCTCACCGAGTTAGAAATTTCAAAATAGTGGAGCCAAGAAAGAGGTATAATTTAATTCACTCTTGTTTAGTTGAGAAATAGTTTCTTTTTGATTATGCTGCTGGGATGTACCTGGTAAATCATTCTCAGTCTTGGACAAGTTGTAAGAGTCACTTAGAAAATCTTGAAATTATGTAACTGCCATTGCTGGACTATGCCACATCCATCTGTTTATGTGTCTCTGTTGTAGTTTTAAGCAGTAGACTTTGGGTACCATACTCCCAAGAACTGGAGAGATCTGATGTGTGCCATGTCTCTGGGGTTTGTGTTTGCTTGACCTGGTGTGAACTAATCTATCAGACTATGGGCAAAGCTGATTCCAACAGTTTGTGGTTTCATTTCTTCCCAATCAAACTATAAGTGGTTTTCTTTCTTCCTGATCACTCATTTTTTCATAGAGTAAGGAAGTTAAGGCAGGATCATAAGACAGAAAATATCACCAATTGCAAAGAACCAGAGGACTTAGGGCTAAAAGACCAATTTTAAAGCTTGGCTGATTATATGACTTTGGATAAGTCACTTAACTTTTCTGAGTCTCCGTTTACTATCTGTAAAAGAAAAATGCTAATGCCTACTGCAGAGGTTGTTATGAAGACAGATGAGATAACCCGTTAAAGCAGCTAACTCAATATGTAGCATGTGATCGGTGCCTGCATAAAGGTTCATCCCAATACCTAGGGCGTGGCTGTCTCTCAAAATATATGAGCTGAATCTGAGTTTGACTTCCTTGTGAGCAGGCACTCAATTCACAGTTGTTTCTTGAATGTATGAATCAATGAATGAATGTTGAAGCTTCTAATGATGGAAAAGTAAGCCAGACCAAAGATCCAAAGTGTGAATATTTGTTACCCAGGTGTGAATAGCAGAGAATTAATAGTTCTTAGGTAGAGCAGGATGTTTTGAGAGAGTTTTAGCTCTGAGTATAGTAAATAGTTTAGAACAATCTTCTTAATTAATATCATAGTACAAGGTTCTTTGGTGTAATAGAATCTGCCCTCAATTCAGTGATTCATTTGTGAGTTTACTACTGTTATTACATTCTGTTCAAAAGAGCTCAAGTGTCCCAAAGCTTTTGCTTCCGGCTCTTATTACTAATTATTCCCATCAATGGTAACTGAGACTCTTAGAGAGTTAGAGAGGGAAAAGGGCAGGAAGACTCCAGATATTGGGAGCACACTCAAGACAACTCCTGATTGTCATTTCCTCTCTTAACCTAGCCTTGTGATTGTATCACCTTCGGCTGAAACCACATCCTGAAACATGACTGTGCCTCTTTGTACTGGCTCCAGAATGTTTGTCCTATAATGCGAGATTTTGTGCCCTTTCCAGGGAAGGATACTAAATACAGCCCTGATAATAAGGTAAAATGACTCCAGGGAGAAATGCCCAGTGTCTGTGCTTTGCTATGTCGGGTTTATGCTGAAGAACTGAAAATCAAAAGCCTTAAGCACAATAATTTGTGCTTTTAGAGTCTGGAAGTGCTGCATAATATATGAATCCTCTTAAAAAGAAATCATGTAGTTAATAAATTCCCTCTAGTAATTTGCTAATAAATTAAGCCCTGTTCCCCCACAAAAAAAAGTCTTACTAAACAGTTATACAATGCAGATTACATTAAAAAAAAAAAAGAATCTGAACTAAACGGTTTTTTTTTTCCCACTAATTTGTGCACAGGTAGTGAAAATGACATAGAATACTGACAGCCATGGACATGAGCCTGACAATACTTGGCATGTAGATATCAGGGACCAGTTACTGTTTGAAAGGCAATACTGTTCTTTTTTGTAACTTTAAATTATCAACCTGCTGCTGTTTGTGTAGCCATGACATCCTACTGTATCGCTTCTGTCTCCACAAATTGCTTTCTACTAATATACTGAATACAGTGGTCATCGGCTCATGGACCCATAAGTTGCAACCAAAAAAAATCAGAATAGAAGGCAATACACATTTTTTAAAGTTTTTTTTTTCATTGATATTTGGAATATTTGTTTACCCCTTCCTTTCTGTCTTCTCTCACCCCTTTCTATCTTCTACCCACCCATTAAAAAAGTATTGTGAAGATATTTTCTCCTATAATTGCGTGGATGTACCATACCCAGCATTCTTGGTTTCAAATACAGGACTTGACTGTGGTTAAGTTAGATTTTTTTTTCTCTAGTTGTGGTGAACGGGGGCTACTCTTCACTGCAATATGCGTGGCTTCTCTTGTTGTGGAGCACGGGCTCAGTAGTTGTGGCACGTGTACTGAGTTGCTCCGCAGCATGTGGGATCATCCTGGACCAGGGATGGAACCTGTGTCCTCTACATTGACAGGCGAATTCTCAACCACTGCACCACCAGGAAAGTCCAAACTTAATAGACCTGTATGGAGGACCATACTCTGGCAAGAATTCAGGGAGGCAAAGACTGGCTTAGACCTTGGTGGAGGAAAGACCCACTCTCTGGCTGGGAGCAGGCAGATCTTCTGCCTTTTATGCTTTTCCGTATTGGGAGGTGGGACCTCTGCCAGCCACCTTTATAGGGATTTCCTCCAAACAAGCACAACATTTCATTTGCCAATGTCTAGTAACTTCTCAGTTTGGGGAAAAAAAAATCCCCCCAAAACAAAAAACCTTAAGCTTCAATTTTCCCCCCCAAATGTATTGTTTAGAACTAGTATGGCTATTGTGAGTGTTCACCTAGTAGGTCTTAGAGTCTAGGAGGTGTTAGAGCCACCTACATCCTTTACTTCTAGTGGTACATTAAGCGTGAAAGCAGCAGATGCAGTGTCTGGTGAGGGCCTGCTTCCTGGTTTGCAGATGGCCACCTTCTCACTGTATCCTTACATGACACAGACAGAGAGCAAATTTACATGTGTTTCTTCTCATCAAGGCACCAAAGCCATCATGTGGGCTCCACCTTCATGACCTAATCACCTCCTAAAGGCTTCACGTCCTAATACCATCACATTGGGCACTGGGGTTTCACCATATGAATTTGGGGGAGACACAAACAGGAATGTCCACAGCACCTCAGATCTGACATATAGATGTCACTTAATAACTATTTGTTGAACTGTTACAGGGAAGAGCTAAATCGGACTCCATGTTAGATCTATTTATTTTACATTAACCTTTGTATTCTATTGCTTTTGCTACAAGTTTAGAATGTTGCTTTATAGCCTGAAATATACAGGACAGCCCATTCTCAAGCATCTGACCTTTAAAGGTATAACACTTTTCCATTCATTAAAGTTGCAGAACAAAATAACATTTGCCTTGTTGGACGTTTACAGGAACACCCTGACCTGACCTACATGGACAGTTGCAGGAACAAAGGATTCTGGCACCAAAAAGTCTGCAACAACCAACAATGCCCCCTTCCCTTTTTAGTATTAAAAAACCCCTGAATTCTAACTCAGGCAAGATGGTTTTTTGACAGACACTAGTTTGCCATCGTCTTGGTCTGCCGGCTTTCCGAATAAAGTCGTATTCCTTGCGTCACCACCTCGTCTTTGATTCATTGGCCTGTCGCTCCGCGAGCAGAGCGAGCTTGGACGCGGTTAACAGAATGAGGGATTGCGTGAATGAGCAAGCTCCTGTTTCTTTTGGCGTTCTTTCCAAGATTATCTGGGAGATTTTCAATCTTCTTCTGTCTGCTCAGAACTCTCACTAAAGCTCTGTGAGGGTGTCCTCCTTGGGCCCCTCTGTTGCAGTTTGACGATTGGCTCATTCAGGAGGAACATACTTGCATTTTTTTTTTAAGAGGTGTTTTTTCTTTTTTTTTTATGTGGACCATTTTTAAAGTCTTTATTGAATTTTTTACAATCTTGCTTCTGTTTTATGTTTTGGTTTTTTGGCCCCAAGGCTTGTGGGATCTTACCTCTCTGACCAGAAATCGAACCCACACCTCCTGCATTGGAAGGTGGAAGTCTTAACCACTGGACCGCCTGGGAAGTCCCCATACTTGCATTTGGAAGACCCTGGTTATTGATTTCTTCTCAATCCATGAAGAATCAGTGTATTGGGGCACTCGTCTTCCTTATCCATGTAGGTCGAAGTTCATCACCATAGGGACTATTTTCAGTGTGACTGAGGTTATTTCCATGTAAGTAGCATTTAGCAAGGTTTGTTCAGTCACTGGGAAGATGGGTTAGTTCAGCACTGGCTTGTGGATTCTTTATGCTGGTTTAGGTACTTTCCTTAGAGATGATCCTTGTTACAGTTGGAAAATTTTCTGTTATTTATTTTCATACATTATGTGGATGACCTTCAAGAAGAACAACTTAAAAGTCTATTATTACTCGTAGGATGTGCTGTTGTCCATAGTGGCCTCATGCTCCCCATTCTGTTGGAATGTTGATTAATATTGAGTCCTGGAGAGATTCGACTGGCTCTGGCATGCCAGCTGATGGCACTAAGGGTCTTAGGTACAATCACGTTTCAACCAGAGAGATTCTTTTCCTAGGTTTAAATATTGTTTCGTGTTTCTATCATCTTGAACTGTGTTTATTCTACTTAGCTAAATTTCTTTATGAGGGGACCCAAAAAACAAGAGATACCCTGCCAATATTTACAATTTTTTTTCCCCTTTGGGGGTGTGTGTGCACATATCCGGGCCCTTTAAGGTTATACTTTACAATGGGATCTTAAGTGTGTGTGATGATTGTCAAAAGGCAGCGAGAGTGACTTCCATCTACGGGGTGTCTGGATTATTCTGTTTGTGCTGAACTTTTCCACTTTCGTGAGTTTAGAAAAACTGCAGGCCTGTGGAGTCATTTAACGTTTTTTGACCATTTAAAGCAAATGCATTTCAAAATTTATAGACTACTTTTCTGGGTGGCCTTTTTTCCCTCTCTTGAAGGCTTTAGGCTGAAATGACCGTCCTGGTTCTGTGCCCATATCTCCAACTGGCCCCTCCTCTTCCTACCTGTGCCTTCTTCTCTTATGGCTGACCAGGAGATGCAGGTGGATCTGGGCTCTGGTCTGCTGAAATCAACTGTCCTAGGACCAAGGAATTACCTACGCCTTGGCCTTTCAGTGCTAAAATCAGGAAAGTTCTGGGCAAACCAGGGTGATTAGTACTCATACTTTTATTCTTGTTAGGGGATCTTTAAGAATTTCTAATTCAATAACTCCAGTGACTGGGCATTAAATCTGTGACCTTGCATTATTTCCTCAGCACTGAATTTTGCCTTGCTCTAAGGTTGAGGACCCACCTCGCACCTACATCTAATAGAAAGGTCTTGGTCATCCTTTTTTTTTTTCTTTTTTGGTCATACTTCTTTATGATGGAAGTCATTTTGTGATTATGTGTCTAGTAATCCAGGTCCTCATAGCCTGGGTCCTGCCATGTTAGCCTTGGTCCCAAGGCTACATCTCTACCTACTGTGGTCTGCTTCTAGCTCTTTGGTGCCAAGACACCACCTATACCACCTGTTACCTATGCTCAACTTGAAGTCTACCTAGCACCTCCAGTACTACTTCTCAAAGTGTGATTTTGCATCCCATCCATGCATCAGCATCACGTGGGAGCTTGTTAGAAATGCAGGTTCTCGGGCTCCATGATCCTTAGAGCATGGCCACTTCCACTTTTGATAGCGACTGTCCAGGTTTGCCCAGGAGTGAGTGGTTTACTGGGCACAGGACTTTTAGTACTAAAACCGGGAAAGTTCTGGGTGAACTGGACAGGTGAAAACCTTAACAGAGTAAGCCCATCAGTTTATTCAAAGTTGTTGATGTATGGGGACAGTAAAACAGGGAAATAGGAGGATAATTGAAGCTTCAGGATATCCCCTCATTTACAACCAAAAGAAAGCACGCCAAAAGGAAGACGGTCTATTGTGGAGTATGCATGTGCTAATTGTATATTTGAATAATTTTCAGATTAAATAGGTTCATTTCAACCAGGACTGTTTAAAGACTTTTTAAAAAAACTTTTCTGGGAAGCAAATTCAGTGGAGTCAGTTTTTTATTTTTTATTTTTATTTATTTATTTATTTTTTATTTATTTTTTTTAGATGAAAAGTGATGGTTTTAATATGCGAAAGAAAAAGCGATTTCTAAAGCCCTGCTTTGTAATGAGTGGGGCTGCCTGCCAGTCAGCCTCCAGGAGTCAGGTTTTTAGAATGAACTTGCTGTGTAATCTCAGCTTCTGCTTTATCTGTGTTTGGGACAGTAATAAATTTTTCTTCTAATTACATTACAGGGGATGAATTGAGGATAAGTGAGATTAAGCGGTGTCTATGAAAATATTTCTTGGATGGAAGCTATATAAGTATGTCATTTTATTAACAATAATAAACCCATACACAGACACTTTCCAAAGAGAACATAACTTCTCTTGCAAGATATGAGAAGAAACTAAAGGTCGCGCCCACCCTCCCCAGATGGGAGTCATTTCTCTCTCTTGTGAATTCCTGTAGGGCTACTGTCCAGGCTGGTTCTTAGCATTGATTGTATACAAGAATCATCCAGGGATTGCTTTCACTCTTTTTTTTTTTTTTGAATTTTTATTGGAGTAGAGTTGATTTACAATGTTGTGTTAGTTTCAGGTGTACAGCAAAGTGAATCAGTTATACATATACATATATCTGCTCTTTTTTAGATTCTTTTCCCATATAAGTCATTACAGAGTATTGAGCAGGGTTCCCTGTGCTATACAGCAGGTTCTTATTAGTTATCTATTTCATATATAGTAGTGTGTGTATGTCAATCACAATCTCCCAATTTATCCCTCCCCTCCTTATCCCCTGGTAACCAGAAGTCTGTTTTCTACATCTGTGACTCTACCTCTGTTTTGTAAATAAGTTCGTTTGTATCCTTTTTTTTTTTTAAAGATTTCACATATAAGCAATATCATATGATATTTGTCTTTCTCTGACTTACTTCACTCAGTATGACAATCTCTAGGTCTATCCATGTTGCTGCAAATGGCATTATTCTTTTTATGGCTGAGTAATATTCCATTGTATATATGTGCCACATCTTCTTTATCCATTCCTCTGTCAATGGACATTTGGGTTGCTTCCATGTCCTGGTTGTTGTAAATAGTGCTGCAATAAACATTGGAATGCATGTATCTTTTTGCATTATGGTTTTCTCCCACCCAGGGATCTCTTAAAAAACAAAAACAGAAACAAACTGATGCCAAGGACAGCCCTCCCTCCAGAGGGCCTGATTTAATCAGTCTGCTGTGGTACTAGGTCCTTGGTGGTTTTAAATTCATCAGGTAATTCAAATGTGCAGCCAGACTTGAGAGTCATGGGTCTAGAATAGTTTTCTTTTTCTTTTCTAAAAATAAATTTATTTACTTATTTATTGGCTGCATTGGGTCTTTGTTGCTGCACTTGGGCTTTCTCTAGTTGGGGTGAGCGGGGGCTACTATTCATTGTGGTGCCTGGACTTTGCAGTGCGGTGGCTTCTCTTGCTGTGGACCACAGGCTCTAGGTGCATGGGCTTCAGTAGTTGTGGCACGTGGGCTCAATAGTTGTGGCTTTAGGGCTCTGGAGCACAGGCTCAGTAGTTGTGGCGCACAGCACAGGTTTAGTTGCTCCGAGGCATGTGGGATCTTCCCAGCCCAGGGCTTGAACCTGTGTCCCCTGCATTGGCAGGTGGATTCTTAACCACTGTGCCACTAGGGAAGCCCTTAGAATAGTTTTCAAACATTAGTCATAAGAATCACTGGAGAGCATGTTAGAAATACAGAATTCACCTCCCCTTCAATCTGGTTAAGTAGATCTAGGGTAGGATTCAAGAATCTGCTTAGTAGATAACCTTGCCTGAGGATTCTGATGGAGCTGGTTGGCGATCGGGTCACTTTCAGATATCTTCAATTGAATATTTATTTTTTTGCGCAGTATGTAGCACATGGTTAGTAGACTGTCTAATATATTGCAGGTACTTTATCAATGTGTGCTGAATGAGGCTTGCTGATTTGTGTCCATTGAGTGACAGCAATTTCAGCTCTTAGATTGTAGGGCACTGGGCCTCAGGACTTGGGGCTACTGTTTAAATGATCTGTGCCTCAGTTAAGCTTGACACAGATGAGGTAGTATAAGCACTGGATACATATCTCCACAGTGTCGAGGACCTTGCCAAGCTAGAGAACGCCCCGATAGTAGAAAGATAACCCCACACTGCCCATCAGCGTGTAAATCAGCCTTGTGTTCTGGGTTCTGAAATGGTTCAGTGGAAACAGAAATCCAATGTTCTATGCAAACTTTAAAACAGTACCAACCAACAGAAATTAGCAAAGCCTACGGTCATATCCAAATCAATGATTTTATCTGATAATTTTTTCCTCTTAGAACCCCATTTCTGATCCCGGCTTCAGCAAACAACAACCCACCCAGTCTGCTAAGTGTTATCACAGCCTCAGAAACGAAAGCCCCAGAGCACTTTGAACTTTGCTGTTGAAAAATCACAACAGAGAAGCAAAGCCTTCAGATATAAAATGGTCAAAATCCTTTGGATAAAACATTGGCAGTTTAACAAGGCCCACCCTGTATGCAGCAAAAGGCTGAGAGTCCAAGACAAGCAAAGGCCTATAGCAATCACTTAACAGAATTAGCCCTGCTGCCCTGTTCACATTACACTGCATTTGTCAAGCTTGATAGCCATCTCTCTCTTCCTGGAGGAACCAACTTTGTTTTTTCTTTTTAAGTTGACTTTTGTTTTCTGAGCCATGCCAACATTCCAGCCACATGAGAAAGCCTAAAGAGATTTAAACCCCAAATTCAAAGTACTGTTTGTACTACAAACATGTTAACAGTTGTCAGTGATCAGTACACAGCCACATCAGGAGGAGGGAATTAAAACTGAACGGACATTAATTTCTGGGGTTAACTGCCCAGGTGGAATGCTGTATTTCAGAGGGTCCGTGCAAATGGTAATAGCCTTCCCTAAAGTCTAATTCAAGTCATTATAGGACAGAGCTTTGTTGATGCTAATTACAGCAGCTCAGCTAGATAATTAAATCAAACCTTCAGTAACAATTGAGGACAGACTCCAGCTGGAGTTCGTCAGTTCTTTCACAGCAAAACTAGTCTAACAATCCAACAATTAAGAGGGCGCAGGGACATTTATATATATAAAAGTGTGTTGTAACCACTTTTATGGTGTGGCTCATTTGAAGGAAATAAACTAGAGAAATTCTTCACATATTTTATTCCACAAATGTTCTATAAAATTCCTGCTGCCATCAGTCCCTTATAATATCTTTTTTACAACATAGGCCAAGAAATCCGGCATTTTAAAAGAAAACGACTATTTCACATTATTTGTGATTTAAATTGTGGGTCTCTTAATATTGTCAGTAGGGCTTAAAAGACAAATCGCCGAATGTTTAAAATAACTTTACCTTCTTTTCCGCTTAATTTGGACTGATACCATTGTTAATGCAAGTTCGTGTGCCCAAGGCACAGCGAGGCCAAACTGAAACATCAGAATTTGGAGCAGAGAGAGGTTTATTGCAAGGCTCTGCAAGGGAACGAGGTGGTTTGTGCCCTAAAAAGCATTGAGCTCCCTGAGCTCCCCGAAGGGTTTCTACAAAGCATTTTTAAAAGCCAGGTTTGGGGGCGGGGTGGCGGGTCACAGTGTATATGATCAGATCATACACAATTCTCTGGTGGGCTGATGATGAGGGAGCAGGGTGGTATTCTGGGGGTTAACATTATCAGTCTTTAGGCTCCAGGAGGCCTGGGGCTGTGTGCTCCTGGTCCACGAGGCTTCCATTTGGTGGGGGGCTTTCACATCTGCAAAACAACTCAGGAAATTTGCATCAAATTTATCTAGGTACTTCAGAGAGGAGCTAAAGCAGAGGCTATGGGGGAGGTCTGTCCCATAGGGTCCAGCTCCCTTACACCCTTAGGTAAATTTGTAACTACTAAGGAAGGGAAAAAAGACCCTATTTTCTTTATCCTAGATGGTATGGAAGATACTTTCCCAAGTTCTGCTCAACCCATTGGCTCCACTGTTATGTCAAGTAGGAAAATGGCTTTTTAAAGTGACTGGAATTCTGCAGGATAAAATGTCCATAAAAAGGGAACAGAGAATGTGATATTCTACAAGGTAAGTAACTCTCTTTGTAGTTTTTTGTCCAAATTCCCTTATTCAATTACCCTAATGTTTGTGTTTATGTCCCTTTTTGCCCCTCCAGGTTGTATTACTAGAGTAAACGTCCAATATCTAGCTCCAAAGAGATAGACAGTGAAAATAACCAGAATAAACTACTAATAAATGTTCCTGTTAGCAAACAGAGACAGGACAAGGTCTTGAAATACCTTCTGACTTGTAAATAAAATACTAAAATATGCTCTAATTTGAATACACTCGATTATACTAAAATTTTATTGAAGATTGAGCTATATCACTGTATTCTAACAGCAAACAAATGTCAGGACTGTTGGTCTTATCATTAGCAATTGGAAGAGGGGCAGTGTAAATTGTTGATAAGAGTATTCTGGGTCTTCTGAGACTGGAAAGTTGGCGGAGGATTTTAGTGATTTTTTTTCAGGCAACCATTTTAGCCTCTTTTCTTTGGAACTCTGCCCTTGAATTTTCATTTAGATTGTTAAGATAAAGACCTGTGGTGGTCAAGTGATATGAGTTTATAGACACAAACATTGTTTTTCTTTCCAAATTCCTTCAACCAGAGAAGAGAAACTAATACTGAGCGTCTGTCAGGACCAGTTTCTTTCACATAAGTCAACTCATTGAATCATTTTGTGATTACTCACTTTGTGCTATTATCTCCACTTTCACAGATGAGAAAATGGAGGCTCAGAGAATGTAAGAATCTTCCACAATATCACACTATTACTTAGTGGGGCAGCAGAGATTCCAACTGAGGTTGCTGATTCCAGAACCCACACTTTCTTCCACTGTAGTGTACTGAGTCATTAGATGTTAGAATAGGTTTTGGATGTTGTCAGTGAAACAAATGGTTGGAAGTGGGGTGGAGATCCTCAAGAAAAAGAGAATAATGAATGAGTCCCAAGTCAGATCAAAGCTACATTTCAGGCATTTCACCGTCTATGCTTTACCCTGCACATGTTTCTTTAAGAATTACAGCCTTTTAAATACAAGGGATGAAAACGTTTGGCTTGTGGAAACCTGCAAAGAGGAAACACACTTGTTGGGAGTCTGGAGTGTTAAGACCACTGGGTTACATTTGGAATTTAGCTTCTAATGTAGGTATTTGAGGAGAAGCTGCTTTACCTGGGTATTTTGTGTAGCGGGCAAAAAAAAGCACACAGGGATTGCTTTGGATTCCTTCTATTTTAGGTTCCTCACTATTGTAAACATTCAGAAAATAAATGCCAGAAACAGAAAATTAAAGCATTTGGATATTAGGATGAAATCTGTAAATTTTGTACAGAACTTTTTATGAAAAGGAGGTAAACTGCTAACACACATTTTTCTGGATTTTGAAAGGTATACACATGCCATCACCTGTGATGCACATACTCTTAGCTTGACTTTGCATCTTCTGCCCCTGAATTCATATCACGTACAGTAAATGGAAAACCAGAATGACATTTCTGAGGCATTTAAAAATAAGAAATGCTCGGTAAAATTGGTCGTGCTCCTTTTTTAAAAATTTAATTTAATTTTTTAATACCTCTTTATTGGAGTATAACAGCTTTAAAATGTTGTGTTAGTTTCTGCTGTACAACAAAATGAATCAGCTATATGTATACATATATCCTCACATCCCCTCCCTCTTGAGCCTCCCTCCCACCCTCCCTATCCCACCTCTCTAGGTCCTCACAAGGTCACGCTCCTTAAGCATAATGTACCTGTTGAGTCAGGGACCTGGGATGATTTTAAAAAATTAATAGTTAAAAAATAAAGGTGGAAAACTAAAGGACTATTGGGTAAATTCTCCACTAACTAGAAATTCAATAAGCCAGAAAACTGCCCAAATATTCTCATGTATATGATTTTTCAGTTGTTGACTTTTACCCATGCTTAAATCAAAAGGCTAAAACTCTTCACATATAAAGCATACAAAAATACTTATAAACACATGAATGATGTAGATTTAAATGACTAGGGTCTTTTTTTTAAAGTTAATAAATTATATGGTTGTTTTTCGGTTCCGACGGCATATTTTGACCCTGCAACACAAAAGACTGTGTATCCTTATATCATGTGTACCCAATAATACCCATCTAGTTTTACTTGAGGCTTTTCCATATCCTATTATTTGTTGGCTTTTTCTTGAGCAACTACCAGAGCTTCAAAAATTCCCAGTTTCTTCAAATATTCACCAACTGAGGGTAAGTAAAACATTAACAGCTGATTATAGATAACCCACAGTTCTTAGGTTTGGAAATGGTAAGGAAAAGATAGATACGGAGGAACATTTAAAGCAAAACAACAAATATAGGTGAGAGTTTGACATATCAAAAAGCAACTTTTAAATCAGCAAGAACCTACTTCTGTAGTTCTATTACTTTAGGCATTAAGAAATGAATCCTGGTGATTTTCTCTGAGGTTCTACCCACAGAGGAAGTTGTGAAAACAATAGTTCTTCGCCTTAAGATGGTGGTGACCAGTGGCAAAGCTAAGCTGATGCTGCCGGAGCTTTACACCAAGCCCACTGGGCTTTGGTGAGGCTCCTGTGAGGTTTTGGGAAAGATACAATGGAGGATTATCTCCAGCTGCGGCCAGCCCACCATGACAACTTCTCTGCACAACTGTCCCAAAGTTTGGATCACTGAGAATTCCTAAGGAGAGTGTGGAAAAAGAAGAGGAAGAAGAGCAAAGCAGAAGGTTGTTTGGAGTGGGGAGCGTCTTAGGCTCTGTCTAGACATTCCTGTCCAGACGTGCACACGGTTGGTCCCCAAGAGAAGCTTATATTATTTTATCTACGCAGCAATTTTACAAGGCGGTATCAATTCCACTTTCACAATGGACAGAGGGTAGCTCTGGGAATGTAAGTATGGTGACTAAGATCACACAGCTAGTAAACGGGGAGCTGGGACTTAAACACTACACCTTTGACCGTTGCACTGTCCATCTCCTCATACATAGAACCAAGGAATGGAAGAGGGAATTGAGGAAGGTCATTGCTCTCTGCACCTCTCATAGGCCAATTTTCTTCACTCCATCAGATACATATTAGTAGCTACTTGGTTCAATTAGTAATCTTAATAAGCCCCCTCACTTCTCTTCTGTAATTACTAGACATATAGTTCTTAAAAATGAATACTCATGAAATGAACCATTTCAAACTTATGTTTTTTTTTTCCTTTTTTTAAAAAAAATTTAATTAAAATAATTTTTTTGACTGTGTTTGGTCTTTGTTGCTGCACATGGGCTTTCTCTAGCTGCCGAGAGCTGGCGCTACTCTTTGTTGTGGTGTGCGGAGCACGGGCTCTAGGTGCGTGGGCTTCAGTAGTTGCAGCACATGGGCTCAAAGGCTCTAAAGCGCAGGCTCAATAGTTGTGGCGCACGGGCTTAGTTGCTCCGCGGTATGTGGGATCTTCCTGGAGCAGGGATCGAACCCGTGTACCCTGCATTGGCAGGCAGATTCTTAACCACTGCACCACCTAGGAAGCCCAAACATATCTAATTCTCATTCCTTAGTTGGCAACATTTTCTACTTCTCTGGAACTGTTTAGGATTTTCTTTTCATCACTGGATTTTTGAAGTTTCATGTGGATGTGATTTACTGTGGTTCTTTCATTCATTCTCATTGACACTTGATGGGCCCTTTAAATGAAAAGATTCATGTATTTCTTCAGATCTGGGGAAGTTTCTTCAGTAACGTCCATGTCATCTCCTCTTTTCTGTGATCTCTGTTTTTGCTGCTAAAACTCCTGGATCCATCTTCCACATATTCTTCTCTTCCTTCATGCTTTCTGACTCATTTTTCTTTTGCACAGCATTTTGGGAGACTTACACAGCTTAATCTTCCAGCTCACCAGCTCATTCTTTACCTGTGTCTATTCTATTTAGATAACTTAGAAAATTAGCAACAACATTTAAAATTTCTAGACCCTTTAGTTTGTTTTTCTTTTTGGCTATATCCTCCTGATCTCTGAGAATATCACTATTGTACTAATTTGCTAGGGCTGCCGTGACAAAACCACTGACATGGTGGCTTAAATAATAGACATTTATTTTCTCACAATTCTGGAGGCTGGAAGTCCAAGATCAAGGTGCTGGGCAAGGTTGATTTCCTCTGAGGCTTGCAAATGGCTGTCCTCTTGCTGCCTCTTCACATGGTCTTGCCTCTGTGTATGCACATGTCTGCGTTCCCTTATGTGTCCTAATCTCCTCTTCTTTTTTTAATATATATATATTTTATAAATTTATTTATTTATTTATTTATTGGCTGCATTGGGTCTTCGTTGCTGCTCACGGACTTTCTTTAGTTGCGGAGAGTAGGGGCCACTCTTCAGCGTGGTGTGCGGGCCCACAGTGGCTTCTTATGGGCTCTAGGTGTGTGGGCTTCAGTAGTTGCGGCACATGGGCTCAACAGTTATGGCGCACGGGCTTAGTTGCTCCATGGCATGTAGGATCTTCCTGGAGCAGGGATTGAACCCGTATCCCCTGCATTGGTTCCAAACCACTGCACCACCTAGGAAGTCCCCTAATCTCCTCTTCTTATATAAGGACTCTAGTCTTGTATTAGGGACCACCCAATAACCTCATTTTAACTTAATTTACTTCTTTAAAGGCTCTATCTCCAAGTACAAGCACATCCTGAGTTACTGGGGGTTAGGGCTTCGAGATATGAATTTTGGGGGGATACAATTCAGCCCTTAATGACTGTATAAAAATTTTACTTAAAGAGTCTTCCCTCACCATTGTTCTATTAATTCTGTTTTCTCAGATGTTAGTTAATCAATTAGTTGGATTTGGTGCCATTCTTTAGTGGTATTGCTTTTACTCAAATGTTCACTAATTTTTGGTTGTTTTCTCATCTTTGTCCTTGTCATTTGTGTGAGGATGCTAATTGTAGTAACAGTAGGTCACCTTTAGTGATTGCATGGGAGTGGTGGGATACTCTGCTGGATGACAGGTGCCAGGTAAGGAGGTTCCCTGTTCCTCCTTAGGTCAGTTTCTTTTTTTTTTTTAATTGGAGTATAGTTGATTTACGATGTTGTGTTAGTTTCAGGTGTAGAGCAAAGTGAATCAGTTATACATATACATATATCCACTCTTTTTTAGATTCTTTTCCCATATAGGCCATTACAGAATATTGAGTGTAGTTCCCTGTGCTATACAGTAGGTCCTTTTTGTTTATCTATTTTATATATAGTAGTGTGTATATGTCAATCTCAATATCCCAATTTATCCCTCCCCTCTCTTCCCCCCTGGTAACTGTAATTTGTTTTCTACATATGTGGCTCAATTTATGTTTTGTAAATGAGTTCATTTGTACCATTATTTTAGGTTCCACATATAAGCGATATCATATAATATTTGTCTTTCTCTGTCTGACTTCACTTAGTATGATAATCTCTAGGTTCATCGATGTTGCTATAAATGGCATTATTTTGTTCTTTTTTATGGCTGAGTAATATTCCATTGTATATAGGTACCACATCTTCTTTACCCATTCTTCTGTGGGTGGATATCCCCTGGGTCTTGGTTCCTGGAGTCAACATCAATGCTTTATTGCAGTTCCCAATGTTTCTCCTCACAACTGTTTAGCAGGATGTGGGAGAGACTAGCCAGTTTAGCATCTTTAAAGCTGCCTTCAGACTCTTCCCTCTCATTTTATCTGTTGACTCTGGAACTCCCAGAACTGCATGTTGCCTTCTTCTGCATGTGTTTCACACTGAGGCTTTTTGCAGTTTTGTGACTCTGCAGATACGATTCTGTCTGCTTTCCACCTTTTAGAGATTCCTCAAAATGTCTTTAGATGGTACACGTTCTTTTCTTCAAACATGTGGTGAATTTATCATCTTTTATGGTTTTTTTTCTTTTCATGAAATTTGGGGTAGGAGTGATAACATACATAATTGCTTCTAAAATTTTACATTATTATCAATATATCTGGAAATGCCATTATATTATCATTCAATATCAGTAGATATTCAGATACATTAAAAATGCCCTCAATCTCTCTGCTAGATCACAAATGATTGCTGTTTAATGACCCAAAATCTCCATTTCTATCTTCATAGGACATTTTTACTCCTACCATTTTTTTAAATAAATTTATTTATTTATTTATTGGATTTATTATTTTTTTATTGGCTGTGTTGGGTCTTCGTTGCTGCATATGGGCTTCCCCTAGTTGCTGAGAGCAGGGGCTCCTCTTCATTGTGGTACTTCTCTTGTTGCAGAGCACGGGCTCTAGGCACTTGGGCTTCAGTAGTTGCAGCACATGGGCTCAATAGTTGTGGCTCACGGGCTCTAGAGCACAGGCTCAATAGTTGTGACGCACGGGCTTAGTTGCTCTGCGTCATGTGGGATCTTCCTGGGGCAGGGCTCGAACCTGTGTCCCCTGCATTGGCAGGCAGATTCTTTACCACTGCACCACCTAGGAAGTCCCACTCCTACCATTTTTGTTCTCACATCTTTTCTTATATGTCTTCAATAGCCATGTAAATCCATAAGACATCTTGACCATAGGATTGACCACCTTTTTGTTGAACCATATTACTAAAAGAAATCATTATTATCCTGTTGAGAGGAAAAAGATTTAAGGAGAAGATGGATTTTACTTTGGATATGTTGTGT
This sequence comes from Hippopotamus amphibius kiboko, assembly GCF_030028045.1. Lineage (NCBI taxonomy): Eukaryota > Metazoa > Chordata > Mammalia > Artiodactyla > Hippopotamidae > Hippopotamus > Hippopotamus amphibius. The sequence continues at coordinate 101,667,690 of NC_080195.1, read as the reverse complement.
TTGAAGTGACTAAGTGATGTGTACATAGGAACATTGAACAGTCAGCTGGAGATACAGTCGAAAAGTCTTCAGGCTTCAGCTTACTACTCCATTTATTCAAGAAAATCCTACTATATAAGTAATATTATATTATGAACCAGAGATACAAAGATTAGCAAAGCATGATACTTGCATTCAAGTAACTCAAAACCTAGTGAGAGAGTCAGACGGTTATAGAATTTCTATTTATTTATTTATTTATTTTTGGCTGCATTGGGTCTTCATTGCTGCATATGGGCTTTCTCTTGTGGCGAGCGGGGGCTACTCTTCATTGTGGTGCGCAGGCTTCTCATTGCGGTGGCTTCTCTTGTTGCAGAGCATGGGCTCTAGGCATATGGGCTTCAGTAGTTGTAGCACACGGGCTCAGTAGTTGTGGCATGCAGGCTTAGTTGCTCTGTGGTATGTGGGGTTCTTAACTCCTGTGCCACCAGGGAAGTCCTAGAATTTCTATAAAAGAAGTGTGTACAATGGATACAGAGGCTGTGTGGGATGGTGAGGACCAGCCACTCCCAGATCTCTATCCATTCTGTGGATTGTCTTTGGGTTGGAATATGACAAAGTAAAGTACTTTTTTTTTTTTTTTAATGTGCTTGGCTGGCTAACTGGGGCACTGTTTGGTACATATTGCACAACCTATCCTTTTCATGTTAGGGGCTTAATCTTGGGTTTGGTCAAAGTCTCTCCATGCCATTCCTCTTCTACCTCTCCACCCACAAAAATGCACAAACTGTTACTCAAACTCTGGAAAAGTGGCTCTTTGGAAGAGAAGGTGTGGTTACCAAGGGGGAGCAGAAGGACCAGTAGAACACAGACTATGGAAGGAGGGACACTGAATAGAGTCTCTGGAGGGAAATCATCATAATGAGAATGAGAATACTGTGGGGGAATGAGTCTTGATTTCTTGGGAGTGGTTTTAGTTATGGGTTGTTAAGAGAAGAAAGTTGTGCTGGATGCTGTCTTTTGACTTTCGGTAATATCCTTGCCCTTCTAAGTTCCTCCCTGCCTTCTAGGGCTGAAATGTCAAAAATTACATTTCCCATTTTACCTTGACAGCAGGTTCCAGTCTAGATTTCTCCAATGTGAGGCTCATGTGTGAATTTGGGGGAGTAGAAAAGGAAGAGTCATTGATCTTTTTTTTAAGAGAACTTTTATTGAGATATAATTGACATGCAATAAACTGCATGTGTTTAAAGTGTACAATTTGATATTTTTTTCTTATTATTAATGTATATAAGGAGCCATTGATCTTTGATTGCTGAGGCAGGCAGGTAACTGAGCATCAGCAGAAGATGGGGGTGAGATTTTGCCAAAGGCTATTGCATGTCCTGAAAATTACTCATTCTGATGCTTGTGGAAATTTCTTGTAATTCCTAACCCTTCAGATTTATTGAATATAAATGTAGGCTTCCATGACTATTTTTGCCTCAGTCCTATGAGCAGATTTCTCTGAATCCCTTTATTAAATTATTTCTTGGTTAAAATACCTAGAGTGGCTTCTGTTTTCCTAACTGGACCCTGACTGACCAAAAGGAAATGATTGCTGCCTGAACTGGCATGAAAGTTGTGGCTGCCATTTGGGAAGCCTAACTTAGTGCTCTTTGCAAAGTTAATTCCCCCAAGAACCAGAGCATGGATGCTACTGAATAGAGAGGGATGAATTTCTGGCAGGGCAGGGCCTGGCACTGGCACCAGGTAGATGGGATGGCCACAGTGGATCCAGGCATTGAGACTTGTTGGGATTTGTTACATCCATGTGCCTTGTAGACCATGAAACTATGGGGGAGATCAAGGCAATGAGAGAATGCAAGGGAATTTATACCCAGATATGGGTAATCCTCCAAGGTTTGCATCAACTGCTGCTTATTCCCTGAGGCATTTCCCTGAGTATTTCAGACTTTTTTCTTTTGCATTTCAAAGATGAAACCCCTTTTAGATGCACTCAAGATAGGTCTAACTCCTTATGAATTCTGTCTGTAATTAGCAGCCTTACAGTGAGTTTTTAGCATAATATATCAGAGCATTTGAAGAAAAATGTTAGAAAGACTTTTTTCCTGAATAATTTCATCCACTGTAGCAGAAAGTGCTTTCTCGTTTTAGAATATTGAGTGGATGTTAGGCTTGCATTAAGTCATTCTTTTTTTTTTTTTTTTATGACAAGGATGGAACCCACACCCCCTGCACTGGAAGTGTGAAGTCTTAACCACTGGACTACCAGGGCAGTCCCGCATTAAATCATTCTTATGGGCTAACATAGGGACTTAGAGCTGCGCATTTAAAATGAAGTTATTGGGATGTCATCAGGAGTATTATGTATTTTGGTTTGCACAGACATGGGTACAAGGCAAACTGTGTTCAACCTTTACGTGGACTGTTGGTTGCAGTGGTGTTTATATCCATTATCTCCTCTCAGACCTCAGGCTTTATCTGACCATGGTCTAGTTGGAAAATTTTTCTCTCGAGTCATACTTCCATTCTTAAAAACCTTTGCGAAAGTAGTGCATGAAATTCAAACTCACTAGCCTGTCATTTGAAGCCTACTTTCATTAGGTGCCAGAATTCCTCATAACAGTCTGATTTGGTCTCTACCTCTACCTTTGGAACATGTTTTGTGAATCTCTCCTTCAGTACTTTTGTTTACTCTATTCCTGTATCCTTCCTACCGTTAATCTGAATGCTACATTTTCTTCAAAGGCTGGTTCAGATGTCTTGTTCTCCAAAAACATTTCTTCAGTTCACATTACTGATCAGCAATCTCTCCCACCTTTCGAAGTCACAAATTATATGTCACCTCTATAGTAGGACTGTCAATTACATTAGGACAGTTCATCTAGGACAGAATTTTATTCTGCTTTATTACCATACTAGGAAGAGAGTACATAAAAATTTACTGAATTAAATGACAGTTTTAATCTGTTGTCCTTAAGTGCCTTAAAAATAACGTCTTGGCAGACATGAATAATACCATTTTCGTAATTACATCTATTAAATTCAAATCAGTTAAAATGCATTTCAGTAAAAGACTAAGATCAGAAGGAAGAAATAGAACAATCTCTAGTTGCAGATAACAGGATTGTTTACATTGAAAATCTTAAGGAATCTATAAATCTAACCATTATAATACATAAGTAAGTTTAGCAAGTTCACAAGACACAAGGTTAGTATTGGCAAATCAATTGTATTTCATATAATAGCAGGAAATAATTTAAAAGTGAAGTAAAAACAATTTACAATAACACCAAAAAGCATAACATTTTGAATAACTAACTGTATACCAACAAATCAGATAACCTAGATAAAATGGACAAATCCCTAGAAACACAAAACCTACCAGGAATGAATCATGAGGAACTAGAAAACCTGAGTAGATCTGTAACCAGTAAGGAGATTGAAATAGTAATCAAAAACCTCCCAACAAAGAAAAGCCTTGGATTTAATGGCTTCACTAGTGAATTTTACCCAATATTTGTAAAAGAATTGACATCAATTCTCCACAAACTCGTCCAAAAAATTGAAGAGGAGGGAATACTTCTTAACCCATTCTGTAAGGCCAGCTTTACTCTGTTACCAAAGCCAGAAAAAGACACTGCAAAAAAACTACAGAACACTATCCCTTATGAACATTGATGCAAAAATCCTCAGCAAAATACTAGCAAACCAAATTTAACACCACATTAGAAAGATCACACACCATGCCCAAGTAGGATTTATTCCTTGAATGCAAAGATAGTTCAACATATGAAAATCAATCAATGTCTTACACCATATTAACATAATTAAGCAAAAAAAATTATCATGTTAATCGAAATAGAAAAAGCATTTGACAACATTCAACACCCTTTCATGAGAAAAACACTTAACAAAATAGTAATAGAGGAAAACTACTTCAATATGATAAAAGCCATATGTGAAAAACCCACAGTAAACATCATACTCAATGGTGAAAGACTGAAAGCTTTTCCTTCATGCTCAGGAATGAGGCAAAGATGACTGCTTTCACCACTTCAACTCCCAGACAGAGCAATTAGGCAAGAGAAAGAAATAAAAGTCAAGCAAATCCAAAAGAAGAAATAAAATGATCTTTTAGCAGATGATATGATCTTATATGTAGAAAATTGTAAGGAGTCCACCAAAAAAACTGTCATAACTAATAAAAGAATTCAGTAAAGTTATTGGATACAAAATCAACATACAAAAATCAGTTTTGTTTTTATGCATTAACAATGAACAATCCCAAAAGGAAATTAGGAAAGCGATACCACTTACAACAACGTCACAATAATAAAATATGTAGAAATAAATATAACTAAGGAGGTAAAAACTTGTACACTGAAAACTACAAAACGTTTCTGAAAGAAATTAAAGAAGACACAAATAAATAGAAAGACATCCTGTGTTCATTGATTGGAAGACCTAATATTAAGATATCCATACTTCCCAAAGCAATCTACACTTTCAATGCAATCCCTATCAAATTCCCAATGGCATTTTTAATTCTTTCTTTTAAAAATATTGTTATTCTTTTACTACAAATCTGCATCTTAGACTTCCTCTAAGATGTAGATTTGTAATAAAATCTACTGATCTGGGAATTTATTTTGGAGGTAGAACTTAGAGGACAGACACAGAGATGGATTGTGTATGGTAGTAGGGAAGAAGGGAGAAGATTCTTGGTTTGAGCTTGAATAACTTAGTAGATGGTGATGTCATTCACTTAGATAAAGTAGACAAGGGGAAGTTTGGGTGGGCGTTGAGTTCAACGTCCTGCTTTGGTCATGCTCGTTTTGAGATGCCCTTAGACATCTAACCAGGGAGCAGCTGGAGATTTGATTCTGGAGCTCAGGGAGAGGTCATGAATATAGACCCTACCTTTGGAAATCTTATGATACAAATGACATTTAGAGCCCTGAGCTGGATAAATTTACTTAAGCAGGGACCTCAGTTTAGTTCTGGCTTCCTCACACATTTTCTAGCAGTCATAGCTACTAATAGCAGCAAGGGCTTTATATTATTTTGTATTAGTTTCCTAGGCCTGCTACAATGAAGTACCACAGACTGGGTGGCCTAGAACAACAGAAATTTATTATGTCACGATTCCGGAGGTTAGAAGTCCCAAATCCAGGTGATGACAGGGCCATGCTCTTTCTGAACCATCTGAGGGGAGATCACTCCTTATCTCTTCCTAGTCTCCCATGGTCTCAGGTGTTCTTTGGCTGGTGGCCACATAATTTGAATCTTTGCTTCCATCTTCATGTGGCTGTCTTCTCCCCATGTGTCTATTCACATAATCTTCTGTTTGTGCATGTCTATGTCCAAGTTTCTCCTGTTTATAAGGGCACCAGTCATATTGAAGTACAGTTATACCCTACTCCAGTGTAATCTCATCTTAACTAATTACATCTTCAATGACCCTATTTCTTTTCTTTTCTTTTCTTTTCTTTTCTTTTTTTGGCCACACCACGTGTCATGCAGGATCTTAGTTCCCTGACCAGGGATTGAACTCATGTCCCCTGCAGTGGAAGCACGGAGTCCTAACCACTGGAACCACCAGGGAATTCCTGACCCTATTTCTAAATAAAGTCATGATCGTTCTGAGTTACTGGGAGTTAGGATGTCAACATACCTTTGTTTAGGGTACACAATTCAACTCATAACAGGCTCCTACAAGGATTTCTACCAACCTTACAGAGTGAAAAGGATATTCTTAAGTTGCAACCATATTACACATGATGATATGTGACATTTTACATTAACCAGAATATTAAATGTATTAAATGCATTATATACCCACCGTGAATAATTATCTATTGTGCCCTTTGAAAGTAAACACAGAACACTTCAGATCATCACACAATGATCAGGATGGACAGTGTGGAGGCACAGGGACTTAATTCCTGGAAAACACACTCGGATTCCATGAATACAGGACTTTACCAAATTTGTAGATAGTAGTCAAACAGCTGACTCATGTTCTGGATTTTTGGAAATCCAGACACTGTGCCACAGTACATACTGATGTGTGTACTTGAAAAAAAAATGAGGGAAAAGAGCTCACAAGACAGCTGAAGATTTGGAGTAGGCAGAAACACTATGTACTGGCTGAGTTCTTGGATAACCTCAATTTCAACTTTCTGTCAAAGGTTTTGCTTGTTTCAGCGTCACGTCATTTTTCACAGTTGTACATTTTTAAAGCATGTAGCACCTCTAAATACGCTATTTTCAGAGGTAAGGAAGCAGAACTTTTAAATAAAACAATGTAAGCTCATGTAGAAGTGTCCATGGAGACATTACCCAGCTGGAAGATTCAAGGACTTGAGACCGTGTTTTGTTTGAGAAACAACTCAGCTGATGGAAGCCTCCAAATTCCTGACAAGTTTTGTTGATTAGAAATGGCTAGTTGTAATTCCCCAACTTTTTTTCCCTTATAGAGGTATGGCTAGAGAGAATTAGGAAATATGACATGGAACTCATTAGTTCATCTTTTTGCTCAAGCTACTGAGCAAAATTTTATCATATAATAATCAACAGTATAATTCAAGAGGCTCTGTGATGCTGAGTCCTAGAGGCAGGTGATGGAAAGGAAAAAAGGCTTTGGGGAGCTAGAGCTGCTATGGACATGCAATGAATGTTGGTTATATTTCCACCTCTTCCCTTATTAAGTCTGTGGAGATGAAGGACATGTGCTCATGTAATGTAGTCACAGTTGAACAAGGCAGTGGAATCATCCTTTCCGTATCTCTCTGACTCCTGATTATCAAGTGTTCTGAGTGATAAAACATTTGGTTAGGGTTATTGGTTTGTGATCTACCAGTCGATCAAATGCCATGACCTCTTCAGCACAGAGCATAAATTTATATATTTTTGGAGGTGAATTTGAGTTTATTTTGAGACTCTCTAGTCTCTTCTATTGGTTTGTCTCTTCTTGTGCTCATACCTTTCTGCTTTAGTTATTAAGATCAGCTCCATCACCCATAGCAACATCTAGCAAGAAAGAAAAATCCACACCAATAAGGACAATCTTTTGTCTTAATGTCCTGATATCTTCAGTTAACGACATAAATGTACTGTGTGAGCAGCTTTGTGTAAAAATTTTTTTCTGGTAGAAGCTGACTCATAGCAGTAGAAAGTAGAAAAGAGGATTGAGTGTGATTGTTTATCCTACGTGTCAACTTGGCTAGGCTGTGGTCCCCTGTTGTCTGGCAAAACACCAGTCTAGACATTGCTGTGAAAGTAGTTTTTATTTTTTACTTATCTTTATTTATTTATTTATTGGCCATGCTGCATGGCCTGTGGGGATCTTAGTTCCCTGACAAGGGATCGAACTGTGCCCTCTGCATTGGAAGAGTGGAATCCTAACCACTGGACTGCCAGGGAATTCCTGAAAGTAGTTTTTAGATGTGATTAACATCTGGAGTCAGTAGACCTTGAATAAAGCAGATTACCCTCCATAATGTGGGTGTGCCTTATCCAATCAGCTGAAGACCTTAAGAACAAAGACTGAAGTTTCCTGGAGAAGAAGGAATTTTATTTTATTTTATTATTTTATTTTATTTATTTATTTTGGTTACACCGTGCAGCGTGTGGGATTTTAGTTCCCTAACCAGGGATCAAACTGGTGTCCCTCGCAGTGGAAGCACAGAGTCCTAACCACTGGACCACCAGAGAATTCCCAAGAAGAAGGAATTTTAACTTGAAATTGCAACATAGAAATCCTACCTCAGTTTTCAGCCTGTCTGGCCTGCCCTATTTTAAACTCAAGACTACAATATCAACTCTTACCTGAATTTCCAGCCTGGTGGCTTACTCTCTATATTTGGGACTTTTCAGCTCCCATAACTGCATGAGTCACCTCCTGAGAATAAATCTCTCTCTCTCTATGTATATATATCCTTTTTTTCTGCTTCTCTGGAGATTTATTCTGCTTCTCTGGAGATTCCTGACTGATACATTGAGGGAGCTAAGTGAAAGCTGTGATCAGATTTCTTTAAAGAAACCTAATATTTCCTACTAGTACCATGCCGCGTCTGTGCAGTTGACTAATGAATATTTAGAACGTAGCCCATGTGCTGAGAACACTTCTGTCAGTATTACTATGTGATTACTACAAAGGGTATATAGATCAGGACCAGCCAAATGAAGAGACCCATAGGGTGAGGTCTGAGTGGGTCCCAAACACAGAGCTTCCATGTCCTCTCCCTGCCTTGACAAGATTTCACAGAAAATGATTCTATTATGGCTTTGTTTTAACTAGACTGTTTCAGTGGTTTATCTGTCACAAGAATGAGCAATCCAAGATTGTGTAGTTTGAGAATTTCACACGTACGTAAGCATAAGATAAATAAGTCTGGTGTTTATATAAGTGCCACTGCTTTAAAACAAAGGGGCCGGCTTGAAAGCAAGAGGCAGATAACTCATACACAGTGACAAGTGTTTTAATTTCCCAACCAATTGTAGGTCTGGACCAATGAATACAACCATGAGGAGTTTCCTTGTCTTGGAGAATACTATTGTACATAACCACAGCAATCTTATGCATAAAACAAGGTGGACAAAGCTATGATGTGAATCTCAGAGTGTGTACTGCTAAACTCAAGTGTTCTTGAAAAATACTATAACTCGGAGAAATGAAAAATGAGTGTAAGGTTGTTCGATTGAAACTGAGCCTTCTCATCACTGAACCACAAAAAAGGAACTCAAGAAATATTCCAAATTTGGACATGCCCAACTTTATACTTGATCAAAATCGAGCTGTAAGGACAGTTTTGTATAAATAAAACTACTGACCTAGAAAGGAAATGATAATTAAAAAATGATGTTTTCTACTCATATTAAAAACACCTTTGAAAACCTCACAGGGCTTTTCAAACCTTCAAGAATTCAACATTGAGTTGGTTATCAAAATATTGCAGAGAGTTTAGAACAGTTGTTTTACATAAGGAGACCAAGTTTAGTACAGTGGCTTTCACAGTTTTTTTGAAAACCACTAAACTAGCCTTTTGTCTAAAAAGTTTTACAAATGAGGTTGGGGTGGAGGAGGTCAATGCAGAAAACAGATCACAATAGAATGACTCTGAGTGAGGGGATGTGGGTCTTGGAACCCAGGCTCTTGGCCCCGCCCCCGCCCGTCCCTTTCTCGGGAAGTGCCTTGGCACTTGGATCTCAAGTGCTGTGCTTATGCACTTTGCAAATGACCAGTTCAGCGTTTGTTCACAATCTCAGGACAGCACTCAAGGGAGGGCTCCAGCAGTTAGGCAGAGCATCTTAAAAGATGCTCTCAGGAAAAGCACAGCCATCTCAACTCATTTGGTGAGAGACAATGTAGCCTTTTGCTGCAAGAGATATAATAGCTCCAGGACCAGCTGCATCTCTAGCTATAAGAGCAGTGGCAACGAGAGATGTGATGGAGGTTTATGCCCTTAGCACAGTCCCTGGAACAAAGCCATCCACAGAAAATTAGCTATTGTTATGACTACAGCTTCTACTACTCTGGGCATGATTCATGCTATACCATCACACTGCTACTAGTCTCTGTTGATTGGTGGTCTGCTTCTGCCATTGTTTTCCTGTCCAGGTCCCCAAAAGCAAAGAGCGGGGATCAAAAGGAAAAATGACCACATTTGTTTTCTTTTAGTTCCCATTTACACTCCAAAGTTCCAAAATTTATTGCTGATAAATAGAGCAATAAAAATAAATGAATAAAAATAATTGGTTACATCTATCCAGTTATTAGCATTGTGTCTACCTATCAAATAACTGCTGAACCTATAGTATCTCATTTTATTCTCACAGCAACTCTCTGAGGTGAGTAGTTTCATTATCCCCATTTTAAGGATGAGGAAACTGAGTCCCAGAGAGGTCCATTAAATGGCCCATGGTAACAGAGCCACCAGGTGAAAAAAGAAGGACCAAGTATTCTGTTTATATTACGATTGCACTGGGATTTCATCCAGAAAGGGTCAAGGGGCATTGTGATGGTGGTTTTAAACACCTCACCCAAAACCCCATCCTGAGGGTTACACACTCAGAGCCTGTCTATCCTGAGTGTGCAGAGACGCTCTGGCAGTGGGCAGCTGCTGCCCAATGAGCACAGGGGAGGCGACGGAAGCAGGGAGAGCAGAAGGATGCTTTTGGAATGCTCCAGAGGGTTTCCGGCAAAACAGGCTCATTTTCTTTGGTGAGTGATCCTCTGGACTGGCTGTTGGCAGAAACTGAGCCTAAGAGAAGGCGGGATTCATGGTGCTCCAGTCAGAAGTCAAAAGGATTGAAAATCCATGAAGAATGGGGGTTGGGAAACGTTTGTTTGTTTTTTATTTATTTAGGGAATTTATTATTTTTTGGCTGTGTTGGGTCTTTGTTGCTACGTGCGGGCTTTCTCTAGTTGTGGTGAGCGGGGGCTGCTCTTCGTTGCTGTGTGAGAGCTTCTCGGCTTCTGTTGCGGAACATGGGCTTCAGGTGTGTGGGCTTAAGTAGGTGCAGCACACGGGCTCAGTAGTTGTGGCACACAGGCTTAGTTGCTCCAAGGTATGTGGAATCTTTCGGGACCAGGGATCAAACCCATGTCCCCTGCATTAGCAGGTGGATTCTTAACCACTGTGCCACTGGGGACGTCCCAGGGGGTTGGGAAATGTTTGATGGGCATCAATCAGGTTAGCCGCACAGATGGAAGTCAATGGAAACCTTGATTGTCTACATCAGGTCCAAATACTCCTTGAAGTCTTTCAGTAGCTCCTTCTGCACCCACACATCACAGAATCCCTTATTTTTACCTTGACTACCAGGCAGTGCCTTTTAATCTGCCATCCATCACCTCCTACTTTACACTAGCCATTTTTCTTCACTCTTATGAAGTTGGCTTTTATTTTCTTGCGTCTATTTTAAGCTTTTAGCTCTCACCCAAGTTATTCTTCCCGAACTCTTTAATATTCAGAATTGAATTTTTAAGTCTCTAAGTTTCTCTTTTTCTTTTTAAAACTTGTCGTGAAAGCCTCTTCCTAGCTGACGCACTTGCCTGACACCATCACTCACCACCTGTCCTTCCTGTGTCCCTTCGGGATAAGGGCACCATGTGCATTCAACAATGATGATGGCATTGGCCTTGGTGAAGAGTTAATGTTCAGAGGTTTGTTGATGATTTCTGCAAGGAGTGCATAAAACAAGACTATCTTGACTTCCAAGGCAGTTTACCAACTCCACGGCTCTACTGGGAAAAAGATACATTTTTTCATCTTGGAAATTTCAGAAGGACCAACCAATAGTCTAGGGAATACTTAGGGGCCACCAACAAAACTCAGGGTAAACCAAAAATATAAATAAATAAGGTAGCGACTCTAGAAAAAAACTTAAATCACTTAAAACAAAACTTTGTCTAATTCTGAGCTCTCACTGCCGTGGCCCGGATGCAGCCCTTGGTGGGGGAACTAAGATCCTGCAAGCTGTGCAGTATGGCCAAAAAAAAAAAAAAAGAAAAGGAAAAAAAAAAAAACAAAATACAGGGCAATGAAGAGTAATTAGAGCTCTTTTGTGGAACTGTGTAAACTGTAAAACTATAATATTTAATCTTCAAGAAGAAAATCTCAAATTAAAAATCATCAATATAAAGGAAAAATTGAAATAAAGTACTAATTATGCTTCCAAATGCCCCCCCCCCCCGCCAACTTTGTCTAATAAGCTATAATGGGAAAGAATCTGAAAAAGAATATATATGTGTATGTGTGTGTGTGTGTATGTATAACTGAATCACTTTACTGTACACTTGAAACTAACTACACTTCAATAAAAAAAGGATAAAAAAAAAACCCCAATACTTTGTCTAAAGTTCTTATGGAAGAGCCTTTAATATTAGCTTTCACATCCAAGGGAACCACCAACAAACCTTTAAACAAACTGTTCATCACTTCCTAACTCAAGTAAGTTAAATATGTGTGTGTGTGTGTGTATTATGTATATATATATATAAAATCACATTTTAGCCAAACCTTCAATATCTCTTGAGTGTAATTTATTTTGATCACATACTTGAACATTACAAAATCCTGCGTCAAATTTCCTTCTTGATCAGCCTCTAAGGTCCACAAAGTAGGTCTCAAATTCAGTTTGCATTTACTGCACATTGGGCTACTTTTAATGTATTTTACAAGTCAGCATGATTGGGCTGTTCGTAAGTAATTGATACTTCCGTGTGGAAATGGTGAATACTCCTGAAATGTTCTATATTGCTTTCCCCCAAATCCTTCTCTTTTTTTCTGTACCTTTTATCTGTTCATTCAGTAAACACTTACCGAGTGCTTTATTAGGGGATGATCCCTGTGCTAGGTGTTGCAGATGTAAAGATGAAGAGACATGGTCCCTGGCTTTAATAAACTTCTAGAGGAGTCAGTTGGGGCTGGGGAGGGGAGGCTTGTAGCCAATGGTCAGGTGATGAGAAAAACTTTTATTTGAGGTTTATATTAGGCAGTGTTTTGCCATCAACCAGGCTCTGGACGAGAAGGACCTTACTTATTATTACTTATTATATGATGGGGGTAGGGGAAGTTCTTCAACCATTCTGACCTTTAGATTTCTCATCTATTACATCAATAATTATCACAGATTTATAAATGAAAGCCGCCGTTATCTGAATAACCCTCTTGCTCTCTTTCATCTTTCTCAGTGTATCTAAAATTTTTGGAAACAACATAGTTGAAGGATAATGGAATGAATTCAACAAGGACAGAACTCTTGCTTCCTGGGGCAGTGTTCATTCTTTGCCAAAATGCTCCAAGGACCCTATAGAATAATTCGATATTTTATGTGGTGTTATGTTTGGATATACTTATGAAGAAAAATGGCAGAACCTAACTCTCTGACACATGAAAGTGCTACAGAACCAGGTGTGGTCCTCAATGGCACATGTTAGTAGACTCTTGGGCTCCAGAACTCTATCAGCACACTTAATGGTACCATCTTGTGAGCAGACCACGGAATCTGCACTTCTTACTTGAGCCTTATATTACATAGAACCTTTCATTCCCTGGAGGAAAAATAGCCTTCATGGAGTCAAACATCAAACAGGCACTTAGTGGCTAATCGTAGGGTTCTTCAGCGGTTACTTGTCAACTCTGTAGTCGGTGAATAATTTAAAACAGACATCTTCATGCATTATTCAGTAAAACCAAACCTTAATACAATGTGTGGATACCGCATTTCCTGAAGGGAATTTGCTGCCTTTGATTATTTGTACATTTCCTCCCTGCAGATTCCCAAATATTCGGTTACAAGATTATCTGCTGATCTGAATGACAGTTTTATTAATGTCCCCGTCCAGTGGTATTGACATCGCTGTTTTCTGTGTTCACGTATCGTCCACATACCTCACGTGATGGGCAGTTCAGAAACATTCCTGTTGAATTTACAGTGTTGTCCCAACTGGACCTGACACGTGAGTTATTCTGATTATACATTTCCATATTTAGGCAAAAGTCTTGTTGCTTCACTTTCTCTCTTAGGAAAGAGAATTTTAGTTGACGAGTCTTACAGCTTCAGTGTTTTCAGTGGAAAACTTCTGAAATGGAAATTTTGATATCCAAAATACTTTTGGAAATAATGGCTAGGCAGTAAAGTGTTTATGTTACTGACTGGATGGCATTCTATAATATTGTAGCCTAATGGATTCACATGTACTGTATTTGAAAAGAAGCTTCAGGTGGCTCTTTCTGGCAGCCAGTCCCAGGTTTGGGTGAGAGCTCCCCAATCCAATTGGGCAAATGTTCAAGAAAGGTTTATTCCCTGCTTTACTCTTTTTGCCGTGACTTTTGTTGGAGCAAGTCATTAAGCCCTTCCTAATTCTATTTGTTGTTGGCCAAAAGGTAAATACTTCACCTGGAGTGGCATCTCCAAGTCAAGCTCACACTCTCTCCTGTGTAAACAACAAACAAACAAAAACACAAACAAAAAAAGAGCTTTAGGTCATTTCCAAACATGCTAATTTTGTCTCCTGAAAAATTTTACTGAAGAGGAAGGAAGAATAGCTGTGTTAGTTTCTGGCTGCTGGAACAAAGGACCACAAATTGGGTGTCTTAAAACAGCAGAGATTTTTTTCTCGCACTGTTCTGGAGGCTAGAAATCTGAAGTCAAGGTGTCAGCAGGGCCACGCTCCCTCTAAAGGCTCTAGTGGGGAATTTCCTGGTGGTCCAGTGGTTAAGGCTGCGTGCTTCCACTTCAGGGGTCACGGGTTTGATCCCTGGTCATCGGGGAACTAAGATCCCGCGTGCCACTAAGATCCCACATGCCGTGCGGCATGGCCAAAAAACCAAGACCAACCAACCGACGAAACAAACACAACAAACAACAGCAACAACAAAACAAAAGACCCCTGAAGAACAAAAAACAAACAAAAAAACAACCAAAAAAGGCTCTAGTGGAGATTCCTTCCTTGCCTGTTCCAGCTTCCGGTGGCTTCGGGTGTTCCTTGGCTTGTGGCAGCATTAATTCCAATCTCTGCCTCTGTCTTCACGTGACCATTTCTTCCTTTTCCTTGTATCTTCTCTGCTTTTTTGTGTGTATCTTACAAGGTCATTGGATTTTGGGCCCACCTGGATAATTCAGGATGATCTCATCTGAGGAGCCTAACTTGATTACATCTGCAGAGACCTTTTTTTGAAATAAGATCACATTCACAGATTCTGGGAGTCAGGATGTGAACATGTCTTTCCGGGGTCCACCATTCAACCCACACAATAAGTAAGGTTTTATTGCTAGCTGTTACAATTTGGGTGTATATAAGCCATTTCATAGCAAATATTTCTTTCATCTTGTCACATAACTTCTCAGCTCAGTCTAAAAAAACCCTCTTCAGACTTCCTAGGTAGCGCAGTGGTGGAGAATCTGCCTGCCAATGCAGGGGACACGGGTTCGAGCCCTGCCCTGGGAAGATTCCACATGCCACGGAGCAACTAAGCCTGTGCGCCTAAAAAAAAGAAACAAACAAAAACCCTCTTCTTTGACAGAATCAAGAAGTTGGTTTTCTTTTATAAATTCTGTTCAACGTCAATAATTTATCCTGGATATATTTGCACACACAGCTTGAAAATGGCAAAGCTACTTTTACAAACCGGTGCATTTGTTTTAGGCAGATGAGTTATTAAAATTGAGCAGTCAATTCCCCAAGAGTTTTGTTAAAGGTTGAGAAACCTCATTATTTGCCATTCAGTGGTAGTCCCCACTAGATGGCAGTCTTGGCTCATTAGAGAGCATCAGTCTTGCCTAATGGTTTCTCCAGGTAGTGACTGAAATGAGACCACCTTTGCTAAGGCACTTTTTGCTTCCCTTTAAATTCAACACGGTTAAAATACTAACATACATGTGAATAAATTTATACTCCATAGAAAGAGAAATGAGACACTGAATTAAAACAAAAATGCAAGGAGAACAGCATTTTCAGGCATTATGAGAAACCTTCAGGTTTATTTTTATTTTCATTTTAAGTTAATTTTTATTGGAGTAAAGTTGCTTTACAATGTTGTGTTAGTTTCTGCTGTATAGCAAAGTGAATTGGTTACACAAATACATACATCCGCTTTTTTGTAGATTTCCTTCCTCTTTAGGTCACCACAGATTATTGAGTAGAGTTCCCTGTGCTAAACAGTAGGTTCTCATTAGTTATCTATTTTATACACAGTAGTGTGTATATGTCAATCCCAATCTCCCAATTCATCCCACCCCCGCCTTCCCCCCTTGGTAACCGTAAGTTTGTTCTCTACATCTGTGACTGTTTCTGCTTTGCTAATAAGTTCATCTGTACCATTTTTCTAGATTTCAAATATAAGGGATATTATACTACATTTGTTTTTAAGTTTTCTTTATTTTGGGCTCAAGCTGTAATCATAAACCCATTTTGCCTTACCCATTCCCCTGTTCTTTGGTGCCATGGTTCTCCACTTTGGCTGCATACTGGAATCCTCGGGGGAGTTTGAAAAGGTACTGATGCCTGGGTGCTACACGAGAGATTTTGATTTGCCTGGGCTTTGGGAGCAAAGGCTGAAAAGATCTAGAGAGAGATAAAATGCAGCAAGGTTCACGGGAAGGCACAGGGAACTGTGTTCTGGGGTAAACAGACACAGTTTACTGTGTAGAGAAAAGATGCAGTACTGAGGGGAAAAGGACTGAAAAGGCAGAAGCTGACACAGGAGGAACAGCCAAGTGACCCTAGAGACAGAGGTTCAATGACCAGCTGTTGCTGAGTGGGACCATTTTGTGATTTGGAATTCACATTTCTATTATTGCCCCTCTATTATGTAGGGAGTCCTCATGACTTGAGACAGCCCGTGAGACTCTGCTTCTTGCAACCACAAGAGCGGGGGCACGGAGGACCTTCCACTGGATAGGATGTGGACTCCCCGAGTTTTTCCCTGTTGTGTCTCATCCCTGTTATGTAGGGGCTCAGGGGACTTGAGCACAGTGGACTCGTCTCATCCTCCTCCTGTTACTTAAAGCTACCAGGTGACTGACTCATGGGCAACTCAGGCACCACTAGATCCAGAACCACTAGAGCGGTGCTTCCCAACTCTGACCCTGCCTGGTCCCAAGTTGAGATTTCCTAAAAGTACTTGTGCATTTCTTTTAAACATTAACTTTTATAAGTTTATGTCAGATAGAACATCATAAGAGGAATCCTGTTGGAAGAGGAAACTTAGATCACTCAACTTCCCTTACTGCCCCCAGCTCTTCTGGGGAATTATTTTTGTGACCACCAGTTGGGAACACAGTGCAGGAAATGAAGGTTTCTCAGCCAGAGGGGAGGGATGCTTCAGTGTCTCAGAAATGGAGGCTGGGTTTTCACCCATTCTTCATTTAGAACAAAGTAATATGCACACTTTTCTTGGGCAAAGAGGAGAATGAGAGTTTATGTCAGTTGTTTTCAGCCTTGAGTGCATAATGAGATCCCTTTAAAAAAATACCTATGCCTGGTTCTGGTTACACAGAATTTGATTTAATGGGTAAGGGGTGTGGCCTGGAAATCCAAATTTTGCAAAAAGCATCTGAGGTTATACTAATGTATAGCCAAGGTTGAAAACATTTGGTGTATACACTCTTCCTAATCCATACAACCACAGCTATTATTTTCTTTTTTTCTTTCTTTTAAAGTTTTTAACTGAAGTATAGTTAATTTACAATGCTGTGTTGGTTTCTGGTGTACAGCAAAGTGATTCAGAACATACATATATATGTTCTGAATATATACTTTTTCATATTCTTTTCCACTATGGTTTGTTACAAGATATTGAATATAGTTCCCTATGCTATACAATAGGACCTCGCTGTTCATCTATTTTATACATAGTAGTTTGTATCTGCTAATCCCAAACTCATAATTTATTCCTTCCCTTCCCCTTTACACTTTGGTAACCATAAGTTTGTTTTGTATATCTGTGAGTCTGTTTCTGTTTTGTAAATAAGTTCATTTGTACCATATTTTAGATTCCACATATAGTGATATTATATGATAGTTGTCTTTCTCTGTCTGACTTACTTCATTTAGTATGATTATCTCTAGGTTCATCCATGTCTCTACAAATGTCCCAATTTCATTCCTTTTTACAGCTGAGTAATATTCCATTGTATATATACACTTTATCTTCTTTATCCTTTCATCTGTCGATGGACACTTAGGTTGCTTCCATGACTTGGCTATTGTAAACAGTACAGCCATCATTTTCTATGTCCAACCAATGCTCACAGATTGGAATCCTATTTAGACAGAAGTATTTCATTTACCTTATTTCCAAAACATTCTTTAGAAAAGACAAGATGCATTTAGAATGTACACATAAACAATATCCCTTAGATTATTTCCAAAATACACTTAGAGTTTATTTTTTCCTTCATCAGTATTTCTTCCTAAAGTTAGAGGGAAGATAGAGAAATATTTATTGATTTAATGAGTATTTATTTACCACTCACTCTGTGCCCAGCACTGTTCTATCAGCTACTCATGCTGTGTTTTTTTCACACCAGCCATGGCATAATCTCATGCTCTGTTTTCCACAGTTAACGACAGATGGAAACTTCTGTACTCGGAACAGTCACACAATGTCCAAAACAAAGGATCAGTAAGACACCTGAACTTTAGTATCCCCTGCGGTGGTCCACAGGATGCTTGACAAGTGTGGGTTCACTGATTTAAGTTCTCTCTAAATAATACAAAACATTTCAAACGGCAATAAACACCCCCCAAACCTAACCAAATAGCACTTTGATGTTCCGTGGAACTGGGATAGGGGTTTGGAAAAATGTTCTTAGTTTATTGCAGGTGTTTATCATCAAAATGGAATCACATTTCCAAGTTTTTGTTTTGAAAGCTGGCATTCAAAAAGATTTCAGTGATGTTTTCTGGTGTAGTTCATTGCTTCACGATACCAAAATTCATTTCATTTCTGTAAATGTATTATGTTATAAAGTGATGATTAGCCACCAAGTGTTTGTAAAATGGCCAAACTTGTTAAGACATCAAAGAAGAGAAGTTCAAGGAAGGTTGCACAAGTATTAACTATCAAGAAGGAGCCGGACACCCATCCTCCCCTGATGACAACATAGAGCATACATGTGAAATGATTCTTTTGAATAGACGAGTGACAGTGGATTATTTGGCAAATCATTTGCAAATCAGCCACGGCTCTGCCTATGAAATAATCCACAACAGTCTTAGGTTTCAAAAATTTTGCTCTGAAGCCTAAACTTTGGGTTAAATGTAGAGGACTGCTATCCAAGGGCGTTGTGATCTTGCATGACAAGGCATATCTACACACTTCTGCCCACACTGTCGACACTATGCAAAAACTTCATTTTGAGGTGTTAAAGCATCCTCCCTGTAGTCCTCATCTTGCTCCATTGGAGTTTCATCTGTTTGGTCCCCTGAAAGCAGCCCTACGAGGATGAAGATTCACTTCTGATGAAGTAAAGACATGGGTGCATTTGTGGCTCGCAGCTCAGCATAAAATATTTTTTAATGAGGGAATATGAAAGCTTGTTGACAGATAGACAAAGTGTATTGAAAAGCAAGGAGATTATGTCAAAAAATGATGGGGCGGGGATGGTGGGGGGACTCGAGGCAGGGGAGTCAAGGAAGGGAGGGAATACGGGGATATGTGTATAAAAACAGATGATTGAACTTGGTGTACCCCCCCAAAAAAAAGAAAAAAGTTAATTAAAATAAATTCTACAGCTAGAGTGCAGATAATTTTTGACTCACCCTCATATATATATATATCTATATATAGATAGATATATATATATGTGTGTGTGTGTGTGTGTGTGTGTGTGTACACTTTTATATATATATATAACTGAATCACTTTGCTGTACAGCAGAAATTAACACAACATTGTAAGTAAATTATACTTCAGTTAAAAAAGAAAGATTCAGGGTGAGGGGAAAAGAAGAGAGGCGGAAGGGGGGAGGGACCCTCTGGGATCAGAGGATCGGGGGAGGAGTGGAAGGCATTTCCGCTGCCCACTGGCCCGGGAAGCCTGCTGGGCTCCCGGGCCTGGTCTCCAACTCTTCAGGGTCCCCTACCAGACGCGTTGGTCCCAGGGACTTTGGAGCGTGACAGGGGACAGGAAGAGAGGCAGACTGGTGGTGGGATGTTCCAGGAGCAGAGGACCAGGGGAGGTGTGGAGGAGCTTTCACCTGCCCACTTGGGCCTGGCGGGCCTGCTGGGCTCACGAGTCTGGTCCCTTGGTCTCTCCGGTTGAGTGGGTCGTACAGGCGTGGGAGGGAGGGAGGAGAGGAGAAGAGGAAGAGAGGCAGACAGCGGTGGGGGGGACCTTGCAGGACTGGAGGATCAGGGCAGATGCCGTGGGAAATCTCCCTACCCCCTTGGCACCGGGAGGCCTGTTGCACCCCCAGGCCTGGTCTTCGGTCCTCCTGGGGCCCCTCTAGGTCTCATTTGTCCTGGGGTGTAGAAGGAAAGCAGGGGAGAAGAGGAGAAGTGGGCAGGGGAGGGCGCCTTCTGGGATTGGAGGATCAAGGGAGGCGGAGAATATATTTCCCCTGCCCACTAGCCCTGGGAAGCCTGCTAGGCTGATGGACCTGGTCTTTCACACACCAGGGCCCCCTCCAGCTGCTTGGGACTTAAGAGAGTGGGGAGTGGGGGAGACGAAGAGAGGCAGACAGGGACCCTACGAGACCGGGGGATCTGGGGAAGTGCCACAGGCCTTACCCTAGCCCAGTTGGCCCTGGGAAGCCTGGTGGGCATCAGAGTCTGGTCTCCTGCCCTCCAGTGCCCCCTGCAGCTGTGAGGGTCCTAGGGGAATAGGAAGGAGAGGGTGAGGAAGAAGAGAACTCAAGGGAGAGCAACCTTCCGAGAAGGGAGGACTAGGGGAGGTGCCTAGCATTTCTCTCACCAACTTGGGCCGAGGGAGCCTGCTGGGTACCTCGACCTGGTCCTTTGCCCCCAGGACCAGAGGCATTCCTGGGCCCCTCTGCCTCATTGGGCCTAAGCCCCATTCCCCACCATCCCCAGGGCCTTTTCTAAGTGTAGGCCCTGCCCATTGCCTAACCTCCCCTGCTCCTTGTCCAAGCCGCACCCCGACAGCCAAGGCCTTTTCTGGCTTTTTTTTTTCTTTTTCACTTTTTTCCTTCCCACCTCCTCAGGCTATTGCAGTTGTTTTGCCTTCCAGTTGTTGCTCCATCTTTTTTTTTTTAAATTTTTTCTAACACATCTGTTAGTTTCCTATTATCATATTTTTTATCTTGCTATTGTTCTGCTGTTCTTCTAACCTTTTTTATTCTAATTGTTTTCATTTTTCCTGCTCCACACAGCTTGTGGGATCTTGATACACAAGCCTGGGGTCAGGCCTGAGCTCCTGAGGTGGGAGCTCTGAGTCCAAAACATTGGACTAACAGGGAAACCCAGTTCCCAGGGAATATTCATCACAGTGAGGTCTCCCAGAGGTTCTCACCTCATCACCAAGACCCAGCTATACTCAACAGCCTACAAACTCCAGTGCTTGAAACCTCAGGCCAAACACCCAGTGAGACAGGAACACAATCCTGCCCATCCAAAGTGGGGGGAAAGTGAGACAACAAAAAATATGTCACAGGTGAAGGAACAAGGTAAAAATACACAAGACCAAGTAAATGAAGAGGAAATAGGAAAATTGCCTGAAAAAGAATTCAGAGTAAAGATGATCCAAAATCTCAATAACAAAATAAAGAAAACACAAGAAATAGTTAATAAGGACTCAGAAGAACTAAAGAGCAAAGAAACAGTAATAGATAACAAAATAATCAAAATTAAAAATACTCTAGATGCTATAGACAGCAGAATAACTGAGGCAGAAGAATGAATAAGTGAGTCAGAAGATAGAATGGAGGAAATAACTGCCACAGAGCAGGAAAGAGAAAAAAGAATAAAAAGAATGGAAGACAGTCTCAGAGACCTTGGTGACAACATTAAGCACACCAATATTCGAATCATAGGCATCCCAGAAGAAGAAGAAAAAAAGAAAGAGTCTGAGAAAATATTTTAAAAGGTTATAGTGGAAAGCTTCCCCAACAGGGAAAAGGAAATAATTAATCAAGCCCAAGAAGCGTAGAGAGTCCCATACATAATAAACCAGAGGAGAAATACACTGAGGCACATATTAATCAAACTAATGAAAATTAAACACAAAGAAAAGTATTAAAAGCAGCAAGAGAAAAGCAACAAATAACATATAAGGGAAAACCCATAAGGAAAACAGCTGATCTTTCTGCAGAAACTCTGCAGGCCAGAAGGGAGTGGCAGGATATACTGAAAGTCCTGAGAGAGAAAAACCTACAGCCAAGAATACTCTACCCAGCAAGAATCTCATTCAGATTCGATGGAGAAATCAAAAGATTTACAGACAAAGTTAAGAGAATTCAGCACCACCAAACCAGCCTTACAACAATTGCTAAAGGAACTTTTCTAAGTAGGAAACACAAGAAAAGGAAAAGACCTACAAAAACAAACCCAAAACAATTAAGAAAATGGTAATTGGAACATACATGTCAATAATCACCTTAAATGTAAGCGGATTAAATGCTCCAACCAAAAGACACAGACTGGCTGAATGGATACAAAAACAAGACCCTTACATATGCTGTCTACAAGCAACCCACTTCAGACCAAGGGCCACATATAGACTGAAAGGAAAGGGATGGAAAAAGATATTCCATGCAAATGAAAGTCAAAAGAAAGCTGGAGTAGCAATACTCATATCAGACAAATTAGACTTTAAAGACTATTAAAAGAGACAAGGAAGGATACTACATAATGGTCAAGGGATCAATCCAAGAAGAAGATATAACAATTGTAAATATCTATGCACCCAACATAGGAGCACCTCAATACATAAGGCAAATGCTAACAGCCATAAAAGGGGACCTTGACAGTAACCCAATAATAGTAGGAGACTTTAACACCCCACTTACACCAATGGACAGATCATCCAAACAGAAAATAAATAAGGACACACAAGCTTTAAATGACACATTAGACCATCTCGACTTAATTGATATTTATAGGATATTCCATCCAAAAACTACAGAGTACACTTTCTTCTCAAGTGCACACGGAACATTTTCCAGGATAGATCACATCTTGGGTCACAAATCAAGCCTCGGTAAATTCAAAAAAATTGAAATTGTATCAAGCATTTTCTCTGACCACAATGCCATGAGACTGCATATCAATTACCTGAAAAAAACAGTAAAAAATTCAAACAGATGGAGACTAAACAATTAAACAACCAAGAAATCATTGAAAAAATCAAAGAGGAAATCAAAAAATACCTAGGAACACATGACAATGAAAACACAACCCAAAACCTATGGGACACAGCAAAAGCAGTTCTAAGAGGGAAGTTTATAGCAATACAGTCCTACCTCAAGAAACAAGAAAAATATCGAATAAACAACCTAACCTTATACCTAACACAATTAGAGGAAGAAGAACAAAAAATAACTCCAAAGTGAGCAGAAGGAAAGAAATCATAAAGATCAGATCAGAAATAAATGAAAAAGAAATGAAGGAAACAATAGCAAAGATCAATAAAACAAAAAGCTGTTTCTTTGAGAAGATAAAATTGATAAACCATTAGCCAAACTTATCAGGAAACAAAGGGAGAAGATGCAAATCAACAGAATTAGAAATGAAAATGGAGAAGTAACAACTGACACTGCAGAAATACAAAAGATCATGAGAGACTACTACAAGCAACCATATGCCAATAAAGTGGATAACCTGGAAGAAATGGATAAATTCTTAGAAAAGTACAATCCTCCAAGACTGAACCGGGAAGAAATAGAAACTATGAACAGACCAATCACAAGCACTGAAATTGAGACCGTGATTAAAAATCTCCTAACAAACAAAAGCCCAGGGCCAGATGGCTTCACAGCCGAATTCTATCAAACATTTAGAGAAGAGCTAACACTTATCCTTCTCAAAGGCTTCCAAAATATAGCAGAAGGAGGAACACTCCCAAACTCATTCTATGAGGCCACCATCACCTTGATACCAAAACCAGGCAAAGATGTCCCAAAAAAGAAAATTACAGGCCAATATCACTGATGAATATAGATGCAAAACTCCTCAACAAAATACTAGCTAACAGAATCCAACAGCACATTAAAAAGATTATACACCATGATCAAGTGGTGTTTATCCCTGGAATGCAAGGATTTTTCAATATATACAAATCAATCAATGTGATATATCATATTAAGAAAATGAAGGATAAAAACCATATGATCATCTCAATAGACACAGAAAACACTTTTGACAAAATTCAACATCCATTTATGATAAAAGCTCTCCAGAAAATGGGCATAGAAGAAAATTACCTCAACATAATAAAAGCCATATATGAGAAACCAAAAGCCAACATCTTTCTAAATGGTGAAAAACTGAAAGAATTCCTTCTTAGAACAGGAACAAGACAAGGGTGTCCACTCTCACCATTAGTATTCAACATAGTTTTGGAAGTTTTAGCCACAGCAATCAGAGAAGAAAATGAAATAAAAGGAATCCAAATTGGAAAAGAAGAAGTAAAATTGTCACTCCTTGCAGATGACATGATATTATACATAGAAAACCCTAAGGAGTCTACCAGAAAACTGCTAGCACTAATTGATGAATTTAGTAAAGTAGCAGGATACAAAATTAATGTGCAGAAATCTCTTGCATTTGTATACATTAACAATGAAAGAGCAGAAAGAGAAATTAAGGAAATGCTCCCATTTACCATTGCAACAAAAAGAATAAAATACCTAGGAATAAACCTGCCTAAGAAGATAAAAGACCTGTATGCAAAAAACTAGAAGACACTGATGAAAGAAATCAAAGACGATACAAACAGATGCAGGGACATACCATGTTCTTGGATTGGAAGAATCAATATTGTGAAAATGACTATCTTACCCAAAGCAATTTACAGATTCAGCGCAATCCCTTTCAAATTACCAATGGCATTTTTCACAGAACTAGAACAAGAAATCTTATGATTTGTATGGAAACGCAAAAGACCCCTAATAGCCAAAGCAGTCTTTAGAAGGAAAGACGGAGTTGGTGGAATTAGGCCCTGACTTCAAACTATACTACAAGGCTACAGTGATCAAGATAGTATGGTACTGGCACAAAAACAGAAGGAAGATCAGTGGAACAGAACAGAGAACCCAGAGGTAAACCCACACACATATGGGCACCTTATCTTTGACAAAGGAGGCAAGAATATACAATGGAGAAAAGACAACCTCTTCAATAAGTGGTGCTGGGAAAATTGGACAGCTACATGTAAAAGAATGAAGTTAGAACACTTCCTAACACCATACACAAAAGCTCAAAATGGATTAAAGACCTAAATGTAAGGCCAGACACTATAAAACTCTTAGAGGAAAACATAGGCAGAACACTATGACATCCATCAAAGCAAGATCCTTTCTGCCCCACCTCCTAGAATAATGGAAATAAAATGAAGAATAAACAAATGGGACCTAATGAAACTTAAAAGCTTTTGTACAGTGAAAGAAAGCATAAACAAGACAGGAAGACAACCCTCAGAATGGGAGAAAATACCAACAAAGCAATGGACAAAGGATTAATCTCCAAATTATGTAAGTAGCTCATGCAGCTTAATACCAAAAAAGCAAATAACCCAATCCACAAATGGGCAGAAGACCTAGATAGACATTTATCCAAAGAAGACATGCAGATGGCTAACAAACACATGAGAAGATGCTCAACATCACTAATCATTAGAGAAATGCAGGTCAAAGCCACAATGAGTTATCACCTCACTCCGGTCAGAATAGCCATCATCAAAAAATCTAGAAACAATAAAAGTTGGAGAGGGTGTGGAGAAAAGGAAACTCTCCTGCACTGTTGGTGGGAATGTAAGCTAGTACAGCCACTATGGCAAACAGTTTGGAGATTCCTTAAAAAACTAAAAATAGCACTACCATATGACCCAGCAATCCCACTACTGGGCATATGCCCTGAGAAAACCATAATTCAAAAAGATACATGTACTACAATGTTCATTGCAGCATTATTTACAATAGTCAGGACATGGAAGCAACCTAAATGTCTATCAACAGATGAATGCATAAAGAAGATGTGGCACATATATACAATGGAATATTACTTAGCCATAAAAGGAATGAAATTGAGTTATTTGAAGTGAGGTAGATGGACCTAGAGTCTGTCCAGGGCAGGGTGGGAATAAAGATGCAGACATAGAGAACATACCTGAGGACACGGGGCGGGGTGGGGGGAAAGGGGGACGAGGGAGAAGCTGGGACAATGTGAGAGAATATCACTGACATACATACACTACCAAATGTAAAATGGATGGCCAGTGGGAAGTTGCTGCATAGCACAGGGAGATCAACTCGATGCTTTGTGATGACCTAAAGGGGTGGGGTAGGGAGGGTGGGAGGGAGGCTCAAGAGAGAGGGGTTATGGGGGTATATGTATACACATAGCTGATTTACTTTGTTGTACAGCAGAAACTAACACAGCATTGTAAAGCAATTATACTCCAATCAAGATGTGAAAAAAAGGAAACATTAAAAAAAATAGAAGAAAAAAAGAAAAGAATTACTCTAGAAAGAATCTCTTTACCCCTACCCCATGCATAATGAACAATGTAGATTTTCCCGATGCATTTGTAGAGGAAAAGGAGGATGATTTCACCCTTCAGGAAAATGTCATAACATTTCAAAACTGTCCCTTCTCCCAAGCCCTTCAGACCTCTGCCAAGTGGCTTGTCTTCTTGCCCTCACCTCGCGAGCGCTGATCTTCCCAGCTTTACCCTGGGCATCCGTATCTCTCCCTTTCCTGTGAAGAGCACGTTAGTCTTAGCACCTCACAGCTAAACTTGCACCCTCAAATCCTTATAACGCAGGAAAGCAGTAAAAACAAAAAATAGTCTCCTCTCACCAGGGTTGCCAGATTTAGCAAAGGAAAATACTGCCAATGTTGCATGGGACGTACTTACACTGAAAACTTATTTGAGGTTTGTCGGCAATTCAAATTTAACTGGATGTTTTGTTTTGCCTGGTGACCCTAAATGTAGCCTTCAGAAGCTTTTCTGATCTTCTACCACTCAATATTCTTCTGGAGTTAAAAGCTGATGAAATTAGGAGCTTGGGATTAACATACACACGCTGCTGTATATAAAATGGATAACCAACAAGGACCTACTGGATAGCACAGGGAGCTCTACTCAATATTCTGTAATAACCTATATGGGAAAAAAATCTTGAAAAGAATGAATATATGTATACGTATAACTGAATCGCTGTGCTGTACACCTGAAACTAACACAGCATTGTAAATCAACTATACTGCAAAAAAAAAAAAAAAAAAAGCTGACAATTGTCATAAAAATTTGCCCAGAGCTACAGTTTTGCTTTTTGATAGTTTCAAGGTTAGCACGTAGGAGTTATGGTTTCACAACTTCTTTGCCCCTCATCAAACTCTGGTGAAAATTGTTAATGCCCAGCCTGACCTGGCTCTTTTAAGAAATGGGAACATACAGCAAAGAATATTTGGCTGTATAAGGACTGAGGCCCATCTCTGCTGAGCTCACACCAGCGTGGCCCGTCTTTCTGCTCTGCTTGACCACATCCTTCGGACTCTGTGTGCTTGATTACATCCAGTGATGATAAGCTGTAAATTGCAAAATTTAGTTAGATAACCCTGGGTGTTTTATCCATAAACATTCAAGATCTGGATATTATATGTCAATTTTGAACTCATTTTTTCAGTGTTTAGAACTGGATATTTGGTAGAATGTAGAGAAAATATTTAAAAATGCTGTGGGGCTGCATCTGCCTCTGGAATTGTCTGTGGAATTGGAAAATATAAGCATTAAACATGGCAGCTTATTTTTCAGACTTTTGTTCAGACATTTGGCAGCGAAGCAAGAAAAAGTCTTGTCTAAGTTTTCATAAAACTTTCTTGCAAAAGAGGGCTTTTGGTTCAGATCTCATTAACTGATACTCTGTAAAATTCTTACGAGGGCTTGACAGA
This sequence comes from Hippopotamus amphibius kiboko, assembly GCF_030028045.1. Classification (NCBI taxonomy): domain Eukaryota; kingdom Metazoa; phylum Chordata; class Mammalia; order Artiodactyla; family Hippopotamidae; genus Hippopotamus; species Hippopotamus amphibius. The sequence goes on along the minus strand of NC_080195.1, from coordinate 101,640,119 downwards.
AAACTTGACAGAAACATATTCAGAATTACTAAGTTAAATTATGTTATCAATTACTATTTTGAAGATGTGGATATAAGAGGCACAGAAATTGCAACCTAGGCATGCTCTGAATTTCTACAAGGATCCTATTGATTGGGTTTTGGAAGTAAAGAAATTTAAGTTGATCAATTAGAAAGTCAATTTTAGTTAAAGGTGGTGGATATTTGGCCAATGTGTAAAATCCCAGCAACCAGTAGATATTTAGATTCTTACCAAAATGAATCTGTAAATTGTCTTTCACAAATCAACACAAGGAATCTTTTTATCTATATGCTCATAGCTGTGATTAATCACAAAAGAAAATCAAAACGTGCTTTCATAGCCACGAGGCAGAACCATAACTTGGTCTTGGGGACAAAGGCTGGTGGGCTATTTCCTGCAAGGTTGGTAGGAAGGCATCATTGCCTCAGTTGATGTCATGTTTGGTCTGGCCTTCTGTCTTGGAGGCTCTTAAAGTGGATTTTGGCAGAACACTGAGAGCAGATCCCTCTCTCATGAGCAGACTTGTTAAATAAGCTTACGAGACAGAGGAATTATATCAGCATGTCTCTCCCTACCTCTCCAGGTGCATTTCCAGGCCTCTCCCCCATTGTTCCTTCTGTTCCAGTCATAGGAGTTTTCTTTTAGTTCTTGAATGTTCTAAGCTCTTTATTTCCTGTCAATTTATTTGTATGTGGTTCCCTTTTCCAAGGATGTTGATCTCTGCTATAAACACCCCCATCTCTCTCTCTGTCTCTCTCACACACGCATGCACTCACGCACGCACAAGCTTGGGAAATGTCTTCTCACGCTCTCAATTTTCCGGTTTCGTCTTACACTTCCTTCCTTAGGAATCCTTCATGGCCATAGTACCCCCGCCCTGTCCCCTGGTCCCAGATTATGTTAGGTCCCCGTGCTTCATAACTTTGTCGTGTGTGGCATTTATCATCCTTACAATTGTTTATTCAGTGTCTACCTCCCCTATTAGGTTGTAACATCCATGCAAGCAGACACCATCTAACACTGATGACGGCAGTGTGGCTATGAAATTCACGGTGGTGCCTTTCCTGCAGTCTTCTATCCCCCTTGGCAGGTTTGGGAACTCAGGTTTTTCTTCTATGAGACCAACGTGCTGGCTATGAGTGGGCACCTCTCTCAGTGATTCTCAAGAAAGATCAGCATTTCGTTTCTTGTTGTTCAGATGTGCTCATTCAACAATTTCTGCCTGTGTCCAAGCAGAGAGAGAAAGCAGCACGTGGTAGCAAGACTTAGGCTCAGGGCTTCCCTGGTGGCGCAGATCTGCCTGCCAATGCAGGGGACACGGGTTGGAGCCCTGGGCCAGGAAGATCCCACATGCTGCGGAGCAACGAAGCTCGGGCACCACAACTACCAAGCCTGTGCTTTAGAGTCTGTGAGCCACAGCTACGAAAGCCTGTGCACCTAGAGCCCAAGCTCCACAACAAGAGAAGCCCCCACAATAAGAAGCCCCATCTTGCTGCAACTAGAGAAAGCCTGTGCAAAGCAATGAAGACCCAACGCAGCCAACAAATAAATAAATAAATAAATAGATAAATGTATATATAAAAAAAAAGACTTAGGTTCGTTGGGACGTCCCTGGTGGTTCCGTGGTTAAGACTCTGTGTTTCCAATGTAGGGGGCTTGGGTTTGATCACTGGTCAGGGAACTAAGATCCCACAATGCTGCATGGTGTAACCCCCCACCCCCCACAAAAGAAACCCCCACAAAAACCCAAAACTTAAGTTTGTGACTATAGACTCTGGGGGTGAGCGGTGTCTAACATGGGTGGCCCCTGTCCTGGGCTGGCTCAAGTCTGAGCAGCATGACACATGCTAGCTGACATGATTGGGCATTGTTACACCATAAACCAACTGGCCATTTATTTTTTCATTTTTATTAAAAAATTAAAACAGCTTTAATCTTATTTTTAATACAATCTTAAAGGTCACACTCCATTTACATTATTACAAAATACTGGCTGTATTCCCCATGTTGTACAATCTATCTTTGTAGATTATTTTATTTCTAATAGTTTGTACCTCTTACTTCTTTACCATTATATTGCCCCTCCCCACGTCCCACTCCCCACTGGTAACCACTAGTATTTGTCTTTCTCTGGCTGGCTGACTTCATGTAGTATAATGCCCTCCAAGTCCAGTCCATGTTACTGCAAATGGCAAAATTTCATTCTTTTTCATGGCTGAGTAGTATTCCACTGTATAGATATACCACAGCTTCTTTATCTATTCATCTATTGGTGGATGCTTGGGTTGCTTCCATACTTTGGCAATTGAACATCAGGGTGCATGAATCTTTGAAGTAGTGGGTTTTTTTTTTTTTTTTTTTGGATATATACCTAGGTGTGGAATTGCTGGGGCATATGGTAATTCTATTTTTAGTTTTTTAAGAAGCCTCCATACTGTTCTCCACAATGGCTGCACCAATTTACATTCCCACCAGCAGCGTAGCAGTTTCTCCATATCCTTGACAATATTTGTTATTTGTAGACATTTTTGATGATAGCCATTCTGACAGGTGTGAAGTGACACTTCATTGCGGTTTTGATTTGCATTTCCCTAATGATTAGCAATGCTGGCCATTGGATTAGGAAAAAAAATCTTAGGGGCCATTTTCAAAGAGTTCTCTTTAACGGCTGTATTTTTAAATAACTTCCTTATAGTGCCTCTTCTTTCTGGGATGAGAAACCTTTGTTTTGAAAATCAAGTTAATGTCAGAAGCTTTGTTTTGGTGAGGATGGAGTAAGACAAAGCGGATGTCACAGACTTCGGTCTGGCCTCATTGGGAGTTGTAAGGCGCTCTGGACTGGGATTCAAAACCAGACAAGTTCTGCCACTGATGGCCTTGTTTTGTCTGAGTCAGTTTCCTGTTTGACCTGCTTTCTGCAGTTCATTCTCATTTAAAAATTTTTGTTTAGTAAAGTAGGAAGAGCACGTGCTGTGAAGGAGTCCAGGATTCTTGAAATCCCAGCTCCACTCTTTTTTTTTTTTTTCCCCAGCTCCACTCTTAATGCATGTATGGCCACAGACAAGCGACCTCAACATCTGAGCCTCAGTTTCCACTTCTGTAAAATGGGGTAATGTTGGCACTCACTTAACAGTTGTTTTGGGGCTTAGATGCAATAAATAATTCATGAGAAGTCTTTAGCGAAATTCCTTCACACAAAAAAACACTCATTAAATGGTTACTCATATTTGTAAAATGGCATCAGTGATGCCTTCTACTGGGGTTGTTGCGGGGATCAGATAAGAAAGCATATGTAGATGCTAAGCTTCATGTCTGGCCAGGTACCTTCCAATAAAAGTAAGTTCTCTTCCCTTCTCGGCTCTCTTCCACTTCAGACAATGATATACTTTCCCGGAAACTAGAATGGGCCTCCTTCTTGCTTTGATAGTTCCGAGAACACAACACATTTTCTTCTTTTGAAAATTACTTTTTTCCCTTCCATCACAACTGGTAAGTGATCATTATTGCACTGAGGTTTTAATGACCAGCCTGTAACCCATACCCTGTGATTTTACCCCATTTCTTCATCCTTTCCACTCGTGTATATTCCTTGCAGTGATTCTGGTCTTGAGTGATTCTGAGTGACTTTATTTGCGGGTCTCATCTGTGTTATTTCAGTCTCTGCAATCCCAAAGACAACGAGGGCTCTTCTGTTTGCTTGTCTCTTCCGTCACCTAGTTAGGTGGATGCACCTCAATTTTTAAACATGCTGCATTTTGAAATGTCTTTGCTTTAATAAAAAATGACACTGGCAATTCATTTGGTTGTTAATTTGATTCCCTTGAAGCAGAATAAATTTGAATTCTGGGCCCCCTAAAGAAATTCCAGACCAACCCCCTCCTTATGTTTCATTGATTGGAAAATTAAGAGCTTTATAGTAGAAAAGCTTCCTTTATTTTCAGGTGTCTTCTGTATAGGACCAGCACCAATATTATTTACATCGATATCTGTGATAGCAAAGATGTTACTTGCAAGTTTTTTTACTTACTTAGGTATATTTGTTTTCATTGAATGTTCTTTCTCCTAATCAGTTTTGGTCAATATGTTTCATTACCAAAAGCCATTGTCAGCTTATAGCGTATTTTCCAAGAGAGGCTTTGTTTTCACTTTTTATAGACTTTATTTGAGTTTTTATTTTCTAAAAGAAAGTTACAGTGAATTCCCTGGCGGTCTAGTGGTGAGGACTCTGTGCCTCCACTGCAGGGGGCATGGGTTCCATCCCTGGTCAGGGAACTCAGATCGAAGATCCCTCATGCGGCGCAGTGTGGCTAAAAAAAAAAAAACAAAAACAAAGGAAAGAAAAGAAAGTTATAGTCATTCCTTCCCTTCTCCCACATTTGTTGTTGTGTTCATTCCTCTCTCTAAAGACATTTAGGGTCATGACTCTGGCCTCCAGGAATTCCGCTAAGATTGACTGTGGTCCCATATGGATTCATTCTTTGATTCTGACACTGTGCTCCCTTCACTCAGAGCAACTTCCTGTTGGAAACAGAAAGAAATCTTGTCTTCTTGTAATAAGATTGCAGTTGATGGCTCTCTGAGCAGTTTTTCTCTCCTTCTCTGCTTATGTAAGTCTGTAGACATACTTGCTTCTCCCGTAAAGTTCTGTTCTTCTCAACTGCCCCGTGACAATAATTTTTAAAAGATTAGGTCATTGGCTTTTTTCAAATTCCATCTGGGAAAGACTTTTTTTCCTAATATTATGTTGTTCCCCATCCTGAAATCAATGGATGCAGCATTGAGAGAAGTCTGAACAAAAGAAGTATCTACATTTTCATTTTATATGTTTTTCTTTAGGTAATTCAAGCTTCTATCAACAATTGAAAGTCTTATGAGATGTTCTTTTTTTCAGCTTTTTTGAGTTATAATTGGCAAATAAATCACAAGATATCTAAAGTGTACATGTGGTAATTTAATATATGTATATATCATGAAAAGATTCCCTCCATTGAGTTAATTAACACATCTATTACCTTACATATTTCCTTTTTTGGGGGGGGGACGGTGATAATTTTTCAGTTCTATTCTCTTAGCAAATTTCAAACATATAATACAGTGCTCTCAACTGTAGTCACCATATTGTATATTGGATCCTCAGAACGTATCATCTTATAATTGAAAATTTGTACCCTTTTACCAGTCTCTCCCTATTTCCACCACTCTTCAGCCCCTGGCAACCACTTTTCTACTCTTTGTTTCTATGAGTTTGCCTTTTTTTTTTTTTTTCTTTTTTAAGATTCCACACATAGGTGATACCATGAAATATTTTTCTTCTTCTGTCTGGCATATTTCACTTAGCATAATGCCCTAAAGTTCTATCCACGTTGTCATAGATGACAAGATTTCCTTCCTTTTTTAAGGCTGAATGATGTCTCATTATACATACATATGTATGCATGGTGTACATACACCATATTTTCTTTATCTATTCATTCACTGATGGACTTAGGTTGTTTCTATACCTTGGCTTTTGTGAATAGTGTTGCTCTTTTTTTTGTTTTTTTTTGGCTGCACTGCATGGCTTGTGGGATTTTAGTTCCCTGACTAGGGATCAAACCCAGGCCTTCGGCAATGAGAGCACAAGTCCTAACCTCTGGATGGTCAGGGACGTCCCATGCTGCTCCTTTTTAAAGAATAACCATTATCTTCATAGAAACATTTTGAAAATTAATTTTAATAATATCAGTTTTTCTTGCATCAAAGTAATGTGTATCTGCAACAGAGAACATCAGTATTTCTGGAAAATTACAATATATAAAGGGATATTAGATTAATTTTATCTTTTTGTATTTTATTTTATTATTTATTGACATATAGTTGATTTATAATATTATACAGGTGTACAACATAGTGATTCCATATTTTTATAAATTATGCTCCATTTAAAATTATTATATAACAATGGTTATATTTCCCTGTGCTGTACAATATATCCTTGTAGCTTATCTATTTTACATATAGTACTCATGTGTCTTAATTCCATACCCCTACCTTCTCCTCCCTCTTTCACTCTCCTTTCTGGTAACCACTAGTCTGTGAGTCTGGTTCTGTTTCGTTATATACATTTGTTTGTTTTATTTTTGATTCCACATATAAGTGATAACATGGAGTGTTTGTCTTTCCTTGTCTGACATTTCACTAAGCATAATACTTAGTCAAATGGCAGAATTTTACTCTTAAAAAAAAATTTAGTTCCCTATGCTATACAGTAGATCCTTACTATCTGTTTTACACATAGCAGTGTGTATCTGTTAATCCCAAACTTCTAATTTATCCTTCCCCCCTCTCTCACCTTTGGTAATCATTTTTCTATGTCTGAATCTATTTCTGTTTTGTTAACAGGTTCCTGTGTATCATGTTTTTGCAAATGGCAGAATCTCATGCTTTTTTATAGTAATATTCCATTGCAGACATATACCACATCTTCTTTATCCATTCAACTGTTAATGGGCACTTAGGTTGCTTCCGTATGTTTGCTGTTGTAAACAATGCTACCATGAACATTGGGGCGCATGTTTGTTTTTGAATTAGTGCTATTGTTTTCTTAGGATATATACACAGCCGTGGAATTCCTGGACTGTGTGGTAGTTCTATTTTTAGTTTTTTGAGGAACTTCCATACTGTTTCCCATAGTGACTGCACCAATTTACATTGTACAGTTACAATGTACACACATTCCCTATTCTCCACACCCTTGCCAAGATTTGTTCTTTGTAGACTTTTTGATGATAGCAGTTCTGACAGATGTGCGGTGATACCTAACTGTAGTTTTGAGTTGTGTTCTTCTGATTAGTGATGTTGAGCATCTTTTCATGTGCCTGTTAGTCATCTCTATGTCTTTTTTTGGAAAAAATGTCTATTCAGGTCTTCTGCCCATTTTTTCTTGCGTTTGTTTTTTTGATATTGAACTGAATGAACTGTTCATATATTTTGGACTTATCAGTGATATCATTTGCAAATATCTTCTCCCATTCAATAGGTTGTCTTTTAGAAAAAAGATATCAATTATTTTTCAATAAAATTTTAAAAGCAGTTTTCAAAAGTTTTCTTGTGAATTTTTTATAAATTAAGGATTTTAAACATTTTTTCTATCACTTGTGTGACAATTATTACCTGAGTTTTTTCAAACTATTCATTTCTCCTTTTATGACATGCAAAAATTTAATTTTTCATTTAAGTATCCATGTTTTCCTTTTGGATAGGGATAAGTTAATGTGGTTTAGTGAAAGCACAGTGTAAGGTATTCATTATATATATTAAATATATTAAATTAAGTGCATATATATATATATATATATATATAAAGTAAGCTATTGACTCATGCAGTTATGGAGGCTGAGAAGTCCCATGATCTGCTATCTCAAGCTGGACCCAGGAAACCTGCTGGTATAATTCAAAGTCCTGAGAACCAGAGAGCCAATGGCATAGATTCCAGTGTAGGTCTGAAGGCCTGAGAACCAGAGTTGCTGAGGGAAGAAAAAGATTCATGTTCTGGGTCAAGTGCTCAGGAAGAGAGAGAGAATTCAAACTTCTGCGTTTTTGTTCTGTTCAGGCCCTCAACAGGTTAGATGATGCCCACCCATATTTTTTTTTCTTTGAACATAAAACATGTTTAAATTTTATTACTTTACACTTAAAACATAAAGTACAGTATGCCATAAATAGCATGGATGGAAAAGATAAAATTACAAAACACCCAGACAGAAACGAAGACGGGGAAAGGAAAGTAAATTTCAGGTGGGGGAGCAGGTCAGGGAGCTGACAGTGATGGCGGCTGCATAGCCGGCTCTGCCCATGAGGGTGGTGATTTCTGAAAGAGCTCTGGGTCTCCTGCAAGAGGTGGTACAGGCTCTCCCTGTGGGGGGTGAGGGGAGGGGCCTGCGACTTTGACCTGGCTCTGAATCTCCTGCAGGTGCTGGTCCAGGCTCTCTCTCCTGTAGTGGTCAATCATCTTCCAGCCTCTCGGTCTCCTGCAGGAGCCAGCAACGGTTCTCTTTGCAGGGGTGATGGCCGCCCATACTGAGGAGGCGTACCTGCTTTGCTCAGCTCACTAATTCAAATGTAATCACTTCTGGAAACACCTTCATAGACATACCCAGAAAAAATGTTTAATGAATTTTCTAGGTATTTCTTGGTCTAGTCAAGTTGACATGTAAAATTAACCATCACGAGGTCCATTTCTTGGGCATAAATGCCTATAAATGTTGAGCATCAAGCGCAAGTATTTCAGACCAAGATATTTGGAAAGTATTTTGGACACAGACATTTTCCTAATGTCATGCATAAATTATGATATGCATATACTTTGATTATTAGATGCAGTTCAGTTCTCTGTTTGTCAAGTAAAGTAATTGAAATAAAGAAGAAAAATCACCAAAGGAATAAAGTCACTCTCAACTGAGATTACATTGCACAGATTAAGTCTATTCAGTTTCGAAAAATCAGAAGGCAGAATGACTAGGTTGTGGTAAACACTGACCTTGGTGTTTGAGCACCCTTTCCATTTTGAATGGAGGAGTTTTTGTATTGAGAATCTTAGGTGATCCTAACGGAACGATACAGTAAAGGGTATGGACAACTCATATACCAAGTATGTGAGTTGTCCATATGCTGTACATTCAAAAGAAAGGTTGATCTTTGCCTTGCCCCTTGGTGGTAACCTCTAAGCCCTTGGAGTATCTTGCTTGATAAGAGTGTCTTTGTTCACCTGAAAGTAGTATCAACTCAACCTCTAGAGGGACTGGAGACTGAAGGTCATCCTGATGGGCAGTCAGGCTGGACACCTGGTTGGTAATACTGTGTGCTTGTTCTTATACATCGCTGCTGGGAGAATTAAGCTGTCCCAATGAATCTACTGCAAGAGGAGCAACTGACCGCTTATACCCAGTTTCTCCCAAAGTTTACTTTCCTCCATTGCTGATTTTAATCTGAATTGTCTTGATATATAATAAACAATAATTGTGAGCATAACAGTTTTTTTGAGTTGAGTCGTTCTAGTGAATCACTGAAGACTTCTGAACACAGAAACATACCTTGAAAACTCCAGCATGGCTTCATGAGCGGTCACGTCTCATTTAAGTGAGGAAGATGATCTTAGGGATGAATAAATAGGTTGCGAGTCCCTCAAGTTAAAAACAACAGACCAAGAGTCACACAAAACTGCATTCTGAAGATGAGCTGAATGGATAGGGATATTCAATTGATAGGGAATTCACCTCTAGGTAGATGTTCAGCAGCAGAAGCGGGCTTTAAATTAGACATCATGAATTGCTTCTTTAATATCCACTCAACTGGCCCTGAGTGAACATATCCCACGTTCCTTGAGATAGGGCCTTGGGAAAAACCCCTGAAAAGTGAGAATAATAAAAGTCATATTAGTGGAAGTTATTTAGGAACTGCAGAGTGAAAGGACCATGCTTTTGGAAAACTCCGAAGATCTGTAAACATGCTGGGAAAGCTCCTGGTGTCTCAGTGAGAAGCCTTGACTGCAGATAAGTGTAGCTTGTCTGGAGGTCCTGCTGAAGGATGAGTGATGTCATCAAGGCCACAGTCACAGCTCAGGGGCAATGTTGAGAGTGGATCAAGTGCCAGAGCAGCAGGGGCAGATGAAGGCCACCAGGAGGGGAGGATGCTGTCAAACACAGCCACAAAAGAACGGTAATGGCAGCTTAGAGGAATTCCTGAGTCCCCCAGGATTCTTCCAGGGAGTTGGGACGCGAGGGATTTGAGCAACTAACTTCTTTATTGCATAGACATTGAGTACTTGACTCACTACGTACTACTTTAGTGAGTAAAACCTTAGTTCACTAAATATTACTGTTATCTCTTTGAACCTCACGTTCAAAGGAACTTTAAGAGTTGTCTGCTCAGTCTTCCAAAGTTACCCAAGCAGAACCCAGTGAGGGTCCCAAGCTTGTTAACTAAAGTTTAGCCACATAGTGTATTGGCAAGTTTCAGTCAAGCTCATGTGAAGAGGATGAAAAGATAAGCTATAGACTGGGAGAAAATATTTGCGAATCATACATCCAACAAAGGCTGGTATGTAGGATATATTAAAAATTCTCAAAACTCAACTAAATTCAAGTAAAAAAAGTCCAATTAGAAAATGGCGGGACTTCCCTGGTGGCGCAGTGGTTAAGAATCCTCCTGCCAGTGCAGGGAACACAGGTTCAGTCTCTGACCCGGGAAGATCCCACATGCCATGGAACAACTAAGCCCATGCGCCACGACTACTAAGCCTGTGCTCTGGAGCCCAAGAACCACCATGCACCTAGAGCCTGTGCTCTGCAATGAGAGAAGCCACCACAATGAGAAGCCCTTGCACCGCAACAAGGAGCCGCCCCTGCTTGCCACAACTAGAGAAACCCCGTGCACAGCAACAAAGACCCAACACGGCCAAAAATAAAGAAATAAAGAAATTTATTTAAAAAAAAAGAAAATGGCAAAAGACATGAACAAACATTTAGGTGAAGAAGACATACAGATGGCAAGTGAGCACATGAAAAGATATTCAACATTGTTAGCAATCTGGGAATGCAAATTAAAACCACGATGAGACAGCAGGACATACTTATCAGAACGACAACGCCAAATGCTGGTGAGGATGCAGAGAAACTGCAGCATTCATATGTTGCTGGTGGGAATGGCAGTTGTATTGTGGGAATGTCAAACTTCTGAGAAGTTTGGCAGTTTCTTATAAAACAAAACCTGTAATTACCTTATGACTTAGAAATTACACTTTTAGGCATGTATTGCAGAGAAGTGAAACCTTATATTCATATGAAAGTGTTTATAGACATTTTACTTGTAATAACCTAAAACTGAAATCTGTCCACTTGTCCTTAATGGGTGAATGATTAAGCAAACCCTGGTCCATCCATACCATGGAATACAATTCAGTAATAAAACGGAACAGACTATTGATACACATAACAACTTGGACAAATCTCCAGGCAATTATGCTGAGTGAAAAGAGCCAGTCCCCCAAAGTTGCATACTGTATGATTTCACTTACACAGGCAGACCTCAGAGATATTGTGGATTTGGTTCTGGACCATAGCAATACAGTGAACATCACTATAAAGTGAGTCACATGAATTTTTTTTAAAAAGTTATGTTTACAAAATAATGTAATCTATTAAGTGTGCAGTAGCATTGTGTCTGATAAAACAATGCACATACTTTAATTAAAAATACTTTATTGCTAAAAAATGCTAACCATCATCTGAGTCTTCAGCAGGTCATGGTAGTAACATCAAAGATCACTGATCACAGATCACCATAACAAATACAATAACAAGAAAGTTTGAAATATTATGAGAATGACCAATATGTGACACAGAGACACGAAGTGAGTAAATGGTATTGAAAAAATGGTGCCACCTCCCTCCTACTCTCCTTCCTGAGGTCCCTCTACAGTCTTCAGGGGGCCTTTGACAGCTGATTGAGGAATGGAGGACCCTAAAGGGGTGAAACACCAGAAATTCATGAAACCTCCGGGCTTGAGCAATGTGGATGGGAATTAGCTGTGATCACTAGGGGATCACTAGGTGGTGCGTGGGGCTGCAGGGACCCCATGGTGGGTGGGGCAGTAGTCCTGGCCATAGGAGCACTGACCGTTGATTGGTCCCCTCTGTGTACCTGCAATGCCCTCTTTATTTCATACTACAGCATTTTCCTCCACATATCCAAATATAATCTCTTTTAACTTGCTTGAAGAAAACCAGATACCAAGTAGACTATGAGGTATATAGTAACATATCAGAGTCACCAAAGTGTCCAATGTTGCATTCACTGATTGGGAACGCCTGTGATGAACACGCCCGATCTCGACTGATCTCAGAAGCTAAGAAGGGTCGGGCCTGGTTAATACTTGGATGGGAACGCCTGTGAACAGCTAGAGTAAGATAGGGCTCTTTTGCCATTTCTTGTGGCTGGCTGAAAAGAGAGACCTGAATTGTCCAGAGTTATCTGCCTGCATCAGTGATAAATAACAAGAGAGTAATGACATATTCAACAGTCTAACTTACTTTGTATGTTCTCACATGGTGTACAGTTCTGCCAAATGGACGTCTTTGGTGAACACCCCACCATCACCACCACCACCCAGTCCACAGGGACGTAATTAATGCTGGTGTTGGATACACTTCAAAGAACAGTGATTTCATTTTCATACAAAGTCAGAGGAAATTGCATCAATATTTCAAACAAGTGAATTCTTGAGGCATTTTTATTAATTGAAGTGGAAATAGTATCATCAATGTAATTGAATTGGGGGATATAACCAAAGCGTTGAGTCTAAGCCTCACTCATTTCACTCTGTGGTGATCAAATTTCACGACTGAACTTGAGTTCTAGAAAAGTGTACAATGGCCCATGTCTGAAATTAAGGCCAGTGTTTTCTCAAAGCCTGTTATTGGTAATGTATGTACATATACATATACACATTACTAATAAGAAAAAAATATGAGATCGTACACTTTAAATATATGCAGTTTATTGTATGTCAATTGCATCTCAAAGTTCTTAAAGAAAAAAAAATGGTGCCTATAGACTTGCTTGACACAGGGTTGCCACAAACTTCAATTTGTAAAAAGCACAGTGTCAAGGAAGCAAAACAAAGTGAGGCACATAAAATGAGGTATGCCTGTATAGTATTTTGAAATTAACAACATTTTAGAAACGGAGGACAGACTAGTGGCTGCCAAGGGCTGTGAATGTGAGGTGGAGGGCGGGGTAAAGGATGTGAGTGTGGTTACAAAAAGACAACACGAGAGATCCTCGTGGTGTCAAAGCTGTTCTGTATCTTGAGTGTGGTTGCATGTACAAGACTACAGAAGTGATAAAATGATATAGAACTACACATACACATGTTCATACACAAGTAAAACTGGGGAAGTCTGAATAAGACAGGTGGATTATGTCAGTGTCAATACCTGGTTGTGCTATTTTGCTGTAATTTTGCAAAATATTACCATTGAGGAAAAATGGACAAAGAAGACCTCTCTGTATTATTTTTATAACTATGTACATTTATAATTATCTCAATAAAAATTTCAGTTAAAAAAAGTTCATCTTTATTCCCACTGATTTGAGATTCTAACTTTTTTTTTTTTTTTTGGCACATGGGCTTTGTTGCTCCAGGGCATGTGGGATCTTCCTGGAGCAGGGATCGAACCTGTGTCCCCTGCATTGGCAGGCAGATTCTTAACCACTGCGCCACCTAGGAAGCCTGTAACTTTTTAATGTATTACATTTCCTACGTATTTGTGTCTATTCCTAGACATTCTATTTTATTCTTCTACTAATTAGTCTTATGTCTAGACAACATGATGATTTTGAACTTACTGAAAGATGGCTGATCTATATACATAAAAACTTTGAAGACTCACTTATCATATCACTACCTGAGAAAGAGTGTTTAAAAAAATGGCTCCAATGAGCTCTCTCATCCTATGTGTCCTTTTCTTCTCTCATCAAGAGGAAGTATCTGTTTCTCTCCTCTTTGTATAGCTCCAGCCTTGTGACTTGCATTGACCAATAGAATGGTGGAAATCATGCTGTGTGCTTTCTAGTCCAAAGCCTTAAGAGGCCTTGCAGCCTCTTTTTTGCCTTCTTGAAAACAAGCCACATGTGAAAGGGATCAAGATACACTACTGAACTGAGAGACCAGATGGAGAGAAAGTGGTTCCATCCTTCCATCCTTCTTTGCTGAAGCCCAGATATATGGGTGATGCGATTTTGAACTTTACAGCTCAGCCCAGTCACCAACTGAACACAGTCCCAGGTGAGTCCAGATAAGAGAAGCAGAAGAACCACTTAATCAATCTACAGAATTATGAGAATAAATAGTATTCTTTTAAGCCAATAAGTTATGCAACAATAGATATTTATATATGTAAATATGAGGCATAATTAATAGGCAAAGGGGAAAAGATTTTTTTTAAAAGAACTTTTATTGAGATACAGTTAACATACAATAAACTGCATACATTAAGAGTGTACTATTTGGTATCTCAATCTCCCAATTCATTCCCCCCCCAACCCTCCCCGCTTTCCCCACTTGGTGTCCATATGTTTGTTCTTCACATCTGTGTCTCTATTTCTGCCTTGCAAATTGGTTGATTTGTACCATTTTTCTATATTCTGCATATATGAGTTAATATACGATATTTGTTTTTCTCTTTCTGACTCACTTCACTCTGTAGGACAGTCTCTAGGTCCATCCATGACTATACAAATGTCCCAGTTTCATTGCTTTTTACAGCTGAGTAATATTCCATTGTATGTATGTACCACATCTTCTTTATCCATTCATCTGTTGATGGATATTTAGGTTGCTTCCATGTCCTGGCTATTGTAAATAGTGCTGCAGTGAACATTGGAGTGCATGTGTCTTTTTGAATTATGGTGTTTTCTGGGTATATGCCCAGCAGTGGGATTGCTGGGTCATATGGTAACTCTATTTTTAGTTTTGCAAGGAACCTCCATACTGTTTTCCATAGTGACTGTATCAATTTACATTCCCACCAACAGTGCAAGGACGATCCCTTTTCTCCACACCCTTTTCAGCATTTACTGCTTGTAGATTTCCTGATGATGCCCATTCTAGCCAGTGTGAGGTGATACCTCATTGTAGTTTTGATTTGCATTTCTCTAATAATTAGTGATGCTGAGCAGCTTTTCATGTGCCTCTTGGCCATCCGTATGTCTTCTTTGGAGAAATGCCTATTTAGGTCTTCTGCCCATTTTTTGATTGGGTTGTTTATTTTTTTGATGTTGAGCTGCATGAACTCTTTATATATTTTGCAGATTAATCCTTTTTCTGTTGATTCATTTGCAAATATTTTCTCCCATTCTGAGGGTTGTCTTTTCTTCTTGTTTATAGTTTCCTTTGCTGTGCAGAAGCTCTGAAGTTTCATTAGGTCCCACTTATTTATTTTTGTTTTTATTTCCATTATTCTAGAGGATGGATCAAAAAAGATCTTGCTGTGATTTATGTCGAAGAGTGTTCTTCCTATGTTTTCCTCTACGAGTTTTATAGTGTCTGGCCTCACATTTAGGTCTTTAATCCATTTTGAGTTTATTTTTGTGTATGGTGTTGGGAAGTGTTCTAATTTCATTCTTTTCCATGTAGCTGTCCAGTTTTCCCAGCACCACTTATTGAAGAGGCTGCCTTTTCTCCATTGTATATCCTTGCCTCCTTTGTCATAGATTAGTTGACCATAGTTTATCTCTGGGCTTTCTATCCTGTTCCATTGATCTATATTTCTGTTTTTGTGCCAGTACCATACTGTCTTGATCACTGTAGCCTTGTAGTATAGTTTGAAGTCAGGAAGCCTGATTCCACCACCTTCCTCTGGGGAAAAGAATTTTTCAATTAAATTAATCTGTATTGAATACCTACTATATGACCAGTCAGAACATAGGCAATTTAAGAGACATGTTAAATCAGATAATATATGTGAAGAATGTTTTTTAGGTAGTAAAGAACTTTTCACATCTAAGGTCATTTGCATTGGCATCACTTGCATTAGCGGAACTAGTTAAGGGAAAATAAGGATGGAAGAGGAATGGTGAAGGAGAAAAGAAAAAGAGACAGGGAGGTGGGAGAGGATCAGAGCAGAAGCAAAATGGTGCATAATTATTATGAAAAATGGTGAGGTGTGGGGAAAGAAGAGAAACTAGGAGAAGAAAAGAATGAGAGGTGAGAAAATATTGAGGAGGAGAGGGAGACAGCTGCAGATAAAAAACAGGGGAAGGTACTGAGACGAGCTTGGCAAAAGAGATAAACTACACTTATCACATCTTGCATTTGTTTTGTGGATTTCAGAAAAAGTGTGTTCTGTCTTTTGAAAATTTGATATTCAAGAAAATTGTATGAAATCTAGAAATTTAGACTATTCTTTTGTACTGTTGAGATCATTTTCAAACATTAAAATTTATTTTATTTTTTATTGAGATATAATGTTATATTAGTTTCTGGTGTATAACATAAGATTCAATATTTGTATAATTTGTGGAATGGTCACCATAATAATCTACTTAACATCCATCCCTGCACAGTTACAACATTTTTTTTCTTGTGATGAGAACTTTTAAGATCTACTCTTTTAGCAACTTTCAAATAGACAATACAATATTATTAACTATAGTCGCCATGCTGTACATTACTTTCTCAGGACTTATTTATTTTATAACTAGAAGTTTGTATCTTCTGACCACCTTCACCCATCTCATCCACCCCACCATCCCTACCTCTGGCAAACGCTGATCTGTTCTCTGTGTAAAATTTATTTTTTAAAATAAAAGTTCTCATGGGATTCAGGAAGTCTTGTCCACAAGTAAAGATACTATTTAGAATCTGGAAATTTGCTTTGGAATTTTAATGGTGTTTCATAAATACAAAAGCCTCGTTAACTTTGGTGAGTAAATAAATGAATTCAGTAGTTAGGCTTTGGAAAACCTCCTTGAAATCAAACACTGTTTGGTGACCTTGTCTGTTATGATTGGAAGGTCAAGATTGGTTTATACTCTAAGAGCAAAAGTCCTTCATTTGTGACCAGTCTTCTTCCCCTGTCAAATGTGTTCTTTAATTCTGTTGTGACAGTTGTTGACTTACCTTAAGCCATCCCATTCCCTTTCCCCTGAGGCTTAATTTTGTCCTGGTGTCACCTTCCCATGAGTGCAGGGTAGGTGACAGTCTCTATGGACCCCAGAAAGTGAATTACAGTTGGTTTAAGGCAATCATGATAAATTCACAGGTATTGATTTAGGGATGGGCATGTGACTAAATCTAACCAGTAGGACCCAATGAGAAGTCAATTGGGGAGCTTCTGGAAATTTCATTGCTAAAAATAATTAAGACACAGGAGGAAACTCCCCTCCTCTTCAGTACATATGCTCTGTTTGGAGCTGTCATCGGATGCTGTTGCAGCTGTATTTTGACTACAAAGGGAGTCACGTGACATACTGAGGATGATAAAACTGAAATACAGAAAGCACCAGGGGCTTTAATATTGTTTATCCACTGAATTAAAGAACGCTGCATTGCCCTATCACAAGGTTTCTTATTGTTTGAGCTACTTCAAATTGGATATTTTATGACTTGCATCGACAATATTCTAACAGACACACCTAATGCTTACAGAAAACCAAAGAAACACATTTTAGTGAAAGACGTTCAGTAATAACTAGAATAACTACAATCCAGTGTCCTTCACCTACTCTCCCCACACTTGTGTGAGTTTCTCCCAGAATAGGATTATACAGAGCAGCCTTGTGTATAATGGGGCAATTATTCATTGAGTTGCATCTCGTTCTGTCCCTACTGTGAGGTGGGCTGATGCAGCTGAACACTGCTGTGGCAGGTAAGTCCCTGGCTCTAGCCAGAGTTGCAGGGTTAAGAATGCAAATGAATAAAGAAGATGTGGTATATACATATATAAACACACACACACACACACACACACACACACACACACACACACACAATGGAATACTACTTGGCCATAAAAAATGAAAATTTGCCATTTGCAGCAACATGGATGACCTGGAGGGCATTATGTTAAGTGAAATAAGTCAGAGATACACATGTTATATCACGTGTAGAATCTAAAAAAATACAACAAACTAATATATAATAAAAGAGAAGCAGACTCAGATATAGAGAACAAACTAGTAGTTACCAGTGGGGAGTGGGGTGAGGGGGAATACAGGGGTAGGGAATTAAGAAGTACAAACTACTATGTATAAAATAAGCCACAAGAATATATTGTACAACATGAGGAATATAGCTAATATTTTAAAATAACTAAATGGAGTATAACCTTTAAGAATTATGAATCACTCTGTTATACACTTGTAGCTTATATAATATTGTACATCAACTATACGTCAGTAAAAATTAATAAATAAAAATGTAGTATAATTAAAAATGCAAATGATATGGAACACTTGGGAATTTGCTCTGATTTTTCTACAAAAATAACTTCATAGCATCTGAAAGATTTGTACCACTCTCGATGTTTGTAAGCAGAATCGTAGCCATAAATTGCAGCCTAGGAGTAGGTTTCTTGCTGTAGAGCATCAGGTTTCAGGTCATAGGAAAACAACTTCAAACCAGATTGGTGAGGCCTCGGCTTTGAGGGAGACACAGTGGAGAGGCTGGTGAAGAGCTCGGTATAGCATCGCAGCTGGGATTTCCCAGGGATGGTCCCTGTCTCTGGATACATCTCTACAATTGCTCTTGCCATGCATGGCTGGTGACCTTAGTCTGAATTATCTAACATGATCTCAACAGCACGGTGTATATATTTGAAGTGCAATTACTAAAATAGTCTGTATTTGCTGAAAAACAAGCTCTTCTTTCTCACCCAGGGCATATTCTGGGTGAATATTTTCTGTTAATCTTTTAGATTTTTGAATATAGAAGTTTGAATCTTCTATTAATATGCTCCTACATTTCTTTATAGGAGTTCAGTTCTATGTCTTTATTGAGCTCTGTATTTCTAGTTGCTAAAGGTACCTAGCATGGACTATGGGCTCAAACGCCATTTGTTGATAATAAACGAGTTACTGAGCGAGGGAACAAGTGGGGGAATTTGAAACAAAGCATTTTATAGAACAGTCCACCTCAATTAATTATTAACTAGCTTGCCCACAAGCACCTAAAGTCGGGCCAAATATCCAGTGCATTATTCACCCACTTGGACTCTTGTATCTGGTGTGATCCCAATTTGAGACAGCATGCATCAGAAAATGTTTTGCTTATCTCCTGGCACTTACTGGAACTCAAAATTAAGACTAGAGGAGAGAAGGCACTAGAACTATTTGTCCTAACTGATTGAGGCTTGGGTTTCTTAATTATTGAAATGAACAAACCACTTTAAACAAACCAAGAATACAAGCTGAAAAACAATTTCTATCACATCAAACCTGTACAATTCAATTTCAGGTAACTTAATCTTTGTTGGATGCTTGCTAATTCCAGGAAGCCAATCAGTTTCCTGGGTTGCAAAATGTATAAGATCCTGTCTGTTCCACTAAAGCTATTTTAACTCAGGAAGACAGACACAGGCAAGTAACTCTAACATAGAGCAAAATGATCATTACAAATGCTCAGTGACGATAGATGCAATGTCTTGGGAGAAAAGAGGAGCGTTTGGTTAATGCTGAAGAAGAATTAGGAACAGTTGCATGGAACAAAGTGGTATCTGAATTAGGTCTTGAATGATAAGGAGAATTTTGGGAAGGGGATAAAAGGACATCCCAGGCTCAAAGAATTATATGAGCAAAATTTCCCAAGACACTATGATTTTAAAAGATGTTAAATGAGGTCATAATTATAACTCATTCCAGATTTTTTCCTTTGACATGAAGCTGTTAAGCACATTCTAAGGTATAAATAACCTCTACCCAGAAATGGATAAAATCTGGGATGATTTTTTAAAAACTGACATAATGATTAATAATTCTTACGGCGTTACGACACTGTAATGAGCTGTCATAACCAGAGACCAGTCAGGAAACATTTTAAATTAGTTGAATTTACCCCATAAGAGTATTTTAAAGGCCAATTAAAATATTTTCTTTAGTCCATAGAGCGCTTTCAGAGTTTACCTGTAAATGCTATAATGTAAACAAACTGAAGTTGCCTTATGGTCTATCATTTTTTGGTGTTTAGGGCTTGCTTAATATGGGCATGGTCGGGACGTGTTTTGTTACCAAAATCTCTTGAATTTATCTTCTGACTAATTGGGCTTTGATTTCAGAACCACAGAGCAATGCATTTTCTCCATATTGTCTTTTCTATTCTTGCAAACCCCAGGGAACACGCTGTTTGAATGTGATGGAAATTATTTCACTTTGTCATGATTTATGGTTAGCGGAGAGTATTTGACACTGGCATCAGGTTACACATTTTTTTTTTCCCCCTCTTTCAACATTTCTCATTGCAACAGCATGTTCTAGGGCACCACTCTCCTCAACCTCGAACGCTTTCCTGGGATTAGATTCCCGGAAGCACCAGTCCTGAAAGTGATGGGTGTGGAAGTGACAGACTGTTGGCCTGTTGGGTCACTGTTCCCAAAATAGTGCCCTCAGAGCAAATGTTTCAAGCAAGGTGCCATCCACTCAGGAGATTCTTTGAAACTCAGTTAGTTTGTTTTTTTATTCACATACTCCCTGCTTCCTAAAAGGACTTGGGGGTGCCTCACACTAAAAGGTTAACACAGAACTATTAAAATGGACATGGAGAATAAGAATCCACAGTCAAGAATGGTGGGAGGATTGGGAGATGCGACAACTAGACCAAACCCCTAGAGCTGGTGTCTCCGTCTCCCCTCAGTTGACATCCCAGGCTTGGTAATTGTTGTGGGGAGGCTGTCCTGGGCCTTGCAGGATGTTTAGCGATAACTTTGGCCTCTAGCCACTAGATGCTAGTAGTAGCCTCCAGATGTGATAACCGAAAGTATCTCCAGGCATTGTCAAATGTCCCCCATGGTGCAAATCATCTATCAAGACTGGTAAGAGAACATTTGACTTTGTACTTCTAATTCATCTATCTCTGAAGTGTAACTGCAGATAGGGTAAGTTCCGATATTATAATATAGCATTTGGCCCTTATGATCCCTGTTCACAGAGCACAGTGGTGCCCACAGGCCGGGATTTGAATCTTGGCTCACCACTTACTAGTTGTGTGCTCACTGTGTCTCAGAATCCTATCTATAAAGTGGGAATAACAGGATTATTTGTGAGGGTGAATTCATGTATTTCTAAAGCACTTATCACAGGGTCTGGCATGTAGTAAGTGCTCTATAAATTCCAGTGAGTAGAGCATGGGTCTTTTTTTAATTGAAGCATAGTTGGTTTACAATATTGTGTTAGTTTCAGGTGATTCAGTTATACACACACACACATACACACATATACTTTTTCAGATTCTTTTCCATTATAGGTTATTACAAGGAATTGAATATTGAATATAGTTCCCTGTGCTATACAGTAGGACCTTGTTTATCTATTTTATATATAGTAGTGTGTATCTGTTAATCCCAAGTTTCTAATTTACCCCTCCCTGCCTTCTCTCTTTGGTAACTATAAATTTGTTTTCTATGTCTGTGAGTCTGTTTCTGTTTTGTAAATAAGTTCACTTGTATTATTTTTTAGATGAGGGTGTGGGTCTTTTTTTTTAACCTCCATTCTCTGTCTTGCATCATGGCTGGTATTAGAGAAGAGAGGTGGCATTTAGTGCTCACTCCAAGTGAGGGAAGAGACAGATAAAGCATAATGATACTCAGAACATATCCCAGGAAAAGGATTTGGAAAAGTCTCAGTGTCTTGCAGATCTTGGTGTCTCCCCATTGGGAAGCCTCATTCCCCATCCTCTTCCCTTAGCCTGAAAACAGGTAAAACTGAACAGGTGAGAAAAACTGAAGAAGAGCCTGAGGGGAAGGCAATGAGGCACTTAAAAAGACTGGGTGGCCATGGGATGTAGGGGAGAGGGAAAGTTCCAAAGGGTTTTTTCCTGTCACCTGTGAGCCCAGTGGCCCACTGAGGAGTAGGATGTGGAGGAAGTTTTGTGGGTTGCACAAGAATGGAGGAGCTGTCCCCAAACTCTGCTTCTCGTAGGATCCTTTGTTAGCCAGACAAGCCTTCTTCAACAATAGAAAGCCTTGCTGCAGGCATGGCAAATAAAATAATAAAATCACTCAGAGTATACTCTAGGGACTTCCTTGGCAGTGCAGTGGTTAAGACTTCAAGCTTCCTCTGCAGGGAACACAGGTTCGATCCCTGGTCAGGGAATTAAGATCCTGCATGCTGCAGGGAATGGCCAGAAAAACAAAACAAAACAAAACAAAAAATGTGATTAGAGTATACTCTAAAGATAAATTCAGTGCTCAGACAGTAGTTACTCTTGCCTTAGAAGCACTGCCCTGTGGTGCCCAGCGTGCTGGCTGATAACTTTGATTCATCCAAATTTAATTATGATTCAACCCATTAGCCCAAAGGCAGAGGATGTTTAGTCCAAATGTGACTCTTGTATGCAGTTCATTCAGCGAAAATCATTGCTCACACAAGAAGTCTATTTAGAAATGATTCAGTATCAGAAACCTTTACAGCTATAAAGCTCTGATTTTTTGTCTTTGGAACTGGGCAGCTAAAACTTGAGCAGGATAATTTTAGTATGTGCAGACTTTTTCCATATAGGACAAGAGAGCCTTTACTTCATGGATTTTGTGGCGAAATCTTCACTTCACTTGGTCTCTTGTTTGAATCATTAGGACCAAGTGGGAGAGAATGAGAATTTGTTCCAAGGGGAAATATTTAAATTAGGAAGGGATTAAAAAATGTCTAAAATTATTTTGTATCATCTCCAAGGGAACTCACAACCTCACTTTAATGATATGCTAGGAAATTTCCAACTGGAATAGAAAACACAATGGAGTCCAAATATGGGTATCCTAGTGCCCACATATGCTGTTATTTGGAGCCAAACCTCATGCTTTGTTTTGCTTTGTTAAATGTTCTAGTAGATCCTGACCTTCATTTTGGAGAAGACAACCAGGAGAACTTTGATATGTTACTGAGTTAAAATATAAGTCCAAATGTTATGTTCGCTAACTCACAACCCAGAGCAAAACTTTTGCAACTTTTCAATTTTTCCTAAATGTTTCGACATCATCCTGAGGGCACTGCCAGAAACTTCAGGTCAGAGATTGGATCTTGTTTTGGAACCTGGGAGTCCCAGATGGGCTTTAGATAATTGACCTCTGGAGGCATCTCATATCTGCTAGTGGACCAGTCAGGATCCTTGCCAGTGTATAAAAGGCAACTGGATCCTACAGCAATGGCACTCAATCTATCAAGAAATTAATGGGGGAAGGAACCTGGCCCCCCAGCTTTGGTACCCGTGAGAGGTACCAGTGTACATTGGTTGTGCTCTAGATGAGACTGAAAAGGGGCTGCATGTTACCTGCTGCCCTACCACCATCAAAGACTGGCTGGTAGGCTGAACATGAGAAGATGATCTTTTGCTTCCATCAATCTCCAAAGCATCCCACACCCCCATCGAAGCTTGGTGCATGGGTAACAGAGTGAAACCCAGGGTAAGAGAAGTGCCCGCTAATTTCAGCCAGGGAATATCACATAGGAAATGTAATCTAAGGGGAGGTCACCTCTAACTGTGAAAGGACCCCGTCCCTTGGAGATACAATGACAGATTCTCTTCTTCCCCTTTTCCACAGTTTGCTGACACCCTGATTGCTCAGTCCTCATCCATAAAGGAAGTGTATGGAACAGACAAAGGACAAGCATGTCGGAGCCTGGGTGAAGAAAAGGGAGGACACTGGGCAGGGCACGTAGAGATGTTGAGGGGACTGAGGGTCCCTGAGAGAGATTACCCCCACCAGCTTGAGACAAGTGGCCCTGGGGGGAAGTCTCGTGATGCAACACCAAAGAACCCATGTATGTCAAGGACTATGGACGAATAGATTCAAGAAAAGAAAGAAACCACTTCTGAGCCCATCCACATATGTGCCAGCATTTATTTTTAAGCTCTTTATTGGAATATAATTGCTTTCTACTGTTGTGCCAGTTTTTGCCGCACAACAAAGTGAATCAGCTGTGTTTATACATATATCCCCGTATTCCCTCCCTCCCTTGACTCCCTCCCACTCTCCTTATCCCACCCCTCTAGGTCATCACCAATCATCGAGTTGATCTCCCTATGTTATGCAGCAATTTCCCACTATCTATTTTGCATTTGCTAGTGTATATATGTCAATGCTACTCTCTCACTTCGTCCCAGCTTCCCCTTTGCCCCCCACCGCATGTCCTCAAGTCCATTCTCTACATCTGCATCTTTATTCTTGCCCTGCCACTGCAGTACCATTTTTTAAGATTCCATATATATGAGTTAGCATATGGTATTTTTTTTTCTCTTTCTGGCTTATTTTGCTCTGTATGACAGTCTCTAGGTCCACCCACCTCACTACAAATAACTCAATTTCAATCCTTTTTATGGCTGAATAGTATTCCATTGTATATACGTGCCACATCTCCTTTATCCGTTCATCTGTTGATGGGCATTTAGGTAGCTTCCATGTCCTGGCTATTGTAAATAGTGCTGCAATGCACATTGTGGTACATGTTTCTTTTTGAATTATGGTCTTCTCAGGGTATATGCCCAGTAGTGGGATTGCTGGGTCATATGGTAGTTCAACTTTTAGTTTTTTAAGGAACCTCCAAACTGTTTTCTGTAGTTGTGCCAGCATTTGTGCATTAGAAGATACGACTTGATTATGCAGCAATGCCTATTTTATATGCTTTTCTAGGTTCTCTGTGTGGTTACAATAGATTGTAATAAAGTCATTTCATGATGAATTTTACAACCCCTTTCTTTCATTATTGAAAGCATGACAACAATTAGCACTATACTGTGGCTTTTGTCAATTCTTTGACAACTACCTTTATTTAATCAGGTAGGTTTACATGCAGGCTGAAGTTCTGAGTTCTTACTTCTGGTCACTGCACACTAATCTCACCAGCTTTTAAAGAACATGATTCTTTTTTTACTCTCATGCCTTTGTTTCAAATCAGGGATCTTTAGCTAGTCATTGTTTACATTTCTGGCTTTCTCTAATTTTTCCTGAAGCTCAAGTGTGAGGAAAATAGAACTCAAGGCACTGATATTTCCTTTTGTTTGGAGGTTGATTCTGACCCACACCAGGCGCAGTGGGACTTCTCTAGTTCTTTAGGTCTGGCCATTGTCAGGGTTCCTTTTACTACCCACCCGAGCAGTTATGGTGGAAATCTTTTTGGCTAGTTTTGTAGCCCCCATATTCACTACAACAGGTTTTTGAAAGGCAATGACAAATTCTACAATTTGCACATCTCACGGTTTATTGGTTAGATCTTATTCTAGATAAACAGCACAGTTCTTAGGACCGAGACCCAGTAAGTCAGTAGAAGATTATGGTTAGCACATTAGTTATCTATTGCTGGGTAATAATGTTACCACAAACTTAACAGCTTAAAACAACATAGACTTATTGTTTCACACTTTCTATAGGTCAGGAATCTGGTATGGCTTAGCTAGGTCCTCTAGTCCTCTGCTTACAAGGCTGCCATAAAAAAAATGTCAGCTGGGGCTACAGTCTCATCTGAGGCTTGACTGGGGAAAGATTCACTTCTAAGCTTGTGTGGTTGTTGATAGAGCTCAGTTCTTTGTGCCATGTTTCTGGCTGTTGGCTGGAGGCTCCCTCTAGTTCCTTAACCCATGGATCTTCCCAGCATAAGCACTTGCTTTCTCAAAGACAGCCCGAGAAAGAGTTTCCCTACAAGACAGATGTTATAATCTTATGTAATGTAATCACATATATCCCACCATCTTTGTCATGTTATATTGGCAAGGCCTGGGTCCCGCCCTCCTCCCCTTGGAGGAGACCACGCTATATATTGGATCCCAGGAGGATACTATGATTGTCAGGTGGACCATGGAGACCCACTTAAAGTCTACCTGTTAGCAATACTTAACAACAAATAATACTCATAGCCAGAATGAGAAGTAAATGTAGCAGTCATTGCACATTCATGCTGTGCTGAAGCACATGGGGGAAAGAGGTGGAATGATCATTTTACCTGATCCCCAACGACACAGGAATGGCCCACCTGGAATGATGAGCCTGTCCCCTCTCTTCCCTGATGGTCACGACCTACAAGAGGCAGCATCTGTTTTGATCTGCAAGTGCTTCTAGGAAAGGCAATTTTGACTGGGGAATCAGCTGCCCTCTGCATTCTCTCCTAGTAGGTAAATGCTGAGCCCAATTGGCAGATTGCCAAAGGGGCACATTTCTTTCTCTTTTAAAGGACTTGTGTGTTATTTGTGCATGTCCTGATAGAAGATAGATGTGTTAGAGGTTAAAATAGGTTCAATTGTAGCTTCTCTTTCTGTCCCCTACATTTCTTATTTATGCCACTGGACTTTCCTGGCATGATCTTCTTTTACTGCCTGTTGAGCCTCGGCAGAAATATTTCCTGCTCAAGTTTTCTCTTGCTCATAGAAGTTTCAACCTTATGTTAAAACTTTCTATTTAAAGTTAACTTGCTCTAAGCTCTCTTTTCCACACAGGACGCACACGACTTGCAAACATGGTGTATCTTTCTGATATACCTCCCAGGCTTGCATCTCGGGCTATGTGCTAGGTGTTTCTGCATGACTGTCTTGGGTTGGAGCCTTTCATTAGCAGATTCTAAGACAAGGATTTGAGTATAAGTTGTTTGTTTGGGAGACGATTCAAGGAAATAGCAGCAAGGAGTGGGGAGGTGAGACAGAAAAGAAAAATAAGCTGTCAAAGGGTGTGACATCAGGCAGGTTACTGCCGTGTGTGGCAGCATTTTATTTCTGCTGGGTGACTCTCTAGAACTTGCTTCCAGAGTTGTTGCCCTTGCTCTCACTCCCAGGGCGAGGGAGCTGGGAGTCTTCAGTCATTGGTTGGGGACTGCCTTTGAGGTGTATTAACTCCCCCTCATTTTTGGTTTGTTCCATGTGGTCTAAATGGGCTACAATGGCCAGCGATCACCTGAGGGAGAGAGAGGTTGGTGCTTGTAGTTGAAAGCCATTGGTTTGGAAGCACCTATCACATCTGCTCACCTGTTTCTCAGTTTGTCCCCTGAAAAGAACATGGTCATTCTCATGACAGCATTTCTTTCTATGTCAACATAGCACCCCCTCTTAATGCCTCCGTCTGTCAAACAACCACTACTCCTTGGTTATTGAGGCTTGAGTTTACTGGGTTATCTTCACTTTTCCAATGAGGAAGCTGAGGCTCAGAATATTCAAGTGACTTGCCTAATGTCGCGTGACTGGTCGGTGACAGGTCTTTTCACTATTCTACATGGCGGGGTGTCCTGGAGATAGAAAGGAGCTGATGCAGCTTTACTTGCAGAAGCTCTGACTTTGAGAAAGTCAGTGACCTAATCTAAGGCAACAGGGGTCACATTCCTCGGTGGCATTTCTCTCTGGGCTTCCTGTTTCTGAACTTCCTGTTTCCCCCAGCTGAAATTGGTGCACCAGCTTTCTCTAATTACATAGATGGCTTAATCATTCTCCTGAATCTCTGCTGTGCTACTAATTCTAACTAGTTCTGGAACCTCAGA
Source organism: Hippopotamus amphibius kiboko (assembly GCF_030028045.1). Classification (NCBI taxonomy): domain Eukaryota; kingdom Metazoa; phylum Chordata; class Mammalia; order Artiodactyla; family Hippopotamidae; genus Hippopotamus; species Hippopotamus amphibius. Next base: position 101,612,900 of record NC_080195.1, on the reverse strand, counting down.
ACAAGCACATACCTTTGTTAGAGCATATTTTTCTCACGCAGTGAATTTTGGGAACCCTTTGAACCCTAACAATGTGAGACAGGTGACAGAGCACTTGCTTTTTATAGTGGGCTGGATCCAAAGGAAAAACTCAGCTTTATTTATTTTTCAGATACACTGTGGTTTGGATAACCTTCATAGGTCAAGCAGAAAATATTGTAGACCTTTTCAAAATATTCACAGACATGTTCTTTGTCTTCTTGTGCAAAGACTTAAAAGTGTGACAGGAATAGCTACCGATGTGACTAACTAGGGCTGCAGCAGTAAAGGCTTGTGAAACATAATGTACTAGAGATAGCATCTCCAGGAGAGAAGCTGCATTCCTCTCTTCTTGCGTGAGTTCCCGAAGGTTGTCGGCAAGCTGTGGGCAACATCTTTTCTTAAGACAAGCTAAGACATTCAATTTTACCCCAAAGTGAGTATCAAATGATCTGGGAGTGTAAGGAATACACAATGGTAGAGATTTTATTTCTAATGAGCAGAGACTGGAAACACATTTGAAAGTCTATCATGATGTTTCTTTTCCTACCTCAGCCTAGTGATCTCATTGGGTTGAATTCTCCGTGGTTTGGCTTCAAACTCTTTTCATTCCCATCTCCATCTTTCCAATTTGCCACCCCATTTTATGGTCTATATCTCTCCTTCCAAGTTCTTGCTGCTTTTTATCTTCTTGACTAGTCATCTTTTTTTTTTTTTTTAATTGAAGTATAGTTGATTAACAATGTTAGTTTCAGGTGTACAGCAAAGTGATTCAGTTATACATATACATTCTTTTTCATATTCTTTTATTACCAGATACTGAATATTGCTCCCTGTGCTATTCTGTAGGTCCTTGTTGTTTATGTACTTTATATATAGTAGTTTGTTTGGTTCCTTACTTTTTATTCAATCTGTTGCAAATTCCCACTGGCCCTTACCTCCACTTTTTTTTTTTTCCCACACCGCACGGCTTGTGGGATCTTAGTTCCCAGACCAAGGATTGAAGCCGTGCCCTCAGCAGTGAAAGTGCAGAGTCCTTACCACTAGACCACCAGGGAATTCCTTACTTCCGCTTAGTTTTATAAAATATGTACATGTGGCAACTAAGAGGGACAGAATGGAGAGAGTCCAGCAAGCTTCTCCAAGCCAGGCTGTATGGTTTTCCTTCAAGGCTTTCTATGCTCCTCCCAAATATGAGGTAATAAATTGAAGGAAATCTTTGTAGAGCAGATGGGGAAGCAGAGTCACCAAGGATGTAAAGGACTCAGTTGGAGTTCTATGACATAGGCCACCAAAAGAACAAGCTTCAGATCAGCTGATTTTTACTGTGATCTTTGATCCAATGAGATGACTTCCTTCTAGATGAGGGGTTGCAAAACTTCAACTCCAAGCCAAATCCTGTTCACCACCTGTTTTTGCAATTAAAGTTTTATCAATCTACAGACAGGCCCACCGGTTTGCATGTTACCTACACCTGCTTTCACCTGCTATCACGTGCTATCATGGTAACCTCAGCTGTTGCAGCAGAGATCCTATGAGCTGTGGAGCCTAAAATATGTACTCTCTGGTACTTTTTGGAAAAAGTTTGCTAACTCCAGAAGGTTATAAAACCTTGCATATCATGGGGTGAATATTTCTCCTAATTGGCTCTAGAAATATGATATAAAGCTTAATTAAAACTTCGAGTCTTCAAAGAAAGTTGTCTACAACAGTTTTCTTTTTTGTCATTGTATCAGTCAGTGTTCTCCAGAGGAACAGAATCAGTAGAAGGCATATATATATATATATATATATATATATATATAATTATGAATAATATAATTGTGTGTATGTATGTATGTGTTTACTTATTTATTATAGAGAATTGGCTCACATGATAATGGAGGCTGAGAACTCCAGACCTAGGGGAACCAATGGTGTAAAAGTCCTAGTCTGAAGGCAGGAGAACACTGATGTCCTAGCTCAAAGATGGTCAGGCAGAGGCTTTCTTTCTTACTTAGTCTTTTATTCTATTCAGGCCTTCGATGGATTGGATGAGGCCTGAAACATCCACCCACACTGGGGAGGGCAATCTGTCTTACTCAGTCTTCTGATTCAAATGTTAATCTCATCCAGGAACACTGTCACAGGCACACTCAGAAATACTGCTTAACCAAATATCTGGGCATCATGAAGCCCAGTCAGGTTGACACATAAATGGAACCTTCACAATCCTCCTTTCTGCCCTGGGAGTGGGGGGTTGTTATTGTAGCCCCTTCTCCTTCTCAGTCCAGGTAGGAGCCGGAAGATACCTTGGACCATTCCTGCATCATGAGTGCTCCCAGACTCTGCGTGGTAGTTTGTGTTCCAAGGAAAGAAGTCTTGCAGGGAGGCTATCATTGGTGATCCTAGAAGTGATAATACTCTTACTGACCAGGATTCCTGGACTCCTTTTTATTTATTTATTTATTTATTTATTTACTGAGGTACACAAAGTTCAATCATCTGTATTTATACACATATCCCCGTATTCCCTCCCTCCCTTGACTCCCCCCCACCCTCCCCGCCCCAGTCCTCTAAGGCATCTTCCATCCTCGAGTTGAAGTCCCTTTGTTATACAGCAACTTCCCACTGGCTATCTATTTTACAGTTGGTAGCATATGTATGTCTATGCTACTCTCTCACTTCGTCTCACCTTCCCCTTCACCTCCCGCCCCCCTCTAAACCTCGAGTTCTCCAGTCCATTCTCTGCATCTGCGTCCTTGTTCTCGTCTTGTCCCTGAGTTCATCAGTACCATTTTTAGATTCCGTATATATGAGTTAGCATACAATATTTGTCTTTCTCTTTCTGACTTACTTCACTCTGTATGACAGACTGTAGGTCTATCCACCTCATTACGTATAGCTCCATCTCATCCCTTTCTATAGCTGAGTAATATTCCATTGTATATATATGCCACATCTTCTTTATCCATTCATTTGCTGATGGGCATTTAGGTTGCTCCTGGACTCCTTAATCAATAGAAGTTGACTAAAGGCCAGACAAGAAATTCAGGCAAGGCTTTATTGTGGCCCCTGCTGCAGCAGGGGGGAGTGAGAACAAACAACAGGTTCCCTTGCTGGCTCTCTGAGGGGAGGCAAGCTGGTTCCTTATATGGGGTGAGGGTAGGGGCAGGTCCAGGGGTAGCGCTGGAGGGGTGGCTTAGGTGGTTTGCCCACCACTTTGTGGTGTTGTGTGCAGGGGCATGCACAGTACCCTGCTTCTGCTCCCAGCTCTTCAGAAGTGGCAGTTGGGTTTTTGTTTTTTGGTTTTGTATCCTTTTGTCCATAATTTGCCCCAACCGCACACACCTCTATAATTTCTTTGTATTTTGTTGCTCCAGGAAGCATCTATCTAGGTGCAAGCATTGCAGCAAAGGGCCCCAGGTCCCAGGTTCTAGCCTGTCTCAACATGTCAGTCCTTATCCAGCCTGAGTGAAGGACACAGATTCCAGGCAGGACCAGCTCCATAATTTGTGAGGCCCAGTGCAAGCTGAAAACGCTGGGCCCTTGCTGAAAAAAAAAAACAACCCAACCTATTATGAATTTCAAGATGGCAGCCGCAGGGCGTTGAACCAAGTGCAGGACCCATCTGAGTCCAGGGCTCTGTGCAAAGGCACAGGTTGTGTGTCCAGGAAGTTAGCTCTGATCCTGGGACTTCAGAGCACAAAGGGACATCAGAGGGCACCTGTTCATAGATGATGACTATTGCATTTGAAAACTGGTTACGTAGCCCTTCTCAGCTGACTACCTGGAGCGAGCATGAAGCCAAATTTGGCAGCCCTGGAGAGGAGCCCCACCAGGAGTGCATGCTTCTCTGCCCTGGCATGACTCACTGGACTGTGCACTTTCTGGATCTAAAGAGCATGTTTGGATCCACAAGCCACTCAGCTCCAGCCTCCTCCTAGCTCTCCCCTGAACCTGGAAGTTATTTTTAGGTGACCTGCCCTGGAGAGGTTTGACTTGTAATTTTCATGCCTGAGGTTTGGGTTTCACAGGAAATGTTTCAAAGAATTTAATATTGATACAATGTAACACACATATTAACAAGGGCATATTGGTTTTGTTCTTGTTGCCTAACCATTAGGAATTTCTATTCTTAGCCCTTTTCTCTTCTCACTGCTCCTTCCTAACTCAGTCTTCTCCTGAGCCTCTCACGGCCACACGAATTTCCTTTCCCTCATCTGCTGCCAACCCCTCTGGTTCCCTGCGATGAATGAGTTCTTATTGTTGCCAAATTCCTTTCAGTCTTTTCCAAACTCTTTTCTTCTTTGCACTGATCAGATTCTCCTCCGAATTTTTAGACCATGAATCTAAGGACTGACTTTCTCCCTTTGTCCCCCTGAACTGATGACACAGTGCAACACGTATTTAATCATGTCTCCTTCCTTCCCTGTCCCTGTCATTTGCTTTGTTTTCTAGACCTTCTCTTCAATCTTCCATCTTCATTGGATGGCTAAAGAGTCAGGAAATAAGTGACCAGCCAATCTGAATGCCCTAGTTCATTTACCTTTTGACTTCGTTGTACTTATCCTTCCATCTTCTTAGAACCTTACTTAGTTTATATGTCCAATCTTCCCATACTACTGAGAGGAAAAGCATCCCCTAGACTCTCCTGCCTTAAATTAAAAAAACAAAAACAAAAAAAACAACTGAACACGTGGTATATGCACAATTTACCTGCATGGGAAGGTGCAATGATGAAGAGATTGGAAGTTAAAACACATAGTGGTTTAACCACCAGGTGATGCTGCTAGCGGAGGTCAGCTTGGTTATGGTGTTAGGTGGTCTTGGGTGGGCAGGTGCACAGGTTCAATGCATGACTGAACAATCCACCTGTTGCTCGCAATTACTAGGTATCACTCTATAGACATTGGTAATGAATCAAATACCTGAATTTGCCTTGTGTTCTCCTGAGTTATGGATAACATTCCTGTAAACTGTGCCAATGATCAGAAATTACATAATTTAAGTTGCTATGATTGAGGCCTTGGAAATGTAGGAATTGGGCTTACACATTTATTTTAATATTTGACTCAATGTTCCTTTTTTGATAGAACACATTCTTTGTTTTCTATCACTTTTGTTCTTAGTCATCTAAACCATTAATAGGTGGAAGCATCCTTTCTTCATAAAGAAATGTAAGCAATGCCATTGCTTCACAAAGAAAGGTCATTTCTCTAGAAAGGGCATTGCTCTTATTTCAGTCTTATTAGCTATCTTCCAGCCATGATTTTCATCATCTCATATGTGTACAGACATTGGGTACTGAGTCACTGCTTGTGGATTGACTATGTAATAGTCCTTCATAGTGACATCTATCTGGTGGTGTCAAAACTTCACGATCTGCTCTCTCCATGAGTGCTGGGTGGTTCTTTATCATTTATGGGTAAGAAGAAAGGTAATTCCCAGGCAAGTTTCTCAAATCTCTGAGCGCCCAAGATATTTTACCTCGAGTTTACTCCCCTGAACTCCATGGTAGAAACATGGTTGAAACCATGAGTTGAAGCTTTTTGGTAAATCTCTTATGGATGTGAGATACCTAAACTAAAATCCAGGACCCAGAGGACTGGGGTTGCTGAAAAAAGAAAGATTGTGAGGCAAAGTGCCTAGAGTGAGATGTACATACATATACACCTGTGTGTACCTGTACGCGACACCCAGAGGACAGCTCTTTAACATGTCTCCACATTAGGGTTAAGCCTTACTTACCTCCAGTATAAATCATCACTCTTGTGGTTTTGGTCATTTTGCAGAAATGATATTTTCCTTCTTATTTAGAGACTGCTCCACTGTAGTACATTGCCTTGATTGTGGAGATTGTGGGAGCTGTGATTCTGGTGCAGTTAGCCTTCTCATTTCGGGAAAACTTATCTCCTGTGATAAGGAAGAAACTTGAAGATTTCACACAAATTTTTCTATATTTGCATACTCATGCTGTGCCTCTGCCCCAAACACTGCCCCAGCTCTGCCTGGGTAACTCTCTTTACTCTTAAAGAGCCAGATCAAAATGCCACCATCTTCAAGAAGGCTTTGCCAATCCTTGACAGCAAACTTAATCTCTTCCTTGACTCTTAGTTTTTGCCTCTTCTAAACCATGGGTCCTGGCTTTTGCAGCCCAAGAGCAACTCCATCCCAGGAAAGGTCTCACCTCTTGCTGCATTGCAGGCAGATTCAAAGTGAGGACAATTACCTGTTTGACCTTGTACCCCATTCCCCATGGGGCCCAACAAAGTGCCTTGTGTATAACAGGTTCTCGATAACTATTTGTTGAATTAAATTACATTACATTTTATAAATGTTTGTGAGTGAGAGAGCATTGCCTTACATGGCTTACAAAAAAAACCTGTTAGGATAAAAATAGACCAACAAGAACTTAAGTGGAAGGGTTACATCTTACACAATGAGGTTGTATCACTTCAGATTTTTGGAAAACCTCTCAGAATCTGTGCTTCCTAAGGATCTTGCTGCTCCAGCATTTTGCCCACAGGCGAAAAGGCAATCAGAATGGATTTTGATAAAACAGAATATTTTTAGGCATGCTAATCAGCCCGGCTCTGCCAAATTCTTGGCCTTCGGTATGTGCTGCTGAGTAATGTCAGATGCTCACACGTACACACACTGACATTTACAAGGCATGAGAGGGCTCGGCCAAGTTCAGAAACAAAGCCCCCCTTTTGATTGGTTCACCAGAGCTTCCTCAGATGCATTTGGTCTTTGCTACTGGAGGGACCGACTAGTTGCTGGTACCAAGTGAAATTCCGTTCACTGTTTTTCACTCCGGGAAATAACATTGGCATATGAGGGCCAGGCACCCTGTGAAGTTTTGGATTCATGAGGTTACACGTCCAGCTATGTGAGGGGCACCTAGGGCTGCTCTGGCGTTGGCACTAACAGAAGCTGCACATAGGGCTTGAGCTGTTTTAGAACCTCCGGTGAGGGATTCTAGAAGTGAAAGTGAACAGGGCTGTGCTCCAAACACGTCCTGGATGATCTTAGAAAATTCCAGATAAAAATCCAAGAGGCCTACTCTTTTTTTCAGAAAAAATGCTCTCCTAAAGAAATAAAATAGAAAGAAAGAGCTATTTTACTTTCGTGCTCCATAAAAACATTATATTTAGTAACTTCTGTAATTCCACTGTCTTTTTTAGATGGAGAAGTCTCCCAAGAAAGAGAGAGCAGAACATTGTGTGTGTGTGTGTGTGTGTGTGTGTGTGTGTGTAAGGACTGAATCTCTGTCTAGGCAAAAATACTAGTTAGATAGTTTATGGGAAAGGATTTTATAAGGCTAAGCAGAATAAGTTCTATTTTCAAGATAGTGCCGTTTTATGAAAAGTGTCTCTTTTCACATTGTATGGTTAACGCTATAAGAATTGTGAGTAGTTACCTCCAGAGTAGAAGCAATGCTGAGAATTCAAATCTGCTGCTTTAAAGGCCATCATGGAATTTACGAGTTTCTAGACACTCTTTCCTCATTTAGGTTTAGAACGACACCAACTGTACCTTCCTCCAGTGGTGCTGACATTGTTATCCCTTTTGCTACCATCAGGGCCCCGTGGGATGGGAAGGACTCTGGGAGATGCCAGACAGTCTATTCTGGCCATGTGTAGGAAAGCAAACGCTTTTATGATGGAGGCACTAGGAATTCTGGAAACATCCGCACTGCCTCCAGGCACCTTTTAGCTCTTAACCCTGAAGAATCATTCTTGTTAAGTTCTGAAGTCATTCTGTGGAAATGGGGTGTGGTGATGCCCTTTCAGAGGGCAACTACGGATGGGTAAGGGTGGGATCACTCACGGGGACGTCTAGTACCATCTGCCCCAAACCTCCTGGTCTCTGCATGGCTCACTGCGTGATGGCAGAGGGACGGTCTGGGAGGGAAACTTGGCGTTGTAACACAACCACCATCTTACATTCCCAGTGCTTTCCACTTTTCAAGTTCATCTTACGTTCACCGTCTTTAAAATAACTCGGAGCTGACCTTATCGCTCTCCTCTCTCTGCTTTGCCCCATCAGAGGAGGACATGGTGCGGTGACTTGCCTGTGTACACACGGCTGGTGAAGGACCCAGTTGAGTGGAATCTTGTAGTCTTAACAGCTACTCGAGGACTCTGCTACCATGTGTGAGGACTTGGTGTCACAGCCAGGAAGGCTCTGTCTTTATTTTATTTTATTTTATTTTTAAGCTTTTTTTTTTTGGCTGTGCCATGCAGAATCATAGTTTCCTGACCAGGGATGGAACTGTGCCTGTTGCTGTGGAAGCCTGGAGTCTTAACCACTGGACCACCAGGGAAGTCCCGAGGCTCTGTCTTTTGATGGAGTAGATGCATTCAGGATCATGGAAGCAGGTGCGTCTAATTGAAACACTTCCTTTTTTTATGATAGATGAAGAAAACATGTACCTATATGACAAGAATAATAATTTTCCAGACTGGCTTCTGGAAGGAGTGGCAAGATGATGATGGTGATTTTTATTGACTACTGAGATTACTTCTGTTTTTGTTTTATTATTATAATAATGCTATTAAGATCATCTTTATATGTAAATCTTAATCTACATTTCCTACATTTCCTATTATTTCCTTTATATATATTCTTTCTTTCTTTTCTTTTAGACGCTTCAAGATTATTATAGGGCATTTCTATGTCCAAGTTATGATTGGAACTCAAACAACTAAGTTAAAAACGTCTTCCAAGGACTTTATGACATCAGAGACAACGCACAGCCTGGGGAGGGGTTATTTACTGAAAAAACAGCTGTTTATTTGGCGCCTTTAACTGTCATGAGGACCAGAGGATTCATTCCTGGTGGTTAGGATGACCTAACAGACTAGTGAGGCTACTTTCAGGTATTTCGAATTCTCTTTGTCCCAGCTCCGTAAGAACACACTTTTTTGCTTAGCCTATTTCTGTCAAACAGGCGCGGAGAAAATGTAGATTAGAAACTGGTTCCAGGACTTAAATGCAACAGTTCAATCTTAGAGATTAAGAAAAATTGGAGCGGGAACCAGTCATATTACAAACAAGATATCAGACTAATGCAACTGTATTTAGACATAAAAAGTTTTATGTTTTTTTCTATTTATTATTTTCCTATATCCTGTCTATGAACTAAAGGTTTTTTTTTTTTTTTTTTAAACAAAACTCTTGCTCACGGTGGTTCTAAACAGAACATAGGTTTTAAAAAGGGGCTTAAAATTTTTTCTGTTTAAATCTTCATTGTGACATCTCTCTGCCCTTAACTGATGGCTGGTTTTAGGCACATGATTTCAAGAAGAAAAGGAAAAGAAAAAAACATTTTTAATCTTCTCCTTCTAGAATAATCCATGGTGGAGTTTTTAATTAGTGCGTGGTGCCTAGAATAATCTGCCTCTTTCAATCATCTTAAACTCAACAAATTCCCTTTGAACAGTAGGTATATTTACAAGCATCATCCAAAATAAGGACTGGTTCTTTTCAATATCATTTCAGAATTCATAGGTCTGCTAGGAAGCCAGCAGCCCTTAGATGTATTAGATGAAGAATGTCTCAGGATTTCCCTGTGTGAAGGTAGTGGATTAATGTATCTTAACATTCTTTGAAGTCTCCAAACTTGGTGAGTTTGGAAGAGCTGGCTGAAAAGTGGTGTAACTAACAGCTCAGGGTCAGCTATATTTCAGTTGCCAAAAAGTCTTTCATTGCTTACAAGAGAGACTGAACCAGGGTCTAGTCTTAGCCCTGATACTAGTGAGTGGTAATGACCTGAAGAGTTACTTAACTTCTCTGAGACTTTGTTCTCTAATCTGTAGAATGGGTTTGGCCAGGTAGACATCAATGGTTATTTCCACAGTTATTAAGTTAATCTGTTAAATGGTTGTATACTCTGCTGTGATGTTCTATACAACAATGGTACACAAAGTGAGAACCTTACAGCTAGAGATTAAAAATTATTAAGGGTATATCAATTGTATCTCAATAAAAGTTCTTTAAAAATGCAAAAAAAAATATTAAGGAAACCTAATTTCATACTTAGAAGATTTTTCTTTTCCTTTTTTTTCGCAAAGCTCACTCTATAAGATTTCCATATGCTTTTCTCTTTCTTAATTTAACCTAATATATGACTGAATCCCTTCATACATTAATGTATTTCTTCACTGGGTTATGAACACTGTAAGTTCATGCACTGTCTATTTCAGAGATATTTACTTGGCCATTAGTCCTTTCTACCTCCAAGGTGAGCGTAGGTTATCTGCTTCTTGGCAAAGCAATGGCCCATTCAACCAGGTTAGTTAAAATAGAAGTGATAAAATGACTAACTTACTAACTGATTATTTTTATTTCTCAACTAGTTGTTTTGGTGTATAAACATACAGTCTGCTATTTTGCTAGAGATTATGCCAATTTTTGGAAGAAAACATCAATGTTACAAAGCCATAAAACACCTTTGATGTGATTGTAAAAGGTGCATAATCTCTCTCTGGTTATACTCTTTCTAATTTCTTGGTAGAATGATCAATTAAGTCAGCTGAGAGCCATACCTACTTAGCCATCCCCCGGTTTACTTATCTTGCTTCTGAAAATACCATCCTCTTGGTGCTGTGAGCAGAGACCACATTATAATAGCAAGATTGCTTCTTAGAGGATCATACTCTGAAGGTCAAGTTCAAGGTTACCAATGCTTAACAATATTGGTATTCACACCTTTTGACTGGAATCTTAAAATTTAAAAAAAACTTCATTTTTTTTGCAGCAGCTTTAGGTTCATAACAAAATTGATAGGAAAAAAAAAGATTTCCCATATACCCCCTGCCCCCACACATCCATAGCCTTGTCTGTTATCAACATTCTCTACCCGACTGGTATCTTTGTTATAACTGATGAGCCTATGTTGAGAGACCATAATTATCCGAAGTCCATAGTTTACCTTGGGGTTCAGTCTTGGTGTTGTACAGCCTGTGGGTTTGAACAAATGTTTAATGACATGTATCCATCATTATAGTTTTATCCAGAGTATTTTTGCTGCCGTAGACATCATCTGGGCTCTGCCTGTTCATCCCCACATCTCAAGCCTCCAACCCCTGGCAACCACCGATCTTTTTAGCGTCTTCATAGTTTTGACTTTTCCAGAAAGTCCTGTTGTTGGGACACAGCCTTTCCAGATTGGCTTCTTTGTAACCCTCCATGCCATTTCATGACTTAATAGCTCATTTCCTTTTAGTGCTAAATAATATTACATTGTCTGGCTGTGCCACCATGTGTGTATCAGTCACCTCCTGAAGGACATCTTAATTGCTTCCAAGTTTTGGCAATTATGAATACAGCTGCTATAAACACTCATGAACAGGTTTTTGTGTGGTCATACATCTTCACCTCCTTTGTGTAAATACCAAGGAGCACGACTGTTGAATTGTATGGTAAGAGTATGTTTAGTTTTGTGAGAAACCTCCAAACAGTCTTCCACATTTTGCATTCCACCAGCCATGTGTGAGACTTCCTGTTGCTTCACATCCTTGCCAGCACTAGGAGTTGTCAGTGTTTCAGATTTTGGCCATTCTAGACCTCTAAACTTTATAAAAGGTGTGAAATGTTGGCTGTGTTTCCTTTATTCCAAGAAACAAGTTTGTGCTCTCAGGTGTCTTAAAATGGACTCTGGAGGCAGGCACCTCTGAAGCTGAGAAAGTTATTTCAACTCTGCCTCAGTTTCCTCTTCTGGAAAATGGGACAATAACCTTATAAGTTATTGTGAAAATATATGTGGGGAACAGTGCTTGGCACATACAAAACACTATATAAGTATCTCCTAATATGATTATAAAGATATTGATCATTATTTTTACTATTGAGAGACTAATCATGTCCTTGTTTCTGATGGAGGCGGGAGGGTTCGAGGACCCTTGAAATGTAGATAGTTCAACCTCTTGGCCAATGCCTGAATCTCCTACGATAGCAATATTAGAAAGTAGAGCCAACTTGGATAGGTGAATACAGCCCAATACTGGATGCACAAATGAACCCTGTAACAGGAATCTAAAGTACCAGGTCTTCAAAGTCTTAAAAAATTAGATCACGGTGCTCATTGTGCAACAAGGTTTATCAGAAATCTAGACCAGTTTGCTCAAATATGGATGATTTGGTGGATTTGGTAACATGAGTAATTCAGTTGTCCCCAAGTACTTGGAGGAAACAAACCAGAAAATGGAAATTCTATGAAAGTTCTAAGAAACAGGGCAGGAATATTCCCACCCTGACAGTCTCCCTCTGACAGTGGAGAGGGGAACCAAGTTTTATTCATTTAAATTGGAGTGTAGTTGATTTACAATGTTGCATTAGTTTCTGGTATATAGGAAAGTGATTCAGTTATATATGTATAATCTTTTTCAGATTCTTTTCCATTATAGGTTATTACAAGGTATTGAATACAGTTCCTTGTGCTGCATAGTAGGACTTAGTCATTTATCTGTCTTACATATGGTAGTGTGTATCCGTTGATGCCAAGCTCCTAATTTACCCCCCCTTCCCTTTGGTAACCATAAGTTTGTTTTCTATGTCTCTGAGTCTGTTTCTGTTTTGTGGAGTATGTTCATTTGTAGCATTTTTTAAGATTCCACATGCAAATGATATCATACGCTATTTGAGGGACCAAGTTTTAAGTGCAGCTTAGCTTCGTATAATTGATAACTCTGCATGTTTTCTCAGAGGATGGAATATATCTTTCCATTTCTCTATTTCCAATTCACTATGTTCAGAATCTTTTTGATTCTCTGGAATTTTAGGAAACCCAGATATCCCAGCAATAATTCTCAAACCTCACAGAAACCTCTAAAAATAACTTGAGGAAAAGAATTAAGCCCAAGTGGTCCAATATTTGATGGAAACTGGTGTACATAACAACGGCAAAGTCAAGTGAAAAAGAACTCATGAAGTGTCTATTCGTCCACAAGTAGACGATACTTCTGTGTTAAGAGGAATTTTGCCTCTAATGTTTTCATTTTAAACCACTAATGTGGTAGCAGTATTGTGACTACAGAATGTAACACCATTTCTGGACAATTCCTTTGAAAGTTAAATACAGTTTTGTGTGTGTGTGTGTGTGTGTGTGTGTGTTTACATAGGATCACCCAAAGTAAGCTCATGTGTGTTTTCATCATTACTCATTGGCCTGGAAGGTTTTAAAGCTATTCTGTGCAATAAACGCCACATAGACTAAGAGAAGCTGTGCAGAGGGGTCTGCGCCAGCATTTTTACAGGTGAGCACAGTGGGGCTCAGAGAGGTGTAGTAGCTTGACCACAGTCACATGATCAGAAAGACAGAATGGGCCTCCCCATCTGAGTCTTGCAATATAGTGCTGGATTTACTCTTCTTCCTCATAAAGCTTCCCCTCCCCAGGCCACAGCAACTCCCCATATCTGAGTATTATTTTCAATTCCTCTCTTCCCCTTCCCTTCCATATCGGAAGCATCAGCTACACCTGTAGACGCCATGGCCACAACATGCTTACACAACATACGTGATCCATCGATCTCTCTTGGAAGTGTCCATTCCCATTACTACAAGGATGTGAAGGCATCTTCACATCTTCATGCACCATTGCAAGTGATTTCTTTCTTTTCTTTTTTAATTTTTAATTTTATTTATTTAAAAATCATTTTTAATTTTTTAAAATAAATTTATCTGTTTATTGATTTATTGTCTGTGTTGGGTCTTCTCACAGGCTTTAGGTGTACGGGTGTCAGTAGTTGCAGCACACAGGCTCAGTAGTTGTGGCTTGTGGGCTCTGGAGTGCAGGTTCAGGAGTTGTGGCACACAGGCTTAGTTGCTCCATGGCACGTGGGATCTTCCTGGACCAGGGCTCACACCTGTGTCCCCTGCATTGGCAGGAGGATTCTTAACCACTGCACCACCAGGGAAGTCCCTATTGCAAGTGATTTCTGACTGGGTATCCTGCTTCCTTCTGTTCTCTACTCCTTCAAACCCTTTCGCCATAGGCAGCCAGAGTGATCTTTGTAATAGGCTTGAAGCCTTCCGAAGGCTTCTCTTCCCACTATAAAACCCCCATGCCTGAATGCTGCAGACCTTCCATGGGACAGCCGTGCCTGGTGCTCAGACCTCAGTCCTCCACCCCTCCCTCCCCTTCTTCACTCCTGGAGACGGGGCTTGTTTGTTCTCTTCCAGCCTGTCCAGACGCTTCCCTTTGTCAGGGTTCTTGTACCAGCTCTTACGTCTGGAATGCTCTCTCTGACACCATAGAACTTTATATGGTTAGAGTAAATTTTTAGATTGGCTCTAGCTCAATATTACCTCTTTTCAGACCACCCCATATAAAACAGCGTCTCAGAGACTTTCTGTCAAATCACCCTACTGTGATTCTCAACATAGCTTATCTATTTTATAAGCTATCCTTATGACACATTATTTTAAACATCTATTCCTTTATTTTAAACATCTATTTTCTATTGATCTTCTTCCTATCAGCATGGTCGTGAGCAAGGCTTTGCTTATTTTATTCACCTGTGTCCCTCAATACTTGTGAATGAACGCAGGGGTGATGCTAGGTCTAATTTTTCCTGTATCACGCATCATGCTGCCTAGTTATCCTCCAGCTTACTGAAGTGACAGGTGTTCACCCTGTGGCCAGAAATGCCGACTCCGAAGGCAGTTATACATGGCTCAAATCCAAGCGCAGAGGATGGTGAGTTTCCCGGAATCCTCCTCTGTAAAATAGATAGAGCTAATGATAGTATCCACCAGGTTGGAGTGGTTGAGACAATTAAACATGGAAACATGGTAACAATGAAAAGTGCCAGCTACTCTTACTGTAGAATGTGTGTGCATTATTTAGGTCCTACAGTTTTGTTGTATATAAAAACCATGACATTTATGTGCTTTTATTACTTATTATATATATCTACATTATACATGTTAGCTATTTTTATTATTATTTGATAGAGTAGCAAATAGAAAGTGTTACAAGATTTGTGAAATACCATAAAATAGATGCCAGCCACTCTTGTCTTAGCTGGCTCTGTTACAAGAGTCGGAGAGGTTCCTCCTGGTAGCCAGCCTGTCTTCCTTCCTTCCTTCCTTCCTTCCTTCCTTCCTTCCTTCCTTCCTTCTTTCCTCTCTCCCTCCTTCCCCCCCCCTCTATTTCATATAGCTTTTATTTACTTATTGTAAGAATACTCAACATGAGATCTACCCTCTTAACATTTATCGAAGTGCACAACACAGCATTGTTAACTGTAGGCACTATGTCCTACAGCAGATCTCTAGAACTTACTCATCTTGTATAGCAGAAACTTTATGTAACTGTTTTGATGAAGTAAACAGCAGCGGTAGGATATGTAGTTACGACAAACGTCCTGAAGGCGGCAGCAGAGGACTAAGGTTTGGAAAAGGCTCCAGGGTCCTTGCGAGGCACCATGTACGGTTTGAAGGGGTTAGAAAAGTTATCACATGGGTCTGTTTTCGTATCTTAAAATTCCCTTCCATTATTATTGCTGGGAAGGGGTGTGTCATGGCATTTCGGGAAGTTTCTGTAATGCAAATGATATCTGGGAAACGGGAGCTTGCTATTATTCATCAAAACCTCAGGCAAAATGAGAGCACTGGCGCATTAACAGGATGCAAGGAAGTGGAACTGGTGGTGGAGGTGAGATAGCGGCCGGTAGCAGGAAGAAAAGGGCTTGGGTTTGGGCACGTCCCAGGACGCCTTGATCTGCAGAGAGGTGCACAGCCAGGGAAAGCCAGAACTACACCGTGGGGCTAGAGCAACCCCCTCTTGGCTGGATCTAAGGTTTGAACGCCTGGAAAAACGTCATCCATAAAGTTTAAATAACATGTAGACTCCAAAATGTCTATGTGTACACATCAGATTCTCCGTATCTGTTAGAGATCCAGTTAGTAACAAAATAGATAAAAGGAGACCAGGAATATTGTCAAGGGTTCAGATAGCGACTCTCTGCAATTAAATGTGAAGTACTTCTTATGCACCACCAGAGGGCAGTATTACACCACAAAAGTTTTACAACCTGAGGTTCCATCTTGTAAACTAAGTGGACCGCCTGCAATCACACGTGTTTCCCATTTGTAGCAGTAATTGGAATTATGCTTATAAAAAGCAATTATTCTTTATTTGCAATTTTTTCCGTAAATGAAAAATACTTTTCTCTTTTTTCTTGGTTATTGTTGTTGCTAACAGTGGCTGTAATTATTAGATGGGGGCCTAAATGTTGTATTGTCTGTGACTATTCATTTTATGATTCAAAATTATCAGTGGGGAAAAAAAACTAACCAGTATATGAACTGACGTACAACACCCTCACGGCCAGAATATATCAACTGCTGCAAAATTGCAAAATAAAATAACATAAAACTGTTCAGTTCATAATTTACTCTCTTTGATTTGCAGCCTATGGCTTTTCCTTAATAGCATAAAACAAGAGTTACAAAATACAGTTCATATGGTTTACACATTTTATGAACACTTGTGCATAAAATAACCCTCTGTAAGTGCATTTAGTGGTTGAAGCGTTTGCAAAGGTGATTATCAAATAAGATAATGTATGTAAACTCTCTAGCCCAAGTCTTACGCATAGCAGGGATCATAAAAAGTGGAAGCTGCTGCTCCGTTCATTAAGAGAAATGATAGATTAGGGAATAGGGACAACAGTCCTTTACTGCGGTGGTACAGGAGCAGCCAAACGGTGAAGTATCAGGCTGATGCTTTGGTGGAAACATCACAGGGTGAGCTGTCTGCTATGCCTCCCTAGCTGACTGTCTCAGGGCACAAAAAACAATAAAACATTCTATCTTCAGGAGACACTGCAGACCACAGTGTTCAGCAGTGAACCGTTAACACCTTTTGCGAATAGCAAATACATATTTTTCTATTTTGCTTGATTGGGATTAAATCTCCAGGGAAAACTTAAAAGAACACTTTTGGGGGAAGCTGTTGCTGGGATCTGCTGTGTGTCTGTTTTCTTGGAGAACTTCAGAGCAATAGAATATTTGGTAGCCGTAGTGACACTACAGCTTCAAGACACTATTGGACTGTGCAGGACATAACAGGCAAAGATGAGCGGTCTTAATGGCTGGGATCATCCAATTTTCACCGTCTTCTCTTGTTTTAGACTTCTTTCTCCTCCTAGTAGGTGTAGATGGGGCGAATTCCTTAAGTAAGATCTCTTGTTTGGACCAATTTAGACTCTAGCCATTGTTCAAGCTTTTCCCTCCCTCCCTCCTTCCCTCCCACCCTCCTTCCTTCCTTTCTTCCTCCCTTTTTCCTTCCTGGGCATTCTAATGCCTTGTTGCTTATTGTATTCTATTCCTTTTAGATCCAAACATTAGAAGCAAGTGCTTTATTTAACCTATTTCCTATTCTGGACAGAATTATATCCCCTCTTTCCATATATACAAGTATGTCGAAGTCCTCAGCCCCAGTACCTCAGAATATAACTGTATTTGGAGATAGGGTCTTTAAAGAGGTAATTAAGGGTAAATGAGATCATCAAGGTGGCCCTAATCTAATGACTGGCGTTCTTATAAGAAGACCTGAAGACACAGACACACAGAGGGGAGACCGTGTGACGACACGGAGAAGACAGCCCTCTACGAGCCAAGGAGAGAGGCCTCAGAAAAAAACCAAACCTTCTGACACCTTGATCTTGGACTTTCAGCCCCCAGAACTGTGGGACAATAATTTTCTGTGGTTTAAGTGGCTCCGTCTGTGGTACTTTGTTACGGCAGCCCTAGCAAATGAATACATCCCCTTAGAATATATGTAAATAATGGAACCCTTCAGGCATTTGTGCCTCATCCCTGCTCAGGAGCCGTGCTGCTCTTCTCTGTTTCAGTATAATTGTCGTACATGTGCTCCTGAAGCTAGCAGTCCTGGGGGATTCCTTAACTCCCAAATTTACCAAAGTGTTTTAAAAACTGGGCTTTCCTGGAGTCGGGGTCTCACCCCTGCTGTGGCCACATCCCACCACTGCCGCCCACTTGGCATTTGCACGAGTGTGAGCACACACCGGATCACAGTGCCTGTGAGCAGTTTCAGGGCCCCTCTCCTAGGGACAGCACGTCGATTCACTTTCACATTTAACATCGCCATGTGTACGAAAGCATCATCAAGAAATGGAACACACTTAAAAATGGTGGCGTGTGGGTGGGGAGGATTGGGGACCGTGACTAAAGGGAAAATATGGGTCAAAAACTTTCTCTTCGTGTTGGGCAGGCAAAACGTCTCCCCCGCCATAGAGTGATCACGTGTCTATAGAGCTCATTAAAATTCCCGAGTTTGGGTGAAAATATTGAAATAAAATACTGCAGATGGCAGCATGACATTACACATGATGGTTTTGGACCAAAGCCACTGCGTCATTGTCCCACTTTTTTTTTTTTTTTCCAAGTGGGTAAGTTACTGGAACTTTTTAAAAAAATGATTGTTTAGGGTGAAAACTTTGCACAGGCAATTATGCCTGTTTTTCAAGTTCACTTCCATGGCCTGTAGGACAAAGTACCAATCAGCTACATCCCCTTGAAAAGCCTCTAGGCAAATACATTGTTATTCTAGCTACCCACTTGGAGGATCCCAAGATTAGATTTCAACCTATTTTGAAATTAAACTTCAGAGATGTGCCCAACTTTCTTTCAAGTCCCTAAAGATAAGTTTACCAAATGTTAACAAAGAAATAATTATTCTCAGAACCTATGGCAACAAAATGATGAGAATGAGAGCGGCCTTTTAGACTGACGCACACATGCTACTCTGTCAGGGACATACAAATGCAGTTCAATTTTCCTCCCATTCATTTTTAACCAGAAAAAATAATTGCGATGGGAGCTCCACTAATGACTGCTTTCAGCAAAATCTCCAAAACTCTAAACACCAGGTCAGCAAATGTTTTCTCCTCAGGTTCAGGAAGTAAATATTTTCAGCTTTTTGGGCCACCTGGCCTCTATCATAACTCTGCCTTGTACCCGAAAGCAGCCACGGACAATATGTACACCAACTGGTGTGGCTGTGTCCCAATAAATCTTTATTTATAAAAGCAGGTGGACAGATTTGGCTGTACATAGTTTGCCAATATCTGCTCTAAACCTGGGCTTGCTAATCCTCCGTGGAAGACCCCCTGTATTAAGTTTGAACCCTTCTATGGACATTTTGCCCTCCCTCATCTCTCCCCTCCCCCGTTATGTGCTGCTACAATTCATGTATATTTCAAGCACGAACTTGTGTCATTTCTTTTGGAGGTAAAATGTTGAGCTTGAGACATGTTTAATGGTGATGTTGGCCTGGGCTTATTTCATTTTTTCCTGTTTCTTCCAGTGGGGCTCATCTGGCTGGGGTTCAACTTTAGGAATATGGGTTTGGATTTGGGACCACGCTTGTTTCGAAACTGACCCAGGAAGTATGAAGGTAATGGCATAAACGCTCTTCAGAGATATTGAAGGTAAAGCATGCTCCTAGTAAGCAAAGAACCAGCTTCGGGAGTTATTTACATTAGTAATTATATTAGAGGTCACATAAACATGCGTTTATGAACTGTGCCCTGTAGGTAACAAAATGCATTAAGCGATTTTCAAAAAGGTGATGTTTTTACTAACGTGTTTATCAACAGTCGGGTTCCATAAGTTCCTAAATCCGAATACAGTTCACTCAAGGCCAATGTCTAATCTCTGGTTGAAGATGGTCCAGGTGTCGACAATGATGATGAGTTTGTGGAAATCAGCAAACATGATCTCCTCACGGCTACCTCAAGGCAGACCTGAACCCTGATTGGCCCCAGACTGTTTCCCTTCTTGAAGGGATTCCCTTGAAGGGAATTGAGCTGCTAGGCTGTTTCCCACCTGTCCAGACTGGGACAGACCTCAGAAGGGTAAAGCAAATCATTTCCAGGAACTTCTTCTGGGGCAATTACATATGCAAGGATGCTTTTGATAGCTTCTGGCCTCTAATTCTAAGCTTATAAGAACATTATAGAAGTGATGACCTTGAGCAGGAAACAAGCTGGTTAAGGATATCTCTTTTGGCACAGAAAATCCACTCACACTACACTTGATAGACTTTGTATGGATGAATTTAAGAATAAACTCCATCATCCATATGAGGACTATGATACCCATGGATTGAAAAGTGGGCAGAAATCTGTGGTTGGCCTTCAAATCTTGAGCCTGGAGTTGTTTGAATTCCCGCTTTGTGTCAGCGCTCTTGTAGGAGAGTAAAGACATTCCAGAGGCTTACCTGTACAATTAAGGACTCTGTCTATTTTTATCTTTCTTGCCAATTTAGAGATCTTATTGCATGGGCTGAGATGAAGAAATAGACAAAGCTACATAGAGAAACCTGCTTCATGGAACAGCCTTGGAATTTGTGGTTACTAAGATATAGGTAGGCTTTATGTAAGGAGAATTTCCATTATAAATATAGTCGAAGGACCAGAGAAATGAATTCACATGAAAAACATACATTGGGGGCTTGGAAAGTGTACTTTCTATAGACAGGTTGTGTAAAAACATATCAAGGGAATTCTCGAGGGGAAGACTGGAGAATTTGTTCAAGGCGTTGGGATCAAAAGTTCTGCTAACTTCTTTTAATTATTGGCTGAAACTTGATGGAAAGGGGAAAAAATTCCTCCAGATGATACAAAGTGGACCTTTTCCCCTCATGCTCCACAGAAGATTTTGGAAACATTTCTCATTTCCACTCTTATTTGGCAAGCTTTGAATACATATATTCAGTCATACCTAAACCTCTTTCCTAGATTCTAGAACTGTGCCATCCAATATGATAACCGCTAGTGCAGGTTGCTATTAAGCACTTAAAATGTGGCCACTGTGAATAAGGAACTGAATTGTTATTTCTATTGAATTCCAGTTACTTCGATTGAATCTTGTGTGTGGCTGTTGGCCACCTTATTGGAACATCACAGATACAGAACGTGTCCATTATTGCAGAAAATTCTATTTAGACTGTGCCCAGTTCTAGAGTGTGACAGGTCATTTTTTTTTTTTTTTGCTCATAGAGTTGTTTTTAATATTGAAGACTGTGTTTTCTATCCACTGACAAAGTTTAAAAAAGGGTGCTACAGAGAAGACAACTTAACTCCCACTATATCCAAACCTTCTTAACATTTGCTCAAACTGCTTCCCCCCTCTATTCTGAGTAATTCTGTTTATTCTTGTTCATAGCATTTTATATTTAGTTCTTTCTAATGTAGCTAAATACAAATATACCAGTTTCAGGAAACATTTCTTTAATTAGTTGTACTTGAAATGTCCTCACGGAATCCTTCCTGTAATAACCGAGTGACCCATTCCACATTCTCAGTGGGAAAAACAAAAAAGAGAAAGACCTGTTTTCTTCATTGATGCCAAACAGGAAAATGCTGTGGTTTAGCAATAGAAAATTAAGAAGGAGGAAGCTTTTTAGGTCTTCAAAATGCAGTAACAAAACATGCCTGTCAATTTATTTTGCTTTTCTTCCTAATTTCTCAAGAGAGTATCTGTGAACACCCAATGTAGCTTTTTCAGGGGTCTCACTGTAAGACACATTAGCTTCAGGAAAAAAAAAGACCTTTACTTACTTCTTAATCATGGTTTACAGCCTAGAGTGGCTATATTTCTGGATGTAGCTGATGTTCTCAAAATGGTCGTATACCATTAAAATGGTCATTTTCTGATAATGCTATCAAGAGAAACTAATTGAAAGCAAAATGCATTAAAATTACTAGGGCCCAAGATCCTTGAGGGCACCAATCCTGTCTGTTTTGTCCCCATGGTAAACCCAGGTGCCCCCAAGTGCTTGTGCTGTAGGGGGCTTCTATGCCACTTAAATGTGAGTCAGTTTGTATATTATTACAGGGTAAGAAATGCTATTACTGCAGAATGTTGGGGATCAGGGTCATCTCTGAATGATTTTCCTAGGTCCTAGGCCCTCCAGTTTTGGGGACCAGGCAGCAACTTGGGATAAGCAGCCCCAAGGGTAAGGGCCCGGACTCCTGGCCTCTCCAATGTAACTGTTTCCTGTGTCACAGAAAGGTTTCTCAAAGACAGATTCAAGTGTCAGAGATGGACAGATTGAACAGTCCCAGATGGCATTTACACTTTAAAGAGATACTCAACTTTCTTTTCGTCTTCCAGAAGTATTGAGCTGCTATTGACATACAGCACTCTATCAGTTTAAGGTGTACAGCATAATGATTTGACTTACCACATAAAGTGAGGACGACAATAAGTTTATTGAACATGCATCATCACATACAGGTACAATATTAAAGAAATAGAACAATGTTTTTCCCTTGTGGTGAAAACTCTTAGGATTTACTCCCTTAAGAACTTTTTTTTTTAAAATTTTATTTATTTATTTATTATTTTTTTGGGGGTACACCAAGTTCAATCATCTGTTTTTATACACATATCCCCTTATTCCCTCCCTTCCTTGACTCCCCCTCCTCGAGTCCCCCCCACCCTCCCCGTCCCAGTCCTCTAAGGCATCTTCCATCCTCGAGTTGAACTCCCTTTGTTATACAACAACTTCTCACCGGCTATCTATTTTACAGTTGGTAGTATATATATGTCTGTGCTACTCTCTCGCTTCGTCTCAGCTTCCCTTTCACCCCCCACCCCCCACAAACCTTGAGTTCTCCAGTCCATTCTCTGCATCTGCGTCCTTGTTCTTGTCACTGAGTTCATCAGTACCATTTTTAGATTCCATATATGTGAGTTAGCATACAATATTTGTCTTTCTCTTTCTGACTTACTTCACTCTGTATGACAGACTGTAGGTCTATCCACCTCATTACATATAGCTCCATCTCATCCCTTTTTATAGCTGAGTAATATTCCATTGTATATATATGCCACATCTTCTTTATCCATTCATTTACTGATGGGCATTTAGGTTGCTTCCATGTCCTGGCTATTGTAAATAGTGCTGCAATAAACATTATGGTACATGTTTCTTTTGGGATTATGGTTTTCTTTGGGTATATGCCCAGGAGTGGGATTACTGGATCATATGGTAGTTCTATTTGTAGTTTTTTAAAGAACCTCCAAATTGTTTTCCATAGTGGCTGTACCAACTTACAGTCCCACCAACAGTGCAGGAGAGTTCCCTTTTCTCCACACCCTCTCCAACATTTGTGGTTTCCAGATTTTGTGATGATGGCCATTCTGATGGGTGTGAGATGATACCTCATTGTGGCTTTGACTTGCATTTCTCTAATGATTAGTGATGTTGAGCATCTTTTCATGTGTTTGTTGGCCATCTGTTTGTCTTCTTTGGAGAAATGTCTATTTGGATCTTCTGCCCATTTGTGGGTTGGGTTATTTGCTTTTTTGGTATTAAGCTTCATGAGCTGCTTGTATATTTTGGAGATTAATCCTTTGTCCGTTGTTTCATAGGCAACTATTTTTTCCCATTCTGAGGGTTGCCTTCTAGTTTTGTTTATGGTTTCTTTCGCTGTGCAAAAGCTTTAAAAAAATATGGAACGCTTCACGAATTTGCGTGTCATCCTTGCGCAGGGGCCATGCTAATCTTCTCTGTATCGTTCCAATTTTAGTATATGTGCTGCCAAAGCGAGCACAAGAACTTTCATATATGACATGGAACAGTGCTCATCTTTCTTACTGATGTGGAGTAGGGAGACAGTGAGAGAGGAGTCCTCCTTAGGCTCATATCAACAACCAGTTTCCCATTCCTTTCCTATCTTGTCTCATCCTTACATTGTCAGAAAAATACGACAGCAACATTGAGCCCCGCTACAAGATTGCCAACACCTTTTCCAAATAATAGTGATCAACATACTTAATTGACTTCAGCTGTCTTTTTGGGCGATCTGGCAATAAACCTAACTTAAAAAAAAAGATTTTTAAAAAGAAACACTGCTTTATTGCTTAAATGTGGAAATAATACAGACCACCAGCTAAGCTAATAGTTTTCTGAGAACCAAAGTTGAACACATACATAAATGGAAGGTGACAAAATGGATTAATGTGTAAAATGGGGCCCAAATTTGCTGGCAATTCGTTGCTATTGTGAGCTCTCCGCCCTCAGCAATGATCTGAAGAAGCTAAAAAACAATCTGCAAACCCTCTAATAATGCTATCTCCAAATAAATAAAAACACAGTGCAATTCACTTTTCCATGTCTCTCTCCAGCCTACTCTTGACTGCGCTTCTCCCTGAAAATGACTCTTTACTTTGAGTTTCCCTCTTACTCTTCTTGGATGCTGGGTATACATTACTGGCTAGACTCCAATCAGCAATGGAAACTTTTGAGTGCTTTGGCAGACATGGCTTGAGAAATTATGCAGAGCTTGGTAAATGTAGCCATTGAGCTGAGTTGTGAGAGCCATAAAGTGATGTATGTAGAGAAAGACACAATTCTCAACAGCTGTTGAAAGTCCTTAAAAGAAATATATGTTCCCTACAAGCTTTTATTCTAACCTTGGTGCACATTTCCAAGGTGGCCCAGGAATTACACAGCAGCTCATCTTTTTTTCCTTTAACATTCTCTGAACTAATTAAGCTCTGAAGAACCATTTAAAAGCAAGTAGGCCATGATTTCAACACTTCCAAAAAATAAATAAATAAAAAAGAGGCTATTTAAAATCTTGTTTTCCCTGGCCCTGCCCCGAAAGCCTCAAAAACATTTAATATTAAATAGATATAACTCCACTGAGGACAGAAAATCTTTTTTCTCTCCTAAAATTTTTTTGTAGTAGTTTTGTATTAGTTGGGATTCTTGCCTCTTTTTTCTTCTGAGTTTATGGGTATTCTCTTTGAGACATCCTCAACTCTTCAGTTTTGCGTATGGAAGGGAGGTGAGAATTCTGAGGACTTATTATAAAGATAAGATTTAAAACTCCATGAATCTTGAAATATCTGTAAGTGGAAGGAAATCTATCTGCCAGTTTTGACTTTCCCATCTGGACTGGTTGTAGGTTTTATTTCCTTTGCACCTGCCTCTCTCATCCTTTTCTTTGGGAACAAACACAGTCAGCAGGATTTCTAGAAAGGATATTAGCATACTCAGGTTTCCGGTTTGGGACAGGCAAGCTCCCCCCATTGGTGCCCCCTGAAGTGAGGTGTGAAAGCATCCTGGTATTTTATTGCACTGATGAGAGATCAGGAGGCAAAGATAGATTGGGCTTTGTGGAGTGGAGTTGCCAGAAAATAAAGGTGGCTGATTAACTTCTAGGGGCCTTGTGGGCCTGACATTTACTGCCTGCCCATCCATATTCTCATCCTTGGAATTAGAAATGGGCTTGCTCTCCAGGCCACTTCGTTGCAGCAAGAACAATTGAGGCATTGCTGCTGGACTCTGTAAGCAAGTCTCATGTATGCTGTCTGGGACAGATTGCAAGAGACGGCCTCAACCCTTCACCCCTCCTTGTCTCTGTGCCTCCTTGCAATGTGATTTTGCAGTTCTTTCCATCAAAAGGTAGCATCTATTTTCCTACTGTCTGCATTTGAGCTGACCTGCTTTGGCCTTTAGAATGTGGTAGATGTAATGATGATCCAGTAGAGTCTAGGCCTCTGCTGTGGGCAGAATTCCAAGGTGACCTGCAGTGACCCTCACCCTTGTGTAATCCCCTTGCCTTGGCAGCTTTTGGCACCTGTGAATATGAGTTATCACTCTTGTGATTATGATATAGTTGAGGGATTTTGCAGATAAGATTAACTTTCCAAATCAGTTGTCCTGAAGAGTGACATTATTCAGGTGGCCCTGGTCTAATCATAGTAGCCCTTAAAATTTGGATCTAGAGATCAGAGACAGAGGAAGTCAGAGATCTGAGGCATGAGGAGGATTTGATGTGCCCTTGTGGGCTGGAGAGGGCCTTGTGGTAAGGAGTGTGGGTAGCCTCTAGAGAGTGAAATCTGGCTGATGGCCAGCAAGGACACAGAGACCTCAGTCCTACAGTCACAAGGAACTGAATTCTGTCAACACCAAGAATGAGATTGGAAGCAGACTTTCTCCACCCCACCCTGAGTTTCCAGACAAGAACTCAGTCTACCTAGTTTTCAGCCTTGTGATGCCCAGAGCAAACAGTCATGTTCTGCTGACCTTCTGATTTACAGACCCATGAGCTAATAAATGATTTTGTTAAGGTGCTAAGTTCATGGTAATTGTTATATAGCAATAGAAAACTAAGACAGTCTCAAAAGATCTGTGCACGTCTAGTCTCTCCTGGAAACTTGCCAAGGTCATGAGACCATGCCTGGACTAGCCTGCTGAAGAATGAGAGGCCTCCTGGAGCAGAGCTGAGGAGCCTTGCTGACAGCTGGACAACTTCTAGAAGCAGAGCCATGTAACCAACCTGTGGTTGACCCCAAGTGCCCAAGGAGGCACAGCTCAAAGTAAAAACATTTGGCTTATCTTAGGATAGGCTGCTGTCCTGCAGACTCAAGAGTGCTTTGGTCTGAAAGTTTATGTGTCCCTGCCAGATTCACATATTAAGTCCTAAACCCAAGTGTGATGGCATTAGGAGGTGAGGTTTTTGGGAAGTGATTAGGACATGAGGGAGGAACCTTCAAGAATGGGATTAGTGCTCTTATAAAAGGGGCTCCAGAGAGATCCATGGGCACTTCTGTCAAATGAGGCCATCTATGAACCAGGAAGCAGGTCCTCACCAGATGCCAAATCTGCCAGCACCAAGGTCTTGGACTTCCCAGCATCCAAAATTGTGAGAAATAAATGCTTGTTATATATAAGCCACCTAGTCTGTGGAATTTTGTTAAAGCAGCTTGAATGGACTAAGACAATTAATTATAGAAATGATTGTTGTTTGAGCCATTATGCTTTGGGATGGTGTGTTACAAAGCACCATCTAATTGATACATTGACCACCCTCATGAGCAGCCACTATATGTTTGATCTCTGCACTTAATACTACATGTATATTATTACATTGGCAAGGATGGAAGCTGCTGTGTTGAAGATATGCAGCTTTTTCTCTGCCTGGTGATAAGACCTCATTTCAATGAGCTACTCCAGTGGCATCCTACCTTAAAGCAAATGAAAACAGTAGTATCTTTTAAATTAATTAATTAATTAATTAATTAATTTTTTGGCTGCATTGGGACTTCGTTGCTGCGTGCAGGCTTTTCTCTACTTGTAGAGAGCGGGGGCTACTCATTGCAATGGCGTCTCTTGTGGAGCATGGGCTCTGGGTGTGCAGGCTTAGGTAGTTATGGCATGTCGGCTCAGTTGTTGTGGTGCACAGGCTTAGTTGTTCCACAGCATGTGGGATCCTCCCGGACCAGAGATTGAACTCATGTCCCCTGCATTGGCAGGTGGATTCATTTTTTATTTATTTATTTATTTATTTATTTATTTATTTATTTTATTGGTTGTGTTGGGTCTCCTTTTGCTGTGCGCAGCTTTCTCTAGTTGTGGCGAGCGGGGCTACTCTTTGTTGTGGTGCGCGGGCTCCTCATTGCCATGGCTTCTCTTGTTGTGGAGCATGGGCTCTAGGTGCGTGAGCTTTAGTAGTTGCAGCACATGTGCTCAGTAGTTGTGGCTCACGGGCTCTAAAGCGCAGGCTCAATAGTTGTGGCACACGGGCTTAGTTGCTCCGTGGCATGTGGGATCTTCCTGGAGCAGAGATCGAACCCGTGTCCCCTGCATTAGCAGGTGGATTCTTAACCACTGCGCCACCAGGAAAGTCCTGTGGTATGGTTTTGATTAAGATTACTGCACCGGCCATGCCAAAATTCCTCATTGCCTCTCTAATTCATGGTAGATACAAGATCAATTTATAAACATTTGTTATGATCAGGGGCTCAGGGTACATTATTTTAACAGCTCAACTTTTTACAACTGTAAATATGATTGTAAATTGTAAATATGTAAAAAAATAAAAGCAAATTGTCTTGCTAAATTTCTGATTATGGTTGAAAACAGACAGGCTATGGCAACAATGTAAAAATGTAAAAGAAATGTGAAAGATGCAGATGAAAAGATTTCAATGGTGCACTCATGTTGTCGGAGTTTAGAGTTGTATGGACATTTATAAGTAAATGCAGAGTCTCTGTGTGTGTCAGAATTGTCCTCAATAAACTCTAGCAGGCTGTTTTGCAAACTTAGGAGTCTTCTTCAGAAGGATACAGCCTATTTTGTGTTCCCTCGATGAATAGGTAGGTCCTTGAAACAAAGATGTGGGTTGCTCGATTTCATTTGGAACTCCTGATATGGATATCTTGGATTTAGAAATTGCCATTTCTATAGTATTTCAGTAATGGGAAGACTGCTACAGCATCTAATGCTACTATGTCCATCAAGGAGATATGATCATGGCTCACTTCAATCCCCAAATGAACCAAGAAATGAGAGAACAGACATCTGTGGGCGGAGGTTGCTGTAAGACTACTGTGAAGGAGGAAATAGATCAGCAATAGGGCTGTCATTGCTGGGGGATTGGGTGGGGAGAGTGCTGTGACAGGGGAAGAATAAACAGTGGCTTCGGAACAACAACAAGCAGGTTATGAAAAGGTTGGACAAAGAAAAATGTCTGTGTGTGAGAAATCTGGGGGTGGGGGAGTGGGTAGGGAACTTAATTCAAAACGTTAGTGGCTCATAGAGAAAAGAGAACAAAATGTAAGGTGATGATAGAGGATATGTGTTCAAATTCAAGTTCAATGGCAGAGAGGCTGTGATTGCATCATTGGTTTCACTCATATGGTGACCTGCAGGTGTGCCCCAGGGAAAGCTCTCTCCTGCATGCTTCCTGTGTCTGATGGGATATTCAAAAGGAGATTGTCGTGGAGGCTTAGATGAGAAACAGTCGATGTTACCCAAGAGGAATTTCACTACATCCAGGTACATGAAGACTCTGAGATTTGTACAAACACTGTAGCTACCCACTTACACTGTTTGTGTCAGTCAAGGGGGAGGGAATAATCAGGGGGCAAACCGACCCCCAGGAAGGCCTCCATCTTGCATAGACCCATTCCAGAAGAATCTGGGTATTTGCTAAGAAGCAACATTTGATCTTGAGGGAAAGATAGGTTTCTGGGGGACATTTGGAAGAGGGGAATAATGATTAGGACTCAGCTAAAGTCTAGGTTTTTCTTGTGCAGATGGAATCTTTCTCTCTGGAGTGTGGAGAATCTCAGAGGATTTGGGTATATAGGCAGGTTGTTGATGGTCATCCATTCCACTGGTCTCTCTGGGAAACATTATTCACACAAGCACCTTTCTCTCTACCTGTGGACCTCTAACTAGTCCCTTCTACCCCCAACCCTCATGCCTACAATCTTCTTTTGTTCTGGGCAAGAGAAGAGCAGCTTAGTGAACTGGGTCTCAGAGAGATGCGCAAGTATGTCCTTGACTCAGAGTCTTCTGCCTCGGTGAATCCCCTTCACATGTACAGCCCCTCCTCGGAGACACCAGGTGACCCGAGACATCCCTTTACAATAGCATTTATTACATTGTTTTGGGGAATCCACTTGCTTTCCCCCCATATTGGACTGTGTTCCTGGCGCACGAGTTCTCTGCTTTATTTCTCTCCTACCCTCAGCATACATCACAGAGCTTGGCATGCAATAAGCCCTCAAATATCCATTGAATAAATGAGACTAAATATGGTATTCCACATCTGACCATACT
Source organism: Hippopotamus amphibius kiboko (assembly GCF_030028045.1). Taxonomy (NCBI): domain Eukaryota; kingdom Metazoa; phylum Chordata; class Mammalia; order Artiodactyla; family Hippopotamidae; genus Hippopotamus; species Hippopotamus amphibius. Next base: position 101,583,273 of record NC_080195.1, on the reverse strand, counting down.
TTGATTAAAATTTTTCTTTTTGTCCATTTCCTTAGGATGTGACATCTTGAAAAGACAAAGGTCTCCATGGATTATATTTCTGTGCAGCATGTAAGGCTAGAAATAGCTATTGTACAGACCCGGTACTTCAAAGGCAGCAGGAAGTGAAGTGTCGCCATCTTTGATCTATAGCCTATGTCAGAGAACAAAAGGGCAGGGGAGACTGGGTAGTGATGAAAGCAATATCTTGTTTCAAGTTCAAAGCAGAGCTTTTGTGACCTGTTATGTTATCAGGAGTGACACATCCCACCCATGCCCTCTGAACAAACCTTTGGATGTCACCACCTTTGTCTGGGCTGAAAGCTATTGGCGCGTCTCGGGCTGGAAGCACCAGCTGCGTGGTCCTGAGGTGTTCAATAGCCTTCTTAGGCAGCCAGCTGTTGATGCCAGTGACCGCTTGCTTCTAAGCCAGGTGTGTATTTTATTTTCTGGCAGAGCTATTGTTTCATCACTGTCATAAAACTTCAGATAATTTAGGGGACATTTTAGGACATAGAACAATCGAGTTTCATTTTTGAAGTGAGATATTTTCACTGGCAAGTATAAATATCTTCCTCAAACAGTTGCTTCCAAGCAGATTCTGAATATGGGGGACATATAATTATAGTACAGAGAAAGGCACTTTTTCAGGGATTGGGTATTTATAGATTCTGGCTCCACCATGTTGTATCTGCATGACCTTGGGTTACTCAGTCTCTCTTAGATTCAGTTTCTTTATATGTAAAATGGGCATCATGATATAAACAGGGTATTGCGAGTGTTGGGAGCTGCTTTTTCCTTACTCCTGATGTTTCTTGTCATTGGAAGGACCTCCTCCTTCTCCTTTCTCCCCTCTCCATGATAGCCCAAGGCTTACAGCCTCTTTCCCCTATTCTCTTACTCATTCAGAATTTATTGACCCAAGAGGTGTGTGTGAAAGAGCATGTGTAGTACACCCCATCCTCTGTCTTTTATCCTGGGGGCAAGGTGCTTATAGGGAGGGGACATTTTTTCTGCTGGGATGTTGGAGAGAGCTCTACCGCCCTCCTCCAGCACTGTCGGACCTGTCTGTTCAGGTGGGCTGCTTCTGAGAAGGTTCCCTACGATCTCTGTCTCATGGTACTCATGCCCTTTTGTAATCTCTCACTCTTGAGTGTGGGCTGAACCTAGTGACGTGCTTTTAACAAACAAAATGGCACAGATAATGGGATACTGCTTCTTTTTTTATCTTTATTGGAGTACAATCGCTTTACAATGTGTGTTAGTTTCTGCTGTACAACAAAGTGAATCGGATATATGTATACATATATCCCTATATCCCCTCCCTCTTGAGCCTCCCTCCCACCCTCCCTATCCCTCGCATCTAGGTTGTCACAAAACATCAAGCTGATCTCCCTGTGCTCTGCAGCAGCTTCCAATTAGCTATCTATTTTACATTTGGTAATGTATATATGTCAATGCTAATCTCTCACTTTGTCCCAGCTTCCCCTTCCTCCTCTGTGTCCTCAAGTCTGTTCTCTATGTCTGTGTCTGTATTCCTTCCCTGCCACTAGGTTCATCAGTACCATTTTTCTAAATTCCATATATATGCGTTAGCATACGGTGTTTGTTTTTCTCTTTTTGATTTTATTCACTCTGTATGGCAGACTCTAGGTCCATCCACCTCACCACAAATAACTCAGTTTCATTCCTTTTTATGGCTAATAGTCCATTGTACATTTGTGCCACATCTTCTTTATCCATTCATCTTTCAATGGACATTTAGCTTGCTTCCATGTGCTAACTATTGTAAATAATGCTGCAATGAACATTGTGGTACATGTATCTTCTTAAATTAGGGTTTTCTCAGGGTTTATGCCCAGTAGTCGGATTGCTGGGTCATATAGTAGTTCTATTTTTAGTTTTTTAAGGAATCTCCATACTGTTCTCCATAGTGGCTCTATCAATTTACATTTCCACCAACAGTGCAGTAGGGTTCCCTTTTCTCCACACCCTCTCCAGCAAATATTGTTTTTAGATATTTTGATCATGGCCATTCTGAATGGTCTGAGATGATACCTCACTGTGGTTTTGATTTGCATTTCTCTAATGATTAGTGATGTTGAGCATCTTTTCATGTGTTTGTTGGCAATCTGTATGTCTTTGGAGAAGTGTCTATATAGGTCTTCTGCACATTTTTTGATTGGGTTGTTTGTATTTTTGATATTGAGCTGCATGAGCTGCTTGTATATTTTGGAGATTAATGGGATATATCACTTATGAGATGAGGTTAGAAAAAGATGGTGACTTCTGTCTTGCTGGTCCTCTCTTTATCTCTCTGGTGGAGTCCTTGCTCTGGAGGGAGGCAAACTGCTATGTTATGAGTAGCCCTATGGAAAGGACCACATAGCAAGGGACTAATGTCTCTGGCCAGCAGCTAGCAAGGAACTGAGATCCTCAGTCCAACAGCCTGCAAGGAACTAATTCTTGCCAGTAGCCAGAGAGGCTGGAAGCCAATCTTTTCCCAGTTAAGCCTTTAGATGACCACGGCCCTGGCCGACACCTTGACTGCAGCCTGAGAGATACTGATTCCGAAAACCCAGCTGTGCTGCACCCAGATTCCTGATCCACATAAACTGTGGGATAATAAATGTTTGCTGTTTAAAGATGCTAAGTTTTGGAGTTATTTGTTATACAGCAATAGGTAACTAATACAGCTGGACAGTTATGTCTAATTCTCGCATTCAGTTTTAGGAAGCCCTTTGTCCCTCAAATGTAAGTGTATTCTCCAGATTAGCCTATATAGGTCATAAAGATGATAGTTTGCTCTACATCTGCATTTTTCTTTTTGCCTTATTTCCCAAGTATTTATTAACTAGAAACCTGGACAAAGGAGAGGTGTGTTATCTATTACTTGCCAAACCCTCCTCTAAAAACCTCATCATGAAGCCTCGCCACAGATGTCACTTGCTTTCCAGAATTGCTGTAGGCTTTGCTGCAAGTGAAGTAGGAGGGATCCAGCTTTGCCTAGGACAGCACATTCCCAGCGCTATCAATAAAAATGCACGTGGTCTTTCTAGGAACTACTCCTGGACTTGACAGAGGCTTATGTACTTTGAAGTCCCTTCATTTGCAAACCCAATTCACAGACTTTCACACGGCCTCTGTCTTGGCCTTGTCATTTGCTCCCATCAAAAGCATCCCCACTTAAAGCCTAAATCTTCAGGGTAGAAATCTCAAGTTTGTGGGAAGCTAGTGTAGAAGGGATCTGGGGGCTTAAGCAGCTGCTCAACTTTGAGGTTACTTCAGGAGAAGGACAGGCTTTTTCCCATCTGATCATTGTGGCTCATGTTATCTTGGGGATAAGCAGAGGGAGAAACTGAAATCATCACCAAATAAAGAATTTCCAGAAAGTGTTAACAATGACACAAACATTTGGCATTTGGCTCCCTTGGCTTTTTCTCACTTGTTCTTTTTCAGTTCATGAATTTAAACGAGCACACACAATTCAAAAGCTTTGGTCTCTCCCGGACATTTTTTAAACATGGTCTAGGACTGGCCACTGTGTGAATAGCCTCTCTTGAAGAGTCCCAGCTCCCTGAGGGGCGGGGAGTGGGCACTGCTTGGCCTCCTCTGGGGGAAAAGAGGGAGAGATTCGTGACCTGGCAGCTTGAGAAGGTTAAAATGTGCTGTCTCGATTCCTTCCCTTGTGTCCTAGTTCAGATTTTATTATTTTTTAAAAAAAGTATTTAAAAACAGAAAAACAGCATTTGGGTTTTATAAAATACAACAGATCAATTCCTACTTGTGGTTTTTACCCTGGAGCCTGGCATGAACGGCAGTCCTAACAGATATTTTTCAAAAATCATTAGGCTCCCAGAATGCATGCCCATGACATTTGAATTGGATCCATTTAAAAAAATCTAATACTTTTCCACCCCCAGTGGTCTCTGGCCTTTCATCCTGCTCTCTACATCATGAATTGAGGAAAAAAACAAGTATTTGCCCACTGAAAATATATGAGTTCTTCATGTTCATTGATTTCTGGGCAAACAGGACTGCTTGAATAGGAAAGAGAAGCACAGTTGATAAATTCCCTGCCATTTAGGGAGACCGCATGATTTTTAATAACCCCCAATTTCTGCTCCCCACCTCTCTCAATTTCCTTTGTGCCTACTCTGGTGATAAACTTACTTTCATATCTGCATTAGATTACCTAGGGTAATCAAAAGTCATAGGTGATAATTATTTAAGGAGGATTTTATTTATGTAAAATTTTTAATAAAATGTTTAAAGGTTATTTTCCTTTCACAGTTATTACAAAATACTGGCTATATTCCCCGTGTTGTACAATACATCCTTAAGCCTTACACCCAATAGCTTGTACCTCCCATTCCTCTACTCTTTTTTTTTTTTTCAGAGTTCACACTCTATCTTTTTTTTTATTTTTTTATTTTTTTATTTTTTGGGGGGTACACCAAGTTCAATCATCTGTTTTTATACACATATCCCCGTATTCCCTCCCTCCCTCGACTCCCCCCGCCACCCTCCCTTGAGTTCCCCCCACCCTCCCCGTCCCAGTCCTCTAAAGCATCTTCCATCCTCGAGTTGAACTCCCTTTGTTATACAACAACTTCCCACTGACTATCTATTTTACAGTTGGTAGTATATATGTGTCTGTGCTACTCTCTTGCTTCGTCTCAGCTTCCCCTTCACCCCCTGCCCCCTCCCAAACCTCGAGTTCTCCAGTCCATTCTCTGCACCTGCGTCCTTGTTCTTGTCACTGAGTTCATCAGTACCATTTTTAGATTCCGTATATGTGAGTTAGCCATTCCTCTACTCTTATGTTGACGTGGCCCTCCCCTCCCCGCCACTGGTAACCACTAGTTTGTTTTCTACATATGTGAGTCTGCTTTTTTTGTTATATTCACTAGTATGTTGTATTTTTTAGATGCCACATATAAGTGATATCATACAGTATTTGTCTTTCTCTGTCTGATTTATTTCATTTAGCATAATGCCCTCCAAGTCCATGCATGTTGCTGCAAATGGGAAAATTTCATACTTTTTTATGGTTAAGTACTATTCCCTTATATATATGTGATATATATATCACAGCTTCTTTATCCATGCATATGTTGATGGACACACTTAGGTTGTTTCCATACCTTGGCGATTGTAAATAATGCTGCTATGAATATTCGGATGCGTGTATCTTTTCAAGTTAGTGTTTTTGTTTTTTTCAGATATATACCCAGGAGCGGAATTGCTGGGGCATATGGTAGTTCTATTTTTTTCTTTGGCAGGGGGAACCTCCATACTCTTTTCCACAGTGGCTGCACCAATTCACATTCCCACCAACAGTGTACATTCCCAAGGGATTTTATTTTAGAAGACACTATATGGTTTTGATGTACAGTTAATATGTGATATGTGTACATAGTTAATTTGTAAAATACCTGTCATTTCACTAGGGCACTGTATTAGTTTCCTATTGCTACTGGAACAAATTACCACAAACTTAGTGTTTAAAACACTGGGCTGTTTTTTTTTGCTGTGTTGGGTCTTTGTTGCTGCGCTCAGGCTTTCTCTAGTTGAGATGCTCGGGGGCTACTCTTCGTTGCGGTGCATGGGCTTCTCAGTGCGAAGGCTTCTCTTGTTGCAGAGCATGGGCTCTAGGCACGTGGGCTTCAGTAGTTGTGACGGTTGGGCTCTAGAGCGCAGGCTCAGCAGTTCTGGTGCACGGGCTTAGTTGCTCTGCAGCATGTGGGATCTTCCCAGGCCAGGGATCGAAACTATGTCCCCTGCATTGGCAGGCAAATTCTTAACCACTGCACCACCAAGGAAGTCCTATCAACACACATTTTTAATCTTATAGTTCTGAATGTCCGAAGTCTGAAATGGGTCTCACTGGGCTAAAATTAAGGGGTCAGCAGGGCTGGCTCCTCCTAAAGGTTCTGGGGGGAACCTCCTTTCTTACTTTTCCCAGTTTCTAGAGGATGCGTGCATCCCCTGGATGGTGGCCCTGCTTCACTCCAATCTCTGTTTCCTTCATCACATCACCTTTGACTCTGACCCTTTCACTTTTTGCTCCTTCTTTCACTTTTAAGGACCTTTTGTGATTACATTGGGTCCACTCAGATAATCCAAGAAAATTTCCCCATCTCACGGTCCTCGACTTGATCACATCTGGAGAGCTCTTTTGCCCTGTGAAGTAACATATTTATAGGACATCTTTCAGTGAAAATGGGTCAATACTCTCTTTACCATAGGAATTTTCAGAAGAATACTTATGTCTGTGTCATGATAGAAAAGGGTCCCAGACTGTCTCTATTTGTTGGTATCAAGGCCAGGATGAGACAAAATACTACAGTCTTTATCATTATTATTGCTATTGTTCAGAAAAAATACAAATTTTATTGCTATTCTTTTTTGAATCCCCAGATAAAACTTTGGTAATTCAACACTGAGACCTTTTGCCCTACTATGGAAGGAATCGATAAATAAACCACTCAGTAAAGAAAGCATTAGTTTAGGAACCAATTGGCTCAGACTGTCTGAAACTACGCATGTGTTGTTATAATTAAATTGCTGCACACTGTTTCAGATTATTACATGTACACAGACACATTACACATAAAATAAAGGCACATTTAACATTCACACAGATCTAAACCAATCACTGGAAAGTTTACACAAAGGCAAGTCCTGGCCGGCTGGTTTTTTGAATTTATCTATCTGTGGATTTTATTTAATTTCCTGACATAGGGCAAGTGGAATAAAATCCTGATGACTGGTCCAAATTTTATCAGCTGTAATGAATGTTACAGAGCATTAAAGATGGCCATTTCATGTGATCCCCTGACCCAGAAATCCCACTGATTTCTCATTGCTGCCTTTAACTTCTCCTGCATTGTCACTGCCTTGTCTGTTATACGAACATCACGAAAACTGTTCTTTCCACTTTTCCCTGATATCCTTAGTGATTTCCAGCATCCCTAGCTTTTACTATCTTATGGCCCTCTGCTAGAAGACGCTCCTCTTTTCTTCTCCATTAATCTTAAATTTACCAACAAATCTACCCACAAATCAAATTGTTTTGACTTGGTGACTCCTATAGCACCCAGGATGCACCCTACTCACTTGTAATTTTGAGCAAGCTCTTTTTATTTGTGGCAAGGCGCCACGTTGAAATGTTAACTAATGTACTTTTTTTTTTTTCTTTTCTGGCAACTATTAGCCCCCTCCTTTTGAGGCAGCTGCCAGGACGTTAAAGTTTTATTAACTTGTCCAAAGGGTGAAACAGCCAAACCGAAGAGTTAGTTCTCAGTTTTTGGGTTTCAACAGCTTGGTCTTTGAATTTCACAAGACAAGGTTCAGAAGGACTCAGAGGTCAGAAAATCTATTCCTAAACCAGTGAACTGTAAACCAGTGTGTGTGTGTGTTTGTGTGTGTGTGAGTGTGTGTCTGTGTGTGTACTCTGGGGGTTCACAGACTTTCCAAGGTAGCACACATGGATAGGGGTAGCATCAACCAAATCAACTTCCAGATCCTTAATTCTGTAGGTCCTCTTCTACCATCTGCAGGGTTTCTTGTTTACTTTTCACACTTGTTCTTTTCCCATTTCCCCTCTTATTCTTGCTATGGTGGGAAAACTACCGAGAGCCAAAGCAAGGGACCCTGTGAAATACTGATATTGAGAAAACAAAGTGCTCTGATGGCTAGCAAACACATCTTTTTCAACTCAGATGGTTTCTAATTCTTTAAACAAAATTGCTCTAAAATTATCATGAGACACTCAAGGTTATTCAAAATAATCTTTGCTGATAGACTACTGTGTTATGTTTAGGATGTAACTCCAGAAAAGTTCAAAGAATTGAAGGATATTGCTATAACAAAATTGATTCCATTCCCAGCTACTTATTATTTTTGACAAGTTCTTTGTTTATTAAAAAGAGGAATAACATTAACACTGGCCTCTGTCTCATTCTAGTAATAAAATAATATTCCTTTATGACAAGATGAACGAATTAGGAAAAACGAACCAGTCCTGTCCATTTTATTAAGACATGAATTCCTGCTAGCATTTGAATTGTTATGTTTATTTCTCAACATTAAAATGTATTTGTATTGTTTTGCCTAATTGTGTACTAAATGAGAAGTGTTATGAGAACTAATCAGAAGAAAAATTAAAAAAACATTCGAACTGTGCTTGCTTCGGCAGCACATGTACTAAAAAACATTCGAACTGCGTGGTCACAGAAAATTTTTTAAAATGTCAATTTACATTTGAGGGAATTATATATATTTAGCAGAATTCTTTCAAGGACAATATTATTGTATTAGGAAAAAGTTCTGTGGGCAAAATGGAATGGAAACAAGACTTCAAGGAACATTATAAAACAAGATACACGTACATTTATATTTTTCAATGTACACTTTATTTTTAATTTATTTATTGGCTGTGTTGGGTCTTTGTTGATGTGCACGGGCTTTCTCTACTTGTGGTGAGAAGGGGCTTCTCTTGATCTAGGCACTCGGGCTTCAGTAGTTGCAGCACATAGGCTCAATAGTTGTGGCTCATGGGGTCTAGGGTGCAGGCTCAGTAGTTGTGGCACGTGGGCTTAGTTGCTCCGTGGCATGTGGGATCTTCCCGGACCAGGGATCGAACCCATGTCTCCTGCATTGGCAGACGGATTCTAACCACTGTACCACCAGGGAAGTCCCCATTTATATTGTTAAATGGACAATGGTGAGTATCAAATTCCTTTCTAATTTAGATTCCATTGGAAACGTTTAAAAGAGTGGAATAATAAATAAGTAAATAAATAAGTAAAACATGAAATATGTCCCTTGTTTAAAATTTCCAATAACACAGAACTCTGTAAAATAAAAAGTGAAGTCCCTCTTTCCCGCCCCTCCCCCCAAAAAAGAGTGGAGTAACAGTTTTATTTTGGACTTGGAATAGTTACATTTCACTGAACATCACATCTAGCAACCACTTAAACTTTTGATAAAAACCATATAGATAACTTAAAATGTGTTCTAAGTAGTGGGTATAAAGTCTTGAAATTATTTTAGGGAATAGATGAGCAGAAAGGATTGAAGACCAGATCATAAGAATCATTCATAATGATTTAAAAGCAAGATGTCAAATGAGATTAATAACCTATAGGTTGTGGGTAGCAGAGAACATTGATTTGAAGAGTGATAGTGCGTGGACTTGCCTCTGACAGTAGGTGGGATGTGGGGTCAGAAGATGATAGAATTTGCAGTGTCCAGCCTGAGAGTTGGCAGAATCTAAGTCCTCGCTGTAGTCTGCAATCCCCGGGTAGCCAGTGATGGGTGGGTAACAGCAGGAAAGTAGAGATGGCTGCGTGGGAGAAACGCCTGGGATTTATGCAGTTCCACTCATATGGTTCTTCCTAGTGTCCCCTCTGGGTCTGGAGCCCAGTTGCCCCACAGCATTTACCCATCTCGTTAATGCACCCTGAGCTTAACTCCCTTCCCTGGCTCACTTTCCCCACGGCCTGGCTTGTGCATCCTGAGACCACCCCCCAAATAAACTACCTGCACCTAAGCTCTATTATAGGGTCTGCATTTGGGGGCACCCAAACCGAGATATGTGCCGTAAGTTAGTTACTTTCTTAAATGGAATAAATTGAATTTCAGCTCAACTTAGCATGCATTTATTGGGCTCAGGCTAGGTTGTCTCTGGGGACACCCAAAAACTACTAATTAATTCATTGAGTAATCAGAATGGAATTGTCAAGAGTATCAGTTGAGATTCTGTACTGAGTGTACATAAAGAGATTTGGGAAAAACTGGCGTTGAAGAAATTAATCTTAAAAAGAGACGACATGGGTAGTGAGAAGCTGCTTTGTCGAAAGCCAGAAACCAAAGGCAGAGACATAATAAAAGTTGAATATTTAGTGCACTTCTTTTGGAATAACCATGATTTTTCATTAAACATTTTTTCCTTGTGAAATTTGCTGCTGGTCCCTCTTGGTGACCAGAAACCATAAAAGAACCCAAGTGTACTGTCTGGTTTTAAAACGACGGTGAAGCTTTATTCATAAGGGCAATTGAGAGTCATGTTCTATTATGGAGTTGATAGGAAATAAACGAGATCTCCCTCTCAACTTCCATTATGGCTCATACGAATGCTAGTAATGCAATTATGTAAATGTCTGACTGAGGTTTGGAGTGCTACCTTGATTATTTAGCTGTAAAGTCATAAAATGTCTAATTTACTTATTACTTTTTTTTTTTTTTTTTTGCAGCCATGGTCTAAAGCCTATAAACAAGTCTTTATTTTTCAGAGAAGTTTTTAAAACAGAGGCTTCTGTCAGGGAGAATATGTAATCTTACCCTGCATTTGGCCTTGAGCTTTGAGCAGGGAGATATATTTATAACTCTAGTGGGAGAAAACCAAAATGATAAGCATGTTAATAACTTTATAAGTTATTAACGAATAGAGCCAGAGAGCTTGGAGGGGGACCTGAGTTTCGAAACTCTCTTGGATGGTTCTACATGTGTGATCTCGAGCAGAAAATGTGGAGGCCTCTTGTGACACTTAGAATCATCACTGAGGCATTAGTGTCAGTTGGTTTGCCTTTTGATGCCCAAAATTACTGAATAAGTTCTTCCTTCACTGCAACTCTGCAGTGTTTTAATAAGGAACAGACGTGGGTCAGGAAAAAAAAAGACACAGCATGGAAGGCAGTGTTGGCTGTTTACGTATCCATAGACTGTCTGAGCTGGAAAGAAGCTTTAGTATCATCTACTGTTTGAAAAGTCACTTTTTGACTCTTACTAGGCACAATGCTAGACAGTTACAAAGATGACCTCATTCTATTGTTTTATCTGTCCTGTGAGGTTAGCATGATTATCTCCATTTTTTTTTTTTAAATTCTTATTTTATATTGGAGTATAGTTGATTAACAATGTAGTGTTAGTTTTAGGTGTACAGGAAGAGATTCAGTTATGCATATACATGTACCTATGCTTTTTCAAATTCTTTTCCCATTTAGGTTATTACAGAATATTGAGTAGAGTTCCCTGTGCTATACCGTAGGTCTTTGATGATTATCTATTTTAAATATAGCAGTGTGTACATGTCAATCCTAAACTCCCAATCTATCCCTCTCCTGGCCCTTCCCCCTGGTAACCATAAGTTTCTTCTCTAAGCCTCTGAGTCTGTTTCTCTTTTATAAATAAATTATTTATATCATTCTTTTTTTTTTTTAAGATTCCACATATAAGCTATATCATATGATATTTGTCTTTCTCTGTGTGACCTACTTCACTCAGTACGATAATCTCCAGGTCCATCCAAATTGCTACAAATGGAATTATTTCATTCTTTTTAATGACTGAGTACTATTCCATTATATATATGTGCCACATCTTCTTTATCCATTCGTCTGTTGATGGACATTTAGGTTGCTTCCATGTCTTGGCTGTTGTAAATAGTGCTGCAATGAACATTGGGGTGCATGTATTCTTTTGAATCATGGTTTTTCTCCAGGTATGTGCCCAGGAGTGGGATTGCTGGCTTATATGGTAGTTTCTATTTTTAGTTTTTAAAGGAACCTCCGTACTGTTCTTCATAGTGGCTGTACCAATTTACATTCCCACCAACAGGGCAGGGGGATTCCCTTTTCTCCACTCCCTCTCTAGCATTTATTGTTTGTAGATTTTTTAGTGATTGCCATTCTGATTGGTGTGAGGTGATATCTCATTGTAGGTTTGATTTGCATTTCTCTAATAATTAGCAATGTTGAACATCTTTTCATGTGCCTTTTGGCCATCTGTACGTGTTCTTTGTGAAAATGTCTATTTAGGTCTTCTGCCCTAAATAAATAGACATTTTTTGATTGGGTTGTTTGTTTTTATGATATTGAGCCACATAAACTATTTACAAATTCTGGAGCCTAATCCTTTGATTATCTACATCTTATAGACTGCCAGAGGTAATGTGGCCAAAGTCTTAAACTAAAAATTAAAGAGCAGAGATTTATTATTTTTTTAGTAGCTTTTGCTACTATTTTTAGTAATTTTTGTTAGATAATTTTATTAATTGGCATATAACTGTAGCATGTTCACTTTGTGGTGGTAAGAACACAATATGAGCCCTAGTTTCTTAAGTTTTTAAGTGTACAATATATTATTATATATCATTATAGGTAAAATGGTGTATAGCGGATCTCTGATTCATCTTGCTTATTGGAAAGTTTATGCCCATTGGTTAGGAACTTCCCATTTCCTCCTCCTCCCAGCCCCTGACAACCACTGTTCCTTCCACTCTTTGATTTTATGAATTTGACTCTTTTAGATATCTCATATAAGTGGAATCATGCGGCATTTTTTTTCTATGACTAGCTTCTGTCACTTAACGTCCTCAAGGTTCATTCATGCTTTTGCATATTGCAGAATGTCCTTTTTTTTTTTTTAGGGCTGAATAGTATTCCACTGCATGTGTAGAACACGTTTTCTTTATCCATTCATCTTTGATGGACACTTGGGTTGTTTCTACATCTTGCTGTTGTGAATAGTGCTGCAATGAACATAGAAGTGCCGATATTTTTTTGAGATCCTGATTTCAATTCTTTTAGATAAATATCCACAACTGGGACTGCTGAATCATGTGGTGGTTTTATTTTTCATTTTTGAGGAATCTTCATACTGTTTTCCAAAGTGATTGCTCCATTTTTTGCGTTCCCACCAACATTGTGCAAGTGTTTCAATATCTTCACATCTTTACTAACACTTGTCTTTTGTTTTTTTGATAATAGTCATCCTGACAGGTGGGAGGTGACATCTTATCGTAATTTGATTTGCATTTTGCTGATGACTAGTCATATTAAGCATTTTTCATATACTTATTGGCCATTTGTATGTTTATTTTGGAGAAATGTCTGTTCAAGTCCTTGGCCCTTTTTTATTCAGGTTATTAGCTTTTCTTTTTTTTAAACTATTGAGTTTCTGCTGTCTGATTTTTTAACCACTATATATATATGTCTTCTTTTTCTTCTGCCCTCTCTCTTTTGGTATAAGGCCCTTGGAAACTCTGTTATGTTCCAAGATCCCTTGGGTCATAAGTTACAGAGAAGGACTTAGAATGTAGTCTTTGACTCCCAGGCAAATGGCTTGGTGTTGTACCATCTGCCACCACCCCAAGCTTCCCTGTGTGGCAGAGGAGATGGCTGAAGTGCCAGTGTGCAGTGGTATGTAGACAAACTGTTCTCAGCATTTTAAAATAAAATCTACAAGACCTGTAGCAGGTTTTGGAGATGCAGATGTCTTGAATATCAAAGGCCGTCGAGCCTCCTTCACTACCTCTCCTGGATGCCTTCCTTCCCAGAAATAACCAGGACAGGAACAATGTGGCTGGTAAATGGATATAATCATTATTCTTTAAATGGAAACAACCCACCCAAAGACTTTTCAGATGACTTTCAGAAAAAAAAAAAGAGAAACAACAAGAAATTTTATATAGGTAGTATGGGTAGTTTTACAAATGCCCATTTCATTCATTTAGCAATTTTCTGCCTTTTCCATCAGACTCTTATTCCTGTTGACTTAGTTTCATTTACCTAGAAAAACTTAGTTCATCTAAAATTGTGAGACTTCACTGTACACTACTTTTTTTAAAATAAATTTATTTGTTTATTTATTTTTATTTATTGGCTGCATTGGGTCTTCGTTGCTGCACATGGGCTTTCTCTAGTTGCTGAGAGCGGGGGCTACTCTTCATTGTGGTGCGCAGGCTCCTCACTGTAGTGGCTTCTCTTGTTGTGGAGCATGGGCCCTAGGTGCGTGGGCTTCAATAGTTGTAGCACATGGGCTCAGTAGTTGTGGCTCACGGGCTCTAGAGCACAGGCTCAATAGTTGTGGCGCACAGGCTTAGTTGCTCCGTGGCATGTGAAATCATCCCAGGGCAGGGCTCGAACCTGTGTCCCCTGCATTGGCAGGCAGATTCTTTACCACTGTGCCACCTAGGAAGTCCCTGTACACCACTTTTTAAAAGTTTTTGTTAAAAATTATCCTTAAACTCTCCTTCTTTAAAATTTTATTTAGTATTCTCTTATTATTATTATTAATTAGCTATTCTCTTTTTACAATGTTGTGTTAGTTTCAGGTGTATAACAAAGTGAATCAGTTATACATATACATATATCCACTCTTTTTTAGATTCTTTTCTCATATAGGCCATTACAGAGTACTGGGTAGAGTTCCCTGTGCTGTACAGTAAGTCCTTATTAGTTATCTATTTTATATATAATAGTATGTATATGTCAATCCCAATCTCCCAGTTTATCCCTCCTCACCCGTAACCATAAATTTGTTTTCTGTATCTGTGACTCTATTTCTGTTTTGTAAATAAGTTTATTTATACCTTTTTAAAAAAAAGATTCCACATATAAGTGATATCATATGATATTTATTTTCCTTTGTCTGACTTACTTCAATCTCCTTCCATATTGCTGCAAATAGCATTATTTCATTCTTTTTTATGGCTGAGTAATATTCCATTGTATATATGTGCCACATCTTCTTTATCCATTCATCTGTTGATGGACATTTAGGTTGCTTCCATGTCTTGGCTATTGTAAATAGTGCTGCAAAGAACATTGGGGTGCAATATCTTTTTGAATTATGGTTTTCTCCAGGTATATGCCCAGGAGTGGGGTTGCTGGGTAGTTCTATTTTTAGTTTTTTAAGGAACCTCCATACTGTTTTCCTTAGTGGCTGTATCAATTTACATTCCCACCAACAGTGCACCAGTGTTCCGTTTTCTCCACACCCTCTCTAGCATTTATTGTTTGTAGATTTTTTGATAGTAGCCATTCTGACCAATGTTAGATGATACCTTATTGTAGTTTTGATTTGCATTTCTCTCATAATTAGTGATGTTGAGCAGCTTTTCATGTACTTTTTGGCCATCCGTATGTCTTCTTTGGAGAAATGTCTATTTAGATCTTCCACCCATTTTTTGATTGGGTTGTTTGTTTTTTGATATTGAGTTGCATGAGCTGTTTGTATATTTTGGAGATTAATCCTTGTCAGTTGCTTCATTTGCAAATATTTCCTCCCATTCTGAGGGTTATCTTTTTGTTTTATTTATGGTTTCCTTTGCTGTGCAAAAGCTTTTAAGTGTTTCTTCTTACTTTTTGACCTCCGCTTCTACACTAGTTCTAGACTGAAGATGAAACAATACCTTAAAACTGATGATAACTCAGTGTTTTCCCCTTGCAAAATCTTGATAACTTTTGAAAGTTAGTGACTTTGTTTTAGTCTGTTTGTATCTTCAGAGAATGCCACTGAAGGTATAAACCATATTTTCTTTCTACCAATAAGTAATTTCTACTTTGTTTGATGACCATATCAAATAAACATTTATTTGTGTGTGTGTGTAATGGTTAAGAATATGACCGCTGATTACCTGAGTCAAATCTGGCTCAAATTTGGTGTGACCTAAGGCAAGTCACCCCATCTTTCTTTGCCACAATCTTTTATCCTGTAAAAGGAGGAAAGACAATAGTATATATTTCAGAGAGTTCCTGTGAGGATTAACTAAGTTAATATATGTAAAGTACTTAGGACAGTGTTTGGCTCAGAATAAGTAGGAGATAGGTGTTAACTACTATATAGTAGTATAAATTCTCACAACGTGGCTATTGGTTCTCGATCAGCACCGTGTGATGCAAGAATAATATATAGTCATTCTTTTTCAGATTGTTTTACCGTATAGGTTATTACAGAATATTGAGCAGAGTTCCCAGTGCTATACAGTGTGTCCTTGCTGGTTATCTGTTTTATACATAGCAGTGTGTATGTTAATCCCGAGCTCTTAATTTATCCTTCCCTCCACCCACGTTTCCTCTTTGGTAACCATAAGTTTGTTTTTGAAATATGTGAGTCTGTTTCTGTTTTGTAGCTAAGTTCATTTATATCATTTTTTAAAAATTAGACTCTGCATGAAAATTTTGACACAATATGTCTTTTGCCAGGGACGGTTTATGTAACATAGAGGCCAGACTGCTTTAGTAATACTATTAATCTAGGAATAGGCTTGGTCTCATGAAATGTTGAGAAGAATTCAAAGTTTGTTTCCAGAGTTCTTCTAGCTCCAGTTCAGGGCCTTCCTCCCATCTGGCACAACTCTCCCGGCTCCAGGCAGGAACTCAGCGGGGAGCCCACCCAAATCTGCCCAGCAGGCCTTCATGTTTAGACATAACTCCCTGTTCTGTGTCCTAATCCCCAAGTACTTGAATGTGATGAAGTTTGAGTCGATTCTTGTTATTCATGGTCGTCGTTATGTTTTATAAAGTTTCTGCGAACACCAGAGTAGCAATTACTAAAGCACTGCTCATCGGGAAGTTCAGGGTTACGTTCCTGGGCCTCTGGTCACCATATTTTCATCAGCCATTCAATGCATAACCTTTTTAAAATGTATTTCTGTTTAAAGAAACCTTATTTATCATATATTGTTGCTTCATGAACACTGAACTCACGGCAAACGGTGCTGTAACTCATGCCTAAATGAAGTTTATTTAATACACATACTACACAGTACTTCAACACTTATCTTGGGGATCCATTCTATATATTGAATGATTGATTGATCTCAATTTTATTGATATAATTGACCAAGAGCACTGTATAAAGTTTGAGATATACAGCATAATGATTTGACTTACATATATTGTGAAATGATGACCGCAGTAAGTTTAGTGAACACTCACCATCTCATATAGATACAAATTACAGAAACAGACAAAAATAGTTCTTCCTTGTGATGAGAACTCAGGATTTATTCTCTTGACATTCATATATAACACACAGCAGAGTTAATTATGTTTATCATGTAGTGCATTACAGCCCTAGGACTTTCTTATCTTATAACTGGACGTTTATACCTTTTAACCACCTTCATCCAATTCCCTCACCCCCCCCTTCCACCACCTCTGGTAACTAGAAATCTGATCTCTTTTTCTATGAGTTGTTTGTGTGTTCTTTGAATTATAATTGACCTACAACATTATGTTAGTTCCTCGTGCATGACATAGTGATTTGAAATTTCTGTATATTTCAAAGTGATCACGGTGGTAAGTCTAGTTGCCCCCTGTCACCACACAGAGATGTTACATCATCATTGACTATATTCCCAATGCTGTACATTTTATTTTAAACAATGAAATCACCAACCAAAAGCACAAAAATACAAACAACATGGCAGTAACTAGATCTCAAAAGGACACTTGTCTTACAGTATGAGAGCTGAAACAAAAAGGCAGAGTGTTGCTTTGATTGACCACCGTTGGGAATGTGTAGGTGGGGAAATTCAAATTTTTTGCTGCTCTGTGCATATCCATGAATGGCCACAAAAGTTCCATGAGTATTGATTTTGGGGTTACAAATAAATTTTACTGAGTGGGCAAATCTGGGAATAATAATACTGGTTGTATTCCTTTTTGACAGCATCTGCATTTTCAGAGATGCTTCTAGTGGATGAGGGTGGGCAGTTGAGAGGTTATGCGGTTCCTTCAAACATCATCACATGGGTGATTGCTTGTATATGGTGAACTGCCCAGTCCCCAGTGAGTGGAGCCGCTGCTAAGGCTGTGTACCCTGGGGCTTGATTGAGCAGAGTCAACTACAAGCAGATAGAGCCAGAGAATGAGCAGGGCTGCACCTTGGGAAAAGGTAAAAGCAGAGGAGCCCCAAACCTAGTGATCCTCAAGTGCAAAGCATGGGCAGGAGTGGGAGATAATCAACTGATGAGGAGCCTACAAGAGGAAGTGAGATGAAAAGGCCAGGACTCTTGGGTGAATAGGGATGGGGTGTCCAGAGCTGCCTTTTTTTCGGTAACCAGCTGTATGGGGCATAAGTAGATTTCTCTGGGATAAAGGCGCAGGACTGTGGGCAAGGACAATACCCTGGCTCACGCCTAAGCTTACCATACATAGTCAGTGACAGATTATGCAAGAATTGTTGGTATTTTCGTCTACTCTTTTGTCTCATCATTAATCAAGTTGACCCGGTTTTCTTAATTCACTGGGTCCTCACCCTTTGTCTCTTCAAAGCACCTTCTGTTGAAACAAACAAAATATATGTATATATTATAAGTGATTCCAATTTCATCAAGAAAACAGCAGCATATTTAAATATATAGTGATTCTGTTATTATACAAGTTTATCTATTACACGGAACTCTCCTTTGGGTAAATCTTCTCAAATAATTTATTTTCTTTTTTAAAATAAAGAGTGTGTTTGGCCTCCTGTGTATTACTCAATCCCATGTCACAGTAGACATTCTTTAACCATGCTTGTTCTTTCAACTAGGAATATTATCTGGTTTCATTGTTTCCAAACTGGAACTGATTTTTCCTAGTCTTTATTCTACACACAATTCAGCCTCATCTCATCATCTCTTCCTGCCCTTATTCCAAAACACTATCCACACCCTACCTGTCCAGGAAAATACATTTTGAACAAAATTGACAAGCCCTGGTGAGTGTATTTTCTTACTTTATCGCAGCTTTGCAAAAAATAGGGATCACATAGGCAAAAAGTAGGAAAAATATATCTGGAATGATATAATACAGTATAGTGAGAAGCCAAATAACCAAGTTGGAAAAGGATGCTAAGAAATTAATCAATAAACTGGAATCTGGATAAGATAAAGCTTAGAAAATTTATCCATCAAGTAGAAGATGTTTTTGTTGAAGAGATATCAAGACAATGGTATAATGGAAGATTTCAAGAAATAGAAAAAAGGTCCCATAACTCTTAATACTAACACAGCTCCATAAATATTACCTACTGTCTTTTTTTAAAAAAATTGAAGTATGTTTGATTTACAATGTTCTGTTAGTTTCAGCTGTACAGCAAAGTGATTCAGTTATACATATATATTCTATTTTAAAATATATTTATTTATTTTGCTTATTTATTTATTTATTTATTTAGGCTGCACTGGGTCTTAGTTGAATCACACAGGATATTTGCTGTGGCATGCAGGATCTTTACTTGCAGCATGTGGACTCTTAGTTGCGGCATGCATGTGAAATCTAGTTCCCTGACCAGGGATCGAACCCAGGCCCCCTGCACTGGGAGCTTAGGGTCTTACCCATTGGACTACCGGGGAAGTCCATATATATGTGTGTGTATATATATATATATATATATATATATTCTTTTTTGGATTCTTTTCCCTTATAGGTTATTATAAAATATTGAGTATAGTTCCCTATGCTATACAGTAGGACCTTGCTGTTTATTTATTTTATATATAGTAGTGTGTATCTGTTAATCCCGAACTCGTAATTTATCCTCTCCACCCCATTTCCCCTTTGGTGACCCTAAGTTTGTTTTCTATGTCTGTGGGTCGATTTCTGCTTTGTATCTGTGTTCATTTGTACCATTTATTTTCTAGATTCCACATAGAAACGATCTCATATGACAGTCACCCACTATGCTGCCTTGCAGTATAGGGTGGTGGCCAGGGGCGTCTGCTCAAGTCAGACAGACTTGAGAATAAATTTCAGGTCCATCATTACTGACTGAACGTGTTATTTAAGAGTCTCTCGGGAATTCCCTGGCTGCCTGGTGGTTAAGACTCTGCGCTTCCACTGCAGGGGGCATGGGTTTGATCCCTGATGGGAAAAGTAAGATCCCACATGCAGCTCAGTGTGGCCAAAAATATAAATAAATATATAAAATAAAAAGAAAGAGAATCTCTCAGCTTTAGTTTTCTTAGCTGTATATGGGCATAAATAAATAATACACCTGAAACAATTAATGAGACACCTGAGGCAAATTAATTTATTAAAATAATTTCTTTAAACACATATTTCTTAAGCTCTGTGCCATCTTCATAGAGCTTATGGTCAAGACAGGGAGGCAGACAATCAAATAAGCACACAGGTAGGTGATGGCAGATGGAGAAGAAAAAATGCAGGCTGTTTGGAGAGCATCGGACAGAGAGATCTGGCCTGACCTGGGGGGCCAGGGAAGGTTTCCTGAGAAAGTGATGTTGGGCTGAGAAGTAGAGGAGAATTGGGGGTTATATAGGGAAAGAAGGAGGGGCACGTGGGATGTATATATCAACAACAATTTAAAGTTTATTCCAGATCTAATGCATGTTATTTGGACTTTAAGTTAGCATCACATGGCAACATTCTGAGTTCATTCCTGAGATTTCTGTTGTATTTATTTCTGTTTTATAGGTTGGTGTAATCTCTGGCACTAGGGGGTAATCTGGGTTTGGATCACAAAGCAGTGAAGAAATGAATATAAGAACTTGAGAAATAGTTAAAGCAGGAGATCACTGTGATTTTAGACTAGCAAGACAAATGCTGCCATTATCGTTAATATTTGGATGATACATTCTTATTGTAAATGCAACTTTAGGTGGTCTGAAGGAGTAGCCTGTAGGAAATGAACTGTCTGCGAGAATACACCACGTTGATACGGGCTATGGTTAGGTCCCATAGTGGCTTAACAATGACACATGTGATCCTCACCTGGGCCCGCTGTACAGGCAAAGCCCCCGAGGTATTGGGGAGTCAAGGGTTTTTCTGGGGAATTGAAGGTTGGCCAGTGTGGCTTGATGGCATTGGGAGAGATCAGTCTGAATTGGTGGGCAGAGGCCACATCAAGCTGGGCCTTTATCCTCAGGGCAGTGGGGAGCCAATGCGGGACTGTAAGCTGGGGAGAGACATGATGGGCTGTGAGAATAGAGGGAAAGAGGGCAAGGGTGAGTGTTTGCTCTTGCTGTCCTTCCAGTTAGAGCTGATTGATGGCAGCTGAACTGAAATGGTGTCATGCACAATTGAGAAAGATGGAGAGATCTGGGAGGTAAAATTGACAGGCCTCTGATGGTCTGGGTGTGGCTGCTGTGGAAGAAGGAAAGGTTAGGATGAGTTCTGGTCTTCCGGACTGGAAACTGCATGTGTGGTGCTGTCATTCATTGCGATGGGTAATACTGGAAAAGTACCAGCTTTACAGAGTACCTTGTCCTTATTTACATGCAGATACATTTCACAAATCTGAAACCACAGTGTACATTTTGCTTAACAACTTACTGTTATTCATGAAAGAGCATCAAGATTTATATGCATATATCTATACAAACACACATATGCAGAAATACTAGCTTTACCATAATTGGTCTATACTAGTCCAAACTTTTGTTTAGCTGTATTATAAACTTAAAAAATTAAAAAATTTTATACTATTTATATTACTCCTGAAAATCTGTTTTGTATGCTTTGCTCATAGGTTTCTAAACAACTGTGATGTATTAATACCCTGATCGAACACTTCTTTTCTCCCTAGAGAGTGAAATTTATGTTCTGAGGATTTAGCATCATATTCAAGGCTCTGAATCACTTTCCTGCCTCATCTTCATCATTTCTCTTCTCACCCTGATTGTTTGTTTTTATTCTGTTGGTCCTTCTGCTTCGAATGTCCTCTAAACCCTTCTATCCTAGCCGAACTTGTATTCATCCTTCAAGGCCTCTTTGTTTGTTTGTTTTGTTAAAAAGTATTTCTTTATTTGTTTAGTTGCACTGGGTCTTTTTTTATTTTATTTTACGAACTTTTATTGAGATATAATTGACATACAATGAACTGTATGTATTCAAAGTGTACAATTTGTACCGGGTCTTGGTTGTGACAAGCAGGCTCCTTTGTTGAGGCATATGAGCTCCTTAGTTGCGGCATGTGAGATCTAGTTCCCTGACCAGGGATTGAACACTGACCCCATGCATTGGGGGTGCAGAGTCTTAACCACTGCACCACCAGGGAAGTCCCCTTCAAGGCCTCTTTGAAGTTACCTTCCCTCTGAAACTTTTCTGGAAAACTGTCATATTGTTTCTAATCTGTCTTGTTCTGGTGTGAGTTTATCTCATAGACAGACTTGCATTAAAGTGAAGTTGTTCCTATCAGTCTTCTCCTTTAGGTCAATAGTTTCCAAAACGTTTTGGATGATTCTTTCTGATTTAAGTGGGGCTACCCCAGAAGCAGATCCTGAGATGAAGATTTGAGTGCAAGTGATCTCTCTCAGGAGGGAATCCCAGGAAGTGCCTTTCAGGGAGTGGGGAATGGAGACAGGGAAGGGAAGAACGCTGGTACAAGGTGTCTTACTGAACAGGTAAACCCTGTAGGTACCCAGGGCTCCTTCCCTCTGGAGCCTCTGAGAAGCAGCCCTCATATCTCAGGGCTGTGGCACCTGAAGGCAAAGATGCTGGAGAGATTTTCCTCTAATGTCAGTTAGTCTGTAGTTGGTTGAGAGCTGCTTCAAGGGGCCTTGACTCCCAAGCAATTCTGCTCTGGCCTGCTCTGCTTCTGGGCCATATACACTCCAGCAGCCAGACGGGCCCTCATAAAAAAGTTGCACATGTATGCAGTTGGTGAATAGGGAAAAGTGAGTGCTGAAGGCACTGATGATGCCTGAAATGCCCTCTGTATATACATGGAATAGTTTCTTACTTCTAAGTCATATACAACAGTGAAAGCTTCTCCCTCTTCTGAAACAATTAAGAAGACATGTATCTGAGAAGGAAAAGAGGGTATCACAGAGCGGAGTGTGGTAAGGACATGTTTTTTAAAAAAAATTATTTTATTAAACGTACCTAGAGTTTTTAGCTAATGTATTTTAATGGTGAACATATTAAAAATTAGGGTCTAGAGTTTTTAGTGGCTGTAGCAGGAAAGTGAAAAATAACAAGGCTCTGGAGTCTGACTGTTTTTAGTGTGTAAGTGCCACCAGCACGAGGAAGGGGTTATGAAATCTTATCATGAAATATGGGAAGCATTAACCACATAGTTTAAGAAAGGAGAATTTTCTCATGAACAATGTAACATAAAGCCTATTTAATGAAGAACTTGGAATTTGGATACGGCTTTGGTTTAGGAATGTGTTACCTGAAGTCTTAAAAAATAGCAAATGTATTTTATGTGACGCATGCACATGGAAGCAAGCTTATTTGATTTTTTCCCAGCAGAAAAAAAGAGAAAACTGGTTCTTTTCATTCCATTTTCCGTATGTTTGTAGCACTCACTGTCCTCTGATTCTTTTCTGTTGTGTTCTCTCTTCACTCCTACTCTTATTCCTCTTCCCTGGTACTGATTGCTTTTTAAGGTGATATGATATCTGGATTTGTAGAGAACATTAATTTTTCAGGAAATGAATCAGTACGGAATTGCAGTCACAGTGTGCGAATTATCCGGGTGGTCAAAAAGTTTGTTACAGAAAATCCCAAACTTTTTGGCTAACCCAATATAAAGTATTTAGGTGATTTGTCATCTCTACACATATGGAGAAAATGTGTATAGATTCTCTTATTTGTTCTCACGGTTCCTATCACAAATAACATTTTAAAAGCAAAGGGAGGTTAAAGTCTTGGTGGACTTGTGTTACTTTAAATTACTTTCAAGAACAAAATCAGACCACTCATTGGCTGGTTTTTCTGTTTCCAAATCATATTCCCAGCAGAATGCCAATCCAGTCCAGCAGTTTAATTCATTATTATGCAAAGTTCAAGTGAGTGAAATTTTAACCTCTGTTTCTAACCACTTCGTGTTTGTTTTATCTATAATTAACTTAGTGAAAGGCATCTGATGACAGATTCTTCCTCGTGCTCCAATTACCTGACTTATGAGGCCCTCCAAAGAGTTCAATTTAACCACTTTATATTGAAAAGTGTCATGTGGTAGAATAGGAATATTAACTAAGAATTCTAGGTGTTTTAACAAGGAATCCCAAAGGGCATTATTGGATGAGCCCACATGGGGAATGTTTATAAAATGTGGTTGGTTATGTCTGGGGCATATTGTGGTTAAAAGAACACAGTACCAAAACCAAAATTAGCTTCAAAGTAACCTAAATCCCTTACATCTCTAGAAACCAATGTTTTTTTTTAAACTCCTTTACCCACCCCTCTCCCAACCATGGTGCACTGGCCTTTATATTTCAAAAGTCCTTCACCTGGGAAAACTTCTCCCCATCCCCAGACACTTCAATTTCCCATGTGCTTCTTCCTGTCACTCACCAGATTCTGTCTAAAAACACCCTATTTCTTCCTGGTTCAGCCTTGGAAGATTGTACTTTTCTAAGAATTTATCCATTTCTTCCAGGTTATCCAATTTATTGGCATACAATTACTTGTAGTAGTCTCTCATGATCTTTTGTATTTCTGCAGTGTCCGTTGTTACTTCTCCTTTTTCATTTCTAATTCTGTTGATTTGCATCTTCTCCCTTTTTTTCCTGATGAGTCTGGCTAATGGTTTATCAATTTTGTTTATCTTCTCAAAGAACCAGCTTTTAGTTTTATTGATCTTTGCTATTGTTTCCTTCCTTTCTTTTTCATTTATTTCTGATATGATCTTTATGATTTCTTTCCTTCTGCTCACTTTGGAGTTATTTTCTTGTTCTTCTTCCTCTAATTGTTTTAGGTGTAAGGTTAGGTTGTTTATTTGATATTTTTCTTGTTTCTTGAGGTAGGACTGTATTGCTATAAACTTCCCTCTTAGAACTGCTTTTGCTGCATCCCATAGGTTTTGGGACATTGTGTTTTCATTGTCATTTGTTTCTAGGTATTTTTTGATTTCCTCTTTGATTTCTTCAGTGATTTCTTGGTTGTTTAATAACGTATTGTTTACCTTCAATGTGTTTGTATTTTTTACAGTTTTCTTCCTGTAATTGATATCTAGTCTCATGGTGTTGTGGTTGGAGAAGATGCTTGATATGACTTCAATTTTCTTGAATTTACCAAGGCTTAATTTGTGACCCAAGATGTGATCTATCCTGGAGAATGTTCCATGTGCACTTGAGAAGAAAGTGTATTCTGTAGTTTTTGGATGGAATGTCCTATAAATATCAACTAATATGAACAGACCAATCACAAGCAGTGAAATTAAGACTGTGATTAAGTCTCCCAACAAACAAAAGCCCAGGGCCAGATGGATTCATGGGTGAATTCTATCAAACATTTAGAGAAGAGCTAACACCTATCCTTCTCAAACTCCTCCAAAATATAGCAGAAGGAGAAACACTCCCAAACTCATTCTATGAGGCCACCATTACCCTGATACCAAAACCAGGCAAAGATGTCCCAAAAAAGAAAATTACAGGCCAATAACACTGATGAATATAGATGCAAAAATCTTCAACAAAATACTAGCAAACAGAATCCAACAGCACTTTAAAAAGACCATACACTATGATCAAGTGGGGTTTATCCCTGGAATGCAAGGATTCTTCAATATATGCAAATCAATCAATGGGATACATCATATCAACAAATTAAAGGATAAAAACTATATGATCTTCTCAATAGATGCAGAAAAAGCTTTTGACAAAACTCAATATCAATTTATGATAAAAACTCTCCAGAAAATGGGCTTAGAAGACAATTACCTCAACATAATAAAAGCCATATATGACAAACCAAAAGCCAACATCATTGTAAATGGTGAAAAACTGAAAGCATTCCCTCTAAGAACAGGAACAAGACAAGGGTGCCCACTCAGCACCATTATTCAAAATAGTTATGGAAGTTTTAGCTACAGCCACAATCAGAGAAGAAAAAGAAATAAAAGGAATCCAAATTGGAAAAAAAGATGTAAAATTGTCACTCTTTGCAGGTGACATGATATTATATATAGAAAACCCTAAAGATGCTACCAGAAAACTGCTAGCACTAATTGATGAATTTATTAAAGTAGCAGGATACAAAATTAATGCACAGAAATCTCTTGCATTCCTATACACTAACAACGAAAGAACAGAAAGAGAAATTAAGGAAACACTCCCATTTACCATTGCAACAAAAAGAATAAAATACCTAGGAATAAACCTCCTTAAGGAGGCCAAAGACTTGTATCCAGAAAACTATAAGACACTGATGAAAGAAATCAAGGACGATACAAACAGATGGGAGGACATACCGTGTTCTTGAATTGGAAGAATCAACATTGTGAAAACGACTATACTACCCAAAGCAATTTACAGATTCAACACAATCCCTACCAAATTGCCAATGGTATTTTTCACAGAACCAGAACAAGAAATTTTACAATTTGTATGGAAAAGCAAAAAGACCCCAAATAGCCAAAGCAATCTTAAGAAGGAAAGACGGAGCTAGTGGAATCAGGATCCCTGTCTTCAAACTATACTACAAGGCTACAGTGATCAAGACAGTATGGTACTGGCACAAAAACAGAAATATAGATCAATGGAACAGAATAGAGAGCCCAGAGAAAAACCCATGCACATAGAGGCACCTTAAATTTGACAAAGGAGGCAAGAATATACAGTGGAAAAAAGACAGCCTCTTCAATAAGTGGTGCTGGGAAAATTGGACAGCTGCATGTAAAAGAATGAAATTAGAACACTTCCTAACACAAAAATAAACTCAAAATGGATTAAAGACCTAAATGTAAGGCCAGACACTATAAAACTCTTAGAGGAAAACATAGGCAGAACACTGTATGACATCCATCAAAGCAAGATCCTTTTGGACCCACCTCCTAGAATAAAGGAAATAAAATCAAAAATCAATAAATGGGACCTAATGAAACTTAAAAGCTTTTGTACAGCAAAAGAAACCATAAACAAGACAAGAAGACAACCCTCAGAATGGGGAAAATATTTGCCAATGAAGCAACTTAAAAAGGATTAATCTCCAAAATATACAAGCAGATCATGCAGCTTAATACCAAAAAAACAAATAATCCAATCCAAAAATGGGCAGAAGACCTAAATAGACATTCTCCAAAGAAGACATGCAGATGGCTAACAAACACATGAAAAGATGCTCATCATCACTAATCGTTAGAGAAATGCAAGTCAAAGCCACAATGAGGTATCACCTCACACTGGTCAGAATGACCATCATCAAAAAATCTACAAACAATAAATGGTGGAGAGGGTGCAGAGAAAAGGGAACCCTCCTATACTGTTGGTGGGAATGTAATTTCGTACAGCCAGTATGGAAGATAGTAGGGAGGTTCCTTAAAAAACTAAAAATAGGACTACCATATGACCCAGCAATCCCACTACTGGGCATATACCCTGAGAAAACCATAATCCAAAAAGAAACATGTACCACAATGTTCATTGCAGCACTGTTTACAATAACCAGGACATGGAAGAAGCTAAATGCCCATCAACAGATGAATGGATAAAGAAGATGTGACACATATATACAATGGGATATTACTCAGCCATAAAAAAGGAATGAAATTGAGTTATTTGTAGTGAGGTGGATGGACCTAGAGACTGTCATACAGAGTGAAATAAGCCAGAAAGAGAAAAACCTTGGAGAATCTAAAAAACCTTGGAATCTTAAAAAAAAATGGTACCGATTAACCCAGTGACAGGGCAAGAATAAAGATGCAGATGTGGACTTGAGGACACGGAGGGGTGGTGTAAGGGAAAGCTGGGATGAAGTGAGAGAGTAGCACTGACATATGTAGACTCCCAAATGTAAAATAGATAGCTAGTGGGAAGCTGCTGCATAACACAAGGAGACCAACTCTATGATGGGTGATGACTTAGAGGGCTGGCATAGGGAGGGTGGGAAGGAGTCACGGGAAGGAGGGGATATGGGGAAATATGTATAAATACAGGTGATTCACTTTGTTGTATAGCAAAAACCGGCACAACAGTGTAAAGCAATTATATCCCAATAAAGAGCTTAAAAAATATAAAAATAAAAATAAAAACACCCTAAAGAATCAGTCTAACAAAGTGAGAGCTCCTTGGAGAGATTGCAAAGAGGAAGACAATCTAGATAAAGTTAGAACCCTTTTTATAGGGCAGGCAGAATTGCTCACAGTACTTCAGGTGTATGAGTCAGTTTTGTATGAGGAACAACAGACTTGTATGATTTACTTTTAGCATCCCCCTCACTTTTTTTTTCTCTTTTTAAAATTTGGGCTGTTTTTTTCTCCCCCAGCCAGGCAGTGTGGCATGCAGGACATTCGTTCCATAGCCAAGGATCAAACCTGCGCTGCCTGCATTCCTAACCACTGGACTACCAGGGAAGTCCCAGCAGCCTTTTTTGATAATCCCAGAATTGTTTTTGTTGTTATAGCTTCTCAAAGGACTAATATCTTTATTCATTCCGTAACTCCTCTTTGTTTTGTAAATTTTCTTTTACAGATTTATTGAAATATATAATTGATATACAAAAACTGCACATATTTAATGTATACAATTTGATGAGTCAGACATATGCATATACCTGAAACTATCACCAAAATTAAGGTAATGAGCATACCCATTACCTCCGAAAGTTTCCTTGTGTCCCTTTGCTTTTTGGGAGGTTGTAATATAGGAAGAAATCTTTATTTACATGGAGTGATTCTCCTTCACCCTGTCCTGACTTATTTTAACTTAAGGAAGAGTCACACAATGAAAGCTTGAGTTTGCTTATCAAGCCAATGCAGCTGGTATACTATAGAGTGAGATTTAAAGGGTGGTCTGGGAACTCTAGGGGTTCCCAAGAGAAACCCTACCAGAGGGTCTGGTAGGTAACTATTTCTATAATAATACTAAGACATTATTTACCTTTATTTTGGTTTACATTCTCTTCTGAGTTCACAGAGTATGCAAAGTTCATTGCAACTAATCTTTGAAAAATACACCTGCTGAGTTTTTGTGTCGTATCAAAGAAGAATATCCACAATTATCTGAAAAGTCTACTAAAAGGACTTTATCTAAAAGGACTGCTAAAATAGTCCTCCCATTTTCAATTACATCTCTGTGTGAGGCTGAATTTTCTTTGCATATTTTAACCAAGACAACAGATTGCAGAAAATTGAAATCAGCAGCAGATACGAGTACAGTTGCTTTCTGTTAAGCTATGCATTAAAGAGATTTGCAAAAATGTAAAACTATGTTACTCTTCTCAGTATTTTTTTTGAAAATTATAGTTATTTTTCATAAAAATGTCATTTATGTTGATATTTAATGGGTTTATTATTTTTAAATGAATACATATTAAAAATTCTCAACTTAAGTTTCTAATAGAAGAAACATTTATTATAGGTTGTTTTATATTATATGTTGACATATATGTCAATTACATGTCAATTGACATAACCCATGTAATCAAAACCCCGCTGAGATCCTCAGTAATTTTTGAGAGCGTAAGGGGATGCTGAGGCCAAAAAAGTTTGAGGAATGTTGGACTTTGGAAAATCCAGTTATCATTTCCACATTCTTTGCGCATATTTCCTTCATTCACTGGGGTATTTATATTTATCTTAGAGCAGAGAGGCATTCCTACTGTCTTAGAGTTCCAGGGTAGAATAGGGTACACGTAACAGCAAGAAAATACAGTAGTAATAGTATGGTATGAAGAGTGATGTCAATGTTACCATTTGTCGTTCAGAATAAGTATCTAAAAATTCAGTATTTAGCCTCCAAATAATAATTTTGTAAACTGGGCTAATTATCTTGAAAACACCAGCCTTTCTTTTTCTGTGGTGGTAATGGCCATGAAGAGAAAAAAACAGTGTGAAGTCTGGGAAAGTCATCTAATTCTTAAACAGTTTAGAAAATTCTGAACTTTCAAAGATGAATAAAAGGCCTCAAAATTTTAGAGAAAATTTGACAATGTTAGAAAGAAAAGTTTATGAAACTCGCTAAGTTTTCCTGCCTCCCGCATGAGTAAAATCGACACCTATGGAGCCACCTGATGCCAACATTTTACACACACCTCTCGTCAAGCTTCGGGTAAGATAAGACACAAGCAGCATGTGATTGAGAACTAGCAAGGACCAGCGGTTTCTCAGCAAATACAACCAGATTCTGTAGAGTCTTTAGATGTTCATCAAGTGGAAACCAAACACTGTACAACAGATTAAATGTTATTATGGTTGCAACTGGCTGCTTTTGAATGCTCAAAGATATACATCAAGGAACTCTGTGAAAATAGATGGGATTTAGAGACAGATTTGAGATTTCCTATGAAAAGTTAGATTTACTGCAAAATAAAACCATTAACCTAAGATTTTGCTTATAGGGAATGAAGCACTGATAGCTGGTGTGGTAAGCAGAGTAACAGCCTCCCAAACGTATCTATATCCTAATCTCGAGAACCTGTGAATATGTTACCTTACACGGCACACACACACAAAAACATAAAACCAAAACCCACCAAAAAAAAATTTGCAGATGTGATATTAAGGATTTTGAGATGGGGGACTTACCTTGGGTTATCCAAGTGGACCCAAGCTAATATTTATAAAAAAATAACTAATTAATTTTAATTAATAGGTTTTAAAAATTAATTAATTAAATAGGGCAGTTTCTGTTTTTATCCTTCTTTTTTGTTATTGAAGTATAGTTGACTTACTATATTAGTTTCAGGTGCAACATAGTTATTAAAAACTTTTATGGGTAATACTCCATTTAAAGTTATTATAGGGGACTTCCTAGGTGGCGCTGTGGTTGAGAATCTGCCTGCCAATGCAGGGGACACGGGTTTGAGCCCTGTTCTGGGAAGATCCCACATGCCACAGAGCAACTAAGCCCGTGTGCCACAACTATTGAGCCTGCGCTCTAGAGCCCATGAGCCACAACTATTGAGCCCGTGTGCTGCAACTACTGAAGCCCACTGCCTGGAGCCGGTGCTCTGCAACAAGAGAAACCACTACAATGAGGAGCCCGCACACCACAACGAAGAGTAGCCCCTACTTGCAGCAGCTAGAGAAAGCCCGTGTGCAGCAACAAAGACCCAATGCAGCCAATAAATAAATTAAATAAATAAATTAATTAAAAAAATAAAGTTATTATAAAATATTGGCTGTATTCCCTGTGCTGTACAATATGTCCTTTTAACTTATTTTATACTAAGTAGTTTTTACCTCTTAATCCCTTACCCCTATTGGGCCCCTTCCCCCTTGCCAGTCCCCATTGGTTACCAACAGTTTGTTCTCTATATCTGAAAGTCTGTTTCTGTTTTGTTATATTCATTCATTTTATTTTTTTGATTCCATGTATAAGTGATAACATACAGTATTTGTCTTTCTCTATCTGACTTATTCCACTGAGCATAATACCTTCCAGCTCTATCTATATCTATATATCTATATCTATATCGTACATATAGTATATATATACACACACACACACACATATATATACACCACATCTTCTTTACCCATTCATCTGTTGGTGGACACTTGGTTGCTTCCATATCTTGGCACTTGTAAATAATGCTGCTATGAATATTGGGGTGCATGTATCTTTTCAAAGTAGTGCTTTTGTTTTCTTCAGATATATACCTAGGAGCTGGATCATATGGTAGTTCTATTTTTAGGTTTTTGAGGAACTTCCATACTATATTCCACAGTGGCTGCACTCACACAGGTTTCTAAAAGCAGAGAATCTTTCCTGGCTCTGGTCAAAGCAAGGGAGATGTGGCTAAGGAATGGATTTATCTCTGGAGCCTCCAGAAAGAAATGCAGGCCTGCAGACACCTTGATTTTGTCCTCATGAGACCCTGATTGGACTTCTAATCTGAGAAATGCTATATAGTACATTTGTGTTGCTTTAAAACTAAATTTATGGTAATTTTTTTACAGTAGAAAATGAACATTGAACATAGCTAGGTTGAAATTGATAACACAACCTCCATCTCTTTATTTTCTCTTCAAATGCACTATTTTCTGGGCTAATAATATTCCATCTAAATCCACCATCCAAATAATAAGATAGGAAGTCAACGAGGCACATGTTGCCTTTCTATTTCTTTCATGAAGACCTCTTTTGAACCCATTTTAAAGTCTGATAACAGAGTGAGTGGGGTAGAAGGACAGTCATATGGGAAAATCATTCTAAATTTTTGCCTTTTCCTTTGGTGGGAAAAGGGAAGAGAAGTAGTGAGGAGTCTTAAAAACTTCTTAAATCCACTAAACAATTTATTGCGGTTATTTAAGATCAAGAGATATGTTTTGATATTGATTTACAAAAAATAAAGTTACCATATGATCCAGTAATCCCACTTGTGGGCATATATCCGGAAAAGACAAAAACTGTGATTCTAAAAGATACATGCACCCCAATGTTCTTTGCAGCACTATTCACCATAGCCAAGACATGGAAGCAAACTAAATGTCCATCAACAGATGAATGGATAAAGAAGATGTGGCATATATACAATGGAATATTACTAAACCATAAAAAAGAATGAAATAATACCATTTGCAATGATGTGAATGGACCTGGAGATTATTGTATTAAGTGAAGTAAGTCAGACAAAGACAAATATATTTTATGATATCACTTATATGTGGAATCTAAAAGGAAAGATATAAATGAACTTATTTACAAAACAGAAGTAGTCTCATAGACATAGAAACCAAACTTATGGTTACCAAAGGGGAAGGGAGAAGAAGAGATAAGTTAGGAGTTTGGGATTAACATATACACACTACTATATATGAAATAGATAAACAATGAGGTCCTACTGAATAGCACAGGGAACTATATTCAATATCTTATAAAAACCTTTAATAGAGGAGAATCTGTAAAAGAATATATATATTCTTATATATATATGTACATATATATATGTGTGTGTATATATATATCTGAATCACTTTGGGTACACCTGAAACTAACACAACATTGTAAATCAACTTTATTTCAATTAAAAAAATTAGTTTACAGAGGAGAATGGATCTAAAGTAGCATTAAAAATTATTTGCTAATTTTAAAGCTTTGGCCCCATAGTAGGACAGTGGTAGGGGAAAGGTCAAGGTGTGGCAAGAAAAAAGAAAAGAAACAGCAATTTCCTAAGGTGCTTGGAGAGAGAAGAGCTGTTTCTTTTTCTTCACCGTCACGCAATTCTGTTGACTTGGGGCCAAAGATGCCTGAGGGAAGACCAGAACGTACAAATGGTAGCAGCAGTGAAAAGGGAATAAGGCAGTGACTCTGGAAGTAAAATTAGAAGTGCCAAAGCAGTTTGTAGCCAGCAAGGAAGTTTGCCAAGATATGAAAACATCAGTGCTTCCTGCATTTACATGTTCCACCTGGTACGGGGACCAGCATAGTGTTTACATTTAGCATTTTTATTTTGAAACTTTGTACACCTTTTCACTGATTTTTGTTTAAAGTCAATCATTTATTTTAAATGATTGGCATTAAATTACTTAATGTAATTTTTAGGGCATCTTAGGGCCAAGAGTTTTCCTAGGAGATGACAGCTGGAAGTCTGGGGCAAGTAAGGCTTACCTGAAAGAATTTGATTTTTCAGACAACTTTTCCCCACTGTGTCCATTCAAAGCCTACCTACATTTCATAACCCTGGTGTAAAGGGAATAATTGTTTGCCAAAACCTCCCAGAACATGCTGAACATCATGGTAAAAGGGACGTAACATGTAGTAAAATTGCTAAGCAAGGAGTTTAGAGCTACCTCCCTAATCAATTGTGTCACCCACATGGTGTCCCAGATTCAATATAAATTTCTATGAGAAGGCAAGGAAAACAAACCTTTAAGAAGCTGCATGCTGTATGTGAAGTCTCAGGGAGCTTAGAAAATACCTCACGAGATAGGGAGGTTTAACTGCAAGAGGGATGAATTTGGAAGTCTGACGAAGAACCAGAACGGAAAGGAAAAGAATTTCTATGTGGTCTGAATTATACTCCCCAACTAGGTTTAGTTTATAGAAACCTAGTCCTGGCTTCCTTCTACTAATCTAGGAAGATTCTGTTAACTTAGTTAATTTCCAAGGCAGGAGAATCCTCCATGAACTCAATCCTCCAGTTGACGTTTGTACATGAAGGGTTCTTTTTCTCCTGTCTCTTAAAGTCCCAAATAATACTCTGGAGAGTATTTCTACTGTAAGGTGACACTGGCAGACACTGTTTCATAGGTTCATGATGTAAATTACCATTAACCATGACCAAATAAGCTGGTGACCCATGAACATGGGGTAAAATAACTCTGTTCTGACCTAGGAGAATAATGTCTGAAATACCAAGAGAAGGACAGGAAATAGGTAACACCTCATTAAATATAACAGTGTAATAACACTGTGATTTTTTTTCTTATGTAGGTAACTCTGAATCAGAGCATCCAATAAATTTTACACAGGGTGAATGTAGTTCTTTAAAAACCATGTTCTTTCCTGTGAGGGAGGATGTTGACTAAAATGCAGGGAATGGGGAATGTGAGAAGTGCAATGTAGTGGAAATTGCCACAGGCAAGAGCTGCCTTTAGCTTGGACCCTTGGATAGAGCAGTAAAACAGAAGTCAGGAGGCTTGGATGTCAGCTTTTCTTCATTCCTAGCCAAAGGAAGAGTAAGGTACTTAATTTCTCACTGGGCTTCTTCCTCTGTAACTTGGTGTCAATAATACCTACACTCAGCATTGTTATGTAGACTATATTAGGAAAAGGAAGCAAGACATCCAATATAGTGATATCTGACACACTGGTGCTTAATGAGATGGCCTTTCTTCCTCCTTTAGCCTTAATCTAGAAAGCAAGGGTAATAATACTTACATCATACCTTACCCTATGCACTCTCTCTGTTCAGCCAGAGATTCTTTGGGGAAATTCCCCCCACCCCCACCTTGGTTTTCTTTTCTTTTTTTTTTTTTGAGAAAGCTAAATATAATCAACACTTCAAATATGATTGATCATAATGAGGTTAGTTGTCTTATAGGAAGAGCTGAGAGAACAAAGTCAGGGGCAAAGGAGGAATAGGTCAGGAAAAGCTATACCCTGGAGGTGACCCTGATCCTCTAGTGGGACAAGATGGAAAAGGGGTGCAGACACCCTAGGGACAACCTTCTCCTCTTTGATGTTTTGTTAAGGCTTGAACACTTTAGTGGCTGGGGGCTGGTGGCACTACTTTCTCACTTTAAGGATCAGTGACTGGTTAATTTATCATTTAGATGCTTTGGGGGAAAGAAAATTGGTATTAACCTATTCACTATGGTTAAATAACATGGAGAACGTGTTTAGTATTTTAGGGATGTAATAGGAAGATTCTATGAAATTAACTTGAGTGAGGACCCTTGGCACATGAACCAGTGTGTTTATAGTTCCTGTTTCACCGGGCATGACAAACCTTACCTGACCTATCTGTTCCTGCACAGCGTGAGCAATCTCAGACTTGAAAAGAGGACAGAGGTGTTTGTGCTTGCAAATTTTTTCCTTAAAATACCTTTAACAAAAAACGTATATGCCTGCCTTCGGTTCTCCCTCCTTTTATTAATGATACCTTCCTGGCAGACAAATTTCTCTGAAATTTGATAAGACCTGAAACAGGACTAAAGTTCAGTGTATGCAATTTTATTTTTACCTTTCTCAAACCTCAAAACATTAATGGTACTTAAACATGCATTCTTTTCCTATTTTTGTTTGGCACATACAAATCCTTCTAAAAAATACTCAAACTCAGCAGGTTCATCCACTTAGCTGTAAATTCTGGCCAGTTTATTACCTTTAGAATCTTTCCTGGACAAATTTTGTGTATTTCGTATTTTTCCTAAGGGTGGTTATAGGGTTGTCCATGGGCATCATAACCTATCTTTGTTTTACTGTGTTTCAGGATTCTCTGTGGTAATCATCCATTGACTTTGACTTCCTAAGTTTTTTTCAGCTTTGAGAAATGATTTTTAAAAGAACGTTTCCAGCACTAAAGTAAGTTTACTCCTTGTGAGTGTATGTACATTCTTGAAATCAGTTTATCTGAGATCTGTTGATTCACTTTTCCACTGAGACTGCAAATTCTTCACAGCACAACTACATCACTGATCCTGATACAGCTGGGTGTTTGTTTTTACTTTCCACTCCCCAGAACATCGGGTTATTACGATGATGATATATCATCTGCTTTTAGTTACTTGCTTATTCAGTGAGAGGACTAGTGTACATTCTATCATATAGAGATAAAATGTTCTGTGTAAGTAATAAGAAGAATTGTTTCCTGGGGCCAGAGACAGAGGAGTGGCATGACGCCTAAATATTAAAGTGATAATGCAGTTGGTTTTGCTTTCAAATTATCCATTCACTTTAGTTCTTTTTTCCCTTGCTCAAAAAGTAGTGTTTTGATCAGTCAGTTTAGACCAAGTTATGAAGCAGTAACAAACCTAAAATCTTAGAGGCTTATGGTAACAAATAGAGATTCCTCATTTGTTTAACATATTGGATGTGGCTTGGTTATAGCCCTGTTTCATGTCCTCACTCTGAAGTAGGAGAGCGCATAAACCAATGGTAGAACCACACAATGGATTTTAAAGGATGCATTCAGAAGTGGACCGTGTTACTTCCACTCACATTTCATTGGCTGTTGCAAGTCACATGGCTAAGCCTGATGTCCATGGCATGAATAGTGTAATCTTCCCCCAAGGAGGAGACCAATAGGGAGGGAGCCAGTAGGAAGGAACTGGGTGAAGGAGCAGCAATATTTTGAAAAAATAGTTCACTGTACCCTCTAATGCTTGTTAATATCTCTTGTATATATACATGGATAAGATTTACAAATAGTGTGGATATAAAGTAATGAGCATGATTTTCCTTAAAATAACCTTACCTGAATTTTTAGTCTCTGAGTAACAGATGTTTCTTTGACAATTTTTTCAACTTCTCCAACATTGTTCAAACGTCTGTGAATATTATTTGTATAGTCTCAATCCTTTGAGGGTGGTTTGAAATTTGGAAATGCCTAGTACGTATTTCTAGTCAAACTGTGTAATTTACTTTACTTACCGCCTTTGTGACATTTGGTATGTGTCTGTTAGTTAAGCTTTAACTTTTTTTTTCAAGCTTTAATTTTTCATGAGTATAGGATGTATCATATGCTATTTTATTAAATAGTTCATTTTAACTAAAATTTTAGATTTTCTTCTATGGTTTATGAAGTTATACTGAAGGCTATTTCAAAAAATGAATTCCAACAATATTTTGAGCAATGGTTGTAGGGATTAAAATA
The DNA here is from genome assembly GCF_030028045.1 of Hippopotamus amphibius kiboko. NCBI lineage: Eukaryota > Metazoa > Chordata > Mammalia > Artiodactyla > Hippopotamidae > Hippopotamus > Hippopotamus amphibius. Next base: position 101,546,305 of record NC_080195.1, on the reverse strand, counting down.
CATGCCTGATATTAGGAGGTAAACACTTCAGACGTAAAAAAACTCACTCAGATACTTACATTTTGGTTGATTTTATAAAAAATACAGCAGAACCACAAGATAATAAATTTTGGCTAGGGCCTCTCATTCTCCACCCAAGGGTGGGGTTTGGTTGGGGTATTTAAGATTCAGTGTATTAAAAAATAATTGATCTATTTATGACACATCTAATAAAAATATTTTTGTTCAAATAGTTACTAGAAGATAAAGTTGAAAAAATTGGTTTTCATTAATTTTGCAATAATTCAATCTTAGCTTTTGTGAGCTTGCAATTTTTGGATCCTACTTACAGCTTTTGGTTCATTTCCTGTATTGGTTACAACATTTTATAATCATTCATCATTTGTCTTTGTTTTCCTTTTTCTTTTTTTACAAGATTTTAAAGTTCCTTGAAGAGATGAAACCAAATCTTCATATTCTTGGCATGCACCTTACAATAATAGTAATTATAATCACAATACCAAGAATTAACATATATGAATTATTTATAATGTGTTCAGCATAATTTTAAGATTTCTCATTTAAACTTATTTAAAGCCATGAGGCATTCAATTTATATTATTTTCAGTTTATAAATGAGAAAACTGAGTCAAGGAGAGGTGAAGATACACCTGTTCTAACAGCACAGCTAGTAAATAGTTAAGTTCAGTTGGTTCCAGAGCCCATGCTGCCACTAAAACTACATATGTTGCCAAATATATGTTGATGTTAGTTCATTATTCATTCAATTAGAAAAAATATTAAGCACAAGCAGTATCTTGGGCAAGAGAAAGATAAGATAAAAGATCATGGTATTGGCCTTCATCTGATTCAGACCAGCTAATTAGGAAGAGAAAGATGAATGAAATTTTCCAGTGTTGAATCTTGAACAAGAAGGAATTACTCAGAGAACCGGGAAGAGATAGATGTCTCAACAGAGAGAAGAAAACATTAAAAAATAGAGAAGGGATACTAAATATTTGAGAAATGCAAGCACAGCTACATTCTAGAGTGTGTCAAGTGAAGTGGCAAGAGAACAAGAAAGCTAAACAGAGGCCAGAGGATGGGTGGTTTGGACCATGCTAAGAATTTAAGACTTTAACCAGAAGTGGTGGAGGGAGGCTCTGGAGAATTTTAAGAAGAGCTCAGAATGTGGATGACTTCTTAGTACCATCTTAAAAGATCTGAACCTTTCATTGCTGTTTTCTAATTGTACTTAGAGCATTCAAGGATGATGTGTATGCTAGTTAAACAATATAGTGGCACGTAGACCTAAGATATCCATGCAAGTTAGGTCAAAGCAAATTTTGGAGGTTGGACAGTCTACAGTTCAAGGCAAAGATGTATATTAACCATCAAAAGAATGGAAAGAAAGCAGAAAATGAACACAGCGTATACCGGGTGGAAATGTCCAATGGGCTTGAGGAATGGAATTGCTCAGGAAATTGTTGACCAGGTTGATGGCTACAGAAATACATCCTTTTTTGAAAAATCTACTTTTGGAAATGCATTTAGAACTGCATCATAATAGCTGAACATTTGTATTTTTGGTAACAATTCAATGTTTTGTTTATACCATCCACTACTTCTAGGTTTGTAAGTCAATCTCTAAATGGGGTACACTTTCTGAAAATATTTTGAAAAACAGTTCATTTTTGATTGTGTAGATGAAGAAGTGAAAAATCCACGTCGAATTTTAATTGAGCCAAACACTGATTAAAAGAGACGAAATTAGAGCTTTTCTTCATTCTTTCTGACAGCATATGAAAAGTGATTGATACATGTGCACCCGAGATGGATGAGATTGCAAACATGTGGCTGCCATGCTCAAGGCAATTTCCATTATGTAAACCAGCTGGACTGCTGAGGTCTTACTGTGCTTTACACGATAAAGAAGGCATGCTTTTCTGCACGTTCTGCTAGTCCAAAATGATGTGATTTCCAAAAGATAAAAATCTTTACCCTCGGCAGGCTTAGGCATGCATGGGCATCATTTTGACATTACTTCTGTGCAATGGAAATGTGGAAGGAGAATCAGAGATTTGGGTTAAGAAACAAACGTGTACAATCTACAGAATTCCTCATTCTTTTGGGGGCTTATCGATACACGATATTTGGCAGAAATTTTTAGCATCCAGTTGAGGTGCCTTGAGAATGAATCTCTGTTAGGTTCAAAATGTTACAAATCATATTAGCCAAGTCCTTATTGCTATGATAACATTAGTTTTAATAATTTGCTCTGATTGCTAAAATTTGGGCAGATGATGACATGCTTTCACATCTAAGACCCCTCCAAATGCCACTTTCATTGTAGACTTTCCTGATTCGTCCCAGCTTCTTATTTGTACAGTTCTCTTTTACAGCTCACTATAAATATGATATGCATATTTTTCCATTTTTAATGGAGATATAATTCACCACCATAAAATCAGCATGCATTCCAATGGCTTTTAGTATTTGCACAAAGTTATGCAATCATCACCACTATCTAATTCCACAGCATTTTCATCACCCAACAAAGAAACCCAGTACCCATGAGCAGTCAGTCCCCATCCCTCTATCTCCCCAGCCCCTGGCAATCACCAGTCTACTTTCTGCCTGTATGGATGTGCCTATTCTGGACGTTTCACATACACAGAAGCACATAAAGTGTGGCCTTTTGTAACCACCTTCTTTCACATAGCATAATGTTTTCGAAGTTCATTAGGTTGTAATATGTATCAGTATTTCATTGTTTTTTATTGTAGAATAACACTTCATGGTATGGATAACCCCATTTTATTCATCCATTTGTCAGTTGATGGGTATTCAGGTTGTTTGTACCTTTTGAATATTATGCAATATGCTGCTATAAACATACAAGTTTTTGTGTGGAGCATGTGATATATTTAAATATATTGTATTAGAATTAAATTTTATTTGCTTTTAATATTTATTTTTATACATTTAAGTATATTTTGTTAATATTAAAACACTACTAACCCAAAATTTATTAAAGAATTCAATAATAAAATATTTAAAATATGTAAAACACATACTATTAACATTATGGTTTATCTTCTTTTAGACTTCTCTGGTTACTTTTACTTGTGTTTAAAAAAGCAAATTTAGTATCAAAATGTACACACTGTTTGATATTCTACTATTTTCACTTCATTTTCCCTATAGTAAAGTATATATGATATATATATATATTTCTAGGATAGAATTTTTAATAATGATATACATCTCTATATTTTATTTTAAACATTAGATTATATTTCTGTACATTATAACTACAATTCTTGAGGGCAGTTACTTTGTTTTAGTCTAACCCCTTTTTTTCCCTTCCCCTAGTAGCTAGCAAGTATCTAGAGTAGTAATCTCTCAAATGTTTGCTGAAATGAATTTAAAATATATTTGGAGTCATAGAATTTCAGATTTGAAAAGAGGCTTGGGGGTCAACTGGTACTGTGAGTAACATGCATGATATTCTTTTTTAGTTAAAGGTGGATTTAACTAACGACTATAATTTTGACTTTTAAATTTGTATACTTAACCTCTAGCCTATGTTCTTTGATTAAACCATTTGGGAAGATTGAAAGAAGAGTAATAGGAAATTTGTGCCTAAGTCAAATTATAAGTAATGTTTAGCAGCTTCCTGGATCACTGTATGGTAAAATTTGAAACTGGGAGAGAGTTGATGAATGATTTTTCTTTTTTTGGTGAATTCAAAACTGCAGTACATTGACGAAAATACATATTATTTTTTAAATTATAAACTATTCAACAAAGTCGTTAAAAAATCTCAGCTACCTCCAGGGTTTCCTTGTCAGATAGTCACAGGTTATTTCAAAAGAATAAAATGTATTTGTTTTGTATGTTGAGTTCAAACTTCATATTCTAACATCATTATTGACACTTTACTGCTGAGTCATAGTAACATCACTAATCATATATTGCCAAGTGGAACTTGTTCCAATTTTTAAAAATGTCATTAATGCCAGCACCTGGATTGTGGTCTTAAAATCCTACTTCCCACTTTAGGAATCTAGGACTTCTTGGAGGAAAAGCTGATTCCAGGTTCTGTGGTAAGATTTGCACAAAAACAGCGAACTTGTGCCAAATTCAAGGAAGCCATCAGGGACCACCAGGGCCAGAGGCCAGGAGCCAACTTGAAGAGGCCACCTCACTAATAAAGGATGGAACAATCTGAGCTTTAATAAAGGTTTTAATTGCCATAGGGTGAACTCATCAAATATATTTCCATCCTTAAATTCATGATTAAAAAAATAATTGATCATTTTTGGAAAGTAGTAATCAATTCATTGTCTTGAAAACTGGCCTAAAAAGGGGAATCAAGCATTTATTCTCTTTCCCATGTGAAGTGTTCTGTTGGAAAACAAGCAGTAGATGATAAGCATCTCTTTAAAAAGCTTATTCCAGTGAATGAATAAAAAGAACTGGTAGAATTATAATAACACCAGTTTGCAACACACATGAAATACAGATCTAGGCATTGACCTGCTGTCACAAGAGAGAAAGCCAGACATGACATGTCTTCTGATGAAAGAGTTTATCACCACCCTATAGTCTTGCAAAAGGGCTCAAATCTGAGATTGATCAGGGCTCTGGACCCAGCTGCTAATCAGGAAGTAGAGTTCAGAGAAGCTTGGTGAACTGCACTGTGAATATGCAGTCAAGAAAATCCAGACTGAGGGAAACTCTGCAGGTTAAAGAGCCTGTGTTCTTCACAGATACACTGAAAGCAGGAGAGGATTAAGAGGGACACTGTAGATTGAAAGTGACTTAGCAGATATGTTGGTTTTCTGAGAAATTGGGTAAGACTAAACTGTAGAAAATATTTGGAACTTATCACATTCATGATTAGAGTCTAAAATGTAAGGAAACAGTTACTGTAAAGGCAAGAGAGAGATGGCTGTGTTTGGGATGGATCTCGTGGAGGGGCTTTTGGATGGCTGGCAAAGCTCTATTTCTTGACTCAGCTGAGGGTTCCAAGCATTGGAATTTCAAGCTATTGTTGCCATAGCAAATTACGCCCCCCCCCGCCCAGAAAAAATAGTAGCTTAAAACAACAAAACTTATTATCTCACAGTTCTGTAGGTCAGAGGTCCAGGAGAGCTTGATTGGATTCTCTGCTATGAGTCACAAGATTGAAATCAAGTTCTTGGTCAACTGGGCTCTTATCTGGGGGCTCCAAGTGATTCTGGCTTTTGGCAGAATTCAGTCCTTGTGGTTGCAAGACTGAGGATCCTGTTTCTTTGCTACCTGTCAGGCAGGAGCCCCTCTCAACCTCTCAAGGCTACCCACTTTATTGTCCCCTCCATAGTCAAACAGCAAGAGTGGGTTGCATTCTTTGAACCTCTCTGATTTCTCCTTCCCCAGCAACTCTTCCACTTTCCTCTTCTGTTTTTAAGGGCTCATATGATTACATCAGTTGCACCTCAATAATCCAGGATAAGCTCTGTATTTTAAGGTCAGCTGATGTGGAAACTTAATTTCATCTCCAAAGTCACAGCAGTACCTTGATTGGTATTTTATTGAATAACCAGGGGACTGGAACCCTGGAAGGATGTCTTTAGAATTCTGCTGCACAGGTGTTTTTACCTTATACATTTGTTTTGTGTAGTTTTCTGTATTTGTCTTTTATTTTGCAAATATAAAGGCTAAAAATTCATTGGAACATGCAAACTGGCACTTTCTTGTGATAGTATTAAGATACTTACCAAAGATATTTACCTTTCTTTAGGGAAAAACCTCCAAAAACCAAAGCAAAATTATTTTATTTCTTAGCTGAAATAATTGGTACTTTCCCTTGTCTAAGAATAGTGACATATGTAGGTACAAAAAAGTAAATTCTGGAATTTTCTACTTTTATACTGTAAGTAATGCTAAAACATTTCCAGTGAAAGATCATGCTTTAATAAAACATAATTTGGAATAAATAAGCATGGTTTTAAAGGTGCATTCTTTTTTTAAAAATAAATTTATGTATTGACTGCGTTGGGTCTTCATTGCTGCACACAGGCTTTCTCTAGTTGCAGAGAGTGGGGGCTACTCTTCGGTGCAGTGCGCAAGGTTCTCATTCTCATTGCTGTGGCTTCTCTTGCTGCAGAGCGCGGGCTCTAGGTGTGTGGGCTTCAGTATTTGTGGCATGTGGGCTCAATAGTTGTGGCTCATGGGATTAAGAGCGCAGGCTCAGTAGCTGTGGCGCATGGGCTTCGTAGCTCCGCAACATGTGGGATCTTCCCTGCCCAGGGCTCGAACCAGTATCTCCTGCATTGGCAGGCAGATTCTTAACCACTGCACCACCAAGGAAGCCCTAAAAGTGCATTCTTTATAGTGGGTTCTGGATTCATAGGATGTGACTGCTTGAATCCATGTTGGCAAGAGCTTTTTTAACAGCTGATACTCTGATTTTCCTACCATTTTATAATTACCTTTTGGTATAGTTATCATTACATTTTTTGCTAACATAATTGGTGGTGTATCAAAGTTGATCTACATTAGGGATGGACAAGCTTTTCTTTTAAAAAGGACAGATAGTAAATACTTTCAGTTTTGTAGGCCATATCACCTCCATATTCAATTCTGCCACTGTAGCCCAAAAGAGCATAGGTGATAACTAAATTAATGGGCATAGCTGGATTTGGCCCACGAATCATAGGTGGCAGAGCCCTGGTCTACACATTGAATATTTCCTTATTGTGTGTGTGTTCAGTATTTTGCTAGCGAGATGTTTTCACAGTATTCATTTGTATGAGTATATCATACAAAAATAAACAAAATGGAGGCAGCCACAAAAACCTATATTCTCCTTTAACTATAGCATAAGATTTCAGTCTTAGAACAGGTTTTTCTAGTATGTGTAATGCACATATCTGGATCCTTCTCTGAGCTTTGATAATAAACCTAAGTATTATTTGTATCAACCTTCTTTTTCATTAGTCCATTTAACAAATATTTATTGAGCACCTACTATGTGCCATGTGCTATCCTAGTTGCTCGAGATAAGCAGTTAACCAAGCAAAGTCCCCACCATCACCATTCTAGTTGGCCTGCTGTTGATGATGTCAAGTGTCCAGGATATAATAAGCTAATTGTTTCTAATGGTTTCTCCCTGACTTGCAATAGAGCAGAATTTGAATACAAATGTTAATGCACTTTTATTGTTAGATGTAAATATTGTTTGCATATGCTTTCCTATAAATTGACTATTTAATTACTATTGAAAAAAATCTGTGTACCCCAATGTTCATTGCAGCACTATTTACAATCGCCAAGACATGGAAGCAACCTCCTAAATGTCCATTGGCAGATGAATAGATAAAGAGGATGTGGTACATATATACAATTGAATATTACTCAGCCATAACAAGAATGAAATTATGCCATTTGCAGCAACATGGATGGACCTAGAGATTATCATACTAAGTGAAGTAAGCCAGAGAAAGAAAAATATCATATGGTATTGCTGATATCTGGAATCTAAAAAAAAAGAGGTGCAAATGAACCTATATACGAAATAGAAATAGACCCACAGACATAGAAAAGAAACATATGGTTACCGAAAGGCAAAGGAGAGGAAGGATAAATTAGGAGCTTGGGATTAACATAAACACTACTATACATAAACTAGATAACCAACAAGGAAATACCATACAGCACAGGAAACTATACTCAATATTTGTAATAACCTATAAGGGAAAAGAATCTGAAAAAGAATATGTATATTCGGTAATATATAACTGAATCACCGCTGTACATCTGAAACTAACAACACTGTAAATCAACAATACTTCAATAAAAAAAGAAAAAAAAAGGAAAAAATCTGAGGCTCTATTATATGTTCTCTGTATTTTGTTTCAGATTTACACTGGAGCGTGCTAAGATTCACAATTATTTTGCAAAATTTTACTGTATAAAACCCATTGAAGTCCTGGGCAATGTACCACCACACTTTGTTGTTTTCAAGACCTACTTTGTAAATCTGAGAGATGCTGCTTTCATTGGACATACTGCGGTGATTGAAATCAACCCTAGATGAGGAATCAGCTGGTGATAATTGGACCTATGGACATCAATTTATCATAGACATTAATGACTTTTCTTTGAAATTTTATTTTTAACTGGTGATGCATATACATTTTTGGCTTTAGAGAAATTTATTCTTCTTACCTGGGGAAAAGAAAAAGTTAACTAAGAAGACCCCAAGGCTTTTGTTTTAAATTAATTTTTTATTGTAGTATAGTTGCTTTACAGTGTTATGTTAGTTTCTACTGTACAGCAAAATGAATCAGCTATACGTATACATATATCTGTTCTTTTTTGGATTTCCTTCCCATTTAGGTCACCACCGTGCATTAAGTGAGTTACCTGTACTATACAGTATGTTCTCATTAGTCATCTGTTTTATACATAGTAGCAGTAGTGTATATGTGTCAATCCCAATCTCTGAATTCCTCCCACCCTCCCCTTTCCCCTTTGGTATCCATACATTTGTTCTCTATGTCTGTGTCTCTGTTTTTGCTTTGCAAATAAGATCATCTATACCATTTTTGTAGATTCCACTTATATGCCTTAATATACGATATTTGTTTTTCTCTTTCTGACTTACATCAATCTGTATGACAGTCTCTAGGTCCATCCACATCTCCACAAATGACCCAACTTCGTTCCTTTTTATGGCTAATATGCCATTGTATATATGTACCACATCAAGAAGACCCCAAGACTTTTAATACCTCTATAATGAAAATAAAAAGTCAAACTTTAGCTGGAGCTTAGAGTAAGTGGCAGAGTGTTAGGCATTCAGTCTGTCTTATATAGCTGACAGTTATGCTGTGATGAGAGTCCCTAACTCTAAACGTTTCCTGGCATCTAACCGAGTGCATTACACGTGCCCTGCAGTCACATCCTTCCTCACGTACTCTTCCATGAATCAACATGCATAGGTCTAAATTAAAAAAAATATTGAGCTACAACTTATCTCCTCAATCATGTGTTTGTGGTATAGTTACATATTTACAGATATGGTTAGAGAAACTTTATTCTAAGATCTGAATAAGAGCAAGTTATTCTGGTAGCACTAGTCTCTACTCTGTTCAGTTTTGGTGGGTGTGTACATGCTTGTGTGCAAGTAGAGTTTTCTTTTCTTTATTTCTTAAAGAATACATTGTAAATAGTTTCACTCTATAAACATGTGAATCGCAAGTTTGTAGAATTCCTGGGGCTCTTCTATAAAACCCTAAGGTCCTGCAGAGCAAATCTGAGATAGTTGATCTGTCAATCCCTTTATTTTCTGCATGAGGAAAATGAAGCCCAAAGAGATGGTGCGTCCAATATGGCAGCCCTGAAATCAGACCCAGGTAGCCTACCCCTGGTGCAGTGCACTCTCTACTACTGTGGCATGAATTTGTATTAACAGGCGTTACAATCTCTGTAATTTACTTTTAAGTACTTACCACCCTTGTCATTTGGTACATGCCAGCTAGTTAGCCTTTAACTTTTCCTGTGGTCAGGTACACTGCTGGCAAGACATCCATGGTGGCAGATAGTGTTACATGAGAGTGGACCCACTCCAGAAGCAGCTTCTACATCCCATTTTGTTCTACATCCTTTTAAAAAAAAAATCTCTAAATGATTTAACATTTTTTTATTGGAATATAGTTGATTTACAATGTTACATTAGTTTCAGGTGTACAGCAAAGTGAATCAGTTGTACGTATACATACATCCACTCTTTTTTAGATTCTTTTCCCATATAGGCTATTACAGAGTATTGAGGAGAGTTCCCTGGCTATACAGCAGGTCCTTATTATTTTTTTTTCAATATGCCAAAATAAAGTTTTATTGGAACACAGCCACACTCATTCATTTATGTATTTTCTATGACTGCTTTCAAGCTAAACAGGAAGAGTTCATTAGTTGTGCTAGAGACTGTCTGGCCAGATCATCTGAAAATTCAGATATCTGAAAATATTTACTATCTGGACCTTTACAGAGAAAGCTTAGTAGGTCCTTATTAGTTATCTATTTTATATGTAGTAGTGTGTATATGTCAATCCCAGTCTCCCAATATACCCCTCCCCCCTTACCCTCTGGTTTGCTCTATATCCTTTTGATTAACTGCGGATGCTTTATGAATTAGCACATTGATTCCAAATTTGGGTTTCCATTGCTGAACTGTGTGTTTGTTCATTAGCATGATGGATATTAGAAATAGGCTTTAGCTCTCACGGATGAAATCAAACATATTTTGAACATATGGATTGATTTCCACTCTTTGAATAGTGTATGAGGCTCCATGGAGGTCTGCACTAGTCTTTTTGGGATGACAGTCCTGTCTGATTCCCTAAAGGGTTCTCAGTCCAGACATTGGTTTAGGAGGACTTCTGACTGTATGGTGTCCTCTGGACATGGAATCCTGCCTCCAACTTTCATAGCATGACCACTAAAAGGGCTTTATCCAGCATGTAGAACAACTTGTATAAACTCTTTTGCACTTTCTTGTTGTTGAGTATTTACTAATAGATGTCTGTCTGCATGAAGGAATTTGGACTGAGATTTGTTTTCATTAAAATCACATAGCCAGGGGACTTCTCTGGAAGTCCAGTGGTTAAGACTCTGCACGTCCACTGAAGGGGGCTTGGGTTCATTCCTTGGTTGGGGAACTAAGATCCTACATGCTGAGCACTACATGCCCCCCTGCCCCACCCAAAGAAAATTAAAATTGCATAGCCAGGTGTGGGAGAGTAGTAAACTCCTGCTGTCTCAGCCTTCTTCGGGGTCCAAGAATCTAAGAGTGCAGGACCAAACTGGCTTAGCTAAGTTTGCGACTACAGGTGATACCTAATTTTGAGACTCAGTGTGTTCTTAAGTCTTCTGCTCCCTTAGTATATTTTTTTTCTTCTTCCCTTTACCACAGTCTTTTGCTAAATTTACAAGAAAGTGGGAGTGCTGCTCTGGCTCTTTGTGACTTCCTGGGAAGTGATCATTTCTGTTGTCCTTCAACTTCCTTCCCTTGCTGGTACTATTGCTTTTGGGACACAAAGGTTGTGACCCGTCAAGCGCCCAGCACCATTCCTTGTAGAACTGAGGCAGATCCGCAGGTACTTGGTCATCAGGGAGGGACGGGAAGTTGACCTGGAGACTTAGAGCTCAGATGAGTTAGTGGCTCACTGCAGATTCCAAGTGTTATGGGCTGAATTGTGTCCTTACAAAATTCAAATGTTGAAGTCCTAACAATTAGTACCTCAGAATGTGACTATTTTGGAGATAGGGTCTTTAAAGGGGTAATTGAGTTAAAATGAGGTTTGTAGGGTGGCTGTAATCCAGTAAGACTGATATTCTTACAAGAAGAGGAGATTAGGACACAGACAGTTACAGAGGGAAGACCATAGGAAGACCCCAGGAGAAGGCAACTATTTATAAGCCAAGGAGAGAGGCCTCAGAAGAAACCAACCCTGCTGACACCTTGATCTTCGACTTCTAGCCTCCAGAATGGTGAGACAATGAATTTCTTTTGTTTAAGCATTGCAGTCTGTGGTACTTCGCTAAGGCAGCCCTAGAAAACTAATGCACCAGGTCTGTGTGTTCCCGGTTCTACTGCCCTCAACCCTCTCCTTGATCTGTTGCTGCAGCTTCCGCCCTGACTCTGAAAACTCACACTCTGGAATTGGGGTTAAGCCTTGCAACATTTCATTTTGTGTTAGAGTGAGTTCCAGGAGACAGTGTAGTGCCCAGCTGGTTCTGCAGGAGGAGCTGGCTCCGGAAAATAAGGCACCTCAGACTCGCAAACTTCCTGCAGCAGCTTCCAAGCCCTGCAAGGAATTGCTAACAGAGATGTAACATTGTGGATTATTTTTATTATCCTCTCTGCAGGTGAGGAAAACTCTCTGTGGCTCCAAGTTAAAAACACATGCTCCAATACCACAGGAACTGAGATGAGTTTTCAACTTTCTGTTCTCAGTCCCCAAGGATGGACTTATGTCCAAAGTTTGTGCTGTTCCCGGCTCCCAACTAGATCATCCATCCCTGAAAATCCACCCTATTAGTTGGAAAGCAAGCCGTAAATGAACCCCAAATTGGTACTGAGATTGGGGGGAGAAAATTATATATACCTACTTCCTTTAAAATGCATCATCAATCCTTATAGTCTCTTTTTTTTTTGGCCATGTTGTACTGCTCCCGGGATCTTAGTTTCCCTATAGGGATTGAACCTGTGCCCCCTGCAGTGGAAGCGTGAAGTCTTCATCACTGGACCACCAGGGAAGTTCCAATCCTTATAATCTTAAAGTCACCATCCAGAGCGAGGTCGGGAATGTATCATGTCTGTTTCTATTTTGTAGTATTTCTGTTCAACTTGCTCTCTGTTGGAAAAACAAATAAAGTATATTAATGCATATATGTGGAATCTAGAAATATGATACAGATCAACTGGTTTGCAAGGCAGAAATAGGGACACAGATGGAGAGAACCAACATATGGACACCAAGGGGGGAAAGCAGGGTGGGGGTGAGCAGGTGGGGTGGGATGAATTGGAAGATTGGGATTGACATATATGCATTAATATGTATAAAATAGATGATTAATAAAAAAAAATCAAATTGTACACTTTAAATATATGCAGTTTATTATATGTCAATTATATCTCAATAAAACTCTTTTTAAAAGAAAAAAAAAAACTTGCTCTCTGTGCGTTGTCAGTGATGGATACCCTGCCCCCACCACTGTCATTCTTGTTGGCAGTCACTTTGGATATTCAAGACACTTAACAACAGCTGAATAACACATGAATTTTCTGAAAGACAGACACTAGGGTGGGATGAATCAGACTATGGTCTGCCTGACGTAATTTGTGCATCTGCCAGTTTGGGACGTATCAGTTTTCTGCCTGGAACATCACATTTAAAGAAACAAATTAGTTATGGCAGTAAACGTTTGCTACTTAACTTCTGTGAACCTTGCCTATAAAACTAGAGTACCCACCTGTTCTATCTTCTCACACGTGGTAGACCTGGAGGAACAGTCAATTGTTCTGCAGCACTTGCTAAACAGGCTAAAATCACACCTGGAGTGTAAACTTCCTATAATTTATCAGTGCAGTCTAGTTCCCAGGGCCCTATGTTGTTAGTGAATCATTCAGAGTTACTGGGTCTGGTGAAGAATTCTCAAGTGCTAAAATCTGGTGATTAAAAAAAGAACTGTCACAGCCACTATGGAAAACAGTAAAGAAGTTCTTTAAAAAAATAAAAATAGAACTACCATATGACCCAGCAATCCCACTCCTGGGCATATACCCTGAGAAAACCGTAATCCAAAAAGAAACATGTACCACAATGTTCATTGCAGCACTATTTACGGTAGCCAGGACATGGAAGCAACCTAAATGTCCATCGACAGATGAATGGATAAAGAAGATGTGGCACATATATACAATGGAATCTCACTCAGCCATAAAAAGGAATGAAATTGAGCTATTTGTAGTAAGGTGGGTGGACCTAGAGTCTGTCATACAGAGTGAAGTAAATCAGAAAGAGAAAAACAAATACTGTATGCTAACGTATATATACATGGAATCTAGAAAAATGGTACTGATGAACGTAGTGTCAAGGCAGGAATAGAGATGCAGATGTAGAGAACAGACTTGAGAACACCTGGAAGGAGGTGGGGAGAAGGGGAAACTGGAACGTAGTGAGAGAGTAGCATTGACACATACACACTACCAAATGTAAAATAGATGGCTAGTGGGAAGCTGCTACAGAGCACAGGGAGGTTAGCTTGATGCTTTGTGAAGACCTAATGGGGTGGGATGGGGAGGGTGGGAGGGAGGCTTAAGAGGGACGGGTTTGTGGGGATATATCTATACATATAGTTGATTCACTTTGTTGTACAGCAGAAACTAACACAGTCCTGTAAAGCAATTATACTCCAATAAAGAAAAAAAAGTCTAAGAAAAAAAACCCCTAAAAAATGCAAGTGGATAAACAAGGAGCTAGATGGTAGAGTGAGACTCTTGTTCAATTCTAGAGGGGTCAGACAGTCTTACTCAGAGAACCATTCTGTTCTACCTGAATGAGTTAGGCTCCTGTGAATCCTACATATTTGAGGTCCTTGGTCAGAGCTATCATTCAAGTTATCTGAGTGGGTAAGTCTAATGAATGTTTTCTCTTCAAGTCTTGAAAGACATTAGCAATCATGATGCAAGAGACACTTTAGCATTTTCATATTTTTTTCGCTCATTTAGTTTCTTTAAGGGATATAAATGGTTTTTATTTGAGCTGTTTGAGTTAGGGCCGGTGCTGAGGGTACCAATGTATCTTATTATTATTTTTTAAATTCCAGCTGACCTTTTTTTTTTCTGCACCTCGCAGCACGTGAGATCTTAATTCCCTGACCAGGCCAATGAGTTTTAAATTCATTGTTGGAGTGAGAAAATGGATTTAAATCCACTTACAACAACATGAGAGAAATAGTGTCAGACAACTTTCTGATTGCAGAAAATAGTAATGAAGGATCTGACTTAAATGATGGGTAAAACACCTAGGTGGTTTTTATTTTTTCTTTGCTTTCTTTTCTCCTCTTTTCTTTTCCCTTCTTCTTCTCCTCCCCTCCTCCTTCTTTGCTTTTTTGTGTGTGGAGGGAGGAATAAAAAAAGCCAGGGTCAACTAGTTATAAAAGAGATAGCTTTGTTTGCTCAGATGAATCAGGAAATGTGAGATTAAGGGAACAGATGAGATTTAGTACACATCTGTGAGGGAAGCTTTGGAGTTTTAGTTTCTTGAATTAAAACAAACAAGGAGAAATGGAAAGAGAGAGCAGGAGACAAGGAGAGGGAAAAAAAAGAAAACAGGGCATCCTGGTGACTTGAACCATCCGGGTGCCCTAGACAGCCTGCTAATGTGGTGTCTTACCCCACTTATCTTTAAATATTTACAGCATATTTATTTTAGGGGAGGGGCTGAGTCCTGCTTGGGGAATGACAGAAGAGGAGGGCTACCTCAGGGCAGAGCCCACTCTCTTCTCTGTTGATAGGGGATTTAGCTCTGGCTTCAAACTTGCTTGTCCTTCTCTACCAAACAAGAGCCCTGCACCCCCTGGGGGGACAGTTGAATAAGCACTGAGAACTAAAATATTGCCTGCCATGTCAGTAAACAAAGGATATTGCAGCCATCAACCACCACATTGCAGCCACCTGCATGGTGAGTCCTGAGGGAACTGAGGATAGAGATAAGTGGGCTGCCCACTGACAAGCCTATCTAGCAGTCAGCCACTGCAGCCACCCCCCGCGGTGCACCAGGATGGGGCTCAGGATGAGAAAAGTTGGGATACTGTTCCCAGATAGCTGAGGTGCATATCCAAGGAATGATTTCAGTGAACCCAGACTCTTGCATCTTTCCACACATAGAAAAGTGCTAAATTCCTTAACTTGAGATATCTGGTTTTCTTTTATTAACAGTAATCTTTTGACTATCTGGTTTTGTTGCAAAAACTCCTATATATCTTGCTCCCCTTCTTCTCCTGAACAGTTTCTCAGTTATTTGTGATGCTGTCTTCTTCTGGGCTTAAAGTCCTAAGGATGTCCGCCGGATAAAACATAATTCTCAACTTTTAGGCCGTACATTTTTTTCAGTCGCCAGCACCCACGTCCAATTCTAAAACTCACCTAGAGTCTTCTTGGCCACAGATAACTTAATAAAGTTCGTCTAAACATGTGCAGTCCTCTCCTTGGAAAATGCTGTTTTCTTCACCTTCTGAAATTTCTAGTGGAAGTTTGGTGCCTCAGTGTTTTATAGCATCTCCTATAGACTGGTACATGGGGCAGTTGCTAATCTGAGTGAGGCCGAAGGTGGGAGCAAGCCAGAGGAAGAGACTTTGTGGAGGACAGGACTCAAGGAAAGGAAGTTCCAAATGATTTAAAATTTGTTTTAAAGAGTGAAAGAGAACTAGAGAAATGTTTAAAATGTAATAGTAATATGTATGGCAATAATCTGAGCTTCCGCTTCCATCTTGGGAGTTTGCTATGCAAGAGGGACTACTCTCTAACGTTTGTGCTCTGCTGTTTGAAAAGCAACGTACACCTTGAAAACAGGATATGAATCGTTTTTTAGATTCAACATATAAGCAATATCATATGATATCAATTAACTTATAAACAAAACAGAAATAGACCCACAGACAGAGAAAACAGATTTACAGTCACCAAAGAGGGCAGGAAAGGGGCATAAACTGGGAGTTTGGGATTAACATGCACTCCTGTATGTAGAATAGGTAACCAACAAGCACCTTCTGTACAGCACAGGGAACTATACTCAATATTTTGTAACAACCTATAAGTGAAAAGAATCTGAAAAAGAACATTTACATGTATAACTGAATCACTTTGCTGTACACATGAAACTAACACAACATTGTAAATCAACTATACTTCAATTAAAAAAAAAGAAAAAGAAAAATGGATGTGACTGCTTATATGATCGATGGACCTAGAGTTTTTATGGTCCCCTAGAGAATGAATAAGTCACATACTTGAGCAATTATCTGCTTTCCAATGAAATGATAGAAAAGACCATCAATTGGCTTAAAGATTTTGCAAATTAAATTATAAATATGAGTACTGAGACCAAATTTATGTGTGACGTTAAAACCAGCATCTTCAGAGAGTGGAAATGATTCAGTTTATGATTGTGGAAGCAGCCGTCAAACGTGATTAAAGAAGCCAAGGGTCCTAGTGACTAAGGGCATAAATGAGATTTATGAAATAATGATGTCCCTGGCATTGCTGTACCAAACTTAGCCTTTTGGGAAATAGCATTAAGCACTCTGAGTCTTCTAACATTAGACATTGGAAATAGTATGTAATTCACCTTCTACTCGCTACTGCCAGTTATCTAGGTGGTATTTACCACCACAGCCTTCCAGGTTGTGGAAGCTTCATCTAATCCCATAAATTGTTGATTTCATATAGAATGAACCTCCTGGGCTGGGCATCTACAGGAGACTTTTGCTTTTCCAGTAGCCACAGGAAGAGTTTGCCTGCAAAGGGAGGAAGAGTGTTATAATTAACCTGTAACCTTCTGCTCATAATCAGGGCTCACATTTTGCCTTGAGTGTTCAGGCAGGATCTATTTGGACCTTTATTCTTTCTTACTCCATCCCTCTATTTCTCTCCCTGTTTTCCTTACCCCAGCCCTCTATTTCCCTCTGGTGCCTGTTTTCATCTCTTTCCAAGAGGTGATTAATAATTCCCACATTCTGTTGGGCCCCTCACAGGGCTAAGGTGAAGCACAAGAGAAATATATGAACCACTGGCAAGACCCAAGCTGGCTGCAGTCCCCGAAGCCCCAGTCTCTTCATGAAGGTTCCACCTTGGTCCATATGATGATGCTTCTCCCTCCTCCACAGTGAGGTGCTCCCCAAGCCCCAAAAGTCCAGAGAGAAACTCAGACACAAACTACAACTGGTTATGTCACTTTCTAGCAAGAGAGATCTTTCATTACCCTTCTTGGACTCACTAGCTTAGTAGAAAGATCACCGCTGTCTAACTTCAGCTTCCATGAATTTTGGGGTGATAAAGCCTGTCTATATTTGAGAAGTTTTTCATGAGTAGTTTTATTGAATAGGGAGAAATCTTAAGACCTGAAGTTAGTAGACAGCAGCAAGAAAGGAAAATACACCTGGGAGTTTTAAAAGTTATCCCACTTGGCGAAAGTGCTAGATTGGGTAGGGGAATAAATGCTGCTTTAAGTTTTTATTCCGTTTTAACAAAATAATTTTACAAAATCACGTGGGACAGAGTCATTTGCATCAGACTCTTTGCACATTTAGGTGGCAGGCACTGTTTCTCAAGACTGTAAATTCTGTATTCAGTTTAAGAAAGTGTATTTTTGATTGAGGTTAACACAGTATTTAAGTTAATGGAAAACATGCTTCCATTGCAGAGTATTTCCACCAGAATTGCTGGATTCTGTACAACAATCTGTTTCTATTTTGAAAAAAAAAAATGTGGTGCTGTTGTATGACCTAAATACTCCTTTTCCCCCCGCTTATTTCACTTTTCTACATTCATGTGCTTTCTTCTTCAGGTATATTCAAATAAATAAATGGCGTAGTATGAATTCAGATGAAAATGTTTCCTAGTTCTATATATCCTTAGTATTTCAGGGAAAAAATATTTTGCTCATAGTCTGAGCTTCATTTCAATATACAGAGGCATGATTCCACTACGGCTACCCAAAATCACATTGGATTGGGAAGAGAGACGAAGTCTCAGAAAGTGACTTGTAAACCCTGTGTGAGTTGAATTATTCTGAGCAACAAACCACTCCAACATGCCTTGGCTCAGAATAGCAATCGTTTTTTTCTTGCACACATATGATTTTCAGGTGGGGGGTTGGTTGACCTGGTTGGTTGACCTGGCTGGTCTTGGCTGGGCAGCTCTGATTCACTTTGGGTTCAGCTGGGCTTGGGTTCTTGCTTGGGTTTAGTCTGTCAATGAGTGTTAATGCTGGGGTTCAGTCTGGAGAGGTAGCATCTACTGGGGGATGATCTTCTCAAGCATGAATTTCAGATGGGCAAGGAGGGACATGATTTAAACTTGAAACTGGGACTCTGTTACCATTTAAAAATTTTTTTTAGAATACTTTTTTTAAAAATTATATTTTTACATTGAGCACTTCAGGAAAGAAAATAATTACAATGATTCAAATGTATGAATGATTCAAATTCAAAATGCAATCCCTGGATTCAATAAATATCACTGCCCAAACTGGCACTCTGTTACCCATATATTACTGCCTGAAGTGGGCCACATGGCTAAGGCCTACAGCAACAAGGTGGGAAACTTAGTAGGAGGAATTGCAAAGGCAGGTGGCAGGGTGGGGGAAACATGGAGAGGAGAAGAATTGGGAGCCATTAATTCAATCCATCAGAAACCCCAAGTCAGTCTCTTTTTTCTGCAGGTGGGGATGTTGCCATTTTGTTATCCTTCCTTCTGCACTGGGGCAGCAAGACATAAGAGGGAAGCAATTGCTGTCAGTCGCGACTTGCTCTGATTTCCATGTACAGCTTTCCTGGTGATTCTCAGACTTTGGTGTATGCTATGATTTCTGTTGAGGTTGGTAACAGTACAGATCCTGAGTCCTGTTTTCAAATTTATTAAAGCATAACAAGCGGTGGCAGGGCCAAATCATTTATATTTTTAGCGAGTTCCTCGTGACTTTGATGCACTTTGACTTTTGAGACTCACATCGTTAGATTAAGGTTAATTGAAGTGGTCAGCCTGGGTCGTGAACTTGATGGGACCCTAGCAGTTTGGCAAGTGTGATAGATTTCATTATTGTTCAGCAAATACCACATCCTCTGCACAGGAGGTGATTACTTCCTCATTCCAAAGTTGTTGGATGTAGTTATAATATTGATTTTGGCCAATGGGATGACATACTTCCCGTTCAAGTAAGATTTTAATTTTGTTTATATTGTTAGAGTCTCTTGTGTTCCTGCCCTCTGCCATGAGAACTTATCCCAGGTAGTTATGGGTGCATCAGCTTGAGGATGTTGTACATCTCAGAATGAGGGGACCAGATGCACAGCCTGGAAAATAGTCACAGCAGCTGCCTCATAGACACATGTGTGAAAAAGAACTGTTGGTTGTTATAAGCCAGCAAGATTTTGAGATTGCCTCTTATACAGCATTATTGCAGCAAAAGCTGACAAATACAGCCATTACCAAACAGGCAAACGAAGCATATATTAAACTGGAACAAAAACAGGGCTTGAATTCCATTTCACATACTACTTTCAGATTTCTAGATGCCTTCTGAAGACACTTGAGGCTATCTTTAGTGTTTGTTTTATTTTGACTTAACCTACTAGATGCTAGAGAAGGAGAAAATTGGATTATAAAGAGATTTAGTCAGGATCTAGAACACTCTCAGAACTGGTCTTGATTCTGAATTTTCTCCCTTAGGCCCTCTTTGTGTTTTTCCTAGATAGAGTAGGAGGTTTTGCATTTTTGCTGTTTGTTTGATCAGAAATAACAACAACTAATAATAATTGTTAGTATATGCCAAGTGCCATCCTAAGTACCTTCCATGTATTTTTTTTTAATAAATTTTTTTTTTTGAAATTTTTAGCTGCGTTGGGTCTTCATTGCTGTGTGCGAGCTTTCTCTAGTTGCGCAAGTGGGGGCTCCTCTTCATTGCGGTGCTCAGTCTTCTCAATGTGGTGGCTTCTCTTGTTGCAGAGCACAGGCCCTAGGGTGTGTGATCTTCAGTAATTGTGGTGCATGGGCTCAGTAGTTGTGGCTCTTGGGATGTAGAGCGCAGGCTCAGTAGTTGTGGTACACGGGCTTAGTTGCTCCGCGGCACGTAGGATCTTTCTGGACCAGGGATTGAAACTGTGTCCACTGCATTAGCAAGCAGATTCTTAACCACTGCACCACCAGGGAAGTCCCACCTTCCATGTATTAATTCATTTAATTCTCCCAACAACTGTGTGAGGTAGAGACTATTATTATCCTCATTTCATGGGCGAAGAGCTGGGCTCACATTGACCACACAGCTGGACGATGCAGCTCTGGGAAGTCTGACTTCAGAAGCTCTTCTCTTGACCACTCTGTTGTTGCCTCTAGAATAAGTTTTCAACACGTTACCCTTCTTTAGTTAAAATGACTTTAATGCTCCATCTAGAAAAGCAAGTTGCCTAATTATCACCTAGAACAGAAAGATTTCAGACCTTAGCAGTAAAATGTGGGTACAACACATCCCTGAGAGAAGTACTATCTGTTGCAATATTTATTCTTCATTCCCACCCCGCCACCCCCATTTTGGTCTAGAATATTTCTTTTTCCACTCTCTAATTCCCTCATCAGAGAAACAGAAGTTACGGCTTTTCATTTCATTTTGACCCAGAAACCTGAAGGCAGATTATACAATTTCCAGCAAAGCATATCATTAGAATAAAAATTCAACAAAACAACACACTTTTACATATTTCATGAGCTCATGGTAATGAGATGCAATGTGCCCAGGGTAAAGTTACAATTTAAAAATTGTCTAAAATAATAGCATCTATTTATTTAGGACCTCCTCAGAGGCATTTTCCAGATATTAGCTTTACTTCTCATAACAAACCTGCAGAGAAATTTAGATTATCTTCTTTTGTGGGCAAGGAGGTTGAATTTTAACACAATCACACAGCTGTGTAATAGAACAACAGTGCAGACAGATTTTTAGGATTCCAAATACGGTTGTCTTGCCTCCACACCTCATCACTTCTCTTACTTTGAAGAAATAATTTTGGTAAAGCCCTTAAATTACTGCATAAAAACTAGTTTTTTCCTATTTTGCTC
The DNA here is from genome assembly GCF_030028045.1 of Hippopotamus amphibius kiboko. Classification (NCBI taxonomy): domain Eukaryota; kingdom Metazoa; phylum Chordata; class Mammalia; order Artiodactyla; family Hippopotamidae; genus Hippopotamus; species Hippopotamus amphibius. The sequence goes on along the minus strand of NC_080195.1, from coordinate 101,524,935 downwards.
ATACTATTAAAATCTCTGAAGTGGACTTAACTGTCGATCTCTTTTCTACATAGCAAGCTCAATTGATCGAATGAGTACTAACCATAGTCTCTTCTGAGCACACATTGTTATTAGATGAGTGATAAACGGGACTTAAATACAGCAAGAGAGCTCCCATTCCTAAAAAAAAAGAAAAAAAAAAACTGCTCTGCTTTTTACTGCCCTTTTAATTTTCGTTCCAGCCTAGGTAAATCTATTCTACATCTGTGGGACAATCTGTTCTCTGCTTCTTTTAATGGTTAAGTGGAGGACAGAGTCTTAACTATTTGCTCCAGTTGATCTTATCATTTTATGTCATTATTCAACACAGTGTAAAACAGAAGTTTGATCTACAAAATTTTTCCTAAGTCTATTTACCTATCACACTAACTCATTATGAGAAAATATCCCTAGAAGAAAATCCTTTTATGTTTGCATATCAGATCCTCCAAAGACATATATTAGCAACCTCAACTCTTTTTTCTGGTATAAACAGCACAGTAAAAATTGTTTGAACAAACAAATGCTTTAAAGAATCTTCATATTAAGCTCAAGGGAATAGAAGAGTTAAACGCAGAAGGTGCATTCTGTAATTTTCTTACCAAAATCACACATTTTTCTACATATTAAAAAAAGAGATAAATGGGAGGCAGAGTAAGAAGAAATTGATTTCCAATCTGTTTCCATTCAAAGCTCATACAAATGGAAACAACCTCAAAGATCCAAGGATATTGTGAAACAACATGAATGTATCAATTTTCCAGAAAACCAGGACCATCAGACTATGTATATATAGAAAAAAGAGATTTATTATAAGGAATTGGGTCATGTTATTCTGAAGGCTGGCAAGTCTCAAATCTGCAGGAGGGGCTGACAAGCTGGTGACCCAGTAGAATTTCTTTTTGAGTTCAAAGGCAGTGTGCAGTAGAATCAGGAAGAGCTGATGCTGTAGACAAAGTCCAAAGGCAGAGAAATTCTTTCTCGCTGGAGTGGGAGTGGGGCAGAGCCAGTCTTTTGTTCTAGTCAGGCTTTCAACTGATTGGATGAGGCCCACCCATGTTAAGGAGAACAATCTGCTTTACTCAAAGGCCACTGACTTAATCTCATCTAAAACATCCTCATAGAAACATCTAGAATAATGTTCCACCAACTATCTGGTCACCCTGTGGCTCAGCCAAGTAGCCACATTAAATTAAACATCTCAGTGGATGTAATGAGGATCCAGTCCTTTCTTACTGTCTGTGGTTAAGAAATCTCAGTAAGCTGAGAAGACATCCCAAAACATTACTGCAGGAGATAACTTCAAAATTGTTTGCGATGAGTACTTATTCAGTGGACAAGCATCTTTCAGTCTAAGGAAAATTTAGAATTAAGCATAGAAATGTTTAATAGGGCTAAATCTACAGTAAGTATTGCACTTGAGAATACTTTGTTACATTGGTATTATAAATATAATAGTTAAGAGAATTTGGTGTATGTATCATTCAGGATACGTGTGGTTACTCCATGATAACAAATAACTCCCAAATCATAGAGACTTAGAAATTTTCTCCTGCTTATGCTATATATTCTTCAAGGATAGGTAGGAAAATATGCTTTTTAAAAAATTTAACTCATTTTTTCCAGGTTCATTGAGATACAATTGACAAATAACATTATATAAGTCTAAGGTATACAATGTGATTATTTGATACACATATACATTATGAAATTATTATAACAAAAAGGTTAGTTAACATCTTTATCACCATAATTAACACTTTTTTGTGGTGAGAATATTTGATTTACTTTCTTAGCAACTTTCAACTATACAGTACAGTATTATTAACCATGCTGTATATTAGATCCCCAGAAAATATTCACCTTACAGCTGGAAGTTTGTATTCCTTGGCCAACATGTTCCATTTCTCTCTCCCCCCTGACCCTTCACAACCACCATTCTACTCTCTATTTCTATGAGCTTGGCTTTTAAAAAAGATTCCATATATAAGAGAGCACACACAGTATTTGTCTTTCTCTGTCTGATTAATTTCACTCAGCATAATGCCCTCAAGGTCCGTCTATGTTGCTGCATAAAGCAGGATAGGAAAATATGCTTCATACTGTTTTCATCAGGGACTGAGCCTGATGGAGGCACCACCATCTGCAGCACCGTTGATAAACATTTCTGAGGGAAGAGAACATAGCACTGGCTCTTGAAGTTTTCTAACTAGAAGGTGATGTGTGTTGCTTCTGCTCACATTTCATTGGCCAAATAAAGTCACATGACCAGACCTAACTTCAATGGACAGGGAAGCACATTCTCACCATGAATATGGAGGGAAGGAATGTGGATTATGGTTACTAGCCTTAGTGCCCACCATCAGCCATTAAATAGCATTAGATAAGGATTCTAAATTTTTTCCCAGTTTTATTGAGAAATAATTGACGTACACCACTGTATAAGTTTGAGGTGTGCAGCATGACCTTTTGACTTACATATATTGTGAGATGATGATCACAATAGATTTAGTCAACATCCATTATCTCATATTGATACAATAAAAAGAAAAGAAAAAAATTTTGTCTTGTGATGAGAACTCCTAGAATCTACTCTCTTAACAGTTTTCCTGTATATCATGCAGTAGTGTTAGCTATAGTCTTCACACTGCATCACATCCCTAGTTACTTATCTTATAACTGACAATTTATACCTTTTGACCACCTTCCTCCAGTTCCTCACCTCCAAACTTGCCCCTGGCTCTGGCCACAAATCTGTCCTCTTTTTCTATGAGTTTGGTGGCTGCTTTTTTTGAGACTCCACAATAAGTGAGATCATACAGTATTTTTCTTTCTCTGCCTAACTTATCATAATGCCTTCAAGGTCCATCAGTGTCACAAATGATAAGGTGTACTCTTTTTTTTTTAAATTTATTTATTTCATTTATTTATTTTATTGGCTGTATTGGGTCTTCTTTGCTTTGTGCGGGCTTTCTTTTTAGTCGAGGTGAGTGGGGGCCACTCTTCATTGTGGTACACGGGCTCCTCATTGCTGTGGCTTCTCTTGTTGCGGAGCACGGGCTCTAGGTGTGTGGGTTTCAGTAGTTGCAGCACATGGGCTCAGTAGTTGTGGCTCATGGGCTCTAAAGTGCGGGCTCAATAGTTATGGCGCACGGGCTTCGTTGCTCCATCGCATGTGGGACCTTCCTGGAGCAGGGATCGAACCTGTGTCCCCTGCGTTGGCAGGCAGATTCTCAACCACTGCACCACCTAGGAAGCCCCAAGGTGTACTCATTTTTAAGGCTGAATAATATTCCATTGTGTATACATACACTGCAACTTCTTTAAGGAATTCTAATTTAAAATGGGCAATCTGCACAATCAATTTAGATGTGATTTTAAGGTCAAAGATCAAATTTTATGACTAATATTGGAAAAGTTAAAAAAACTTGATATTCATCATATGTGTAAGTTTAATTTAGAAGAATTACTTAAATGTTTGGAAAGCGTGGTTTTTTCTTTGTTTGTTTTGCTTTTTTTGTAAATTGGACAATTAAGTACCTAAATATACAAATGCAATTAAGAAATATTTAAAGAAACCTAAGTAACTAAATTTTTATATGTGATTATAAATTAATCTGAAGTCTTTTTAAAAGTGACTGTTAATATTTCTTTGAAGTTATAAATGGGGTCATAAGCTTTGTATGTTGAATTTAAATGTTTAAGAAGGAATTAGGTTTTTTAATTTATTTTATTCTAATAATAAATATCAATTTTTAAAACCAAAGTAAACTTTTGAAAAGAAGCTACCTATCAAAATCTCCCATTCAATATGTAAATGCTGCTATAATCTAAAGGCCTGCTTTATTTTGCTTTCTGAGCATTTAAGACTGTGGAATGATTACTATTAGAGACTTAAGCATGAAGGACCTACTACAAATATAGAGTATAATAGAGGAAGACCTGAAGATGCAGTCTGCTAGGTTTATAACAGAGTGGAAAACTTTTCTCTTTAGCTTACATAAATACATTAAAAAAAGGACAAATTTTAAGAGAAAAAAAAATCATGATTTCAATACTCTCTAATGTCCCTCTTTCACAAGTACAAACTGCAGTGCAGGTAAAGTTGATGTTAGTTCATGTAGGTAAAGTACTTACTTGAATTGGTTGGAAGTAGAAAAGGAAGAAAAATACTGTTTTTGATGAAACCCACTGTTTACAGCTCCTTCAAAATGTGGGTCTATGTAGTGATTTACTTCTGATGAGTAAGAGCAAGTAAGATATTCAAAAACATATGACAGTTTATTGTCTGTTAAAAAAAAGTAACTTATTAAAAACAAACAAAAAACATATGACAATTTATACAACTTATGTACATATATTTATTTACGGCTTCATCTGCACCACATGAGGAATTATAATGACTTTGCAAAGACCACAAATCTTTTGCATACAAGTCAGTGTCTATACCATGTGGCTTAGGAAAATGTGTAAAGCTTCCATATGGGAAAAAAGATTTTCTGATACTCAAACAAAATAAAAAATCAACCATCAAAGAACCTACTGAAAATTCTGACAAATATCACAAAACTTTGAATTCCAGTTTTAATGTCTACACATTTTTTTTGCAATGTACTTTGTCATTGTGTAATAGAGCTGTACAGAAGTTTCAGCCAAAGATCATGATATTTAATATATGATTATACTAGACATGCAGCCCATACATGTATATGTGTATATATGTCCGTGTTTATTTCAATTCGCCTCCACAAACCTCAGAATAATGATATTTGATTTATACAGTTTATTTCTCCCAAAGTGTTCTTTTTAAATTAACTTCACATTGAAGGGAGTGATCATCTTAGTGACCGACAGTGCTGGGTTAGGTTGACTTTGTTTTAATGTCATCAATGACCATAACCCAAAAAAAAGAAAGAAAGAAAAGGAAACGAAAGAAAGAACAGAAAAAGTCTAACATAAGAAGCCAACATCGCATTAAAATTTGGGTTATCCCATAATGTTGAACTAGGCTGTTCTTTCCTATGGGCCACGTGATGTGATACTTGAGGTCCCTATATTCCCGCAGATCCCCTTTTGTCTGCATGCAGCACTGCAGAAGTCCCAAACCACGGCCACAGGCTAGATTTGGCCCAGCTCAGTGTTTCATTTGGCTCATATGATGTTTAAAACTTTTGTGAGCCAACATTTTGAAATTGGATGCTTTCACATAAAAATCCAGATTTCTGTCATCTCTCAGAAAATTAGGAGATCTGGGAACTGGACTCATATTACCACATTGCAGTCTCTGGCTGGTTGGGCAGCTACTGCCCCCTTTAGATGGGCTTTCCATGGTCCCCACCAATTCTGCTGCTTCACGATGTGAAGGTGTCATTTCCCACTTACTGCACTCGCTCTGTTTCTGTTTTAGTAGAAAACATTTCTCTCTACTGGTATCTTTATGAAAAGTATATCTGAAACTAACACAACACTGTAAATCAACTATACCCCAATAAAAATTTTTTAAAAAGTATATAAAAATGTGGAAATCTTTAAGTCAGGTTGTTCTTTGCGGATTCCTTTCTCCTTTTCTCTCGCATGCATTGAGAGCTAATTTCCCCTGTCTCTCACTGTAATTGAAACAAAGATTTAAGAAACTGTGGATCAGTTTTAGTACTGAAAGGTTCTCAGAGGCATGTTTGTTGATTTGCTTTTTCTCCTAAAGGCCGTATAAGATTGGGCTTGGGGAAAGTAAGAGAGAAGGGGAGAAGGGAAACGCAGATAAGAGAGTGTGCCAGTTTTGGCTCTCAGCTTGGAAACTACCCTCTGTAATTGGCTTGGCGATGGTGGCACCTGGACTCTGCAAGCCACCCTTTGCTTGCCCTATTAGCCTCTGCCAGCAGAGGGCGCAAGAGGGACCACAAGGCTGGAGGAGGCTGAGGGGGTTTGCTTCTCCTTGGTTCCCACCGGCTTCCTGTTCGCGTGAGGTTCTTCGGAGCATCGCAAGCAACTCTCGTTCACCTGGGCAGCAGAAATTTCTTCATGACGCGGCTGTGGAATACAGTTTGCAGGTTTTTTTTTTAGTCACTCTCATTTCTATTTATTTATTTATTTATTTATGGCTGCGTTGGGTCTTCGTGGCTGCACATAGACTTTCTCTAATGGCGAGTGGGGGCTACTCTTCCTTGCGGTACTCAGGCTTCTCATTGTGGTGGCTTCTCTTATTGTGGAGCAGGGGCTCTAGGTGCATGGGCTTCAGTAGTTGTGGCACACGGGCTCTATTGTGCAGGCTCAGTACTTGTGGTGCACGAGCTTAGTTGCTCTGCGGCATATGAGATCTTCCCAGACCAGGTCTTGAACCTGTGTTCCCTGCATTGGCAGGCGGATTCTTAACCACTGTGCCATCAGGGAAATCTCCAGTTTGCAGTTTTTCCCACACTTGCCAAACCAGCTTCATCGTGTGGTCCCCTTATGCCCAGCCCCACTCCCTCTTCAGAGGTCTAAGTCTCAGCTCGTGGGGACCTCTCCTCCAACTTCTTTTGGTGTTCCCTCAGTTCTGGGGAATAGAAGCTGCTTCCTGCAGTTGCTACTTTTGTGGTGACTCATAGTTCTCTTTTTTCTCTATGTAACACATTTATGTTTAGTTAATTATTTGTGCTTCTTTTTCTCTGTTCAAAGAACGTCTTCCTGACTAACAGACAGAGGAAAAGTTGGCTAGGGGTGTGCTGCCCAATGCGGCAGCCACTAATCACCTTATTTATATAAATGTAAATTTAATTAATTTAAAATAAAAACCTTAGTTTCTCAATTTTATTAGGCACATTTCAAGTGTTCAGTAGCCACATGAGGCTACTGTTGCTGTATTGGACAGTACAGATATAGCACATTTCTGTCTTCACAGGACGTTTTCTTGGGCAGTCCTGGCCTAGAAAAATGAGGGGGTCCTTCATGTAGGAGGGAAAAATGAATGGAAAATCTTCCTTAGAACCAGGAAATGAGTGGGTGGAAGATACTTAGGGTGAGCTCTTCTCAAGAAAGATTGAAAAATAGAGATTCTCTGATCACAAGGCAATTAACTTCAAAACCAATAAAAAAGAGAAAACCATCACATATTTAAAAATGAATGAGATGGTAATGAAATTATGATGAAACATTTCATATCTAAATTGAAGGTATTAGAGGGATATGTAGAGATTTAACTAAATATTTTAGAAAAGAAGAAAATATGAAAATAAGTTAAGCATCATCTCAAGAAGCTAGAAAGAGAACAGCAAGGAAAATACAAAGATGGTAGAAATTAAAAAAAACAAACAGATAAGAACAGAAATAAATCACATAGAAATATAATGGAGAAGACTAACAGAGTCAAAAGTTAGTTTTTGTGACAAGATTAATAAAGTTAGTAAATCCCTCAGAAGAGTTATCGGGAAAAATTAGAGACACAAATAATAAATGTCATATGAGAGCAAGAAAATATTACTATAGACCCAGCAGACATTAGAAAGGCAATAAAAATATTTTGAACATTTCAAGACCAATAATCTTGAGAATTTAGATGAAATGGACCTATTCCTAGAAAAAAATAATTTACTAAAACTAATCTTAAAAAAGTAGAAAATATGAATGGTCTTTTAATTATTAAACACTTGACTCAGAATTATCCTTTTTTTCCTTCAAAGACAACTCCAAGCTCACATGGCTTCCCTATTTCTGTCAAATATTTAAAAAATACTTAGTTGCAGTCATTCACAAATCTTTCCAAAAAATAGAAATGGGGGAACAATCTCATTTTATGGAAGTTCTGTAAACCTTGTTAACAAATCAGTCAAAGGAAGAAAACTTACAGTACAATTTTACAGTAACGAACGTCCAAAAATCCTAGACAATATAATCACTAACCAAATCTAACAATATATTACACCATGACTAAGTTTTTTATACTCTAGCTTCTGCTGGCATTTTGTGAAAGGTCTTGGACAATGATAGAGGTGCTAAAAAACTAGAAATGAGCAAGTGCTGCCAAAATGGATATTAACATCCTGAAATTAAAACAGATAGATTTTGAACACTGTGGATTGAGTAGCATAATTATTAATTTGGGACCAAAAACTCCAACAGATTAACTGAAAGATATCTTTTGAGCCCTTTGCAAAACTGGAAATACTTGCTGCAAGTGATTATGAATTCACTTAGAACAAGCCTTTCAAATTTCCCAAATTCCTTTGTTTAATAAGGCTTCTAGGTTGAGGAAAATGTTAGAGATGTTTGGTTTAGAGATAATACCTTTTTTTCCCCCCTAAGTACTATCATTTTACTTGGTCCAGAGGTCGTCATTGCTTTAACAAATAGAATGGTGAGGGGAAGTGATGGTTTAGAGCTAATACCTTCATGGACAAAAAGAAAAATGTGGTCAGGACGATAATCTATTTAAGAGAATTTGTGTATCTTTGAATACTAGGTTGACCTATGAAAAGTAATCAGTATCTTTGAATGTCAGAGGGTATGTGCAGCAGGTGTTTGAGACTCTGCCTACTCAATATTGTGTATGTGCTGAGGAAACACAAAGTTAACACGGACTTTGGAGGTTTAGCTAATATAGTGGATGACAGAATCGAGATCCCGAATCAGGCTGAAATAAAGGACCAGGTTTAACAAGATGAAATGTAATATAATTAAAGTAAAATGTTACAGTGATTTCAAAATCAACTGAACAAATATGGACTAGCCACGATGTGCCTTGACATTAATTTCTATGAAAAGGACCGAGGGTTTTCTGTCAGTCATGCACTCATGACAAGTCAATAATGTAATACGTCTGCCTGCAACCTAATTCAGCCTTAAATTTCATAGATGGAGAGGTAGCCACTGTGACAAGGAGGTGACAGGTAGAGTAAGAGTGACCCACTAACCAGATCTTACTTCATTTGTCACACTTTATTTGCATGCCACACTTGGAAGGTGATATTGATAAAATGAATGTTTTTCAAGGAAAAGTACACAGAATAAAGAAGGGATTTGAAACCTAAGTAATATTAAGAAAAATTGTAAGCGTTTAGCTTAGAGAAAAGAAGACATGGTGTCATTTTGGGAGTTTTTATCAAATAGAAAAGTACTTTTCTCCAGTTTTCCAGGAGGTAAAAATAGAAGCAGTGAGAGGTAGATCTATATATCTTCTCTATGGATGGAAAAGTTTGCAGCCATTAGAAATGTCTGAAAATGAAAGGGTTACTATAGGAGAAACTCTGGTTTCAGAGTGTTTGGATTAATATTATTTTTCTCATAAGTCCTATTATTTTAGTGTTAGAGCCAAATGCCATGTTGAGGTTAGGTGATATTTGTCTACACAGTTTATATTTTTGGAAATGATATTTTTTTGAATGATAAACATAATTTTAAGCATCCTACACTTTCCAGGATTTTTGCACACAGAGCACACATGGTAAGAAATGGCTTGTTTAACTCAAAGAACTGCTGTTCAAAAAGTCCATGTCCCCATTTTTTAAAATTTGAGGTATTCGAAGAGTTAATTTAATTCACTTACATTTTGTGTTTGCCTTCTCCCCCTTAGTATACCTGTTACAAAGTCAATAGCCCTAGGGTAAAGAACTGTTTCGATCCAAGTCTATCTAGGAAGTTTGGCCCAAGATAACGTCATTTATGGTTAAGAAAGATCATTGTTGTGCTAAGTAATTTTTCGTGGTTGGCAGCCTTAAGAGTTGGGATTCCTGGCTGCCTTTTGGATATTATATCATAAGTATGGATAAGTTGTGGTACAAACATTGAAAAACCTTCAGTATGCCTTGTCCAAATAAAAGAATAACGATCCAAGCTATGGAGAGATACATCTCAAGTATTCTGACTGCCACAGATTTTTTTTGGTCTTTTTCGCCAGTTATAATTTTTCATGGTGTTGTAGCCTGCCAGTGTCAACAAATTTGTGTTTTCTGGTAGGATACTTGAGATTTTTCTCCTTTGACATGAAGTCAGAACATTAAGTTACAAACCTATGGGTTAGGTCTTTGTAGTAGGGAAAGCTGATTCCTCCCTGAAGTCACCCCTGGCATAATTTAGATACAAGGGACTGCTGCTTTTTTGAATAAACATTTAATTTCTTATTATTCAGGAGCTGATCTTGCCGTTTGTATATGATTCAGATCTTTAGCCTTTCCTTCTCTTAGATTTTGCTGCCAACTCTTGACTGTGTAATCACACTCTTCTGTATCTTTATATTTAGACTACCTAAGCAGGAACAAGAAATTGATAATTTAATTTTGGAAATTTCATCAAGTGTTTCATTTAGAAAGTTTATGCAATATGCAACCATATACATACTTGGGCATGAAAACAATATTATATACTGTTGAGCATCAGGAAAGGTCATCAGCAAGAAATGTTTACTTATCCATGCCACTTAAAATAAATACTGATAAATGCTAATACTTGCTGAGCACTTATTATGAGCTAGGTATTTCATGTTCGCTAATACAGTAGTCTTAGAAGATAGGTTTTCTAAGTTTTCAACTGGAGAAGTTAAGGCTCTGAGAGGTATGTAATTTATTGGAGGTCACACAATGCTCAAATAGGAGAGCCAGGATTTGAACCTAAGTCTTTCTTACACTGCAGTCCTTGTTTTACATTGCCCCTACTTTGTATTTTAAAAGAATGAAATTAGAACACTTCCTAACACCATATACAAAAATAAACTCAAAATGGATTAAAGACCTAAATGTAAGGCCAGACACTATAAAATTCTTAGAGGAAAACATAGGCAGAACACTCTTTGACATAAATCACAGTGAGATCTTTTTTGACCCACCTCCTAGAGTAATGAAAATAAAAAGAAAAATAAACAAATGGGACCTAATTAAACTTAAAAGCTTTTGCACAGCAAAGGAAACCATAAACAAAACAAAAAGACAACTGTTAGAATGGGAGAAAATATTTGCAAATGAAGCAACTGACAAAGGATTAACCTCCAAAATATACAAGCAGCTCATGCAGCTCAATATCAAAAATATAAACAACCCAATCAAAAAATGTGCAAAAGACCTAAGTAGACATTTCTCCAGAGAAGTCATACAGATGGCTAACAAACACTTGAGAAGATGCTCAATTCAACATCACTAATTATTAGAGAAATACAAATCGAAGCTACAATGAGGTATCACCTCACACCTGTCAGAATGGCCATCATCAAAAAATCTACAAACAATAAATGCTAGAGAGGCTGTGGAAAAAATGGAACCCTCTTGCACTGTTGGTGGGAAAGTAAATTGATACAGCCGCAATGGAAAACAGTATGAAGGTTCCTTAAAAAACTAAAAATAGAACTACCATATGACCCAACAATTCCACTACTGGGCATATGCCGAGAGAAAACCATAATTCAAAAAGACACATGCACCCCAATGTTCACTGCAGCACTATTTACAATAGCCAGGTCATGGAAACAACTTAAATGTCCATCAAGAGAGGAATGGATAAAGAAGGTGTAGTACATATATACAATGGAATATTATTCAGCCATAAAGAGGAATGAAATTGGGTAATTTGTAGAGACGTGGATGGACCTAGAGACTATTATACAGGCTGAAGTGAGTCAGAGAGAAAAACAAATATCCTATATTAATGCATATATGTGAAATCTAGAAAAATGGTATAGATGATCTTATTTGCAGAAATAGAGACACACTTAGAGAACAAATGCATGGATACCAAGGGGGAAAGGGGAGGGAGGGAGGAATTGGGAGATTGGATTGACATATATACACTATTGATACTATGTATAAAATAGATAACTAATGAGAACATACTGTATAGCACAGGGAACTCTACTTAATGCACGGTGGTGACCTAAACGGGAAGGAACTCCAAAAAAGAGGGGATATATGTATATGTATAGCTGATTCATTTTGCTGTACAGTAGAAACTAACACAGCAGTGTAAAGCAACTATACTCCAATAAAAATTAATTAAAAAAAAAGAATCGGCAGTGATGTGGACCTTTTGTCTGTCTCCTCTTCTATTGAATGATTAGAATGTCATTGGCTGTGTGAAGGATAGTCGCATTAGTTTAGGTGGAAGCCTGGCATCATTCTCTTCATTTGGAAGTTTAAGATAGTTATAGTGATAGGATGGATGCTGAGTTAACGAATTAACAAGGATATTGTATGAACTGTGCTGGGTTGGTTGGTGTTGTTTTAACTTGGTAAGATCACCAACAGCCCCTTCTAAGGCAGTGAAACACATTTCCCTAAATCCCCTTCCCAGCTCCAGCTGGGTTAGAATTTGCCAGTAAGAGGAACTTGAGTGAGATGTGGAAGGCAGAAGTAAAGTTAAAACTTTTATCTTGGGAAAGTCCTGATGCTTAGATGTAGCTGGTGTCTAGACCTTTCCACAAGTTTCCACTTGGTGGTTCTGGAACGTTTTTGGATTTCCTCAGATTGTGATTTCTGTAGGTTGTGGCGGAGGAATTTGTTTCCAGACCTCTCTACAAGGTCCCACTTCATAGCTGTGGCAGCTTCTCAAACTTCCTAGGGATCAATGGCTTTCTCCACCATCTTCTAAAACCTTCAATGCCTCATCCTTTTATATTTGTGTAGTCTTAATTTCCATATTCCATCTATTTCCCCATAATGCTGATGTTGACTCTGTTTTCCTGACTAAATCCAGATTGGTATATAAAATGTGACTTTTCATACATTCAAATAAACTGTAATGATGCACTAATTTTCCATTTTGATATAGGAATGAGTGGGAAGATAGGATAAGTACAAATGAGAAACTGGAAGAAATCTAAAGTTTAGAAGAATCTAAAGTTGAAAAAAAGCCCCACTAATTGTCATGATTACTTATGTAATAATACATATTTCATAGCATGGATATAGTTTCAATTTTATTTTCTTCAGGAAACATCCACTGAGAATCTACCATGGAAAACCCTGAGCTGGGAAATCCATAGAGAGCTAATAGTTCTTGAGAACTTAACCGTGAATCAAATGCTTAGATTTTCAGTTCACACCAAAACCTCATCCAAAGGGATAATATTATCCTTATCTTACAGATGGGAACTTCAGGCCCAGAGAATAAATAACCTAGCAGAGCTCACAAGGTGGTTTAAAACCTGGGCTACTATTCTGATCTGTTTTCAGATCTGTTCTATCCACTGGTCTGAGCTGCTTCCTGTCCACAAGAATTTTTGATTCAGTGGATTTGGAAAAGAAAACATATTCCCTACCCTCCTTGATGAATTCAAATGGATTATTTTAAAAATGACTTATGGTCTGATTCACTTTTCTCCTTATTAACAGCAAATTTTTATGCATTTAGGCACTGTCATGATTCCAAGCAATCACATCTAGCCAAATAGTTTTTATTCATTCATTTTCCTCCCTATGCTGGTTTGTCAAAAACAAATTCCAAGTGAAGAACTTATTGTACTCACTGAAATTGGTGAAAAATAGAGGAAGGCAAGGAACCTGGGTATTCCCCAATGTAGAACATTTTGACTCGATATTTTAATAGAAAAAAAAAGATATTTCTAAGGCATATTAGATCCAAAATGTGCCTTAGGAACACCTGTAATTTTTCTGTAGTATCTGTCTACCAATCAAAGTTCCTTGGCAAATGTTGGAATTCAAAGTGAATTAGCTTCCAGGTGAGTTCAGTAAACTCTAAAGATGGATATTTATGCAGTATGAGGTGAGTGATGAGAGTAAAAGACACTGTTTTCAGTAAGTACATATCTTTTACATACCTGGGCCAAGCAGATAATGAAGCAAGCAGTTGGAAACTGGCTTATATATATTCAGCATTTCATATCTTTGGCATAAAGAATTCTAGACTGCCAGACTTGTGTTTTCAGAAACCTACAGTAATTCTGTTGCAAAGAACATCCAACCTAACATGTCAACCTAATGTGCAGAACCACTTTTCTAAATTTGGGCACTTTATGCTAAAACTATGAATCACAAGCAGATTTTATTTACTTGTTCCAAGAAGTCTGAACCTGCAGCAAGGTTTTGGTTTGGGCAACCTTGGGATTCTAGGAAAATGGAAGGTTAAAAGAAGTATGTTAAAAAGGGTATATTATATTTCTTCTAAATAGGTATTTCTTCTAAATAGATAGAAGGTGGTCCTGACAAGTTCTGCTTGAGAGAACATCTGTCCAGGAACAACTCTCAGGCTTTCCTTGACTTGGGGGTGACAAAAAGAGTTTCAGGGATCTCTAACTTCTGTGCATACTCTGTTACTAAAAAGATCCTCATTTGTCTGAGGCTTTCAGTCTCCTTCCCTTCCAAAGTGAGTAGTGAAGTAGAGAAAGGTAACCATGGAAGCAGTTAGTGGATGTATCTACTGTTCAGAGTGTGTACAGGCAGAGATGATTCCTACTTGTACAAAATGTTTGACTCTTTAAAATTACTACAGTGATGGCTTATAAAGACAATGATCATGATAGACAGCCACCTCAATCCTCTTTCATTATAAGGACCTGTACTGCTTGCCTTAAAGCAAGACAGTGAGATCACTGCGATCTCCTGTGACTTAAACCCACATGTTTGCACAGAGTTTCATTTGATCTTCCTCTTCATGACTGTTCTGCTTTCTGCTCACTCCATAACTATGATGTCAATTTTGTTAATGGCTTTCAAATACCATTCATTGGTCAACAATAACTCCAATTGGTGAACATAGTTTCAATGTAAGTCAGTATCTGGGCCTGCCCTATCTCACTGGGCTTTCTGACTTAAAGCTAATGACTCCAAGGGACAAGCTAGTTTGGACTTTTTTTTTTTTTTTTGCTAATCATGGAACCAAACCTATTTTCTAATGATCAGTTGGACTTAGGCATTTTTTCAGTGAAATCTGATTCTATTGTTAGTATATGCATTAGATCGAGTCCAGTGACATTTGGGATTTCCAAACTCATCACGATATGCCTGAACTAAACACAAAGAAGTGCATTTATCAAAGGCCTGAGATATCTACCGAAGCAGGGATGCTTTCATTTATTCATTCATTTAGTCAAATGAAACAATAAACAAACAAGAAAATTGTCAAATGGTAAGAAAGTTTATGCAAAAGTGATAAACAGTTGACTGAGCAACTATTTTTACCCTGGGTGACTGAGGGAGGCCCCTGTGAGGATGTTTCATTTAAAAAAGATTGGAATTAAAAGAAGACATTAGCCACGCAAAGGTTAGGTGCGGAACTTCCAAGGAGTGATGAATATCTGGGGCAAAGACTCTTAATCTGAATACAAGCGAGGTGCATTTGAGGCACAGAAAAGAAATGTAGTGTAGCTGGATTCTAGTGAGTGTGGAGAGAGTGGTCAGACATGGGTCCGAGGGGTATGGAGGGGACAGATCATGTAGGGCTTTGTAAACCGGGGTAATTGGGTTTTGGGTTTTCTTTGGAGTGTGATGGAAGACAGTGGAAGATGTTGAATAAGTGATATGATCTGGTTTATGTTTTAGGAAGGTCACTCTGGCTGCTGTGGGAAGTATAAATTTTAGAGATAGCAGCAGTAGAAGCAGCTAGAAGATAATTATAGGGATTCAGATGAGGGATGATTATGGTAACTTGGATTAAGGTGATACTAGAGGAATGTTGCAAAACAGAGGAATTTGGGATGCTTGTGAATGTTAAAGCTCATTGATTGGGAGACTAAAAATATATAGCTGGTACCATTAGGAAACAGCATATCTTAAAGGAGTCTGTGTTGTTGGCATGTTGGGCCCTGGGAACTTTAGTCATAACTTAGACTATATTTGGTACATAATTTGGCCTTAGCATGCCTCTGTGTCCTCAAATACATTAGAATTATGCCACCTAAACATCTGAGGAAAGAGTAAATTGAATACACAGTGCTGTTTTAAGAGTTTAGGTAAATTACAAAATTACTTTAGATGCTTTTGGCTGTATATAGCAGAAAAATCGCAAGTCAAATATACTTAAACAGAAAGGACATTCCTTTTCTTTTTTTTTAAAGAAATTTTATTGAGCTATAATTGACATACAAAAAACTGTATATATTTAAAGTGTACAATTTGATATTTTTTTCTTATAAGTAATTATGTATGGCAATCCCAATCTCCCAGTTCATCCCACCCCAACACCCCTCCCCCACTTTCCCCACTTGGTGTCCATATGTTTGTTCTCTACATCTGTGTTTCTATTTCTGCCTTGCAAACCAGTTGATCTGTACCATTTTTCTAGATTCCACATATATGCATTACTATACGATATTTGTTTTTCTCTTTCTGACTTACTTCACTCTGTGTAACAGTCTCTAGGTCCATCCATGTCTCTACAAATATCCCAATTTCAGTCCAGAAAGGACATTTATTTTCTTGCATTTTTGGTAGTCCGAAGGGTTAAGTGGGGTCCAGGTATAATAAACAGCAGATCAATTGGTGTCACTGAAAACTCAGGGTTTTTTCCTATAACCCTGCTCTGCCATTCTTGATCCTAAGAATGGTTCTCAGGGGACCAAGGTGACTCTCTGTGATGGTTGGGACATTATGTTTCTTGTTGGTATCTATCAGCGGAAAGATGAAGAGTATGAGCCTTTCTCTCCAATTGATTGGGACAACGTAGATCATTGGCTCATTCTGGGACACATATCACTTTCCTGGGCAACGGGAGACTCACAATTAGCACAGGCTAATTATTTCCCTAAGGAAGGGGAGAGGGTGAATGCCTGAATAAAATCATGGTTCTGATAGGAAAGAAGGAAGAGTTGTTGGGTAGGTAATGAACAGTGTCTATGACAATTAGCTAGCATTCAGTTTAATGCTCTAATAAAATCACTAAACACTATTTGCATTTTAAGATCTTAGAGGATCGAAAATGTTGTGTGAATAATTCTTGAAATAATAAAAAGCTTTACCTTATTAGGAAAAAATGTAGTGAAGCAACCTCAGAAACACAGTTATTCAAATCAAATTCAAAGATCTTAAATCACAGAAATGTGGTAACTTAATTTTCTACCCCAAGCTAAAGGAAAATTTATGAGACAGGTATAATGTGCTGTGTTGTGGACTGTTGGAATCTGAACAAGTTGTCTTACTTGATTTTCATATTTTGACATGTTTTTCTTCCCATTCCCACCTACCCCTTTTCTTTAAATTCCTGTTAGATTTTTCTCTTTTGCAAAATAATGGCATGTTAATAACATGACAGACCTCATTTTCTGTTTCTTTGTAATGACATGAGCAGAGGTCCTCTGAGGTGATCGACGTTAAGATAGAGTCCAAGGAAAATGATGTATTGGAAGGACCAAGGTCTGACCTTCATGATAATGCTGCACACAAGATACTACATCAATCTGGTAATTATATTCTGCAGACAAAAATGAAATCCATTGGTTTGATAGGTATTAATTTTCATTGAGCTCAGATTGCAGCTTGCAATGAAAAATTCATAGATGAACATCCGTTCAAGTAACAATGGTTAGAAGCTAAACAACACTACTTTGTATCAATTGTATACATTAGACAGGCATGCCACTTTCTATTTTGTTCAAAGTACCCTATTTTTAGCACACTTCTCTTTGATTTGTCTCCCTAAAAGTCTTAATTTGATTCAACATAAGCAGAATATTTTTATAATGTTTCTTTTAAATTGCTCTTCTGGTGGATTCCTATTATAGCTAAGTTCAAAAGTACAGCAACATTAAATTGCTACCTTATTTATTCATCATTTGCATGAAATCGGGGAAGAGGGGAAGGAATACCTCTGTGAACTTGGTCCTTATTTACATTTAAAACTGCTCATATTTGACCGTGGGCAAAGCTTTCATTGGAGCAGAAAACTATGCACATTGGCACAATTTATATTTATTTTCAGAGTAGGAATGTATCCCTAGCTATCCTTCTGGATAGAATTTGGTCAATCCACAGAAATAATAATTATACAACTCCAGCTATGGTCTACTCTCTTCTTGACAATATTTTTGACAACCTTGATTCCCTTCTTTTCTCATCCAATTACTTCTGACATAATACTCTCTTCTGATTTCCCTCCTACCACTCTACAGAGCTTTTTAGTACCCTTCACTGGCTCTTTTTTGCTCTGACACACCTTAAACGAAATCATTTCGTAAGGTTCTCTTCTACTCATCTTCTGCCCTCTTCTCCTCAACCTTGTGTTTCTTCCTCTTCTGAGTAACCTCATCCATTCCCACAGATTTAACTCTCATTTATATACCTACAACTTCCACATCTGCATCTTTGCCCTTTCCTTCTCAAAACCAGACCTCATCTCCCAATAGCTGGCCAGACAGTTCTCCTTGGCTATTCCATAGATGTCTGACCCTCCAGATATGACCTACACTGATCTCATCTCACAGAATTTCTCCTGTGTGTATTAGCTGCTGGTTCTCCCTCCTCCATTGCCCAGTTTGGAAACCATAAAGTTTTCTGACTCCTCCCCTCTCTCAACCCTTATCTAATTGGTCTCTACGCATATTACAATTTCATCCCTGGGATATCCCTTAATTGTCTCTCCTCCTTTCCTAGACCAATGCCACTCTGATACTTCTGCCTCCCAATATTAACTGCACCATGGCAATCAATATCTTTTGTCTGGACTCCTTGCCTCTGGTCTCTTTATGCTTCCATCCGGTCTCTGCTTTCATCCATTCCAACACATTATCTGAAGAATAAAGTCTAGACTCTCAAACGCCCTTCACTGCGTCTCAGCCTTGTTTTCAATCTCATTCCTGTCCATATCCTATTTCAGCCACATCAGAACTGCTTATTTCCAAATATGCTATGTATTTTCATACTAAAATTTTTATTGTTATTTTATTGCTTTTCCTCAAGCTGTTTCCTCTGCCTCCATTTCCCTCTTCACTTTTCTCAAAAATTGTACTGCCTCTACATCTTCGTAGTTGCAGTTCCTTTGGCTTGAAACAATATTTTCTTAGCGCTTAGCATGGCAAACTCCTTCTTGTATAGATCCCGGATGAAATGTCACCTACTCATAGGTCATTCCTGGCCATCCACTCCAAAGGAAACTCTCACCCAGCAGTTCCCCCATAACCCAGCATCATGTTGCTATACTTCAGATTACTCATAACTCTCGGAAAGTCTCCTGTTTGTATATTTATTTCTGCATCCCCAACCAGAATGTAATGTGCTTGAAGAAAGGACTTTGTCTTATTTGCTGCTGCTCCTCAGTGCCTAAAACAGTGTTTGTCACATAGTAGGTGATCAATAAATATTGTTGAATGAATAAATGAATTTAGACTTTTTTCAGTGAGGTGATATGATTTGTTTCTTTGATATACCAAGTATACAATACTAATTGCTAAATCAGGGCAGACAAGAGCCCCCTTTCGCCCTATTCCTTCCTTCTAGATGGGTTTAATTTTGTGGAAAGTATGCTCTACTTCTGAACCTTTTAATTTGTGAAATTATATGACTTTGAAGAGAGAGGGGAAAAAGCAAGGAAATACTATTGATATTAGCTTAGAGACACAGCCAGACTGAACCCATCTGGTTAGTACCCAGTTCTCCTGACTCACCACAGTGTGGAGAAAGAAATGTACTTGTCCAGGAAATCCCAGGAATTCAGAGACGAGAGACATGTATTCCTGCCCTTGCCCTGACACCAACATTCATCATTGTGGTGAGTAGGTTCTTCAAACTCTGTGGAATCAGAATCATAATTTAGGAGATCAAGGTTGAATTAAATGGTCTCAAAGGTTTCTTCTACCTTTAGAGCTCTTTGCCTCTTTGACTTAATTCAACTTAATCATTCACTCAACAAATGTTGAATATCTTCCTATAGAAGGTAACATGTTGGATGTTAGAAATACAATCAATGATAGCCCTGCCCTCAAGGAGCTTACAGACTAATGGCAGGAACAGACATTTATAAATAAGCACATGGCACTATTCCTGTGTTGAAATAGCTATCTCAGTGGAACCAAAACATCCCACATTTCACATCCTTTTTGCCATAGAACCTGTTCTGACACAACAATTAGGTCTAACTTTCAGGATCTTCTTATTGGAGAGTAAGTCAAATTCTTTATTTCAAAGAAGTATTTACATATAGAAAGTTTCAGCATTTTTATAGTAGTCAAACATGGAGTGGATTTTTTAAGCTGTTGTTATAATTTTTCAAGTTTATAACCTCTTACCCCTGCCTTTAGGGGATCGGTGGGGAGGAGGTACATAGAAGAAGAGAAAGTATAAAACACTGTTAGGGTATCCATGCAGATACATCCAGCCTTGAATAGGGCTTTGCATTCTAATCTCATTATTAAGCTCTTGGTCTCATAGAAGCACATATTCATTCATAGTTAAGAATCCCTGTCTTCTGTAACTATCTTCTGTTCAGCTTCAAGGAAGCTTCTACTAAGAGAAGAAAGAAAGGCTATCTTTCAATTACTCCCTCTTATTCTTTCTGTGCATGCCTGTGTGTATTCGGGGCACTGCCCAGTGCATCCCACGCTTGAGGGCAGAGGACTGATGGAGAACACTTGTGCTGGTGTCTGCCATCTACCTGGGGTATGCGTGCACATAGCTGTGGTGTCTATTCACTCTATGGGAGCTGTGCAGTGTGTGCTTCTGCACCCCCTAATCCTCACCCTTGTGGTATTTTTTAATTAATTAAATTAATTAATTAATTTTTTATTTTATTTTTTGGCTGTGTTGGGCCTTCATTACTGCGCATGGGGCTTTCTCTAGTTGTGGTGAGCAGAGGCTACTCTTCGTTGTGGTGTGCAGGCTCCTCACTGCGGTGGCTTCTCTTGTTGAGGATCACGGGCTCTAGGTGCGAGGGCTTTAGTAGTTACAGCTTGCAGTAGTTGTGGTGCATGGGCTTAGTTGTTCCACAGCATGTGGGATCTTCCCGGACCAGGGATTGAACCTGTGTACCCTGAGTTGGCAGGTGGATTCTTAACCATTGCATCACCAGGGAAAGTCCCCCTGGGGTATTTTTTATAGGTAGTGAATACTCCCTTCCTTTGTTCTCTCTTCTGTAACACCAAGGCATAATGAACCACAGGGAGCTGATCTCTCAGAATTTCCCCAGTGCTGTCTCTTTACCACCTTCTGGGCCTGCCTTAGCCCATCTCTTGAATCCTGGGTACCTTCTTTATTCCCTTCCAAGTTCCATTAGTGGGAAAATAGAAGCAGGCTCTGTACCATATTTCAGAGCCACTCTCTACAGCAGATTGTATTTTCCAAAGATGGCTGCTAGAGTATCTCTCACACGTGATGGTCTTCTTTAATGTGACCTTATCACTTCCCCTACATCATGAAGAGAAGCCTATTTCCCATTTTCTTGATCTGGGTTGGTGTGAATGACTTGCTCGAACAATAGAATTAATTAGAAGGGATGTTCCGGGATTTCTGAGGCTAGTTCATGAAAAGTCTTGAAGCTTCTGCCTGGAATGCTTGCTCTGGGACAACCAGTGGCTTCTCAGAGCCCCCATACCTTCTCAATGCTGTGAGAAGTCCAAGTCACAGGGAGAGGCTACATGCAGGTGCTCTGGTTGATGGCCCTACTGAGCCACTCGCTGACACTCAGCATCGATTTCTAGACATATCAGTGAGTAATTTTGCACACCTGGCCCGCAAACCTTCAGAGATCTCCAGATTCAGTTGCTACCTGATGGATGCTGCTTGAGAAACACCAAGTAAGACTCTCTGGCGGAACCTATCTAAATGGTGCAACCATGGAGACAAGAAATTTTTATTTTATGCTGGTAAATTTTGGGCTAGTTGTTACATAGTCATAGATAACTGAAACACTCTTAAACCTTATGAGAGAGTTGATTGGATCCAGTCTTTAGAGGAGGAAGAACAAGTTCAATGCTCCCTTTCCTCCCTCACCCCTACATCCCAGGGATTATAAAAGGGGCAATCAGCCTCCTTTTGTCTTCCTCTCCCTCTCTAGTCTTCTGTGAAGAAAGCGGGGTGGAGGGGTCATGGTGTCCTTCAGGATATTCTTGAATGAATCACCCAGCTCACTGATTATGGGGTGTCTTTTAGAACATCAGGCTTCTTCTGGGGTGAGGGGTAGGTGTGGAATGGAGCACTTAATTTCTCTTCACAGTCATCCTTATGCTACTCATATTATAATGATATAGACAGATTGCAAACCTCCATAAACATATACTGAATTTTTTTTTGAGATAAGGTAAATGTACTTTGTCAAGAAACCCAATTATACTTTAGTAAATCTCAGTTTTAATGTGAATATGAATCACCTCAGAAATTGGTTTAAAAATTCTGAATCCTGGCTCTATCCCTTGGAAAGTCTGAATTTGTAGATCTATAGTGGGGCCCAGTGATCTGCATTGTAAACAAAAACGTAACCCAGGGGATTTTATGTAGACACTTAGGGGACCACATCGCGAAAAACTCATTTTGACCCCTTCTCCTTTGAAATTTGTGTCCATTCTTCTGAATCCCCAAGCATTTAAAAATGTCTCTGAAACTTTTTCAGTTATTTTTACCTCATGTAAGGCAGCCTCTAACTGAACAGGATCTTGGAAAAAATTGACAGTGAGATAAATGGAAAGAATTGAAATATATTTAGAGAAGAAGGAATTCATTAGAAATTGGAGGCTGACTGAAGATAGACTGAATTCATAGGATATTAAGAAAGAGAAGTTTTGTGTGAGACCCTCCCTAAACTAATTTCCCAGTGTAGCCTTGTGGGTGAATGCAGTCAGTAAAAGGGCAGTGCAGCGTGGAATATTGGAAAGGGAGTCTGGCAGGAAAGTGCGCCCTGTCTCCAGCACTCTCAGAGGGGGAAACAAGTAGATTACCTGTCTGGCCTCGTAGACTTACTTCTCAGGCTTCCACAGAAGGAGGGGACTCAGTAGCCTGCTTGATGAGCACACTCCCACCCCAAGGCTACGCATATTCAATTCCATCCTCATAACTCACCCAGGAGCCTTCAGATCTGTGGTTTGGCTTCCTGAAGCCAAGTCCCCAGGGCCATAGCAGTGACCTCAACCTGGAGAGGCTTTTGAGTGCAAATGCCAATCTCTCATCACGTTAGTAAAATTATGGAATGTTTGTACCTTTCTGAGGAACTAAAAATTAGATTTCCAGTATTTTACATTGCCTGGCCATCATATTCACCAGAATAAATTAGAGGGTCACTATGAAATAATTATTAAAATGAGGAGTTGATCCACTTAAGTATTTCTAGAATTTAACTTTCACACAAAAAATTAAGATTTTTATAAGTTGTTGAGGCCATTGGAAAGTAGTTATAATTTAACACTTCTGTGATTTCCTCAGTCATTAGCTCATTCAATGCAGGAACATGGAGAAACAAAGCAGGGGAAAAGAGCTATGATTCCTGTGGCTTAGACTTGAGGCTGGCTAGGTGTTTACTAAATTAATTTCCATGGATTCCTGAGCATGCATTTCCCAGTTTTCTTTGTAGTGAGCACAAAAGGTGTGGGGATCATGACCTTGAATTTGTTGTGGTGGAATTTGGAGGTAAGTGCTACATGCAACTTCAAGGCTTGGCCCATGGAAACTTCTCACATGCTCTTGTCACATCATTGGCTTTCACCCTATCACTGGCTTAATGCAGAGAAGGATGAAGCCTGGGAGGATGGTGCTGTTACAAGATGTCCGAAGACTGCATCCTTGAATGACTGTATGGAGCAGAAATCTCTGCAGACCCCATTTGATTGTGAGGTGAGCAAGTAATAACCTCCTAATGTATTTATACACTCTGATATGCGGCTTGTTTTAACATTTGGCAGATGACCTGTTTACTAATATGTTGGGGACCTGACTTTTTCAACTTCATATGTCCTTTGAGCACCAACATGAGGGCTTGAGTCCCACGCGTACCCACCTCTGGGATTTGGAACTCTCTGGCCACATTTGGCTAAGATGTGGCAGATACATTAGAGGTCTCTTTGCAGCAGACATTGTTGAATGTTCTGGGAGAAAATTTATCCTCAGGGACAGAGATCCAGGAAGATAAGCTTGGCATCAAGAAAGCAGTGGTTGTATGAGGGAAGTGGTTACTCTGAGTAAGGCTTACTATTTGGTTTTGAATTCATCCCTGGCCCAATGCCAGCTGCCTGGATCTTAGGGAGAGAAAGAGAGGTTTGGTAATAAAAACTGAAGAGTTGTGTAATCTGTATTTGCTTCACTTGGGTGTGAAAACCACTGCATTTATTTTGCTAAGTGAAATAACTCAGTCTCAGTGTCTGTCCATCTGGGTTTGTAGGACTTTCAAACTTGGTCATGTTTTGGTGATGTTTTTAACCCGTCTTTATGGCAACCAAGAGGCTTTCCCAACCTAGACGTTTAGGGTGAAAATCCTTCAGTCCCTTATTGTCTTTTCTGAGATGCTCATGTTTAAAGCCACCTGTTCCATTAAAAAGTGGGTGCTCTGTGCTCTGGGTAGGAAGACTTCTAAGTGATCAGACCTCGAGCCTTTATCCAGCCCTTTCGTGGAAGTCCTGCTTCCCCTGAGTACGGGTGGAAGGAGGAGGGCATAATTACATTCCGTGAGGAAAGTCGTAACTGACTTCCTTCTAATTCAGGGAAGCCACTCGAGATTGGGTAACTCCTTCTCTTTAGCTCAGAACATCACCTTTTATCCCTCTTCCTGACATTCTATCTTGTGGATCTGAAGTATACAAGCTGTATACTCTCCCCCAAGCTGTGGGAGAAGGAGAGATTATACTTTTAAAAACACAAATGCTGGCATCTTCCTCTGGGTGGGGGAAGGAGGAGGTCTCTATTCATTTGTAAGTCTACATCAGCAAAAACAAAATAAACAAAAATCCTAAAAGCAAGAACAAACAAAAAGAAAGCAAAAAACAAAGACAAGATGAAACAATGAAAACAAGTATTTCTTCTTCATAGTACAAACACGTCAGTCTTTCTTAATACTACATTCTGTTACAAATATTTTTCAATAAAATGGATAATATTTGGAGGTAGAGTATAACTCGTTTAGTATCCCCTTGAGCATATCAAAGAAATGGAGTTATATTCTCCCCAACTCTGTGTCAGAACACCATATGTGTTTGGCACTGTGATTGTCCCTGGTAGCAGCTATAATCTCCAGCACAGCTGATGGAGTGTCAGGTAGAAGCTGAAATGTTAATCAGAAATGGAGGTACCCAGAACAAAAGGCAGGGGTGTTAGAGGCTAGCATGTCACTCAAACCAGAAGCAGCTGGGGCAGGTGAAAAAGAAACATCTGATGAATGCCAAGTGAGTCCTAGCTGATTGCATTTGTTTTTGAGCCCACATGAGACACCTGCTAGGGACTCCCAGAAGTGTTTGGTAGTGGTGGTGATGGGAGAAGACATTCCAGGTAGCTATATTTCTGCAAAATCATGGAGCCTGAGATACACGAACTAAATTTAGAGTGAGTGTGTTTCCACTGGATGGTGACAGCCCTTGCTTGATTCCACTTTAGCTCCATTCCAGTGGTTTCAGGGTCTACATGTGGATTCAACCCTTTCGCAAACCCATGAATCATTTCATAAACACTTCCCTTTCTGGATACCTGAAACACTTAGAAATTGTCACGTCATCTTCCACACTGTGAGCTTCAGACTCAGATGTCCTGGCAGCTTTCACTCTTTCTGCCAAGGGAACCCTGAGCCCTCTTTGTGAATTAGCCCAAGCTAACCTGCTGGTGGATGTGAATCCACCTGGAGGAAAACCAAGGAACTGCACAGACACCTTCATCCATCATGTGAATGAAGCCATCCTAGATCACCTAGCTGCCAGTCAACTTGCCAGCCAACTCAGAGACATGGGAGAGCCACACAGCATCAGATGAGCTGGCTTGGCCAGGAGAACTGCCCTCAGGATCGTGAACCAAATAGTCACTCTCTTAAACCTCTAGGTTTTGGAGTGGTTTGTCGTACATCACAAGCTTACTGATACACTATTAAAATCATGAAGAAATAGAAACTCTACAGATCTATAACTAGTAAGGAGGTTGAATCAGTAATCAAATACCTCCTAACAAAGAAAAGCTCGAGAATGGATGGCTTCACTGGCAAATTCTACCAAATATTTAAAGAAGACTTAACACCAATTCTTATCAGATTCTTCCAAAAAATTGAAGGGAAGGGCATACTTCCCACACTCATTTTATGAAACCAGCATTACCTGTAGAAGATCATACACCATGACCAAGTGGGATTTATCCCTGGGATGCAAGGATGGCTCAACATGTACGAATCAATAAATGTGATGTACCACATGAACAGAACAAAGGATAATAGCCATATGATCACCTTAATAGCTGCAGAAAAAGAATTTGACAAAAAATAAAATTAAGTAAATTGGACAAAAAATAAAATTAAGTAAATTGGACAAAAAATAAAATTAAGTAAATTGGACATGTCTTTTCCTTTCCTTAAACTCGCAATATGTTTTCCATCACTTACTGTAAACAAGACCCTCAAGATCTGGTTCCCCCTCTGCCCTCTCTACACTTATCTCTTATCAAACTCTACATTACAGTTTCCCCTCCAGCGAATGGAGTGGAAATGCTTTCATTCTCCTTGTGCACCATCCTCCTCCTTCATGTCCCTTTGCTTTCCCTCTACCTCCTTTCTAAAATGTTACCTTCTATGGAGTCTTCCAATCACAGATCAGATACCACCTCCTCCAGGAAGCCAATGGGTCAGATGTCTCTCTGTGCTCTCTGATTCCTATCCTTATCATTTCACTTAAAAGTTTAAAAAAATATTTATGTTCACACCCCATAAGTAGACTGTAAGCTCCTTGAGGGCAAGGTTTGTATTTTATTTTTCTTGTATTCCCACACCTAGCCAATTGTCTGCCTATTAAATAAATACATGTTCCAGTTTTCAGGAATGTAAAAAAAAAATAAAACATAGCAGAAAATAGCACTCACATTTTGTGGCTTCTTTTTACTTTCTAGAGATCAATAATAAAATCTGTGTTTTTTTTTTATTGGCGTATTGTTGATTTACAATGTTGTATTAGTTTCAGGTGTACAACACAGTGATTCAATTATACATATATGTATATTCTTACATATATATATTTTCTTATATACATATATTCTCTGAAAAATATATATAGAAGAATAATACATATAATATATGCATATAATTCTCTTTTTCAGAGAATATATGTATATAAGAATAACATATAATATATGTATATGAGAATAATAACCTTCTTGGTTATTACAAAATATTGAGTATAATTCCCTATGCTATACAGTAGGTCCTTGTTGGTTATCAGTTTTTTTTTTTTTGGGCTGTGCCACTTGGCATGCAGAATCCTAGTTCCCTGACCAGGGATCGAACCCGTGTCCCCTGCAGTGGAAACTTGGAGTCTTAACCACTGGACCACCAGGGAAGTCCCTTGGTTATCTATTTTATATATAGTCATATATATGTATACATTTATCCCAAACTTCTCATTTATCCCTCCCCACTCCCTTTCCCCTTTGGTAACCTTAAGTTTGTTTTCTATGTCTGTGGGTCTATTTCTGCAAAATTTGTATTTTTCAATCAATCCATATCTATGTCTCTGAATTCTATTTCTCTCCTACCCAAAGAGTTGCTTTCTAATTGATATGGCTGGTATTAATACAAACCAAATTAGGTCAAGAGCACAGTGGATTTTTTTTCTACTTACAGTAATGATAAACACTAATGCTTACATTAAAATGCTTCAAACTAAAAGACTTGAGGGTAAAACTGGTATCTTTCTTTTTCATAATTTTGAACTCACATTTGTTGGGTTCACCTAGCTTAGCTTCCCAGACCAATTCTATAATGTTTTAAAGTTCACTCCTCCCCACCCATACAAATCCACCCAGCAGGAAGGTTCATCAGCTTTCAACATTTGTGAGCTGCAAATACAAGTTTTGACTGAAAGTCTTTGCTAACCACAGACAGAGGGGCGAGGCTTTTGTGTGCATGAGAGGAGCTTGGTGGCAGCCGGATGATGGGGTTTTCAGGTCTCTTCAGTGCTGCATACTGAGCTTCATTTTTTGTTTTTTTAAAACTTTAATTTTATTTATTTTTCTTTCTGATAGGAGCTAGCCCAAGTGCCCTCTATTATATCAATGAAAAATTATTTGTGTATCAAAATGATCTGTTAATCTCTCTGATTCATTGTGTCTCAAAAATCACGCAAATGATAACCTATGAACACATCAATAGGAATGAAGGTGGGAGAGAAGAGAGAATCCAGTGAAAACAAGAAAAATGAAAAGCTCTCAAAATCACCACCCTGATATCATTAAAAAATGAGCAAGATAAACCCACAACCCACATACCCACTTTGCCCACAGACTGTGGCAAGGCTGAGTCAGTGTGTATACAGAATAAGATATGAATATTCTGCTTGGAAATCCAATCTGAAAACAAAGAGAGGAAATGACTTAGCAGGAGATTTGCTCATGAACTGTTCTGTCAATTTTGAGTACAGCAATGGAGGCTGAACTACCTGGAGATGCCACTGACTTCCGTTTGAGAAATCACTGGATAACCATTGTGTCATTTTTTTTTTTAAACTCTTTATTGGAATATATTTGCTCCACACTCCTGCACCAGCTTCTGAGGTACACCAAAGTGAATCAGCTGTATTTATACATATATCCCTATATCCCCTCCCTCTCGTGACTCCCCCCCACCCTCCTTGTCCTGGCCCTCTAAGGCATCTCCCATCATCAAGTTGATCTCCTTTTGTTAAAAAGCAACTTCCCACTAGCTATCTATTTTACAGCTGGTAGTATAAATATGTCTATGTAACTCTCTCACTTTGTCCCAGCTTCCCCTTCACCTCTCACCCCAGCCATATTTTAAAAGTTTGTTTAGGATTTCAAGTTTGTGTCATGTGTGATCCCAGTAGTGATTTTTGGAAATGCAGTTTTGAAAATGCTAATCACGAGTGATGCGGTATCAGGGATGTGGGTAAAAGTGACAGAGTCATACTCTTTGTCCAACTTATAAATGGGACTGTGCTTGTTTGGATAGAGCACAGATAATCGAATAAAACAATGAAGCCAAAATAAGACTGGGCTGCAAGATGCCTAAATTATCATTCAAATGAATTTTTTTCTCCATTGCAATATAGATTTAACTCAGGAGAAAAATGTGTTCCTCTTTTTGATTTTTCTTCTGAGTTTCTCTGAACTTGGACAGGTCACACTTGCTAAATCACAGCAGTGGGGATAAAGAGGTGTAGGTTGAGGAGGTGAGGACTGGTCATTACAGGCATATTCTAGGAAGCTGATTTTACGATATAGAAGCAAAAGCAAGAGCATACTTGGAGGATCAAAGGAAAGTCACATTTCATGGTGTTCCATAGAAAGTCATGAGGTCAGTTTCTGTCCGTCAGCGCTCCATTTTCAGTTCAGACACCCATTAGGAAGTTACTAGTTCTGCAAAAGAGAGCAGAATAGAACTCCTGCCCTACCTAGAGAAACAGGGGATGGGCATGTGCAGAAAACTGTCTTCAGAGTAGCTGAAACTTAGTATCTGGCATTGAGCAAGCACAACAAGAAGTCCTTCTCAGAGCAAGCGGTAAAAAGTTAAACCATGAGCCATCATGAGTGTGTAATTTGGAGGCAGTGTCTCCATTTTCTGAGGGTAATTAGTGTTATCAGAAAAGTCCATTTTTTAAGAAAAGAAGATATTTAATAAAGCTCCTGAGTGAAGGAACTGCAACTAGTGCAGACAAGTGTAGAAAGAAAGCAGTGTAGATAAGGGTCTCCACTAGCTTCTTTAGTGGAACTAGCCCTTTAGTAAAGTAATGCAGCATGGTCGTCCAGGCTGTGCTGTCCAATATGGTAGCCATTAGTTACAAACGGCTATTTAACATTAATTTATATTAATTTAAATTACATACAGTGAAAATTCTCTTCCTCAGGCACATTCACCACATCAAGGCCTTAATTGTCACATGGGCTCAGTGGTGCCGGTACTGGACAACACAGACAGACCAGTTGCATTATTGTGGAAGGTTCTATTGGAGGGCTCTGGAAGAGCATTGTCTTGGGAACCTGGTGTTGAATTCTGAGTGTGCAACTTGGCAATGGCATGGCCTCTCTTTCCTCATATTTAAAATAGGGTGAAGTAATAGTACTTGCTTCCTGGAGTTGTTAGGAGGACTAAATAAGAGAGTTCTTTTAAAATAAATTGTGAAGAACCACGCCTGGCACGGAGTAAATGCAATATCTATAGTTGGAAAGTGAATGGGTGTCTACTGCCTATATTCTGTAGTTTGTGTACATTTATGCTTATGTTACACTTTAGTAATAATGAGAGTCAACATTAACTGCACACTTAATCCTTGTGGGCTCAATGCTTTAGCTGCTTTGTTTGATTTAAATGCCATTAAAATGCAGGAAAAATCTGTTACTATTACTTAATAGTTGAGGACACTGAGCTCAAGGTCACTAAGCTCAAAGATGATTTTTGAATGTGGCTGACTTGGAACGGCTACAGTATTTTCCAGTATGATGAGCTACCAGTCTCCAAAGCCTATGCTACATTATCTTCTTTTCTGTAAACTAAAACCAGCATGTTTCTTCTGGCTTAAATCTGAGTTAAAGAAATGGTTGAAGGATAACTTATGTAATTATAACAGCTAAACATCGCACAGTACTTAATATATGTGACACACTGATCTCGGAACTTTACTTATCTACATTAATTCATTTAATCCTCACAATAATTTTGTGAAAAGTACCATTATCACTCCATTGTGTTGCTGGGCAAATTGAGGTTCAGAGAGCCTCAGTATATTGCCTAAGTTCACACAGCTGGCTAGTCACACAACTAGCCCATTGAGACTCCGATCTTACTTTTAATGTCTTTTTTCATAATCACTATGTTTACTGCCTGAGGTTTCAGCACACAGTACGAGGGAACCAAGATCGTTGGCCTAGGGGGACACTGCCTGTCCTGTGCAGAACAGAGTTTGGCGCTCCAAATGGACAAAGCCAAGTAACTTCACTGAATAGCTACCGAACTACTTTAATCAAGGCTATTTCAGTCCTGAGTGCTCTGCGTGCATATCCTGACTCGCCCTTTCCTTGGGGAAAATAGGGAGAAAAGTACATACATGGAAATGTACTGTGAGCTGCTGCACCACATTTGGCAAGGACTGTGGGTCACAGCCTCCCAGCAGAGGTGCACTCTCCTGCTGGCAAAAGCTTGCGCTTCCAAGCTCTGATCCACAGGCTCTCCGCCTGCACGCGTTCCAGTCTCTCCCCGTATCCGGCGGGCGGATGATCGCTGCGACAAAAGGCAAAGTGATGTCTTTTGGAAACCGGGTCTAAGCAAAGATCGACTCTCTGCTTGCAGTTCTTAAAATAATTTTGAATGAAATGAAGGCTTCTGAGTCAGAGGATATGACATCCTCATTTGCATGATTCAGAATGGCAATGACGCCACAGGCAGTGATTGAGAAGGAGTTCCCGAACGTGGAAACACGGAACAATTAAACGGGTACTGTCGTTGGCACCAAACGAACTGTCTTAGATAACCGAAGCCCGGTGCAGTGGCCCCAGCACAGGAAGCCGGTGGCTATCAGAACTTCACAGTAGGTGATTCCTGTTACCTCCCCAGCGTTTTCCTGGAGTGGGGGCTGACAGTCCACTGTTTTCTGAGTGAGGTAGAAGTTACTGGACTTCTCACCCAGAGCTTACAGGGTTTAGGATATACATAGCTTTCTTTAGAAAGGCTTGGAGAATATCTATATTATATTAGGATGGGAATTAGTAACTTGGTAGCCATGGACAGGAAAAAAATCTTGACGGCGTTTTATGAACCTCTGAAAGCTGTATGCAGAAGGTTATTTTTGTATCCTTGGAAAATGGCCCACAGATGCCATTACATTCTCAAGGGGATCTCTGGCCTCCAAAAGATTAGAACCGTGTTCTGATGCTTGCACAGTTAAGAGATCCTTTATTACACAGAGAAACCTTTACTACAAATTATAGTGAAGTAGAATTTTAAAAGCTGGACTGCTGCTGAAGTAGCAGAGGCCATTGCAAACAGCATCTTCATCTCTCAAAGTATAAAACCTCAACGTTCCCACGTATGGATGTTTTTAAAACACATGAGAATGTGGGCATGACTGTCACGCTGCACTTAACCAATAACAGCCCGTGTAGCCTTCTTACTCCATCTCTTCTATTCCCTAAAAAGCGGGCTGCCGTCATTTTGAAGGGGATTGCTCTGTGTACTTTCAGAGTAACACTTTCCATCTAAGTAGGAGTTTAAAGTCTTGGATGTGGATTTTCAATAATAAATGATGTCCTTTACAGATGAGGCATTGAGCATCCAGGCTCGTAATGAGAGGCCAGCTGTGCTCACTTGCTCTGCAAGGTTACATACACAGGCTTCCAGGAGGCTTATTGACTATGAAGAGCTGCGTTCCTAACCTCTACAGAGACCAGCCTCTCCCTCCCTGCACTCGGGTTCAGACTTGCTTCCGTCTGGGCCACATGGAGCAAATGCTCCTTCTCTAGAGGTTCCAGTCCCCATAACCCTGTCCAATGTGTGAGCATATCGCGATTAGAGTTTGGTTGCTGGTGTTAGAGTCATGCCCTGGATTGCCAAAAATATGTCCAATCACGTGTCAATCATGGTAGGAGCCATACAGAGGGAGGAAATGGGACACTGACTAAAATAATTTTTTGTGAGGTACTGACAGTTGAGGTAAACCACCTGCAGTAAGAGCAAACCTGCTTCTACCTTCTTTCCTCATCCCACTGTTAAACTCCACCGCTTTCTGTCCTATGGTGATTCATCAAGGAGATATGGACTGCCAAGAAATCACTGATTTTGGTTTTGTGTTAGCTACTGTCACTGGCTAAAACCAAACTGTGCAGCAAGTATTGGAAGAGAGTTAGAAGACGTTATCCTGATGAAGCTTTATATAAATAGAATTTCCTTCCCCATAAGGCAAAACTTACAAAAGCAAAGAGTTCAATTTCTATTTCACTGTGGGGACAGAAAAAGAGAATTGTTCATATGGACATCAACAGAAAATGAAAATGCATTTTGCTACTACTCCCTAAGACTTCTTTCTACTAAACAGAAACTTTAGTTCCCAAAAGAGTTGGGGAAAAAAAATCCAAAGGTCTTACACTGTTATTGAGAATTATTGGTTCATAAACTCTCCTGTTTAAAAGGAGTTATTTAATATTTTTAACAAGATTAAAAAAATTAGATTAAAGTATAAGAATATCCACTTTCAAGTACAATTTCGCTGCCACACGGAATCTCTCTCTCTCTCTTTTTTTTTGCTATTCATCAAGAACTTCATGCGACATAATAAAAATCTCATTTAGAGCCTCTCTCCTCAGATTGCTAACAAGCTAGGAGCCTGTTAGAAATTCAGATTCTTGGGCTCCAGCCCACATATACAGAACCAGAATCTACATTAGCAAGACTCTCGGGGGATTTGGATGCACATTCAAGTTTGAGAAGCCCTGGTTTAGGGTGCAATTTCCCAAACTTAGATGATTGTCCTAATCACCTGTGCAGAGAGCGCTTAAGAAATACTGTAGAGATTTGGTTAATGGGTTTTTACTAACCTCACTCACTGGTTTAAGAAACTTTCTCATTTACTTCAGGAAAACATCCCGACTAGTGACCACAGCAAGCTGACTGCTCTCAGTTTGTAGCCCATTCTAGAATATTCCAAAGCTTTTCCGCACATGCTATTTGATGTACATGCTTTCCAGAGCTTGTTCTGTTAGTTCCTAACCCTACTAATGACAGTGTAAATAATGTAAACTGATAAAAAGTGACGGAGGAGAGATTGATAGTATTTACTATTGTACGTGGACAAGGAAACTGTGATGGAATATATTGTAAAAATCTAAGGGCTTATGTTCAGATTTCTTTCCAAATATCTTTAAGTCCTTATTCTATTTCAAAAAAACTGAAACCAGAAAGTGTGCACCCTGCCCTGCGGGTGTGAAATGTGCAAGAAAGATGGCTTTACTCTTCACAGGAGAACTATATGAGAAAAAAATCTTTATATCACACATGTACCTTAAATATGTCCACATGCCGTATCTTTTCTGATTCCTTGATTTCTGCAACTTCTGTGTTGAACAAATCGAATGCCAGTTATAATTTTTTCAGGTAAGAGGATTTTTATTACACATATTCCTGGATGGCATCCAAGACCACTGAATTAGGGTGGGGCTTGGAATTATTTTTAAAAAGATCTGGCAATCAGTTAGTCTTGGAAATTATTGAATTAGAGAATTCTGACTGACTAACCAACGATTACAGAAGTAGGAAAAATTCAACAGGTTTAGATATTTAAAAAATGTCACTAACACATTCAGTAAAGAATTTCCAAAAGTTTTATGATAAAAAAAACCTCAGCTGATTCCACAGATAATATTTTGGATATTGTCTACATTTCCTGCTATGATGTTTTGAAGTTTTCCTGGGACTGGACCAGCTGGCCCCTCTGAAATAGTCCATCTGTAAACCAGGAGGAGGGAGAGCTTGGATTGTGGTCCAATTTTTCCTATGTCAGTTTCAGAGTATTTAAATCTCCTTCTGCACTCTGACCCCACTGACACTGGTCAGAGCGACACACGTATTTTCTTTGGAGAGACTCATTACTTTCTAGTGACTTCCTGTTTCCTTATTCATTTGGTAAGCTGACATAGGAAACTGAGTACAGGTGATTTTGGGAAGACTAAGCTATATTGATTCCCACTGGACTAGTGGACTAAGTTTGTCCTTTGACCCTCCCTTATTTGGTTTATCTGCTCACTAATATGCCTTCCAGAGTCCCAGGGAAACCTGGGTGCTGGCAGGTCATTGATTTATGGAAAGATAAACAACCTTCAAATGACTGGAGGGCTGGAAAATGAGATTATTGCCTGCCTCTTAAATTAGAGATGACAGCTACGGTTAATAGATTTGTCTTGTCTTCAAGTCTTTAAGCATACTTTATTTATTTATTTTTTTACTGTGTCAGATGTATTTTATTTTTTTAAATCATGTACTTTTACAGATTATTTTCAAAAGTGAAATTTTGTACATATCTGGGTAGTTTGAATATATTTTTTTCTTTCATATTTGGTATTTATTTATTATTTTTTTTGAGGTACACCAAGTTCAATCATCTATATTTATACACATATTCCTGTATTCCCACCCTCCCTCAACTCCCCGCCACCCTCCCCGTCCCAGTCCTCTAAGGCATCATCCATTCTCGAGTTGAACTCCCTTTGTTATACAGCAACTTCCCACTGGCTATCTATTTTACAGTTGGTAGTATATATATGTCTATGCTACTCTCTCACTTCATCTCAGCTTCCCCTTCACCCCCCGCCCCCCAAAACCTCGAGTTCTCCAGTCTATTCTCTGCATCTGCGTCCTTGTTCTTGTCTTGTCACTGAGTTCATCAGTACCACTTTTAGATTCCATATATATGAGTTAGCATACAATATTTGTCTTTCTCCTTCTGACTTACTTCACTCTGTATGACAGACTCTAGGTCTATCCACCTCATTGCATATAGCTCCATCTCATTCCTTTTTATAGCTGAGTTAAGCATACTTTAAATGAGCCATCTTCTGGACTGTCACCCAGCCTGCAGTTGACTCTCGTAGCTGCTCTGCACAGCTTTAGCATTTGGGCATCAGATACACACACAATGTCCACCAGCACATTTGCTTACATTAGGACTCTTGCTTTGAAATTTACATTCTGGATATTTTGAGTGAGAAATGCCACTGATACCAACCAGGGTTCTTGGCCTTCCCCAAGCCATAGAAATTGACTAGAGGCCAGACAAGAAATTCACACAGGGCTTTATTGGGGTTCCTGCACCAGCAGCAGGAGGGAGAAAAAACAAGTAACAGTTTCCCTTGCTTGCAGAGTGTGGGCAAGCTTGTTCCTTTATGTGGGGTGAGGGTAGGGATGTGTCCAGGGGTTGGGCCAGAGGGGTGGCTTAAGTGTTTTACCCACCCCTTAGGTGGTGTTCAGTGCAGGGACCATGTTCAGTACCCTGCTTTTGCTCCCAAAACCCTGTTTTTGCTCTTGGCTCTTCAGAAGTGGCCATTGAGTGTTTTTGTTTGTTTGTTTGTTTTAGTCTTTTGTATCTTTTGGTCCAGAATTTGCCTCAGCTGTGCATGCAAACAATTATTTTTAGTCCCACACAATTTCTTTGTATTTTGTTGCTTGATGAGAGGTACAAGTAGGTACAAGGTACAAGCATTGCAGCACTACAGCAAAGGGTCCCAGGTCCCAGGCCTGTCTCACCATGATTGATTTTGATTTTCAGGGCCCAAATTCAAATATCTGCTTGATGTAGAGGTGATTGCTTGATAAAAATGGACCCAGGTACACTTATTTACAAGACAACATCATGGTAACTTCACCCTTGGCCACAGAATCTCGCTGTCTGGTTATAATTTACCACCCATCTCCTCTTCTATAACTACCAGTGAGACTTGAGAGAAATAGACAATCCAAATCTGAGCACACTAAATGTGTCAAATATTCTAAGAAGCAATCCGCCGAGACTCAGGTAAATTCTGTGGTTTCTCAGGATAAGCCACTGTTTCCCGAACTTGCCTGGTCTTTATAGTCATTGTGTGGGGAGTGGCGTGGGGAAAGTTGTGCTTAAATATATAGATCCCGGTCCTTATTTCCAGAGATTTCCATTCACTGTGTCGGTTGTGGGAGGGGCCAAGTGACTCTTATAAACAGACAAGTTGGGGCATCACTGATTTAATGTTCTAGGATTTATTTCATTCTGGTGTCTTATGAATTATGTGCCCTCAGTAGATTAATGATGGTGGTAAGCACACGTGACATCGAAGTACCTGGTTAAAGTGTGCTAAATGTTTCTTGTGATTCTGAAAAGTCAATGGCAGGATATGATGCTTGCTTATTCTAAGCAGCAGGACTGTTCAAGAAGATTGTTCTAACTAAATGTCCATTGACAGATGCATGGATAAAGAAGATGTGGTACACATATACAATGGAATATTACGAAGCCATAAGGAAGAATGAAATAACTCCATTTGCAGCAACAACGATAGACCTAGAGATTATCGTACTAAGTGAAGTAAGTCAGTAAGAGAAAGACAAATAACATAAGATGTTACTTATTTGTGGAATCTAAAATATGACACAAATGAACTTATCCATGAAACAGAAAGAGACTCAGACATAAAAAACAAACTTGTGGTTGCCGGAAGGGGGAAGGGAGTTGGGGAGGGATGGATTGGGAGTTTGGAACTGACAGATGCAAACTATTATATATAGAGTGGATAAACAACAAGGTCCTACTGTCTAGTGCAGGGAACTATTGATATATTCAATATTCTGTGATAAACCATAATGGAAAAGAGTATGAAAAATAATATATATATGTATAACTGAATCACCTTGCTGTATAGCAGATATTAACACATTGTAAATCAACTATACTTCAATAAAGTAAATTTAAAAAAAGATGATTGTTCTGTAGAAAGTATAATTTTATCTGGACTCATAAGAATACTAGAGGATCCCAAATTGGTCTTATTAATAATAACGCAATAAAAATAGCAATTCTTTTTGTTGTTGTTGCTGTTACAATGCTTTTTTTCCTCCTGTGGTAAAATATATATAACATAAAATTTGCCAAAAAATAGCAATTCTTAATTCACAGTGGTTGTGAAGATCAGGTAACATCATGTCAGCCTTGAAACTATGAAATAAAAACATTTTTTGATATTTTAAAATGTAAATACCATTAAGTTAGCATGTCAGATAAAAAGGCATCATCTTATACTCTGTGTGTTCGTGTTTATGTCTAGGTACACAGAAAACTTCTAGGAACAGGAAGTTTATGGACTATACTTAAGTTGATTTTAGCATTTGAAACTGTTCAAAACTGTCCAAATGAAAGGGAGCTTACAAATCACTGATGCTTCATTTTATACAACAGGACACTGAAACTTGAGAAGCTAAAATGATAGTTATTGTTGGAGCATGGATAAGAATTGTTACTGTAAATATTTTATTCAGGGCACATTTTTACTTTAAAAGCAACTTTATCAAAATATAATTTACATGCTATAAAATGCACGTTTCAAGTGTACAGTTCAATGAGTTTTGACAAACCTACCCATTTGCGTAATTGCCATCTTTATCAAACTATGTAATATTTCCACAAGCCCAGTAATTTCCTTTGTGCTTCTTAGTCCATCAACTGCACCCTCCACTCCAAGCAACTGCTGCTCAAATTCCTATCACTGTAGATTAATTTTGCTTGTTTAGAATCTCACATAAATGAATCACACAATATGAGCTCTTTCGTGCTTGTCCGAATCACACAATATGAGCTCTTTCGTGCTTGTCCGCTTTACTCAGCACAATGTTGCTGAGATTGATTCGTGTTGCTACACATTTCAGTAGTTTGTTTCTTTTTATGGCTGAGCAGTAATTTATTTATTTACTTATTTAAGCTCTTTATTGGAAAATAATTGCTTTACACTCTTGTACCAGCTTTTGAGGTACACCAAAGTGAATCAGCTGTATTTATACACATACCCCCATATCCCCTCCTTCCCGTGACTCCCTCCTGCTCTCCCTGTCCTGGCCCTCTAAGGCATCACCCTTCAACCCATCATCGAGTTGATCTCCCTTTGTTATACAGCAACTTCCCACTAGCTATCTATTTTACAGTTGGTAGTGTATATATGTCGATGCTACTCTCTCACTTCGTTCTAGCTTCCCCTTTGCCCCGCCCCAAACCTGTGTCCTCCAATCCATTCTCTGCATCTGCATCCTTATTCTTGCCCTGTCACTGGGTTTATCAGTACCATTTTTTTTTCCTTTGGATTCCGTGTATATGAGTTAGCATTCAGTATTTGTTTTTCTCTTTCTGGCTTACTTCACTCTGTATGACAGACTCTAGGTCTATCCACCTCATTACATGTAGCTCCATTTCATTCCTTTTTATGGCTGAGTAATATTCCATTGTATATATGTGCCACATCTTCTTTATCCATTCATCTGTTGATAGGCATGTAGGTTGCTTCCATGTCCTGGCTATTGTAAATAGTGAGCAGTATTTTATTAAGTGAATCTGCCACAATTGTCTAATCAATTCCCTCATTAATGTATATGTGGGTTATTTGTAGTTTTCAGTTATTATGAATAAAGCTATTATTATTCACATACAAGTGGATATGTATTTTCATTTCTTTTATGTACCTAGGAGCAGAATTTTGGGGTCACATATTAGGCACATGAATGGTTTGAAGTGGTATATCATTGTGCTTTAAAAAAATTGAGATAGGTGGTTTGAAGGGCCGAGCGCGAGGCCAGTGAGACTAGACTCAGCACAGCGAACAAGAAAGGTTAGACTTGAGAGAAAAGATGGCGGTGAAGTAGAGAGACGTGGAGTGCATCCCTCTCCACAGATGCATTGGGAATGCACGGAAGGACGCAGTCATTCCCACAGAGAACCAGCTGAACACCAGCAGACGGCCTCGGACACCAGAAAGGGCTGCAGGGAGCTCGACGTAGCCGGTAGGGAGGCATCTACGAGGGCTCAAAAAGGGTGAAGCGGCGGAGCTGTGGCAGACGGGAGGGAGTGAGAAACATACGGAGGGTCCGCAGCGCAGCTCAGCATTCCCGGACCGAGACATCGATCCGCGGCTGAACGGAGGGTCCAGGAGCGGGAGCGTGGGAACCGGAGAGCTGGTTCAGGGGGAGAAACATTGTTGCCGGTAGGGTGACGGACCGAGAGGACAGGAGGGAGGAGGTCCGCGGAGAGGAGTGCCCGTCCCTGAGAGCTGCCCAGCCATGATGGCGGCTGGAGGCTGCAGGCTCCCGGGCGGGGGGGAGGAGCCACGTGCATAGCCTCTCCCTCTCTTTCCGTGCCTCTGCAACAGGCAGTGGAGAGACGCCCCGTGGGCCACCTAAG
The DNA here is from genome assembly GCF_030028045.1 of Hippopotamus amphibius kiboko. Lineage (NCBI taxonomy): Eukaryota > Metazoa > Chordata > Mammalia > Artiodactyla > Hippopotamidae > Hippopotamus > Hippopotamus amphibius. Next base: position 101,485,013 of record NC_080195.1, on the reverse strand, counting down.
GCGCTCAGGGATAACAAGCACCCTCAGGCACTTGGGCGGGGCTAGATTAAAACCCCTTGCAACGCCAGCAGCAGGGAGGCTGCCGAGAGAAAAAAAAAAAAAAAACAACAGCAACATCAAAACCCCAAGAGAGGCCCAACTCTAACACTTTCTGTTTACGCCTGAGCCACCAGCGTCCCTCTGCAACAGGCACCTCCAAGCCTGACTGAAACAACAGTGCGCCACTGCTCACTCACTCCCAGGAGAAGGAGCCACTATTGTACCCTCTCCCTCCCCACACACCGAAGCTTACAGACGAACAATAAAGGAACCTCTGCTGGTCACAGAATAACGCAAAAAAAAAAAAAAAAAAAAAAAAAAACCCAAGACAAGGAGAAGGACACTTACAGCTGAGACGCTAAGGAAACAGAAATAGTAGTATCAATACCTATTGAACTGGTCCATTCGGGGATCAGTTCTGGATTTTTTTATTTTTTTTATTTTTTCTTTCTCTCTCTCTGTCTTTTTTTTTTTTTGATTTATTAAATACGATCTTAGCCCTAAGGGATCTACAAGTTTTATAACATAATTTTTTAATGATATTTTTTATTCTTTTTTTTTTTTTTTTGCCTTTTTATATACTTCTATATCTAGCTAAGTTTTTGGTAGTACAGACAAAATATCTCTCATACTTTCCTTTCATCCCTATCTTTTATACATTTCTATTCCTTTCTTTTTATTTGCATATTTCCAACCACATTACGCTCTTCTGTTCCCCTTTCTTCCAGCCTTTTTAAGTTTATTTTATCTTAACATACTTATAAGCAACACTATCGGTCTGCTCAGACTCCTTGCTCTATTCTCCAGATGATGCACTGCCTTGGTATTTAATATTAGGCTTTTGTCTTTATCTTAGTTCTTAGTACAGTTGTCTAATTACATTCTGAGAATCTCCATTCTCTCTGGTGGTACTCCAGCTCTTTTCTATATTTGATCCTAGCTTACAAAATCTCCCTGGATTGATGTTTGTATGTGTAGGGTGTTATTTGTTGTTTGTTTGCTTTTGCTTTTGTCTCTGATTTGTTCTGTTTCAGTTGTCAATTTCTGTTGGGTTTCTCTTTGAATATCTGATAGCACACTGGGGTTCTGTCAGGTCTTTCTAGAGCCTTATGTCCTAACGGATTCAGTAATTGTGTGTCTTATACATGTATGTGTTTTCTAGACTGAATATTCGTTTAATCCAATACTTGGACATTAGTCTGAGGCTTGGACAGTCTTCTATAAACACCTCTATCGCCAGGACAAGCAACCCCAAAAGTCTGCACAACCATGAGGAAACAAAGAAACACCATGCAGGCAAAGGAGCAGGAAAAAAACCCACAAGACCAAATAAATGAGGAGGAAATAGGAAAAATGCCTGAAAAAGAATTTAGAGTAATGATAGTAAAAATGATACAAAGTCTCAATAACAAAATAGAGAAAGTACAAGAAACAGTTCATAAGAACTCAGAAAAACAAACAGCAATGGATAACAAAATAACTGAAATTAAAAATACTCTAGATGCTATAACCAGCAGAATGACTGAGGCAGAAGAACGAATAAGTGAGTTGGAAGATAGAATGGGGGAAATAACTGCCACAGAGCAGGAAAGAGAAAAAAGAATAAAAAGATTAGAAGACAGTCTCAGAGACCTCAGTGATAACCTTAAACGTACCAACATTCGAATTATAGGCATCCCAGAAGAAGAAGAAAACAAGAAAGGGTCTGAGAAAATATTTGAAGAGGTTCTAGTGGAAAACTTCCCCAACATGGGAAAGGAAATAATTCACCAAGTCCAAGAAGCACAGAGAGTCCCATACAGAATAAACCCAAGGAGAAATACACCAAGACACATATTAATCAAACTAATGACAATTAAACACAAAGAAAAAATATGAAAAGCAGCAAGAGAAAAGCAACAAACAACATATAAGGGAAAACCCATCAGGATAACAGCTGACCTTTCTACAGAAACTCTGCAGGCCAGAAGGGAATGGCAGGATATACTGAAAGTCCTGAAAGAGAGAAACCTACAGCCAAGAATACTCTACCCAGCAAGAATCTCATTCAGATTTGAGGGAGAAATCAAAAGCTTTGCAGACAAGCAAAAGTGAAGAGAATTCAGCACCACCAAACCAGCCTTACAACAAGTGCTAAAGGAACTTCTCAAAGTAGGAAACACAAGAAAAGGAAAAGACCTACAAATACAAACCGAAAACAATTCAGAAAATGGTAATAGGAACACACATGTCAATAATCACCTTAAATGTAAATGGATTAAATGCTCCAACCAAAAGACACAGACTGGCTGAATGGATACAAAACCAAGACCCTTCTATATGCTGCCTACAAGAAACCCACTTCAGACCAAGGGATACATATAGACTGAAAGTAAAGGGATGGAAAAAGATATTCCATGCAAATGGAAGTCAAAAGAAAGCTGGAGTAGCAATCCTCATATCAGACAAATTAGACTTGAAAGTAAAGACTATTACAAGAGACAAGGAAGGACACTACATAATGATCAAGGGATCCATTCCAGAAGAACATATCACAATGGTAAATATCTATGCCCCCAACATAGGAGCACCTCAATACATAAGGCAAATGCTAACAGCTATAAAAGGGGACATCAACAGTAACACAATAATAGTGGGAGACTTGAACACCCCACTCACATCAATGGACAGATCATCCAAACAGAAAATAAATAAGGACACACAAGCTTTAAATGACACATTAGACCATCTTGACTTCATTGATATTTATAGGACATTCCATCCAAAAACGACAGACTACACTTTCTTCTCAAGTGCACACGGAACATTTTCCAGGATAGATCACATCTTGGGTCACAAATCAAACCTCAGCAAATTCAAGAAAATTGAAATCATATCAAGCATCTTCTCAGACCACAACGCCATGAGACTAGATATCAATTACAGGAAAAAAACTGCAAAAAATACAAACACATGGAGGCTAAACAATTCACTCTTAAACAACCAAGGAATCACTAAAGGAATCAAAGAGGAAATCAAAAAATATCTAGAAACAAATGACAACGAAAACACAACAACCCAAAACCTATGGGATGCAGCAAAAGCAGTTCTAAGAGGGAAGTTTATAGCAATACCTTAAGAAACAAGAAAATGATCGAATAAACAACCTAACCTTACACCTCAAACAACTAGAGAAAGAAGAACAAAGAAACCCCAAAGTGAGCAGAAGGAAAGAAATCATAAAGATCAGAGCAGAAATAAATGAAAAAGAAAGGAAGGAAACCATAGCAAAAAAAAATAAAACTAAAAGCTGATTCTTTGAGAAGATAAACAAAATTGATAAACCATTAGCCAGACTCATCAAGAAAAAAAGGGAGAAGATGCAAATCAACAGAATTAGAAATGAAAAAGGAGAAGTAACAATGGACACCTCAGAAATACAAAACATCATGAGAGACTACTACAAGCAACTATATGCCAATCAATTGGATAACCTGGAATAAATGCATAAATTCTTAGAAAAATACAATCTTCCAAGACTGAACCAGGAAGAAATAGAAACTATGAACAGACCAATCACAAGTATGGAAATTGAGGCAGTGATTAAAAATCTCCCAACACACAAAAGCCCAGGACTAGATGGGTTCACGGGCGAATTCTATCAAACATTTCGAGAAGAGTTAACACCTATCCTTCTCAAACTCTTCCAAACTATTGCAGAAGGCGGAGCACTCCCAAACTCATTCTACGAGGCCACCATCACCCTGATACCAAAACCAGGCAAAGATGTCACAAAAAAAGAAAACTACAGACCAATATCACTGATGAATATAGATGCAAAAATCCTCCACAAAATACTAGCTAACAGACTCCAACAACACATTAAAAAAATCATCCACCATGATCAAGTGGGGTTTATCCCTGGGATGCAGGGATTCTTCAATATATGCAAATCAATCAACGTGATACATCATATCAACAAACTGAAGGATAAAAACCATATGATCATTTCAATAGATGCAGAAAAAGCTTTTGACAAAGTTCAACATCCATTTATGATAAAAGCTCTCCAGAAAATGGGCATAGAAGGAAATTACCTCAACATAATAAAAGCCATATATGAGAAACCAAAAGCCAACATTGTTCTCAATGGGGAAAAACTGGAAGAATTCCCTCTAAGAACAGGAACAAGACAAGGGTGTCCACTCTCACCACTGTTATTCAACATAGTTTTGGAAGCGTTAGCCACAGCAATCAGAGAAGAAAAAGAAATAAAAGGAATCCAAACTGGAAAAGAAGAAGTAAAATTGTCACTCTTTGCAGATGACATGATATTATATATAGAAAACCCTAAAGACACTACCAGAAAACTGCTAGCACTAATTGATGAGTTTAGTAAAGTAGCAGGATACAAAATTAATGCACAGAAATCTCTTGCATTCCTATACACTAACAATGGAAGAGCAGAAAGAGAAATGAAGGAAACTCTCCCATTCACCTTTGCAACCAAAAGAATAAAATACCTAGGAATAAACCTGCCTAAGGAGGCAAAAGATCTGTATGCAGAAAACTTTAAGACATTGATGAAAGAAATCAAAGACGACACAAACAGATGGAGGGACATACCATGTTCCTGGATTGGAAGAATCAACATCGTGAAAATGTCTGTACTACCCAAAGCAATTTACAGATTCAATGCAATCCCGATCAAATTACCAATGGCATTTTTCACAGAACTAGAGCAAGAAATCTTACGATTTGTATGGAAATGCAAAAGACCCCGAATAGCCAAAGCAATCTTGAGAAGGAAAAATGGAGTTGGTGGAATCAGGCTTCCTGACTTCAAACTATACTACAAGGCCATAGTGATCAAGACAGTATGGTACTGGCACAAAAATAGAAAGGACGATCAATGGAATAGAATAGAGAACTCAGAAGTAAGCCCAAACACATATGGGCACCTTATCTTTGACAAAGGAGGCACGAGTATACAATGGAAAAAAGACAGCCTCTTCAATAAGTGGTGCTGGGAAAACTGGACAGCTACATGTAAAAGAATGAAATTAGAACACTTCCTAACACCATACACAAAAATCAACTCCAAATGGATGAAAGACCTACATGTAAGGCCAGACACTATAAAACTCCTAGAGGAAAACATAGGCAGAACACTCTATGACATCCATCAAAGCAACATCTTTTTTGACCCACCTCCTAGAATCAGGGAAATAAAATCAAGAATAAACGAATGGGACCTCATGAAACTTAAAAGCTTTTGCACAGTGATAGAAACCATAAACAAGACTAAAAGGCAACCCTCAGAATGGGAAAAAATAATTGCCTATGAAACAACGGACAAAGGATTAATCTCCAAAATATACAAGCAGCTCATGCAGCTTCATACCAAAAAAGCAAATAACCCAATCCACAAATGGGCAGAAGACCTAAATAGACATTTCTCCAAAGAAGACATACAGATGGCCAACAAACACATGAAAAGATGCTCAACATCACTCATCATCAGAGAAATGCAAGTCAAAGCCACAATGAGGTATCACCTCACACTGATCAGAATGGCCATCATCACAAAGTCTGGAAACCACAAATGTTGGAGAGGGTGTGGAGAAAAGGGAACTCTCCTGCACTGTTGGTGGGACTGTAAGTTGGTACAGCCACTATGGAAAACAATTTGGAGGTTCCTTAAAAAACTACAAATAGAACTACCATATGATCCAGTAATCCCACTCCTGGGCATATACGCAAAGAAAACCATAATCCCAAAAGAAACTTGTACCATACTGTTTATTGCAGCACTATTTACAATAGCCAGGACATGGAAGCAACCTAAATGCCCATCAACAAATGAATGGATACAGATGTGGCATATATATATAAAAAGGGATGAGATGGAGCTATATGTAATGAGGTGGATAGAACTACAATCTGTCATACATAGTGAAGTAAGTCAGAAAGAGAAAGACAAATATTGTATGTTAACTCACATATACGGAATCTAAAAATGGTACTGATGAACTCAGTGACAAGAATAAGGATGCAGATACAGAGAATGGACTGGAGAACTCGAGGTATGGGAGGGGGCGGGGGATGTAGGGGAAACTGAGACGAAGCGAGAGAGTAGCACAGACATATATATATATCTATACTACCAACTGTAAAATAGTCAGTGGGAAGTTGTATAACAAAGGGAGTCCAACTCGAGGATGGAAGATGCCTTAGAGGACTGGGGCAGGGAGGGTGGGGGGGACTTGAGGGGGGGGAGTCAAGGAAGGGAGGGAATACGAGGATATGTGTATAAAAACAGATGATTGAACCTGGTTAACCCCCCAAAAAATAAAAAAAATTGAGATATATTTGACAATTAAGACACATCTATTTAAAGTGTACAATTTGATAAACAAATATTATGAAATAATCACCACATTGAAGCTAGTTAACCTAGCCATCATCTTAGGTAGTTACAACTGCCTTTTTTTTCCTTTCTGATAACTAGTGATCTTAAGCATCTTTTCATGTGCTTGTTGGTCATTTGTATTTCTTCTTTTGCATGTTCAAATATTTTGACCATTTCTTTTTTGAATTGTTTGATTATCATTAAGTTGCAAGAGTTCTTTATATTATTATTTAAGTCCTTTTTTTGGAATATATGTATTATAAACACTTGCTGCCAGTCTATGGCTTCCCTTACTATTTTCTTAGTAGTGAATTTACCAAGTGTTTTATTTTATTTTATTATTTTATTTTTATTTTTTAAAGAACAAAACTCTATCCCAGAGAGGTTTTGTTTAACACAAATTTATTTATTTATTTATTGACTGCATTGGGTCTTTGTTGCTGTGCACAGGCTTTCTCTAGTTGCAGTGAACGGGGGCTTCTCACTGTGGTGGCTTCTCTTGTTGCAGAGCACAGGCTCTAGGCATGCAGGCTTCAGTAGTTGTGGCACGTGGGCTCAGTAGTTGTGGCTCTCAGGCTCTAGAGCGCAGGCTTCCTAGTTGTGGCGCATGGGCTTAGTTGCTCCTTGGCATGTGGAAATGTTCCTGGCCCAGGGATCGAACCAGTGTCCTCGGCATTCTCAGCAGATGCTTAACCACTGTGCCGCCAGGGAAGTCCCCTACCAAATATTTTAAAGTATCTATTTTATGTGTTCTCTTGGCTTCTTAGCAGTACTTCTTTTTATTAATTTTTAGTAGTTGCTCTAAGCCTAAAACTTATCAAAGTCTATTTAGAATCAATGTTGTACTACTTCACATGTCACAGTTCCTAGGTAATACTTACCACTTTCCTTGAGATAACCTGACAGTAGTATAACTGTGCTATCCTTTGTGATATTTTGTGGTATATTTTACTTCTAAAGTAAAAAGTTCCCCTTTGAATGCTGGTATTTTTCCTTTAAATAGTCAGTGGTCTTTTAAGGAAGTTACAAAAACAACAACAAAAAAGTCTTTCATATTTACTCACTTTTTTACCATATCCAGTGGCCTTCAATTCTTGCAGATTTCAATATATATCTTGTATCATTTTTTCCCCTGCAGATTGAAGAGCACCCTTTGACATTTGTTTTAGTGCAGATTTAGTGTTGACAAATTCTTTCAGCTTTTATCTTAAAATGCCTTTTTAAAAATTAATTAATTAGTTAATTAATTTTATTTTTTGGCTGTGTTGGGTCTTAGTTGCGGAACCAGGGATCTGTCATTGTGGTGCATGGGCTTCTCTCTAGTTGTGGCTTGAGGGCTTGTTAGTTGCAGAGAATGGGCTTAATTGTGCCCCATCCCCCCCCCCCCCGGCATGTGGGATCTTAATTCTCCAACCAGGGATGGAACCAGTGTTCCCTTAAAATGTGTTTTTTGATCCTTGCTTTTAGAAGATATTTTCAATGGATATGCTTATGCTTGTAGTTATACTACTGTGCTTTTCATTCCTCTGTGTAAATCTGTATGTCCATTTGGTATCCTTTTCTATCTACCCAAAGAGCATTTCTTTTAGTGTGGGTCTGCTGGTGATGAATTACTTACACTTCTGTATCTCTGAACATGTCTTTATTTAGTCATCATTTTTGAAAGATATTTTTGATAGGTATGCAAGTGTAGGTTGACATTTTTTTCTTCAGTATTGTGAAGGTATTTCTCCTCACTCTTCCCACCTCTGAAGAGAAATCTGCTATTAATTTTATTTGGTTTTTCTTTATGTAATATTTTTTTTCTCTGGTTGCTTTTCAAAACTTTTTTGAGTATCACTGGTTTTGAGCAATGTGATTATTATACACTTTGGTATAGTTTTCTTTCATGTTTCTTGTGCTTGAGTTTTGTTTAGATTTTTTTCTTTTTTAATCTTCTGGCTTATAGATTTTATCAAATTTGGAAAAAAAAACTTGGCCAGTCACTCTTTAAATATTTTTTTTTTATCCTCCTTTCAGTCTCTTTTACTTCTGGGTCTCCAATTTCACATGTATGAGACGGCTTAAAGTTTTCCTTCAGCTAACTGATGCTCTGTTCATTCAAAATTTTTGTTGGATTCTTTTCTCTGTGTTTCATGTTGATAGTTTCTATTGGTATGGCTTTAATTTTACTAATTTTTGCATCTGTAATATTTATTTTGCTGTTAATTGCATCCCATACTTTGCTGTGTGAACTAGCTGCTTTCCTCTACTCGAACTCTGATCTCTCCTCAACTCAGGGAAGTCTGCTGATCTCTGCCTATGTTCCAGCTCACTGTGATGTGATCTAGAACAATCTCTGAAGGCAGTAAACTGGGATAGCTGTCTTTCACTTCTCATCTCTCATTGCCTGATAGCCAGGTCTTAAAAACTGTTGTTTCACATATTTTTCTGTTTTTGATTGTTTTGGGTGGGAGGATAAACTGGTCCCTAAAATTCCATCTTTGCTGGAAGTAGAAATCTCTTAAGTACTTTTTCATGTGCTTTTTCAATTTGACTACCCTCAAGTTATTTATATGTTTATTTCTAATTATAGATAGTAATATTATACCTTATATTTGTATAGTGCTTTAAAGTTTATGTAATATTTTCAATCTTCTAAAAATTTAATCATCATGGTAAATTTATATTTATTTGACAAATAAAGTAATAGAAAGACTCTCTTTGAATTTCAGTTTTCTCATATGCAAAATGAATGAATTGAACTAGAATATATTTAGGGTTCCTACATGTTGTAGTATTTAAAAACAATCTTTCAAAATCATGTTGTTATTACTGGGCTTGTTTTAATATGAGTTCCACAAGTATCTGTTAAGAACAATTCTCTTTTGGAATAGCCAATTTTTTTCTGTATAAAAGATTCCAGAATCATCCTTTTCCTGTAATAAACCTTATTCTTGAAACAGGACAGCTTTGCAAAAAACAAAAAAACAACCTTACCTTTTTGTTTTTCAGGCTAATGTTTCTTATTATTTAATGGATGTATGGCCAGAGCTCAGTGGTGATGTCATTCTTCTTCATTTGATATTAGTAAGTTGAGTGAAGGGCTTAGCAAGTGGTTTTCTAAAAGTCTAAGGCCCATTTTAATAATGAACTAAAATATGATAAGTACAAATCTATCTATTTACCTACCGGACAAAAAGTTTAGACCCTGCCTTTCTTCTCAAGTTGAGCTGACCCTTGGCATCTGTGGGTTTATTCTGCTTAGTATAAGAGAAGCCCATACTTTCCACACTGCGTGGTCTATAGCTGGTCTCTTCAGTACTTGGTGTAGTCACACTGAATCATGGGCCAGTGTGAGTGTCCCAGATACAGACAGCCCATACACTCTCTTGTTGGTTCAGTTGGTATAACTGATTTTCTGCCTTGGGTTCCTGGTTAGTGTTCCTAGTCCTTGTGGGGCCCTGTTCCAGACTCTAGCCCATTGAGTTAGGAAATTGATAGTACCCACAGCTATTTCCAGAGTCCTTTTCTGGCGTCTCTAGATTCCAAATAATCATAGTCACTTATTAGGAGCTTGATACAAAATAGACTATCGCCTTGGAATGGTGATGGCGCTAGATACATGAAGGTGGGTATGCTCACTGTCACTGCCTAGAAACTGCTGTGGCCGCCCTTCTTTAACTAGATTGGTATTCCCCTTAGATGTCAGCAGCAAGCAGGGCCCACATCTTTGTTTTATATCTGTGCTTTCTTATCCGATATTTTAGATAGGTGTGAAAGAATGTGACTTCTTATGTCTTATAGAGAGAAATGATTTAGAACTGTGTCAAATAGCAAATTTTATGGGTAAGATGATGGGATATTTTAGTGGGCAGAAACTAGTTCACTGTGACATTCAAAATTCCTGTAGTTTAACATACTTTCTTTAAAATCCTGGATAAAATCCTACTGTAACTTTTCCTCTGTACTTTTGGTTTTATAGAGACTAAAAATGAAAAATTTGTTGTCATTGTTTACTTCCTTTTGGAAGAAGGAACATACATTTTCGTTCATACAGTTAACAAACACAAATTAAAATAGTTTGCTGATAAGACAATAACTTTTTCTGAGTTTTACAGATTTCTACTTTTTCTCTGCTCATGTGTCTGAAACTGTCGGCATTTGTTTGGCACTGCAAGTTGGCATTAGAATTTTAAGAGACATTTCCTTAGATTTACTGGGACATATGGTGTTTATCTCAGATTATGGTTTGTGGGAATCGTAGTTCCTTAATGTTCTATTGATTTTAGTGTTATCCTTAGTTCTTAGCAACCCAAACCAGGATTAAAACCATGTTACTTTAGCAGGAACGTTAATTATTGTTGACAACGGAGAAGAAAGGAAAGCCCTGAATCAAGAGTTCTTCTCTTCAGCCCTTTTGTAATAAGATGGTCTGTCCACACAGTGTTTTAAAGGACACTGAGACAAGCTATCATAAAAAAGAGTAGGGGTAAAATGAAGATTTTAAGCGTAGCCAATGGGTAGGAAAGAGTAAGAGCTCTTTTATTAGTTTAAGTTAGTATCACTGGGAGAACTGCTAATGGGTAGTAAAATGAATGCTTCACAAAAGTCATCTGTTACAGTACCATGTGATTTGGTGAAAGTGAAGTCAGTTTACAAAATGGTAGTAGATTTACTTTGGCTTTGATTTGTTATCTCAATTCCTCTGTGCCACTGATGATATTTACTTTGTGTGCTTTTAAAGCTATGTAGCCAGAAAATGACTTCTCATAAGACATAAAATTCTGTGAGCTATCTCTAGTCTTCTTCACAAACTCTCATCTGAAACCAGTGTATTGGTTGCCAGGATAATAAAAAGGTACAACAGACTGGGTGGCTTATATAACAGAAATGCATTTTCTCATAGGACTGGAGGCTAGGAGTCTGAAATCAAGGTGTTGACAAGGTTGGTTCCTTGTGAGCGCTGTGAGAGAAAGATGTGTTTCAGGCCTCTCTTTCTTGGCTTCACATCGTCTTCCCTCTGTATGTGTCTATGCCCAAATCTCCTCTTCTTATAAAGATATCGCTCATATTTAGGGCCCACCTTAATGACTTCATTTTAATGTAATTCTCTCTGTAAAGTCACTATGTTTAAATATAGTCATATTCTGAGGTGCGGGGACTAGGACTTTACATAAATATTTTTGGGGAGACACAGCTTATAATAACCAATGTACACGAACTATCCCACCAGAAAGATAGTTCATTATTATTATAACTAAGCTTAAGCTCAGAAATTTTAAGCACTGAAGTATAATTTTCCACTGTTATACTCATGTGTTAAAAATGGTCACAACTCTTGAGTGAGATGTGTGCTGACATACGGTCAAAAAGTAGAACTTGAAGGCGAGTGTTCTCATACAAGTGCAAGGATGAGTTATGGGACAGTGTTTATAGGATCTTTGACAGACTAAAAACTAGTTTTTCCAACCATATCAGTTTACATAGTAATTTTAGGGAAAAAGTGGATCAATCCAAAACATACAGTTAAAGGAGATTCACTTGTGAGTCACCGACTTTTACTCAGTGAACCTAGCTTTTCTAATAATCAATTCAAAATAAGATTCCAGGTTGAGTTTTGGCACAAATCTTTTATTTATTGTAGAGAATGATTTAAAAGTATAAAACAAACTATGAATTATGGGTTAACATATAAGCCATTAATTAAGGGATGAGTGCACAATCATTGTAAGAAAATAGGCCAGCAAATTCCTTTTGTAAGAAGTTCAAACAAAAAAAAATTTGTTTTTGTGGATATAGGGTTGCAAGTCAGGAGAACCTGAACACTTTATTTATTTATTTATTTATTTTTTAATGGGATCTTCCTGGAGCAGGGATTGAACCTGTGTCCTCTGCATTGGCAGGCGGATTCTTAACCACTGCACCACCTAGGAAGCCCCCTGAACACTTTATTTTTAAAACAGAGGTGGCTGGGGACTTCCCTGGTGGCACAGTGGTTAAGAATCCACCTGCCAATGCAGGGGAAATGGGTTCAAACCCTGGTCCGGGAAGATCCCACATGCCATGGAGCAACTCAGCCTGTGCGCCACAACTACTGAGCCCACATGCCACAACTACTGAAGCCCATGTGCCTAGAGCCAGTGCTCCACAACAAGAGAAGCCACTGCAATGAGAAGCCCATGCACCACAATGAAGAGTAGCCCCAGCTCTCCACAACTAGAGAAAGCCCACGTGCAGCAACGAACACCCAACACAGCCAATAAATAAATAAATAAATAAATAAATAGAAATCAAAGAAACAAAAAACCCAGAGGTGGTTGACGGAGAGACTTATGAGGGATTTAAAATTCTTGAGTGACGTCTCAAACAAAACTAATTTTAATATGCTTATTGTACCACTCATACTATAAAATTTAAATTCCTGTTCTAATTTTGATGCCACTTGGTTTTATTCTTCCTCTTATTCTTTTTGTATTTAAGATACTCAGGAATTCCAAATGACAGAATATTAGACATTGCTTAGGCTTTTCTATTTTGCCATTTCCAGGAATAGCCTACAATTTCAATTGAAGACCTTTAGAAATATTATTTTGTCCAGGCATGGATAGGCAGCTAGGGTGACAAGAATCAAAAGATTCTCTGGATCATGAGGAATGGCTTTTGTCTGCCTCCATATGGCAATGGTCAAATGCTTTGCAGAGAAGAGAGAAATATTCTAACCAGAGGTAGCACATCCTAGAACTTAGGCCAATGATTGGCTGATTAGGAGCCCAGCAGTTAATAGTTACAGAATGTGGAATGGAGGCAGTGAGAGATTGACATCCTTAAGGGTTTTGAGTATAAAATTAGCATAAGATTACATATCCTTAGCATGGCATACAAGGGCTTTCATTATTTGGTCCCTGTTGGTGTCTCCAGCCTTATTTTGTGCTGTTCTCCCTTCTTCCCTCTAATTCAGCCCTGCTTGCCTTCCTTCAATTCCTCAGTGCTAAACTGCTCCCTACCTCAGGGCCTTTGCACAAGCTGTGCCTCTGCCTGGAAGATTCTGTTTCCAGATCTTGACATAAATGTAACCATCCTCAGCAGGGCTATTCCAGACCCAAGTCAAGTTAGCCACTAAGTCACTCTCCATGCTATCTCTTTGCTATACTTTTCTCCCTGGCTCTTACGTCCACGTCACATTTTTCCTGTTTATTTATTTATTTTTTACTAGCCAATTGTCTGTGGCCACCTGACTGGTGTCTAAACTCCATGAGAGCAGAAGTTTATCTCTCTTGTTATCACTGTACCTCTAGTGCCTTGAAAAGTGCTTGGCATATTGTAGTTTCTTATTTAATAGTTGTGAAATGAATGAGAAAGGGAGACAAATTATTTACTCCCTGCCACACTGGTTAGATACCATCCTGAAGGATGTTTTGAGTTCTACATCATTTTTGGCACAACATTTGTTGTAATGAGCAGAGTTTTAGAGTTCAGTCCACTCCTGTTCTCCTGCTGACTCTTTGGTGCTGATGCTGGAGTGCGCATGGTCCCCAGCATGATGACTCAGCATTTTCCTTTACTTGTCCCGCATTCGAATCTCAGTGTTTGAGGGAGAGAGGGGGAGAGGGAGGGAGAGAGGAGGAGGAGGAGAGAGGAAGAAGGAAGGAGAAGAAGAGGAAGAAGAGGAAGGAGGAGGGGAGGGAGATGGAGAAGGAGGAGGAGGGAGGGAGAGAAGAGGGAGTGATGACTCTAGTAAAATCATGAAGAGTGTATTTTTATCCCTTCCTCCTTCCCAGCATCTTCCTGCTGCATTCTGGGTCATGACCTACAGGTGTTTCTAAGAATCACCTGAATGCAGTTGCTCCTGGTGGGAATTTAGGGTGGCCAATAGGAGAGCCAGTTTTAAATGAGGAAGGGGAGAAGACTCCTTTATCACCCTTAAATCTCCCCATGCTAGGGCATGACTACTCCACATTTAAGATCTGTCCCTGTAGACAAAAAACAGACCTTCTGAAACTGTATATTCCAGAGAAACACTCAAAGTTTAGGAAAGAGCAAAGGCTGGTTACTCTGTGCTCTAAAATGGAATTCTGTTATAGGATGGAAAGACCTTGCTGAGAAAGCAATGCTTACAAGTTTGAAAAATATCACTCACTGTCCAAAAATGTTTTCGAAACTCAGAATCATTTTTATGCTGTCCTTAAAGGTTTCTGTATTAGCTCACTTGCTAGGTAAGGCTGTGCCGTGTGCCCTGTGGAGGTACTTATGCTACTTCCGATAACAACTTCTTGGATGGGATTTAAGTCACATGTCATCTATTAAATTCCATATTCCAGTGGTTCGTGTTTCAGTGAAATGTTACTCTAATCTAATTTATCTAAGGGCATTTTCTTCCAAAAAATATGTCATTTAGTTTTACAAATTGCCTATCATGTTTTTCTTAATAGCCTCAGAGCCCAAGAAAATGGTGAAAACTCAAGTTGAAATCCTGGCTTTGGCTTAAGCCACTTTGACCATAGTTTTCACTCGAAAAACTTCTGGAAAACTTTTCATTTCAAGGTTTTGTTGAATTGCAAAATGTTTGATGGGCAGGTTTCAGTATTTTTTTTCCTGTGTGTGAAAACCAGAAAAGTGACTTATAAGCAACCATCTTGACCAAAAATAAGCTCCTTCACCAAAAGTTGAAAAAGAAGTAAAAGCACTATAATAGAAATGATAAAAAGTAAGATTGTGAGAATCTGAATATAGTTTAGAGGGTACATATGTTCATAGCTCACAGATAGGAATAGACATCTTAAGAAGTTTTGATTTTATGAACTGTTCATTATTCATCTTTACTGAGTTAATTACAGAACTTGCTTCAAAAATTGTGAACACAGCATCATGATTCTGGATTCAATTCCTGGAGAAAGAAAGAAAGAGATAGAGATATAGGGGGAGGGAGGGAGAGAGGAAAAGAGAGAAAGAGAAATTACAAATTTTACTTTCATCCATAGATGTTGTGTCAAAAGGGCCTCATAATATGTGTGTGCAAGAGATAGGCATTAATTTGTTGGTTTTTCATGAAAATGTTTTTGCTGTGAAGAAAACTCTGCATCATACTGTCAATACTTATCCCCTGGAGGAAAGTCAGGGATATCTTGCTCTGTGAAGAAAGTGCAGTTTTATCATGATGTTTTACAATGGAAGTGCAAATAATAGTAAGAAAGCTTAGCTAGCATAGGAGCACTACAACATGGATTTGAGGACATTGCCTATGTTACTAACTCCATTAGTTTTAGTTAAAAATAGTATTAGCCTTGAAAATAATAGTTTTTAGTTTATTTGGTTACACAAATTGACAAATGCAGTTGATACCTACCTTAAAGTGAATTTTTAATAATCAGAGAATGAACACGTTATTAAACTGACCTAGTTTTCACTTGAAAACGTCTCATGATTTTTAAATAAGTTTATACCCCTTCACTTGAGTGTTCCATGTGTTTAATTGAATACTAGATATTTATGTTTCAATATTCTGCCTTTTTTCAATTCAACTTGACCACAACTGATATATTAGATCTTTGAAACCTGTGCTGCAACTCAAGTCTTAGGTTTTGTCAATGACATCGACATATTTTGGCTATTTGGGATTGGAAACATGGGGCAGAGTAGCTCAAAATTGTTATTTGTGAAAGCACTGTGTGAATTCTTAAATTCTGTCCAGATGCAGACTGTTCATATTTTTATCTCAGCCCCCATTTGCATTTTTGGTATAAAATCATGCTAGTCCAGCTTTCAATGTTTCAGTATCTTTCTCTATCACATATTCTGTTTGAACTATTGCTGCTGTTCAAATCTTCATTAGCTCATGGGCCTGTATTCAGTAATAGCTCCGTTCATTTATTTATTCACGCATTGAAAACTATGTATTGGGCAGCTACTATTCTCTAGGTAACATGGTAGGTGGCTCAGTGGTTACGGTGATAAGAGAGAAACAGTTCCTGCCTCTGTGAAGTTTACAGTCTAATGGTAAATGTAGACATAGAAGTGGTTGAAGCATGAGAAATATAACGAAGAAGACCAGAGTGCTACGTTTGCATACACCAGGTGACCCCAACCTAGTCTCGAGTGTCAGAAAACCTTCTAGCTGATCTCTTTTTGGTCTACAATGATGACATCAGTTTTCCTCAAACACCACTTATACCAGATCATTCACACTAAAAAACTGACTAAACCTCAATCCCCAGTCCAATCTGAATACGTTTAAAAGCCTCCATAATCTGGCCGCTTCCTACTCATTGACATATGTTTCTCAGGACACTGACTTCTAGTCACTCTTCCACGAATATATCATACTTTCCCTGGTCTCTATGTCTCCTTTTCAGACATTACCACATTTGTCCTTGGTCCACACACAGTTTTTCCCAGTTAAAAACCATGGTCAGAGTGAATTCCTGATGTTTTGTGTTTGAATGGCTAACCACGTTGCAATACTATCTCTTGTATATCTCTTAGCTCTCCAAGTTGACCTTCGAGATTTGTAAATTTTTGAATATTCCAATTGGCACTTCCACCACTGCTTTCTAAGGTGGTAAGCAATTTCTTTTCTTTTTCTTAAATCCTGAAATAAGTTATGTGAATGTGAATATGTGTGTGTTTTCATGGAGATTTTGCTTTAACAAGCTGGCCAAAGAGAATTTATCATATTTGAAAAGTCACTAATAAGTCAAGATGACAATTCTCTTTGTCCAAAATGCTGCAAATATCTTTAATAGAACATAATTATCATAATTTTATTGTTTCTCTCTTTTGGCATTGAAATGGAAATATTCTAGTTATGGCACTTACTAATGAAGTATTTGGAACTTTTCGTGTAACACTGACCTCGGGATTAACATTTCCCATACTTGTTTTTGATTTACATGTATACATTCGTAAACATACACAATATGCATACATTTAGTCACACTGGTTCATATATGCACATATACAGATTACATATTTATGTATGTGTATATGCATTAAGACATTTAAACATGGGAAAATTTGGATTAGCCATTCATGAGGATGGAAAAATGTGGTTTTCATAATTGAACAAAAGCTTCCAGATGCACTCAACTGTGTTTAAAAATTGGCTTAGTGAAAAAAAATCCCAATTTGCCATGGCCTTTATTCTTAATTCGAACAAGTGTCTTTGACATATTCGAAGACACTCGACTTGAAAATAGCTAAGTTGAAAGTATCTAAGAGTGACACGTGAGCACCATTCTTGACTGTACTTTGCACTCTGTATCTGTTGCAGGCATCCATCTCCTTGACTTCAAAGAGAGTCCCCCTTCCCATGAAACCACTACACAGTGAAACAATCTGTCCATTTTCTGTTTCCATTGTTTTTGAAACTCAGCGTTCATATCTGTGCAGTTGAACCCAGTGAAGTCTTATGTCTGACAAAACATTCAGCACTTTACCACATGCCAATAGAGTTCCTTTGCAAAGCTCCTGGTTTCCAAATGGAAATCATACCTTCACTCTGTGGAGACGATGAGGGGCTATGAGTGAGAGCAAACCAAGGTCTGTATGTTTAAAATTATGCGTGTTCTGTTAACGTACGTGCATCAGCATGTGGATCAATCCTGCATGTTCTATGCCTAAAAATCAGGGGGAACGATGTATTCAAGGACATATCCTGTGGTCAGGACAGATTTAGGACAGTCCTCTCCTCTTTAAGCGG
Source organism: Hippopotamus amphibius kiboko (assembly GCF_030028045.1). NCBI lineage: Eukaryota > Metazoa > Chordata > Mammalia > Artiodactyla > Hippopotamidae > Hippopotamus > Hippopotamus amphibius. Next base: position 101,466,906 of record NC_080195.1, on the reverse strand, counting down.
TTACATGCACAGACCTGTCCAAGACCAATTCATGCTTGGGAACAATAGTCCTGAGGCATGTCGTGGTCCCAATACATCAAAGAAACCTTCAACTCTAACCACTCTACTGTTCCACCAAAGCAGGAAAGAGGACAAAGACATTTCAGGAAGATCTGTGCAGAATTGGAAAGGAAACAGTGTGAGGCTTCAGGGAGGCAGGCTGGTACATAAAGTCCAGGCTTTGACAGCAGACAGACCTGGGTTTGAACCCTGGAAATATTCTGTACTTTGAAGTCTTGAGATAAGTCATTAAAAGTTATATAGCTTTTGTTCTCTCATGTACAAAATGAGGAGAATAATATGTATCTAATTGCTTTGTTGTGAAATTCACAATAATTCCTGGCACACAGTGGTACATGTATTAGGATTCTCCAGAGAAAGAGAAACAATAGGATACTTATCTATATCTATGCCTATATATCATGTGAGCCAATCCCCTATACATAGATATTTATACTTTATATATATGGAATTGGCTTACATGGTTATGGAAGCAACAAGTCCCAAGATATGTCATCTGCAAGCTGGAGACCCAGAAAGAACCAATGTTTCAGTGTGAGTCTGAAGACCGGAAAAAATGATGTCTCAGCTGAAGGCAGTCAGGCAGAAGGAGTTCCCTTTTTGGGGGGGAAAGTTTAGCCTTTTGTTCTGTTCAGGTCTTCACCTGATTGGGTAAGACCCACCACATTGGAGAGGAAAATTTACTTAGTCTACTCATTCAACTGTTAATCTCATCCAGAAACACCCTCAGAGAAACACCCAGAATAGCTTCTGACCAAATATCCGAGCACTCTGTGGCCCAGTCAAGTTGGCACATAAAATCAATCATCGGAGTGCTTTATAAGTGATAAATTCTATTAATTACACTGATCAGAAATGCAGTTTATTCCTTTTTCTTAGCCCTACTTCTGTTTAACATCCTGATGAAACTGAAATCTCATATTTCACTTTCAACTTAATTCATTTAAATAAAAAATGAATAGTTACTGTTTACATTATAAATATTAAAAATAACTTTTTTATTACTAATAAAAATGGCTGCATAAAGTCAAGGGAGTGCTAGAACTTGGAATAAGGGAAGTCATCAATGTGGTCCACTGTTGATAAATGTGGTTTTTGATGAAACTTTCAATAGTAAAAGAAAAAATATAACAGGGCCATTAGTATAGGTCACAGGAGTATAATTGGCCATGTAACTGTAATGTCTTAGAGTCAAAGAGTTTCCATTTTATAACTTTGTGTAGCAATGTCTACCAAACTCCTCCTCCTCCTCCTCCTACAATCTCCTCCTCCTTTATATACCAGGTCACTTGCTGGTCAACGTGGTATAAAGTGGATGTGGCTAACTTCACCCACTGTAGACATCTGTTGAATGAAAAGCCAAAGCTGTGATTCATCTGGAAGAGCTCCATCTGTCTTTCCCGTAGAGGGAGTGGTAAAAATTACTACTATCACAGGCAGAAACTTGAAGGGGCCTCTTTCAAGGGAAAGAGACAAAAATCTAGTCCCTTCCAGCAGTGGGGTGGCCAGGGAGTATGGACACACTGGTTCTAAACTAAGTACCAGCACCTAAGTGTCACACCTCACGTGACGTAGAGCAGCCTCCGTTTCCTCATTAGAAAATGAAGGCTTGGACCAGATGGTGTGCGTGAACTTCTGGCCACAGAATCCTTTCCTTCTAAGGGCTGGGTTCACCGCTCCCCGTGACAGTTGGCCTGCCTGGACCAGATGAGTGAATGAAACTTGTTGTACTGACGAGCTCAGACAGGCCATCTGCGGGGCTCACCTCTGTCTTCTGAGCAGACATGCATCTTGGAGTGACCCAGGTGGAATCTGAGCCCTCCCTCAAAGACAGCATTGCCGTCATCCCATCTTTGAACCAAGAGAGAAAGTACATTTTTTTACAAGTGCGGGCTCCAACTGAGCTGCTGAAACTAAACACCACAGTGAGAGTGATATCATGGCATTATGAGTTCATTCAGAGAACAAAAGAGTGAGGCAAATAAAGCTGCCCTGAAGCTGCAGAGTCATGCAAGGACGGAGAAGGAAATATGAAAAGGAGATCACTTCTTAATAAAAGCAATTAATATTCCAGAGCATTAAGAGATTTTATCTCATTTTCCCCCTGCAATTTAAAACACGCACAAGCACATGTATATTTCCTCAGTACGAAAGAATTTTGGAAGAGATGAAGCTCTGTGGGCTATATTCTGGAAAGTGGTATTGTCATTTGCCAAGTGTCACTAAGGGGTTGCTGATGTTACTATAGAATAAGAAAAGGGGGTCTATAGGGGCATGCCTGAAAGTGAGACCAAGAAGGGTGACAGACTGGATTTTGCCAAGGTGGACTTTGAGACACATATTGATGGCAAATGATTTATTAAGGCTGTGTTCCTAGGAGAAATCTCTAAGTGGACAGGAGAAGCAAGACAGGGGTAGAGATAAAACTAGTAGATTGTGGAGGAGGGCAGAGGATTCCCCTGATTCTGCAGGGGAAGTCCGGTGTGTGGCTTTGTCTCAGTTTGTCTCTGCTGGAGGCCAGGGAGCTGGGCTTTATTAGTCCCTTGCCTGGCAGTCGTTGGCTAATGGCTGCACCCTAGGGGTGAAAACTCCCCAGTACTTGGGAAGCCTACAGGCAAACCTGAAACCCCTGAGGGCAGAGGCAGTTCTTCAAAGAACAGTGTCAAGGGCTGGCCACAGGGAGAAAACAGGCACCAAAGCTGGGGAAGAACTCAAGGAGATCTGGGAGGGGCCCTAAGTGTCCCCCATGGGCACTCCTCTGTGGCTCAGATATACTGCATGAGGTCCACTGCATTCAGCCACGACTTCAATATGGTGGTTGGAGGGTTAATGGGATGAGCTCTAGTCATTCCTCTCCTCTGATTGGTTCCAAGGCTATAACTGATATCTAATATCTCCTCTTTCACTGCTCATCCAAGATTCCTCTCATTTCTTCAGACTTAGGGGGCTTGCCTTCTGATGTGACCCAGATTTTCCTTCTTGAGCTATTTAGCTCCTGATCACTATGCCCTTTTCAGGCTGTAGTTGTTGTAAATTGTCCATTCACGGTAAAAATTTAGCATGGGGGCATCGAGAGACGCCTAGTGGATACTCAGAGGCACAGTCTCAGAATGGCATGCAATGCACTGTTATTCACTTTCAGGATTAACATCTAAGAGCAAAATGTAGAACACAATGATTTTAAATTCTAAAACATTAATTATTTTATTTTATATAATTTTTCAGCTTTATTGTGGTTTAATTGACACAAATTTATTTATATTTAAGGTGTACAACTTGATGTTTTGATATACGTGTACATTGTGAAATAATCACCACAATCAAACAATGTATCTTTCACCTCACACAGCCACCATTTTCTTTTTTTCTTCTCTCCTCCTTCTCTCTTCCTTCCTTTCCCTCCCCTCTCCTCCCCTCCCTTCTCCTCTCCTCTCCTCTCTTTTCTTTTTTTGTGGTGAGAAAACTTAAGGTCTTATCCTCTTAGCAAATTTCAAGTATACAATACAGTGTTGTTATTCATAGTCACATTGCTGTACATTAGATCTCCAGAACTTATTTATCTCGCATAACTGTGAGGAATGGAATATTTCCTGCATATCAATAAATAGTCATCAACAATTGCAGCCCTCCAACATGAGCTGCTGAGCCCCGAGGAAACTCAGGGCTGAAAACAATACCTGCCATCTAGCAGCCAACAGACTGCACCAACTCCCAGGGCTGAGCCCTGAGGAAACTCAGGATGTGAAAACACAGGATACTGGCTCCAGATAGCTGAGGTGCATATCAAAGGAATGATTTTCAGTGAGCCCAGACGCTTGCATCTTCCCATATATAGAAAAGCTCTAAATTTCTTAACTTGAGATACCTGGTTTTCTTTAATTAACAATAATCTTTTGACGCTCCCAACTACCTGCCCTTGGTTGTAAAAACTCCTATATATCCTGGCTCCTCCACTTCCCTCCTTGGAGCAGTCTCTCAGAGCTATCTGAAACGCTGTCACCCAGGCTGCAAACTGGAGTTTGCTCCAAATAAAACATAACTTGCAACCCTCACGTTGTGCATATATTTTTTAAGTCAACAATTGAAACTTTGCTGCATGATTTCACTTACACGTGTGTCTCAGCCCTTTCAGCCTGCTAGAATAAATACCATAGACTGAGTGGCTTATAAACAACAGAAATTTGTTTCTCACAGTCCTGGAGCCTCTAGTCCCTGCTATCTCGAGGAGCCAGAAGAGGAAGCGCCAGAAGAGAGGACTCTGGATGGCCTAGGATGACTTGTGCGTCTGGACGTGGACCCCGAGGGGGAGAAGGGATGGAGAGACGCGGGCGTACCTGAATTCTGCTTTCTGGAATGCCCAGTTCTCGAGCCAGTCGTTCTCTGGTGGTTTTCCCAGGGTAAGGGTTCTGCTGAAAGAGCGCTTGCAGGGCATGCTTCTGACACAGCCTCAGAACGTGCCTCCTCCTTCGCGCACCTTTGGAGAGCGGGCCTGTGGGAGAGAAAAGGGGACCTGTGTCAGCGGGGAATCCATGGAGTTGCAAACCCATCGTGCCCGCCCAGTGGTTGTCCTCGTGCCATGCCATGGGCTGACCCTCTCAGCAACGGGATGACTCTGCATTTGGAACGCCCTGGGCTCCACCTGGAGAGCCGGGCTGAACCCGTGGCACTCTGGGGGTTCAAGCTCAGCCGAGAGCCAAGGCTATGGGGATCTCCCCACCAGCCGCCAATGCTGCACAGGATGCCACGCTGGCTGCACAGGATGCCACGCTGACAGCACGGAAAACCCTCCACAAACAGGTGATTGTGACCAGCGCCTGCAAGGATTCTCCACCTATCGATGCCTAGGAGAGTCTTGATGGCTTCTGCCAGGTAGACCTGGCACTCTCTGCGGAGGAAAGGAGCCTGTCTTCTGGCCTATCCTAGTCCCGGGGCACATCCACTCTCACGATTGGAAAGGAACCGAGACAAAACAGAAACGAAGCCAGACACACACACAACACAACCCCCAACAAAATTTGCTCTAACACACACGGTGGCCATTTTGAGAATAAGCCGTGGGTCAGGGTCGGAATTTGAGGCGCTTGGGAAAGTAGGATCCCAACTATTTCTCTCTTACCCGCAGTAACCCAGACGGTGACGTGCAGCCATGGTGCTACGTGGCCGAGACGGAGGAAGGCATCTACTGGGGCTACTGCGATATCCCCACGTGTCATAGTGAGTGGGCCGGGCTGGACACGGGTGGAGGCCGTGCTGCCTGGGTGGAGTTTGCTTTTGGAGGTGCTGCACTGAGCCTGACTCTGCTGCCTTCCAAGATCAGAGCGCCAGCATGGTTGGCTTCTGGTGAGCAGCCTCTTCCAGGTTGCAGATGGCCTACTTTTCATTGTAGCCTCAAATATCAGGGGGAAGAGAGAAGCAAGCTCTCTTGGGACTCTTAAAAGGGCATTAATCCCATTCATGAGGGTGCTGCCCTCGTTGTAACGGAGCAGGACTCTATGGGACCTTCCAGGGACCGGCTGTCCCCCCAGCTTCTGCTTTAGCTCTTCTCTGAAGTACCTAGATAACAGTATTTGATGCATGCTTCCTGAGTTGTTTTACAGATGTGAAAAACCCACACCAGAAGGAAGATGTTAACTCCTTGATGACCATGAGCACGTAGCCCCAGGCCTCCTGGAGCCTAAGGACTGATGTTAAAGCCTGTGACACCACCCTGTTCCCTCACCATCAGCCAATCAGAGAATTGTGCACAAGCTGATCACACGCCCTGCGACTCCCCTCCTTCACCTGGCTTTTAAAAACCGCTTTGCTGAAACCCTTGGGGAGCTTGAGGTTTTTTAGGGCATGAGCTACCTGTCTCCTTGCATGGCTCTGCTACAGACTCCGATGTTTCAGTTTGTTTGGCTTCACTGTGCATCAGGCATGTGAATGTATGCTAACATCATGACCTCATCTAATCCTAACCACATCCCCAAGGCCCCTCCTGCTAACACCATCACGTTGTGGGGTAGAGTCTCACTATAAGAATTTGGGGGGGCACAGAAACATTCAGTCTATAGCAATATGGAATGTAAAATAATCAAACTCATAGAAGCAAAGAATAAAATGCGGTTTTGAGGGACTCAGGGGAAAGGGGAAATGGGGAGATGCTGGTCAAAGGGTAAAAAGTTTCAGTTATTTTATATAATTTTTATTGTAATAAAAATCGAAGTCCAGTAAAATAAATTTGTCAGTTTTATTGAGTTGTTTTGCATATTCCTTGTCACCTGTGAGGCACTTAATACCTATTTGATGATTAAATAAATAAATGAATACATAGTAAATGTTCAATAAATATATGTACAGTAGAACAATAAGGTAATTTTAACAAAATAGAGCCCATAAATTTAAGTTATCAATAAAGTCCAGTTTTCTAGGAAGGAAAAGTCCAACTATATTCTTTTTCCTCTGTATTTAAAGAGTTTCAAGAAAATTTTTTTTCCTTTTTTGGGAAGCCAACATTCTCTCCACAAAGAGAAAATATTGGGCTTGCACAAGCCATTATTTGATGGCGATACAAGATTGCAACACTGTATGCTAGAAGCGTGGTGCTCTAATGAGTACGTCCCTTGATCCTCACACTGCTTGCTTCCTGACAAGGTAATGGCAGGACATGTCTGAAGACTTGGGTTTTTTTCTTACAGTATTATTATTACTATTATTTTTTATAAATTTAATTAATTAATTAATCAATTATTTTTGGTTGCATTGGTTCTTTGTTGCTGCACGAAGGCTTCCTCCAGTTGCCACTAGCAGGGGCTACTCTTCGTTGCAGTGCTCGGGCTTGTCATTGTGGTGGGTGGCTTCTCTTGTTGTGGAGCACTGGCTCTAGGTGCATGCAAGGGCTCCAGTAGTTGCAGCACATGGGCTCAGTAGTTGTGGCGCACGGGCTTAGTTGCTCTGAGGTATGTGGGATCTTCCTGGACCAGGGATCGAATCCATGTCCCCTGCGTTGACAGGCTGATTCTTAACCACTGCGCCACCAGGGAAATCCCTATCCATCATTTCTAAAGTACTAAATTCCGACATTCCATCTCCCACTACTTTCAATCCTTTATTGCCACTCCTTCTGATCTTATCAAGAGTTACAGGGCTACTACTCTCTAAAAAGATGTGGTTCCTTTTATTGGAGAATTGTATTAGAAACCAAGATCGGTGCTAGGTCTACTGCTATCAGGGTTGCATCTAGATTCTCTCAGCTGTTGGAGAAGGAAATATATGTGTATACGAATCCATATACATCTGCATAGCTATAAATATTTCTGTATGTATCCATCTTTATATTAAGTTAAGCGTGAGTTCGTATGGATGTCTCGAATTCTAATCCAGTAGATGCAGGGTTCATTCCAGCATTTCCCCCTTGCTGGTCTGCGACTTTTATGCCAACATTGAGAAATTTGGCCCCTACTATCCACCATCCATTACTTAATTGTTCAATTTCTATATGCTTGAATAGTGGTTTCAGAATTGGTAACCCACCTTCCCACGAGAAACAACTTTACCAACTAAAGCACAATGCCCATGCATAGTATTTTGCCTGAAAGTCTTTTCTTTTAAATAAATAAATTTATTTATTTATTTATTTATTTATTTATTTATTTATTGGCTGCATTGGGTCTTTGTTGCTGCACATGGGCTTTCTCTAGTTGTGGTAAGCAGGGACTTCTCTTTGTTGCAGTGCGTGGGCTTCTCATTGTGATGGCTTCTCTTGTTGTGGAGCACAGGCTCTAGGCACGTGAGCTCAGTAGTTGTGGCACATGGGCTCAGCAGTTGTGGCTTGAGGGCTCTAGAGGTCAGTAGTTGTGGTGCGCGGGCTTAGATGGTTCGCAGCATGTGGGATCTTCCCAGACCAGGGCTCAAACCTGTGTCGCCTGCATTGGCAGTTGGATTCCTAACCACTGCACCATCAGGGAAGTCCTGCCTAAAAGTCTGCTATTGGGTAGGGCTATGTCCCTGCCCAGCTAGCTGCTTGGCATAAGGAGTACAGGCCTGATGCCAACCGGCTGGTGGGTGGGACCAGTCCCAGTGCTAATGAACTAGAGAGTGGACTCCAAAATGGCCTTTGCCAACACCTGTCTCCTTGTTGTAAAATGAGCTCCCCCAAATGGCTGCTTTTAGTATCTATGTCCCCAGGGTGAGTTCCAGATGCCTCCTGCCTCTCTGGGAGGCTTTCCAAGATCAGTAAGTGGGTCTGACCCAGGCTTTCTTCAAACGACTATTTCTGTCCTGGGTCTTGGAGTGTGTGATTTAGCATGCACCCTTTAAGAATGGGGTCTGTGTTTCCTACAGCCTTCTAGCTCTCCAGAAAGCAAGTCCCAGTGGCCCTCAAAGTCAAATGCTCTGGGGTCTCTTCTTCCCAGTGCAAGAGCCCTGTGCTGGGGAGCCTGCTGGGGCTTGGAGCCCTTGCTCCCTGGGGGGAACCTCTGCAATTGTAATTTTCCTCCCATTTCTGGGTTGCCCATGCAGGGATATTGGTCTTGACGCCACCACATCTCCACCCCTCCTACCTGCCTCATTGTGGTTCATTCTTTATATCTTTAGTTGTAGAAGATATTTTCTGCTAGTCTTCAGGTCATTCTCATTGATGGTTGCTCAATAAATAGTTGTAATTTTGGTGTGCCCATGGGAGGAGGTGAGATCAGGGTCTTCCTACTTGTCCATCTTGGCCACTCCCCAAGATTGTCTGGTTTTGCATTCCTGGATAGTTACTAGCTGTGTTCTCTTGGCCAAATTACATAGCCTGTCTAGGCTTCATCTTTAAATAGGGATAATAATAATATTGATCTTCTACATGGTGTTGGAAGGGGGTGATTAATGCCATATGAATAGAACTTGGCACATACTAAGTGCTCAATAAACTTTGTCTCCCATCAGACTAAGAAATAATTTCACTGAATAAAGTAGACAATGGTCAGGAGTTTGCTGAAATTATTCATTTTAAACCTCTCCAAATTCACCCCGTTATTTAATACGTACAAAAGTCTGCTCTACATTTTTAGAATAGTTCCCTGAAATTTAGCTACATATGGTATTCCTCACTTTTGTCCAGTAGGATTATGATGTCTTCATATATAAAACAGACTTTTACTTTCCAATTACTGTACCTTTACGCATGCCACATTTTGACAGCTTTTCTTTCAAAATTCAAGCTGGCTTCTACTAAACCCAAATAATCTGTCATTTCACCCAAAGAACCCTTCCTTAATGTTCTGACTAGAAGAGGCCTCTTCTTTGTTTGAAATAGAAAGTTTTAAAAATCTATTGCTTATTTATGGTTTATATAATATCTACTTCCAAAAATGTGAGACTATAAATAAACATGACCAAAAAATTACATATGCATATACGTACATATACATACTATATATACGTACATATTAGAAGGTATATATCCTTCAAACTGGTTGATTTGACAGGCTTTACTTGTTTAAATTCCTTATTGGAAATTTTGTTCATAGCCAGTATCCTGCAGTTTTGAATATATGCAACAGTGGCGAGTATTCATTCTTTGTAAGTTTTCTTTAGCTGCCCAGCCTCTTTTTCTTTACTCCTCACATAAGTCTAACCTTCAATAATCCCTGACTGTGTAATCCTATACATGGAAATACGTCTCTCTCTCTCTCATATATATATGAGTATTGTTGGTTATTTTAGAACAGGGGATCTTACAATTGCTCTTCTCACTCAAAAATTCCTTGTGGAAATCACTACAAGTCAATAGGTACAGCACTAATTCATTATTTTTAATGAGATTTTTGCCGCTATAAATACATGAACTTACATTCTATGGGTTTGGACAAATGTATAGATGATGTGTACCCATCACTATAGTATTGTACAGAGTATTTTCACTACCCTAAAAGTCCTCTGTGCTCTGTTTATCTGTACCTGCCTCTCAGCCCACTGAGTTTTTACTCCATATTTTGGCTTTTTTCAGAGTGTTTTACCATTGGAATCATATGTTATGTAGTCTTTTCATATTGGCTTCTATCACTTAGGAATTGTGCATTTAAGTTTCCTCCATGTCTTTTTGTGGCTTGGGAGCTTATTTCTTTTCAGTGCTGAATAAGATCCCATTGTCTGGATGGACCACAGTTTATTTATTCATTCACCTACTGAAGGACAGCTTGGTTGCTTCTAAGTTTTGGAAATTATGAATAAAGTTGCTATAAACATCTGTATGCAGATTTCTATGTGGACACAAATTTTCACCTCATTTGGATAAATACCAAAGATTACAATTGCTGGATTATGTGGTAAGAGTATGTTTCGTTTTGTAAGAAATGGCTAAGCTGTCTTCCACAGTGGCTGTACCGCTTTGCGTTCTCACCAGCCGGGAGTGAGAGTTCTTGTTGTCCCATATTTTTGCCAGCATTTGGTGCTGTCGGTATCTGGATTTTGGCCATTCTAATAGATGTGTAGTGATATCTCGATGTTGTTTTATTTTGTAGATCATAAGGTTTTTAAAGCTATGGACTGGTTCTTATTTGCTTTGTATCTCCCTCAGTGCTTTGGTAAATATGTATTTAATTAATGGCTTTATTGAATAATACAATATGAATGTTCTATTTACAATGACGAATACTTGAATTTCTGCTTTTTGATGATTTAATACGTGTTCTTAAAGCACCTATTAAATGCAATGCACTTGCTAAATGTAGAGATATAGCATAAAAGACAGAGGCTTGTGGGAGAATATCAGTAGCTATACAGTGACAAGTCATGTGATGAGGGTCATGGGAGAGTGTTTGGTTTCTGTATTTCTGGAATAGTCATATTGGACTCTACATGCAGAGATTGACCAGAGGTGGTTGCTGTGGTCATGACTTTCAAAAAACTGAGCCTTTGGTGGTTAAAGCCAATATTTCTACTTATAGGAATATGAATTAGGTGGTTTTTCATGCCTGAGAAATGGCAGCCCAATTAAGATAATGTGGTCATTGATTATGTTTTTTGAAATCATTTTTAGGAAATTATCTAGTGTAATTTATTGTGTAATTGCTAAACTCTTCTATTTAATTATGGTCAAAAGTATTACTTATTCAATTTAGATGAGGCATGAGATATTTTTCTCACCAGTATACATTTTCTCCAATATAAATTGGATGCTAGTTAGATACCTTTGAAAGGAAGTTATTTTTATATTCATGAAGCACTACAATTTTCAAGTAGGAATATATGTTGTAAGGGGATAATATGTTGAGCCTTTAGCTCTTTGAGCAAATGATTTATCATGAACTTTAGAAATTTGATATTAAAAGTTTAGTTGAATTGTTTTAGCATCTCACCTCTCAATAACTGGACATTGTATGTTCACATATATAGGCTTTTTAGACGAGGTCAACCCCTACGGTTTTTCCTCTTTGTAAATCTCTGAGAAACACCTTGGCAAAGTCAAAAAGGGAATATGCGCTTAAGATTTGGACATAATTCTGTGCCCTTAAGCAAATTTCTTAATTTCCCTATTCTCCTATTTTTTCATTTGTCAAAGAATAAAATACCAGTTATCTCACCTGTAAGGATTACATGAGATACAATGAGAAAACTTCTCAGCATTTATCGGTTGCTCCAAAAATGCTAGTTATTATAATTGCTGCTTTCAGCTAATGAGTAAAAAATCTGAAGTGATATTATAGAATTAGTGATATTGTTTTTAAAGTTAAACAAAAATAACTATGCAGAAGTTATTGATTTTGGTCTGGGGCCAAGTTCAAGGTGATCCTGGGTTGTCATCATGTGCCAGAAAACATGAAAAAGCTTGAAGACTAGTGGAATCACTTCAAAGGAGACCATCTTAGAAGGAATACCACTGGCCAACTTTGGGAAAATAAAAGGCACCAAAAAGAATATTGACAGCATTTTGATTATAATGTGTTGATGTTTTAAAAGATCCATGACTACTTAGGCACAATAAAAGAGAGAAGGATGAGGGAGAAGTAAAAGCACTAATTGTAATCAAGGAAATATTCTAGTGAACAAATGTAGGGAGAAATTAGATAGTGAAATAGTTTGTTTGGTAAGTACCAATGTGGATGCAATAATCGTTGGGTAAAAAAATTCATGAGGCACAGTGTTAAACTATCATCCCGCAATTGCAAAGAAGAATATGTGTCTCTGTAATGGTAGACAAAGTTGATATTTCATCAAGTGATAAAATTCAGTACGGTATTAGTGGAATAACTTGTTACTATGTGTCTCCTGAAATGATGTAAAATGAAGCATACAATCCTACCTGTGAAATACTGTTTCCAAAAATGTTTACCTGAATTTAATCAAGTCTCTAGACCTAAATTCCTGGCTATAGGAAATAGAGGAGCAAGATAAATAACTGCAAAAGGAAGCGAGAAGACATATCCAGTGTGTGGGATATTTTATGACTGCCCAAGACTCTTTGGGTGACTGTCCCACATAAAAAGAGGTATATCAACCATATTCACTGTGTGACTCTTAATTGCAGCCTGGATTAAAAAAAAAAGAACAAAAGGAAAAGAAAGTCATTCTATTTTTTAGCATATTGTGTGTGTTATAAATATAATATTGCATATGTATGTAAACTATTACTTGTGTTCTTAGGTGCAATAATGGTATTGTGGTTAGAAGAATACTCATCTATATGATCGCATATAGATTATATATGAGTACGGATATTTGCTGAAGTATTTACAGTGAAATGTCATATTAAAACTTACTTTCCAATGTGGCAGAGTTTTAACAATTGGTGAATCTAGGTGAGGACTATATGCTGTTCATTGTACACACCTTTTATCTTTTCCAAAGTTTTGAAGTTTCTTGAAATAAAAACTTGAGTGAGAAAAAACCCCAAAACAATCGTTTCATTTTTTTCAAAGTTTAAAATCGTCATTATTGAAAATTCTTCCTTCATGAATCGGTTAAGGTAGACATAGATACTAGTGCTCATTTGTGTCATCACAGAAGAAATGAGCTCTGTATACCAACACGGTAGACTGTCCATTTCTTTTAGTGGCAAGGCTAACTGCTTCAGATTATCTCAAGTCATTTTTAATGTTTTTAATTTAATTTAATTTTTTAAATAGAGGGTCACATGGGGATAAAAGAAGGCAGGAATCAGCTTCACAGCCACATTCAAGGGATCCCAGGAACGGCTGTAGGGCCTGCCCTTGTGGTGACTGTCCTCGTCCAGGAAGCCGAAGTGCCTGGTGTGGTGACGTCAATAGACAGAGGCTCTGGCGTCTTCCGCAGCAGGAACTTGGTGCTCTTCCAAGATGCTAGACTGTCTCTACCCCTCTTGTTGAGACCACATTACATCTATCTCCCAAATTCTGTGGCCCACCCCCACCCCACCTTCAGCTCTTTTTTCTTCTTTCTCACCCATGGCTTCTTCTGTATCACGGCATTAATGCTGCTCTTCCTTGGTATAGTTGTCAACTTCTGTATCTTCTACCAACTGACTGACTTTCCTCTTGTGTTTCTGGTTTGAATTGTCCCCAAAAGGAAAAAAAATCAATCAGCTAAGTTGATTACCATCATCTCTGGTTGGATGGAACTTTTGTTTATCTCGGGCCACATACTGGGTGGGATGGGCAAGCCTTGAGAGTCTCAGCCCTGCTGCCTTAGCTCAACCACTGCGTTGGGTCACAGAAAAGGTATGTAGATGCTACATAGCAAAGCCATCTACATGTAAGGAACCCCCGGCATTGCTCCCTGGGCAGGGCCTGTCATGTGAGGGTGGCAGTTTCCCACAGAGTGAAGCAGTGGGTGGACAAGAAACTTGATAGGCTTTTATGGTACGTGAAGTCACAGTTCTTCTTACATTTGGTTCATCTTGCCTAAGTACGACTTCAAGAAAGTAGAGTCTCTGTTTACAATGTGAGGATTTTATTTGCCACATAATTCATGAGTTCACCTTTCAAAGATCTAAGAGGTGTTTTGAAATCTGTGAGCTTTCAGCCATTGAAAAGCTTATATTACTCTCAGATGTCCATTGGGTTGGGAGAGAGAACACCCTTGCAATTAATAGTCCTGATCTTCTTGCCAGCTACATCTGGGGCTGGCATGGAAGTCGTCTTGCATCATCACAGTTTCCTTATCCTTTGACTGAAATGCTCCCTGTGCATATCCTGCGTGCAGAGGACACCAAAGTAGACCATATCTAATCGCCACAAGCAGATGAATCATCTCTAAGAGACTTGTGGTAGTCAACAAAACTTGGACAATTTATTTATCTATTTGGGCTCAGAAGAGTTTCTAAGCAATTTGCATTGTAGATTTCTGGAGGATCCATTATATAAGTAGGTAAAGAGATTCTAGACTGAAAAATGAAAGTTTTTTTTTTTAGTGAAAAGTCCAAAATCCATTGGCAATCATGGATAGTTGGAAATGTCATTTAGTGGTGATAACAATAAGTTATTAATAAGTGGGTCTGGACACACCCATTAGTAACCATAATTGGGAGCTTCTGGAGAGGAAGGGTGAATAACCCATGGCAGAAGGAAAGAAGCTCTTAGGCATGTAGTAAGTCAGTTTTGTAGGTCACCTACTACCAGTGCATGTCCTAGCAATTTGCGATAGTAATTTCACATAATTTCTGTACCACTAAGGAGCAGATTTAAAAAAAAAATCAGTCAACTAATTGCATATCTATTAATCTACTGTATCAATAAATTATAGCTTTTAGAAGTATTAGAGTAAGATAATAATAAATCAGTTTAACACACAACCCACTTGTGGTTAATGTCTCCAACATGAAAAGCATCAAGCTTGGTAATAGATGGCTTGAATAGTTCAGAACAAGAGCTGTGGAGTCACAGAGCCTGGATTTGAATCTCAGCTCATGCTTTAGCCAGTGTTGATCTTGGGCAAATGATTTAAGCTCTCTGAATTCTGGTTTGTTCATCTGCAGAACTAGAATGGTACTGAGGATAATCTTCTTCACAGGGTTGATGTGAAGTCTTGATAGTGCGAGCAAGGCACTTAGACTCTGGCTTTTAGTATGTGGTCAGTAGATATCAGCTGTATCTTATTGGCAAGAAGAGTGACACACACAAACACCTACCTTATTGGGAGAAAAGGGAATATAACCAGTACTATGAGACAGAGTAAAATAAATGCAAACAAATTAACCATTAAGTTTATGGACAGGAGGCCATTAATTCCAACTTGGGTGACCAGAGGAAAGTTTATGAAAATGTTGGCTGTAAATTAGAGAGAAGGAGGTCCTATAAGGCCTACAACATTTTGGTAAATTTATATTTTCACATTCCCCCAGAGACTTTCATTATGCAAATGAAGACAATGAGGCTCAGAGAGGTTAAATAACTAATGCAACGTCACACAGGTGGTAAGCAGAAGCACAAGAAACCAAAATTTGTCAGATTCCAGTGGCCTTTCTCTAAGTTTAAAAAATGGCCACACTGCAAGTCAAAGCCACAATGAGTTATCACCTCACATTGGTCAGAATGACCATTATCAAAAAAATCTAAAAACAATAAATGCTGGAGAGGGTGAGGAGAAAAGGGAAGCCTCCTGCACTGTGGGTGGGAATGTAAATTGGTACAGCCACTATGGAAAACAGTATGGAGGTTCCTTAACAAATTAAAAATAGAACTACCATATGACCCAGCAATCCCACTACTGGCTATATATCCAGAGAAAATCATAATCCCAAAATATACATGTACCACAATGTTCATTGCAACACTATTTATAATAGCCAGGTCATGGAAGCAACCTAGATGCCCATCAACAGATGAATGGATAAAGAAGATATATATATATATACAATGGAATATTACTCAGCCATAGAAAGGAATGAAATTGAGTTGGTTGTAGTGAGGTGGATGGACCTAGAGACTGTCATACAGAGCGAAATAAGCCAGAAAGAAAGACAAATACCATATGCTAATGCATATATATGGAATCTAAAAAATGGTACTGATGAACCCAGTGACAGGGCAAGAATAAAGATGCAGATGTAGAGAATGGACTTGAGGACACGGGGGGGCAAAGGGAAAGCTGGGACAAAATGAGAGTGTAGCATTGACATATATACACTATCGAATGTAAAATAGCTAGTGGGAAGCTGCTGCATAACACAGGGAGACCAACTTGATGTTGGGTGATGACTTAGAGGGCTGGGATAGGGAGTATGGGAAGGAGTTGTGGGAGGGAGGGGATATGGGGATATACATATAAATACAGCTGATTCACTTTGTTGTACAGCAGAAAATGGCACAACAGTGTAAAGCAATTATATCCCAATAAAGAGCTTAAAAAAATGGCCACATTAAATATTTTTTGTGTATGGTGAGCATTAAAGACTTTTTTCCTAAACATTTTCTCAAGCTAGAGAGGGCCTTTACTATAGTAGTTGTTTTAATTCATATAAGGCAGATTTCTGTACATAAAAGAACAGCTTTTTGAGGCCACGTCAATATTTTTAAAGTTTATATACTAGTTTTTCTCCTCACTTATTTTTTTCAAGCTTTATTGAGATATAATTAACATGTAATGATTTACTCTTGATATATATATACATATATATTTGAAGTAATTATCACAATAAGGTTAGTTAACACTCTATCACCTCACAATTTTTTTTTTCTGTGATGAGAACTTTGAAGACCTCCTCTTTCAGCAACTTTCAAATATGCAATACAATATTAACTATGTTTATCATTGTTGTAATTACATCCCCAGAACTTATCTTATAATTGGAAGTTTATACCTTTGAACCATCTTCACCCATCCCCCTTCCCAAATGGTCACATTTAAATGGGTCTGGAAAGATAAAGACCAAGAACAAATTTATTTTACATATTCTCACTGCAAATAGGGCTTTCCTTGTGTTCTGTACTTAATGTTCCATGACAAGTCAATTCAGACTTTTAGGTGGGGTCTGAAATACATTTACAATTTGGCATTTGAAAATTGTTAGAAGAAATACTCAGGGGTTCAGAATTGGCTTTTTAGAACCATTTGGAAAAAATCTTGGGTCCCACGGTTTTATTCATATGTCGGGAAAAATGTATCTGCAAAAACTATCTGCACTCTGGCTGTAGAATTTACTTTAATTAACTTTTAGAAAAGACAAATACATCATTTTTTGACATAATCTCCTTGCTTTTCAATACACTTTGTCCATCTGCCAAAAAGCTTTCGTATTCCCTCATTAAAAAATGTTTTAGGCTGAGCTGCGAGCCATGAATGTACCTCTATCTTCGCTTCTTCATCAGAAGTGTATCGGGCTGTTTTCAGGGGACCAAACAGGTGAAAGTCCAATGGAGCAAGATCAGGATTATAGGGAGGATGCTTTAACACTTCAAAAGGAAGTTTTTGCAGAGTGTCAACAGTGTGGGCAGAAGTGTGTGGACGTGCACCCTCTCAGACCACAAAAAATGAATCCCTGCACGCTGCTCCTTTCATGCAAATCACAAGTGGGGCATCCATTTTTGCTCTCACCACAGTTACAAATTAACTGATGTAACACATTCACATCTGCACAGCAGTGACTGGGGAGACAGTAGCCTTGAACAGAAAGCACTGATAAGACACTGAGGCCAACAGAAGTCTCAATATAACTGGAATGCAGATAATTTTTGACTCACCCTTGTATTTAAGTAATAAAATATCAAATATGCTTAAAAATATGATCCTCTGCAAGACACACTTCTAGTATATCTTTAAAAAACATTTTCTAATTTATGTCTGGGGTTTTAGAACTATGTTATAGAAGATACTTTAACAATTATGCTGCAAGACATAGAATTATAGGATGTTAATATTAGAAAGGACATTAAAGGTTATTATATTTAAAAAACCCATCTATGTAATGATTATTAGGTGCCAGGCATAATTTTACATGCTTTACAAATGTTAACACATTTGAACCTCATAACTACCACATGAATGGTAAGTAACATCATTGTTTCCACTTTATAGATGGGAAAATTGAGAGCCATAGAAAGGGTAGGTATATACAATTCTGACACTAACTACCTAGAGTTAGTGCAGACTTCACAAGTTAAGGGCACAAGTTTAAACAGACTGCCTTTACTTTACTTGGCAGCTGCTACTCAGGCATTTGACAAATGGCTACAAGTTTGGGGGTTCACAGGACTCAGGAAAGATTACACTTATGACTGCAACTTTATTCTAAAGATACAAATCAGGACCAGTGAAATGAAGAGATGCACAGGCAAGGTATGGAAGGTTCCAGACATAAAATGTCCATGTCGTCAGGACATGTCAGTATCTTGGCACATGTGTATCATCAATCAGGAAGCTCAACCAAGCTTTGATGTTGAGAGTTCTTATTTGGGTTTCACTGTGTAGGCATCATTGATGAAATAGCCACACAACTGAACTCAGTCTCTAGCTCATTTTCATCTCTGGAGGTTGGGCTGAAGTTACCTGGCTGAAAGCCCAAAACCTCCCATCTCATAGTTGGTCTTTCTGGCATGACATAGCCAGCCCCATCCTAAAATTATTTTGGGACCCACCATGAGTCACCTTGTCACCTCTAAGCAAATGCTGCTCTAACGTCTGCCTCATTCAATTCTCTCATTGAGTGAATTTTATCTCACTTAATCATTACAAGAATTCCTGAGGGAAATGTTATTCTCACTTGGTAGAGAAGATACACTATGATACTCAGATAAGTTATGCTACCGCCTGTATATGGAAGCATAACCCAGGCTCTCAGTGTTTAATGGCAGTGCCCAGAGAAAGCATTTGTTTCTCTTCACCATCAGTTGGTAGCACAGGTCATTGAAAACATTCTAAAAAGTTAAAATTATGACTCTCATGCAGGTATAAAATGAACACATGTTAAAGATTTTTATTTATCTCATTATTAATGAGGGACCCAGTCAGAAGACACAATCAGTTCAAAGTAAAAGTAAAATAGCAGAGATTTTATTGATCAGAAATACTGAAATGAAATGCAAATCTATGCAAAACTGGATTTCTTTTGGATATGGGGAGAGTTGTCTTTTCAAAGGATAGAATTTATTTGCATGTGTGTAGACAAGAATTATTTGCATCACCATCAGCTATCTACCAAAGGCAATGAAAGGTCAAGAGCTTCCTTAGAATCAGAATCAGATAACAGAAGGCTGTGCTCTAGAGGATGAGTAGCTTTACATGTAGCACACTTTCCTACACCATCAAACTAAGATTAATCAGGTTATCAGTTTGAGATGGCTTTCTCTTTTCCTACAAATAGAAACACTTAAGACCTCAACAATATTTAAATTTTTAAATTCTAGGATATCTTTGCCTACATCCTAATTGTAGAAACTCTCACATTTGAAAAGGTTGTTTGGCTCCCTGGAATTCTGAATGAAACATTCCCAGAAGCCTAGGGAACTAGGAATGTATAAAGCTAAAAGGAGAAAAACTTTCGCCATCTAAGAATATTCCCAATATATTATTAAAAGAAATAAAATTGACCCAGAATTGCATCTGCAAGAGAATATCTATATGAGTAGAAAATTCATGCAGTACGGAAAGGTAAAAATTAAAACGTAAAGGACCGTTTATGCACCCCCAGGTGGCTCTCCAATATTAACTACTATTAGCAATGTGTTATGTCTTTTTTATTACCCCAAAGAGAGTGTATAATACAATGTTCTGAAACTTACATTAAAAATATAATATATCTTGGAGAGTTTTACATATATGTGAATACAAATCTACTCCATTATTTTTAGCAATGACATAGAATCTCACTGTAAGAATGAAACATGTACACTATGGAAATAAAGACAGACCACCTAAATGGGAATAAAGAGAGGCCATTTATTCAGCGCTTTCTATAGCAAGGGAGTCATTGACCATTGCTTGTGTTTGGTAGACATTCAAATCCTGTCAGGGGACTGGGAAAGCTTTATAGTGAAAAGGGGAAATGTTTAGGTGTGTACCGTTTCTGTTTCATCCTTTTTTGTTGCTCCCAATTCCTCTTTCTCAGAGGCAATTATTTAACTCTATTTTCTAATTGCTTCTCCTGGCGTTTGTGCATCTCCCTTGTTATAAATAATGTGTGTATCCTGCCATGTTGTAATTCATGAATTTTAGGTAATATCTACTTACTGGATATTATAGTGGCTCAGGATTGAACTCTCTTATATTGTGTCTTGTGCTTTCTTCCTTCTTCTCAATATAGTTATATTATTGTTTATTCTATTTGACATTTATTGAACTTCCTTTATCTGAGGAATCGTGTCTTTCAAAAATTTGGGAGAAATTTCAGCCACCATCTTTTTGAATATTGCCTTTCCCCATTCTCCCTATAATTTACCTCTAGAGCTCAGAATAGACATATTAAGACTTTCTTACACTTTTCTTCATGTCTTTTAACCTCATATTCTCCATATAATTTTTTCAGATGTATCATCCAACTCACTGATTCCCTTTTCAACCTTGTCTATTCTGCTGTGTTGTTTTAAATTTTAATTACTATATTTTTCACATCTAGAAATTCTTTATTTTTCAAATCTTCTGTCATTTTTATAGTTTTGCTTCAATCCCTTCTTTGATTTCCTTACACATATTTTCATATATATATTTGATTTCCTTACACATATTTGTTATTCCTTACACATATTTGTTTACACATAGTTACTTTATGCTCTCTATCTAATATCTCAGATCTTTATGGATATGCTTTGGTATTTCAATTGATTTTCACTGAACATAATTGATTACTTTGGATTACTTCTGATTTTTTTAAAAAATGTGAGCATATGCTTATTGTAACCACCTCTGGGGGTCCTGGGAGGCTTGGGTGAAAGATAATTTTACTTAGAAGGGAATTGTTCTTGTTTCCACTGAATACCCATGGGTACCATCAATTGGTGTCCGTTTTTAACTAAAATTCTCACCCTGAGTTTTGTATAGCAGATGGTATACATTTATGCCATGGTGGGTGGCTTTGTTTTCTGGGTTTTGCAGAAACAGTTGATTTCCTTTTCTTTCTATCTCTGTTGTACAGTTTTTCTTCTATTTCATTATTTTTCCTAGAGTGTGGTTCTCCTTCAGCCTCAGCTTTGTGTAGGGTTATCATTAGTCTGATTCTCTACTCTGCCCAGATCCAAGGCTTAGTTGGCAGTACCCCAGGCCTCTCCACCACCTACCCAAGCCCTCTGATCACCAGACCACCAGGCTCTGATGATGTCCTTAGGGTATGGGACAGTTCCCATTCCTGGAGCAATGCTTGCACCTTAATGAGATGTAATTTCTCTTATTTCCTTATATGTTCTACTTATTTCAAAAGTTTAATTTTCCTAGCATTTTTTCTTTTTTGGAGACGTATTTCAGGAGGATTTTGGAATCTTTAGTCCAAGAAATTACTGGAAACAAAATTTTTGATTGCCTTTATATATTATAATGAACTAATTTAATTTTCTTCCTCAATCATATACAGAAGATGCAAGGCAGAACTATATTTATTTTACTAGTAAGTACTGGTTTCATTATTACTGGTATGGGTTTGCTCAAGAAAGCAAAATCTTTACAAGTTAGATCCAAGTTCCTGAATCCTAAATCTATTGAGAATTCATATAATCTATTGTGTTGAATGGCAGCTCCATCAAAATATCACCAAACATGGGATGAATTGGGAGAATGGGATTGCCATACATACATTACTAATGAGAAAAAAAATCAAATTGTACATTTTAAATATATGCAGTTTATTGTATGTCAATTGTATCTCAATAAAATTTCTTAAAGAAAAAAAAAATCACCAAATTGTTAATAAACCAAAGATGAGTTTATTATTACTGTGGAAAAGAGAATACTATTTTGAGAGAACCTTATTAGTATCTCAGATGGAGGAGGACAAAATTGAGATATTTGTGTAATTTTTAAGTTTGGCTTAAGGCAGGTCTTTCAGCCCAGGGACTTGGTTATGACTGGGTCAGAATCATAATATAATTGTTTAGTTCTGTTGTGCACAGCAAGGATTTTGAAATAAGGGTTTCAAAGAGTCTTGGGCTATAAATTTTCTTTTGCTTTTTTCCTATTGAAGATTTGATGGGTATTTCAGGAAGATCTTGGAGTGAAAAATAAAGTGATTTGCAACTTTTATATTCCTGGGCAAATAAACTTTTATATTCCTGGAATAGTAAAGTCCTGTTAATGGAAACAGCAAGACATATGGGTGTAGAGGCTTTCAGCTCTCAAGTGTAAAATAGTAGGTGTTTGAGAACACTTTATAAAATGGTACAACTTAGTGATAAAAGGAACGTGGTTCACAGAAGCATGCAATACTGCACAGTTTGAATAAAATATGGCTATGGTGCTAAATACACTTTTCTCAACAAGGCTTCTGATTGTGATATAATGATAGATGTGTTCTTTGAAATTATATGGTGTAATTAAAATGATGAGACTTTTGGGCATTTGGATTTATAAAATCTGAGGTGATGTGTTCAGGAGACTATTGAGATATTCATTTTGATGCCTTTAGCTCTATTACAAGGATCTTTTTTCTTCTGTAATCCCATCAACCTTCTCATACTCCCTCACACAGGGACAAGCAGAGGGCTGAAAAGCCTTTTTTTTTGAGGGCTGCATGCTTTGGGTGAAAGGGAAAGAATTCCTAAGGGATGTTCTGGCTTGAATCTTGCTTTTATGCCCAATAATCTAAAGCTATTATATATCATTTAATCTGAGACACCATCAATTGGAAGAAGATCCACTGTTTTATGCACTACAACAAAGAAACTCTACCAATTGAACTATGTAGTAATGCTCTCTTGTCACCTAGAGTTTTTATTTTATAGTCATTAAAATAATTCTTTCATATCTAGAGATTTATTTTTTATCACACATCATTCTTTAGCATAGGTAAAAAGAACATATGCCAAGTAAATTGTTTAAAGTATTCTTTAGATGCTTTCACGTAGCATCTCTTCATAAATACTTTTTGACTTGGAGGTATTGATGTTAGTGCTTTTCCAACAGTATCATCATCTGTGCCATTAAGAATGTTGGTAGTACAGCATATCTTGAGAATGTTCCTCTACTGTTTGTGGAATTCTCTTCCAATGACACCTATTCTATAAACCTTGATGCAAGATGTAAACTCTCTTGATCTTATGAGCCAATATCAAGGGAAGATGTTCAGGTAACAAATCTTCCTCAAATGGTCCTTAAATAGTTTGCTGGCTGGTATTTATACCACCACAAAAAATAACTGAGTTGGTTTGTATGAGGTAACTGCAATTATAGCATAACAGCCTGGCTACTAGCAGTTATAAGATGTCATTAATTGTGTATCTTCGGATTAATGAAATGAAATTTTGTATTTAAAAAAGCTACTAATTATAGTATTTAATCTTAATCTTTCCTAATGTATTCTCTATTATATGAATGGTTAACTTGATTTTCTTAGCCCTTTGGGAGGACTTCTTTCTTACTTAAATATTTAGCTCTGGGACTGAGCACTCTGGCAGGACCGCTGCAGAGCCTTGGAGCGCTGGTCCCCTTTCTTATAAAAGTCTCACCCTGAAGTCTATAATGTACAATTTGCAGAATGATATTTTAGTGGTAAAACATATTTAATCCCTGGGTGGTGTAAGAGGAAGTTTCAGTTCCAAGGTACAACATGACATCAAACTAAGGAACTGGCCTTGGAAAGCTCACCATCTGAGAAAGAGAAATGATACTAATATGTCCCTTTTGGATTCAGCTGTATAACCCAAGGTGTCCATGTGTGTGAGCTGGACTACCATATGGTCCTGGAATGAAGTGAGACCAATAAATTAACTTAAAATGTCAGCTTCGGTTTAAACTACACGAACTGAGTGGTCCCCAAACAGAAAATCCAATAGCTCAGTTCTTTGCTATTCAAGTTTCTTTAACACTTCAGCAATAAACTAATCCCCAACTGGTGGAGTAACCTCAGTGATTCTGACTCCTTTTCAGTGAATCTGGGTACCATGCTGCTGATTATAAAATTTTAGGGGCAAGCATAAAGACGGTTTACATATTTTGGAAACATATTCTCATTAGGAATGTAGTAAAGAATTATATCTACTGTACATCATCAACAATAACTTTTAAGGCATTAACATTTTTGTTTCTTGACGTAACAGCCATTCCAAGCTTCTTTGAATTTTTTTTTTTTTTTTTTTTGCCTTTCAGGTTTACTAAGACCACTGGGCTCAGCTCAGTTTTCTCTTTTAATTTGTAAATACAAAAGATTTATATTTTTGGTATGGAGGGGCAAGAGATTTACCCTTGTTCTTCTTAAGTTAACATAACAAGGTTCATTGGTTCCAGAGCAAAGGCCATAATCTACATTGAGTACCGAGGCATGGGAAACTCATTAAGCTCTCATGTACTTAAGTATAAATCCTGAGCTTGCTTACTACATACAAAAGGCAGAGCCCACTGTTTCTCTTGGTTTCTTTCTTAGTTTGCTTTCCAGTTGAGGAAGGAAAACTTGTATGCAAGCTTGTGAATAACAACAGGAGCAGTGTATATACACAGCAGGATTAGAGGCAAGGGCAATAAATGCTTACAGATGTTGAGGGGGAGGGGTAATTGATGGATAAGTTGCAGAGAGTTTAGTGTAGGAGACATGCTTTGTGGTGAGTTTCAGTGACATTTTCTTTTCACTGGTTTTACAGGGAACAGGGCAAGCACTTTGATTTTGCATGCTAAGGCTTTCTTTAGTTCATTAGTTTCTTGTTGTAGCAAAGCCAGTGGGACTTGGTAAAAATCGCTGGGATGGTGCACCAGAAGCCAGGAATGCTGTCATTTTTTTGCTAAAATGGGTGGGGAGTGAAGTGGGAGGCTAAACAGGATTCAGCAAGCAACTTGTTGGGAAGCTCTGCCCATCCCATCCTTCCTCTTCCCCCAGGTTACATTCTTTTTCTGAACCACCTGACCTTGCAGGGCCCAGTGCGTAACTGCTCCCTGCCCTGAGGTGGAAAAGTATAATTCACTGGGCCCAACAAGATGAGAACGGGTCCAAGAGAAGGTGTAGCGAGTACCTTCTAGGGTCTTCCTTTTTACTTTCGTTCAGACTGGGGAGAGGAGGGTGGTGGAGAATCACCTGCTTCTTTGGCAAAGAACTTCTCTGCCCACCTGTTTCCTGCAGCCACTGCTTCTTACCAAGCTCATTTACATAAGAAATGCACCAAATGGTAAAAGCCAAGTCACATGTAAACTATATTCCGAAACTAATGATGTTCACTTTTAGCAACAAAATCTTAGTTTTTGTATACAGTCAGGTCTCTTACTGATGTCTTAGAGATTTGGAATTGTCATTTAGCAACTGTTTGTACACGAAAAGTTGCTGCCAAGCCTCTTTTATGCTTTGTCAGTCAACATGACACTTGCAATTGTCAGGCATGACCTAAGCTACTTTCAGGGTAAGGAGAGCTTTGGAATCAAGCTTTTTCAAAGAAAGTTTAGTCACCAGAGTGAACAGCCAAACTTTGAATTTGGAAGAAAACAAAACTGGAGCCTTTTGCACTCCCTGAGGGTGAAACATTCTTCAGTGTTACTGAGCAAAGGATTAGACCTGGGCTAATGCCCTTAGTGTTAGACTAAGGACTAGCAAATATGTATAATTTTCAATAAATAAAAATTGCTACACTTTCTTACTGGGCAAATATGTTTTTCCTGTCCCATTTTATTTGTTTTGTGCTATGTTTACTTAGTTCTCAAATGTTTGTCATTTTAAATTTATAAATTTAATAAAATGTACAAATCTAATAAAAGCCTATTATTTAAAAAGAAACTAATAAAATTAAAAAACACTTAGTTTCACTGCCTTATTCAGGACAACACTTACAGTTAAGTATATCTGTATTTCCTTTACTAAGATAATTTTCATTGCTAAGGTATAATTTTCAAAAAGGTAAAATCACAACTCTCATGAAAATGTAAATTCGTATCAAAGATGATATTAAACTTCTTAATGAGAGAACCAGGAAGATGTTCAAACTTGTTCAAATGAGAATTTGAAGAATATATAAGCATAATATAAATATAGATATACACACACATAATCAGGAATGCTGACATGAATTTACTAATAGATGAAGCAAAACTGATTAATATCCTACAGGATGATAAAATGTAATCTAACGATGTATGTTTAGGCTCATCTACAGACTGGGGATAAATATTTCTACTAACGAACTTCATTTGCATTTACATAGACAACAATCATTTTCATTATCGTCAGTTTTCTATAACATGACTTGTATAATACCTCTGCAGAGCTTTAAAATTGCCTAATCATCAGAAATATTATAAAATCAAATGTACATAGTTAAATAGAATCAGATAACCCCTGGCTTCCATAACTCCACTGCAAAGACAACCAGCAATCTCTTTTGCCCATTTCTAACTGTTGGACAATTTTCCTGACATTACATTTAATTACATTTCTGAGGGATAAATCTAATCCTTTTCAGGTGTCTATTTCAGATAGAGGCATGAGGTGTTGTACATCCTTACAAGTTCATTAGTTATGGTGTAAGGCCTAAAATTAAGGGCCTATATTATGTGCTGCCTTGACATCTGAGGAATTTGAGAGGGCCTTGAATGGTCCAATTGCAAGTTTTCCTCCCCACTCTTCTGCCGTTGATATTGACCTCTAGCCAAAAAACTCTTTTTATCAAGGGGACAAGGTATATTTTCCTGCTTAATCCTGAGTAGAAATGGTGTTCTCTGCCAGCCCACATAATAATTCAAAGAAGCCAATCACATCCTCCTGTGGTTTACCAGGGACACCTGACCCTCGATACTACAAAGCCTGCCTCCCCACAGACCCTGGTTGCTTACTCTGGTCCTAAGTGCAACCCTTGTGTGTCTCTGTACAACGTCTTTGGCTCCCAGGCTGTGAGTATCTGTAACTAATGCTACTGTCAGTCTCATCTGTCCTGTGTTGGGTGTCAGGGTTCAGCCATCCCCATGACTGGAGGGTTTGAATCTTCCCTTCATCAGTAGGTAAATAGGATGTGATTACAACATCAGTTTAGAGAGTTGAATAAGAGCAGAGCAGGGGAAGGGAAAAGAATGTATCTGAGGGCAAACAGCCCAAGGTCCAGCAGAAAGTGTGAGTAAGACTCCTGGGCTGAAAGAATGCTCTAGGTAGGAGAAAATGCATGTGTGAATATTAAAACCAAAGGGCAGAGTCTAGCTCTTTCAAGAGAGTGAACGTTTTTTCAAAATGACAGGAATATATGGAGTGCAAGAGCATGATTGCTTAGAGATAAGCTGGACAGATAAGATGTAGCAGTGAAAGCCAAGTTAGAAATTTGGACTTTGTCTTAAAAGCAATGGGAACAATTGAGGAGGGTGTTATGTGATCAGGGTTGTGTTTAAAAGAATCTTTATGGCTTTAACAAAGTGTGAAGAATGTTTAGACTAGAGATTGGGAGTTAGTTAGGAGGTCATTAAAGCCATCTGGGTATAAATGTTGTGTCTTTTCCAAGCGAATAGTAGAGATGGAAATAAATGGGCTTAATTTAGGAAATATTGAGGAAGTTGGATTTAGTGGGTTTGGTGATGAATTGAATGTGGGTAGAGTTGCCAGACTTAGCAAATAAAAATACAGGATGTCCACTTCCATTTGATTTTCAGATAAACAATAAATAATTTTTTTTCATATAAGTACATTGCAAGCAATCGTTGGATCACATACAAATTATTCATTGTTTAACTGAAATTCAAATGTAGGTGGGTGACCTGTTTACTTGACAACCCTAAGTGTGTGGTTGAGGAAGAAGGAGGAGTTGGATGACTTCCAGGTTTTTGAAGTGTGAAATTGTTAGAGGAGTAAAACAAGGATTTTCTATTTACTCAGAATATGAATGCTTTTTTTAAAAATTTTTCTTTATTTTTGGCTGCATTGAGTCTTCATTGCTCTGCTTGGGCTTTCTCTAGTTGTGGAGTGTGGGGGCTATTCTTTGTTGTGGTGTGCAAGTTTCTCAGTGTGGTGTCTTCTCTTATTGTGGAGCATAGGCTTTGGTAGTTGCAGCATGCCAGCTCAGTAGTTGTGGTGCATGGGCTTTGTTGCTGTGCAGTATGTGGGATCTTCCTGGACCAGGGATCGAACCTGTGTCCCCTGCATTGGCAGACGGATTCTTAACCACTGCACCACCAGGCAAGTCCCAGAATATGAAGGCTTTTTACAAATCAAACATTCTGCAAAGAAAATCCACATCAAAAACACATCTTTGTGAAGGCGATTTTGCATTTTGATCTTCTTCATAAAACATGGTATATTTTGAATTTTTTCCCTTGAGAGGAAAGGAAGAACTGTCAGAAATAGAGTAAAATAAAAGATGGGAGGGTAAAATAACAGTATGTTGTGAAAGGGAATTCTATTTAGGTGAGCAGGTCTAAGGTGAGAAGACCCTGACCTTGGATTGTTTTGATGTCAGGTAGCTATAGTTATGCTCGTTTCTGCTTTTCATTATGGTTACATGTGAGTTTAACTTTATATTAAGGGAAGTTGTTCTACTCAACAACGTGGTAGGGTTTCTTCACTTTCAAAGGCAAATAAGTGAGATTCTGGATATTAAATCTCAGCATCTAAAGGTAATGAATCACAGAAATTAATCTGGGGTGAATCATAAACCTATAGAACTTCTCAAAGAAAACATAGAGGATATCTTCACAATCACAGGATAGACAAAGATTTCTTAAATAAGATGTGGAAGGAGAAAACCATTAGAGGGGAAAGTTGTAAGTTAGGTTTTATAAAAATTAAAATTCTGTTTATCAAAGACATTGTTAAGAAAATGAAAGGACAAGCCACAGATTGGGCAAAATATTCAAAATACATATATCTGACAAAGGAGTTGTATTAAAAATAGTCTTAAAACTCCTAAATCTTGATAATAAAAGCCAAACCTAATATAAAATAGACAAAAAACAGAAAGAGATCTTTCACAAGAGAAGATACATGAACAGCCAATAAACTCATGGGAAGTTAATCAACTTCGTTAGTGTTCAGGGAAATGTATTTTCCTGAAGACTACAATGAAATAGCACTTAACACCCACTTGAATGGTTAAAATTAAAAAGGTTTATGGTACTGTTGGCGAGGATGTGGAACAATTGGAATTCAGACATGCTGGTGGGAGAATAAAATGGTACAGCCTCTTTGGATAATGGTTTGGGAGTTTCGTATAAAATGAAACGTATCTATCATCAGACCCAGAAATTTCTCTCCTATGCATTTATACAAGAGAAATAAAACATACACCCACAAGAAAATTTATATAAGAATATTCATGGATGTTTTATTTATGATGAACCCAAACAGAAAAAAAAAAAATTGAACTATCCATCAACCAGTGAATAAACAACTTGTGATGTGATCATACAATGCAGTAACACTCAGTGAAAAAAGAAACAAGCTACTGATACACAGAACAACATGGGTGCATTTCCCAAAAGTTGAGTGAAAGAAGCCAGGTGCAAAAGAACATACGGTATGGTTCCTTTTATATGACTTTATACGATGTTACAGAAATCTAAACAGTGGTTGCCCAGAAGTGGTGTAGAGGGGGATAGGCTAGAAAAGGGCAGGGAGAGAAATTTCTGGGGTGATACAAGTTCTCTGTATCTTCACTGGGTAGTGGTTATGTGTGTGTACACATTTGCCAAAATTAATTGAACTATGAGCTTAAGAGCTGGGCATTTTCCTTCATGTAAATTATGCCTCAATTAAAAAGATAATAGAAAAATAGACAGCGATAGGGCCCTTTCTTAATTTGGGAGTAGAATAAATGACACAGGTGGTTCTTTCTGCCACAAAAGATGAAAATGCAAAAGCAACACAAGCAGTCATTGGAGAGAAGGATAAGGAGGCTCAGGTTCGAACTCAATTCTCTTGATATCATCCAAATTTCTTAAACTCACTGTCCTTTCTGAGACAATGTGGATGAAATTACATATGTGAAGGATCTTAGTAGAAACCCAAGTGGTAAGTAGCTAACAGTAAATATCAGTCTTTTTCTTTTTCTCATATGTGTTACTGTCCTCAGTGGTGACTGATGAATAATCTCAAAGAATTTGTTCAAATCAGGTCACATATGGCTGGTTTCATGCACAAAGAATCCATCAGCAGTATCTAGACTTCCCTGGTGGCACAGTGGTTAAGAATCTGCCTGCCAATGCAGAGGACATGGGTTTGAACCCTGGTCCTGGAAGATCCCACATGCCACAGAGCAACTAAGCATGTATGACACAACTACTGAAGCTTGCATGCCTAAAGCCCATGCTCCGCAACAGGAGAAGCCACTGCGATGAGAATTCTGAGCACTGCAATGGAGAGTAGTCCCCACTCGCCGTAACCAGAGAAAGCCTGCGTGCAGCAACAAAGACCCAATGCAGCCAATAAAACAAAAAAAAAGTGGAATTTAAAAAGAGAGAGAATCTTCAGAGTAGATTTATGTATTTTTAAAGCACATCATGTTTACAGATTATATGACATTGTTTTCAAATATTTTGTCTGTTTAATCACTGGGAAGACTTTTTTAAAAAGAGCTGCTCAGAATTACTTGTTTTTAAGAACTACTTTCAAACATATTTTTCTCTAGCAAATATTTTCCCCAAGAATAAATCTCTGTCCTGTGTCTCGTGGAAGACATTTTGAAGACACTTTTAGTAATTTAAAATATTCACAGCTTATCAAGTAATGCTGAGATGATATATCAGCTTATTAAGATAACTGAAGTGAAATAAAAAAGTACAAGGTTTGTAACATGCAAGTTAAAAATAATGAATTCATGAAATTATGATCATATTATTTACAGGTTAAACATTCAATTCAAACATCTCTCACATCTGTAATGAGAATTTTCAAGAAGTATAAAAGGGAAGTCTTGTCTTATGGAAATTCCAGTAGCATGTTGTTTTTTTAAGAGAGTTAACAAATTTCTTCCTTTCAGTAAATTGAAGACTTATGAAATAATCACTCTACTGAATGAGGAATAAGGGACATACTATTTCAATTTAAAATGTTACACCATTTTGCCTTCAATAAACAATCAAAAAATTAAGAGTGAATATATTTTGCTTTTTTTATTTAACAGGTTTATAAATGATATGTGATTTTTAACATGGATGAAAAATAAGTAAATGAATACTGCTTCTGTATACATTTCTATTTTAAAGCCTATACACTTATATTTAATACAATTTTCTAATTCAAGAGACACAGCACATGTCAAAACAGAAGCTCAGAGCCAAATGTGCCTAGGAGAACACAAGTCTCCTGGAAATTAAAAAGAAATGTTGAGGACAGCTTTGAGCTTCCACAGTGCATAGAATGGCTCATATTAATTAGACTTCAAGAGAACGGAACACTCCAACTAAAGATCAATTTATGGGTATTTTATTTTTACAATTTGCCACCTTTCTGAGTTTACTATTTTCCAGTTGGGGCTTCTAAATATAAAATTATGTCACCTGTAATAATTGCAATGGTATTTTCTTTCCCTTTAATATTTTCACATATTTGTTTTAATACTGTATGTCATTGACTGGTACTTACAGGAAAATAATTACGGAAGTATGGGCATCTTTGCCTGTGACAGACTTTAATAGGAATGCTTTTAAATTTCACCATTAGATCTGACTTTTGCTTGTTTTGTTTATATATATATAAATGTGTATAATTTTCTACATTAAATTAATAGTCTTCTATTCTTATCCTAAGTTAAAAAAAAGTCAAGACTAGAAGCCAAATTTTGCAAATTAAGTTTTGGGTACCTATTAGGAAACCATATGATTTTTCTCCTTTGATTTACAAATGTGATAAATTATAAAGTTTTACTGATTTTATTTGCAAATATTTTATTTAGTACTTTAAAATCTATACTCATTAGTGACATTTGCCTGTAATTTTTTGTGATATATAAAATTGTGTTATTACTAATATGATTATACATAATGAAATTTTTCCTTTCTGTAAGATAAGGGATAGTTTGAACAACAAAACATTATATATTAAACATTTGAAACAATTCATCTCTGAAACCGTCGGGGCCTTTGGAGGGTAGTCTTTGATAACATTTCAATGAATTCTATGATTACACAATTGTCAAGGAATTCATAAACCCATTTCACTCAATAGAGATATTGAATTGTTTATTGGTTGAACTTGTTTCCAAAAAGTATTTAAGATGGCTAGTGGAAACATTAAAAATAGGAATTTGATTTAAATTGCATAGTATATGCTGCAATTCAATTTTACTAATGAAAAAGCTAAAAATTAAAGACAGAAAAGTTAATAAAAGCAACAAGGGAAAAACGACAAATAACATACCAGGGAACTCCTATAAGGTTAACAGCTGATTTCTCTGCAGAAACTCTGCAAGGCAGAAGGGAGTGGCACATTATATTTAAAGTGATGAAAGGGAAGAACCTACAACCAAGAATACTCTACCCAGCAAGGATCTTATTCAGATTCAATGGAGAAATCAAAAGCTTTACAGACAAGCAACAGCTAAGAGAATTCTGCACCACCAAACCAGCCCTACAACAAATGCTAAAGGAACTTCTCTAAGCAGGAAACATAAGAGAAGAAAAGGACCTACAAAAACATAAACAAAACAATTAAGAAAATGGTAATAGGAACATACATATCGATAATTACCTTGAATGTAAATGGACTAAATGCACCAACCAAAAGACGCAGACTGGCTGAATGGATACAAAAACAAGACCAATATATGTGCTGTCTATAAGAGACCCACTTCAGACCTAGGGACACATACAGATGGAAAGTGAGGGGATGGAAAAAGATATTCCATGCAAATGGAAATGAAAAGAAAGCTGGAGTAGCTATATTCATATCAGATAAAATAGACTTTAAAATAAAAAATGTTATAGGCGACAAGAAAGGACACTACATAAAAATCAAGGGATCAATCCAAGAAGAAGAGTTAACTGTTATAAATATGTATGCACCCAATATAGGTGTACTTCAATACATAAGGCAAATGCTAACAACTATGAAAAGAGGAAATCAACAGTAACACAGTAACAGTGGGGGAATTTAACACCCCACCTACACCAATGGACAGATCATCCAGACAGAAAATTAATAAGGAAACACAGGCTTTAAATAAACCAGTTTGATTTAATAGATATCTATAGGACATTACATCCAAAAACAGCAGATTACACATTCTTCTCAAGTGCACATGGAACATTCTCCAGGATAGATCACATTTTGGGTCACAAATGAAGCCTTGGTAAATTTAAGAAAGTTGAAATTGTATCAAGCATCTTTTCTGACCACAAACCTATGAGATTAGAAATCAATTACAGGAAAAAAAAGGTAAAAGTTTACACCCCTTTACATGTAACCTTCAAACAGAAAACATTCATTAATAGGAGTGAAGAGAGTTTTATGAATGGATACTAAAAGAAAGTAGCTTCACATCTGGTAAGTGTATAAATGGGTATAACTTTTGTGAAAAATTATTTGGTAATAGTCCCTGAAGTCTAGCACTTTCAACTCAGTAAATGACTAGGATATCGTCATGACAATAAATGATGTGAAATGATACATGCCCAAGAGTAATTATTAAAGAATTATTTGTGAGAATGAAGAACAGAAAGAATCTAATTTCCACAAAGAAAATTGTTACAATGAGCTTGTAGAAGATTTAATGTAATGGGGAAGCATAGTATGATATTATTTAAATACTTAAATATGTGCATTGCTTTTTTTTTTAAAGAAAAGAATAAAAACAAATCCAAGTTTTTAAAAGCCAGGCAAATATTCATTTCGGTCAAGTTTTTTTTTTTTTTTGAAAAGCTATAGCACTATTATATTCCATATTCATGTTGACTGGGACAAAACCTTGTGTGTGATATAATGTCAAAATAACTCATTATTGTAGCATGTTGAGAATATGTTTCTGCCCAAAACCTGGGCTGTGGATTCTTTTGAAATAAGGCAGTGTGTTTTACTCATAAATGAATATATATTTTATTATCTACATCTATGCAGTGCTCTGGCATCTAGTGAGTTTTCCATACATATTTGCTCCTTCAAAAAAAAAAAAACATACGAATGAATCAGGCAATATAAACACACCTTTTTAGGACCAGCAGAACCGTGCTGAGGACCATGGGGCAAGGACTCCTACTGGCCCCATCTCAGCCCTGGGAGCTATAGCATGGAAAGAACAAGTGTTTCTGTTCCTTCTTCTCTTAAAAACTGCAAAATACATCAGGCTAGCAACTGGTGCTGGATTTTCCCTCATATATCCTATTGGAGGTTAATCATTAGGGAGAGGAAGAAATATGTTGTTTTGTTCTGATTAGTAGAAACACAAGGAAGGTTAAACGAAGAAGTAAAATGTTATTTGCCCTTGGAAGGAAAAGAGGTTATATGTTAGATGCAGGGTTAATGAAAAATATTAGCCAAGGAGGTGAAACATAGTACCTGTTTAGATTTTTTGCTTTCAATTATCACTATAGTTACCATTTATTATGCTTATGTAATAATAAAAACTCATTTACTCTATTTAACAACAATAATAAGTAGTTGCTAGTTGCCTTTCATCTTTATCTCATTTATTACACGTACCAGTTCTAAGAGTGAGGCAATCTTTTAATCCCCAGCTTACAGAGAAGTAAGCTGAGGCTCAGAGGGAATGTGTTCATAAGTTATGTGTGAGGCAAGTGGGAAGCCAGGCTGTAAATTCACACTTGTCTGGCTTCATTGAAGTGCTCTTATACACTAGAAACATCATCTGACCATTTCTCTTTAAGTTATAAAAATGTTTTAAAATCTTCTCTCTGCATCTCCTGTATATCACCCCAGTTTCTTCACCATAGTTCATCGTTTCCTAAGAAATCAAGTGGACACACTACTGCAGGAAGCTGACTAATTTTTCCAGTCTCTCCAGCTTTTATCACCCTATATGTTTCAGCTTACCTACTTTCATGACCATCAGGACCAACGTTTGCTCATATGACATAAAGAGCTCTGCATTTCTTTCTTGAATAATCAATCACTAATAGTATTCTGGATGCTATTCACAACTAATTTTTGCTTATGGAAAACATTTTAACAACCTGATTGACAATACAGAGAAATTATATGAAAGGCTATCAGCATGTTCAAAATAAAGGCCACATGCAAGGCATTTCAGTTATTTCATAAACTGTCATAAATTTACGCTGCCATCATCTCTGCTTTTGCAAATTCTGAAGCAGTAAATGATCTTCTCCAACCTGTTAGTCTAGTTTCAGTTTTGGAATAGTAACTGTTTCTCTTGTTTGTAACCACTTGCTTGGCTTTCTACTAGATGTTCCTGGACCTTTTAAGCTAGCAACCTTCCCAAGAATTGAGTACATAAAAGGTCACATTGACCCTGACTTATCTGAACATTTCCAAGCCTTCTGGCTCACCCAACAGGGCTCTAGATAACCCAGTGGCTACACAGCAAAAAAAAGGTCACTGCCAAATGCATGTCTTGCAACATTAGGGTGGGTTTGCATTTTTTTTTTTTTTGGAATGAGTTTCTGTTCATATGAGACAAAGCAACTTTCGTTTCTTCCAGATTAGTTTCATTTCCTATAGAACCTACCTTATTTAGCTAACTCACTCCAAATGTATGCATTTTGGGATAAAAGATACTGAAACCTGCGAGGACTATTATAGATCAAGCAAAGGATGAATAGGGCACAATAATAAAATAGAATAATAAATATTAATTTGTATTTAATATAGTAGTATATAAAATAATTATGTATCATAATTATAAAATATTACATTTATACATAAAATATATAATTGCAAAAGATACCACATATTATATATATTACATTATATATTATAATAATATACATACTAGTAAATATAATAATAAAACTAAAAATAGAAAGCAAGGTAAGAAAGTTTGATGGCCTAAATAGTGGTTGTGCTCAGAAGAGTACTTTGCATGGTAGAATGGCTGTAAGGTGGAAGTGACACTCTCATATAAACTTTCTTATGTAATATTTTGTGGACCTTAATGATACTACTAATTCAATTACTCTATTTAAAAAATGTATTGTAAATCAACTATATGTCAATAAAAAATTTAAAAATAAATTTAAAAAAATAAATAAAAATATGGAAACACACACACACACACACACAAGAAGTAAAAATCACTTTAATCTACCACCTTTAGCCCCATAAATTTATAAAAAGAAAGACGTGAAACTATATCTTCTGCCTCTCCAGTTCTGCCTACTGACATAGCCACTGTTTCTCACTTGTTTTTAGTAATTTCTAACAATGTGTCTTGAAGTGGCTGCAGCCTCATGGGCAGAAGTTCTGGCTTTTGCATTACCTACCAGTTTATCAAGAAGCACAGCCTGAGCCATAAATGGGTCTGAGGAACAGTGCTCTGCTAACTCTTCGAGTCACTGCTTCCCTGTCACATGTGAGGGAGCTCTGCACACATTCACTTTTCAAATGCTTGCCATCAGGCCTCCCTCTTAGACCTCAACCTATTCCTCGCTTGTGCTTCTTTCTAGAAGCAGGTGCCCAAACAGCTTGCTGCTTGTGCATTTCTGCTTGGGAGCGCCTCTAGTTCTTCTCTCCATCCCCTGGCTTCGGTGTGAGATGCAGCTCCTCAAACCTCCACTGCTTAGCTGCCTTCAGTAAAACACACCGATTCCTTCTGTTCCAAAGTTTTATTGCAATTTACTGTGGGGTGTATAGGATGTTGTTATACATTACTGGGTTCCCCCTTTAGCACTGAAGACACTCATTCTTCCTGCTGCAAAGAATATTATCTGCTGACAGCTCACAGCTGAGTCCATCTGCAGGAATTGCCCTCTGTCAAAGGAAACAACCTTGCACATGGTTACAGTTATGCATCTTAAGGATGGAACAGCCCACCTTCAGTGACTCGCTGATGAGAAGGTGCAAAGACCTGCCCCCCTTTGCCAACCAGCTTTAGAGCTCTTTGAGGCACCATTGATAGCCTCTGTTGCAACCGCATCACAGTTCAACTTCTCCTTCTGCTCAATCCTGCTGCCTCTTCCCTTACAGGTGTTCCTGAGGACTGTCCTTAGTTAACCACCTGCATACACTTCCCTGTCTAGTTTGTTTCCTGGGCAACCTGACCTATGGCATGAAGGTAAAAAGAATAGCATTAAAGCCTGCAAAGGTTTTAAAATTATGGTCCCAGGTCTTTGATTTCTGACTCCTGAAATTGTAAATAGTTACTCTGATGGAATTCTGCCCTCCTCTTTAAAGTAGAAATAATAAAAGGGCTATATGAAATCTATTTCCTAGGAAGATTATCTAAGGGCAATCTGAATGATAGTTTTCCCTTGCCTTGTGTTGGGTGACAAGTTCTCTAGGACCCTGTCCTATCCAAGAGTTATCACATCTCAGATTTACTTATTATCCCATCTGACTAGTAAATGGTCACGGAACAATTCATATGTATATGATAACAGTGGGGAGGCGGACCAGTAAGTTGTAGTTCCTGGGCAGCAGAAACAACATGCATACTAGTTAGTGGCGAATTTATTTGTAAAATGTGAGTGTGATCCAAGTCCCATATTAAGTCCTAGAATTTATAACACTGAAAACTCCTTGAGGGCAGGGACCAATTTTGATGGTAGGTACTCCAAGCTACATATGTTTTATTCCTGAATTAATATTCCTCTTCTACATGGAAATAATAGTCAAATACAACCTGTAATTTGCAGATGAATATGTTAACTGACAAAGCATACTAACAATAAATGGATATTTCTCTAATTCCTTAGCACAGAATTAATTTGACATTAGGGATATTCTGAATATCGATAATATTCCTTAGGATTTGCTATGTATATAATCGTGTCTCCGAATATATTTTTATTTCCTTCTTTCCAATCTTTATGAACTTACTCAATTTTTACAACCTTATTTCATTGATTAGAATCTCTGGGATGATACTAAATAAAAGTGGTGAAAGTCAACATCCTTAATCTTGAAAAAGTGTTCAATATTTCACCATTAAGTACTGTGTTAGCTGTAGGATTTCAGTATTTGTCTATTACAATATTGAGTTAGTTCTCCTGTACTTTTTGTTTACTGAGAGATTTTTTTTCATAAGTTTTTGTTGAATTTTGTCTTTTTTGGCATGTATTGATAGATTCACATGATTTTCCCCCTCTATTCTGTTAATCAATTATATTTACAGTTGTAAAGTCAGTCTTGAATACTTGGTCATGATGTATTATCCCTTTATGTATTGCTGGATTTGATATACTAATATTTTGATAAGAATATTTACATCTATATTAATGAGGGATTTTGTTCCATAATTTTTTTCTTGTAATGTCCTCAATAGGTTTTGGTATTAAGGCTATGTTGACATCATAACATCAATTGAATAGTATTCCCTCATCCTTTATATTCTGAAAGAGTTTATGTAAGACTGGTGTAAATGTTTGATAGAATTCATCAGTGAAGCCATCTTGGTCTGAAGCTTTCTTTGTAGCTTTGTGGGAAGGTTTTAAATTATGACTTCAATTTCTTTAGTGCTATTCAGACTTCTTTCTTTTGTATCAGTTTTTGTGATTTGTGTTTTTTTCAAGGAATTTGTCTATTTATCTCAGTTGCCAAATTTACTGAATTATTTTGAACATAAATGTCTTCAAAATATTTCCATAATAACCATTTGTTGTAGGATCTGTGGTTATGTCCCCACATTTATTTCTAATGTTGGTAACTGATTATCAATGTTTCCTTCCTTCCTCCTTCCCTTCTTTACTTCTTTCTTTTTTACCTTCCTTTCTTTTTTAAAATTAGTCTTTTTAGGGGTTTATACACTTTGTTAATCATTTCAAACCCAACACTTGGGTTTTGATTTTCTCTGTTTTATTTTTCCTGTTTTCATAATATTAATAATTTTTTATTGCATGCCCACCTTGTGCATCATGCATTTTGTAACATTTATCTCTAATTCTTGAAATAATATTGCAGGGAAAATATTACTGCTCTTAATTTAAATGTGTGTAAAATAAGACACAAAGAGGTTAATTTTGTGTGTGTGTGTGTATCTTTTAAATATATTTGCATTTAGGACTATGTAATCTCAAAGATGATGTCTTTTACTACATTATAGTGCCTTATGACAAAGTTTTTGAGTATATGAATGTTTGAATATATGAATTATGATTCTAAGTCCAGTTCTTGCCTCAGCACTAATCGACACCACTAAACTTATCAGCATCCATACATTAGGGGTGCTTACTTTGCATAGCGATAAAACCTATGGCCAGTTTTGATGAGGTAGTCAAACCAGCATACATACTAATCACATCTAGAAACAACATATTGGTGTTTTACAATTTGCATACAGGCAATTTTATCAAGGATATAAACAGCAAAATTCCTAGAGGAACTAATCATAGAATGGGAGTATTACCTTTTATTTCTCCATCCAGTTACTCTCACTGAAGCACAGTATTC
The DNA here is from genome assembly GCF_030028045.1 of Hippopotamus amphibius kiboko. Classification (NCBI taxonomy): domain Eukaryota; kingdom Metazoa; phylum Chordata; class Mammalia; order Artiodactyla; family Hippopotamidae; genus Hippopotamus; species Hippopotamus amphibius. The sequence continues at coordinate 101,427,365 of NC_080195.1, read as the reverse complement.
TCTCCCTCTGCTTTCCTCCCTCTAGAAGATCAAGTTTTTAGAGTTTGTTCTAATGAGAGATTTCCTGTTGGATCCAATCCACAGTGATGGTCTAGGAAGATGCCAGGAATAAAAGAATCAACATTTGATGGATTGCAAAAATGACCCCAAGTCTTTATCCCTTAGAGACTAGTGAACCATGCTAGGCACACCTAGGTGTCTTAACTTCTACCCTCAAGGAATATGTGTGTTGGGGTGAAATGTGTATCAAAAAGAATATTTGGTCTACAAGATTACATGATTTTTTTTGGAGAATCTTTTGAGATGTTGGAGTAATCCTACAGTAAATATAAGTAATTTGAAAAGGCTACCTCAGGTCACCTTTCTGTTTATTACATCAAAGTCAGTGGAGTAAATGAAAAAATGGCTTACTTTAGGTCTCAGACCTCTGCAGCATTAGTGAAAGAAAATAATTATGACTACCAGGATGACCGGATTTTTTCTTTGAATGTTTCATCTGCTCACAAAGTTGTATGTGTTCATGAAGTAGTCTGACTGCCCAGATTCCTTCCCTTTACTGCTTGTAGTAAGAAGCATCCGATCCTGAACTTATAATGACTTTTTCTTTCTCTGCTTCTGATTTTCTAATGAAATGTATTTGTTTTCCTATTCATGTGAGTTCTAAGATGAGAGAAGGTAATCAGATAAGCAAATTCACTTTATTGAAGACCAAGAAAGTCTTAACATAGGTCATTGATACACTTAACCAAATACTAGAACAGTAATAATAAAAATATTATAAGCCCTAGGTAGTGGTTAATTCTGCCAATATATGAGTCCATATATAAATTGTATGGAATGTTCAGACCAGGCTGATAAAATTTGTATTAGTCTCATGTTAATTGGACTTCCTCATCTGTGAAACTGACACAATGATAATATCTCTCTCAAGTTTGCCATAGTGATAAAAATGAGATGACACGTAAAAAGTTTTTAGTTTTGTGCTTGTGCCACATTAAATACTCAACAGAACATTAGCTACATAATAATGATTATTTCTAGAAATTTAGCAGCTTAAAAGTATGTAGATTGAGTAAAGGGATCAGATTTTAATCTTTTTGTGAACACCTTACCTAGGAGAAAACTGTGTTTCTAAAATTAAATTTGTACAGCAGTGGTTTTTCCATCCATTCCATTTGCAATTAGTACTGCCCCTTTGGACAATGTATAATATTTATACATTTCAAGAGTACTTTATAGCATTGATTGGTCATATTTCATTAATAAGGGTATAGGTTTACCAGAAAAACTCTGACTTGAGAAAACATGGAGGCAAGGTCATAAAGATGAGCAGGGACCAGTCACAAATCAAATAATGGTGACAGTTGGGCAAGTGGGAGCAAGATGAGGGGGAGCAATGACCTCTAAAAGGCAGACCAAGACATTTTCAAATACTAACTAAGCCACCCTTCAGTTTTCTCAAATGGTGCATACTAATTTTTATAAATGACATGTTTATAAATGCCTTTATTACAAAATAAAGGTTTCTAGACTATCATCATCAAGGACAAAACACACAAGGAATTAATAAGGTCCCACTTCTACATGAGACAGCCAGACACATTATCATATTAAGATAGTACAACGTGGCCAACATGCTATTACAGCCTGGAGAAAGAAGTTAAACTTTGCTTGGAGGCTTGGCAAGAACTATAAAGAGGCAGTGACACTGCATCAGGACTGCAAAGCCTAAGTAGGAGTCACTGATTAGGAAATGAAGAGTTCTGGGGAAATGATCCTTTATTGAACTTGCCCCGCATGTTATCCTATGATGTTGTGGTAAGTGTTTCATGAATATTGTCTTACTTGAGCTATGTAACCACCGTATGGGAGGATTGTCTGTCTCTATTTTGCAGGTCTTAAAATTGATAGATAAATAACAAAGGCTCAAGGTTACACAGTTAGCTAGAGGCAGCTGTGACCTCCAAGTCCAGGACTACATGACTTGATTTTGTTTTCATTTCAAAACACTGTGTTGAGGACATTCCAGGAAAGGATCCAAGAATGACAATGTTATGGCATTTGGGGACAGATTAGTAAGTTGGAGAAAAAGTAGGCCAGTGTCACCAGTGTGTAGTTTGGGAAAAGGAAAAGGTGCTATAAGGAAATAAAGTTGGATTGTTTCATGTTTATTCTCTTTAAGGCTTATCCTGTAATTTCAATGTTTATATTCCCTCACAACTACTCACTTCTGCAACTATCACCCTTACTTTCCAGATCTGCACACACATGTCATCACATCAAACTACAAACCCCTGTTGCTGGGTTTATTCTCTCTCTCTTTTCATTCACTCTCAGTATCACTTCCATCCTCATGAAAAAAAAATATCCAAACATAGATCCAATATTTAGACCAAAAGTGTAGACATTCTGTTCCCCCAAGCTCCGGACTCCATCTTATTGTCTTGAAAGTAAGAAAGAAACTTAAATGAACCAATTGTAACTGACATGTAGCTATTCATGTCTTTTAGGAGGCAACTTTTTAAAAAATATGATTTAACTTCTGTTGAAAAGCACTCTGGCCAAAATAAATTAAAGGCAAAACTTTCTAGTTCAAAATTCATCAGCCTATTAGTTTGCAGTGGCATTTCATTTCATATAAAGGTGATTTGGCCAGCCCTAGTCCTATTCTAGGCTGGTCATCAGAAGCCCCATGGCATTGTTTTTGAAAGAGTTAGAAGTGTTAAGCCTAGAGTTTTGGCCAAATTCCAGGTTAGGTCATTGGATTCTGCCTCTTAAATCCTCTCTGTGGCTTTTTGATAGTATGCTTGGTTGTTTTATTGTATTTATCCTCTCTTTGGATTGGGAAGCTACAATGAGGTATCCCCTTACTCCAGTCAGAATGGCCATCATTAAAAAGTCTAAAAGTAGTAAATGCTGGAGAGGGTGTGGAGAAAAAGGAACCTTCCTACACTGTTGCTGGGAATGTAAATTTGTATAGCCACTATGGAGAACAGTATGGAGGTTCTTTAAAAAAAACTAAAAATAGAACTGCCATATACTCCTGCAATCCCATTCCTGAGTGTGTAATCCAGAGAAAACTACAATTTGAAAAGATACATGCACCCCAATGTTCATTGCAGAACTATTTACAGTAGCCAAGATATGGAAGCAATCTAAATGTCCATGGACAGATGAATGGATAAAGAAGATGTGTGTGTGTGTGTGTGTATATATGTGTGTATATATGTATAAATATATATATATATATATAATGGAATGTTTCTCAGCCATAAAAATGAATGAAATAATGCTATTGCAGCAACATGCATAAACATAGAGATTATCATACTAAGTGAAGTAAGCCAGACAAAGACAAATATCATATGATATCGCTTATATGTGGAGTTAAAAAAAAAGATACAAATGAACTTATTTCCAAAACAGAAATAGAGTCACAGGTGTAGAAAACAAACTTATGGTTACCAAAGGGGAAAGGTGGGGGGGGGGACAAATTAGGAGGTTGGGATTAACATATACATACTACTGCACATAAAATATATAACCAACAAGGACCTACTGCATAGCACAGGGAACTATACTCAATATTTTGTAATAACCTATAAGGGAAAAGAATCTGAAAAAGAATATAAGTATATACATATATGTGAATCACAATGCTGTACACCTGAAACTAACATAACATTGTAAATCAACTGTACTTCAATTAAAAAAAAGTCAGTTGAGGGCTTCTCTGGTGGTGCAGTGGTTAAGAATGCCAATGCAGGGGATATGGGGTCCAAGCCGTGGTCTGGGAAGACCCCACATGCCTTGGAGCAACTAAGCCCGTGCACCACAACTACTGAAACTGCTCTCTAGAGCCTGCGAGCCACTATTGAGCCCACATGGCACAACTACTGAAGCCCGCGTGCCTAGAGCCCATGCTCCACAACAAGAGATACCACCGCAACGAGAAGCCTGTGCACTTCAACGATGAGTAGCCACTGCTCTCCGCAACTAGAGAAAGCACATGCAGCAGCAAAGAAGACCCAACACGGTCAATAAAAAAAAATAAATAAATAAAAATAGTCAGTTGAACACACATGCTTGCACATGGTACTAAGATCCAAGTCAGCTGGTTTATATGTTTTGGAGATTCCTACAAAATTCTTTTATGGTAATAACTGGGGAGTCTCTGGGCATCTTTTTATTCTAGTAATCTATTGCTGCTAATACCTCAATACTTAGTAACTTAAAACAATGACATTTATTTTACTTAAGTTTCTGCAATTTAGGTGGGGCTTATGGAGACAAATGTTTCTGTTCCACTTGTTATTAACTGGCCCAGCCCAAAGGCTGGGACTAGATTCATGGGATAGCTTGCTCATTTGCATGTCTGACAGATGAGGTCAGAGGTCCTAGCTGTCAGCTGGGACCTCTGCTGGGGTTATGGTCAGAACACCTATATATGACCTTTCCATTTGGCCACTTGGCTTCCTCATACCTTGGTGGTTAGGTTGTTAGAGTGAGTACCTCAAGAGACAGTCAAGTTGAGGCTGAATCATCTTTTTCTAACTAATCCTTGGAAATTATGTAAATGCCACTTTAGCAATGTTCTAGTCACTTGGAATGAGTCACTATGTCCAGTCCATATTCAAGGGGAAGGGAATTAGATGCTATTTTTTTGAAAGGAGACAAGTCAAAAGCTTTGTGGACATACTTTACAACACTGTACTTATCTTCTTGTCTTCATTTAAAATGAGGAAATGGAGCATCAGAAAGTGCCAGAGCTGAGATTACATCCTAGGCTATCTGACCCCGACTTTAATTTTTTCTCCATGTTAAAAACATGGATGAATTTTTAAAGTGCACTTTTTATGGTAAAGAACTTGCACTGTTTTGTCTAAATCAGGTACTGGCAAGCAATGGTCCATGGGCTGAATCTAACACATCATCTGTTTTTACAACTAAAGTTTTACTGTGACACAGCTCATTTATGTGTTGTCTGTGGCTACTTTTGCTCAACAATGGGAGCTTGAATAGTTGTGATAAAGACTTTATGGGCTGCAAATCCTAAATTATGTACTATCTGGCCCTTTACAGAGAGTATTTGCCAAACTCTGCTTTAAATTGCCCATTTTTATACACATAGTTTCTCAGCTTGAAGAGATGGGCCACTAGCTTAATCCTAAAGCTGAACAGTGGTGCCCTAAACTGGTGAAACCCTAAAACTTCTGAGCTTTTGTCCTGGGACCTCCAGTCTGGAGGGCTGGACTATGTATTCAAAGCTGTGTATAATGACGAAGAGGTCTATAAAAACTATCCTTGTTATGTCCATCAGGGTTTGACCAGAGAAACAGAGATTTGCTATAGAGATTTGACCTTATGCAATTTTGGGAGCTGATTCACAGTACATGAGAGACTCTTCTGCATCTTATGCTGCAGTCTGAAGTCATCAAAGCAGTCATTCAAGAAGTGAAGCATGGACAATTTGGAACCTCTGAGGCTGAGATAGAACTTCTGAGGCTGAGATAGAACCTCTGAGGACAAACTGTAGCCTATGAGATGAATGGACCCATGAAGATGGACTAGGACCCTCATCTGTCTCCTAATACCTCTGAGCCTCCTACCTTGATAAGGGGAGTGTCCTGTAGAAGAATCTGGTGATTTGTGATCTATCTGGCCCAGGAGTCAGAGAAGCAATGCTGAAGGGGGGTCTACAGTAGGAGCAGGAGATGATGCAGGCTCAAATACTGAATGCTGCCACCATGCTTAGTTACTAGGTAGAAAGTGGGTATGTCGGTACCGTGTCTCATGTCCCGTTCTAACCACAGCCAGCAAAAAAATCTGGTTGCTACTTCACATCTGTTTTTTAACTCTTATGCAAGATGCCTCTTGTCACACACTCTCACAAGAATCATGTGGGGAAGAAATTCTGAGATATCGAGATCCAGTCCACTTGACACAATACACATCCATCGTATCATGAAAATATAACCTCACAAAATGTTGTCCAGGGCTACATGGAAGAATGTTTCACAGACATCTCAGAGTCCGTACATCCTCACCAAACTGACCCTCACTTTCTATGTTCCACGCTTGCTGATAACACCACATCAACACAGTTGTCCAAGCCAGAAACCTGGTAATCTTTGTAGATTTCCTCTTTTCCAGCCAATCTGGTTCAAGTGCCCATTCTACCCCATAAATGTGTTATCTAAATCTTTTCCCTTTTTGCACTGCCATTACCTTAGTGCAGCCATCAGCACTCATCATGAGATTATTGCAATGACATGATGGCCTCCCAGTTGCTAAACTCCTTCAATCATCTTCCCCACTGCTATATGAATAGGCTGTCTGAAACACAATGACCTTCCGGTAAGCTGAAAGTCATTTGATGTCTCCTCACATTATTGAGGATAAAGTCTCAACTCAGCGTCGCATACAAGATCATTCATAATTTGAACAAACACCTCTTTTACTATTCTCCTACATTAAGGTGACACCCTGGCCAAAACACATTTGTAATGCAAACAACATTCCACATTATTTCACATCCCCATAGCTTAGTTATGCTATTTCATCTTTCTCCCCACTTCCTGCTCGACGCCAGTACTTCTTTCTCCAGGATATCTTGTATTCATTCTTAAAGATCTTGCTCAAGTTTTATCTCCTTTAGGACCCTCCTATAAACCTCCCCCTCCTCCAACTCCAATTTGGACAGTGCTGTCCCTTCATACTCTTATCAACCATAGCAGCCTAGTCTATGTATAGCATAGATTTACCACAGCATGTTGTAATTGACTATGGGTTTATTAATGATAATAATAGTTTTTAAGGTATCTGAAGGTTATTGCATGTAAACTATACATCAAACCCAGTGCTCGGAACTTTACTGTGTCATTTAAGTCTTGGAGAAAACCCATGAAGCAAGCATTATAATCATCCCTATTTTAAATGTGGAAATTCTCTCAAATGTTAATTTACCCACAATTATATGCCTAAGAATAGAGGTTTGAATTTGATTTTCTTCATCTCTGTGTCATTAGTACCTTGAACAGAATCTGGCTAACCGGAGATACTCATTAAGTGCTTAATGAATGAACAAGTCAATTAATGTTACTTTCAGTCTCTAAACATGGTCTTTCTTAGGTTTTAATCCCCTAAATCAGAAGATGGTATTCAGGCTGGTAATATTGGTTTTTATAAAAACATGGTGGGAGGTATATTTTTTGGCAGGCAGGTCATTCAGCCCATTTTGAATTACACCAAACCAGGATGTGCATGTACTATATGACCACATGAAGGGCCATACTTTCAGGAACTAGGGCTTTTTTTCTTATAACATCCCAAACACTAATGTTTACTGCCGGTGCTGGGTGAATTACAATGTAACTCAAAGATCCAAATCATAGCCAGATGAATGAATAATAAAGTAATTGACAATTTAGACATAACAAAAATGTAAACTGCTTAAAAAAACTTGAGAACACAAAATAATAGTTTAAGAAGATAAAACAAATTAGAGAAAGAAAACAAAACTTACAATTTTAAACGTATTGTTAGGAAACTGTAATGAAAGAATGGGAAATCAGTTTTCATCTGTTAGAAGGGCTACAATCAAAAAGAATCGGTGCTGTAGAATAGACATTGATCATTCTTTCCTGCTGTTCTGTCCTGAAGCCCTCTTTCTATGGTTTGAAAAAATCCTTTCTGAGGCACTCATCTTCTTATCAGTTTTTGTGGGAGGCAGAGACTGCCTCCTACTAGAGAAGTTGAACTTCAGATACTAAATTTCCCAGCATCCCATGCACCATGACCTAGATTCCTTAAAGTGGTGCAAGAAGCAGGGATGGTAGGGCATTCTTTGGAGGCAGTTGCTGCAAGTTCAAGTTTCTTGGTGCAGAATTAGCAGTATTGTCAACTGTTTTGTTTCACAGTCTTTGAAATGATCCAAATTTTCTTTTCAGACCAATTCTGTGTCATGATCTGACTGCCGTTCCGGCTGTTTATCCCTAAACCTGATCATCCAACCTCCCAACGATTCTGTGAGCTACCTATTATCTTTATAATAAGTGCTTTTTATGCCCAAATCACCCAAAGTGACTTGGTTGGTTACAACTCCAACCGAGTCACTAAATGTCTAGAGAAGACATCTCTAGACATGCAGCAGCCACCTTCTAAGTATGGGTGGATAGCCAAAGGAACCCTATATCAATTAACTCAGAGAACTGAAAGTATAGAGCTGCTCAATTAACCAGCCTTGGCATTGCTTGTGTTTGGGCACCCAGATCGACATAGTTGATAAAATTCTCAACTGGCAAGGATGTGGGGAAATTGCCATTTTCAGCCACACTGATGTGCGTGTGAATTGGTACAACAGTTTGTGAAGTAATTTGACAGTTGCTATAAAAATTAAAAAATACAGATGTTCTTTGATGCAGCATTGCCGGTTTTTGGAATCTACTCTGCAGATTAAAAAAATCACTAGCATATATGGATATATAGAAGAATACTTATTGTAACACTTACAGTGGCAAAATCTTGGAAGCAGTCTGAAAGCCCAGCAATAGGGTAAAATTGCATATATTATCTATATCCATATGTGTATGTATCTCTGTATGTCTATGTATCATTATATAGCTATAAAAAACCTGAAAGAATGGTCAATGTAAAAAGTATCATCCTATCATTTGTAAAATATAGGAATAAAAACTCCTCTGTGTTTTTTGGGGATATAATTGCATGAATATAGATAAACATGGGGAAAGATAAACTCCACACTGTGGACACTTCAAGCGAATGAGGTTATAATCAGGAAGATGGAAGTAGATAACATTAATTTTTTTTCTTTATATGACTCACTATTATTTGGCTTATTCATACATTACTTTTTAAGTCAAAAAAACCCAAAGTGGAAAAACTTTCTCCAAACACTACTATCATTTGATGCTGATGAGTAAGTTTTGGGAGAGAGCATATTGCAGGGGTTATGAACACAGGACTGGAGTCATTTCTGGGCTTAAATACTGACCTTTTATTCACTAGCTGGAAGAGTGGGAGCAGAATACTTTCTCGTTAAGCATTGTTTTCCTCATTTATAAAATGAGCATAGTGATGTCTGTTAGTCGCTTGCCTCTCACTGCTTGTTATGGGACAGCTTCTCATTCCTTTCAGCAATCTCTCAGTGAAGAGATGGACCACAAAGGTCAAGAATTTTAGCTAATTGGTTACTCTAGCCACCTTTTAATGGGAGGCTCGGTATCCTATTCTATCCACTTCATTGGATAGAATACAAACTCCCCAAAGAAGGGAAGCAATTTTCTTCTCTTAACTGGTCTTGGAATAAATGCAGGGGAGTTAGCAAATGAAGATACTTGAAGTCTAAACTGAGAAAAACCACCGAAGATTGTCATTCCTTGTGCTAGCGATTTTTTTTTCATTTGCCACTTGTTCTTAAAGAACAGAGAAATGTCTTTCTTGCCTCTGTCTGTCTTATTTTGTTCAGGGATTTGGTTTAATTTGTAGCTACTAACCTCATGAACAAATTTTTAATCCACAATACCCATGTCTAAAATATTAGTGTATTAGTTTGATAGGGCTGCCATAACAAAGTATACCATGCACTAGGTAGCTTTAAGAACAGAAATGTATTGCTTCACAGGTCTGGAGGTGAGAAGTCCAAGATAAAGGTGTCAGCAGGGTTGCTTTTCTCTGAGGGACCTGAAGAAGAATACGTTCTGTGCCTCGCTCCTGGATTCTTGGAGATTATTGGCAATCTTTGGTGTTCCTTGGCTTGTAGACACACCCAATCTCTGCATTCATGTTCATATGGTGTTCTCCCTGTATGCATGTAGGTATTCCCCTTTTCATAAGGATACCAATTGTATTGGATTAGAGGACCACCTTACTCCAGGATGACCTTAGCTTAGCCAATCACATCTCCAAACAGGGTTACATCCTGAGGCACTGGGGGCCAGGATTCCAACATTTGGGTTCTTGGGAGACACAATCCAACCTGCAACAGTGTGGTAAAAAAAGTGATTTATTCTTCCATTGACCTTTCACATACAACACTGGAGAAAAATGTACAAGCACCCAGATGCGTTAGTAACCACAATGGAAAGATGAAAAATCATCATCTTGAAAATGATGATTGTAGACAAAATATTCATTTAGAAGATGAGCAATCAGCAATCAAAAATGATATTTCTGTTAGAAGTAATTTTCTGTGAAATTTTAACCACTTTCTCCACAACAAGTCTTTTCCGTTTACTATTGGTGTGTCAATGTTATTTCAAAACTAGTCATATTATTAGCAGATATATTGGACCACAGTATAAATCCAAGTTCTCATTTTCCTTCACTTAATTTTTCTTTATTTCCCTTTTCAATCATTAGTCATCATTGTTAATGACAAAGTTCTGAACATGCAGAGTTCAATTGACTTGACAAAATGGATAAGTTATGAACCAATTTGCACTTAATTTTCTAGCTGTTTTTTGCAACCAATCGGTTCAATCAAGCACCTTACATAAATAACAGGAAATAACAACTAGCAAATCATTGAAATTCAGCTTATAGTTCTGAGAAGTGAGCATATGTTGGCTTAATGGACATTGAGTCTTTGGCAACTCTAGGCTTACAGTTCCTAGCCTTTTCTACTCTAAAAACTTTTCTTCATTTCACATCAGTAATTAAATTACGTTATCACACCTTGGAAATTCTGGCTAAGTGGAACTGGGTCTTTTCTGAAGTTGAAAGCTGGAATCTCCCTATTTTAACATTTGGGTCCTTTATTTTATCATTCCAATTTTCTCTCTCCCTTCTTGCTTGTTCTTCAGCTCTTACCATGATTATCATTTTCTTGGATGTCCAGATCTAACATTCTTCTTTTGGTTTCATTTTTCCTTCCTACCATTCATGGAATTTATGGTAAATCTGTCACCACATCTCAACAATCTTCAACCCTGGCTTCTTAGTCCAACTGGAGAAAAATCTGTACCTAACAAGGCTTTATTATTCACTATGAAAGGTCACTAGAAGGCAAACATAGCTTAAATTCTAGATTAATAGTCATTGTTCTGTAAATGTTTTACTGACATTATAAATGGGTGCTGTGATGATTTGTAACACGCGTTCACAATATTTTCCATGTCAAAATACTTGTAGCCGTGGTCTATAATGGATGACTATGGGGCCTCAGCTGCAGCTGAGGACTAAGTAAAATGTTAGGTCTTCCCAGAGTCACTACCTTGGATCAAATCCATGCAGTAGTTGGATGAGAGTCTACTCAAGCCTGAGTCTTGGTTGGGTTCCTCATTTTAATAAGGGAATGTCAGTCTCCCTACGGGCCTGTTAATGTATCACAATCTGCTAGCTCTTGCCTACATGCCTACATACCTACATGCCATATGTTTTTCAGGTTCTAGCCAGAGAATATAATTTAAAATTCCCTGCTATGCAATTTCTATCAAAAAAGAGTTTGATGTACCCCCCCCCCAAAAAAATAAAGTTTGGGGTAGTAATATTCATGGAGAATTGACTAAAGAATTTGTAATCCATGTGCTTCCAGAAATATTCTAAATTCCACCCTTAGATGATGCTGAATAATGTCACATTTTTTGTTGGCTCATAAAATTATTTTTATGGAAATTAGGTGTTGGAACTACGCCATTGGGTGTTATTTAGGGAAGCCAACTGCTTACTGTACCACAAAGTGCCCTTTACATGAGGACCCATAGGAGAAATTTCTCTTAAGTTTCTCTATTAGAAAAAAGTATTTCTGAGGGAACATCTATTTCATTCCCTACTTTGTTAGAAAGAAAACTTAGAATATAATTGTATATCAGCTATATAAATAAGATTTCACATTACGTATTTTGGGTATAACTTTAAACTTGGCCATTTGTGATGGTTAATTTTCTGAGTTAACTTGACTGGGCTACAGAGCCCAGATATGTGATCAAATATTATTCTGGATCTTTCTGTGAGGGTGCTTTTTGGATGAGATTAATATTTAAATTGGTGAAATTTGAATAAAGCAGATTGCCCTCCATAATGGGAGTGGGCCTCATTCAATCAGTTGAAGGCCTGATTAGAACGACACACTCTGCCAGGAGATGGCTTTTGGGCTTGAACTACAACAGTGACTCTTCTTGGATCTCTAGTCTGCTAGCCCATACTGCAGATTTTAGACTTAATGGTTTCTATAATCTTGTGAACCAATTTCTTAAAATAAATCTCTTTCTAGTTATATACACATCCTACTGGTTCTGTTTCCCTGGAGAACGCTGTTAATAAACCATATTCCTTCTATACTTATTTCTCTTTGCCTTAATTTCCTTACCCTATTTTTTATTCTACATATTTTTTAGGCTCTTACAACTCTTTTTAAAAATTGAACATGGAATAAATAGATAACTCAACAAGTAATATACAGAAAGGGTGACTTCTAAAAAATATTCAGAAAAAAATACATGTTTGTAGTGCCTTTTAAAACAGACTATTCTGTTGGCCTTGAAGGAGCAAAGTTCCATGTTGCGGAGAGAACCACATGGAAGGGAATGAGGGATGGCCTCTTGGAACTAAGTGTCTACCAACTGACCACCATCAAGAAAGTAGAGATCTTAGTCTTTTAACTGTAAGGATCTGAATGCTGCCTACAACCAGTGGGCTTTAAAGAAGACCACGAACCTCAGAAGAGATTGCAGCCCCTGACAACTTCTTGATTTCATCCCTGAGCAGAGAATCCTGCTAATCTGTTCCCGGACTCCTGATCTATGAACACTGAGAGATAATAAATTTGTGTTGTTATATTTAATAAATTTAAGCTGCTATATTTGTGGTAATTTGTTGCATAACAGAAAACTGATACAGAGAAAATCAACCCAGATTTACCAATATCAAGAGAAATTTTAGTAAAACAAATTAATCATGCAAATAAAATCAGATTGTTATCCTATTTGCTTATGTCAATGCTTTATGCCAGAGGAGTAACATTATTATGATATTTGAGAGAAAAATATGAGCCAAGGGCTTTCTATCCAGCCAGATTGCCTTTTAACTATAAAGGCTGGTAGACAAACTGCTATGAGCATATGATAACTCAGAATTTATTGTTTTCATGAGCCCTTCCTAACAAATCTACTAGAGAAACATTTTTCAGACAACCAAATGCCTGGAGAGGTGTTGAAAACAGAATTAGTGGAAGCTTAAAATATATACTGACCTGTATAATTCATACAAACTGATGACTAACAGAGAAGCATACATAGGTAATAGCTATATTCTCTGGCAATATTGACATAGTACAAATATAAAAAATGGAGGCAGAATGGGGAAGGCACATAAAATACAGAATACAACTTATTCACCTTATTTTTAATAATTGAAAGCAAAAGATAATGCTTCAAACCAAATGTGAGAAAGCAGGAGAAGAAAGGGAAGAAGTGTATGCTAGTTAATGTTAATATTGTTTGTGGTAGGATATTTATAATGCAAATATACATGGTTTTGATGTACTATATTTGTATGGCTTATAGTAGAAAATCAATTGACAACGACCAAACATGGAACCTAATGGAATTATATGAAGGTATTGTATATAAGTCACCCTTAGGAAAATCAAAGAAACTTTTCTATGTAGTCTTTATACACTACTACACTAGAGCAACTGTCTGGATAAGTGAAAATTTAAGATGAAAACAATTTTGTAATATGCTGCAGTTTATCTATTAATTGAGAGATAAAAGTAATATGCATATGCATATATGCTTTTTTTAAAAAAATTAAAGCATAAACCATAAAATTAAAGAAGCTACATTGGAGATTGGAGGAGAAATTAGGCTTCTTTGAGTACACCTTATTTTGCAAATATAATTTTTGCATCATATAAATAGTTTACATAATTATAAAACAAAATTCAGTTAAAAATTGGTTCCTAATCAGTTAGATATAAAGATTAAAAATAAGATGAAACAAATGAACAGAAAAACGTGTACAGTTAATGAATAATTCTACAGAGGAGATCTTTTGCATTTGGGTTTTAAGCATTTCAGTTGTTTCTGCAGCCCAGTTGGTTTTCTACATCCCTCACGGGATATAGCCTGAGGACAAAAAGAATCCCCTGAAAAATAAATTTTCTCAAACTTTTTTTCTGTCACTCATCTCTGGTAGCATTGGTAGTGTTATTTGGTGCCTATTGAATGTGGCCTCATACCTCAGCTGGTTTTATACATAGTTGACTTAAGAATGAAGTCTTAGATTCAAATAAGTGAAAATTATTTTAAAAGTTCTTTTTAATAGAGTAAAAGAGAAAAAGTAAATGAAATGGAAAATGAATTTTATCTATTTATTTATTTGTCTATAAATCTATTATTTCCCTCTATTCCTTTCCTGTCGACTTCCAATCTCTCTTCCTTGGTTTGGGAAAAATCTAGTCAAGCCTTGTGATCTTAGGAAGGAACTTCTACTGATCTAGTTAGGAGAGTTCTGCAGTGGGAGGGGAAAGAGAAGGCTGTAAAATGCAGCACAAAGCTTTTTAGAGATATTGATCAAAATGTTCCCAGTGAGTGGTTTTCCTTGGAAGTTCCTGAAAGTAGTGTCTTCCTTTTGCCCACACATTTCCCTTTCACACTATATTACCACACTGAGACAATAAGAAAATAAAAGGTGTTTCTGTTTTGGTGTCAGTAAAGAAACCCTTCATCCTCTTCCTTTCTCCCCCCAATCCCTTAGCCTTAGAAGGTTTCGGAGACTCAGCCTGCCTTGGAAACCAACTGAGACCATCTCATGCCAATCTCTCTATACTTTTATTCTTTCATAAGTTGTCTAAGAGATGCATATTGTACTGAGTTATGAAAATCTTGCTTATCATCTTGTCCTTGCATGACATATACCAAACATGGTTGATTTTTTTCTTTCATAAGATAGTGAATTTCCTGACCCAATGGAAAAAAAAATTGCTAGAAGCTATAATTACATGTTCAGAATAGTTGTGAAATGCAAATGCTAGAGGCATAACAAACATCTGAAAGTATTACTGCAATTTGTATAGTTGGCTTTTAGAAAGGCACGAGGTAAACTTCATCTTCTTAATTTTTATTTTTCAAGCTGAAGCTTGCAGAAAGCGACTGTACTGGAAACTGTCACTCCCTTGGATTAGGACCAAGGCCAGTGATGTAATTGAAGAGGATAGGGAAGGGGGCCCTTCCCTAAATGTTTCCCCACTTAAGAGATGATTTATCTCATCAAATGGGATAAATGTAAAAGTCTATCAGCTCTTTCTTCACCTCACAGCCTTCATTACTCATCCTGGACCCACCCCATATTCTTTCAAGTGTGCTATTTCAAGGTTTGCACCACATCCCCCAGCAACCTAGCTTTTTGCTCTCTCCAACTGAAGCCTTTTCTGAACGCCAAACTTCAATCAATCTTTCTTTTCTCTTCCATCTGAGTGTAGGATATTCCCATGAGCACTTAATAACACTGGGTATTCAAGATACTGGGAGGTCTTTGAGGTGCTGGCAGGGGGGTGAGTGGGCTTTATATGTGGGAAAGATGTGAATTGTTGTGGTAGGATGTCTTCAGATGTGGCTGCCAATTCCTCCTGTGCCTGTTGGTTATGTACCACTCCAATCTCAAGCTAGGAAGCCTATTCCCCTTCCTGCTGAATCTGGGCTGACCCTGTGACTTGCTTTGACCAATAGAACACAGAGAAGATGCAGCTGTGTGATATCAGACTTAGGTTTTAAAGAGCATTGTCAGCTTCTTGGGTTCCAGCACCATGCAAGGGAGCTTGAGCTTCATCAGCTCCCAGAATTTTTAGTCACTCTGGATGAATCACCAGATATTGAGAGTAAAGCCATCTTAGAAGTTCAGCTACAGTCCAACACCATGTTGAATGTACTGTAATATCATGAGAAGCAAATCACTGACCTAGTTGAACCCAGCCAATTCACAGAATTAATAAAACTACAAAAATCTTGTTGTTTTGAGCTACAGAGACTTGGGATGGTTTGTTATGCAGCAGCAGATAACTGATAAAATCACCAAGTCCAAAGATGATTTTGCTTTCACATACACTTCCCTTCTAGGAGGGGAAATAGAGTGGTTTAGTGAAGTAGTTGTTGGGGATAATGGAGACTTTCTTCAGTTTTTCCCGCATTACTTCCATATACCTTTGTTAAAGAAAAACAGCCTGTTTGTTAAATGGGGCAAAACTGATTGTATTCAGACTACTGCAGTAAGGGAGAGAGACTCCAGGATACACTGAGTTCCACTCCAACAGAGACCACGTTGACTGAGGTTTTTAAAGGGAGAACAAACAGGGAACGGAAAGGGACCATAGGGAAGTAAAATGGAAGGGGACTAGGGTGGCGACGTGGAAGTAGAACAAGTACAGAAGGAGATATGTGGATAATTACTGGAAATGGTTTAGTAAGGTGGGTTGGGACAATGTATTTTTCTGCAGTTTGGTAGCACTGTGTTTTCTTGAGTGAAGACTCAGGCGGAGGGTTAGGGTTACTTTTAGGATCATGGTCTAGTGCAGGGGGAAGCCAAACTGAAATTTGGTCAAGTCTCTTAGCATAGTGTTTGGGAAGGTCCTCTGTGCCACGTGGGAGTTCACAGTTCACAGCCCTCCATGCAGATGACCTCAAGTCCTTATTCATAGATGAGACAGAGCATGAACTCAGCCTCCAAATCAATACATTCTTCACAGATGAGGGGATGAGGGGGCACTCTATTAAAAATTTTCCATCACTTCTCTTTGCTATCTCTCACTTTATTTCCTTATAGATTTGCTTCATAAAATACCACTTCTTCCTTCACTATTTTCTGTCATACCCTCAACATTTCAAATCTCTCCACTATTATTATGATTCTTCCCTCACCTCAAACTCTTTCTAAATTCTTTTCTCTTTGCTTCAAGGCCGAGTTCTGTGGAGATTATTTACACACACTTTCCTCACTTTTTATCACCTACTCTAAGTAAATTTCCCTCTGAGTTGAACTTTTGCTGGAACAACTCACCCATGATCTCTGAACTTCCAGATCTAGTGAGAATACTCACCTCATCTGGAAACTTTATTTTTCCCAGTGCTTTTTTGGTTTTTCCATTCATCTTTCTTACTGTTTGTTTCCAGTCATGTTTTAACTGCTCATCAATCACTTTTTTTTAATGTATTATTGTTGACCAGTGTTCTTTCTTCAAGGTTCTTTTCTCATTAGACTTTCCCTGATTTAATTCACTTATTACATTACATGCTAAAGATTATTAATGTATGTTTTTGGTCTAGTCTGTTATTGAATTATCTGACTGTCTTTTGTAGCTCTCTGCCTGACTATGTGAGAGGTAATTCAAATTCAGTAATTTCTTGCTACCACCTCTGTCACTTTCCAAACCTTGGCTCCTGTGTTTTGTTTGGTAGCATAATCCTCTGCCAAGCCAGAAACAAGGGCTTGATCCTACTCTTCTGGACTTCCCCTTACTCCTGAATCTTATGGTTTCTGTGTCTTAAACATATTATGATTTCCATCTCTGCTGGTCATTTCCACTTCCACGGTCTTAACTGAGATCTCTTGCCTGGACCGTTTCAAAAGCCAGTTTTTGAAGTTGCTTTTCTCTTTTGTTAATTTTTAATCTCTCTGTATTCATACCAATATTTTTTTCAAAACGAGAGTTTGATTACATCGTACTTTATGCTTCAGCTACACTCAAGGCTCAGCTGAAGTGTCATTTCCTGTATGAAGCCTCTTTAGTACTTTCCTTCCCAATCTTCTTTCTTTTTGCTCCTCCTACTTTAACTTGCATAAACCTCTATCAGTGCACTCATCTCATCATTGTGCAGTTTATGTGTTTTGAGGTCTTAAGGATTGCAGCTTCCTATGTTGACCTCTTGCGATCTGTGTAAAGAAGCTTGAGCTCAGTCAGCCCCCAGATGTTTCAGTTTCAACAAGTGAGACACCAGATCAGAGTGTGAAATTATCTTAGATGTTCCAGCCCCAATCAAGCACCCTGAAAGATAAGTTTCTAGTTTCTTTTGTGAAGGGACTGTTGGTCGATTTTTACTTACCTATCATTTATGAAATGTGTTGACAAACTATACCATGGGCTCAGTCCAGCCTGCCTCTTCTTTTTGTAAATAAAGCTTTATTGGAACACAGACATGCCCAGTTGTTTGATGTATTGTCTGTGGCTTATTTCATGCTACAATGATAGAGTTGAACAGTCACAACAGAGACCCTGTGGCTTACAGTGCTTAAAATACTTACTATTTGGTCTTGTAGGGAAAAAGTATGGTACATCTGTTTGTGAATGAATGGATATAAAGTGCCATGAAAAGGATAGGTCACATTATGAAAGAAGAATAGTGTATTACTTAGGGTAACTATAGCTAATGTAACAAATTAACCCCAATATTTTTGAATTTAAACAAAATCAAAGTTTCTATGTAGTGCATATTAACAGTTAACCAGTTAGCAAGAAGCTCTCCTCCACACAGTCATTCAGGGAACCTGGTAAGTATACGTTCTTCAACAGGCAGTTTCCAAAATAACCTTGGATATGAAGTAGTCTGTGTTCCCAGGAAGGAGAATTGAACAGAATATTATGGTAAGCAGATAGCAGACCCTGCCACAAATACTATCATTACCAGTGGTATAATTTTATTAACAAGTGTCTCCTTTATGCAAATACTTGTTCAAGTTCATTTATTAAGCTAATGCTCACTCACATTAATTATTTTAGGAGAATTCTTCTACCAGACACTAAGGTGAGATAAAGTACACTTTAGTGAGATTGGTGACATTGGAATTAATTCATTAGTTCTGATAGTTTTTTCGCAGAGACTTTAGGGTGTACTATATATATTATCATTTCATCTGTGAATAGTGACAGTTTTACATCTTCCCTTTCAATTTTTATTCCTTTCATTTCTTTCTCTTGTTTGATTGCTGTGGCTGGGACTTTCAAAACTGTGTTAAATAGAAGTGGCAAGAGAGGGCATCTTTGTCTTGTTCCTGATTTTAGAGGAAAAGCTTTCAGCTTTTCACCATTGAGTATGATGTTATCTGTGGGTTTGACATAAATGACCTTTATTATGTTGAGATATATCCCTGCATACCAACTTTGATAAGAGTTTTTATTATATATGGGTGCTGAATTTTGTGAAATGCTTTTTCTATGTTTATTGAGATAAGCATGTGATTTTTATCCTACACTTTTTTTGATGTGGTGTATCACATTGATTGATTTGCCAATATTGAACTATCCTTGCATCCCTGGAATAAATCCCACTTGATAGTGGTGTATCTTTTTTATATATTGTTGAATTTATTTTACTAATATTTTGTTGAGGATTTTGGCATTTATATTCATCAGAGATACTGGCCTGTAATTTCCTTTTTTTTATAGAGTTTTATCTTGTTTTGATATCAGAAAAATGGCAGCCTTGTAGGATGATTTTGAGACTTTATTCATCCCAATTTATTAATTTCTTCTAGCTTGCCCCATTGTTGGTATATAACTGTTTGTAGTATTCTTATGAGTTTTTTGTATCTCTGTGATATTTATTGTTGCGATTTCTCTGATTTCTTTTCTTATTTTTCCATTTGGGTCCTCTCTCTTTTTTTCCTGGTAAGCCTGGCTAAAGATATCAACTTAGTTTATCTCTTCAAAAAACCAGCTCTTGGTTTCATTGATTATTTTCTATTATTTTTTGGTCTCTATTTTATTTCTTTCCTCTCTGATCTTTATTATTTTCTTCCTTCTGCCAATTTTGGGCTTTGTCTTTCTTTTCCTAACTCCTTTAGATGGTAGGTTAGGTTATTTATTTGACATTTTTCTTGTTTCTTGAGGTAGGCCTATATTGTTATAAACTTCCCTCTGAGAACTGCTTGTACTACGTCCCATAGATTTGGAAAGTTGTGTTTTTATTTTCATTTGTCTTGAGGTATTTTATGATTTCTTCTTTGATTTCTTCATTGATCTATTGGTTTTTTCCCAGTAACATATTGTTTAATATACATGTATTTGTGTTTTTTCCATTTTTCTTCCTGAAATTGATTTCTAGTTTCATTCCTTTGTTGTAAGAAAGATACTTTATACAATTTCTATCCTCCTTAATTTGCTGAGATTGTTTTCTGGCCTTGAATGTGATCTATTCTGGAGAACTTTCCATGTGCACTTGAAAAGAACGTGTATTCTGCTGTTTTTGGATGGAATGTCCCATAGTTATCTATTAAGTCCAACTGGTCTAATGTGTCTAATTTAAGGCTGCTGTTTCCTTATTGATTTTCTTTCTGGGTAATCTGTCCTCTGATGTAGGTGGGGTGTTAAATTCCCCTACTAATATTGCATTACAGTAAACTTTTCCCTCAATTTTTCCCTTTATGTCTGTTAATATTTGCTTTATATATTTAGGTGCTCTTATATTAGGTGCATATATGTTAACGAGTATTATATCCTCTTCTTATATTTATCCTTTATCATTATATAATGCCATTCTTTGTCTTTTGTTATATATTTTTGTTTTAAAGTTTATTTTGTCTGATGCGAGTATTGCTAACCCAGCTTTTTTTTTTTCATTTCCATTATCATAGAATATCTTTTTATATCCTTTGACTTTCAGTTTGTGTATGTCTTTAGCTCTTAAGTGAGCCTCTTGTAAGCAGCATATAGATGGGTCTTTTATTTTTTATCATCGAATCAGCTACCCTCCATCTTTTTGTTTTTTAAATATTTTTTGAGGTGGACCATTTTTAAAGTCTTTATTGAATTTGTTGCAGTATTGCTTCTGTTTTTTTATGCTTTGCATTTTTTTGGCTGAGAGGCATGTGGGATCTTAGCTGCCTGACCAGGAATCAAACCTGCATGCCCTGCATTGGAAGGCGAGGTCTTAACCATTGGACCACCAGGGAAGTCCCCACCCTATACCTTTTGATTGGAGCATTCAGTGCACTGATTTTTTTTTTATTGAATTATAGTTGATGTGCAATATTATATAAGTTACAGGTGTACAATATAGTGATTCATAATTTTTAAAGGTTATACTCCATTTATAGTTATTATAAAATATTGGCTATATTCCCCATGTTGTAAAATATATCCTTGTAGCTTATTTTATATCTAACAGTTTGTACCTCTTAATGTTCTACCCCTATATGTCCCCTCTCCATCCCCCTCCCTATTGGTAACCACTAGCTTGTTCTCTACATATGTGAGTCTGCTTCTTTCTTGTTATATTCACTAGTTTGTTGTATTTTTTAGATTCCGCATATAAGTGATATCATACGGTATTTTTCTTTCTCTGTCTGACTTATTTCACTTAACATAATGCCCTCCAAGTCCATCCATGTTGTTGCAAGTGGCAAAATTTCACTTTTTTAATGGCTGAGTAGTATTCCATTGTGCATATAAATGTGTGTGTACATATAGCTGAGTAGTATTCCATTGTGCATATATATGTGGTGTATATATGTATATACATACACACCACATCTTCTTTATCTATTCATCTGTTGATGGACACAGTTTACTTCCATATCTTAGCAATCTTAAGTAATGCTGCTATGCATATTGGGATACATATATTTTTTCAAATACATACCAAGGAGTGGAATTGCTGGGTCATATGCAGTCCATTGACATTTAAAGTGATTGATAAGTATGTACTTATTGCTATTTTGTTACTTTTATTATTTTGTTTTCTGGTTGTTTTTGTAGTTCTTCTCAATTCTTTTATTCTTCTCTTTCTCTGTTTGATGATTTTCTTTAGTGATATGTGCTGCTTTCTATCTAGTTTTTGTGTACCTGTTGTAGGTTTTCAATTTGTCATTACCATGGTGTTCATATATCTTGACATAATTATACCTACTTATTTTAGACTGAGAGTCATTTAAGTTCAAACATGTTCTAAAAGGTCTATAATTTTTGGTCCCCTCTCCCACATTTTGTGTTTTTGATGCCATATTTTACATCTTCATGTTTATCCCATAAATGTTTATAGTAGTTGATTTTTTACCACTTTTGCTTTTACTAGTGGGATTTTTTTTCTCTTTCCTATAAATTCTTATTGTTGAAGTCTTTTCTCTTCTACATAGAAAAGAATTTTAACATTTCTTTTAGGGTCAGTTTAATATTGATGAACTCTTTTAGTTTTTGCTTATCTGAAAAGTTTATTGTCCCTCAATTCTGAATGATAACCTTGCTGGGTAAAGTATCCCAGATTGTAAGTTTTTCCCTTTCAGCACTTTAAATATATCATGCCACTCCCTTCAGGCCTGCAAAGTTTCTGCAAAAACAAAAATCAGCTAACAGCCTTATGGGGTTTCCCTTGTATGTGACTTGTATGTGACTCTTTGTTTTTCTCTTGCTGCCTCTAGAATTCTCTATTTCAACTTTTGCCATTTTAATTGTCATATATCATATATCTGTTTGGGTTCATCTTGCTTTTGACTCTCTGTACTTTCTGTACCTGGATATCTCTTTCATTCTTCAGGCCTGGGAAGTTTTCAGCCATAATTCCATCAAATATATTTTTGGCCCCTTTCTCTCTCTCTTCTTCTTCTGAGACCCCTATAATGTGAATGTTAGTATGCTTGATATTGTCTCAGAGGTCCCTTAAACTATCCTCATTAAAAAAAAATTTTTTTTTTCTTTTTGCTGCTCTGATTGGTTGATTTCCACTATTCTATCTTCCAGATTGCTTATGCATTTTTCTGTATCACCTAGTCTGCTGTTAATTCCTTCTGGAGTATTATTCATTGCAGTTATTGTATCTTTTAGTTCTGTTTCTTTCTTATATTCTCTAGTTTCTTGTTAAAGTTCTCACTGTGTTCATGTATTTTTTCCCCCAAGTTCAGTTAACATGTTTATTACTATTGCTTTGAACTCTTTATTTATTAAATTATTTATCTCTGTTTCATTAGGGTTTTTTCCCCCTCATTCTCTTGTTTGAAGTGTATTCTTCTACTTTCTCATATGCTTAAATTTCTTTGCCTCTATGAAATTAGGTGAAATAGTTACCTATCCTGGTCTTGAAAGGGTATACTTTGTGGGAGCATCCCTATGCGGCCTGTATGTGACCAGCGACTTTGGTGGGAGAGGAGGATCTGAAGTGAGCATGGGTCAAGTCTTATCCCTGAATGTGCTGACAGCTGCCATCTTGATGTGAGATAGGTCTAGAGCCAGATCCAGGTGTGAACTGAGGCTTCTCCTGTGCTCAATGACAGTCACCACCTTATGAGGTGGTTGGGGTTCAAAGGGCTGGAGCAAAAGTTCTGAGGGTTGGGTCCAAGGTGGTTTCATTTCCTCTATGTATATGCACCCTCTTTGGGAATGGCAACATCTATCCTAGTGGAGAGCAACGCTGGAGCAAGAGAGGCTGGAGCAGGTGCCTGGTGTGAGCTGGGTTGCAGGCTGGGGTGGTCCCAGTGAGCTGGTCAGAGATTCAGGAAGTTTTCAATCTGCTTCCTCCATGCTGTTCCTGGGAGTAACTGAGGATGTACATACATTCTTGCACATATGAGCAGAGTCTTACTTTCTTATAACTGTTTTCAAACCAGCAAAGTGGACTCCTTTTGTTGGACTCCATGGCTGGGGTTCTCAATATGTGGCCTGAAGCCTTCACTCTCCAGGGAGGATCTCTGAACCTGTGATAGTGCCCCTCCTTCCATGGATGCAGGGCTCAATCTGATTGCTTCTCCATCCTTCTTACCCAGCTCCATGTGGATCTTTCTTTACAGCCTTGGTTGTAGAAGAGCTTTCCTGACAGCCTCCAGTTTGTTTCCAGTGAGAATTTCTCCACATGTAAATGTATTTTAATGTGTTTGTGGGGGAGGTGAGGTCAGCATCTTCCCGTTCTTCTATCTTGATCTTTCTCCTCCCTCAAGTGGTTTAGAAACATCACTTCACAACATAAGACAATATATAATGAAGCACAAATGTGTGGGACTCATTGTAAATATATGATAAATTTTCCAGGGAAATCAGAGGAGAAACAAATCATTATTTATTGCAAAAATAATGCTGCATAGGAAACAACCCCAGAACTTAGTAGTTTAAAAAAAATTAGTAGTTCTCAGAAATTTACAGTTTAGCTGGGTATATTTTAATTTAGGTCAGATATGTCTGCCCTGGGCTGGGTTTATTCAAATGGTGGGCCAGCTGGGGGTGACTGATTGAGGATGGCCTCAGGTGGCAGAACATAGCTCTATTCCATGTGCTCTCGCATCCTCCAGCCTCCCTTCTGAGCTTGTTCTAAAAGGAATTTCTCTATTTCAGCTGTTGTCCAAATTTTTGACCTCAGAAAATCTTCACATTCATAAACTTCTTGAAGATCCCAAAGAGCTTTGATTTAGGTTGGTTATTTCTATTGATATTTACTGTATTATATATTAAGATGGAAAACTTAAAAATCTTTATTACTAGATTATAATAACAGTAATAAACAAAGTAGTAAAAAGCAATAATAAAATTTTTTAACATAAATGACATATTTGTGAAAAATAACTATATTATTTGAAACAAAACATTGGAGAAAGTGACGTTGTTTTACACGTTTCATAAATCTTTTTACTGTCTGGATTAATAGAAGATAAATTCTCTTATCTGTTTCTGCATTTAATCTACTATGACATGACCTTATGCAGATCTTTAGATGGAAGAGGGAGGAAATTGCAGACTCTCTAAAAGGTCTTGGGGATCCCTAGGATTCTTTGGGCCATACTTGGAGAACTGCTCAAGTTCTTCACAGAATTTATTATGGCAACCTTTGGGAAAAGAGTTAAAAATGCAGAAAGAACATATAACAAATTGTGATATTTTCCCCCCAAAATGGGCTATTCACAGTGAATGTCCAAAAAAAATGATTTCCTCTAATTTGTTGTAACAAGAACAACAACAAAAAATCTATGATTTTTGGGCCAGTGCCCCAAATCACATAGTCATCATGCCAAAAATGCAACAAATAAAAATTTAATCATGGGAAAATTTTTCAAAGGATCTGACTAAATGCCTAGGTTGAATTTGATAAAACTGTGATTTTAACTCCCATATACCTTGCTTTATTGAAGGGATATTTTTTTCACTACGCAAAAAATTCCAGCTAATTTCATTGAGATTCTTCTTGTTCCAGAAACTTCCTCAGAGCTGACCTTTCATTCTCTGGTGACCTGGGCAAGAATTTCTGAGAAATCAAAAGCCTGACTGCTCAGTCAGATTGGGAGTGGCATTTCCTAACATTTTGATTGGAAAAGAAACCTTGAGTTCTAATAAATTCATTTCAAAAAGAATGAGCTGAAGTTTCTCTGCCAAATGCCATTTACAAAGCTCACTACAAATTCTTAAACTAATGCAATTGATGAAGAAAGTGAATTATTAGTTCCGGTTTTAAAATCCCGTTATAGTATCCATATCTTTCTGTTCTACTTCAAAAAGTAGATACTAATATTAATATTCATCCGAATCTTTACTTTAGGTTACAGATTATAGAATAAATGAATTTAAATAACAAGTATCTTAAAATCTAGTTTTAAAGCATAGAAAATTTAAAAATTAAAAAGCATACAGGAGGAAAGATAATCACATAAAATCTTCTCCAAAAACTACCACTGTTACCATTTATTTTCCCCAATGTTATTTAGCTTTGCTGGCGTTGTTAATAAAAAGATATTTTTACATTAATTTTACACTTTTCCTTTTTACTTAAGACATATGATGGATGTTTTCCCCTTGTGATTAACCACAGGGATGGTTTTTTTGTTTGTTTTTGAAAAAAAATACACAGGGTACTTAGTGAGAGGAGTTCTAGCTTTACATGTAACCAATGACTTGTAAAAGGCATTAAAAGTGACCTCAGAGGGAGAGAGATGGAACAAGTCCCTAGGAAGCCTTAGATCCTCCCAGGCAGTGATGGCTGTGCATTTCCTTCCTATTACCCTTGAGAGGGACGTGTGGTTTGAGCAGTCCTCTGGGTTGACCCCTCTTGGGAGAATAATTCTGTCATTTCCATTAGGAAGATGATTTATTGATGGCAGTTCCTTTTTAGGATTGGACAGGAAAATCACCCTTGCAACCTGACGGAGCTTACTTCCTCTGCAAAGCCCTTCAGTGATGAGGTGGTAGCAATTATGTTGGCCTTAAACGGAATCACAGGCACCTCTCTAATTCCTTCTGTAATCTTATCTGGTAACACAAAGGTAACCACTGTGTCCTCCTGGTTTGGGGTGGATGAAAAGCAGGGAATGTAGCTCCCAGATTTCTCATAAGAGAGCATCCAGCCCAGTAATGGATATGCCCTAGGGCCATGCTGGAGAAGCCAGATGCTGCGGGGGGTGGGGTGGGGGGAGGTGGGGGGGAGGGGGTGTTACAGCTGCACAGACCCTTGTAAAAGTGAATACGACTGCAGCTGGAAAATAATTTTCTATTAAGGCATATGGCAAGAAATTTAGCTTCCATCTACGGATATCTCTGCCTACTCCCTTTATTCCTCTTTTGAGCCTCAGGGAACTCAATGATTCAGTCTCTCTTTTTTAAAAACTCTTCCTTTAGGTACAGCTAAGGTACGCCCCTCTGCATCCCAGTAGAGGGCAGTTTCCTCATGCCTACAGTAGTGCATCATTGCTAGACTCCTCTCACTTCTCAGATGTGGTGTTCACACCTTGTCCTGGAGAAAAGTAAACTTGTAATCAGGTTACAGGATTACACTGGCCACACGGCAGCTTGCGTTGTGCTAAACTGGTCATTCACACAGATGCTTCCTTAAAAAAACAAAAGTGAAGGCAGTTGTGGTTGTGAGGAATGAACACCACGGGGAGAGTAAAGAGATCTGGGTCCTGGTCTTGGATGTGTCACTAAATAGCTATGTGACTTTAAGCAAGCCACGTTAGCTCGATTCTGCATCTGCAATGAGTTGTTTTGAACAGTATGACCTAAAAAATTTTAGATGCAGTAGAACGTTCCTATAATATCTCTACAGCCCTGATAAAAATATGTTTCAAGGCTGAGAGTTTGAAGTTAAAGAAATGGTGCTATATTAAGTAACAGTAATTCAAATAGTTTCACTGATTCATGATTTCAACTTTATAGGTGGTTACCCCTCTATAAGAGTCGGACGAAATCATTTTTTATTTTAGGAAAACTCGACAGGGCATGGCATTTGGGAATGAGAACTGATTTCTGGCCTTGCAGTGGCTCCTCCCTAGCTGTCTGACTTTGAATGAATAGCCTCAACCTTCTGATTCTCAGTTTTCTCATGAGCAAGATGAGTGCGGTGAGCTAGATCCGTGTTTGCCAGAAGAGGACCAGTAGTTGAATAAGTTTGGGGAAAGATAAACAGGGGTCTATATTGCAGCAAGTCTTGAACCCTTTCCACAGAGTCATTTCACACATATTTACTGGGAGCCCTTCCCCAGAGTGACAGTTAGAACACTGAACAACTGGCCAGCCTGTCCCTGACCCATCGGGAAGGAATCCTGGCAGCTCTGAATCCTCTCTGGAGGCCCCCAGTGGCATCTGCCAATGGCTGCTGGGTCCTGGGGAGGTCTGGAGAGGAGCTGGATTCCTGGCGAGACTGTGCCCTGGTCCAATGGGTGTTTATTAGTCTATATGGAATTATGTCAGTATTTTCACAACTGACATAGCACCATATAAGTACCTCACACTCTCACATCAGCACAGCTCTAGGATAAAGAGTTCTCTCTAAGTTTGTCTCTCAAAACATGATGGCTGGGCCAGAGGCGGCAGCAGCCCCTGGGAGCTGGCTAAAAAGGCAAATTCCTGGATTCCACTTCAGATCTCCCGAAAATCCAGATCTGCATTTCCACATGATCCCCAGGTGATCAGTGTGCACCTTACAATTTTGGAAGTGCTGGTAGATGAAATAGGCTCAGTTACTTATCATGCATAGGAGTTTTGGCTGGGCCCACAGACGATCACCAAGGCGGGCAGGTTTACACTGAGAAGAAAAAGATACAGTAGTTTCTGCTGAGTCTGAGGACGCCTTTCCCTGCTGGTTGCCAGGCACTGGGAGCACGCCTGTTCTTTCGTTTCCTCTGCTCTGCCTGGTGACTGTGTACCCTTGGCTGCCCCTCTGTTTCCCTGTGGTTATTATTAACCAGGCAAGCACTCCTGAATCTTCCCTTCTCATAATTAGATGGGTTCTAGGTTGGTTCTTGATGGGCTCAAGGCCTTATCTTCTCAAATTCTACGTCTAGGAACTGGCTCTCCTTAGCTGGCTTTGGGACCAGGGCCAAACCATTTAACCCTCACGGATTTTAGTCTTCTAAATTGTAAAATGGCCTCAAAGGCCTTTTCCTCTCAGGCAGGGACAGCTACATCATTTGCAGGACATAACTGAAAGTGAAAATTCAGGGCCCCTCGTTCAATAAAGAAAATTTATAAAATGCAGTCGGAGTAAAATACACAGCTTTTCCCTTTAAAAATATTGTTACTAAGAAAATGAAATGGGAGTAATAGTGATAAATGTGTAACAGCATAAACTTACAAACACAAAATATAGTATTTCTGTGCCAGAGTAAAATAATAATAATACTTCTTCTCCATCAAACGTGATGATCTTTAGATTAAATTGCCCTCTGAAGCCTGCAGGTACCTGCTTCGCAATGTTGCAGCTGTTTTCAAAACCAGAGGCTCTAAACTGACAAATTCTAATAGTTCCCTGATATGTCTTATTGCAATGCCCATGTGTACACTTTGACTTTGTAATAATTTACTGACAAAGTTTACTGCTCGTGTACTGAAAGTTTCTGTCCCTGTGCTAGGGCAGAGAGTTAAGAGCTGTGCAGATACTGCGGGGATGCACTCCAGGCAGGGTCAGGCCAACTGCTTTCCCACTGAGGGTCTTCCCCCATGAGAGGCCCTCCTCTCCTCCAGGGAGGCCGTTGCTGCTGTTGCTGCCACTGTCAATGCCATTGTGGGTCTCGATCTTACCACGGCTGCTCCTGGAGGCCCTGAGGAGCCCAGGACTTACCCCAGGTGTGCACACTGATCGGCCAGGCCAGATGCTCACCGCCAGCAGTGACCGGACCTAAGCCCGCATGTGGGCTGGCTGCTTCCCAGTGGGTCGCATCTCCTCTGCTCATGAACATGCTTCATGGTCCCAGTGGGCTCAACTTACGCAACTCGGGTTCAAAGTTTGGATTATTAAAAATTCCAAGAAGGCAAAGCAGTGCTTAAAACCAATTGCTTGGCCTCTGCTGAGAGTGAGACCCTGTGTAACTGCTCAGGTGTGACACCCATGAAGGCCACCATGCCGGCAGGTGTGACAGAAATTATGCTTCCAAACTGGATCTGTATCATTATTGATTCAGATAAGCCATTCATTCTTTCTTTCTTTCTTTTTTTTGGGGTAGCACCGTGTGGCATGTGGGATCGACCAGATCGATTGGCATGTGGCATCTTAGTTCCCTGACCAGAGATTGAACCCGTGCCCCCTGCAGTGGAAGCGCAGTCTTAACCACTGGACCGCCAGGGAAGTCCCTCACTCTTTATTAATGTCCCATGTGATAACCCTTCTTAAGGGGCCATTGATATTCATAATGATGGATTCAGATGGAACATTTAAGAGATTGCTTTTGCAATTAGAAATTTATTCTAAATGAAAAATGAATAAATCACTTAAAAAATCCATGATCTGCAGAATATATTAATTTCTTGATTAAGCAGGTACTTTTCTGTAGGAGGTTAAAGACACAACATATTTAAACTCAGGCTAAATTTCTTTGTGAATCTGGAAGTCTGAACCAGGCCTTTAATGAATACTGGATGAATGAATAAAAGTTTTCTTGAGGAAAAGGTGGAGAAAACTTAAGTTAAAGAAAGTTAGAAATTGGGTCAGCTGTTCTAGAATGGTGGTTTTCAAACCATATTTTGCACTGAGAATCACTTTGGGAGCTCAAGAAAAAGGCAAATACCCATGTCTCTGCTCCCCAGAGGGTTCTTATGGAACAGATCTGGGGTGAGACCCAGGGATCTGTAGATCTAATAAGCATCCCAGGTGATTCTGATTCAGGTGATTGATGTATCAGCAAATTCAGTGTTTTAAGTCCACATAGGGGTTCTGGATTTTATCCCCTAGCAAAACCAGACCAAGAAATTAATGGGATTGGGCAAACCATGATGAATAGAGCAAGAATTTTCCTACCTGACTCTGAAGTAAAAGAGTACCTACCCCTTTAGCTATTTTTATCTCCAGATATTGATATTTATATGGCCTTCCCCTTTTATCCAGGAGCATGCATTCATATAGAAAAGCTATCAGGGAAGGGGGTTATGCTTTTGAAAGACATATGCTTGAATCAGGTAATGATGTGAGAAGGAGGTGAAGGGGAGGAAGAATACAAGGAACAAAGGAGAAGAAATAAAACTCAAAGATTGGAAAAAAATGTTAATTCCATTATGTATATTTTTTGTATGTCTACTTTATTCCAAAGGGAATTAGACCCTGGGGAATTATAAATGGAAAAGATCCAGTTTTTAGAAGAAGGTGCCCATGTTTTTTTCTTTCCCAGCAATTCTGCCTACTCATCCCAACTCTCATCTTACTGTCCTCTCTCCCATCTTAAGATTAATGAAGGAGAGAGGAAGAAGATGAAGGAAGGGCAATGAAGAACTCTGTACAAGGTAGTCTTGCCTGCTGTTATGTCTCAGCCAAATTCAAACCTTTTTGTATTTCCATTATTGTTTTGAGCTACCATGAAAGAGGTAAATTTTTACATCTCTGCCTTCATTTGGACTCTATTTCATTGCTACAACTGGTATTTGATTTGAATAAAGCTAGGAGTCATTAGTGTTCAAATATCTCGCCAAAAGTAGGAACTCAGTGAAATCCAAAGTTCTCAAAATGTTCAAGAAAATTCATCCTATCATAAAAATATCAATGCTTCATTCCTCAATCTTTTTTTTCTTTTTAGCCACCAGAGCCCAGTAAAATAATTATCCACGTTACAAATCATTTCAAAAGAAAGGAGTGCTCAGAAAATCAAACATATTTAACTGGCTAGAAACCATCAACTAAATGGGAAGTTCAAATTAAAACTAGACTATATGTAATTTATTTAATTAGCTGATTATCAATTTTGCTCTTAATAATTATAATAAATGATTTGGATAATCAATTAAAATGTTTTTTTGGATACAGGTTTTATCTATTCACAGCTAGATACAAAGACTTCAACGTCATGGATTCTATCAGTTTGGTTAAACCCAAGCCACATAAGTGACCTGTTTATTTCTTCATTTTTTGCAGGCACAGAGCTAATCCTAGGGCAAAGCAATGCCTTTAGGTAAGCCCTCATCCTTCTCTTGTGACTCTCGTCCTTGTCCAATCTTCCAGGTATTTACGTACTTGATGGTTTGCTCCCACTGGCATTTCCAGTGCTTCTGCTTGCTTAGTTTCCCCTTCATATGGAGACAATGAAGGTATAAAAATACTGTCCCTGCGAAAGAATCTTATAGCCTTTTGAAGCCCATGCTTCAGGTAGTTGTGGCACTTATGCAAAGAACATTGAAAATAACAAGAACAATAGTGACTCTATATGTTTACACACTTCAAAATACTAAGTTTCTAACTCTAGGAGAGGCATAAAGATCATATAGCGCAGTTGCCCTTTGGTAAATTAACTTTCTCCTCAGCTCCTGTAATAATGTCTGATGTCTTTTAACTTATATTTGAATATCTCCAGTGTAGGGAAACATATCTCCCAAAGTTCTGTTAGAGATGTCTTCCTTTCCATTGAGCCCAACCTATTTCTCTGTATTTATACTTAGTTTGTGTGTGTGTGTGTGTATGTGTGTGTTGGAGGTAATATTGAGTAGTTCCAGTCTTGCTTCCATGGGTCAATTCTTGAAATATTTGATGACGTCTCTTTTATGCAACCCGTGTCATCCCTTTTCCAGGCTAAATATGCTCATCTTCTCTCAACTATTCATTACATGAACTTGATATAGGGTCATTTCTAATACTTTCACATATGTCACTAGAATTTATGCTCATAGTAACCTTGTGATATAGGTAAGGATTTGTAAAACTCTACATCTACAGTAAGAAAACTGAGGGGGTTAGAAGAGAAGAGAACTGATACCCACTAGCTTTTTATATTATGACCTTTTTGTTGCCATATTAAAAAAAATTAACTATTGCAAGAAAGAAACAGTTTACTTTAGACATAAATTCAGGTCACAGAAAATTACATTAAAATTAAAATTTTTAGGTGTCTTAATGTTTAATCAAGTATATAAATTTTGGAAGTTCCTGAATATTAAGTTGGTAGATCATAAGATAAGAATGTGAGAGAAGCCATCCATTTTATTTACCCAGTGCTCTTCAAGAAATATGTATTGACTGAATTTTTTGTTTCTAGAAAAATTTCTAGACTCAAGTTAAAAAATCTACATGTACCATTTCCTGAAATAAAACAATCTCTCTTTGCTATAGTTTTACATGGCCTTGATTTGCACTGCCTCTTTTTGGCATCAGGAGTTCTAGAGATTTTACTAATGAGCTCATAAGTTTCCAGTTATTTATACATTAAGAAATAGAGAAAGAATACTGTTGGTCTCTTTTTAAATAGAAGGTGTACTTTCTCATGGGAAAAATGCTTATACCTGAGAGGTACAATTTCATTTTGTATGCTCTACCTTCTAAATGTTACTTTTCATGCTGTAATGAATTCAAGAGGAAACTCTACCCTTTCCTCTAAATGACTCATGATGTAATGCCTTTACAGATTAAAAGCACAATTTGACTAATGGGCCTCATTCTTACTTGTAAAGTTTTATACATTTCATCACGTTCACCCTGTTGGACACACCACAGACTACATAACTTATACGTTCTAAAAATAGAACATATGAAAATTGTTGATTCAAGAATCAGAGGTCTCATTCTAATTGAGATCTTTAGCTTGGAATTTAACCACTAATAATACTAACTTATAATGTCATGTAGGTACTTTTACGGATGGGTTGAGTGTAAAAAATAAAACCATTGACAGCATTATGGGATTGTTTAAAGTAAAGATTATCACAATGAACCATTAGATTAGAACAGTAACCATAAACCAAGTGGCAAAATAAGCCCACTTATAATAATGTCTATTTTCTCATCTATTGATTATTTTGATTTTTAATGGCTGGTAATCCATATTTGTTTTTGAAAATAAAGAAGTCTGTTTAGATAGTTGATCATATATTTTAAATTAATTGAGCCTTAAAGATCCTAAATAATAAAGTAAATAAAATGAAGGATAAAAGGTAAGCGAATAAAGATGGGAAGAAGGAGGGAAGATACTTAAGAGTTTTAGGGGAAATTGATATAATAGGAACACATTATGATTGTAATAAAGGTACTTCATGCCATCAATTTTTTTTAACCTGATAATTACCCATGCCTTTAGGAGAATCAGAAAAGCAATTAAACACTGGAATAATATTAACTAAGATATTAATGTCCTCCTTCCTATATAGTTAGTTTAGTCTTTTATGGTAGCATATTCTAGTTTTTTTTAAAAAAATTTTATTTTTTATTTAGGTCTTGCCGTGAGGCATGTGGGATCTTAGTCCCTGACCAGGGATCAAACCTGTGCCCCCTGCTTTTGAAATGTGAAGTCTTGACCACTGGACCGCCAGGGAAGTCCCTAGCATATTCAACTTGTGTATTCACCTGTTAAGCATATTTTTTAATAGGCGTAAAATACATCAAGTTTAGAAGTTTCAGATGCTTGTTCCATTTTACTTAGAGGAATTGCTTCATTTGGGATAGATGAGGTTCTGGTACCCATGAACCATTTGAACAGAGATGTCAGGTATACCTTTGGTTACAGGGGAGGCAAAGGAAGAAGCCTCAGCTGGTGGTAGTCATGGAACAGGATGAAATTGCCTTAAACAGAAAAAAATACAGTTATATACAATCTCATAGTGCTTTTATAGAAATGACAATTCATACCATACTTACATATTCATTGGAAAAAAACCCTGCAGATTTAGGTCTTTTTGCCAATTCTCCAGAATTTGAGAAGCCTGATCTATAGCTATAATGATTTCACTTCTGTACTGATGATAATTATGGACTTTCTATCTTTCACATTCTGCTTCTCCTCTCTGTCTTCCCTCTTCCTTGTACCCAATTTACTGAGAATTTTATTTAGAGAATTTGTTTTCTAATAATTGTGCCTAGCATAATTCACCTACCCTTACGTTTCCATAAATAGGCAGCAGTGAAAGAATGAGAATAATACACAGTTAATAAAATGCATCACTAATAGTATTTTGTCCCAGAATTTTCCTAGGCATAACTAATATTAGGCAGTTACCTTCTACACTGGGTGAAAATTGTTGTATCAGGATTGTGAACTGGGTTGACCAAATGTTCTTGTACCAAGGAACTAGTAGTTAGGGATGTTCCTGCTTCCCCTGAGCACATTTGGAAAATGATTTCTATTTGTCAGAAAGGATTTGGAAATTTCTGTGAAAAGGTGATACATTCAGAATATTAATTGCTTATTAGTAGACTATTCCCAGTTGAAACAATAGAAAACTCCAGGAAACCTGATTAAAAAAAGGGAAAACCCCACCTGTCCCCTCCCTTTTTATAGATCCTTGGGAAGGGTGCGGACAGGAAGAGGCATGATAGGTACTCACTGTATTCATAGAATGGAATGTAAAACTGAACACACTCTTTGCATCTGAGCACGAGTGACAAAGATTCCATTATGCACTGACCTTTAGAGGAAGGGGTCAGGGAGGTCTGAATAGTCAGTACTTGGGCTGTAAGACAAACCATTCCAGGACACAGGCTTTCTGTATGTATTGAAGCTTATCCCAGAGATCCACAGTAGCAAAAACAACACAGAATGCAAAGGAGGTCAAGCCAGGGATCTGACAAGAGGAAGTTGTGCCTACATAAAATAAAATAGAGTGTTGAGAAGCCAGCCACAATGCTCTCATAACATTGCAAGGATCTCCTTTCCATCTGTGCCCCTTGCAATATTGTTCTGTTAGGTACCAAGCAAAGCTGATTAACAAACATGAAAAAGTGGTCCTCTGCTTCGATTATTTTATAATCTAAGATACTCATAAAACTACTTCCTGTCAACCGAAGGCACTTTGGAATATTTAGCTACCAGTCTACATTGTACCGTACACAGTGTTTAAATCAGCAGATCAACATGGTAGTCTGAGAACTGGCATTTATTAACTTTGAGCATGTTACTTCATCTTTCTTTGCCTGACTCTTATCTGAAAAATGAAGATAATTGCTGGGATAACATACAAGAAAGCACTCTGTGAACTCAAACGTTTTACATGATATTACCAATCTTGGGGACAAAAAAGCGAAAAAAGCCATTGTCATAGAATCGAGTTTGCTTATCCAGTGAGAGGGAAATGGGAAAACTGCTGGCTCGGGCAGAGGAGGGAAGATCATTTGGGGAGTTCAGAGGCTTTTGGCCAGGGAGAAAATGATGTAGGGGTTGTCATTAAACATTTACAAATCCTCATTTGCAGAAATATAATTTTTAAAATAACTTCTCTTACTATAACAGCTTCCTTGTCACTCTCAAGGAAAACTTGGTTTTGCAATTTAAGTTGAATTAATCACTCCATCTTTACATTTATCAATTTAGGATTTAACTTGTGTCAACTCAAGATTCTCTCTTTCCCATTTACCTTCTTATCCTTTGGATTTAATTTGGGTCCCAGAATGGGCATGTGTATTATCTTGGCTTTCATGACATTTGCTTATGCTATTGACTTACAAAACCTATCCAGTGCTTTAAATAACTTTGTTTCAGACTATATCTGTCCAGGATTGTGTAAGGAAAGCCCTTCCTATTACTTCAGTGATTGGGGGAAGAAGATGGTAAAAGAAATGAAAAACCACAATGACAAACAAACATAAAATTATTACGCCTCAGAGGGAAGACAATTTACTCTTTTCTGGGTCCATCAAATTACTGTGCCAAGGTCACAGTGATGCCTGACATCTAAAGCCTTTAGCAGTTAATTCTTTGAGATGGACTTAACCTTGGAGGTGACGACTTCACAGGAGAGGCCTAGGGAAGGAGAATAGCCTTCAGCAGCTCCATGATTGCCCTAGAGATGGTGGAATGGAGCAGTGATTTGTCGTTAGTAATTACCTCTCCCTGTTGGAGACAGAGGGGATAGTAAGAGTAGAGGTGGTTATTGAAGGATGCAACAAGTGGTGGTAGCAGTAAGGAGAACTTGTTGCATTGATGCTAGAGCATCAGGAAGGTCCCCTGTGTGTTCTGGGAGACCCAAGTCAAGGAAAGCTTGATGGGTGAGAAATATTTAATGTAACCCTATTGCTGTGTATTTCTTCCTTTCAAACAAAGCAATGGTTCTTAGCTGGGACAGATTTTGCCCTCTAGGGGACACTTGGCAATGATGGAGACATTTTTGGTTGTCAGAATTGGGGGAGAAGTTGCGGTACTGCATCTAGTAGATAGAGGCCAGAGATGCTGCTAAACACCCTGTCATGCACAGGGCAGTCCCTCACAACAGTTATTCAACTTAAATTGTCAGTAGTGCCAAGGCTGAGAAAACTTGACCCAGAGGAAGATATTTTCAAGGGCTAAGATTCCACTGATCCACAGGGTGGCGTGGTAGAAACTTGAAATACAAATAACTCTTTTGGACAACATTTGGCAGGTTAGTACCTACTGTAAGTATTCAACACAAACTCAAGTGCTTAATTCAGACTATGTCTATTTAATGGTTTTAAAATGATCAAGGAAAAATAGCAACCAGTGATTAGAATTTTCTTTATGAGTTCCAAAAGAATCAGAATTGTTCAGGTCTATGTATTTCCCAATTTCGGCTGCTTCTCAGAATTACCTGTGGGGATTTATGAGTATTTTAGAAATTCCGATTCAGTAGTGTAATTGTGGAGCCAAACATTTGTGTTTTTTGAAAGATTTAGATGAGATTCTGATGCCCAGTCAGAGTTGAAAACCACCGTTTCATAGTCACATTAAGAAAGCTAAACTGACTTGAATAACATTCTCACTCTTGCTTCTCTGAATACAAATCTGATGGTTTAGTGGCTTTAGTTGGGAAGAGAGGGTCATGGAGATGTAGAAACATGTACCACTCCCCCTCCATTCTATATCTTATCCAGAGCCTAAGTTTAAAGAACAATACTAGTTTGGTGATATATAGACAGATGTACCTACAACATCTTTTCTCTTTCTTGCTTTTTCTAATGAATTCTCCCAGCAAAATAGTGCGGCCAGGGAAGATTTGATGAGCTATTCAGGCAATCTACATTACTACTCTTAAAGAAAGTGATTCCTTGTATTTCCCCCTTTGCCCTCTTGACCTCCATGTGACTTCACCACTGCTCCACAACCCCCCCCCCAAAACTCCCCCTCCACAACCACATTTGAATAAAGTTACTGATGAGGAAACAGGGTACAGAGATTAAGGTCTCCAGGTTACACAGGAAATCAGGGGGCAGATTGGGATCTCATTTCCAGCAACCAATCCAGAAATCCCACCTAAATAGTTTATCCGGAGTTCTGGAAGGGCAATTCATGCCAAAGCTGGTTTCAGATGAAAGAAAGTACAGGCTGGTTTGCCCATTTGAAGAAAACACCACAGAGACACACGTCCACACACATGCAAGGATTTAACTTTTACTTTTGGTTCTCTCCATTGTTTATTATCTCTTGATTTCAGTACTTCAATGTTCGAAACAATAGCCATCAGATTCAAATAAGCACAATATAGACTGTTAAACTTAAATCATATCTTTTCCTAAGTCTGTTCTAAAGAAGATGCTTTTTTTTTTTTCCTTTTCCTTGTTTTTCCTGCTTCAAACAGGAGGTGCATTCTCCTTCTTCTCCTGTCTTCAGGAAAGTCTGATTCCATAGTGTTATCAATATCCAGGGATTATGGAAAGACATCTTTAATTCTCTGAAAAAAAAAAGCAGTATTATTTTAGATTTTGCTATTGAATCCACTGCAAGCACAGCTCAAATCATTTCAAGCCCTCTTCATTTGCATGGAATAAATGACTAAAAGTGATTAATGAGAGCTCTATGAGAACTTTTGATGACAAGTTTATTGGGAAATGTGAATATGGAAACTGCTATCATTTCTGTTTCTAAAATCCATTGCCATGAAAAGAGCAAAAAACATTATTAAGCCCAGAAGGGCTTTGCTTTTACACCAAAAAGTGAAAATGGAATAAAAAGGCAAATCAATATAAACATTACGTGTTCCAGATGAATTTTACCACATGACCACAGAAGAGTGAGACAAGGTTCTGAGAAATAAGTGATAGAGACTGAACAAATGTAAACTGTAAGCCCTTTTCGTATTATCTAAAAAAAGTGTCACATTTTCTCTTGTGACTCAGGAAAAATGGTAGCTGATAAATATAATTTATTGTCAAATGCCAAAGGCAGATGTGACTGTCAAGATGCTTCTCTTTTGCTCTTTATTCTGGGATTTATGAACCAGCAGGATAAACTTGTGGGTAAAGAATTGCTTATTCACTCTGTAGGTCCATAAATGGGTATAATCTAAATTTTTATCACACTTTATAAAAATTTCAGGCAGGTTTGAAAATGCAGGAAAGGTAGACTACCTAGAACAAGGGTCCCTATTACCCAGTACTGTAGTTTGTTGCTTTATTTGTCAATAGAGAACTCAGGAAACCACAATTCTGAGCTACCCTTTGGAGTTATTAAGTAGAGGTAGCTCTGAGTTACCAACCTAGAGAATTCTCAAACCTGGCAATGTTCCTGGAGACAATGTGGCCAAGCAATTAGGAAGTTTCTAAAAAGAGAGGAGGACCTTTGGTATGTCCAGATATACCAAAGCACATTTCAGAGCTTCTGGACAGGATGTTCCACTTT
The DNA here is from genome assembly GCF_030028045.1 of Hippopotamus amphibius kiboko. Lineage (NCBI taxonomy): Eukaryota > Metazoa > Chordata > Mammalia > Artiodactyla > Hippopotamidae > Hippopotamus > Hippopotamus amphibius. Next base: position 101,388,482 of record NC_080195.1, on the reverse strand, counting down.
TGAATGACATTATGCAAGGCCTGCGTTCTGATTCATCTTAGCGTGCTGTGTTTGAGAGCCCTTGTGTCGAGAGCACTGTGGCAGCTTTCTTAGTATTTGTGCTTAAGTGAAAAGCATAGAGGTTATCCCGGAGGCCAGAAAAGAGTAATGCATCTCCAGATAGCCTGATGGCATTGGAGTCCCAGAAATGCAGAACAGAGCCCAGAGCCAGCTACTGAGACGCTGAAATGTAACTTTAGCTTGGTTAAATTCTTGGTGGGGAATATGGCATAAGAAAAAGGGTTATGGTCGTATAACAATGATTACCTTTGGTTTCAAAACATTTACTTACAAAATGATCTTCAGGGGCATGTAATCACTGTGAAATTATAGTGTAACTCTCCAATCAAACTGCCTATGACCATCAAAGCGAAGAAAGGAGTAAAGTCAGTTCAGTTGTGATCTGTGAGCCAAGCTTGTAGAAAAAGACTGGATTCTTTGGAGTAGTTTATCTTCCACTATCTCCACACTGACAGTCAAATCACTAATCTTCCATGTGCCCTTTTTTCTTCAGTTGCAAAGTAACATGCATACCTAGCTCAGAAGACCTTTTAGGGAAAAACTAAGAAAGTGGTTTTGTTTTTGTTTTTGTTTTTTTAATTACAAAGAACAAGTTGCTATAAAAAGGTATAAAATTATTTAGGGGTTGCTGCTGGCCTACAAATGAAAGTATCTTGTTTTCTTTGATACTGCAAAGGGATTATTCTATGACATGATTTTATAAGTTGATCATATGTTATATTAAGTATCTGACTTGGAATGTACTTTGCTAAAGTATTTTAATAATAAAATCTTAACAGCAACAGTAATTATTTGTGAGTTTTGTAACACCGTGTCAGATCCTGTGACAGTATTTTATGTGTATTATCTCATTTACTCCTAAAAACAATGGCAAGCCAATCAGCTGCGGAGATATTATGAACTCCAGCTTCAAATATGGGACACCTGGGGTTTGGAGAGTTTGGAAAAGCTGGTCCTCCAGTTAGAAGGTGGTGGATGCAGGATTCACATCCACTTCTGTTTGATTCTAGAGCCTCTGCTCTTGGCCACTGTTGTGGCTGAGTTGTGCCCCACCCCTCCCTGCCAATTCATATGTTGAAATCCCAACCTCCGCTACCTCAGATTGTAATGATATTTGGAAATAAGGTCTTTAAAGAAGTAATTAAGTTTGAATGAGGTCATTAGGGTGGGCCGTAATCCAATACAACTGGTGTCCTTATAAGTAGAGGAAATTTGGACACAGACACACACTGAAGTAAGACCGTGTGAGGACACAGGGAGAAGACAGTCATCTACCAGCCAAGAGAGAGGTCTTAGGAGAAACCAACCCTGTCAACACCTTGATCTTGGACTTCTAGCCTCCAGAATTGTGAGACAATAAATTTCTATTGTTCAAGCCACCCAGTCTGCAGTATTTGTTATGGCAGCCTTAGCAAACTAATACAATCACCATTATATCTTAGCTCATCAGGGAGGAAAGATATTCAGCCTAGAAATCCTTAGCTAATCTGAGAAAATCATCAAGTCAGAGACAGATAATTTCAGCTTGTTTCTATCTCTACCTTATGTCTTCTAAACCTAGAAATTTCTCATCTTTTCTGTGGTAGATTACCTTACTATTCAGCAAATAGTCACTCCCCTCATCTCCATGGAGGAATATACCTCCCTGCCCCCCTTCTGTTTACTTGGTCACGGTACTTACCTTAGCCAATTAGATGTCGAATTGAGGTAAGACTGAGATGTTAAATTGAACAGAGTCTTGAAATGTGTTTGCACACTAATCTTGCCTTTGAAATTTGGACCCCAGAAAAAACACATGTTGAGCAGACTTGAACCTATTCTGCAGCTTGTATCAGGAGTCCAGCCTGGCTCAGCCGAGCTGCATCTGTCACCCACACCTGTGAGAATAAATAATCGTTGTTCTAAGTTATGGATATTTGAAGTGGATCTCTTCTGTGTAGCATTATTGAGACAGTAATGATGCACCTGTTATCATTTTATCATGTGGTATCTAGTAGCACACCACGTGTGTATCATATTGTGTAATGAAAGTCTCCATGGTTTCATTTGGGAAAAACTCATGCCAACCCTCCTCCGAATATTTCATACATCCTGGAGTTTAAGTCTGGAGAGGCATTCCGTTCAGTTTAAATGATTTCTGGTCTTCTGGAATCTTCTTCTAAAGGGAAATTTGGGCAGAGGTGTAAATTCCACAGACCAAATCAGCAAACCTATTGCTATTAATTGCAGCTGGAACAGGATAGACTCTATAGAGAAAAAAGACATTGAGAAGGGAGGAAAATATATAGTGGGATGCCCAGAACAAAGAAATAAGCAATATCAAAGGCAAACTTCATGCTCTTTGATTTTGTCAAGGATCAACCCTGGTCCTATTATAGAATAGCCCATATTAGGAATTACCCAATATCCAACAACAGTAGAATGAATAAATAAATTGTGGTATATTTATACAATGGAATAAATTATAGCACTTGTTATGGCTTTAATTGCATTCTCCTCCAAACTCACATATTGGAGTCCTAACCCTCAGAACCTTGGAATGTGACCTTATTTGGAAATAAGGTCATTGCTGATATAATTATTTAAGATGAAGTCATACTGAAGTAGGTTGGGCCTCTAATCCAATATGACTGGTGACCTTATAAAAAGAATGCCTTGTGAAGAGAGAGGGATACACACAGGGAGAGTGTCATGGGAACATGAAGGCAGAGGACTAGATGATACACTTGTAAGACCGGAAGTGCCAAAGATTTCCGGCAAACTACCAGAAGCTGAGAGATGAGCATGGAACAGATTCTCCTTTACAAGGAACTGGCCCTGCTGACACCTTGATCTTGGACATCTAGCTTCCAAAATTGTGAGACAATAAACTTCTCTTAAGCCATCTGGTTTGTGGTTACAGCAGCCTTAGGAAACTAATACAACAATGAAATGGACATATTGATACTTTTCTTCCATGCAACAACATGGGTGATTCTACTGACGATATTTTTGAGTGGATGAAGCTAGATGCTACAGAGTGTGTAACATGAATGTCAATTTATATAAATTTCAAACACAAGGAAAATTAACTTTTAGTGGTTACCTTTCAGGTGAGGGGACTAGTATATAGACTATAGATAGACTTTCTGGGTACTGCTGTATTCTATTTCTTGACTCTGCAGTGGGTACATAGATGTGTTTTTTTTTCACTTTGAAATAGTTTACTGAGCTGTATTCTTATGATTTACTATGTTTTTCAGGCACGCTGCATGCCAATACAAACGATAATTTAAAAGATATCCATGGGGAGACGAAGTGGGGGAAGAGACTGAAGCTAGAAGATTTAGAAGCTACACTTGACTTTGTAAGTAAGTGCATGAGAAGGGGACATGGGATGACACCCAGGGAACAGTGGAGGGTTTGGCTTAGACAGAAGGAAAGACACTCCTGTGCTTGCTGAGAAGATACAAGGTGCAGTATAACAGAAGTAGGGGCTGTGAAGTTTCCACTTTATCAGAGTTCTCTTCTTTCCTTTGTCTCCAGTAAAAATTGAAAGTAGTATTTCCAAAATATTTTTTTGGCGAGTCTCTTTGCATTTTCTAAAGTTCATTTAAGACACCATCCATTTCTCTGGCATAGCCAGGGAGCCCTTGTGTCCGTATGACATGACTCCTGTTGCTATGGTAATTGAATGTTTACTAGAGAAAATATTACCAGTTAATAATAGCCTGGATGGAAATAATAGCTACTGCTAGGCCCTTCAGAGTTACACACCATCAATTTCCAATTTGCTGAAATAGGTGCAATTTGCTTTTTGAGTTTCAAAGTATTACTTTTTCCAGGCCTTCATGATCCTTCCCCCACACCATGCACCGCAGGCCCACACCCACACATCCATATGCTTCGAAAGAATGTTCCATTTGTCCAAAGTGATGATTGGGGGAAGCTGTTGTGTTAGAGCCTGATCATCATCTCAACAGTAGGAATAATGAATAAATGAGAAGTTTACTATTTATTGGCTTTGGTTAATGGTGAAATCACAGAGGGAATAATCACAGAAAGAGAGTATAACTCATATTATTTCTTATACTCAATCTTTTCCAGAATCTCATTCCCAAAGAGCAAACCAGCAAGCAGATGTGTCGAATTACTGTGTCAAAAATCATGCCTGTGCATCACAAAAATGTCTTTCAAGGTATTCAGCCCACTCTCTCCCTGAGTCTGGGCTTTTTATGCATCTCTTCCTTTCTTGATTGATTGCTTCTTTGTAGGATCCATTACTTCAGCAAATGTGTATTGAGCTAGTCACAAACCTGGTTCCTGTGTGTACAGACCCTGCCCCTGCCATCAGAGGAGCTTTCAAGATCGTGGATGCAGTGTTTTGATGAAGTCACCCCTCCCACCACCAGCTTTCCCACTGGATGCCAACAGAGAGTACAGCTGGAAGGACACAGCTCATGACTCAAGTTCCATGTCCTCCCACAATTAGCCACCTTTTGCCCACATGTTGGAAGCTGTATGAAAGTACAGGGTGGGCGTGTAGTCTAGTGCCTGGGCTTGTGGGAGGGAAAAGCCCACCTCCAAAAGTCAAGAAAACAAACAGCACCTCTGAGAGACCAAGCTTATGCTTCCAGAAAAAAACCTGGAGAAACATTTAACCACCATGACGACCAGCTCTATCACATTTCCACCGGACCTATGAGGGTAGGAGAAAGGGCAAGTGGACCAGTTTGACACTTTGTGGACACGCAATAAGAAGGCCAGGTCATCTTTGGAGATGGGCTCTTATCCTCTTAGCCAGTGGTTCTAACACTTAATATACAAGAGAATTACTGGGTGGGGAGGAGAGGGGTTAAGAAATGAAGACAGGCAGATTGCTAAGCCCCAGCCCTGACTGTGATTCAGTATTTCCAAGGTGGAGCTCAGGAATATGCTTTGAAACTAACTGTCCTCCTTGTTTTGATCATGGTGGTCGCCAGGCTACAACCCTGCCAAACAAAGGACAGGTTGACACTTTAGGTAAAACGTTCTTAACGGTGGAGGGCACCTGAAGTGGGGAAAACTGAGGTGCAAGAGAAATTAGTTAGAAGGATAATGTTCCAGGTAATGCATAATGAGCCTGTGTAGCAGCAGGGGGTTTGAAGAGGAAAGGTGGGTGAAACTTCGAGAAAGATTAGGTCAGGAGGTAGAAGGGTTACAAGCCTGGCTATCTTCATTGTCCAGGGAGAGAAGTCACAGCACAAGGACCCCAGCTTTATATTTACTTGTGTGGGTCTGTATGGACTCACTTCCATCCCAGCATTTATCCAGATGCTTAGAGAAGGTTAAAGTGAATGAAAGAAAAGTGCTGTACATCTCAGTCTATGGGAGATACATACAAGATAATACTGCATTGTAGACTCAATGATGGTAACATGTGTAGAGATGGAGAGATTTTTAAATTTTATTTTTGTTTGTGTGTTTTCCTGTATGAGCATGGTGATGGGTTATGCCGGGAACCAATCTTTGGGAGGATCAAGGGGAACAGGGTAGCGGCCAGAAGGTGGGAGACACCCTGACCATTAACGTGCAATTGTTGAGGAGTTGCTGAGGTAGACACACTGATGGGACACTACATACTCCAGAGGAGTGTGACCCAAAAATAACTTGGATTATAATTCTTCTGCTCTTTAATATTTCGTTGTGGATCCTGCCCCTGCTGGTTAGAGCAAAGGCAATGACAGAAATTCTGCAGTGGTGGCTCCAGAGCAAGGAGGAAGGGAGAGGAGGACAGGTAGCCAAAGGGATGATAAGAACACCTAGAAATCATGCATTTGGCAGGGTCAAAAATACAGGATGAGATGATGGGGACTCAGTTACTATAAAATAGGAGAGCCATAGTCTGGAAGTCTTTGCATCAGAAGCCCTGTGTGATCAGCTGCTGTTTCCCTCATCAGAGACTTAGCCTCTACCACTTACCCTGAGAGAGAAAGTAAGACGGGTTGACCAGCAAGCCACTCCTCCCCAGGGCTAACAATGGTGTTTTGGCATTAGGGTCCTGCCCACAAAGGCTTGGGATCATGGAATGGAGAACAGATTACACTTATATAAGAATGCACATCATCTTTACTCTTTGCTTATAAGCTGCTTGTTAGAGAACTAGTTTATGTGGTAGCTAGGATGAAAGTCAAGGAAGCAGGTACTGTCAAGTATATTGTTTGGTCTAAGCGGTGGAAGAATGAATGATTAGTTTCAAAATAGATGCCTTAGCTCTCTCATATTTGTAACGAACATATATCCCTATTTTGGCACTTTGTCTTCAGAACAGGGATTGGCAAAATACAACTTGTGAGCCAAATCTAGCTATGTCCATATGTTTACATATCACCTATGGCTGCTTTTTCCCTACAGCAGCAGAGTGTCATAGCTGAAGGGACTGTATGGTCTGCAAAGCCAAAATGATTTACTATCTGACTTTTTACAGACAAAGTTTTCCAACCCCTACTTTAGAAGAATCCTTTAAAAAGTTAGAATCACTAGGATATATTTCCCTAATGATTAACATCAATGAGGAAAATAAATTTCATTAATGAAGGTGACTAATATTTGTAAAATGTTTTTACATACATATTAACCTCATGAACTCCATGAAAGGGTTTTGAGGTAGGTATTCTGAAACCTGTTTCATGAATGAATATGTTGAAGAGGAGAGGTAAAAGGATTTACTTGATTCTCACTTTGGGGAACCAGAACCAGCATCCCAAATCTCCTAAATTCATGTGACTTTCATTATTCTAACTCTACCTTCGAGCTGAGTGTATCTATTTATGGAAAACCCCATCATGTATAGTTTCCAAAGTGTTGAGAAAGCCTTTGAGCCCCCAGATACCTCAGCCCAAATCCCAGCACTAGAAATTCATTTCTTAGGAGCAACACGTTCCTTTTCCGAGATGTAACATGCCTCTGGGAGAGTAAGCATGTTAAGTGTGGCTACAAGTCACTTGCATTTTCAGATGAATGTTTTTCTCCTAACAAGGAGACGTGATGCCCTGTGGTGAAGGTGGGTTGGAGGAGGACGGGCAGAGTGGTCAGTGCAGAAGGACAGATTTCTGAGTGCGGCCAAGGATGCAAAGGAATAGATCTGGCACTGGGTGTCAAGGCAGTCAGGAGAAATAAAAAGGGTAAGTCTCCAGAAGGTGCTAAGTTTTCCTTTTATTCACAATTCTTCTTGTTCTAATCAGTACTAAGTGAGAGTGGTGCTTAAGCTTAGGAAAATGGATGATGGGTCTGATTTATTTAAGTGATTCATACATTCTTATCATCTTTTCCCTCCAGCCCTATGACCAACCTTGTGCTTCATCTCACAGTTGCCTGGATACTTGCAACCTGAGTGCTGACAAGCTTCTCAAAGATGAGAAATTTGCTTTTGTGAGAACTCTAGAGTTATATCCCCAAGGAGGTTTCTCACCACCAGAGTGTCCCTGGAGCAAAGCTGAATATTCTAGCAGGTTGTTAATTTTGCATATGGTGCTAGTAGAGAGAAGAAAGGATAAGCAGCAAATCTCAGGACCACATGGTTTCCAGTTAGCTTGTAGTCAATGTGATATTTGTATGATACACTGTGTTCTCTGTTCAAAGATGTTCTTGAGAGAGAAGAAACGTTGCATGTTTCTTTTGTGCCAAGTGATGAATAATCAGGAGTGAAACTGGGATGGAAAATCAGTTTTGGATTTGAGTGTTGTTAGATAGAAGCTAGAATTGTGATCCTTTATGTTGGTGGCATCTTCTTAACAAAGTGGAAATGCATTTTTCTGTCTCACTTGGTGGTAGATGACAGAAAATGATGTTCAAAACTGATATGTATGCCTTATGGATGTTTCTATTTTTGTTTTAAAGAACACTCTGTAAATAATAGAGTTGAAATACATGCCTTGAAAATTTGAAATTAACTCAGTGAATAGGTTAATTCCTCTATTTTAGGATATTACTAATTCAATATAGAGAAACATGTAGCTTTCATAGATGAAACCCAATAACCATTAGGTTTTCATAATGGTGCCATCTGTCCCTGTTTTTTGTTTTTAGAATTTTATTAATGTGTGGGGATCTTCCTTCATAGGGTAGAGAGAGAATTGAACTGGGAGTGTCATTCTTTGGATATCATCTCTATTCTTGCTGTTAACCAAATGGTTTCAGGTAGATCACTGTGTTTTTCTTACTCAATTGCCTTATCTGTACAATGAAGAGATTGAATTAGACAGGTTCTTTATTTTCTTTTACCTCTTAGGATATAATTAATTCTCTGCTTTGTTTGGGCCACAGACTCTGGTCAACATTCTTCTTCTTTCCTTTTTATCCTCTGAAATGCCACTTTCTCTCGGCTCACTAAAATTAGATTATTTGACTTCAGATTCATCATCTTTTATTCTTTTTGTTTCCAGTCATTTTGCCCTCTGTGTTAGCATCTTGGCTTCATTGAATTTGAAGAAGCATAGGTTAGAGTCTCACCTCTTATCCAAAACATCCTGATTCCTCTTGTTCCTCTCCAGGAACAGAAAGCCCGTAATTTCCAAAGCTCAATGCATTTATGCTAGCTTAATAATAGTTGTGTCAAATAGGACTGAAGTCTTGTATGAGTCTCTGACACATTAGATTCAGTTAAGGATGCCACCAATCTATTGTTATTATTTTTAATTGGAGTATAGTTGATTTACAGTGTTGCCATTCTATTATCTTTAAACCCATTTCTTTGGATAATATAATAGGCTTATTGCCCCTACGTAAGTGTATCACACAACCATTCTAACCAAGGTTATGAATCATTATGATTTCATCAAGTGTGAAGAGAAGGAAGGAATGACTGGTGGTATGAAGCAATGCCAAAAAAAAAAATCGCAAAACACATAGTTCTGTTTTTAACATTTGTGAAAGTGTTACATGCACAATTTTGCTTCGAGTAAAGGAGGGAGGGAGAGAGGAGACCGGCTTAGTAATGATGATGTGCTGTACGTTATAATGACAAGGAGGGTGATGTCCCAGGCTGCTCTGAAGAGTCCGTTTGGAGTGAGAGGTCTACTTCTAACATGACTGTGTCCGTATGAAACAAACGTATCACATGACTTTGCCCGACATCATTTTCCCTGTTCACTCCAATTGTCTGGAGACCATGGAATGAGATGCTGTTAAGTCATAAGCCCACAGCTATGTAGGGGCACTTAGCCAAGGCAAGGTTGGCAGCTTGGAAAGTTGTTTTATGACACATGCTAGGTTCATCTTGGCCTTTTTGAGAAAAGTTCCTTCAACACAGTGAATGATTCCTGGTTTCCCTGGGAAATGAAAGCCCAACAGGGGTGTATACACATGAGCAGTGGTCAAACTCTTGATTAAAAAAAAAAAAGAAACCTTTGAATGAAGTGAGAGATTAGCATTGACATATATACACTACCAAATATAAAACGGATGGCTAGTGGGAAGCTGCTGCACAGAACAGGGAGATCAACTCCATGCTTTGTGATGACCTAGAGGGGTGGGATAGGGAAGGTGAGAGGGAGGGTCATGATGGAGGGGATATGGGGATGTATGTATACATATAGATGATTCATTTTGTTGTACAGTAGAAACTAACACAACATTGTAAAGCAATTATACTCCAATAAAGATCTGAAAAAAAAAATAACTTTAGAAAAAACTCAATGGCCATATTGAGACTGCTTTTAGTCCAGGAATTGTTAGGAATAGAATTCCCTCATGTGTACACATTCAGCCCATTATGGAGCTGCTGCTTGAAGATGGGACATGACTGATGCTTGTCGACCATCTTGGCTGCAGTCTTTCTACTAAAAATGCATCATTTCACCTTCAACCCTCTTGTACTCTTTGAATCAGATTGTTTCAAATAATAACATAAGTGAACTACTAATAGTCTCGTCTTAATGTTACGATCCCAGGCCCAACGTCTGAAGACATTCATCTTCTTTTCTCTACAGTGTCTATATATACGCATTAAGATGCATATTAATAAAGGGAAAAAAATGAAATTCAGAGGAAGAGGTCACAGAAGGCTGCCGTTTTTAAATATTGGGTCTTGAAAACGACAAGCAGAGAGGAAGAAATAGGACAAGGGTATCAGTGTCCTTGGCTTCTGATTTATTTCAAATTCAGCTGACTTGGGAGTGTGATCCATTTCTTCCTAGTCTACGTTTGTCCCACATATGTTTCCTGTGTTTAAAAAAATGGGAGGCATCTTGGCTGTGTATATGTGGGGAAGGGTGGTGGAGAATAGCATTTCCAGAGGGTTTTCTTTTCTGCCTTTCAGTGTTTTGCAATCCGTGTTATAGTTATTAAGTGCCGATATGCCAATATCATTTGCTCTCGAAGTGGACTATTTAGAATGTTCATTTTAATAATTCAACAGATTTCTTTGGGCCACCCCATCTAGTTATTACCCCAAATAAATATTCCAAGTAAACTCATATGGAATAATTGCAGACAACTGTTTTCAGCAATCCCTTTAATCTATAGAACAAATATTTTATTCTGTCACAAATTGTCTACTGATGTGTATTTAAAATTTTTCATCTCTAGTAAATATTTTAATTGCTATAAAGTGAAGAATTAAAAATGGATGGATGATTTGATTTTGTTAGACTTAAGCAAAGGCCTGTGTATGACTCATTGGTTTGTTCTATTCTTTGAGAGACTTAAAATTAAGAATTTGGAGATGGTCTTCCCTGGTGGCGCAGTGGTTAAGAATCTGCCTGACAATGCAGGGAACATGGGTTCAATCCCTGGTCTGGGAAGATCCCACATGCTGTGGAACAACTAAGCCCATGAGCCACAACTACTGAGCCCACGTGCTGCAACTACTGAAGTCCATGCACTTAGAGCCCATACTCTGCAACAAAGAGTAGCCCCCGGTCGCCACAACTAGCAAGATAGCCCGGGCACAGCAACAAAGACCCAAATGCAGCCAAAATAATAATAACAATAATAAAATAATTTGGAGAAAAATTGGAGATTTGGATTATTTCCAGCCGAAGATTAAAGTGTTTTTGTTACCATAATATATTGATTTTGGGCATGTGATGTCCATAAATGGGAAAAGGAAAGAATAAAGAATCTCTAGCCCTTAATTTGAAGCTGTATGGACCACTTACGACTACGCTGATAAGAATTTTATCACCAGGATGTGGATCTGCTTAGAAGAAAGCAGCCGATAAGGTTTACCAATTTCAGCCCCTCATCAACTTATTTTCAGCCTATGGGCATTTCATTCTAATTTTCTCTACTTCAGAGGTCTCTCTAAGCTGAGCCTCAGATGGAGAAATTTCTTCTCTGGAACCTTTGGCATCTGGAGCAGACTCTGCATTTTCACCCCTTGTTCCAAATCTCAGCTGGGATCAATCACGTCTTCCTTATTTTATGTCCCTTATCTTCCTGTGTGTGTTGAACAAGTTCCCACAACTCAGCAAGTGACCCCAACTTGAGTCAGGCCTGTGTGCTTTGAAGGGAGCCAGTCTAGCACCAGCCCTGACCCAGAGCCCCTGGGAGAAACTGCTAAACAATTAGGGTTTATCCTTGGGAAGCACTCCTCTCTCCATACTTTTGGGACGTTAGTTAATAGGACAAAATTTACTTAATAGGAATTAATGAAGAGGCTTTGTAAAACCAAGAGTTCTGCTGTGTCCCAGGCCTCCTGGGAGCCCTCTGGTTATTCAAACATCAGAGGAAGATGTACCTGCCTTCCTCTGAACCTGCCAATGGCACTTCTGTCCTTTGTCACACACTCACCTCTTAGATTTCCTCCAGTTTCGAATGCACTTTCAGCTTTTCCTTCCCCAGGTCGTCCTGGGTCTGCTCCTGTTGTCTCTCTCGGCCATTCCAGGTCCCTGCATATGACAGGGATATTCTTGGCTTTTGCTGGTGAAAACATTCACTTCCTGCCTAGCTGCACACATATCTCTCTTCCACAGTCCTCCTGGAGCCTCAAGTCCTGAAACAGCATTTCAAAAATGTCATCAGGCAATATTTTTCCCTCTTCTTTTTATCCTGAGCTACAAATCATCGAAATTTACTGCCTATCCCACTTGCAATCCCTATTCTCTATAGGAGTATTTCTTCACAAATGTGCATGGGTATCACCTGCGTGGGAATTGGTGAGAAACAGAGTCTGTCGGTCCTCCAGTGTTTCCAGGTGGTGCAGGTGCTACTAGTCCCACAATCACACTAAGAATCACAAGGCTTTATAGTTCTTGATTTTCATTCTTTGGAGGCTGTACTAGGTTTCCAGGGTCACCATAACAGAGTGCCACCACCTCAGTGACCCAAAACAAAAGAAATTTATTCTTCCACAGTTCTGGAGGATAGATATCCAAAATCAAAGTGTCTTCAGAGCTCTGCTCCCTCTGAAACCTGTAGAAGAATCTTTCCCTGCTTCATCTTAGCTTCTGGTGTTTTCTGGTAATTTCTGGTGTTCTTGGCTTGTAGATGCATCATTCCAGTCAGAGGGCATCTTCTCCTGGTGTGTCATCATGTTGTCTTCCCTCTATGTGTATCCATCGCTGTGTTCACATTTCCCCTTTTTATAAGGACACCAGTCATATTGGATTAGAGTCCACCTTAAGGACCTCATTTTCACTTGATTAACTTTATGAAGACCCTATTTGTAAATAAGGTCACCTTTTGAGGTACTGAGGGTTAGGATTTCAACATATCTTTTTTGGGAGTCACCACTCAACCCATAAGAGAGGCATACTTCCCACCCTTCCCCCCAATTAACTTTATGTTATTTTTTTCTTAAATAGAATTCAGTACTTTGATCAACAACTAAAACTTGAGAAACTAAGGATCTTTAGATGGGCTAGGAAATGTGCAGATCTGGAATCACCAGGAAAGGAACTGTAAAATAAGAATATTTAAAAAGAAAAAGAATAAAAAAGGAGCCCTGGTGCTCTGTTCTTCCAGGGTTTAATAGTAGGAAAAGCATGAACTTTAGTAGGCTAGTTGTAAAATTTGAATCCTGACCTGTAACTTATTAGTTCTGTGATTTGGGGGGAAAACCTACTTGCTTCTGCTAAACTTGTTTCCTCATAAGAAGAATGAGTCTAATGACACTTGATAAATAAAAGATGGTTGAGGGAATCCATAAGGCTTCCAAAGTACCTGGAAGTAGTTGACATTGAATATATGGGATCATTAGTTTTGTAAAGTCTGTGTTCTGAACGTCCCAGTAGAATTGTCAATGGCACCCAGCCAATAATCCAACTGTCAGTGGACCCCCACAGGGCTGCCAGATCAGCTTGCAGCAAGTCACTGACTTTCTCTCTCCTCCCAAAACCACAACAGTGAATTCAGAAGAGCAAAAATGACAAAGGGACTACATTTTATTGTGTTTCTGTGTGATTTCCCATCATGGATCTAAAAGGAAAATACTATTTTCCTCTCTGTTTCTATATTTTAATTTTTACCATCATTTCCCTTATTGAATTCATATTTTTTAATAAATAATTTTCCCTAAGTTGATGCCTTATAGAGATATTTCCATCCTTTGATTATTGTTTGTGTATAAAGATGGACATAGGAGATATGGGTGCTTCTAAAATGAATGTAGCAGGACTCACTAGAATAAAGATCATTCACTGTGGTGTTTGGATGGCAAATGACATTATCTGTCCAGCATGTGAACACTTGTTGGTCATTTATATTAGAGATAAGATTTCTGAAATAGAGTTTGAATGAAAAATGGGAATAGTTGAGGAAGATATACGATAGTTGCAAATTCATTTGTTTCCTAGGTCTCTGTGAATCTTATACTGCAAAAGTAAAAAGACCATGCTTAGGCTAGGTTGAGGTTCTAAGCTGAATTTGGAACAAGTATCATATGTTTCTTAAGTGCCAACCACATTAGAAGCTTACATATCCAAACAGTAGGGTATGTGACAATGGAAAACTTTGTCCTCACGTTTCTGTTAATGTTAAGGCAGACATCATTCCTGAACTGGCCTATTATTATATGTACATATAAACTACAGTGAACTAAGAGGATATTGAGTGTGTGTGGGTGAGTTCAATATGCAAACATTACACATACATGTAATGTGATTACCCTTACAGTTCTGTATTATTTTACAATTGCCAAAGAGGGGGAAAATCCTTGTTTGAAAGGAATAAGGGTAAAACTTTTTTTTGAAAGTTATTTGATTGCCCCCCCCCAAAAAAAAAAACATTTGGTAAGTGTGAATGGGTTTGAAAGACTTCAGAGGAAAGCGGCACTCCAGTTAAGAGTTTACTTGAAGTGAAGTGAAATTCAGTTGTTTCACAAGTGAAACAGGCTTAAAGAAACATACAGGGCATTCTGAACGCTTGCATCTGGTTTGATTCAAATGGTTTCACATTCGTGGAGTTTCAAATGAAAATAAAGTTCACAGCAAAACGAAATGCTATTTAAACCGTGTGAACTGGAGCCAGTGAAAAAATTCATCCTTATAACCGCAATGTGTGAAGTTCTGCTTGGTAAGTCATTTTTCAGAGAAGGTATGCAAAATTAAACCAGATACACCTGCATGCTTGGGTTAGTTCTTGGGGTTAAATTAGGTCAACCTTTCTCATCCAGTGTCTCAGCAAACAGTTTCCTCAATTTTCTTCCCTCTAACAACTATTTATGGAGCTTCTACTATGTTGGAGGTTTCACCTAGGTGTGTTGGTGCTACAGTGATGGTGTGTGTGGCATATGATTTATGCCCTTGAGGAGTTTACACTCTGGTGGTAAAGACAAAAGCACAAGTTTTTACGTGGTAGAATAATTTACTGAGTACTAATGAAGCTGATAAAAAAGGGGGAGGAAATAGAATTGGTGGTTCAACTCCTTTAGGTCAAACAGCTAGAAACAAGTGGTTCTTTACCATGTGTGGCCCCTCCTAGGACTTCTGTGTTGGGCCAAAGGGGATTACCACAGCTATGAAAAGCATAAACTTGCTACTTTACAGGGTTTGGGGGAGAACGCTTTCATGGTCAATCACAAAGTTACCTGGATCAGGTACCTCAAACAGGCATTATTTACCTGTATTAGTCAGGGTTCTCTAGAGAATCAGAACCAACAGGAGATATACAGGAGAGAGAGAAAGACACAGACATATACACACATACACACACACACACATGGATTTAAGAAAATTGGTTCACATGATTGTGGAGGCTTGACAAGTCCAAAATCTGCACAGTGGGCCAGAAGGCTAGAGACCCAGAGAAGAGTTGCAATCCAAATCCAAAGGCAAACTCCTGGCAGAATCCCTTCCTGCTCAAGGGAGGTCAGTCTTTGTTCTTCCCGTTCATGCCTTCAACTGATTGGATGTCCTCCACATTATGGAGAACAATCTGCTGTAAGCAAAGCCCACAGATTTAAATGTTAATCTCCTCCAAAAACACCTTCATAGAAACATCCACAATAGTGTTTGAATCAAAGATGGTCACTAATTATAAGAAAATGTAAGTAAGTAGTGGTTTCCAGACAGAGCATGGACCTAAGCCCTTCTGGTTGGTTTTGCCCTCAGGTAGCATTCCCTCGAGGCCAGATCTCAGCCACAGCCTGGGATAAGAGATCCACCAAACTACCATTGAGTAGAAACCACAAATGTCAGTCATGCCCATGATGGGCAGATGGTGAGAACCTCCATTTTCCTTTTAGGAATCAAATTAACATCCTGGATTCTGGAGCTGCCCTAGATGGCTCCAGGACTGTTTGAGTTAGACTTTCTTATCATCTCTGTGGACTAGGAACTCTAGAACAGATAAAATTATATCTTCTAAAGCTTTAAAAAATACTGGAATTAAATTTGAAAAATTAAAGTTTAAAAATGGGTCTTTGGACTGAGATTCATAGCTGCTATATTAAACTAGTCAGAGGAGAAAGTACTGGAGGGAGAGTGAAGGGCAAAAGATGTTGTTAATCGGAACATCAAGGAAGACTGTGTTAAGAAATTAACATCTGCGTTTGCCTTGATGACTTGGCAAAATGAGACAACTCGTTATTGCTAATCCTCTCTGGGTGGAAAAATCAGGCCTTTTTCTACAACCCTAGCTTATGTTCTGCCATCCTCTGACTTCTTGGAAGCAACAGAGGCCCATAGGTCATGGACTCTTCACCTCACAGTCTCTCTTCATCCATCATGCTCACAGTGCTCTGAGGTTGTATCCTCCAGAACTCCTTCTTTAAACCCTAAATACAGTTGACACATACAACCTTTGAATTTCTAGAAATACACATTCTCTTTTCTCTTTTATTCCTCCTCCCTCTACCCTCCCCTTTTCCTTTCCTTTTAGTCAGTTTAGCATGCCTCTATTTAAAAAATATCTCTCCTTTCCAACCTCAACATCAATTTTTATGAGTCTGAACAACTAGAACCCTACAGTAGGCATAAGTCTTGGCATGGAAATGAGGTAATAGATGTACATATATTAAATAAATTAAAGCACAGTATATTATTACATATCCAGATTTTAAATACACAAAATAATATTTTTCAGATTACTAAAGAGACAATTTAACAAAAGAAAAAATATGAGGTGGTAAGAGATTCAAATGAAACAGGGATTTAATGGTCACTGCTATATTGATGACTTTGAACTATGCATTCTAAAGCAGCAATAATACACAGCTTTACTTTGAAGTTCTGATGGCAGAAAGTTTATTGATCACAACTCTTCCAAGTTCTCAAGAACTCTTGTAGGCTCCCTTATCTTCTTACCTTCAATCACTCAAATTTCTTATAGAGTGTTAGGTAGAGAGCAGTTTCCTCTTTATAAATATTAAAAGGAGACTTTAACATAAAGATCAAAAGGATTGTTCTTTGATTTTTTTTGAAGTAGGAAAGCTTTACTTTTTTTTAAAACAGACAATATTAAAGAAGATTTAATGCCAATGCCTCTCAAAATTTTCCAAAAATTAAAAGAGAAGAAAACACTCCAGAACTGATTTTACGGTATTATCCTAATGCCACAGCTAGATAAGGATACTACAAGAAGAGAAAACTACAGGTCAGTATCTCTGATGAATATAAATGCAAAAATTCTCAATACAAGTCTAGCAAACCAAATTTAACAACATATTAAAACTGTCATGTACCATGATCAAGTAGGTTTTATCTCTGTGATGAAAAGATGTTTTAACATATGGAAACCAAAAATATGATATACCACTTTAATAGAATGAAGGTTACATTATAAGACCCTTTTGATAGATGCATAAAAAGCATTTGACAGGGCTTTCCTGGTGGTGCAGCGGTTAAGAATCCGCCTGCCAATGCAGGGGACACGGGCTTGAGCCCTGGTCCAGGAAGATCCCACATGCCGTGGAGCAGCTAAGCCCATGCACCACAACTACTGAGCCTGCTCTCTAGAGCTCATGAGCCACAACTAATGAGCCCACGTGCTGCAACTACTGAAGCCTGAGCACCTAGAGCTCGTGCTCCACAACAAGAGAAGCCACCACAATGAGAAGCCCACACACCACAACAAAGAGTAGCCTCCGCTCATACAGTAACTAGAGAAAACCTGTGCACAGCCAATAAATAAATAAATAGATAATAAATAAATATATAAATTTATTTAAAAAAAAGCATTTGACAAAAGTCAATACCTTTTCATGATAAAGCTCTCAACAAATTGGGTATAAGAGGAACATATCTCAACACTGTAAAACATATATGATAAGCCCACTGCTAACATTATACTCAACCATGAAAAGCTAAAAGTTTTCCCTCTAAAATCAGGAATAAGACAAAGGTGCCCAGTCTTACCACTCCTATTAAACATAGTACTGAAAGTCCTAGCCAGGGCAATTAGACAAGAAAAAGAAAGAAAAGTCATCCAAATAAGAAAGGAAGAAGTAAAATTATCTCTGTTTGCAGATTACAGTTATATATAGAGAAAATCCTAAAGCTCCACTGTAGACCTAACAAATAAATAAGGTTGTAGAATATAAAATCAACATACAAAAAGTCAGTTGCAACCAGTTACATTTGTATACACTAACTCTGAAAGAGAAATAAAGTAAAGAATGCCATTTACAATATCACCAGAAACAATAAAATACTTAGAAATAAATTTAACCAAAGAGGTGAAAAACCTATACATTGAAAACTACATTCATTGATGAAAGAAATTGAAAAAGACACAAATGAGTGGGAAGATATCCTGTGTTCATGGATTAGAAGACTTAACATTGTTAAAATGTCCATACTACTCAAAGCCATCTATAGATTCATTGCAATCCCTTTCAAAATTTCAATGGCATTTTTCACAGAAATAGAAAAAATAATACTAAATTTATGTGGAACCACAGAAGACCCCAAATAACCAAAGCAACCTTGGGAAACAAGAACAAAGCTATAGGCATCACACTTCCTGATTTCAAATTGTACTACAAAGCTATAGTAATCAAAACAGTATGGTACTGGCATAAAAAAAGACCAATGTAACAGAATCAAGAGCCCAGAAATAAACCCATGTGAATATGATCAACTAATATTTGGCAGGAATACTCAATGGAGAAAATATAATCTTTCCAATAAATGGTGTTGGGAAACTTGCATATTCATATGCAAAACAGTGGACCCCTATCTTACATCATCCACAAAAATTTACTTGAGAGGCGACCCAGCACTGGAGCTTACAGGCTCTTTGGTGGAGCTAATGGTGGACTCTAGAAGGGCTCACACCAATAAGCACTTCTCAGAACCACTGCTGCCAGTGCCCCGTCTCCTCGGTGAGCCACAGCTGCCCCCCACCTTGGCAGGCAACCCTCCAACACCAGCAGGAAATGGCGGGGATATCAAAGATGGTGGCGAAGTAGAGGGACATGGAGTGCATCCCTCTCCACAGATGCATTGGGAATGCATGGAAGGAGGCAGCGATTCCCACAGAGAACCAGCTGAACACCAGCAGATGGCCTCGGACACCAGAAAAGACCGCGGGGAGCATGACATAGCCAGTAGGGAGGCATCTATGAGGGCTCAAAGAGGGTGAAGCAGCAGAGCTGTGGCAGACGGGAGGGAGTGAGAAACATACGGAGGGTCCGCAGCGCAGCTCAGTGTTCCTGGACCGAGACGTCGACCCGCGGCTGAACGGAGGGTCTGGGAGTGGGAGCGTGGGAACCAGAGAGCTGGTTCAGGGTGAGAAACATTGTTGCCAGTAAGTTGACAGACCGAGACGACAGGAGGGAGGAGGTCTGCGGAGAGGAGTGCCCGTCCCTGAGAGCTGCCCGGCCATGATGGTGGCTGGAGGCTGCAGGCTCACGGGTCGGGGGGAGGAGCCATGCGTGTAGCCTCTCTCTCTCTTTTGGTGCCTCTGCAACAGGCAGTGGAGAGATGCCTGTGGGCCACCTAAGGTGCTCAGGGATAACAAGCACCCTCAGGCACTTGGGCGGGGCTAGATTAAAACCCTTTGGAACGCCAGCAGCAGGGAGGCTGCCGAGAGAAAAAAAAACAACAGCAACAAAAAGAAAACCCCGAGAAAGGCCCAACTCTAAGACTTTCTGTTTACACCTGAGCCACCAGCGTCCCTCTGCAACAGGCACCTCCAAGCCCGACTGAAACAACAGTGCGTCACTGCTCACTCACTCCCAGGAGAAGGAGCCACTATTGTACCCTCTCCCTCCCCACACACGGACGCTTACAGACGAACAATAAAGGAACCTCTGCTGGTCACAGAATAATGCAAAAAAACTCAAGGCAAGGAGAAGGACACTTACAGCTGAGATGCTAAGGACACAGAAATAGTAGTATCAATACCTATTGAACTGGTCCATTCTGGGATCAGTTCTGGAATTTTTTTTTTTTTCTTTTTCTCTCTCTCTTTTTCTTTATTAAATACGATCTTAGCCCTAAGGGATCTACAAGTTTTATAACATAATTTTTTAATGATATTTTTTATTCTTTTTTTTTTTTTGCCTTTTTATATACTTCTATATCTAGCTAAGTTTTTGGTAGTACGGACAATATATCTCTCATACTTTCCTCTCATCCCTATCTTTTATACATTTCTATTCCTTTCTTTTTATTTGCATATTTCCAACCACATTATGCTCTTCTGTTCCCCTTTCTACCAGCCTTTTTAAGTTTATTTTATCTTAACATACTTATAAGCAACACTGTCGGTCTGCTCAGACTCCTTGCTCTATTCTCCAGATGATGCACTGCCTTGGTATTTAATATTAGGCTTTTGTCTTTATCTTAGTTCTTAGTACAGTTGTCTAATTACATCCTGAGGATCTCCACTCTCTCTGGTGGTACTCTGGCTCTTTTCTATGTTTGATCCTAGCTTACAAAATCTCCCTGGATTAATGTTTGTATGTGTAAGGTGTTATTTGTTTGTTTGTTTGCTTTTGCTTTTGTCTCTGATTTGTTCTGTTTCAGTTGTCAATTTCTGTTGGGTTTCTCTTTGAATATCTGATAGCACACTGGGGTTCTGTCAGGTCTTTCTAGAGCCTTATGTCCTAATGGATTCAGTAATTGTATGTATTATACATGTATGTGTTTCCTAGACTTAATATTCGTTTAATCCAATACTTGGACATTAGTCTGAGGCTTGGACAGTCTTCTATAAACACCTCTATCGCCAGGACAAGCAACCCCAAAAGTTTGCACAACCATGAGGAAACAAAGAAACACCATGCAGGCAAAGGAGCAGGAAAAAAACCCACAAGACCAAATAAATGAGGAAGAAATAGGAAAAATGCCTGAAAAAGAATTTAGAGTAATGATAGTAAAAATGATACAAAATCTCTATAACAAAATAGAGAAAGTACAAGAAACAGTTCATAAGAACTCAGAAAAACAAACAGCAATGGATAACAAAATAACTGAAATTAAAAATACTCTAGATGCTATAACCAGCAGAATGACTGAGGCAGAAGAACGAATAAGTGAGTTGGAAGATAGAATGGGGGAAATAACTGCCACAGAGAAGGAAAAAGAAAAAAGAATAAAAAGAATAGAAGACAGCCTCAGAGACCTCAGTGATAACATTAAGCGTACCAACATTCGAATTATAGGCATCCCAGAAGAAGAAGAAAACAAGAAAGGGTCTGAGAAAATATTTGAAGAGGTTCTAGTGGAAAACTTCCCCACCATGGGAAAGGAAATAATTCACCAAGTCCAAGAAGCACAGAGAGTCCCATACAGAATAAACCCAAGGAGAAATACACCAAGACACATATTAATCAAACTAACGACAATTCAACACAAAGAAAAAATATTAAAAGCAGCAAGAGAAAAGCAACAAACAACATATAAGGGAAAACCCATCAGGATAACAGCTGACCTTTCTACAGAAACTCTGCAGGCCAGAAGGGAATGGCAGGATATACTGAAAGTCCTGAAAGAGAGAAACCTACAGCCAAGAATACTCTACCCAGCAAGAATCTCATTCAGATTTGAGGGAGAAATCAAAAGCTTTCCAGACAAGCAAAAGTGAAGAGAATTCAGCACCACCAAACCAGCCTTACAACAAGTGCTAAAGGAACTTCTCAAAGTAGGAAACACAAGAAAAGGAAAACACCTACAAATACAAACCCAAAACAATTCAGAAAATGGTAATAGGAACACACATGTCAATAATCACCTTAAATGTAAATGGATTAAATGCTCCAACCAAAAGACACAGACTGGCTGAATGGATACAAAACCAAGACCCTTCTATATGCTGCCTACAAGAAACCCACTTCAGACCAAAGGATACATATAGACTGAAAGTAAAGGGATGGAAAAAGATATTCCATGCAAATGGAAGTCAAAAGAAAGCTGGAGTAGCAATACTCATATCAGACAAATTAGACTTGAAAGTAAAGACTATTAAAAGAGACAAGGAAGGGCACTCCATAATGATCAAGGGATCCATCCAAGAAGAACATATCACAATGGTAAATATCTATGCCCCCATTATAGGAGCACCTCAATACAGAAGGCATATGCTAACAGCTATAAAAGGAGACATCGACAGTAACACAATAATAGTGGGAGACTTGAACACCCCACTCACATCAATGGACAGATCATCCAAACAGAAAATAAATAAAGACACACAAGCTTTAAATGACACATTAGACCATCTTGACTTCATTGATATTTATAGGACATTCCATCCAAAAACAACAGACTACACTTTCTTCTCAAGTGCACATGGAACATTTTCCAGGATAGATCACATCTTGGGTCACAAATCAAACTTTGGCAAATTCAAGAAAATAGAAATCATATCAAGCATCTTCTGAGACCACAACACCATGAGACTAGATATCAATTACAGGAAAAAAACTGCAAAAAAGACAAACACATGGAGGCTAAACAATTCACTCTTAAACAACCAAGGAATCACTAAAGAAATCAAAGAGGAAATCAAAAAATATCTAGAAACAAATGACAATGAAAACACAACAACCCAAAACCTATGGGATGCAGCAAAAGCAGTTCTAAGAGGGAAGTTTATAGCAATACAATCCTACCTTAAGAAACAAGAAAATTATCGAATGAACAACCTAACCTTACACCTAAAACAACTAGAGAAAGAAGAACAAAGAAACCCCAATGTGAGCAGAAGGAAAGAAATCATAAAGATCAGAGCAGAAATAAACGAAAAAGAAAGGAAGGAAACCATAGCAAAAAAAAATAAAACTAAAAGCTGGTTCTTTGAGAAGATTAACAAAATTGATAAACCATTAGCCAGACTCATCAAGAAAAAAAGGGAGAAGATGCAAATCAACAGAATTAGAAATGAAAAAGGAGAAGTCACAACGGACACCTCAGAAATACAAAACATCATGAGAGACTACTACAAGTAACTATATGCCAAAAATTGGATAACATGGAAGAAATGCATAAATTCTTAGAAAAATACAATCTTCCAAGACTGAACCAGGAAGAAATAGAAACCATGAACAGACCAATCACAACTACGGAAATTGAAGCAGTGATTAAAAATCGCCCAACACACAAAAGCCCAGGACCAGATGGGTTCACGGGTGAATTCTATCAAACATTTTGAGAAGAGCTAACACCTATCCTTCTCAAATTCTTCCAAAATATTGCAGAAGGCGGAGCACTCCCAAACTCATTCTACGAGGCCACCATCACCCTGATACCAAAACCAGGCAAAGATGTCACAAAAGAAGAAAACTACAAACCAATATCACTGATGAATATAGATGCAAAAATCCTCAACAAAATACTAGCTAACAGACTGCAACAGCACATTAAACAAATCATACACCATGATCAAGTGGGGTTTATCCCTGGGATGCAAGGATTCTTCAATATATGCAAATCAATCAACGTGATACACCATATCAACAACTTGAAGGATAAAAACCATATGATCATTTCAATAGATGCAGAAAAAGCTTTTGACAAAGTTCAACATCCATTTATGATAAAAGCTCTCCAGAAAATGGGCATAGAAGGAAATTACCTCAACATAATCAAAGCCATATATGAAAAACCAAAAGCCAACATCGTTCTCAATGGGGAAATACTGGAAGAATTCCCTCTAAGAACAGGAACAAGACAAGGGTGTCCACTCTCACCACTATTATTCAACATAGTTTTGGAAGTTTTAGCCACAGCAATCAGAGAAGAAAAAGAAATAAAAGGAATCCAAATTGGAAAAGAAGAAATAAGATTGTCACTCTTTGCAGATGACATGATATTATATATAGAAAACCCTAAAGACTCTATCAGAAAACTGCTAGCACTAATTGATGAGTTTAGTAAAGTAGCAGGATACAAAATTAATGCACAGAAATCTCTTGCATTCCTATACACAAACAAAGGAAGAGCAGAAAGACAAATGAAGGAAACTCTCCCATTCACCATTGCAACCAAAAGAATAAAATACCTAGGAATAAACCTGCCTAAGGAGGCAAAAGATCTGTATGCACAAAACTTTAAGACATTGATGAAAGAAATCAAAGACGACACAAACAGATGGAGGGACATACCATGTTCCTGGATTGGAAGAATCAACATCGTGAAAATGACTGTACTACCCAAAGCAATTTACAGATTCAATGCAATCCCGATCAAATTACCAATGGCATTTTTCACAGAACTAGAGCAAGAAATCTTACGATTTGTATGGAAACGCAAAAAACCCCGAATAGCCAAAGCAATCTTGAGAAGGAAAAATGGAGTTGGTGGAATCAGGCTTCCTGACTTCAAACTATACTACAAGGCCATAGTGATCAAGACAGTATGGGACTGGCACAAAAATAGAAAGGAAGATCAATGGAATAGAATAGAGAACTCAGAGGTAAACCCAAGCACATATGGGCACCTTATCTTTGACAAAGGAGGCACGAGTATACAATGGAAAAAAGACAGCCTCTTCAATAAGTGGTGCTGGGAAAATTGGACAGCAACATGGAAAAGAATGAAATTAGAACACTTCCTAACACCATACACAAAAATCAACTCCAAATGGATTAAAGACCTACATGTAAGGCCTGACACTATAAAACTCCTAGAGGAAAACATAGGCAGAACACTCTAGGACATCCATCAAAGCAAGATCCTTTGTGACCCACCTCCTAGAATCATGAAAATAAAATCAAGAATAAACGAATGGGACCTCATGAAACTTAAAAGCTTTTGCACAGTGAAAGAAACCATAAACAAGACTAGAAGGCAACCCTCAGAATGGGAAAAAATAATTGCCTATGAAACAACAGACAAAGGATTAATCTCCAAAATATACAAGCAGCTCATACAGCTTAATACCAAGAAAGCAAATAACCCAATCCACAAATGGGCAGAAGACCTAAATAGACATTTCTCCAAAGAAGACATACAGATGGCCAACAAACACATGAAAAGATACTCAATATCACTAATCATCAGAGAAATGCAAGTCAAAGTCACAATGAGGTATCACCTCACACCGATCAGAATGGCCATCATCACAAAATCTGGAAACCACAAATGTTGGAGAGGGTGTGGAGAAAAGGGAACTCTCCTGCACTGTTGGTGGGACTGTAAGTTGGTACAGCCACTATGGAAAACAATTTGGAGGTTCCTTAAAAAACTACAAATAGAACTACCATATGATCCAGTAATCCCACTCCTGGGCATATACCCAAAGAAAACCATAATCCCAAAAGAAACTTGTACCATAATGTTTATTGTAGCACTATTTACAATAGCCAGGACATGGAAGCAACCTAAATGCCCATCAACAAATGAATGGATACAGAAGATGTGGCATATATATACAATGGAATATTACTCAGCTATAAAAAGGGATGAGATGGAGCTATATGTAATGAGGTGGATAGAACTACAATCTGTCATACATAGTGAAGTAAGTCAGAAAGAGAAGGACAAATATTGTATGCTAACTCACATATACGGAATCTAAAAATGGTACTGATGAACTCAGTGACAAGAATAAGGATGCAGATACAGAGAATGGACTAGAGAACTCGAGGTATGGGAGGGGGCGGGGGTGAAGGGGAAACAGACGAAGCGAGAGAGTAGCACAGACATATATATACTACCAACTGTAAAATAGATAGTCAGTGGGAAGTTGTTGTATAACAAAGGGAGTCCAACTCGAGGATGGAAGATGCCTTAGAGGACTGGGGCGAGGAGGGTGTGGGGGACTCGAGGTGGGGGGAGTCAAGGAAGGGAGGGAATACGGGGATATGTGTATAAAAACAGATGATTGAACTTGGTGTACCCCCCAAAAAATAAAAAAATATTTTACTTGAAATGAATTAAAGAGTTAAATGTAAGACCTGAATTTGTAAAACTCCTAGAAGAAAATATAGGGAAAAATCTGCTTGACACTGGTCTTGGCAATGATTTTTTGGATATGACACCAAAAGCATAAGCAACAAAAGCAAAATAAATAAGCGGGGCATTGTCAAACTAAAATGGTTTTCCATAGAACAGAAATTTCCAAAGAAAACATACAAGTGACCAACAGGTACATGAAAAGATGCTCAACATCACTAATCATCAGGAAAATGCAAATCAAAACAACGAGATATCACCTCACACTTGTTAGAATGTTTGCCATAAAAAAGACAAGAGGTAAGTGTTCACAAGGATGTGGAGAAAAAGAAACACTTGTGCATTGTTGGAGAGAATGTAAATTGGTATAACCACTATGGAAAATAATATAGAGTTTCCTGAAGAAGTTAAAAATAGAACTGCCATATGATCCAGCAATCCCGTTTCTCGGTTTATATTCAAAAGAAACGAGATCACTGTCTTGAAGAGATATGTGCACCCCCATGTTCACTGCAGAATTATTCACAATATCTAAGACGTAAAAACAAAGTGTCCACTGACAGATGAATGCATAAAGAAAATGAGACATATATGCATATGTATACATATATATGACTACATATACATGAATATTATTCAGCAATAAAAAAGAAAAGTTTCACCATTTACAACAACATGGATGAAATTTGAGGGCATTATGCTAAGTGAAATCAGTCAAACAACAAAAAAGAAAAATGCTGTATGAGCTCACGTATACATGGAAATTGAAAAATTGTCTTAGTCTTTTTGTTTTACTTAAGATCTGAAACACGTCTGTTGGAGGGTAAAGCAACCAGATTTTTGGGCTCAACTTCTTGTCCTTCCCTTTTCTTAGATCCTGATGCCTCAAGACTTGTCTGTCTCAGTATCTCTTCAAATATTTATTTATGTAAATGTAAATTTACATCTATTTATGTATATATAATGTATATTTGTACATAATCTGTATATTTATAATACTTAATCCATCCTTTCTAGTTGTTTTCAGTGGAATGGTTAGTATAATATGAGCTAGTGAGATTGCCAAGTGGTACATTTCTTCTTTAAATGCTGAATATTTAAAGATGCTAAGTCATAAACTAAAACTTTCAATATAGTGATACTATTGGAAAAATAATTTCAGTCCTAGGAATGACTAATTCACAATGATGAACTCTTAAAATGGGATTAGAAATATGTGTCCTTGATGATTTCATATGTCTTAGGCTTTCCAGGATGAGAACAAAGCAGATGGCTAAATAATTATTTAGGAAATTTCAAGCAAAACGTTTAAAAGTTCTCTGCAGGTTATTTCCTCATTGAAATAATATATTTTCTGTTGCTGAACTTTAACACATAACATACAGGCCATGACTGTCCATTTAGAGGGGAGAAAAGATATACAGAGTTAATGTAAATTCTCAAAAAATGATCCAAGAACATATAGTTTCATTTCATTTTTCTTGCTATGCTGCAGTTAATCTTTTCATCTGTGAATGCAATATTCTAATAGCTTGAACATCCTATTGCATAAGACCAGCACAGCATATGGTTGTGGTGGTCAAGATAATTAAAAATGGTAGGCATTCTGGGAACACATAGTCACAAAAGCAAAAAAGGTCAAAATGAAAACATATTTTGTAAGATGGAAATTCAAAACCTCACTTTCCTTGAATAACATCTCTTCTTTATTTCAACGAAAATTTCTTTTCTAAAAAATAAGTTTTGCTCTTCAGTCAACTGGAAGAGACTTCTATAGAATCTTCTTTTGCAGTAAGATAGCGCCTTAAAGTGGGATGGGTGAAGGGAGGATGGGCAGAGGAGTGGGAGAAGCACATCCTGTTTACCTGCTTTGTTATGATTCATTTTTTTCTAGAATGTCTGTGAATACTGGACTGAAGTGCTCTATGATACCAAGGGGGACAGAACGTCAAAAACTGTCCACGTCTGCTGAAACAGTCCAATAATTACACATTGTTTTTAGCTCCAAAGATTTGAGTTTATTTTTATTTTACTTTTCCACTAAGATTAGAAAGAAGCCAATCTTCTAATTTCACATATTGGAAGAATTAGTCTTCAGAATTCTAAAACAGACTGAATAGGATGGGATGATTAGTGCTCTACATTGCTGACCTAGTTTGTCTTCTTTCTGTTTAGTTTCCTTATAATCATGAACTATCAGAGCTGCGTGTGACTTTAAAAAGCAAAGTTTATGATTCTGTAAAATGGAATTTTAAGCTTTGCATGGGTATGTGGTCATTAAGATTGTATTATTTTCAACAAATGTATCCTATTTTGGTGGAAAGTTTCATATTGCCCACTTTTATTGAGAAATGTTTAAGTAATTAGTTTAAAAAAATAGTCTGTTGAAAAAGAGTTTTATTTTGTGACAGGTCATGGGTGACTTTTTCAGGGCTTCTTAGTCTTTCACAAGAGGACTATAAAATACCTTTCCAGCCTTGTTTCCTGAGACCATTTTTCATCTGTTCTGCGTTGCAGCTGTGGATCTTCCAGCTAGCACCTGAATAAACTGTGTTTGCTCAGTCAGCCCTGACTTTGCACTAGAACCTTCCCTCGTGTGAGGGCTCATCCCCCACTTTCCCTAATTTTTTCAAGACTGAGCTCAGATGGTATCTTTATGAGAACTCCAAGGCTTTATGTAAAAAAATCTTTCCTACGTTGTGACAATGAACATACACTGTGTTATAATTATTTGATAATGTGTTTATTTCTCCCTGTTGAGGTTGAATTTATGTGGGGGCAAAGTCAATGTTGTATTATTGTTCTTTGAATTCCTGATATTTAATATGGTACTAGGCATGAGGAAACAATGAATACATCTTTACTGAATAAAAAAGAATGAATCTATGCGAAAATCCCAAGTACCAGCATTTCTTTCAATGTAATGTTCTTTATATTCAGGTTTTCAATATTCTTGTTATTGTTTAATTAAACATTGTCTGGGAAGAGTAAAAGTCTATTTTTATTAATGTATGGGTCTATAAAATATCTGACACTTGATGTTGTATTATTCCTAAAGATATAAGGATTTTAATTAAAGACTATAATATATGCCTTTGAAAAAATGTCTGTAAGGGTGCGCCTACATGGACTAATTTAATCGCTCATCCCTGTAGAGGCTTCTGGCATATCTGAAGTGAGTGACAGCAGCCATGCATCTACTGATTCAGTCTTAGCAGGCGGTCACATCAGCTCACTCAGGATGGAGCTCTTTGGTGCATCAGAGATGGATGGATGAGTCTCTTTGATGGGCTTCTCTTTCTCTCTGGAATCTTAGTGCACAAACTTATACAGGAAAAGAGGGAACTGACCGCCTTTTCTCAGCATGAAGCAAGAACTTACAACCTTTTCCCCAAAATGAGAACCAACCTTCAGTCAAAGGATTGCATTTGGAAATTATCACCACCTTGTTTGGTTACAATAGAAACTGATATGCTACTTAATTCTTGTATCTAGTGTTCACTCAGAGGAATTTCACTGTAGATGAAAATTACCCAGATCAAGAAATAAATATGTTTTTTGCTAGTAAAGAGATTGTCTTTATAGGAAAATAATGCTTTGTTTGTGAAGAAAAATGTTCTGATTTTTTTTACTCATGAAATATATATTGTCTCTTTACTAGTATATTTATTTGGTATTATTATGCCTAGGGCATTGCTCACCAATTTATTAATTCTGGATGCTACCCAAATACAATCTACATCCAGATTCTTCAACTTTGATGGAATTCTTCAGCATCATTAATATTTCTCTTAAGTTCTCCAGTATTTCAGGTAATTATGCATATCCACCCCACAGGCCAGTAAATCTATTAAGGTTCTATAGACTTCCAACTGTGTTTGTTACCACAAGAACATTCAATTCCTAGAAGCTAAAAGCGTATCTCTAAGCAGCTCATAAATTCTGGCTTTAGGTTTAAACTGATGTCAGATGCCAGAGTCAATAACCCCCTAAACTGATGTGATCTCAATTCCGTATGGTGTCATTAATTCACTTGATCTTAAAGTATGAATCTGCTACATAGATGGTTACCTAAGGCAGGATGATTCCTATAGTTAAGCATGGGATCTTGAGTTTAGCTCTATATAAAGGGACATTCATTACTTTGAAGTCTGAAGGTTATTTTCTTTAGAATATTTAGAAATACTGAAAGTAGTCAAGCCTGTTGATCTCAGTGTCGAGTGTGTATAGGAATCATCTAAGGGGTTTAAGATGACATTCAAGGGCTCCACTCCCAGATAATCTGGTTTACTGCATTGAGTTGTGGATACAGACCCTGGTGATTACGATTCAGATGGTCCAAAGATCATACTCTGGGAATCACTGCCTTGAGCCTTATAATCCCTCTTCTTGGCAGGTTTCTGAACCAGTTGTAGAACCACAGGAGCTTGTAAAGCTTCTTCTCAGGGAGAGAGACCTTTTGCGGAAGGCTGTGAGGACTGGGGAGCAGAGTACCGAGAAAGAAGGTAAAAGACCTAAAAATCTTTGGTTCAGTTTAAAAATATTACCTCTTGTCTGTGTTTATGATTGACAATGAGGAATCATTTGGGATTATAATCATGTTCTAGTGAAGAGAGACTGCTGACGTAATTAAGGGAAATGACTTTATGTTAACAAGGAAGGGGTGACGTTTGTCTTTGGTGACACTAAACTAATGTTCCAATCACTGTACCCATTGAGTTTGTATCCCTGGATTGGACTCTATTTTATCCTCCATGCACCTCCCAGAGGATGAGGTTGTGTGTATGAAGACTGTAGTTGGGGTCACATTAAAAAAGGATGACTTGCTTATTAAGAAAGAGGATGGAGCTGGACTCAGCTCCTTGGACTCAGCCAAAGCTAGAAACTCAGTAGGAGACCAGGGATTGAACCTGTGCCCTCGGCAGTGAAAGTGCAGAGTCCTAACTGCTGGACTGCCAGAGAACTCCCCCATCCATCATTTTAGACCCCAATGTAAGCCAATCAAGCCATGTTTTATTGAAATTGTCATTCTGTAATTAACCTTAAACTTACACTAAAAAATATCAAAAATGATGAAGCTTTATTTAATAGGTGATAAACGTTCATGGACTCTGACTATGTGCTGAACACCTTTCAGAATGCTTTGCAAATATTAATATATTTAATCCTCATAAACAACCTTTTATGTAGATATGATTATTATTTTCCTATCACAGGTGAGAAAACAGGAGCATCAGGAGGTTAAGTCACTTGCTCAAGGTACATTAGAACTACTCACTACAGGACAAGTCTGACTCCAGAATTTGTCTTCACTCTTATGTTTTACAGACTTTTTTTAGTCTATCCATTTTTTAAGTGACTTGACTAGCACCGTTTATTTCCTTACAGTTTTTTTTTAAATTTACTTTTACAGACTTTTTGATATAAGAAATGGCCAGTACAAAAAAGCAGACTGATAGCATTTCTCTAGTGGGTAAGAAGTATGGTTAGGACTCAGAATGGCTGGTTTCTGATCAGAAATAGAGAGGCTACCACCTTTACCAACAGAAAATATGTAGGGAAGAGGCACATTTTAGACAGTTCACCAGCTCAGCTCTTGAAGACTGAGACACCACTCTCAGTCTTTGCAGCGCCATTGGTTATTTCAGGCACCATCTCAGAGCACTCATTTTTCACCAGCTTTATGCAGATGAGACAGACCTAACAGTATCTCTCCTTGCATCTCCAAACATCTCTTCTTTCCTACTGTGGGGATTCTTAGGTGTTGCCGTGGGAGCCCAGTTGGCCCTCACATACGTGCAACCTGGAAATTCAGGGAATTAATGCCCATAGCTTCACCTTGAACCAACAGGGCGGGGGTGGGGTGGGGCAAAGTCTAGAGATCAATGCTATCTCCTAATTTTAAGCTGCATTTCATAAGGCTCATCAGTAGTCCTGTTGGTCTGAACCCGGTCAGTTGTAGTAGTTGACCATCTGGATGAGGCAGCCACCTACTGGCTTTCTTTCATTCCCTGCTTCACTTTTCCTGGACTTCATTTCTGCTCCTTGAGATCATATCTGCATATAAATTCCTGGCATGTAGACCTTTGTCTCACTCAGACTCTGCTTTGGAAGAACAAAGGCTAAGACGATGCCATGAGTTAGAACATTAGTCCTATTGTCAGAGTAGTTTGGTAATTAATTATGGTGTAAATGGTAGAATATGACATTGCTATTCCTATAGGAATAAAGCAACACTGATTTGCTTTTTAGGTTCAAACATTGAAAGATGAGAGGTGGATAAAATCTCCAAACTGAGCTCTGGATACGAAACTCCATAAGATTTTGCCTCTGAAGTACAGAGATCAGAAGCACGCATCAGGCAGAACTCATCATAGTAAAGTCAGACAAGCAACATTTAGCTCTGGGTTCCATCACAAAATAATTTTAAGATTTGGGGAAGGTAATACTTTCATGGCTCAGTACCTCCCTTTTCTGGCTGGAACACAGGCATGTGGATGGTTGCTTCTTCAGTGTTTCGTAAAATGGTGTTTATAACACGATTGCTGCTGTTTTGAATAAACCCTTGGCATAATCACATAAAACAGTGTCTAGGAAGCTTCTGCATAGCACAGGGAGATCAGCTGGATACTTTGTGATGACCTAGAGGGGTAGGATAGGGAGGGTGGGAGGGCTGCTCAAGAGGCAGGGGATATGGGGATATATGTATGCATATAGCTGATTCACTTCGTTGTAAAGTAGAATGAACACAACATTGTAAAGCAATAAAGATGTGGAAAAAAAAAGTCTAGAATTGTGAAGGTGGTGAGATTTTTATCCTACTTGCAAACTAACAAATTAGCTTGCCGCAGGTTTTTGGATGCTGGTACGAGATACAAGATACAAGATACAAGACCACTGGGTCAGAGATAAAGGGCAGTGTACTACTCACAGCACTAGAAGTAGCCAGAGTATCAGCATTTTTGTGCTGGTTCTTCAGAGCCAGTTCACATCAGGTGATGCAAACAGGGCCCGGTGATATATACACATGTGGTGGGCTGTGTTACAGGAAATGAACTCTGAGTTTAAGGAACTCAAACCTTTAATAATCGGAAGCAAGATGCCTCCCCTTTGCTCTGGACGAACTTTATCTTTACTGATCCGGACAGTAAGCAAACATGCCCTTTACTCTGGAGGGAAACATTATATCCATTTTCTAAGGCTGTAATCAAACCTTCCTTTGGCTCCAGAGGGAGATACTATCTCTATTTTCCAAGGCTGCTCAGTACACAAACATCCTTGAAAATATAATCTGGATGAAAGGCAGGACATGAAGGAATTTGACCCATGGACTATTATTTCCCAGTAGCTCTTCAAAAGCTTTGTGTGAAGAGTATATGGGGTATTACACTTGCATGGGACCCATGCCTACTGCCTGGGAGGGGAGAGTTTTGGGTGCCACGATATGGAAGTAGTCATACTGATGCTACTACCCTTGCACAAGGTGAAGAAAATATATTCTTATCTCATTTATACAAACACCAGTTGTTTATTAAAAAACAGTCTATTGTTCAGAAATGTAATATATACATATATATGTATAAGTAAATAGATGTATTAGATATATAGTCAGAGCTAAGCATAGATATATAGATGTATAATTGAACTCTTTTGATCTTAGTATAAATGATATGCATGACTTACTTTATTATTGCCACTTGGGTTTCAAGTAGTATTTTCCTGTATTAGATCTCATTTGGAGATGTTATTAAAGTTGCTATGGTCATTAGAAAGAAAGATAGTGCAACATGACATGCTTATATGGTAATGATTTCACAAAACATTCACCAAAGGGGCATATGAATACTATTTGGGTAATATGCACTGGAGAAAGAGGACTATATAGACATTTCAAGGATATTTGGACATAGGGTCTGAGCTGCCATTGACACCCAGGGACTGAAGCACAATCATATTCCATTGTTGGAGTGGGCATATAAATGGAGTACTAGCTCTGGTCAGGTTCATTGTGGGTGGGGCTCATTCTTCAGATTCATATGGAGGTCATATCCCTGGTTCTTCATATGTATAACAGAAGTGGTTATACTGTATCAGCCAGAAGCTCTCAGCTTGAAAGAGCAATGGGATACCTTTTTCAGTACAACTATGTCAACTTTGTATTGGCACCTGGAAGGATGGGGCACCATCCTCCAGGTGTATTAAATAACCTAAATCAGTGATCATACGATGATGCTGTTTTCCCAGCAGATGGAATAAAAGGGTCTAGAAATAAGGGAATGGAGTTGCCAGCTTGCCACTGCTACTACAACCCACTTGAAGGGAATTTTAGCTTCCTTTCCCTTTAATTTTAGGCTCTGTGGGTTTGGAGATTCTTGATCCCAGGAGAATGCTTTCACTAGGAGACATAATAAAAATCCTATTGAACTTTAAGTTATTATGGCTGCCTGGTCATTTTGGGTTCCTCATATCAACAGATAAGCAGGCAAGGAAAGAAGATATGTCAGGGTAGGTCACCCCAATTATCAAGTGGAAGAAAGTTTCCTGTTTCACACAGGGGCAGTTTGGCACCACTGATCTGCTGGTGTGTCTCTTGATACTCACATGCCCCATTGTGATGGGCTGGTAATGGCCAAGTACAGCAGCCATGACCCAAGAATTACACGGTGACCAGGGATTCAGACCCCTTAGATCACCCAAATAGCTAAGCTGCCTAGACCAACAGAGGTACAAGCTAAGGGTGTGGAGAATCTAGAATGCGTAGTAAAGGTGGGCACTTAGAGCCTTGAGAACAGCTGTGGTGGAGAGGGCTGCAGTAGTTCATCCTACTAAGCTTCCTCTTGTAAGCTTCATTGGAAAATGAGGCCAATTAGAATACTGAAGAAGATGGGGAGAACTTATTACTGGAAACAACTAGATTCAAGCATCTTAAATTAGGGTGGACTGTAGTGGACACCATTATGTGCCATCCAGATCACCCTCTTCAGAGCCAATGTGCTCATTCTCCAACCCCAAACATATTGGCTGTTGATGGCTTTGAGCTATGTCACTCTCTGAGAATTGCCCTTGGTAGATGGCCACTCCTTCCCTCAAGTCTATGCTCCCTTGCTGGGAGCACGCAGCATCTATTAACTGTCCTTTGGGGGTCCAAAGTCTTGACCCCCTTGACTTAGCTTGGGATAATTCTCAAGGGCCATTCTTGACACAGAGCTCTCCATGCTGAAGCCTTTGGTGTAACTGCACCACAGCTCAACTTTTCCCCCTGCAAAATCCTTCTTCCATCACTTTCTTACATGTATTATTCATATGAAGACTTGCCAGTAAACCCCATGTATGCAAATCTCAGTGTCTATAATTCAAGAAATCTGATTGAAGACAACCTGTACATCTATTTCTGTGTGGGACTGTTTGGGTGATTTAAATTAATAACAGCATACTACCTTTGGTTTCATATTTACTTAGTTTGGAATGCGGGTGAGAGATTTCAGGTAAGAGAGTAAATATATTACAATATTTTTCCATGGTAGATGATCAAATACAGGGAAAGAAAGGTGTACCTTCTCCCTTTGTAACAATTATAAAAGGAGAAATACAGGAAGGTGCCCTCTCTTTTCTGAGGCTCTGATGCCTACAGAACTTGAAAGGGAAAAACCACTCCAATTCGGGTGTGCACTACTTTGCCTTTGGCCTTGTAAAGGGCAAAATTGAGACTGCAAGAGTAAAAGTGAAAGAGTAATTGTCTGTTTCTCTTTCAATTCCCTTGCTATTGGATTTCACTCCAGGCTGGCTCGCCTAGTACTGTGAAGTTAATGAGCTGTGTTCTCCTTCTGACTCAGTGTGAGGCCACACACTTTTCAGGTCACTTTTGTTCGACAGCAGTGAGGGTAAATTTTTATTAGTAATCACCTCTTTCACATTCTTGCAAGTTAAGCAATGTTGGATAAAAACCCTCTTTTGACTCAATTCTGGACAATTTCAAACTGAAGTGTATTGTTACCATCATAAAGAGCAGACTAGAAACCCTGACACTTGACTGAATTTGTTTATTATTAGATATTCTCTCACTATGATGATGTGGTGAAGTGGCTGACAGACCAGCGCTACTCACTGTTCCCCTGCTTCCAAGAAGTAGCACAGTGATGGTTAACAGACATGGCTGTAGGAAGCTTTTCTTTTAAAAATTCCTATGACTGCATTCAAGTGTATGCCAAATATATACGAATGTATAACTAAAAATATGGGAAGCATGTATATTTCCAGTCGCATTTAATTGCATCAGCACAGAGTTCATATTGGCCGTTGCAGCTATAGCTAATGAGCCATGTGTAGCAGAATCTAGGTGTTTAGATTACATGCTCATTTCCTTAGGGATAGATCAGGGTCAGCTTCCCTAAGGGATTCCTGGGGCTACATATTGAAAGATGCGGTTTTGACAGTTGCAGATTAGGGAGAAGGTAAGTGAACAGAACTGAATGAACCAAAGGCAGATAATGAGGAAAAGGCAAAGTATGTTACACACCTGCTGTATTTTCATATTTAGGCTCTTCTTTTTGGGACAGAACATGGATGGAACATTTCAATACATCAAATGGAATTCATTTAATGCTATCAAGCTGTGAGGCTCGGTGTCCTTTAGTGGGAGGCCACTAATTTATTTGTCCCAATGACACTAAAACACACATGCCTCCCCTCCAAAGCTCCCACCTGATTTGATACTTAGTCTGAGAAATAAGAGAGTCAGGTTCATGGACATGATTGTAGGATGACAGGAACATGTGGCTTTCAGAAGAGTAAGGAGAGAGAATAAAGTGTAGAAATAGTTTTATCAGGGAAAACTATAGAAAAGAAGCAGTTCTGAGATCATAATCACTCTTCCTGGTCCATTAGGTGCAAACATCAGCAAAAACAGTACTGATTTTGCTCTTGCAATTGTTAATGTTTGAGCAGAAAGCAAGATAGGGCGGTCTTACAGATGTGTGCTATGGGTCTTTTTTAAAAAATATTTTCTTTTTGGCTATGTTGGGTCTTCGTTGCTGCACACAGGCTTTTCTGTAGTTGTGGTGAGTGGGGGCTACTCTTTGCTGCGGTGTTCAGACTTATTGTGGTGGCTTCTCTTATTGTGGAGCACAGGCTCTAGGCTCACAGGCTTCAGTAATTGTGGCACATGGGCTCAGTAGTTGTGGCTCATGGACTTTAGAGCAAAGGCTCAGTAGTTGTGGTGCATGGGATTAGTTGCTCTGTGGCATGTGGAATCTTCCAAGACCAGGGATAGAACCTGTGTCCCCTGCATTGGCAGGCTGATTCTTAACCACCTCACCACCAGGGAAGTTCCTATGGGTCTTTTTTTAAGTCACAACTGTCAGTGATCTTTTTGTTTCTTCTCTCTTTACCATTGTATTCACTTTTGGGACTTCAACTTTGACCTCAAAGTAAAATTCATCTAAACTGATGTCTTTGGACATCTTTTTTTGCAAAGCTCTAGTACCCCATTCCAAGCTATGTGCTGGGGCTTCAGACTCAGCAGTGCAAATTTTAGCTCCTCTTTTAATGGCTCTCCCTCTTCACATCCTTGCATCTCCCAGCCGGACCTCCCACCTCCTATTGATCCATCTCTTAATGGTAGTTGTTTGCTGTTTGCTCTCTGTGGTCAAAGCTTTGGCTTCATTCAATTCCTCTCTCTTTTGAACTTTAAAAATCAGTTGCTTACATCAGTCTGTTTCATTTCATTTTCTTTACAATTGAAATGACTCATGAATCCATCCCTTCTTTTCCACGCCAAGCACTAATGACATAGCCTGGAATTTCAGTTTCTCCTCGTGTGTGCCCTGCAGCAAGGTTCTTAATCAGTTCTTCTTAATCCACTTTCTCATTCCTTTATCTGGACACATTCTAAAATGCAAATCTGATTATAATGAAGAAGTTGGTAATAGTACCTAATGGTAGGGAAACTAAAACCTCCCACCTTGCTGGTTTGTGGTGAAAATTCATTAAAATGCTGTTCATAAACAATTTAGCTTAGGGCTTCCCTGGTGGCACAGTGGTTAAGAATCCACCTGCCAACGGATTCAAGCCCTGGTGTGAGAAGATCCCACATGTCACGGAGCAACTAAGCCCGTGCACCACAACTACTGAGCCTGTGCTCTAGAGCCCATGAGCCACAACTACTGAGCCCATGTGCTGTAACTATTGAAGCCCACATGCTTAGAGCCTGTGCTCTGCAACAAGAGAAGCCACCACAATAAGAAGCCTGTGCACCACAACAAAGAGTAGCTTCCGCTCGCTGCAACAAGAAGAAGCCCATGAGCAGCAATGAAGATACCACGAAACCAAAATAAGTAAATAAATAAAAATAATTTAGCTTCGTTCCTGGGATATAATATATCCTAAATAAATATTGACTAGTATGTATCTCTTTACCTTAGAAACACTATGTGTATATTCCTTTTCTCAAACTCACCTGATTCTCCCTCACATCTGGGGCTTCTCGTATCCATCCCTTTTGCTGGACCACACCTCTGTCCTCTCTTCAACAGGATACTTCCTATTCATTCTCCAATGTCTGTTCAACATTATATATTCACATCCAGGTCTTCCCTGAGTAGCCAGACCTGTTTAAAACTCTCTGCTGTGCACTCCTGCAGAACTTTCCATTCTCAAAGTTCTCGTGTGCTGGAATAGAAAGTCTTCACACCAAGAGGTAGATGGGCAAAAAATATGGAACATATTTATTTTCTATAACTGATAACATCTTCCTCAATGATCCTTACTCTAGTGAGGAACTCTAACATGCCTTTAGGTTATTTCAGTTTTTTCCTGTGTAATTGATTGGGTGTCATTTGATTTCTTTCAGGTTTGTGTCCAGGCTTCCATATTTCTTCTCTCCCTGCAAGGTCACCTACAATGGTCCTTTCTGGAGACTTAATACCACCTTGGCTCTTACAAGCTTGGCAGACCTCTGTGAACTTCAGCCACACGCTGCGTTAGTGGTCCACTGCAGTCTCACCAGTTCTTAATTTTTCTGCCTTTGGAAACCTCCGCGTGGCACATGAGGACTTCTGAGCCACCTTTCTACCATGCAGAATCAGAGGGAGATTCAAACCTTGCTTCAGCTTAGCCACGTTTGCAATCATCTGCAAGGTGAACGAATTTACTGGGCTCCAGGCATGAAGAGGATGTGGCATTAGAACAGTTTCATTCAGGAGGAAAATAAACTGAAAGGGATATTTGAAAACTATCCGTTTCAATCCAGGGGAGGGTGGGAAGGATAAGAAGCCAATAGGAAGGTCCCATTTGGGATTCTAAGAAGAGGTCCCCTCATGTGATGCCTCTCACCCCAGCCTGGGTTGTTTTACGGTAGAAATAGCAAGTATGCTTCGTCAGAAAGAAGGTCTGTGATCACACTTCTAGTCCTTTTTCTCCTCATAGCATTTCCTGACACATTGCTTTGCCTCCATTTTATCCTATGCATTTTTCTATTCTCATACACAAGTCATTCATTGCATTTTCAATATCGATCTCCTCCTTCTCAACCAGTAGTCCTCAGTTGGAGGTTATCTTGCCCCCAAGTGACAGCTGGTGATGTCTGGAGACACTTTTCATTGTCATAGCCTTGGATCGGGGGTAGGGGGGTACTATTGGCATCCAGTGAGTAGAGACCAGGGTGTCATTAACATCCTACAATGTGTAGGATGGTTCCCCACAACAAAGAATTGTCTACATATCATCAGTTCTGGGGTTGAGAAACCTTATTCTAGACTGTAAGTCCTCAAGGCATGAATTATGTCTTATCTCTAATACCTCATGTATTGTTTAGTACACAGTAGAGACTTAATAATTGCTTTTTTAATGAGTATGTGAAGAGCATGGATAAATGAAGAGCAGATATTTAATTTTTGAAAGCCTCAAACCCTTTTGGTTTTGATTCTATAAGATGAAGTTTGGTATTTGAGCAGAATAAACATTACACCTAATCTCTTTTGGATTTCAGACACTGGTAAAACTTTAAAAATTCATATGTCTTCTGAAGGAGAAGAGGGAGACAACATGGCAGCACCCCCTTGCTTATTCCCGCTCCAGTCTGCCTCCCCTAGCCAATAGAGAATGTCATGACCCTGAAAGCCTTTATGGGGCTGCATCAGAACTCAGTACGCTACTGGATACTTCCTTCCAATGATTAAGAAGTTTCACTAGAATAGTTCTCCGGGCGTGTAGCATCTTCCTTTAAGAATGGGAATGGGTAGTGAATTATGGTCCACATGGTCCAAACCATGCGCCACTGTATGGTTTGGTCTCTTGAAGAGCATCTCCTGAAACAAACTGTAAATGAGAGAAATAGTGCAAAATGGTTGTGTCCATGGCAGAATTCTGGTGAGAAGTATGCAAGTGACCCAGAGAGCCTGAGTTTGTAGTTTTCTCAATTATTTACACCCAGCAAAGTCCTACCTCATGTCCGCAGGTCCACAGTGCTCACCCTTAACTTGTTTGTACAGTTTTCTCTATCATGCTGTCCTGCTGACAGTTTCAGATAGCCTTTAAGATATTTGACATTCTGTGTGGTCCTTTGATAATTGACATGAGTGAAGAAAAAAAATGAAAAGATTAGGAATTATCATTTTTCTGACTTCCAAAATGGCCCTTTATATGAAAGAATTAACTTGGTTATAAGAGGTCTATTTTTATGTGAGAGTTACTGTTTTAAGGGTAGATGTTCTACTGATATACACTAGATAATCCAAGACATAGATGATTGCTAATAGATGTATTAAAAGTTGACTGTGAACTGAAATTTGCAAATACTGATTTTACAGTATCCTTTAAAATGAATAACCACTGTTTCTTTTTCATGAAAGAGCCATATTTGGTAGCATGGAGGGAAGAAATAATTTAGTCAGTGAGGGCTTCTATCAGATCAATAGCAGAGGGAGAAAGGGAACATCCAAGATGGGAGGGAGCCCTGGCTTACTCACACTCGACACTTGAAGCCACTCTGTGATTTTTGATCCTCAGACAATCCCAGAGCGGGCCCAAGGGAAAATATTTATCCTCCGTACTAAGGATGAAGAAAATGAAGCATTGAGAGGCTGAGTCACTCACTCGAAACCACACAAGTGGCACCTTATGTAATTACAGCTTGAGTGCCCATCTATGGGGGAATTCCCTTCCATCACCCTGCTGCCTTTCTCATAAGCAAATAGAGAGGCTAGTGGTCCTCTATCTAACCTGCTACCTATAACAATCACGTGAGCAGCTTTCAAAGGACACATGTCCAAGTCCAACCCCAGAATATCTGCTATAATTGGTTTGAGGGTGGAGACCCAGAAATCAGTTCCTTTTATTTGCTCCCCAGTTGATTCTAAATTGTTACAAATGTTGAGAACCACTGGCCTGAGTCCTAATGTTCCTGCAGTTCATTTTGTCCTTTGTATCTGAGCAAGTCTGTTTATTTTGGACTTTTTCATGGCACTTTTACAAGAATTTCACAACGAATTAAATATGCCTTAATTTGAGTGACACAGAGCAACTTCTTTTTTTCTTAATTAATTTTTATTGGAGTATGGTTGCTTTACAATGCTGTTAGCCTCCACTGTATAACAAAATGAATCAGACATACACATACAAATATTCCCTCCCTTTTGGACTTCCCTCCCTTTTAGGTCACCACAGTGCAGAGGTAGAGTTCCCTGTGCTATACAGTATGTTCCCATCAGTTGTCTATTTTATACATAGAATCAATAATGTATATGTGTATATATGTCTTCCACTTCCTCCCACCCCACACCTCTCCCCCTTGGTATCCATACATTTGTTCTCTACCCCTGTGTCTTTATTTCTGCTTCAGAGCAACTTCTTGATTATTTTCCATAAGAAGGCAGGATGTTATTAAACTAGCTCTATTAAGTGGGGTTTAAAATGGAAGATCATAGGGTTAAACATGAGTCAAAGAACCAAAGGTTAGCTGTGTGAAAGGTAAGAAGTCTTTTCAATTTACTGCACCATATCTTTGGAATCAGTTACCAGTGGCCTGGCCCATCAGTGGAGCATTCTTGAGGCAACTGCAAAAACATGTAGTTCACCAGGCCATGAGCTAGTTAGTCCTGGCCCCAGGTCAAGTAACTCTTAGATCTGAGGTCACTCTTCATTCTGTTGCATTCATTTGAAAAGTGTATTCCTTATATGGGAATGCCTTTGTGTTCTCCTCTCCAGGTTAAAGTGTTAGGAAGCCATACTGTGATGTTTTTTGCATGCTGAAGTATAGATCCAATGACAATATTTTCTTCCATGAAGAATGCGTCCCTTGACTATGTCTTATTGTACATGGAATTTACTTGTCTCCTGAGATATCTTTAGTTCATTCTTAGCACATGCTTTTCTTTATTTTCTAAGTTTCTATTCTTATCCTTTTTATTTTTGTCTTTTCTACATTGTTTTTCTTTTCTCCCTACCTACATCTTAGGTCTACCAAGGATTTGTGACATCACCAATGAGTCTCATTCATACTCAGTGTGGACCATCGGACTAAAGAGGTCAATTTTCTCTGGACTTAAGTACCAAATTCTTTCTATTTTACATTCAGTAGTTTTGCCTATTGAGGGAGACATACATCTGTTTGCGATTTTAGAAACAAACTACATAAAACCAAAATTGAACAAAGGGTGAATCTATGCCTCAAAACAGGGGCCTGTAAACGAACCTTTGAAAGAAAGTCAATTTAAAGTGTCCATCTTTTAAGGAGAAACCCTAAAATTAAGTGTGTCTCTCAAATACTAAAAGCTTAAGATATTAGCAGGGGGATATGCGATAAGATGAAATAAGTCCTGTCTAACCCACACATTTATTGAAAATGGAAATTTTTATGTTCTCAAGAGCTTTATTTTTGTAATGGAAATGATCCAGTTCTTCAGTATGAAAACTCATGAATCACAACTAGACAATGATTTTGAATGACAAAGTTCTGTGTGTGCCTTATC
This sequence comes from Hippopotamus amphibius kiboko, assembly GCF_030028045.1. Classification (NCBI taxonomy): domain Eukaryota; kingdom Metazoa; phylum Chordata; class Mammalia; order Artiodactyla; family Hippopotamidae; genus Hippopotamus; species Hippopotamus amphibius. The sequence continues at coordinate 101,345,719 of NC_080195.1, read as the reverse complement.
CCATTTGATATTCACATTGGATGTATTGTCCTTATGTTGCCTTCAGACCTTTTAGACCTTGTAAAAATGTGGAAGAGTTGTGCTGTGAATTCAAGGCTTCCGTTCAGACTTTCCTTGTAATATGAGATGCCTCATGACGACACTAACTCGGATACCAGGGTAGATAAAGAGCTATAACAGATCAAATTTGAGCTCTTCCCTCCCAATGTATTGCGACTCCCACAAACATAGTCTCTAGAATAAGGGCTAGGAGTTGCATTTTTATGATTTAGATAACTTTAAGACATCCTTATTAGCTGATCCCTTACAAATAAAAATAATTTATGAAAAGACATCCACATTAAAAAAAAATCAACTCTTTATGAAACCTGAGAGGACAAACTGTCACATTGGCCTCACTGTAAAGACATTGCAGCTCTACATTTTTTATTCTTTTCTAACGAAGGGAAAATGTAGGTAATATGAGGGTGAGTCAAAAATTATCTGCACTCAAGTTATATTAAAACTTCTGTTGGCCACACTGTCTTATCAGCACTTTCCGTTCAAGGCTACTGTCTCCCCAGTCATTGCTGTGCAGGTGTGAATGTGTTACATCAGTTCATCTGTTACTGCAGTGCGAGCAAAAAATGGATGCCCCACTTGTGATCTGCACAAAGTAGAGCAGAGTGCAGTGATTTGTTTTTTGTGGTCTGAGGGTGTGCACATCTGCACACTTCTGCCCACACTGTTGACACGCTGCAAAAACTTCATTTTGAGGTGTTAAAGCATCCTCCCTATGATCCGGATCTTGCTCCATTGAACTTTCAGCTGTTTGGTCCCCTGAAAACAGCCTGAAGAGGGTGAATATTCACTTCTGATGAAGAAGTGAAGACAGCAGTGCATTCATGGCTCGCAGCTCAGCCTAAAACATTTTTTAGTGAGGGAATATGAAAGCTTATTCACAGATGGACAAAGCGTGTTGAAAAGCAAGGAGATTTTGTTGAAAATGATGTATCTGTCTTTTCTAAAAGTTAATTAAAATAAATTCTATAGCCAGAGTGCAGATAATTTTTGACTCACCCTTGTGTTTTGGAGTCTTCCAGCTTGGTTGAGCTCACTAAGGGCCTGTCAAGGATTCTGAGAGCAGAGAAACCTGCATCTAGTACATATATTCTGTGCCTTCTTACCAATGTACATCGACTCACAGATCCTTCTCCCCAACTTGCTTCCCTCTCTGCTTGTACACCTGTCATGGTCTCCTCATCTTCATTTCATTCCCTCACCCTCCATCTGAAGTTTCCAAATACATTTTTATGTTTTATGCATAAGGCAGACTTGATGCATTATTTGATTAAAGCTTATATAATACAAATCTCTTTTCTTCATCGTCATGATCATTGGTGTTGTTTTTTTTGGTTTTGTTTTGTTTTTTCAAGCCTAGATCAGTGGTGCTGAGATCAGCTTTGATCACTGATTGTAAAATTCCTGCTGAAGAAACTGTTATCAAAACAGAGCATTCTCAAAGAGTATAAAGTACCAGAAGTACGAGAAGTATGACTGTAATGTGTCACCAAAATGATTACCTTTGGTTGTGCTACTGTTTCAGAATTTTTTTGACAGAATTATTTCCCAGCAACATTTTTCTGGAATTGTTTGTTTTTTATTTGTATGAGGATTCACAGTTACAGGGCATCCATGAATGATGTTACACCTTTTTTTTTATGTTTTGGAAACTGTTGCAAATGAGCAGTGCATTGTGACCTCATTGGCTGTACTTGATCAAATCGATGTGGGGTTATGGGTGAGGGGTGAGAGGGGAGTAAGTCACCTCCATAGTAGGCACACAGAGGTGTTAGATAGTTCTGTGCCTTTTGAATGTGTGTCCCCTGCTCATGTGGTCTATAAGGAAGATGCCTAGAACATCTCACAGGATGTACATGGTTGGCAATTGGAAATTGTGCATCTGGCAGATGTCATCTAACAAGATAGCTTTGTAGAGAAAGTGGTATTTAGTCTGAAAATTATAGTCTAGTTTGGATTTTGATAGGTATAGTTTCAAGAAGGGAGAAGAGAGTGAGAATAGCAAACATAGGGCAGTGAATACAAAGTCAGAGAGGTGAAAAGACCTCGGAAATTGTTCAGTTGGAATGTGAAACACGGATGAACAGGATGCTTTGAGAAATGAGATTGGGAAAGTTGCTGTTGCTGACTGTGTTCCCATGCATTCTGGGAGATGATGTGCTATTTCTCTTTTACTAGAGATTTTGAAGATGATCTTGGTGTGAAATCAGAAGCTTGAAGGAGTTCACCTGGAATTTACAGATCAGCTATCTGGCCCAACTTCTTCTCTTCAGAGATGGAAGTGGTATTATGTACTGACTACAAACAGAGTGCTGATTTGGGGGATGGGAAGAAAACAGACTCCTTGTATTGACTCCGTGATTTACTAGCTTTGCGAACTTGGATGAATTACCTAACTTTCCTAAGCTTCATTTTCCACCTCTGCAAAACAGCAATGAAGGGGTTGTTGTAAGAGTGAGGAAAACAGTGCGTGCAGTGCTTAGCTTAATGGCTGGAATATAGTACATGTTGAAAACATTTGCTGTTATTATTACTGGTAGTGGTATTGTTATTACTCATAACTTCAGTGCTATAGTCTTTCACTCTTCCTTGCTTTGCTTTTACTGAAATTGCCTAGTTTGACTAGAGTCAGTGGTCAACTGTCCTTACCTCAGGACAATTTGGTAAATGCAAAGTCCAACATGCAGCAAGTCACCTAGAAGTCAGCAGTCAGCATCCTGGAAGAATTGGCCTCCTGTGCCACACTTTCTGTAGGAATTTCTCTTCTGCATCTGGTTATTTCACTCCAGCTTCCGGGTAGGGGACTGGTAAGAGTAACATGGAGCTAGAGAGATCTCATCCCCAAACTCTCCTTTTTGAATGTTGCTGACTTCAGCATTTTCTAGAAATCTTAAGCAGCTTTCAATCTCAAAGAATAAGACAAACATTTATTTTTTTCTTTCCAGCCATTAGAGTACTTTTATTAAGTCATCAGACGAGCACTTTCTAAAGGAAAAATAGCTTGTGTGCGGTTTGGATGCTAAACATTGACTCAGCGTCAGGCCTAAGAGGAATAAGGCCAAGTGATGCCTGGTGACACACAAGTAATAATAATGGAAAACATAGACTGTCCCAAGTTTGCTAAACAAAGCCATACGTTTGGAAAAGCACAATACCACCAAACGCTTATATGTTCCTTTTTTTTTTTTATTCAAGATTATTCTTTTCATTGCTCACCAGCATTATATATTTTTCTTCCAATACACATAGTTTCCCAAGTTCCACTGTTGCCCTAGTCTTCTCCCAGGTGTTCTATATTTTTGTGCATGTGCTTGTCATGGTTAGGTAGTATTAAGCAATACTTAGGAAAGCAAGCTGTTTGAAATGACTTCTCAGGCTAGGAATTTCATAGAGACTGTAGTTGTTCTTCTTACTTTAGGGATTAATTACTTTTATAATACAAACAGTGACTGCAATATAAGCTGTGAGAGACTGACTCACTAAGGAAATAGGACAGGTTTGGGAAATGGATCCCTTACCATTGACGCACATGGGAGAACTTTCTAAAAAATGGTAATCTGAGAAATTTAATTACCACGAAACAGTTCATATAAAACTGATACTAACAGGAAGTGGGCCATAATTAAATATTCTGTGATTACATGTCAGTTTCGAAAGGATTGCATTGCACAGCCAGGTGTTTTGATTTCTTGAGATGAAAGAAAAGGGAAGTAAATCAGTTCTCAGTTATGTGGTGCTGTTTCAGTTTTCCTCCCCTGGGAAGTCATTCTGTAGAGCTACAAAATGAGTTGAAGATGAGCAGACAAATACAGGAGGTGAAAAAGCAAGGAAGAAATGTTTATTTCCTATGTACCACCTTTGTGACATCGGAGTCCTTCATCTTTCCGTGTCTCTCTTTTTTTCTTTTTTTCATTTCTAATATGGGAAAAACTCTTTTAGGCCAGTGCTCTGGGGCTAGTTGCCCAGAATCCCTTCAGGGATTCACTTTAGGGAGCATTACAGATAGAGGCTGGGAGAACAAATAGTCCAAGTGATTGTCAACCAGGACAAAGCCATGTTTTATGTTGGGCTTTTATTGATTTTGAATGAAGTATTCTTTGGAAAAAGTATTTTTAAACCAGTGGACTGCTAGGTAATGTCTAAGTCTTTTGTAGCGTTAACATCACTTGAATTTATGTCTTTAATGACTACTTAGAGGCACCTGAGCAAGGGGAACGGGAGAGAAATTAAAAAGCAAAGAAATCGATTCAGTTCATAATCCTTTAAAAGAACCCTCTTTCGTTATTTTTTTTCTTTAAATGTTTATTTGCTTCTGTTATCTTGAAAGCAATATGTATTAGTTGCAAAAAGGTGAAGGAAAGATTTCACAAATACTTGCAGTCTTACAGATCTACTTCTTTTGGTAGCTTTTAACTTTTAATGATAAGTTGCTGTGGTAAGCATCCATTCTTTTATTTATGTTTATTCTTATTACTTGGTTTCCCCAAGTAATAAGCCTGCATCTTATTTGTAGCTCTTTTTCCTATGTCATTACTGACATCATTCTATGAGTCAAAAATCCTGCTACATAGGAAAGCATGGAAGCTAAGACTTATACTCACAGATGGTTGTATACATACATATAAATGTAAAAAGAATATTTACAATCCAGCAATTCCACTTCTGCATATTTATCTGAAGAAAATGAAAGCAGTAATTTGAAAAGATGTACACACCCCAATGTTCATTACAGCATTACTTACAATAGCCAAGATATGATAGCAACCTAAGTGTCCATTGATAGATGAATGGACAAAGAAGATGAGGTATATATACACAACGGAATATTACTCAGGCACAAAGAAGCATGAAATCTTGTTATTTGTGACATGGATGGACCTGAAGAATAGTCTGCTAAGTGAAATAAGTCAGACAAAGACAAATGCTATATGTTTTCAGTTATATGTGGAATCTAAAAACCAAAACAAATGAATATAAAACAGGAACAGACTCACATATACAGAGAATAAACTAGCGGAGAATGTGGGGCTGGATTCTAGACAAAATAGGTGAAGGGGATTAAGAGGCACCAACTACTAGTTATAAAATAAATAAGTCACAGGGATGTAATGCACAACAAAGGGAACATAGTCAATAATATTGTCATAACTTTGTATGGTGTGTAATCTACAAAAACATTGAATCACTTGCATTGTACACTTGAAACTCGTATAATACTGTAAGTCAGCTTTACTTCAATAAAAAAAGAATATCTAAGCACTCACTTCCTTTCTATTAGTACATAGTTACGGTTGAAGGGCAGTTGGTGTGTGTTTGGGTGTTTGTGTGTGTTGTGGGAAGCAACGTAGAGGAAGTGGGAGGCCATTTAATGTGCTGGGATGTCATGGAATCCCATGTTTTGTGTTGCGTAGATGCTACATTGTAGGAGTAACATTATTGTGAAACTGCTCAGTCCCAGTTTTCCTCAAAGTGGATTTGGTTCAGTTTTTCCATTTCAGTCTTAAGGTCATGACAGTGTATCATAATCTTCTCTGAAAACAACCTCTGACAGAGTACAATGAGGAAAAACAAACTCTTTTGCCTAATATAAACACATAGAAAATGTCTCCCTGGAACCTACGTCATCAGATCTGTCTCATTGTTCCCTCGGTGCCAAGCGAGAATTGACATCTGTCTACCGAAGGTTTCAAGAAAAGAAGACTTTGCTTTTATTTTAGAAAATGCCTTTTTACAATATTCAGACGATGCTGACTCTCTTGACTTTATATATGCTTGTAATGATGACTGTCCTCAATTCCTGTTATAACTAGTGCCACATAGCTCTCACTGTAGACTTAGTTCATTCTTCCACCTTGGGGACATACTCTTTCTTTGAGGTTCAGACGCCTCTATGTCATAGGCTACCTGGATTTGCTTTATAGTGGGTCTTACTCTGATCTTGTTTCCAGGGCTCCTAAATGAAGCTCTTTTCATTCTGTGTCTTTTGTCCAAACTTCCATCTTATACTGGGAGAGGCAATATGACGTATAGAAGAAAAATCTTGGATTTGGTTTAGAAGACCTGGATTTAAGTCTTGACTATTCACCCTTCTTGGTAGGATGATGTGGAGAAATTCACAACATTCTTCTCCTAAATTTCTTTATCTGTAAAATGGGGTAATAGCTATTATCTTCTCCCCAACATTGTTGAGTTGTCATAATGAGATGCCCTATAAACTGGCTAGCAGTAGTCAAATTATCATTATTACTACTAACATTATTATTATTACACTTCAAGTAATTGTATTGCTGTCATTTTTCTGTTCCCCAAGGCTAATTTGCTCTCTAGGAAATTTTCTGAGATAAGGATAGATCCATGGCCTTGTTGATCTTCTCAGGACCTAGAAATCTGACCAGATGAGCCCTGACAACTATGATTAAGACTTGATTCTGATGTAACACTTGTCCAGCATTGATAACCTGCCTTTCTATCCCAGGCTCATGCTGTTCTCTCCCTGTCTAATTTTTTTGGGGGGGTATAGCTGCTTACTATACCCCTTTTTAATTGGCGTATAGCTGCTTTACTATGTTGTGTTAGTTTCTGCTGTACAACAAAGTGAATCAGCTATATGCACACATATATCCCCATTTCCCCTCCCTCTTGAACCTCCCTCCCACCCCACTTTCATCCCAGCCAGCTAGGTCACCACAGATCACCAAGCTGAGCTCCCTCTGATATACAGCAGCTTCCCACTATCTATTTTACACATGGTAGTGTATAGATGTCAATCCCAATCTCCCAATTCATCCCACCCCCTCTTCCCCCACCCCCACCCCGCCCCATGTCCACATGTTCGTTCTCTACGTCTGTGTTTCTATTCCTTCCCTGCAAACAAGTTCATCTGTACCATTTTCTAGATTTCACATATATGCATTAATATACGGTATTTGTTTTTCTCTTTCTGACTTACTTCACTCTGTATGACAGACTCTAGGTCTGTCCACATCTTTACAAATGACCCAATTTCATTTCTTTCTATGGCTGAGCAATATTCCATTGTATATATGTACTACATCTTCTTTACCTATTCATCTGTCGATGGACATTTAGATTGTTTCCATGTCCCGGCTATTGTAAATAATGCTGCAATGAACACTGGGGTGTATGTGTCTTTTTGAATTATGATTTTCTCAGGGTATGTGCCCAGTAGTGGGATTTCTGGGTCATATGGTAGTTCTATTTTTAGTTTTTTAAGGGACCTCCATATTGTTCTCCACAGTGGCTGTATCAATTTACATTCCCACCAACAATGCAAGAGGGTTTCCTTTTCTCTACACCCTCTCTAGCATTTATTGTTTGTAGATTTTTTTTTTTTTTTGGAATATATTTCCTCTACTAGAATCCTAGTTCCATGGAGGAGGCAATGTGCTGTATATATCCCTCCCTTTGTACCTTAGCATAGCAAAGCAACTGTGGCATAGCAAATGAGCAATGAAGTTTGTTAAAAAAAAACTGCTTGTTGTATATTGTATGGTATAATGTGCCATTTATTTCATAGATTCCTTGATATCTATTAGTGGAATGGATTGAATCGTAGCCTTCTAAAAGATATGTTGACTAACTCCCTAACTCCCAGCACCTCAAAATGTGACCTGATTTGGAAATAGGGCTGTTAAAGGTTTAATTAGTTGTTTAGATGGTCATCTTGGGGTAGAGTAGGCCCCTAATTCAATATGTCTGATGTCTTATAAGAAGAAGTAAATTTCAATTCAGACTCCCACAGAGAGGAGAACTCCATGTGATGATGGAGGAAGAGATTGGAATTATACTCCCTCAAGGCAAGGAATGCAAGGATCAAGAGCCACTAGAAGCTACGAAGAAGCAAGGAAGGATTGTCTCCTAGAGGCTTCGGGGAGAGCATAGCCCTGCCAACATTTGATTTCAAACTTCTATCTTCAAGAACCATGAGAAGATAAATTTCTGTTGTTTTAAGTCAGCAGTGTGTGGTGATTTGCTACAGAATCCCTAGGAAATTGATACAACCACGTATTGACTAGGTTCTGGGATCCACAGCCACAAAGACACATGATCTCCACCCTCATGGAGCTTTGCACTAGACATCTTCTCATTACCCCTCTAGGTCTGTTCTTCACCCTTCGCCTCCCTGCTTCACCCCTGAGGCTGACCAGTATGGACTGTATCAAAATGTTTCCATTTTTTTTTTTTTTTTTTTTTTTTAGATTCCATGTATATGAGTAAGCATACAATATTTGTTTTTCTCTTTCTGGCTTACTTCACTCTGTATGACAGACTCTAGGTCTATCCACCTCATTACATATAGCTCCATTTCATTCCTTTTTATGGCTGAGTAATATTTCATTGTATATATGTGCCACATCTTCTTTATCCATTCATTTGTTGATGGGCATTTAGGTTGCTTCCATGTCCTGGCTATTGTAAATAGTGCTGGAATGAACATTACGGTACATGTTTCTTTTTGGATTATGGTTTTCTCTGGGTATATGCCCAGTAGTGGGATTACTGGATCATATGGTAGTTCTACTTTTAGTTTTTGAAGGAACCTCCAAACTGTTTTCCATGGTGGCTGTACCAACTTACAGTCCCACCAACAGTGCAGGAGAGTTCCCTTTTCTCCACACCCTCTCCAACATTTATTATTTCTAGATTTTTTGATGATGGCCATTCTGACTGGTGTGAGGTGGTACCTCATGGTGGCTTTGATTTGCATTTCTCTAATGACTAGTGATGTTGAGCATCTTTTCATGTGTTTGTTGGCCATCTGTATGTCTTCCTTGGAGAAATGTCTATTTAGGTCTTCCGCCCATTTGTGGATTGGGTTATTTGCTTTTTTGGTATTAAGCTGCATGAGCTGCTTGTATACTTTGGAGATTAATCCTTTGTCTGTTGCTTCATTGGCAAGTATTTTCTCCCATTCTGAGGGTTTCCTTCTTGTCTTGTTTATGGTTTATTTTGCTGTGTCAAAATGGTACTGATGAACCCAGTGACAGGACAAGAATAAGGATGCAGATGCAGAGAATGGACTGGAGGACATGGGGTTGAGGGGGCGGGGGGCTAAGGGGAAGCTGGGATGAAGTGAAAGGGTAACATAGACATATATACACCACCAACTGTAAAATAGATAGCTAGTGGGAAGTTGCTGTATAACAAAGGGAGATCAACTCGATGATGGGTGATGCCTTGAAGGGCCAGGATGGGGAGGGTAGCGGGGGGTCGTGGGAGGGAGGGGATATGTGGATATGTGTATAAATGTGTATAAATATGTGTATAAATACAGCTGATTCACTTTGGGGTCCCTCAAAAAAATATGTTTGCTTCTCTTCCTGCTTCCAGTTTCTTTGGGCTAGTGAGGGAGATAGAGGTGTGAAGGTGGGCTATTTACTCTGCTGGCTTATCACTTGTTGGGGCACAGTGGATTGGATGCTCCCTTTACCAAAGGCCACAGGTTATGTTATATACAGTCATTTTTCTGGGTTTTGGGAACCTCACTCTACTCTTCTTTCTTTAGTTCTGGGAGTGGTGAGAGCTCCCCACTCTCACGACTCATTGGGCACTGCCCTACCATTTTTGGTTCTGTCCACATCTTCGGAAATAGTTCTTTTATTAAACTCACATGGAATTATCCAGTTTGAGAGTGCCACTGCTTCTTGCTTGGAGTCTGGCTGATTTAGTTACTGAAAGAAGACACACAATAAACATGTAAGCATATTTTTAAATGGACAGTCTATAATAGTTAATAAGATTAATGTTAATTACTATTACTACCAAAGGAATAAACCAGTACCTTTTATTTTCTTTCAACAATCTGAATGAGACTTAAACAAATAAGTTACTTTAGTACAGAATTTGATTCATTTAGCAGCACTGGGGGGAAAACTTCTTTAAAGATCACAGTGTCTAATGGCTACGGAACAAATGGGAAGTTCTAAGAAGAGAATGTCATCATGCTGTTAATTGACTTCCTGTGGCTTTGAGCTTTCCTGGCACTAGGAAGATCACTACTGTATATGGCTTACATATGATTGGTGTGTAATGCCAGAACGCAGCTCCCTTCTTTCTATCTGTTAAGTGCACTTGACATTTTGAGTCAGGAGTGAGATCCTGAATCTTTGGCAAATAGGGCTACCTAATTTCTATTTGTCTAAGAAGTAATGCATGTAGTTAAAAAAAGCTTTTTTTTTTTTTTTTTTCCGACTAAGGGGCCCCCAGAGTAGATTACATTTCAGGTTGAAGAATTTATATGCTTATACTTAGAAAACTGGTAATTTTGTATTTGTACACATGTAATATCACTTTCCTTAATGCATATGTTCTCAATAAAAGATAAAATTTCTACTGCGTTCTGAGGAGGACTCAACATATGTTAAAGATAGCATGGTATAAAAACCTTCAATAGTGAAGAGGAATAGGCAGTAATAAACAAGTATTTTCAAGGCAGAATTACCGAATTTTTTTTCTTGATTTTTTTTTACTGCTTATGGGATAAATTTCAAACTCTTTGGTTTCACTTTACCGAACTTACTTCTTGTTGTTTTCTGAGGTCTTCTGTATATAGCCAAATGGGATGTGGTGTATTTAGCTGAAAAATAATACAATAGTCTCTTTCTCAATACCTAGAGTTAGATTTCTGTAAACCTTATGTGAAATGAGATCATTAGAATCAAATTTCTGATGAGTATGGTTTATGTTTATCAAAGTAGAACCGTAAAAACAACCACATAAGGTACCATTGTATGTACCTTCATTTCGTAATTAATAGCAGTGAATTAATATGTGATAGTACATATTCATGTATCATCTTTTGATTACCGATAACTTTTCAATATTTCCTCTCTCCGTATTTTAAATATAATCCTTATGAACTTCTTTAGTTGGATGCTATTAATAGAGACTGCAGAAGTTTTCCTGTGTCTGTCTGCCATCTACATCTCCAAGGCCTTTCCGATTTTATGGCTTGAAATTACCTTTCATCACCGTTGATTTCACTGTATTTCCACAGACATTCACATGCATGCCTGAATTGGAAAACAAGCTTGGAGTAGTCTTTATTTCTCAACCTCCATTTCCCAATGCAGGGCTGAGTGGTGCTAATTTTGAAGGTGATAACTGCATAACAAAGTCCCTCCCTATCCATAGCCTCAGGGATGTTTCCACCCTTAAACCAAAAAGTGCAGTTACAAGGCTTGGTATTAGCCCTCCCTTGGCTTCCCTTCTCCCTCCTACAGTTTTATTGCATTGCCTCTTTTTTTCTCTGTCTCATGATTTATTGCTGCTTCTTCTCCCCAACTTCTAGTTTCCTATTTCTCTAATTATCTACGGCAGAAAGAACCTTAAATTCATGTGCACAGAACCAAAATTCCCTGAGGACACAGCATACAGAGTGGAATTTCATCTGAAGTAGAATTTCACACAAAGAGAATTTGAGATTGGGCAAAAGTGATTATTCAACACATTTTTCGTGGGGTCTCCTTGCCCTTGCTTGTGATCTTGCCTCTTCCCAGAACAGCCTTTTTACTCTTTGCCATCTGGGAAATGTGTATTCATCCCTTAAAACTCAAGTCAGATGCCACTTCCTCTGGGGAAATTTTCCCAGCCCTATCAGGCAAAATTAGTCAATTCCGCTGTAACTACATAGCTCTTTGGTCTCACTTTTGTTACAGCAAGAACATGTTTCCTTTTCAACACCTACTATGTGCTTGGCACTTGCCACATTGTATTAGTACGTTGGCCTGTCTATCTCGCTTAGTTGACTTTGAACTTTTCAAAGCAATGATGTTTTTGCCTCTTTATATTTACCTCAGGGTTGAAGATGCTGGCATCTGGGCATAAAACATGAATACATGTTTGTTGAGTAAATGATGTGTGAATATTTGAATGAGCACATTAAATGAATTAGTAAGACTATTTGGTAGGTGGATATCCAATTAATTTACTGAATATGTATATATTATACGTGTATATATATATGTATTTTAAAAAAAGGTTAATTCGTATTTTTACTCCTATTCAACATACTTTTATCTTTAGGTTTTATTAGCTGGATCGCAAGTTCTGTGAAATTAGGAACTGTGTTTCTCATTCTCATACTTCCGCCCTCAGCTCCAGGTACCTGGTGCTACTGCGTACTTTTTAGAATTTATGAATGAAGACTAAAAAGACAAAAGTCTTCAACCTTTTTTAAAATGAAGACAAGCATATTCAGTATGATTATTTTTTCAACCCAAGCTGCATCTCTCTTAGTTCTGTATCACTTTTATAAGTGACTAGACATGGAAAAGGTGAAAGTTTGGACAGATTGTGGAGGTATAACCTATTCCCAGTCAATAAGAAGACTTTTGTTTGGAAAATTCCCCTCAGTTCATCAGAAGCAAATGCTTTGAAACAAAGGTGAACCCGTGGATGGAACTGATTTTCACATTTAAAAACTGCCTCATGACTGCAGGCATCAGTTGATTCTCTGGCAAACCATTGCTTTTTCTTATCCATAACTTGTTGTTTTTGAAGGAAAAGGGGTATTCTGATGAGAGGAAAAATATATTTTCTCTCTCTAAGTGCTTGTCTTTCTCACTTCTGTTAAAATCATAGTTACTGATAAAATCCAAGTCTTTTTGGTGATGGTGATATTTTGTATGATATCTACAGATACAAATACTGCACGTGCTAAGGAGACACAGGCACAAACGAAACAGCACATGCTGTACTCACAGCCAGTTACACAGAACGCTCATGTGTGCATCTGGTGCTTATTAATTTTCTTCCTGCTATTTGCATCATTCTTTTGAAGAAGCTCCAGCGGTCTATTGCTTTGCCCAATTGTTTATAATGTCTATAAATCATGGACTTGAAGCAAATGAACTGTCTAGGTTGTGTTTGCAAAATATCTGGATCTTCTGCTTTTGCTTTATTTTCTTAACTTTAGAAAACATATAGATTAAGCTTTGATTGAAGCTTATTTTCTAATTATTCATTTTTTGAGGGGAGGGGGGAAATGGGTTACTTTTTTAGCCAATTAGTAGGTTCGAGCTGTGTTTTGGTGTCTTGCTCAGCTGTTTTTAAATTCCTGCTGTAAATGTTGACAGTTTTTCTTTCTCAAGAGTCATCTGAAAAGGCAAAACAAAACCCAAAACCCTATCAAGTACATTTTTAGAAATCAGATAAAAGTGCCTGGGGAACCGAGCTATCTTCTAGCACCAGTTTTTAACATTCAGCTGTGACATTTTTAACACAGCTATAGTTCAATGATTAAATTAAGTTCAGATTTGAGGTCTCAATGAGCTGAGTTTGGAATATGGGAATTTCTGATTTAAACCCTGGTAAAGAGGACAACTAAGGAAGGAATCCAATATTTCATGTTGATTTATTGCCTGTGTGCGTCAATAGCATGTTTTAATTTGCAGAGTAATATAAAAATACTCAGAATCTGTGCCTAGGTCAAATATGAGTCCATATTTTGTGTCCCAGACATTATATCCAGTCCTCTCCCTTTCTTTCCCAGTCACAGTTTTATAGGGGGATGTGTTGACAAGAAGTTAGAGCTAACAGCATGAGTGAGTCAGTTACAAAAAATGTTTATGAGATGATGTGAATAATGCAAACTTAAGGGGAAATTTTACTGTTTTTTGTTTTTTTATTCAAGAGATTATAGGTGAATGGACAAGTTGTCCTGATACCTAAGCAGGTTTACACAATGTGACTTCAGGTCAATTGACAATCTATGGGGATTTTGACTTATATCCTTCTTATTTATGTGACCTTGGTTTTGATGTAGTTACGTACCCAAAGAGTATACAATTTTAGGTGAATAAAGTGTTTCAATGATTAAGCTACTCAGTTTAATAAGGGTGCTAAATGTATTGTTTACACCAAAAGTTACTGATGGATAATTTGCGTCCGCAGAGAGCTAAACATTTTACGAAAACTTTCACCTCCTTGACCCACTTTAGTAAAAGAATAGGGATTATTATTAGACTCATTTTGCAGACCAGGATTTCAAGAATCAGCACAATTCATTGATTCATGACCTAGGTTGAAAGAAAACCAAGATGCATTCCAAGGCTTTTATCACGGTTCCTGTTTTTTTAGTATCTGAAAAGATACTCATTGCATAAGGTACATAAACTTAAGTTACATGGCAACCTGTTAAGAAGTAGCTTTTAAAATGGAATTTGAAGGTAATTACCACAAGAGAACAAAAGATATTGATGTGCCTTCAGGATCCTGAAAGCAGGACATCCTTCCCTCCACAAGACATTTTGCGTACTACGCATGAAACATTTCCTTAGGAACAATACCAAGATTTTGGCAATTTTGAGAAGGTGGATTCTGCCCCTGAATGGTTCTTTCGTTCCAAACCATCTCATTCAGTGAACAGAATCAGTAAAACGGCTTGGTTTCTTAGGAAAAAATCAGTAAACGAAAATGGAATCTTCGAAACGGATGCTCCAGTAAATACTAGCTCTGGAAAGATGTCACTAGGTATTTCAAGAAGAAATTGTACAGGGTCAGACAATTTGGGAGAAGGATGCAAATAGAACCCATTTTTGGAGATGTAAATAACATTATTCCTGAAATAAAGAAATCTGTTAAAAGTGTTTTCCTAGTGTTTCTCAAACTTACTGGAATACACATCCACATCCACATATATAAGAATATATTTTAATTGTTAATTGCATATTTATTAATTCATATTAATAGCTTGAGGAAGCAAGTTTGGGGAATGTTGGGAAAGGATTATTTTCTTTACTGATTATTTTAACTTTTCATTATCATAGCATTTTATAGGATTTATGGATTCTACTAGGGTATATGGTTTTTAAATATTACTGTGCAACAATTAAATCAGACATTTTAAATATAAATGAAACAGAGGTTCAGAGTACAATAGAAAATCTGTTTTTTAATGAACACACTTCTGCTTATATAAGATTATTCTACTCCTTCAAAGAAACTTCAGGGTCTGAATTTGCTGACTTAAGTCTTCAACCTGGTGGTCTAGTCCTCTACTATCTGGACCCATCTACTTCTTCAATTTCTTCTTTCCTCCCTTCCTCCCTCCCTCCCTCTCTTCCTGCCTCCCTCCTTCCTTCTCTCCCTCCCTTCTTTCCTTCAACATAGTTGAATTCAATGCCACCAATCAACTGGATATAATGGATATCTTATAGGCTACTTCATCCAAAAACAGCAGAATACACATTTTTTTCCTCAAGCTCACATGGAACTTCCACCAAAAGAGACCACATTTTGGGCCATAAGACATACCTTAAATTTAAAGGAATAAAAATCAGACAATGTCAGCTCTCAGATCTTGTTTATTACATCGACACATTTTGGAGTAATATCCCTCCTTTCTTTTGGAGGGATCTGAATTCTTTTAAAGCTACTTCTCCTGGGGTCACTGTGTCTACTAGACCCTCAAGTGTCAGATGGCAGGCCCCAAAGCAGCCCCAGGTCACTGCTAAGTTAAGATTGGGAGGCAGACCTATCCAGCACCTCCCAAGGGCAGCTCTTTCCTTGCTCGTTACCCGGAGGATGGCTGACTCATGGTGTTCCATACTCTGTGCCCTGGCTTTTGTTCCCTGGCCTGTGACTCAGCTCCTCCATGCTTTCTCCACTTTTAGCTTCATTTCTCCCAGCTGTGACCTGTGTTCCTGGTTTTACCCCTGGTTTCCAAGTTGAGTTGGTTTTTTTTTTATGTTTTCCGTTTTTCTGCTTCTGACTTGTTGCTGATATGTGTTTGTCCTCTGCCCTTGACCATGACTCTGACTAACTGGAAACTGCTGATCAAGGGCCGGTGGCTACCACCTTGAGCGCGCTGACTCTTACAGCCCTGGCAGCACAATGACCTCATTTGTGCTGTCACAATAGTGCTGTTTCCCTTTCCTGAATTACGATTGCACATGTGCCCTGTACGTCTTCCTTGCTGTTAATTAAAGGTGCTTTCTCTGGTGAACGAGGCCTTTACAATGCAAAAAATTAGACTAGGTTTAAGAGAGTCCAAAAGTTATAGATTATACTGAAGTAGAACTCAAATCTGCAAGCACTGTTAACTTCAGTGAATTCTGGGCTCCTCCAAAGTGTTCTGGATTCTTTATTAAATTACATAGTAAGCCATTCATAATTTCTGCCCTAGGTCTCCCTGGTCCCAAGGGGGCAGATTATAAGAGATCAGAAGATAGGAGGTGAATATTTATCATTAGGGAGTAGGAGATGCTGGTATTACAAAATGGTTACGTAAACCCAGGTCTGGTAGGGTGATGAAGATGATAGGAGGTCCAGAAATGCAAATGAGAAAGGACATGCCTCCCCTCCTTTACATTCTTTCTTTTCTTCTTTCTTTTTACTCTCAATAATATATCTTTTTAATGACAAAAGTGGAATAACTACACTTAAGTAAGAAATAAAGTATAAATGATTGTCATGTCTCCACAAACATTTCTATTTTGCTTCATGTGCTGCACAAGCTATGTCATGATAGAGAGAGAAAGGTAGGACGTGACTTATTAATGAGCTAATTCACATTAAAAAAAACTATCCAAGGAAACCAAGAGCACATTTGTGTTTCTTTAACATAAGTAGTAGTGGAGACAGAGCTACACAGGGAAAGAAAACAGGAAACTAAACGGTGAAGAGAAAGTTGTGATTGTTCTAAGCTCTGCCACCACCAATCTTGTCCCTTGATCACCTGTCACTCCCACCCTCCTCCTCCTGATCCTCTGGCAGGAAAGAACCTGTGGCTTGTAGGGATGTAGTCCACACTGGGTTCCTTAGGCAGAGTGTACAGAGCTTTTGAACAGAGAAAAATACCAGAAGCATTTGTGATTGCTGATTCCTCAAAGTCTAAGGTAGTAAAAAAGAGCAGGGCCTCTGGTTCACAGAATATAAGAGGCAGGCATAGTTTACATGTCAGACTGTAGTGGAAATAGACTAAAAACATATATAATCTTTCTTATAGAAGTGATTTTAACAAGAATGGAAACAGATCATGCCCTCCTACTTAGTACATTTTATCCCTAAAATAGGTTTTCCATCTATTTTCTACCACTTTCCAGACTTTTGTATAGTGGACAAAATGTGAGTCATGATGGACTAATGTATAATGTTTCATTTTGCAAAACATTTACATAGCATAATGGCTTTCAGACATTGAGTGATCCTAGTGGGCTGTGTTCTCAGAATATCTGTGTCTTCCTTCTGATCATGTGCCCTGACAAGCCCATTCTGCCTTGCCTCTCAACCTCCTGTGGGTCTGCTGTCCACAGGTCACCCAGACCTTGCCCAAATAGTCTAGGGGTTGCTATATATCCCTTATAAGGCCAATTAGAGTGATTTTTTTCTTGTTTTCAGTTAACGTATCAACATGTAAAGAGAAACTATCTCTTTCGTTTGGAAGGATGTGAAACTGGGTTGCTGGCAAATGTGTTTCCTGCTAGATGGGGAGGAGCTGCCAGCAGAAGGAAGCCAATCGAAACTAGAGTAAGGAGGTAGATGCTGAACAGGGTTTCAGTTTCTGCAGGTGCCCCTTCCATCTGAAGTTATACCAATGGTATTTCCAGCTGCATGAGCTATGAATTCCTCTTTTAAAACTTGTGATAACTTGCATAGGACTTTCATTGCTTGCAACAAAAAGAGTCCTAATATAATGTGTGATGCTACCACTTTATGTGTGGGAGGGAGGGGGTGGGGATGTGAGGAATAACCTCAGAACGTGTCCCAACACTGAATTAAATACAGCATTATTGCATGCGTGTTCATTAAGATTTGAGCCCCTTTATAAAAGGGACTCGAGACACATTTATCTTTATGCCTCAAGGGCCGCAGGGGCCACAGGGCCCGACATCCCCCAGCATAGGATCAGTGCTCAGTTAATGCTTCATAAGTAAGATGAATTGAGGAATGAAAAAAGAGAGATTCCTGCAACTGCAGTCTGGTGTGATGGCATTGGCTTTGTGGAAAGAGTAGATCTGAGGTACATTTTTTGACAAAACTCACTGTCACTTCTGTTAAAATCAATCCTTTGTGGGGGTGCGTGGGGAGGCGGACAATTTACTTGTGACTTAATTCAGTCCAAGAACCTTCAAGTGAAGCATATGGCTTTAACGGCAGTCAAGTGCATTCTATTTTGAAACAGTCTTAATTTTACTTAATATGGTCTTTATGAGGATTAAGGAGAACATACACAGATTACTTATTGCCTAGCACATAGTAAGTACTCAAGAAATGGAAGCTATAACTGGAAAAGCAAACCTGTGATACAAATCAAACAATACACAAAAAGTCATGGAGTCTGCCTTATTGACAATTTGCTAATCAATCATCAAATTTATAATTGTCCCGGTCTTGCCTCCTTAAAATATGAGATTGCACTCAAGAGAGAGTGGTCCCTACCAAACACTTCTCTACCTCCTCCCCTTCTCTCAGTTTGCATACAGCTTTGTCTCTGTTTCCAAACTCCTGAGCCTGAAATGCGTGTGTGGCACAAACAAGGTGGCTGGCCGTGTTGGGGACGCAATGACTGCCATATTGTTATAGCCTATTTACTTTCCTCCAATTAGCCATGATGAACTCTGATCCTAATAGTATCTGTGAGCTGAGGGGCAACACAATTTCTTTAGAATCGGGCCAGCAATTAGAATTTCCTTCTCTTTCTTCTCCTCCTGTGACTTCTATGATGGGTAAGCACTGAGCACGCTTGCTTTCTGATTTCTGGTTGAGCACAGCCAATGGAATTTTCCTGTGAGAGATGTAAAGATGGTAGAAGAGAGCATGAGATGCTGATTCCCTCAGCCATCTCCCTGCTGGGCTGCGGGATTATACTGTTTCCTCACTTTTACTACAGGCCACCAGTTTCTAGGCAAGCAGTCACTCCTACACCTATGATGGAAACCACAGCTTTCTGGATTCTGGAAACTGCACCCTTACTTCCCACTTCAGTTCTAGCTCCTCATTTTTCTTGCTTGGGGTGTTTCAGTGTTCCTTTTTGATTTCTTTTAACCCTGCCTACTGTTTGTAAGTACTGTCTTAGTTTAACTTTTCTCAATGATCCTGTTGGAGTTCACCATTTATTTCCTGGAACTGTGGCTGATGTAGAGCTTATTACCTGCCAACACTTTTTACTTAGGTAAATGATCTCCTTTAATCATCACATCGATATCCTTTAGTGATACATGCTATCTAGGTAAAATGATAAAGAAATTTAAACTCAGGAATTTTATTAACTGGTGCAAAGGCACCTAGCTAACAGATGGGAGAGCTTGAATTCAAAGTCAAGTCTTTGGAACCCTAGTACAGGGACATATCCACTACCCCACACTGTCTTTTCTTCAGCAGCTACAAGTGCTTCTACCAGTTTAGAAAAATTCAGGAGATGTATGTGCCTCTGTCCAATGCATCTAAGAGAAGATGCCATTTAGTACAACAGCTCTATTTTATAAAGGCCTTAAGAAGTATATATAGTTCAAGTTTCTGAGCACACAGTTGCAGCATTACCTAAATAAATGTTTATTATGTCTTACATCTGATTCTTAAAGTCTTAAACCCATTTTTTCCTCTCTGCACTGGAATAATTGTTAGAAGAAATGTAATTGATTCACATTGAAGTGCATTTATCTACAGATCTTTACAAGCATTCATTTGTTGTGTAAGTGTAATTCTACACTATCTTTATTTCTAAAAACTTGAATCAACCTTGACCCCAAATTATTATTTTTCTTGCACATCTGAATATCTAAGTGTCCGCCACCAAATTACAATCACATTTGTCAGTCTCAGTTCTAAATTTGACATAAATGTATTATTTTTTTTCCAGTCCTCCATTTTCCCAAAAAACTGAAATCCAACTGGCCCCCATTAAAAAATGAAATTTACATAGTCAGTCCCTTTGGCCTTTGTCTGATAAAGTCAAGCATTGCAACTTTGATGACTGTTCCTCAAGTATCATTATTTTATTTCACACAACAGATCCTTGAACTTATCCCTTTCTTTCTGAAATTTTTAGGTTAATAAATCATCATTTTCTCTCACTTCTCTGTGGTATTGAACTATCTAGCCCATCAGTGAGCATTTCTGTCGCTGGATTCTCTGACAACAATAATCAAGGCACACATTTCCCACCTCCTCTGCCAGAGTTATACATGCTGAATTCCCGAAGGGAAAAATTCAACTTTTATTAGATTGTCTACCACCCCAATAATTATTTAAATTGAGTAACAGATTGTTCCGATAGGGACCATTTCAGTCAGGA
Source organism: Hippopotamus amphibius kiboko (assembly GCF_030028045.1). Taxonomy (NCBI): domain Eukaryota; kingdom Metazoa; phylum Chordata; class Mammalia; order Artiodactyla; family Hippopotamidae; genus Hippopotamus; species Hippopotamus amphibius. Next base: position 101,325,402 of record NC_080195.1, on the reverse strand, counting down.
AGATCCTGGTGATAGCCCCAGTCTTTGAAACCCCAAAGACAGAGTTAATTTCTATCCTCAGGTTACCAACAAAGCAACGTGCAACTTCAAAACCAATCAAGACACAGTTCTTGATGAGGAAGACATCCTTTTCTTCAGAGGGGGGAAACAATTTCAGATTTTTGTTGAGAGGATGAAGGACAGCGTGCAATGGGTGATGAAAAGGAAAGGACAATCAATACGGAACCAAAGGCTCAGGTTAGGTCCTGGAACCATCTCAGACTTATATGCTTGATTGTCTTCCATAAGTCTCTGTTTTTGTTTCTCATCTGAATGATATAGATAATAAGGAGAGAGCAAGGTGCTTACCTTCTCCAGTTTATTGGTGAAAGGGTAGAATGTTGGCAAAGATGTGGAGAAAAGGGAATCTTTGTGCACTGTTGCTAGGAATGCAAGTTGGTGCAGCCACTGTGGAAAACAGAATGGAGGGTCCTCAAAAATTTAAAAATAGAACTACCATATGGTCCAGTAATTCCACTTCTGGGAACATATCTGAAGAAAATGAAAACACTAATTTGAAAAGATACATACATCCCAATGTTCATAGCAGTATTATTTACAATAGCCAAGATATGGAAGCAATCTAAGTGTCCATCAACAGATGAATGGATAAAGAAGATGTGGTATATATACACCTATACAATGGAATACTATTCAGCCATAAAATGAATGAAATTCTGCCTTTTGAAACAATGTGGAAGGACCCAGAGTGTATCACGCTTCGTGAAATAAGTCAAAGAAAAATACTCTGTGTTATGACTTATATGTGGAATCTAAAAAATAAAACAAATGTATAAAAAAACAAACCAGAAACAGACTCACACATATAGAGAACAAATGAGTGGTTACCAGTGGGGAGAGGGAAGAGGGAGGGACAAGATAGGGGTATGGGATTAAGAGATACAAACTACCATGTATAAGACAGATATGCAATAAGGATATATTGTACAGCAAAGGAAATATAGTCACTGATTTATAATAACATTAAACTGAATATAATCTATAAAAATATTGGTCTTGCTTTAATTTTAAAGCAACTTTTTATGCTCTCAGATAAGCTACCACATAATGGCACGTGAAACTGCTAAAGTAAGATTAAATTTATTTTTCTGTTTAATGGCATGAGTAAGCATCATATAACCTAATTATCTAACTTCTGGTGGCTTGGTTAAATAATTACCTAACACAACAGAAATACCCAATTCCTACTTGGGGGGAAAACTAGTATTGTACCAGCAGAATAATTTCCCTAAAATGTATCATCCTGCTAGCTTTTAAAAATCTCCTTCTTGTGTTACAGATGTTAATTGCACACCATATTCATATTCGTTTTCTTCCTTAGCATCACAGCCCTGGTATTATTCCAGGCAATGGACTCATTTCTCAACCTTCTCTGTTATGTGAGGCTATGTCACTAAGTGCTGGTCAATGAGATGTAAGCAAAAATCGAATTCAAGAAGTCAGAGTGGCTTGGCTCAGGTACCCCAGTGTGGAGTGGTTAGAAGTCATGACTCACTCAACATTTCTCCTAAAGACTTTAAGCTGCGTAGGCATAAAGACACGTCTCAAAGTGATGTTCAGTAAATGGTTACTCACTTTCTGATTTATCAACTAATGCCAGTGTGGTGGGAAGTACAGGGAAACGAGAACTAGTTACATATAATTTATTTATTATCTGGAAGCTGAGTGGAAGAATAAATGGAACATTGATGACTTTAAGCAAGTCTGGATCTGTTGGGAGACAATTCTCCATGGGTCTCTTACATTTCTGCATGTCTTGCAGAGACACTGATGATCTTTTCATTATCCCAGGTGATCTCTTCAAAGATGTATGTAGAGCAAACAGCCTTGCAAAATAGAGAGAGTTTCTCTCTCTGGAGCAGAAGGCAGATTTGCTTACTGTTCAGTTTAATAAAGGCAATGTTTCCCTCCGGAGCAATGGTTGAACAGTTTGCCTGCAGCTTGTTATAAAAAAAAAAAAAGGAGGGGGTGTTTAATAAGCAAAGTGTTGCTCATCTATGATGCAAACTTACTGCGAGTGCAACATCTGCATGGGAAAGCATGAAGCCCACGCTCTTTTCTGTGCCTTGAGTAATAAAGATTTTTCTCTTTGATCTATGAGTCTGGTGTCTTTTGACCATCTCCATGAAATTGCAGCAGGCTAACAACCTGTTAGTCGCAAGTCAGGTGAATTCTCTACCCTCCTTTCTTGACAAAGCTTTCCCAGTCTCATATGGTAGAAGGACATGTTAGGTTTATGACAAGCAAGCCAGAGAAAGTGATGCATTGTCATTTATGGGCTCTGTTCACATTCTATATCCAGCAACCAATGTCTTGAGTGAACACAGGTTCTGTGACCACTCAGGCATCCCAAAGGTGTCCTCAAAGCTAATACTGTTTGTGAGGATGATGGCAGCTGCATTGTGTTGACCAGCTCCAGTAATGAAAACATCTCCTGCTGGAAGTAAAATTTATCTCTAGAATCTTCCCACATTGTTATTTAGCAACTTTTGGGGGGCCACGATCTCAGCTCCCCACTGACCCTGGAGATTTACTACATCCCATCAGTATCATGTCCATTAGTGGCGTGAGGTATGAATTCCGGAACAGCCACTCAGCAACGATGTGCTCGGTAAGTGAACATTCCCTGTCTGGGTTCCTGCTTCTCCCAAATCCCACAGTGTCCTCTGACCCTCATTCCCAGAAAACTTTAAAAAATACCTGACCTGGTGAACCGATTCTTCCTTTCTTAGAAAGCTGATCACTTCTAAAGAATTAGAACCGAATGAACAAGACTTGAGACAAACAGGAGGATCTCAGTATTAAAGGCTCAAAGTTTGAGAACAGATGGAACTGGTATAAAAATGTGAATATGTGACCTACCTCATCCAGGACACACTGCCTCGGAGGAAGGCAATTAAAAGACACAATGGTATAGCATGAGAACAGTTTTAGAGGTCTTCACCTTCCGAATATCTACACAGAAGGAGGCTGGACCAAGGCCTCACTCTCCCAGGACCCCTTGATCATGCATATATTCTTGTCATGATTCAAGGTCTTTTTGCTGTCCCATCGGTTCCATTTTCAGTTTGCTAGACTGTGACCTCTTTCAGTGGTACCGCAACTGCTGCTTTTGCTTATCAGCCTTAAATTAATAAGGGCTCATCTCCCTAAGAATATTACATCTTGCACTTCCTCTCTTAAGAAACCTGGCACAGATTTTCCTGGGGCGACATGGGAGGACATTTGGATAGTGCTATACAGTGCCACACTCAAAAATGGGGTGGATACACTATGGCGCACAGGTCAAGTCCACCTCACTGACTGTTTCCTTAGGCCCACAAGCTAGGAAGCATTTTTACCTGTGAACTTCCTTAAGTGAAATGTCATCTTCCTCCAAAGAAATTCCATTTTTTTTTTCATTAGTAGACCTATATTACAAAAAATTGTACTTTATTATATTTTGAGTTTCATCAATAAAAACATTGTGGACATTTGTTTTCTCTCTTGTTGTAAAAAAGAAAATTTATATATTTTTGTTTCTTGGTCTTTGAAACCAAAAATATTTACTATCTTGCCCTTTACAGAAAAAGTTTGCCTACCTTGCTCCTATATAGATCCCAGGTGAACTGGAATCTTGCCATCTGTTTCTCTTCTACTTGGGAGTGAGGTCACTGCTTTCCACATAGTTCTGCTCCAAGCTGAGAGGTTGGAAACAGATACAGGTTCTGTTTAGATGTAAACAGAACACATAGATAAGAAATTTTACTCTGCTTCTTTCTTTCTTTGTTTTTATTTTGTTTTGTTTACCATTTTCTCTTTCCTTTATCTCTTTACTCTGCTTCTTTAAACCCAATTTCTCACCTAAAACATTTTCTTCATCAGCCGTTGCCACCATGGTATCATAGGAAAGTTGTTGATCATCCCTGGGCTTCAGTTGCCTTACCTGTTCATGGTGATGGATAGGTCAGGGGGTCTGGATTCTCTAAACATTCATAAATACGTGCATTAGCTAATCTGTGTTGTAAGAAGAGGTAGTTAAAGCAACATAATCTGGCATGTTGAACTATGATATCACTATTTAAAAATTATCATTGAAATATGAAAATATTGTGACATATAAATTTTTTTTTCCCCCAGAGCAATTCTTTAAGTGATACAGTGATAAACACTCAAACACTGTGGGTAAAAGAAGGTGAGTTTGGCATGTTTTTATTAAAACTATTCTAACATTTACTTAAACATTTCAAGCAGTACAAACATTGGAGTTTGGAAGATGCAGACTTGTATATGTTATTCTTTCCAGGAAGTTAAATAAAATTATAAAGACTGGAAACATAGCAGCTGTTTTAAAAGAACGGATTGCTAATGGTTTGTCCTAAGTTTCCTGGCATTAAGAATACGATATGGTTTCCTCCTGCTGTGACTGCATTAAGAGGACAAACGAAGAACAATTTACCTCAGGGGAAGGGATTTTTGAGGGATAAAAAGACTTGTTTAACCTGCTTCTCGGTTACTGTCGTAATTTCCCACAGCTGGATCTTTTACTGGCAATAAACGAAACAAAACAAAACAAAACAAAACAAAAAAAACACTCATTCCCAAGGCAGGCAACTTTCCTGACTTCATGAACTCCAATTAGTCTCTCTTTATTTTCCCCTATATTTGGTACTACTAGAGCTGACTGGTACTCTTCTCTGAAATATTCTTGCTACATTTGCATTTTTTCTTGGCAAATTGACTTTTACTATAAGTTATAGACACTCAGTTCTAAAAAGAAGAGACAGTGTACACTCTTTCCCATCCTGCACCCCTGCCCTGCCAAAAGACCAAATAAATTAATACCAGAAAAGTATTAAATATAAATTATCTAAATTGGTCACACATAAGATGACCCATAAACTATCAACAAAGCTTCTCGGTAAAAAGAGGAAGATGGAAGTCTCCTCATTTTTTTTTAATTGTTTTTCTTCCACACTGTATCTATTTTCCATTGGTGCAAAACAAATCAGCATAAGTGTAGCAGCTTACAACATCGCCAATTTAATATCTCACAGTTTCTGTAGGTCAGACATCCTTACATGGCTTCGATGGCTTCTCTGCTCAGGGTTGCAGTCAAGGTGTTGGCTGGGGTTGGGTCTTCATCAAGTTCACTGGTTGTTGAATTCACAGTTTTCCTTCTAGGTGTTGGTCAGAAACTACTCTCAGTGCCTCAACGCCCTCTGAATTTCTCCAAGTTTCTTGACACATGGGCATTTCAAATAGCAACCATGCAACAAATCTTTCTCAAGCTTCGAATCTCTGACTTTTCTTTCAGCAATCAATCAGGGAAAACTGTTTGCTTTTAAAAGGATCATGTGATAAATCAGGCCACCTTGGTAATCGTTTACCTTAAAGTTCAATAGTTTGTGTCCTTGATTAATCTGCAAAATCTCATTGCAGCAGCATATAGGTTGGAGTTTGATTGAATAACTGGTAGACTGTGGGTGTATATCAAGGGCCTGAAACTGTGGAGGGTCACCTTAGGGTTCTGCCTAAGTACTATGACACATACACATGCGAGAATGCTACGAGGGTGAGTCAAAAATTATCCCCACTCTGGCTGTAGAACTTATTTTAATTAACTTTTAGAAAAGACAATTACATAAGTTTTCAACATAATCTCCTTTCTTTTCAATACATTTTGTTCATTTTTCAACAAGCTTTCGTATTCCCTCATTAAAAAATGTTTTAAGCTGAGCTGTGGGCCACGAATGCACCACTGCCTTCACTTCATCATCAGAAGTGAGTCTTCATCCTCGTAGGGCTGCTTTCGGGGAACAAACAGATGAAAGTCCAATGGAGCAAGATCAGGACTATAGGGAGGATGCTTTAACACCTCAAAATGAAAGTTTTTGCAGAGTGTTGACAGCATGGGCAGAAGTGTGTGGATGTGCACACCCTCAGACCACAAAAAACGAATCACTGCATGCTGATCTTCTTTTGTGCAAATCACAAGTGGAGCATCCATTTGTGCTCCCACCGCAGTTACAAATGAACTGATGTAAAACATTCACACCTGCACAGCAGTGACTGGGGAGACAGTAGCCTCGAATGGAAAGTGCTGATAAGACAGTGAGGCCAACAGAAGTTTTAATATAACTTGAGTGCAGATAATTCTTGACTCACCCTCGTATATAACAAATGATATTTAGAGAGAGTAAAGAAAATGAGAGACTAAAGAGCGTTACAGAGTTAAAATAAGGGGGAAAAAACCCAAAAAGTAAAACCCAAAAAATAAAACCCAAACTTGTGTCATTAGTCCTTGGTTTGGTAAATATGGGCAAACTTTCAATGATAAACTCTTTGGAAATATACCTGACTCGGAGGAGAATGTTTCCCTCTAAGAATGTCAGGCTGAGTGGGAAAGTGCTATGTGTAACTCTGAATAGGGTCTTTTTGTGGGTCAGTGTAATTGAGACTCCTAATGTTTTTCTCCAGTCTTGACTGGGTTCTTCTCAGTGCTTAAAAGAGCACAGTCAACTGTTGGAGCAAAGAGGGATTTTCTGCCTAAAACAGTTTGGCTGTCATTAATAATTTCTACAAATGGCATATTTCTCTGTTATGATGCATACACTATGTCAGGGAATGAAGTTGTAGGTCCTTAGTCTTTCTGAGGAACCCTAGGGCCCACCAGCTTAGCATCTTTGAAATATCCTCATTCTTATGCTTAGGTTTCTTCTTAAACATCTTTTCCAAGAGATGCCTCCCCTTATTCCCCCATTTGATAACTGTTAATCATCTTGCTAATTATGTTAATTTGCTTTGTCACTTCCCCCCCTAGAATGTAGGCTTCCTGACAGCAGGACCTTATCTCTCTCATTGTCTGTTGCATCCCAGTTCATCTTCCCAAACCTCTACCCCATACTTGGCACTACGAAGGACCACCATTTTGGAGACTCTCAAAGAAGTTGTTTTCAGAACAGCTTCATCCTAATCAGGCTGTTTGCAAATGCACACTTGTGCTGTTTCTAATCCTCTTCCTGGCCCCTCCAATCTTCTGAGGAGGAAAGCACAGGTGCCACAAGGACACTGCCCCTTCAAACTTTCAGTGATTATTTCTTGCAGTTATGTCTTTCCAACTCCTTGCTGTAGTCAGCTCTTCTTGCACCTGACCCTATACTAAGTCCAGATGACATGAAGCTGTTGCTTTCCAAGACCAACAATAAGTACATGGAGGGAGCCAGTGTGCGCTGGTAGAGACTTGATTTAAAGGGACCTCTGTTTAACTCCTCCTCTGTTATTAAAATGACTGGGATTTCCTTTTTGTATATAATATTTCTGTGTTGTGACGCAAATGTCAGGAAGGAATAACATTCAAGAAATATGGGTGATTTATTACTTAGCATGAATAAATTTACTGTTTTTCTCTTCTGAAACTCATTTGAATGAAAGATTGGAAATTTCATAAGAAATCTGGACATCTGGAAAGGAATTGGGCATACTGGAGGAAGGAAGAAGTAGGGGTGTTTGAGAAGAACATTTGCTGCTTTATAAACTCATTTAGGACCTTACAGTTAAATTTTTGGCAAGTTACTGCTGAAGAAAATGGTTTTCTTATTTTTCAGTGTTTAGTGCATTAATTGTCTCTTTTGCCTCTTCTAAGCTCAGTGGGTGAGCTGATTTTGATGTGTGGGTGTGATCTTTTTGTAGATTACATGAATAAGGTGCAGAAAAAACATATAGAGAACTCTTGGCTAGACGAGGGGATAGAATGCTTCCTTTTGAGTCACAACTTTTGGCAAGCTATGAATCCAACAGGTGGTAGATTTAGAAAATGGTCATGGGAACTGCAGTTGCCTATAATAATCATAGAGAAAAAAACCTCTGTACATGGACCTTTTCAGTCACAGATACTAATGTCCAATTTCAAGAAGCAAAGCTGTTTTTCTTTTGTATTTGCCACTTTCTTGTGCATCTCCCTTACCCAATCCCTTCCCTCCTGCAGACCCTTATTTGCCCAGAGCCCCGAGGAGAGTACACACTTTGATATTCATAATGTTTTACAAAATGCTCCTGCTTTTACCCTCCCTTTCTATATAATAAAATGTATCCACCTGTGTCCAATTCCTTAAGAATTTAGATCTTGAAAAATGGTGAAAAGTGATAAATTAATTAGGCTAGCTAATGTGTTACCTACCCATACAAATTAACGTCCGAAATAGACTAATGCAAACTTAACCACTTTTCTGAAAACTTTGAAGGAGAGGCTTCCAATAAAATAAAATGCAGATCCGTGGGAGAAATTTTGTGCATCAGATGTAGGTTTGTGACACCCTTAATATAGCTTTCTGAAAGCGAATCCTTTCTTGGGTCTTTGAATGAGGCTGATTTTCTGCTTCAATCTCATTCTTGAGCTCTAGACTAGTATAAAGGTGTTCTTGGGTGACATCTCCACATGGATGGCCCTCTGACATCTCTAAAGCAATACATTGAAAATTGAAGTCATTACCTTGTGCAAAGTCCTTCCTCTCTCTGTATTCCAGCTCAGTTAAAGAAGTACCACTGCTCAGTTTGCCATAGAAGAAGCTGTCAGTCATCCTAGACCCCATGCCCTAGTTCAGTCTACACTCCCAGTCCACTATCAAAAGCTGTCAATTATTCCAATGCTCACTGGTTCCAAATTACCTTCAGAATAAAGTTCAACCTTCTAGTCATGTAAAGCACTGCTCCCTACCTACTTCTCCCATATTGAACTATTTGTCATTCCTCTTATTCCTCTGGGCTCTGTTCATGCTATTATCACTACATGCAATGACCACTCTCTCCCGCACATGCTTTACTCTCCCTGACTTATTCTTCTACTTATCTTTCAAAATCAAAACCAAGTGTTACCTCCCCTCCCCTGGTCCCTACCATTAAATAGGTTCCCTCAGCCCCTTTTCTATGCTTCTGTAGTCCCCTGTACATGTATTTCTTTTATATTATTTTTTTTTACACTTACTGAGACCTGTTGTTTGGCTGTTCTGCTTCCCCCAAAGAGAATAAAACTTGAGGTCAAGAGTTTTGTGCTGTCCATCACTGTGTTCCTAACTTCATGAAGAGTGCTATTTCTTGAATGAATGTGTGAGTGAATAAATAGGTGAATATTGAGAAGGCATGTATGGTGACTGTTGAAATTGCAGTTCAATAGTTCAAGGTGTTACGAATACTTCATTATATTATTCAGGTTAAAAAAAATGAACTTGTAGTCTAGATGTTCAAATAAAACACAGTGAAACAGAATTGCATTCCCAAGGGCATGTAGTCATTAAACCTTTTAGGTTTCTTAGTTTTCTATCTGTTTATCCAGATATATTTCTGGATATTTCTTTTTCTTTAACTGTGGAGATAGAGTAACATGATTATTTTTTTCCATTTTGCAAAGGAGACCAATCATTGCATGGAGAATCCTTTTTGACCTTGAAGATGATATGGAATGGAAAGCATGTAGATTGTCCCAAATTCCACACATGTGTGCCACATGAGCCTTGGTTATTGTGGTTGTGAAGTGTGTGTTGACAAGTCTGTATCCACAGTACATTAATCTTAAGAAATATAAACACATGTTATTAATTTAAGTAGCTTTCCATTTTGGCTTTGGAGGTAGTTAGACAAATTTTGCTATATATTTCATGAACAAGAAGAGGAGGAAAAGTCAGTATAAATTGCTTGACTGTATCTCCATAGTGTAAAAGACATTGGGAATTTGTTCACCACCTACTCATTTGATCATTTCAGGCAAACAGGATCTACTTCTTTGACCTGAATTAATAAACTTGCTGGTCTACATTGATCAAATTAACTGGAAATTACTTAATCCCTAATTCAATTTATTTTGCCTAAAAATGGCAAGAGAAAGCACAATTAAAACAAATCTTTACATAATTAACAAAATAGGCCATTAATTATTTATGAATTCTTGGCAGAGGAAGTGTCTTAGTCCTAGTAGGCTATAGATTGGGTGGCTATAAATAACAAATTTGTTTCTCACAGTTTTGGAGGCTGGAAGTTTGAGATCAGGTTGCCAGCATGATTGGATTAGGGCCCTCTTCTGGGTTGCAGACTTCTCTTTATATCCTCACATGGCAGGAAGGGGATAGGGAGCCCTGTGAGATATCTTTTATAAAAGTACTAATTCCACTAATGAGGGAATTCCACACTCATGACTTAATCACCTCCCAAAGAGCCCACCTATTAACACTATCAATTCGAGAGGTTAGGATTTCAAAATACAAATTTTGGGGAGAGACAAAAACATTCACACTGTAGCAGTAAGCAACCAATCTGAAGTTAAAAAAGCTTGTAAATCAATCCCCTATCCATCTTTTTTTTTTTTTTTTAGGATTTTTTGGTTGTTGTTTAAAAGTCTTTGTTGAATTTGTTACAATATTCCTTCTGTTTTCTGTTTTGGTTTTTGGCCACGAGGCATGTGGGATATTAGCTCCCTGACCAGGTATCAAACCCAAACCCCTTGCATTGGAGGGCAAAGTCTTAACCACTGGTCTGCCATGGAAGTCCCCCCAATCCCCTGCCCATTTTTTATTAGACAACAACAAAGGACTATATTAAATATGTGATCTATGAGAATAAATATATATACACACATAACTGAATCGCTGTGCTGTACACCTGAAATTAACACAAAATTGTAAATCAACTATATTTCAATAAAAAATTGAAAAAAAAGAAAAAAATTTAAAAATTAAAAACCGCAACGTAAGTACCTTAAATAAAAAATCATTTATTGCTAAAAAATGCTAAAACAATTATAATTCTAAATTCAAATATCACTGATCACAGATCACCATAACAAATAAAATAATAATAGAAATGTTTGAAATATTGCAAGAATTACCAAAATGTGACACAGAGGTACAAAATGAGCAAATGCTGCTGGAGAAATGGCACCTATAAATTTGCTCAACACAGGGTGGTTGCTGGGAATCTTCAATTTGTTTAAAAAAAAAAAAAGCAGTATTTGTGCAGTATAATAAATCAAAATTCAATACAATGAAAATAAAACAAAACAAAAAACCCCCACAAAAGATGTTGACCAAATTATCATCCTTTTGTTGAACTACTAAATCTGCTTTTGGAGAATGTGATTTCCAATAACAGCAGGTCTGGAAAATCCCAAGCTTCCTCAACAGGGACAAGATGCTCTAAACCTTGGAGCAGAAATGCACAGATGAGAATGAATGCTTCTTGCAGACCTCACGCTTCCAGGTTGGAGGGACCAGGAAGAGGCTGGGAAACTTGTGTCTAGTTTCACCTTCCAAACTCAACAGTCAGATTAAGCGTGATGCTCCTTTGGAGGCCAAATGAGGGCATAGCAGAGACACTTGGCTAATGTGCACATCGGTGGGGCATCCTTCACATGGAAGAGGTGGAGTAACAGTCACTCATCCTTTAAGGTTACGTGTTCAGTTAAATTTACTCACTAATTATATCATGGTACATAAAATTAGTTGTCTTAATACTTTGTTTTTGGCCATGTTAAATTTCTGTTTTGATTGTAATGAAGAACTGAGGATTTCTGAAACATATTTCCCAAATCTTCTTCTTTTGCAAACATATTCAATTGCGACAGACTAAACACATTTCCCCAAGTCCCTACCCTAAAACTTACACCTGAAGGGGATGGTATCATTATCAAAATTATTACCCATGACTGTGAGTGTGTATTTCAAAAGCTAAGATTATGTTTTACAGAAAACTTCCAGATGGAGACCAGAAGCACAAATATACAGATATGTTTATACATGCAGATGCTTGGTATTCAGTGAACTAAATATTCAAATATTTGTCAGATTTTTCCAGGTTTTATCTGTGTGTATCATGAGAACAGGACTATTTGTATCACATGCCTGAAAAAAATAATTATTTTGACAACTGAGATGTTCATCCTCACCAATATTTTATGTGCATTTTATGAAGATTTAGTAAATCAAATAGTTTTGTTTATGAGACACTATTGGATTTTAAAAATTAAATATATAAGGAATTACACTACATGTATAACATCTAAGTCTCCTTCTTCTATGTGTTCTCTGATTGTTGATTTAGAAGCCAGGAGATTTGAAGAAGGAAGGTTACCAGCGAGTGGTTCATAAAGACCAGGAGTTCATCACTGAATTAACTTGAGTTAAGTAGAAAAATGCTTTTGTTAGTTTTAAAAAGTGATTTTAAAGATGAAACTAACATGTAGACACACCATTTCATTAATAATACTTGTCCTATTGAATTTCTACCCAATAAATAATTCTAGGATCAATGTTTTAGCTTAAATATCTTTTAGCCACTTCTGTAATAAACTTTCTTGAATTGATCTTTCTAGGTACATTTTATTTCCTGGGTGCACACATATATAAATATATATATATATGTGTATAAAATAAACGAGTCTGAATGAAAACAGTTGCAGACCACATTTCAAAATGCAGTGTTTAATTTCTTTTATCCTTTGCCACTACCCACATAGCTTTCATTATTTGAAGGGCCCAGAAAAATCTACTGCTTATACAAATTAGCAGTAAACTTTTTTTTTTTTTAAAGCAATACATGTTTAATCAAAACCAGAGGCTAATTCTTTTTCAGGCTTGTGTTGTGGTCTCTTGACTTCCTGAAGAGGCATGAATCAAACCACTAAGCCACATCATAAAATACTTTATTTGCTTTGAGGTATCAGTTATTATTATTATGGGTGAAATACATTAAAAAAAATAGACATGTTAAAAGGCAATTTCATCTTACATTCCCTGAGTGTAAATTTCTGAACAACGAGCTTCTAGAGACTGAGTTTATTCAGCGAAACAACAAAAATTAGACATCGAAGTCAAGCTCAGCTGTAGAAAAGTTAAGTAATTGGAGACCTGAGAGTACTATTCTAGGGTGTCTTCTTGAAGACATTTATGTTGTAATTTTAACTATTATTTGAACTTGAATCCATAGTCTGAATACATGGTATCTAGGATTGAAGTAGTGCAAGACAAGCCCTTGATTTGCATCTAGAAGTGATAAAGCAGGTGGACTCTGGTTCATCAGAATTTGTAACCTTCTACCTATACCCAGTTTCAACATATAAACAAAGTAATGGATCCTGCTTATTCTATGTTGTTTTTATTGTTGTATATATACATAATGTCTACCCTTCCTCTGGATGAAGAGGTTGGAAAGCTATCAGCTATATTTCTCAGACCTCCTTGCAGCTGAGGATTGGAAGCAATGCAGATTCACCAAACTGCCTGACTCCCTTGAGATTTGGAGGTGGATGTAAGGCAGAAGCCATTCTCCTGCAGCTTGTAGTTATTGTTGCTAGCCAACAAACTCACAGAAATAAGAAGTCTTCTAATTTCAGTTTTCCACTGTCCATTCTGCAGCTCCCAGGGTGCCCAGAAGCAGAGACAAAGATGGTGGCTTTTTTTTTTTTTTTGGCCTCACCACGTGGCATGTGGAATATTAGTTCCCTGACCAGAGATCGAACCTATCCCCCTGCAGTGGAAGCATGGAGTCTTAACCACTGGACCACCAGGGAAGTCCCAAAGATGGTGGCATCTTGATCAGGGCTTCCAATCTTGGAATCACAGCTGCCGAGAGCCATTCTCCAGCTTCTTAGATGTGGAGAGGCCACTGGAGCAATGTTATTTGGGCTTCTTGCTTCCAGCACAGCTCCAGTGGGGGCTTTAGTGGGTTCATTTTGATTGTTCTTGAAGTCATTCCAGGAGGCCAAGCCTGGTAGCTGTTTCTTGAGCCTTTCTGATAATTTCGTAAGCACCAGATTCCCTATTTTAAATCTGTCCCAGTTTAAAACATTTAGGGTAGTTTCTCTGTTCTGCACCGAATTCCTCCTAATGCATTAGGTAAGCAAATAAAGATGTGAATGTTTGGAATAAAAAGTTCTATTTCACTTTTAATAGTGCTCAATAGTATTACTTTGAAGTTATACCTCCAGTTCCATATTCATTAAATAATGAAAGACCTGGTGTGCCCAAATCCCAATTTACAATCAGATAAGTTAGAGAGTAAATTTTTGCAGTAAAATATATTTTTTCCTAACACTCTGAACTATTAAGAAAAACAAGGGTTAATTTATGTTTGACTATTTAAGGTATAAATCATTGATGTCCTTAAAACAGCCTTAAAAAGCAACTATAAAATTTCAAGTTCCAGATATATTGTGGTGAGAGAAAAATGCAGCTGTACCTTAAAAAAAAAAGAGAATAGAATAATACTCAATGAATTTAATAATAATAACAGTGCAGTGCTGTGTTTTTTTCCTGTCTGAATAGTCAAAGGGTTTATAAAGTCTGGGTGAGCAGACAGTTCTATAGACATAAGTTCTCCATGGAAAACTCCTTGGATTCTGTTCAAGGCCAGTGCTGTCTGAGTTCCATTTAAGTGATGGCTCACAGTCACAGCCAGCCATGGAGAAAAAGCACTGGCTTGGACACTGAGAACCCAGACTAACTCAGGGAAGGTCTCATGAGGATCCTTGGATCTAAAATAAAGTGAATATTCTCTATCTTCTGGTTTGGTTTCCATGGGAATTTATGTTTATGGGGGAAGCCTCTCTCTTCCTGGCCAAAATATTTGGACAGTTCAGTCAGTTCAGCTATTCACAGAGTTCAGCTGACTGGATGTTTTGTCTTTCTGGCTGGCACGAAGTGCTGGTAGGATTGGCTGAGTGAAAAGTATTGTCAAGTCTGAGTCAGCGCACTTTCTGGTGATGTCGGGCAAATTTGGCTTATGGTTGGTCAATGGGAAGAGATGGCATGAGCAAAGAAAATTGAGTGAACACATAGGTCATGGGTGAATCTGAATATTTCTTGATCCAAACTCCTTGTAGTTATTGCATAATAAGCTCATGGTCTTTCTTGCCCACCCCCGCTAGGCCCCGAGAGCAGGCACTTGATTCGCCAGATTGGTATCGGTGCCTTCCTCATGTTTATGTTGCTATCATAGAAGTGGAGGAAGGACAGACAATGGTAAGATTTTCTTCACTGAAGAAGTGGTTTGTGATGCATTTCTAGGACAAGTCAATTCAGTTTAACTTACAAAAATATTTATTGTACACAAAATCAGTGCAGCTTAAAGGGACCAACATGGGGTATTAGTACAGGCACAACAGGTGTCTATCCTTAAGGCCTGCAGTGGTGGTTCTCAATAGTGGCTGTGTGGTAGGATCACTCGGGAAGCTTTTTAAAAATACTCCTGCCTGGGCTCCCCTGTAAACCACTTAAATCAGAATATCTGTGGGCTTGAGCTCGGGTGCTAGTGTGCTTTTAAAGTTCTTCAAGCGTTTCTAATATGTAATCAGAGTTAACAACTATGGTTAGTGGAATAGAAATACATATAGCATGTGATGAATGCTGAAATTTATGGCTTAAATTAGGTTGGTATCAAGCTTTTTATAGCACACTAACATTTATTTTTCTTGAGACCATCTTTTACCAACACAGAGCATCTATGAGCCCTCACACTGAGTCCCCTTTAGAATTTGTCGCCATGGCAATTTGCACTTATCCTTTGATAATACGTGTAATCACATTTGACATTACACATCATTATCCATGTTCCTCGGTAGTGTGGAAACAGTGGGAGTAAAGACTGTGTTGCTCTATTACCTAACACAGTGTTAGGCACATAGTAGATGGTCAACAACTATTTTTTAATTGAATGAATAAATGATTTTGCTAAGTTACTAAGTAGTGATTTTGCTAAATAAGTTACTGCACTCATATAATCTATTATTCATTACTAATGAGGTTCTCACCTATATTCTAGGTCATGGATCTGTCCTGAAAATGATATCAAGAGCATAAGCAACAGATCTGCTGTGAAAGTTCGGACTTAGAATTAGTACTTAGGGTTACTTTTGTGTGTTATCTTTCAGGCAGGCTGTCCTCTCTCCCACCATGGTGAAACTAAGAAAGTTTTTGTGTCTGGAGTTTTGTTTTTTGCTATTCATTTTTCATTGAAAATTTTTAAATTATTTGTTTTCATTTTTCCAATACCATAGTAGAAAATATTACCTCAATTATATGCCAAGTCTAATTGTCTTTGTAATGAAACTTTAATTGCTCCATTATTAAATTGTCTTTCTCATTCTCCTTTTGGCACTATTCTAACATTCAATTCTTGCTAAAAACTCATTTCTTTCTCCTTGGTTACTAGGAGACAGCATTCTGTGAGCCGTGTGCCTCTTTATAGCTGAAGGCAAAAAGCTAGCTAATTCAGAAGCAGGAAATAATTAGCAAATTCACACATTATCCTTCTGTTTAGACTTCAAATCCAAAGGCTTCAGGTTAATGGGATACTTTATCTTTTGATTAAAGGGATTCTCATTTTTTTTGAAAAAAATATGTAGTTAGAATTTGGCTCAATGGTCAAAATATCAAACTCCCCAAATCCCACAATCTTTTTTTAAAAAAACCAAATAAACATCTCTGTTGAAGAGAGTGGGCTATTAGCTAAAGAAACAATATGTTTGAATTTTAAACAGAAGAGAATCATTTCCAGGCACGTGTGCGTGCACACACAAGCATAAAACACACACACACACACACATAAAACAATGGAAAAATCAGATCCATGACAATTAATAACACATACACATGTGTAACTGGCTAAAAATAAGAAAAATCAAATTTATTAGAGACACGTATATGCAAGCAGGCTTCATATGTGTGTGGCTTTGCCAAGTGGAAAACTGGTTAATAATAGACTATCTTCTATTAATTCAAGAAGTCTCCCAAAACAGAGGTCACTGTGATCGACTGTATACAGACACTTGCTCTGGACACAGAGGGAATTGAAATGGAGCTGGCATCCAGGGAGCCCACGAGTGTCCTACGACTCACTATAAAATCAAAGATGAAGATGATATTTCAAAGGGAAGGAGAGAACATTCTCTAACATAAAACAGTCACTTTCACATTGCACACTTTGCCAGTATATAGTCTTTAAGGAAGACAACAAAATTGAAATTGTTAGTTGCTAACCCTGCTTAAATGTCTCTAATATAATAAGGAATTGGAGTATCTAGAAAATCTCCCCCACCTGCCGCAATGGAATTCTATGATTTCTCAAGCATATTTCCCATTATAAGATAGCTTGGCATAGTGGGGAAGAAGCCAGATCTTGGAGCTGAAGAGCCCAGGTTCAAGTCTTTCTTCTGACTTTGAAACTATAATTAGACCTCACGGTTTCAGACTTTAGCTTCCCCATCCGTAAAATGGGAATAATGAGGGTTTTTCTGAGGATTTAATTAATATTTATAAAGACTCAGAAAGGTTGGGGCATATAGTAAGACAGTACTGTGAATATTTTACTAGATAAACAAATGATTGGAGATCATAATATATATTTCCCTGCCTCAGAGAAACATCTGAAAACCCTCTTGATTTTGGACAGAGCCAGCCTGTGGTTGGGCCAGGGCAGCTCAGAGAGCACACAGATGCCTTTCATACTTTCCCAGAAGAAATATTTCCTGCAAGCAAGAATTACATGGCTTGCTCTCTAGCGTGACATCAATAAAAAGCTGAGCCTTGATAAGGAGCATCCCATAGCTGTGGCAAAAGGAAAGATGCAAGAAATAAGGCACTTTCAAAAATGCCTTAGAACATCCTATTTCTGTGTTGTTTCTTGCTGCCTACGCCTTACCTGCTCAGGTGCATTCTCTGTGAAATCTTTCCTCCTTCACAGATGGAGCCAGCCCCTCTCTGCCTCTGGCTCCACGGCAGCCTGCAGTTCATCCCTCTTGAAGCCAGACTCATTACACGGCTTCAGGGTCATCTGGTGTCAGGAGATGTGAACCCAAAACAACCCCTCTTCCGAGCCCTGGTTGTTTCCCTCTCCAACTTCCTGAGTAGTTATTCCAAGCCTTCACCAATCCCAGGTCCCTTCTGTCTCTGCTTTCACCAGAAAATAAAGGCTCGATTGTTTGTAACTTTCTGGCTCCTCTTCCTTGCACTCATCTGCACTTACCCCTTTGTGAACACCATCTTAGCAAAGATGTTGTGTCACTATTCCAGTTAATATCACCCTTTGTGTTCTGTCTCATATCTCTTAGCGCCATCTTAGGAAACTTGGTCCAAAGATGATGCCTTCTTTTCTGTATCTTCTACTTCTTATTCCTCATTGATGTTATCTTCAATTTTGACAATTTCTTTTTTCACCTTCTAGAGGAAATAGTTCCCAGACTCAGCTCTGCCATCTAGCTACTGTCTAAATGTCTCTATTTCTTCTCTTCTATTGACATTACTCACCATTGTACTTTGGCCTCACGCCCACTACTCTGTTGACATATTTCTAGCAACCCTCACAAGGCCCTCCTGGGTGTTATATTCAATGGGAAATTTTGTTTCTCTTCTTACCTGACCTTCTTTATGATATTAGTCTTGTTTACCACTTCCTTCTCCAAATTTTGTGAATTCTTTTCTATTTCTCTGGTCTTCTCAGTGTTCTTTGGAGGTTTTTTTTCATTTGTCCATACCTTAAATGTTGGGATTTGCCAGCCCTTTGTTCTTAGTCCTCTTTTCACATTATTTCACAGGGGAAATTTTATCATCTTCCGTGCGTTCATCTACATTCAGTTGCTCATGTCTCTCAAACTTCTTTCTCTAACCAGATCCCACAGTTGAGCTCCAAAGAAAAATATTTTGTTCCTAGCTGGATATCTTCACCTGTTTTCTCAGTACTAAACTAATCTTCTCACCTCAAACTTACTCTTCTACCATCTTCCTTTTGATCCTAGACATTACCCTAACTGGCGCCCTCTACCTTATACCCAGCATCAATTCAATCCATCATCACTTCCTGTAAACATGCCTCCTAATTGCCTTCTTTCCCCTGACTCTGCCATAGTATCGACTCATATCATCTCTTGCCTTAACTGTTGCATTTTTCTCTCTGCTGTTAGTCTCATTCTTCACTGGTCAGTTATCCACTTTGTGTCAGATTACCCACAGGATAGAGTAAAAGGTACTCACTTGAACTTTGCTAACCTGTGTACATGCATCTTTCATTGTTAATCACTTAAGACTTCCACTAAAACTCCTTCACACATGTGTGCACACACTTATCCACATTACTGAATTACTCATGTTAGCTGAATAGACACTCTCTTTCCTCTATGTTGCTTAGATGCTGCTTTCTCTGCCGAGAACATCCTTTCCCCTCTGCCCAGCAAATGTGCACATCACTCAAGTCACCATTTTTTAAAGTTTTTTTTTTTTTTTTTTTTTCCCCAGTGACTTTCCCCCTCAGTTCTTATGGCAGATCTGGGCATGTCTCCTCCTAGGGTCTCACAGTACTCCATACATATCTCCATAATAGCAATGATCTCATCACATTGTACTTTTTGTTCACGTTTGTCTTCATTCAACTTTAAGTGACTTGAAGGTCCATGAGCCTTCATCTGTTTCCTCAGTTTTGACCAGAAACACAGCCAGGTAAGAGGAAAAATAGTGAAGTCATTTGCAATATTTTAGAGATGGCAGGAAATTTTTTGGGGAGAAGGGGAAAGAAAACAACCCAGAAAATTTTGTTGTGTAGAAGGTCAAAAAGTGATTTCTCCTACATAATTTCTTCCATAATGCAAGGCTGGTGCAGGGAGGGAAGCCTAACACATAAGAGGGATTCAAACCATGGGGCAGGGGAAGAATTAGAAGCTTCAAGTTTTCTTTATTAGAGACACAAGGGCTGTGGTGGTCACAGTTCTGGGGGTGGCTGCTGTGTGTGTGTGGGTGTGCTGATAAATCCAGTTTGTAGAAATATGTTAACATCAACAAAACCATTTCTAATGTAAGGTATGAGGATCAGGGAAAGGAAAGAAGGAGGTCAAATAAATATCATGATACAGTGTCATCTCAGGGAAGCTAAGAGAGCATGAAAACTTAATTAATCACACCTATCATGTTCTAGCGCATTGTTAGATGTAATGGTGATACAGCATGAGCAAAACTAACAAGCAAATCAAAAACGAAACCAACCCACAATAACAATAAGAAAACATTGTCTTTACCTTCATGGTACTTGAAATCTAGTGGGGGAAGACTGAAATCAATTTAAAAATCATATTGCATGAAACATTAGTTGGATAAATGTTAGGAAAAAGAGTTATGTGGCATTGGGAAAGTACCGGCAAGCAGGACTCTATCTGCAGCTGGTTAACAGAAAACTCCATTACAAACATAGGTTCCCATGTAAACCAAAGCAAAAGGAAACTGAAGGGGCTGAGTGTATCATATTTCTTGTAGGTTTGGGATGAAATTTCCATCAGTTCCATCCTGAATTCTTTCAGCCCCTGAGCATATGGGATGGGGGAGTTTATTTCATGGCCAAGATTTACTAAGACTTACAAGTGAATATTATTATCTTTTTTGATATATGTATACATATAGCTGATTCACTTCACTGTACAGCAGAAAATAACACAACATTGTAAAGCAATTATACCCCAATTAAAAAACAAACAAAAAAACCAAGTGATTATTAAGGGGAGAAAATATTCTCTGGATCATTTATTGTGTATTGTGTATCATTTACAGTGGGTACTGCTTCAGCGCTAGTCATGTAAATAAATATCAGGAGAACAAAAAGTCATTGGAGCTAATTAAGAGAGATTTATTTAAATCAAGGCCTACATCTTCCGCGAAAGAAGCAATGATTGCCACCAAAACTGGTAAAATCTTGTGTAACTTTATTCTCTCAGCTGATGAAAGTGTTTTGTACATTATTATTAGTTGTAACACTGATAATGTATTGATTGGCAGTGCACACAAAAATTTGTTATTGAGGAAAAACACAAGCAGAAAATAGGCACTGTAGGACTGATATGCTGTCTGAGTTTGGGAATTTTGTTTGGCAACTAGAAACGAATGTGTAGATAAATCAGATTATGGAAACCTTGAGAGCAGAGATGTTGAAAGTGGATGCATTGAGAAGTGATAAAAACATCTGATATTTATTGAATAGTTGTTATGTGTCAAGTAGTTTGATAATTTCTTTACATACCAACTTGTACTTTATTTTCATCTCTTGTGCAGTTATCTGGTGCATCTAAAAAATTTCACAAATTCTACCCCTGCCTGTTTCAGCTAATATTTGATAACTGCAAAGGGCACAAAGTGGGACATTCACGTGTGGAGTTTTACAACCCATACCACTCAAAATTAACTTTTAGTGTAAAAGAGGAATATAGTAGCAGAAAACCATTAAAGAGAAAATTGAAATATGCAAAACAGACATAACACCTACTTGAAGTATATTAAAAGGATCCAGAAATGCTGGCGCTATTAGACTGGAATTGGAAATATGAGAGGAATAAGTTCTGGAGATCTAATATACCGTCTCGTGACTATAGTTATAATAATATATTGTACACTTGAAATTGGATAAGAGAGTAAATCTCGTGTTCTCATCACACACAAAAAATGGTGAGTATGTGAGGCGATGGATATAATAACGAGCTTGATCGTGGTAATTATTCAGCAGTATGCACATATATCAAGACATAATAACGTTGTACACCTTAAATACATACAAGTTTTCTTTGTCAATCATGTATCAATACAGCTGGAAAATAAATAAATAAAAATCCTGGAAAATTCGAAGAACCTGTGCATATTAGTTAGCATGATGGAGGGTTACTTTATTTAAATGGTCCTCAGGGGAAAGAATCAGCAGTTCAAGTCCTCAACACTGCAAGTTTTCATGAGCTCCAGCATGGCAAAAGATAAACAATTCACACTGCTTCATTTTGTGTTGGAATAGGCGTCATTTTCTATGAAGGAACAATTTCTTAGTTGGATGAATGCTAGGTTAATCAGACACAGAAATCCTTGGTTAACTGTGGGCACACAGGGAAAGTTAGTGGAAATGATCTTTAAATTTCCATTCTCTCTTCAGGATGAAATGTGGAATTGGTATTTTTCTTCCATTTGAAGTCACTGGTGACATAACACTCATGGTCTCCTCACCTCCACTTATTAAAAAAAACAAAAAAAA
The DNA here is from genome assembly GCF_030028045.1 of Hippopotamus amphibius kiboko. Lineage (NCBI taxonomy): Eukaryota > Metazoa > Chordata > Mammalia > Artiodactyla > Hippopotamidae > Hippopotamus > Hippopotamus amphibius. The sequence continues at coordinate 101,303,334 of NC_080195.1, read as the reverse complement.
CAACAACAAAAAAAACCCCAACTCTATTCTTGTCAATGTGCTTCTCAGCCAGGAAAAATGATATTAGGAAAAACACATCGTACAGGTTATGGAAAGGGCAAAACTGAAAGCCTCAAAGTGAAATATTCTTCATGAAAAATATAGTTCTTTTATATCTCTTTGGTGACAAGAGTACCACCCAGTTTTAGGAACGTTTTCTATTTAGTTTTCTTCCCCAGCACCCTTTAAAAGAGTTGAGAATACAGATTTCCTTGATGGGTAGACGTAACTACAAATTATTGCCACCCGGATTTAGGAAATTTACTCCTTATTTTATGAATACATTTTAGGTATTAAAAAAAGAAAAAAGAAAAAGAGGAATAGGTCAACTTGCCCCCCAGTAAATATGTTTTCCTTTGCTTCTTAAATGAAAAATGACTTTAAAACATTGACAATCATTTTTCACCTATAATATCTGAATCGTGTCCATGAATTTGCCAAGTGTCTAACATATGCTGATACATAGGTTTAATTCTATTTATCTCCTCCAAATAATTAGGAGGCACTTCAGGAGGAATCAAATCTGTGTTTTTCTGCTCTGATGAGAAAAAAAAAATCCAAAAACTCTTTCAAAAGATAGTTGTAACTAAACCGTTTGGTGCTAGTTATATTGGTGCTTATTAAAGTGAAGCTCAGTGTCCAAGTTACTCTTGAGTATTTTAAAATTCAGATTGGAGATGGGAACATATTTCTAATGATTTGTTTAGTCTGGTAATTATCATCAACCTTTAACATGGGCTGAGCCAGCTCCCTCTGTGATTGGCGGTCTTATCTGCTACATTGTTACTAAGCAGACATGTTCTCATAGGAAACGCTAGGGCAAGTTACCCTGGGCTTTTGAATTTTGATGTCTGTTCAAAAGTTTAGTCATGTAAGTGGATTTGAGGTTTTTTGGCAGAAGCCAGCTTTTCATCTGTGTCTTCCGTTTTTCCGAGTGGGTGATGGAACAGGGTTCCTGCGGAGAGAAATGGACACTTTGAACACCCCAGAAGCCATCTCCTTTTCTGAAAAAGTGCAGGGCCTTATTTGATAAACTGTCAGCGTGGGGGGCTTTTTCTACTCCTACATAGCTCTCTGTGTATCCAGTCACTTGTACTGAATGCCTAATACCTGTGATGGAGTCTATGGGTCCCAGCCCTGGTGCCTGAACTCAATCAAACAGCCATAAATGCCTACCCTGGGCAAGGTACCCTTCTAAAAGCAACAGAAAGATGTGACTGTGACCTCAGGTAGATTACTGTTGAGGGAGAATGGGGTGGGCAAAAACCCATTGCAAAAAGCTATAATAATAGAGCTCCATCTATTAAGTACCGTCCGCTAAGTGGCACATGAAGAGAAGTGTAAGGGAGGAATTTGACACTGGAGAAAGACTTTGACAAAGATCAAGAAGAAAGCCTTCTAGACAGAGCAAACATTTGGTTTTAGTTCTCTATCAATTGACCCCAGTTACATTTCCAGTTCTAGTGTTTGCTATTTATGCAGTCATTTAGTTAGACAGTGAGTCAAATGTGTGTGCATATGTGGATTAATTCTTACTGAATGCTGGGGGAAATGAGCCCAACATTCATGAAGTTTGCAGTCTATCCGGGGAGAAAATCCCTGCCTTAATGACAAATGCTCAGAGTAAACTCTAAGTTGGAAGGTCACCATGGTGAGGTGAGGTACTGTTTCAAGTACTGAAAGCATTGGAATTGAGATTAGTAGAAATGGACATGGCTAGAAAAGAGTTGCACGTAGAAGACTAGAAAACTCTTGAAAGAAGTGGGCTGGACTTCTGACCTGCTTGCTTTGTTTTTTCATTGAACAATGAGGTGTTGATTGTGTATGGAGGGTCACAAATTATGCTAGGCATTGGAGGCAAAGAAACTAGACAAGTATCCACAAAATGAAAGGGGAGTCTGAGCCTCCAAAATCAACTCAACATAGAGGAAAGAGGACCATTAGACTTCAAAGGGGGATATAGGAATATGTACATATTAAGAAAACTGAGCTGAGTCTTAAAGGACTAGCAGATGTTAAACACTGCACAGGATGAGGACGGTACATGCAAAGAAATCTGTGTGCTGTGAAAGAACATGAATCATTCAGCTTATTTTTATTTGTTTTGAGAGCCACATGCAGGACAGAAGGTTGAGAGCGGCAGGCGAGTGAAGATGCTGTCAGAAAGAGATAGTGGGGCTGGTGCATGAAGGGTTGATGAGAACGCAATACATCAGTGTGGGGATGAGCCACAGGAAGATTCTAGGATTGAGCATCACAGAAGCAATATTTGATAACATATAGTTAAGGTTTGGAGAATGGCTGCATTCTAAGGCAGAAAACTATATGGAGAAAAGAACTGAGGGACGGACCTTTAGAGTTAGGTAATATGCACAGTTATTGCTGGAGAAGAAACCAGGAAAAATAGCTAGGAATGATCAGAAAGCAGAGAGGAGGCAAGAGAAAAGATTGTTAAGACGGTGACATAGAAGCCAAGGTAACAGGCCGTTAAGAGAAAGTGCCAAATACATTGAAGGAGTCCTGTAGAATAAAAACCAAGAGGTCACCTGATAGGGCAATAATAAAGTCTTTGGTGACCTTTACAAGCACAAATTATCACATTGTTGGAAATGGAAAGCAAACCACAGAGGGTGAAGGAGGAAGTAGGTGGAGAGGAAATAGATGTAATGGGTGTAGAAAATTCATTTGAGAAATCTGGCAGAACTCTTGCCTGGCAATGAATGTCCAAAGGGAGAGCAGAGCTGATAGCTAAGCGAGGAAGCATCTTGTCATTTACTCTTATACATGAACTGTGTGTTTCAGCCCAAATCATCTAATCTCTGTCTCCAAATGTGTATTTGGCATTTCCACTTCTGAACTACTGCTCAGTTCTCTAAATTATTTTTGCCCCTCCTCTCTTCTTATCAAAAGTGTATCACTCAGTTTGACGATGTCCTGAACGGAGTAAGTATTCAACATATTTAATTGATTGAACCATTTCTTCTTTGCTTCATTGTGTTTGGAGATTCTGCTGATATGTCAGTTCCAGGAGACAGAAGAATAAAAAAGATTAATGACATCTTGAAAAGAATGGGCATTTCAGATCACTTACACAGGAGAGACACCAAACCTCAGCATATTAAAGGCATAAATGATTTTTTTTCCTGCTAGTTTCTGTGGGAGACATTCAATTAAAAACTGTAATTTTAGGTCAAATCATCCGCTACACAAAGAAGCATAGAGAAAGAACTCACCCCTCACAACTGATCCAAAGGGATTAAACTCATATTCTGAGTTATGAATATCTTGGGATAATAATTTGAAGATTAAGACATGAAAGATGTAAAAATTTCCCCTCTATTCCTTCTAAAGAAACATCTAGAACTAAAAAATTAATAAAGTTTCTAACGGGGAAACAAATATTAATTTTGTATTTGTTATATAACAGACATTATGCTAGGAGTTTCATGTATGCTATTTTGTTTCCTTCTCACAACAATCCTGGAGGGGTAACATTTGTATGAATTCAACGGTGACTAAATTGAAGCTCAGCGATACCTAGAACCAGGTCTCAAGTTGTCTTTAAGACATATTGCTTCCCCATTTGCATTATTATGTTGCATAATCATTTTGTCCCAAGGTTTGTATAGAAACTTGATTTTTCCAAAATGACTGCTTACTGTTAGCACTTAAAAACTGAAAAAAAAAAAAAAGCAAGAAAACAAAAAGCAAAAAACAAACAAAAAACCCCAGACAAAACAAAAACCAGACAGATGTTTGTGAGATAACATGTTATGAAAATATTAGAAATATCAGCAACAAATAATAAAAATACTAATGATGATGCCACTATATTTCACTCTATCACATGGAACTTCAACTATTTTACAAATTGATTTTTTTTCCCCCACATGTGTTCTTATTCAGTTGTATGAAACTAAGTGCTGGAAATTCCAGAATCTTGCTAGACTGTTTTTAATAAAAATTTCCTGGTTTGGAAAATGCAGTGAACTACATATGATAGAAAAGATTGAACATCACAAAATTGGTTTCTTTTGATTACAACTGGCCAGCCCTGATCGTGAAAACTAGAAGAACGCTGAGAATGGAAAATGGAAGTTCCATCTTAGAGTGAGAGTTGGCCCTGGGGGTTTGGAATGTAGCTCAGGGTTCCTTGGCTCTGGAACTCAGATGTCCAGCACAGCTGGCCAGCTCTGGAAATTTTCAGAGTTTTCTGGCTGATTTGCTGGGCCCTGGCTGGCTGGCTTTGGAGAGGCTGTGCGCTGGGTTCTCCCTGGTCCTGAGAAGAGTGAGCACAGGCAGCTGCCTCCGACATCTGGCCAAGGTGGCAGATGAACTGATTCTACATTTAGGGGACCAGGAATCAGAGAGGCTTATGATCAGCAAATCCAGGAATGAATAAGAAACTGATAAATTAGCTGATGGATTCCACTCACCAGGGAAGAACTGAGAAACGTAAAAGGATTTTGTTTTCATCATTATAATTCAGGCGCCTTTAGACTTTTATATTAATGAGTTTGGTAACTGGGTCTCTGCAAAGAATGAATGAGTTTAAAGTCTCATTACAGGGACATGACAAAGCTTCTTTCCTTAACCAAACTCTAGCCAGTCTCCTCTGAGCCCTCTTCTCGACTGGGCCTCAGTCTTGGTCTATAAAAACTACTTGCCCTAAACATAAATGATTTCATCCACCCCTTACCCCCCCATGGAAAGACTTAAACACTAACATAGTTTCTAAAAGCTCAAGGCCTAATCCCTAGGGGGAGCTTAGCCTCCCTTAAAGTGCCTATCTTGGGAAGGTCAAGACTGTCAAAATAGTCTACTGTTTGTTCTAGACAACACCTGATCATAAGCCTCTGACCACCTTTCTCTAAAAAGCGCTTGCATTTGTGAGTCTTTCCTCTGTCCTTTTGAGATGTATATGCATCTCCTATAACTCAGGAGGGTCCTTCTCAAGGAACTTAAAGCCATTCATTTAAAATGCCGTCACCAGGAAGGGTGGGGCCTATGTTTCCCAACCTCGGTGGGAAGACAAAATCCTTATTTTGACAATTGCCATCTATCAGAAGCAGTTGGCCTAGCTGGTGTTTACACTGACCAGCCCTTTGTAAGTTTTCACTTCCCTTACTTTATTGAGGTCCCCACTCACACCCTTCCCTACTCCCTCATTCTCCGTTTAAAACACCTGGTCACCTGTGTACATTGAAGTTGAGTTCAGTTCACACTAAATCCTCTTCCCTTTATCAACACTATATTATGAATTAAAAGCCATCCTTATCATTTTATTTTTTTTCATCCTTATCATTTTAACTAGGACCTGACTGTTTATCTTTGACAGACACGAACATTAATCTTTAAAAAAATTAGCTTTAAAACAGCCAAATACCAAAGCCTAGTCGAGAAGAGGGCTCAGAGGAGCCTGGCTAGAGTTTTTTTTTTTTTTTTTTAGAGCTTTTATTGAGATACAGTTAACAGACAATAAACAGCATATATTTAGAGTGTATAATTTGGTATCCCAATCTCCCAATTCATCCCCCCAACCCTCCCGGCTTTCCCCACTTGGTGTCCCTGTGTTTGTTCTCTTCATCTGTGTCTCTATTTCTGCCTTGCATTTCCTCTTTCATAGTTGTTAGCATTTGCCTTATATATTGAGGTGCTCCTATATTGGGTGCATATATATTTATAATTATCTCCTCTTCTTGGATGGATCCCTTGATCTTTATGTAATGGCCTTTCTTTTGTCTTGTAACATTTTTTATTTTAAAGTCTATTTTATCTGATATGACTATTGCTACTCCAGCTTTTTTTGATTTTCATTTGCATGGAATATCTTTTTCCATCCCCTCACTTTCCGTTTGTATGTGTCCCTAGGTCTGAAGTGGGTGTCTTGTAGACAGCATATATATGGGTCTTGTTTTTGTATCCATTCAGCCAGTCCCTGTCTTTTGGTTGGTACATTTAGTCCATTTACATTCAAGGTAATTATTGACATGTATGTTCGTATTATCATTTTCTTAATTGTTTTGTTTTTGTTTCTGTAGGTCCTTTTCTTCTCTTATGTTTCCCCCTTAGAGAAGTTCCTTTAGAATTTGTTGTAGGGCTGGTTTGGTGGTGCTGAATTCTCTTAGCTGTTGCTTGTCTGTAAAGCTTTTGATTTTTCCGTTGAATCTGAATGAGATCCTTGCTGGGTAGAGTATTCTGGGTTGTAGGTTCTTCCCTTTCATCACGTTAAATACATCGTGCCTTTCCCTTCTGGCTTGCAGAGTTTCTGCTGAGAAATCAGCTGTTACCCTTATGGGAGTTCCCTGGTATGTTATTTGTCGTTTTTCCCTTGTTGCTTTTAATAACTTGTCTCTGTCTTTAATTTTTGTCAGCTTGACTACTATATGTCTTGGCATGTATCTCCTTGGGTTTATGCTGCCTGGGACTCTCTGTGCTTCCTGGACTTGGGTAGCTATTTCCTTTCCCAAGTCAGGGAAGTTTTCAACTATAATCTCTTCCAATATTTTCTTGGGTCCTTTCTCTCTCTCTTCTCCTTCTGGGACCCCTATAATGAGAATGTTGGTGCGTTTAACATTGTCCCAGAGGTATCTTAGGCTGTCTTCAGTTCTTTTCATTCTTTTTTCCTTATTCTTTTCCTCATCAGTGATTTTCACCATTCTGTCTTCCAGGTCACTTATTCACCCTTCTGCCTCAGTTAATCTGCTGTTGGTTCCTTCTAGTGTATTTTTCATTTCAGTTATTGTGTTGCATATCTCTGTCTGTTTGTTCTTTAATTCTTCTAGGTTTTTGGTAAACTTTTCAATCTTTGCATCCAGTCTTTTTTCAAAGTCCTGGATCATCTTCACCATCATTATTCTGAATTCTTTTTCTGTAAGGGTGCCTATCTCCTCTTCAGTTAGTTGTTTTTCTGGGGTTTTATCTCGTCACTTCATCTGGTACAAAGTCCTCTGCTTTTTCATTATCTCTATCTTTCTTGGAGCCTGGCTAGAGTTTGGTCAAGAAGAGGATTGTTGTCATGTCTGTATAATGAGACTTTAAACCCATAGGAGAGATTTTTTGGGTGATTTTATTATGTAGCCTCTAAAATGGTCCCCAACACTCCCCACTGTCATGGTATTCATACCCCTGTGTAATCCCTGCTCACCAAATATGGGCTGGGATACACTGTCTTGCTTCTAATAAATAGGAAATGGCAGAAGTGATGGGAAGTCACTTCTGAGAATTGCTTCCCTGAAAAGTAAAATTTTCTCTACTGTAAGGTTAAACCCTATATTGATGCTTGAACGATGAAAAAGTATTTTATGTGGTTGTATATATATATATATATAATGTGGATCGAGTTGTGTATATGTATGCATACTTATGTGTATATACATGTGTGTAGATACATATGTTTATAGTACAGAATGAAGTTATAAATTTCTTTTTCTTAAGCTCTCAATTTCTTTTCCAAATGAAAAAGCTAATCCACAATTGTGGTAGGAAAATAATGTTCCTGCCCCCCAAGACGGTCACATCCTAATCTTAACACATGTAACTATGTTCTTTTTCATGGTCAAAGGGACTTTACAGATGTAATTAGGTTAACAATCTTGAGATGAGGAAATTACCTTGGATTATTTAGTTGGGCCAGCTATAATCGCAAGGATTCTGATAAAAGGGAGGCAGGAGGGTCCGAGTCAGAGAGAGACTGGAAGATGTTATCTGTTGGTTTTGAAGATAGAAGGCATTATGACTCAAGGAAAACAGGTAATTTCCAGAATCTGGAAAAAGAAAGGCAACAGATTCTCCCATAGAGCCTTCAGAAGAATTTACCAGCCTTACAGACATTTTGCTTTAATTCCAGTGAAACCTATTTTGCACTTCTGACCTCCAGAACTACTGTTACAGAGTCCAAGCTCACTCTGCTTGGAGATGAGGTGTTGAGGCAAGGAATACAACTTTATTCAGAAAGCCAGCAGTCTGAGAAGATGGCAGGCTAGTGTCTCTGAGAAACCATCTTATCAGGGTCTGGATACCAGCTTTTTTTAAATAGAATCAGAGAGGGAGAGGCAGTGAGGAAGTAAAGTAAAAAGACAGAATAGGGAGGGAGAGATGGTGAGGAAGTAAAGTAAAAAGGGCCATCAGTCTTGCAAAACATCTCCTGGAATGGCCAGCTTCAGGGACAGGGTGTGTTAATTTCTTCTTTTCTGCAGCCATTCATAGGTGGGCAGAGTCAGATTGACTCCCTGTGAGCTGAACAAAGACACTTTAGTTTAACACTAAGGCAGAGGGACAGGGTTCCCTGAGGCAAGTCATTATGTATGATTATAAAAACAAAAGCAACAAAAAGCAAAGGTTAAAGTCAAAGAAACAGCTTGAACATGGAGTCTAATTTAGCTCTTCCATGTTACACTACAAGATGATGAATTTGTGTTGCTATAAACCATTGTTTATGGTGTTCTGTTATAGCAGCAGTAAGAATCTAATACAACCACCTAAATAGGACATGTACGATGTCCTCTAGAATTCATCTAGAATGAATTTTTCCCATGTTGAAAAGTGAAGAAACCCAAGTCTACCTTGGATGGCAGGCTTGGGGTTCCTTATCTCCTTTATCTTGAATTAGGCATCATTTTTCTCATGCTTATTTCTTTTTGTCTGAATTACACAGTGATATTTACTCATGGGCAGTTGGTCTTTTAAAATATTACATATTTCCACCTCTCTAATGCACCACATCCATGTAGAGTCTCCTACACAGCAGAATCTTCATGTATACTTGATTTATTGATCTCATTTGCTTACCACTATTTTCAGAATTAAGATTCTTGTTAGTAATTTTCCTGGAAAAATAATGACAATATAAACCAGGATGAAATTCAAAAAATGATTGCCCTGTTTTTCCTTCTCTATTCCTGTGTTTTGAAACATTTAATTTAAATTTATTTTAATTTGTGTACAGATGATTCTCATACCAGGGCCATTACAGAGTGTAAGAAATGCATGTTAAGGGAAAAATGACATAAAACAGATATGCCTTTTCTCCTGATATTTAAGAAAGAAAAATAGATTTGTTTCTGTCCAAAATTTTTGTGTTCATAAAAAATATTTTTGAAGCCCTCAATGCCTGTTTTCACCTTCCCATTGGCTTGTGCTTTTCTGCATATTTCTGTACTCTAACTTCACCTTTTTGCTATGTGCTGTTTATTTAGATAGCCTGAATGATAGTGTTATCTAAGTGATATCAAAACATGGTCTGTTATAAGGATACGACTTAAATAAGGACTTTAATATTCCATCGAAATTTAAACATCTTCTAAAAGATGGCATTCTGATCTTCCAACATAGTTATCCCATAAAAATTATTTGTGTTTAAAATATTAGCTTGTTTTTTTTTATAGTTTATTCAGAGATAGTTCCAACCTGCACAAAAATTTGCTGATATTGAAAATGACTTGGGATTTTTCTTTACAAAAGTTGAATAACTCATGATATTCTCTACCACACAAATCACGTTTATATATACATTTTGCACTTTGAAAGGGAAGGTTTGTTTAAAAGTGAGAACTCTTTTTTCATCTTAGCTATCAATTACTTGACAAAATAATCTCAACTGGATGTTTATAGCATATTTTTTTCAAATATTAATTTTGCAAAGGGTGGTTGTGATCTGCATCCAGAAAAAAAGACAGGCCATGTAGGGCTCCCATGGGGCCAATCCAGTCACCTGGTTTGCCCTCTCTGTACTATTCTCATTTTCTCAGAAACTTGGGTATGCCAGGGTTGGTCTGCTCTGCAACTGGGCAGATGGGGGTGGCTAGGAAGCCCAGCACAGGGTCTTATGATACAGATTACAATCCTTGATTGAGAATTTGCAAGGGAAGGCGAGGTGAGTTTTAGGGACTGAGCACGAAACCCTACCTCATATTCCCAACATCTATTCCAAGATACACACACAATAGATGCTATGATGAAAAGTAATCACATGGAATTTGAGAGATCTAAAAAATTACAGTGTACATGCAGGTGAAACACTTGAGAACCAACTAGAAATGATGTTGTTTAGCATTTGTGGAGATTATGTGCAAAGAATACATGGTAGCCTTTTTGTGGATGACTGTATAAACTGTGCATTGGATATTGCCAGTGTGCCCTACTACACAGATAGCTAGGAGTCTGGGAGGAATGTTTCAGCCTGCCCAGAAATGCAAAGAATATATTCTAGGCCATACAGAAGAGACATACAGTTTAAGGAGCTGGAAGAGAATAATTGGGGCTGCTCTCACTAAGATTGGGGGTAAATTTGCTGGTCGTTTTAGAGACTCAAGAAGCAGAGTGAAGCCTGAGAGGCTTCTCCCTCTGAGACCTCCCTTTAACCTCCAGCCCTGACACCTCTTGCCTCCCAGTGAAATAAGGTCCAGTGATGTCCTGCTCCTATAATCTTATTAACAGCTGCTCTGCCCATGGGACTGAGAAAGCAAAAGCTCAAAGTTAGAGTGAGTGGGAGTTTCATTGCCCCTTCAGTCTAATAGAGAAACAAGAGTAAGGGGCTCCTGGTCTGGTTCTTTACTTATAACGATTTGTATGTGTGTTTAGAGGGCCAGGGGCTGGGGGGTGGGGAAGACTAATCAAGGGTCTCAGATTAGTTATTCTTGATTAAACTATAGAAATAAACTCACACGTGAGTTGAGCATCCTCAAGAAGACAAGAAACATTGAGATTGAGCCATTGAATTGAGGACTTTAGAACACACACAGGTGGGTCAAATAAACCCAAATTTCTATGTTGAAGGCATGTGTTATATAATTGATTGGTTTGCAGAAACTGAATTTGTGATATTTTAAGTTTTACTTTGATATGACCTATCATCTATTGACCTACCTATCTCTCTACCTATGTATCTATCCATCTATTATCTCATCTGCCTATCTCACTAACCAAACAGCCACACAATCAGACTTTTTTTTTTTTTTTTTTTTTTTGCTGTCTGTGAAGTATTTTTTTTTTTTTTTTATTATTATTTTATTTTATTTTTTTTGGGGGTACACCAGGTTCAATCAACTGTTTTTATACACATATCCCCATATTCCCTCCCCTCCTTGACGCCCCCCCCTCGATTCCCCCCCACCCTCCCTGCCCCAGTCCTCTAAGGCATCTTCCATCCTCGAGTTGGACTCCCTTTGTTATCAGACTTTTAATCTTAAATTAAATAGAGATGCTTAAGACTTTCTCTTATCATTTGGTTACACAAATAAGAACTCTTCAGGTATTTAGAAGAGTGTATCGCTCCCTGAGAAATTCCGAATTGTTTTTGATTCGAAAATTTGAATGTCATTTTCGGCATTCTTTCTCTTTTTAAGTGCAGACTAATTGAAATAGGAAATGTGGCATCTATAATGTAATTTGAATCCATTTGAGATAATTCAGATAAATATTTATTTTTAGTATTAGCTTCTTTTATTTTTTTCCTGAATTTAAAAAATTATGCAGTCTTCTCTCATTTTGCACCCAATTATACACTCAAATATGAATATTTGCTGTTTAATACATCTATGGAATTGAACTTATATCTTGCAAAAATTCATTTGTACCTTCTATCAAATTTGCACATTTGCATCATTCTATCATTTGCACATTCTATCATTCTATAAATGAAGTCAAGAAATATTTATCTAACAATAGAGAAATGAATGATGTAATAGTCAACTCGCAACCCAACTTTCACCTCTTTTATTTAGATGACTTAATTCTGGAAAAATAATTTTGGATAATTTTATTAAAGAATAGTATTAACCACAAAGGTATTAAGCGAATCATATTCCTACCCAGATCCCTGCCTTGATGAAAATTTTTTGGCTTAGTGGAGGACCCCACAGAAACCCGAATTACTTGGGATGCTTTTATTTGGTGCTGTGTGTCAGTGTTTTTAATTTCCAGAGTGCTTACACTTTTACTGCAAAAGGATAAAGAACTCATCACACCAATAATGTTTTGGAGCCCATCTCATCTATATCTTTTAGAGCATTCTCAGGCAAAGTTTTAAATTTAATAGAATTCTAAGACAACTTCTCGTTGTCATATATGAGATGACTTAGTCCCTGCTTTGGGAATTATGTGTGTTTGTTTATTTGGTGGTTGACTGTCTGAACCAAGTCATGAACAAAATACTGGAGTAAAATTTTAATTTCCTCTTTAGGATCTAGCAACTGAACTCTTGCTTAATAAAAATCAAAAAGGCTTCATACAGACAAGAAGGCTATCCAAAATTTAAAAAAAATTTTTTTTCTTTTGCTCATCAAGGGAAAAAATTTTTTAGCTTTTTGTTTTAACTTCCATAGCCAAATAGGTACATTCTTACTAAGAGAAACAATAAAATATTCTTAAAGAGGATATAGAAATACTGTGAATAAAAAAGATTTTTTAAGAATATTACTAACATAACCAGATAATTTTCACAAAATTAATAATAAAAATTCTGATCTCAGAATTAGTTATACACAATGTCACTAAGAAAAGAACTATACTTGTCAGATCTCATAAGACCCAATTATAAATTTTCTCAAAAAGTTATGCTTCTATGGGCTTGAGGACACAGGGTGGGCGGGGTGGGGGTAAAGGGGCAGCTGGAAAAAAGTGAGAGAGTAGCATTGACTTATATACACCACCAAATGTAAAATAGATAACTTGTGGAAAGTTGCCACATAATATAGGGAGATCAACTCAATGATGAGTGATGACTTAGAGGCCTGGGATAGGGAGGGTGGGAGGGAGTTGTGGGAGGGAGGGCATATGGGGATACATGTATAAGTACAGCTGATTCACTTTGGTGTACAGAAAAATACTGGGACAACAGTGTAAAGCAGTTATATTCCAATAAAGAGCATAAAAAAAATTATGGCTCTAGTTTTGTAGACCTAAACATGCCCCTATATGCACGAAATATGGTGCCGCATTTTTTTACAGTTCTATAACATTTTTTAATAAATAAGTTTTTTTTTTAAAGTGAACAAAGTCCATGTTTAATACTTAAGGTATAATTTACCATGGAAAAGGGAAAAGATGAAATAAGTGAGATCTATCATGGTATAGGACTGTTGCTATACATATTTCAAATAAAATTTCAGATCTGGAATTTATATCTTAGATTTTATACCTTTGATGAACTGTGTTTAGAGATAATATGTTAAATATTTCATGGTCTGTAATTTACAAAGCTTCCTAAAGTTGAGAAATGGTTTCTATTCATACATGTAACTTATGGCCCAGTTTTTAAGACAGAAGACCAGAGACTGAGTTAGATGGATTATATTTCATCTTTAGCACATGGGAGAAAGGACCCAGAAATAGCAAAGGATACACCCCGCGGTGATGGGACTCAGTCCTGTTTTCTGTAGTGAGCAATTTACAGCAAACGACAGCTTGTACCGTGAGCAAAGGTCTGGTGTATCAGAGTGAAGGGGAGCTGGGAGCCTTGATGCTGATGGGAAGCTACACGCAGCACTATTCTCAGAGCTGTCATAGTCTCATGGCTGCCATCCTCCCACAGCCCAGAGGATACTAGGCATGTAGGAGAGCTTACAGTTTACTAAACTAATCTATTTCTCAGAGAAGATGGCTTCTTCCCTAAATGGCTGCACATTTTATTTACATTCTGCTTTTAGTGTATCTCTGATGTATTCATGCAGTAAATACATCTCTGATATATTTATGCGGTATTTGCCCTCAACTGTTTAAGAAAATCTAATTTTCAGCGGTTTATTCATTTCAGTGTGTTTCCTTCCTTTAGGTAATGGAATGAAGTTACCTGGGTCTCCTACTGAGCTCCATAAACTCAGTCAGGTGCCCAGGCGAACCCTCGTGGCTTTGAGGGTCTTACTTGCTGATAATCTGGGGGCTATGCTTGTGCCTTTCTTTTCCTCACCCCAGTCAGGTCCTTGCATTCTGAATCTCTGGACATCCCTTTCTCCTTGTCTTCATTCCTGTTTTCCCATTTTAACCCATCATCCATCTTGAACCTAGCTCTTTCTTTTTGGATCATGCCTTCTGTCTGTATATCTTTTGTTCTCTTCCCCATTGACTCAAGTTTCCCAGAAATTTAGTACCAGCGCATGCAGATGTTATGTCAGAAATTCTTCACCAAGTTGCCAGAAATGGAGACTTGCTGAATTTTTTCACATTCCTCTCAGCTCAGCCTTTACCTAAATGACCCGTATATCACAGCCGAATAGACAGGTCACTGTTTGCCAGTCTCAGAGGCTGTTAACTTACATCCATCTTAAATGAAAGATATTCTTTTTTTGTTCTTTTTTGTTTGTTTGTTTGTTTTTGTCTTCTATCTCTGAGGCCAGTGTTTTTAGTGAGCAATTTTCAAAGCTGGACAATCTGGCACCTTGGATTTTTGGCCTCCATGAAAATTTTCAGAAGTAGAAGTAGCTACTTATTTTCACTTGTGTATAAAGCTTTCATATTCAGGGAAAACTAGATGTGTTACAGAAGTCTATATTTCTAGTGTCTTTTACTTTTGCCCATTTATTTATCTATTAGAAGTACAAAATCAGGAGGAAAATTCTGCTCTCGTTTCAAGTCAGCAGACAAATCTTGCTTGTCAGCCAGTTGTGCGGTTACTGGAATAGTGATTATTTTCATTCCTCCTGCTAAGAAACATCCCTCTCGATCAAAGCTTGTCTTGGTGACAGCACATGTTTCTACTAATCTGCTCAGGTCAAAGGGTAGACCGTGCTTATCATGGTTTCATGGATCAGGTCTGTGACAGAATGGAGCTTGACATAGCAGTCTAGGAAGTGGAGTGGATATAGCAAATGAGGTAAATCTGTGAGAAAACTGGCAATTATCCAGTAAATAGTCTTATATAGACATTCACTTGAACCTAGCTGTCTACTGTTGGGCACATTCATATTCAAGTCAAGAATCAGTAGTTAGAGATAGGCTTGTATCAGTTGTTTATGCGATACCAATGTGTATAACAAACAACCACAAGACTGCAGTGATATATAACAATGAGCACTTATTTTTGCACATACTTTTAGGATTGGCTGGGTGGTTCTGCTGAATTGAGCCAAGCTCAGCTGATCTTGGCTGGGCTCACTCATGCATCTGCAGTCAGTTGGTGGGTCAGATGTGGTTTGGCTGGTTGAAAGTGTTTGTAGCCGACATGATTGGTCTCTGCTTCATGGGGTCTCTCATCCTCCAGCAGGCCTGGGCTTGTTCTCCTGGCAAAGATGGTGTTCCAAGAGAATAACAGTGTGTAAAACTTTTGAAGCCTGGCTCAGAAGTGTCCCACTGTCACCTTTACTATATGCTATTAATTGGCCAAAACAAGTTATGAGGCCAGTCCTGTTTTAAGTACTAGGGAACAGACACCATAATAGTTGGGAGGAGCTTAAAAATCACATTGCAATGGGTATAAATCAAGAGAGGCCATTAATCTGGGTCAACAACACAAGCTACCACAGTATTCATGCCATAAATCAATTGCAAAGTAAAAAGTCACGGGGGAAAAATGTTCCCCCCAAATCAAAGTGGATTGCAGTAAATTAGAAAACAGAACCAAGCACACATCTCTAGAAAGTCAGGCAGAGGGCTGTGAGCTTAGTGAGCCCTCTAGGGCTCAGAGTCCTTCCACTAGAATAGGACACTTTAAGATATTGCTTGACCATGATGTGAGACAAAGTGGTTTCTGCTACGTTAGGTGTGATTCATCAGTTACAGCTGTGCTAGGTGTAGTGCTTCCTGGCACGAGCTGGAAACTGGTGTTAACACTGACTTCACACTGCTGGGTATTCTGGATCTGAGTCAAACTAAGGTATTAATCTGAAAGATTTGGATACAAAAGAAAGGGGGAAAGAAAACAGTGACTCTAATTATAAGGAATATATTCTTTAAAGCTGAGAATTAGGCTTTCCATGCTTCTTTCTTTTATTCCATTTTAGAAAAAGGAAGTCAGGTGGTATATTAAAAACTTTTTTTAAAAAGGGGCCTAAAACATTAAAAAGAATTTATGATGATAGAACAAGGAGGGATCTGTGGGCTTGAAGAGTCAAAGGGCTTATTTAAAAAGATGAGCAAAGGGAAGGTGATACAAACATGTAAAGGAAGTTTTGAAAAAATACAAGCACTCATTTCCTTACTAGGTAAGAATTGAAAGAGAGAGGCTTAACCTGCAATAAGGAACATGTAGACTCAGGGAAAGCTATGTAATTAAAACCAATTGAACAATAGAACATGTAGATAAAGGTAAATTTGCAATCCCTGCTGCTAGAGACTGAAAGACTAGATTCAGGTTATCTACAGAGATTGGGCAGACAGAGCACAATTTGTGTGTCAGGCAGTTAGTTCATGGGGTGACCTCATCTTAAGCAGTTTGGTGACTTTTTGCATTTGTACTGAGTGCACCTCTCTTACCCGTTAGATGTATCTTAGTAGAGAAAGTTTGTCTTTCCCCAAATATTCTCGTGGTCAGCTTTATGTTTCTTCAGACAATTCCTTACTTCCAAGTTCTCTAGGATATCCAGTTTGCTTATTTAAATTTCCATAAGAGCCTTTTATAAAATGGAAATGAAAGATTATCAGAGAGAATGTTATTACAAGAGACTTACTCTTTATAGTCAGTCATGCAGGAGATAGTTGGATCTGAATTCTAGCTTTCATCTTACAAGTTGTGTGACTAAGGACAAGTTTCTTTAAGCCTAGGTTTCTCCATTTATAAAATGGCAATGAAAACAGCAGTATTTACTTATGTCAAATAGATACCATAGCAGAAGAAGCTACCTGAAATGCTTAAAAATAAGAACAGTAACTATCTCTCATAATAGGAAGTCTTCAGTCAGGGATACTGGATCCTTCTAATCCCAGGTTCTCTCTACTGTTCTGCCATCTGTAGGGTTTTCTTCCTTTGGACATTACAATGTTTAAATAATGAAGTGGAGACAATCTTTTCCTGGGTTTCTCTCTTTTTGTGTGTTATGGGCTAAATTGTGTTTCCCTAAACTTCATAAGTTGAAGTCCTAGCCCCTAGGACCTCAGAATGTAACCTTATTTAGAGATAGGGTCCTTTTTTTTTTTTTTTTGATAGGATCTTTAAAGAGGTAATTAAAGTTAAATGAGGTCATTGGTGTAGACAGAATCCAGTAGGGCTCCTAAAAGAAGAGGAGATTAGGACACAGACACACAGAAGAAAGACTACATGAAGACACAAGGAGAAGACAGCCACCTACAAGCCAAGGAGAGAGGTCTCAGAAGAAATCAACCCTGCTGACACCTTGATCTTCGACTTCTAGCCTCTGGAAATGTAAGAAAATAAAATTCTATTGTTTAAGTCACCTAGTTTGTGGCACTTTGTTATGGTAGCCCTAACAAACTAAACTAATGTGTGAGAGAATAGTCCAGAAACCTTTTTATTAGATTGTCCCTCACAAATCATTAGCCACAATTGTGTTACAAGTCCATTCCTAATTCACTCACTAGCAAGGGTAGTGGGACTATCATAACTAAATGAATGAAGGCCCAGCTCTTTGGAAAATAGTGGACACTAGAAAAAAGGAAAGCTTTGTTAGAAAAGAAGAAAAATTATAGCAAGAAAGAATCAGCACCCAGCAATGTCTCTATATTATGGGTAGTTGTGAGGATTAGACTAGAAAACAAATGTGAAACACTTACTATTGTGCATGACAAGTTAAATTTATTATTATTATTATTATTTTTTTTTTTCCATTATTGTTCTTAAGCTTCTTCAGCTGGAGTTCACAGGATCAATGCCTTGAGATTCTTTATAGGACAATATATTATTATTTCAGTAAAACTTGTTTTGGGTAAGAATATATATTATATAACATTACTTTTGTTGCAGAAGTCGATCCATCAAGAAACCAAGCACCACACTCGGAGGGTTGGAGAACTCAGGTTTATTAAGCTGGTGGCCCCAGGTGAGCTAACGCTCCAAAGTTCTGGGCCCCAAGCTCAGGGTGAGCTCCACTTTTATAGGGGTCAGTGCACATGTTTACAGTTAGCATGGGTAGATTGGTTACTTGGTTTTCAGAGCATGGCATTTTCCAAACAGAAACTTACAAGAGCAGGTGCAGAATATTCCATTTTTAGCAAAACATCTTATGGTTACATTGGATTGCTAGGTCATCCTGTTTTTTTCTTTTTTTTTTCTCGGTGCAGCAAGCATATTTTACAAAAGCAGAACAAGCATGGAGTTATTTTTAGCTGAGTGCAAGTTTCTAATTTTCCTCTTCACTTTGTATTACAAGCAACATTATAGTATGAGTTCAACATAAGTCTAAGAAATAATAATTGTAGCAGTAATTTTATTCTCTCATTTGAAGGAAGGATTGCATCATAGTTGATCATTTATTTATATTCAAATCCATGCCCTTTATTAGAAAACAGTTTTTGCATTGAAAACAAACTTCATAGTGGGTTGAATTGTGATTCAATAAAAGATATGTTCACATTCTAATTCCCTGAACCTGCAAATGTTACCTAATTTGGGAAAAGGGGTGTTTGCAAATGCAATTAAGGTAAGGATCTCCAGATGAGAAGATCATCTCGAATTCTCCAAGTGTTCTTGAAATCCAATGACAAATGTTCTCAAAAGTTGCACAGAGGGTATACAGACACACATGAGAGAAGCTGACGTGAAGACACAGAGAGAGTTGTGGCTACAAGCCAAGGAATGCTGACAGTAGCAAGAAGCTGGAAGAGGCAGGGAAGGATTCCTCCCTAGAGCTTCTAGAGTGAGTATAGCCCTGCCAACACCTTGGTTTCAGACTTTTGGCCTCCAGAACTGTGAGTGAACACATTTATGTTGTTTTAAGCTACGAGGTTTGTCTCAATTTGTTGCAGCAGCCTCAGGAAATGAATGGAAACCTCATGTCTGTTGACTTCAATTATTTTGACATGTGCAATTCTGGAGTGACTTTTTAAAAACACTTTTCTGAATTTTTAAAAGCACAAATTTATCTAGGAGAAAACAAATGCTGAAATCAAGTTGAGATACCATATGAGTATGAATCTGAATATCTAATTTACCACAATTTGTCGTCTGCTCCAGGGTTGCCCTTCTAGAGGATGAGGTTTTCTTTTAGATGTCAAATATTTCACAGATGATCACATGCTAAACATACACTTTTATTGTCTGTGAGTGGGAAAGTACCTTTTCACCCCAAGGTAATACTTTGTAAACGGTAATATTAATAAAGATATTTTGCTAACTTTGAGCCTCTGCAAGAGTCTATAGGCCATTGAGCTACTTGCAGTGACCCATCCCACACTTTATTTCTGAGAAGGGGGGAGGGAATGAATGTTGGGAGATGCTCTTTAAAAAACAACTGCAAAATTATGCTTAAAGAGGAGACTTTCTTCCACTATTGCTTTATCTTTTCTAACGTCCAGGTAAGTTTTGCCTTGTATCACATATAACAACCAAAGCTGAAATTCATTAAATATTTGGATAATTCTTATATGCAGTTTCCTGTACCTATGTGCCTAACAAGATATAAGTAATTTTTACCTTGTCACAATAACACTTAGCATTTGGGGAAAAAAAAATAAACAACTAAACTTTTAAATCAGATTAGGCATGTAATAGAAAGTGGCAGACTGAGTGTTGTGACTCCTCGGTAGTGAAAGATACCCCAGTTTGGAGATTTACAAAAAAGGGCAGGAAAAAAAAAAAGAACTGAAATGTCTAGAATCACTAAGTATTAAATTATATCAAATACAGGGACTTCCCCGGTGGTCCAGTGGTAAAGAATCTGGCCGGCAATGGAGGGGAAGTGGGTTTGATCACTAGTCAGGGAACTAAGATCTCACATACTATGTGGCAACTAAGCCTGCGCCACAACTAGAGAGAAGGCCACACACGGCAGTGAAGATCCCGCGTGCCGCAACTAAGACGCAGAGCAGCCAAAAATAAATAAATAAAAATAAATAAATAAATAATTAAATAAATAAATAAAATATATTAAAAAATTATGTTAAATACATTGTTTTTTTTTTTTTCATTTTGATTTTATATGGCTGACTTTTGTCTTTTGTCAGCTTAAAATCATTCTAGTGGGGGAAATAGTAGTGTTTTCTCATTTGAAATTTGATTTTGGCTGTTTCTTGGTATTCATGCCCATGTTCTACAGGCTATGAGCAAAACGTGTCCTTAATCAAGTGCCAAGTTCAACCTAAGAACAGCAATAATAAAGATTTCCTAAGAGTGTAGACGTAGTTTGTGATGATTAATTCTAGGGCCCAAAACACCCACATTGTAGAAACCTCAGGAAATTCCTACCATTAGCATGGTCTTTTCACTTTTCTTCTAAAGAAAAAAAGAACAATAAAAAGATGTAATTTTTTCCCAACCATTACACTCTAGATAATTCACACATTAAAACCTTTATTTCATTACTTCCACTTGGTTTTGTTAAGAAATAGTATTCTGGCCCTGTCATTAGTAGTACTGTAGTGTTTATACTAGTTTCTAAAGAAAGAGATTGTTCTGAGAATGCAGATGTCCAAGCAGTTAACGTCACAACCTTCTTCAGTTGCCAAGGAAATGGGAAAACTTGAACTCTTTTGCAAAAGTAACTTGCTAAGCTGTGCATCTGTATTTGGATTGTAACTACATACTTTCAGCTATTGGTTTTATCTTCACTATCCTCACATCTCTTTTTGATTCTGCTTTTATGTCTTGGTCTTCAGTGAGGTTGTATTAAAACAGATTTCGCGGGTACCATCTCTAGTAGTTTTACCCGATTTAATTGCTTATTTGCAACAATGAATCTTGGGAGAAATTCAGATGAAAATTTTGTTATGACTTTGATTTTAATATTAGTTTCCAGGGGACAGATATTTCCTAATACATATGTATCTAGATGTTGAATATTGTGTAAAACCCTTTTGTGAAGTAGATGCAATTTTTCTTTGGCTTCTTTTCAATATTCAACTTGCCTCCCCAACTGCTAGTGGGAGTAAAGTCTTTATGTAGCTTACTCTCCACCTTATTTATTAATTTAGCAAACACACAGAGCTCATCCCTAATGTACATTTGGGCTAGGGAAACTGCTGTGGGAAATTCAAAGAAACATATTGGTTGAAACAATTATGTAAACTATAACTCAAGAGATGATAAATCGTGTAGTAGTTACAACCAGAAAAATGAGGAGAAAGTCTTATTTCTAACTAAAGTAAACTTGAGTTAAACCATGATTTTGGAGTTTCTTTTAGTAAATAGGAAGTAAGGCAACAGGAGGAGGATGGCTAATAGTGGAAAAGGGCAGCTAAAAAATGTGTGTGGGTAGGAAAAATATTACCCAGGAAGAGGGACAAAAATAGTATGGCTGGCTTAGAGAATTGGGCTTGAAAAGTAGATCCAGGACATGTCACAGAGGGCCTGGAATATTTATCAATTATTAATTAAACAAGTGACATGACTGAGTTTTACTTTAATAGGATTCATGTGGCCACCACTCAGAGACTGGGAGGCAAATCACGGTCCATGGACCACCTGCACTAGAATCACATGGGGATGCTCATTAAATATGCAGATTATCTACTATATTGGTTTATCTGGGAGATGCAATGTTCTAAAAGTGATTCTTAGCCACAGGGAAGTTTGAGAACTACAGGAATAGAGGAGAAGATGCTGGGAGGTGGAGAGACCAATTAGGAAGTAACTAAAATATTCAAGGGTAACAAAAACACCCCACAGCTCATGTAGAGGAAGGAAAGCATAGATATTAGGTCAAGGTAGACCTAAGTTTAATACCATCTCTACCACTTTGGACTTTGTATGGCCCAAGACACAATTCTAGCTTTAGTTTCCTTATCTATAAAGGAATGTTAACACTGCCTACTCATAGAATTGAAAAGCATTCAAAATACACGAGAATACCGTGTACTGAACATAAAAAGCAGGTGCTTAAAATATGGTTTCTTATTCATCAAATTGGAATGATAAATGCACGGATGTAGGAAATCTTCTAATCTCAAATGATTAAGAGATCATTGTGTATTTTGCCTTCACCCTTGGCTTAAATTATCATCCTGTCCAGATGACTTAAAGTTTATCTCTTTAGTCTTATCTCTCTTCTAAGATTCACACTGCTTACTTAGTACTCTTAGATGACTCAAAAGCCCCTCCTACTTAGCACTTTCCAAAATGAACTCAAGATTTTTCTTATAAGTCTGTTGTCTTCCAGTGTTGCCTGTTTTAGTAAAGATGTCCATTATCCACGAAGGTACACTAGCCTGGAGCTTAGAAGTCATTCTTGACATCCTCTTTTCTTCACTCCCCATATAAAATAATTTCCTCTCTTTCCCATATTACCAACAGTTCCTTTCTGCTGGGTCATTTCTATCAATAAAGAAACATCCTGGAATCACTCCCATCTTTGAAAAAAAATTCCTCTCTTGATTCCACATTTCTGTCCAATTATTGACCCATTTCTCAGATTTTTTTGAAGAGCAAAATTCCGTACAGGTGTTATGTATACTCACTGACTCTACCTTTTCTCCCTTTATCTTGAATCTACTTAAGTCAGATTTTTCTCCCAAACCTCCACCTAAACTGCCCTAATCAAGGCCCCAATAACCTCCATGAAACTTTCAGTGTCACTCATGTGTCCTCTTCTTAGCTGCTCAATGTTGGATATCCTCAAACGTCAGTACTCTTTTCTTAAAAATATATATCTAGCATCACTCCCAGATAATCTCACTTCCAGCCTTATGGACTTCTATTGGCTCTTACACTTGTGTCTCTCGTCGAGATGTCACCCCCAAAATCTAAGAATTATTTACGAAACTGCCCAGTCAGCATCTCTACTAGGATATAAAGGATAAAAGTAGCCCAAAACCAAATAATTAACTGCTAACCTTCTCTAAATTTATTCCTACTCATCCTTCTACATCTCAATAAATGACGTAAACTCTTTCATGTGCTTAAATCATTTTGTTTTATGCCTTGGGAAATTCATTGAAATCTTTAACTTATATCTACTTTCACCTAACTCACAATTGAAAGAATTACAGTCATATTTTTCTCAATCAATAGCAGATAAGGAACAGAAAAGTAAAAATAGAAAAGGGTTTCCCGAAGAAGGCTCATAAAGAAATCAAGAAGAAAAAGCTGAATTCCAAAGAGGAATAGAGGTGATTTAAAAGAAAAAGTATAAGAGTTCATGCTTATTATTATGCTGTTGCCATCAATAAAAGGATAATTTATGTTTGGTAAACACTGTCTATGGAAGCGTTGAATTCTGTTGATAAAGCTTGCCATCAAAACGGCTATGAGGTAATAAAAATTGGGCACGTGAATTATGTTTAAGGTTTGAAAGGCATTTAATTTCAAGGTACAATATCTAATTCCTTGACAATGCCCTTAAAATACAAACATTAATTTATTTCTTCATTTTACATTTTATTACCTGTGACTATTTACAATATAGACACATGGCTATGTGTCTTAAAAGAAAGTGACTTGAAAGAAAATCAACTCAATATCATTCTTCATCTTCCATAGCTTTTTTTAAAAATTAATTAATTAATTTATTTTATTTTATTGGCTGTGTTGGGTCTTTTTTTGCTGTGCACGGGCTTTCTTCTTTTTAGTTGTGGTGAGTGGGGGCTACTCTTCGTTGTGGTGTGCAGGCTCCTCATTGCCATGGCTTCTCTTGTTGCAGAGCATGGGTTCTAGGCGTGTGGGCTTCAGTAGTTGCAGCACATGGGCTCAAGAGTTGTGGCTCACGGACTCTAAGGCGCAGGCTCAATAGTTGTGGCGCGTGGGCTTAGCTGCTCCGCAGCATGTGGGATCTTCCTGGAGCAGGGATCAAACCCGTGTCCCCTGCACTGGGAGGCAGATTCTCAACCACTGCGCCACCTAGGAAGCCCCATCTTCCATAGCTTTTGATAATTTTTTCTTTTGTGTCCTTCTGTGGTATGGGATCACAGCTTCAGTGCAAGTGGGCTGAAACTTCCTTTTGTATTTTACATTTCCTTTCTAAAAATTTCTGCTCATATAATATCAGATTTATCTTGTGCTCTGGGTTTGTAAACCAGTGACAATTATCTGAGATGATCTAAGCTTTCAGCCAATGTAAAATTATTTTATACATATTTCAGACATGCTGACACATTTCCTCTGTTTATTCTAAATTCTGTTCTGCATTACAAAAAGACAAATGTGCAATGAGCTTATGAGTTTTATAGTGGAAGTCAGTCTTAACCGTATGTGTTAACTGGATGGTGGGGATCTTTTACTTTTCTTTATATGCCATCTGGCATGTTTCCAATACATTTTAAATTAACCTTCCTGTCAAATCTCACTTACCATGTGTTATTGAGCAACTAATGGTGTTGTGCCAGGAACAATGGGAGGTGCAAAGGAAAACTGACCCATGGTGTTAGTATTTGGGTGCTTGAGTCTAGTGGATTAGAAAGTGCACACAAACAACACAGAGGGTTACCAAGGCCAAGTTGTAGGAGGTTAAACCCTTGCATAAAGTGCTGTAGCTAATAGAGATAATCCCATGATTTGACAAGGTATAGTGAAATGATTCCAAGATTATCTCTTTTTAAATTATAGGCACAAAGTGCTCTTACTTAGAGCTACAAACACTTTCTCTAGTTTTAAAGATTTTGAAATTGCTTATTTTTATTATAACACACTTACATTGTGAAAGTAATAAAAAAGATTCAATGAAAGAACCAGAAAATTTATAAAAGTGTTAAAGAGTAATTCCTCATATCCTTTCAGTATAATGAAATATAAATAACAATGCATTGAAGCCCTTTGGATCTTTCAGTGTCTTGTTTTTAAGTGTCATCATCGATTATATTATTATCATATTTATAATTTGGAAAATGGATTTAATTTCTGAAACAGCCAAAGATATTTTATTCCAAATAGTGAATAAGGTGAGTTTGGTGGCAAAAATATAGTGTGATTATAAAGCACTGAGACTCATTTTAGGGTGGTTTAATGCAAAAAGTGTCTCACTTTCATAATTTATGAAATCTGTTTATTTAATGCTGGTCATAAGCCTGGATCTATATATCATCTCATCCATCCTTACACCAATTTTGTGAAGTTGTACTCAATATCTTCATCTTTCAGGTGGGAAAATCTACAGAGAATAAATAGCTGGTAAGAAAGAGAAGTAGATGCCAACACAAGTCTGCCCTTGTTCTAGAGCCCATCCTTTTAATTTTTATGATATAATGCCTTCAAATTGCAGTTAAAAAAAAAAACCCAAGTCATTGTTTGTGCTATTTTGTGAGTTGTGTGATCTTGGGCAACTCACTTAAATTCTACAATCCTTAATTTCTTAGTTTTTCAAAACAGGAAAATTATATCTACCCTAACCTTATCTGAAAAAAATTATAGTGAGGACTAAACAAGATAATTACTAAAAAAAAAGACTTTGTAAAACATCAAGATAAATTACAAAATGTAAGATAAGGTGAGAAAAATTAGAAATAAAACATTTATTAACAATGTTTTATATAATGGCATTACTCATGGCAAACAATGATATAGCCTTTGGTTGTACTTTCTTTGAAAGAAACTGCCATTTGGGTGTAGATGTCCTTATCAAAAAACCAAAAAACAAACAAACAAAAAAACTGTAAGTCTTACTATGAGGTTAGAGTTACCAGCTAGGCTACATATGTTCACCAAAAGAACTTGCAAATTTAATGCAAAATATTGTCAATCTGATTATTTGTTTTCAAGTAGACCAAACACACAGGTAGCAGAATTTTTCACTGTCCAAGCATTGTACACCTGTCAAAGATAGATGCTCGAGGGACTCCCCTGCTGGTGCAGTGATTGAGAGTCTGCCTGCCAATGTAGGGAACAAAGGTTCCATCCCTGGGCCAGGAAGATCCCACATGCTGCAGAACAGCTGGGCCAGTGGGCCACAACTACTGAGCCTGTGTGCTGCAACTACTGAAGCCCAAGCGCTTAGAGCCCATGCTCTCTAAGAGAAGCCACTGCAATGAGAAGCCCACGCACTGCAATGAAGAGTAGCTCCCACTCGCCACACCTAGAGAAAGCCCATGCAGAGCAATGAAGACCCTACACAGCCAAAAAAAATTAAATCAACCAATCAATCAATCAATCTTAAAAAAAGGTGCTTGAGAAATGGAAATGAAAACAACTTATAAACTGTAGGTATATTAATATTTTCCTTTATTCATTCCAACAGCATTTTTTCAGGTATCTACTATGCTGTTTCCTGTTAAAATACGATTCTGGAATAGTGGATAATATTAAATTATTTCAACTCCTCTGACTACAACTCAAGTAGTCATATTGATGCAATGCATTTAGATCATACATACGTCACCTGTTTCTTGTGCTTGGACTGGCTGAATTGTCAGCACCATCAATTAATGGGTGAGATTAAATTAGTACAATGCAAATAACATAGTAGGAATACACGTGGTTTTCACTAAGTTATTACTCTTTTTAAATGAGGCCTATCATTATGTCATCTATTGATGTAAAAATCACCTTATGTCTGAGTAGTAGGCTTGTCTCCAACGTGATTATGTTTATTCCCTCATGATTTTACAACTGGTCTAGCTAAATGCAATATTCTAAGGTTTACCCCTGAGCTAATTGCTCTGATAATCACTGAACTGCATTTTCTCAAAAACAGAAATTGTCTAAAACCAGATTGTGATTATTAAATAAGTTTGTTTCAACTAAGGAATTATGTTACATATACAAATATGTTCTCAGTTTTCTTTAAGCATAATATTTGCCACAGGAAAGAAAGGCTTCCAGATCTCCTAATTTTGAAAGGACAGTCTGCAAAATGATCAGAAAGTTCAAAATGCCTAACGATGCAGTTTATCTTGCCTTCTGAATAGCTGCCTGTTAATTCCACACACCACTCTTTAAAACATAAACTTTCCTGCAGAGTTCATCTAGAGTGCTGTCTTTTAAGGCGATTCAGCAGCTGGAAACTTATTCTGAGTCCAATATCCAGGGAAGACATATAACCATGCTTTCTTTATAGATTTTCGCAGACATGGAGGAGAAACTCTATTTTGGTTAGGATACAGGGTATAAGGCTGAAAAACAAAACAATTGCCTTTTAAGCAAAAAGCCTGTAGGATAGTGATGAGTAGGAATCATAATTGTCTTTTTCCTGGATATAAGAGGTTATAAATTAACACTCAACAATTTTGTTTCCAACTGAAGTTCACATACATTATTTCAGTCTTTAAGTGTTTAGAGTGTATAGAAAGGAAATGCCTGTTACAGATTGGAAATGTGCTGGAAAATGGGAAAGACACTTAATTTGGCCCAAAATTAATTGATTCAACAAGAATTTGTTGACATCCAATGAACTATGGCACAAGTGCCTTGGTTAATTTTCTGGACATTTATTGATTAAAAATAACCATGTCAATACAAAAATAGGTCAGAAGAACCCTAGCTAGTATGTTGGTTGCCCTTGTTCAAATCGGCTCTGGCAATTCACAGCCAGAGCTCGGTTAAAGTTATGAGCCTTCTTCCTTTATTGGCTGCGTAGTTGCTTCAGGTAGTGTTCAAATGAGTACTTATGCCAGTGTGCAGTGACTTTGGCTCTCATATACTCTGGGGGGATAAAAATTTCCACTTTTCTGGAAAGGAAATTGTCACAACTTACCAAGATTTCTTAAAATGTTTCTGTCTCCTAGCCAGGTAAGTTCATCTTTAAGAATCTCTCTTAATCAAAGAATTAGAGATATATGAAGGAGGTGATCACATGTAAATGTTCAGAGGAATATTTTTATAGAAATAAAAAAGTGGAAAAGACTTGAAAATTTAAATAAAGGGAGTTACAATAAAATGGTATTGGGGCATTTTGCCACTATTAATCATCATGTGTTTGATTGAAAACAAAGTTAATGTTCATTGGTAAGGAAATGGTTAAATTAATTATGGCAAATCTACATCTGGAATATTATGCATTAAAAAAAGCATATTTGAGCTACACCAGTTAACTCAGGGTTTCTGTGAGATGGATAAAAAGTGAGATTCAGAAAGTCATTATGGTAGGATTCTCTCTAGGTAAAAACTCAAAGAAAAAAGTCCTGTCTATTTCTGTATACATGCATGCATCTATGTGCATAAATAGGATTATGCAGGCATAGAGAAAATATAGAAAGATAACTACTGGGGTGCATTGCAAATCATTTCATGCCAGAGGAGAGCTGATGGTGAGTGAGAGGTAGAGAAGCAAAACCAAGGAAAAGAAAAAATACTTAAAAGACAATCACATTGTAAAACATTAAGCAAAATTATACATGTTTAGTTAATTGTCTAAAGAAAATGCAATATTTTCACTTACCCTTTTGATGGCATTCAGTACAGTGGAGAATGCTTTATATGTGAATGTATGTTCAAAGGATGCAGAGTAATCTTGTTTGGGCTTCAGTCACTAACTTCCACAGAGACTATTCTTATCAAGGTCATCCCTGACTTCCATGCTGCTACATTCAATGGACCCAGCTTTCAAAAAAAATGTATTTTAGGTACTTTACTTCTAACACTTGACAAGAGTGACCACTTCATTCTGGAAACATCTTCCTCTCTTGGCTTGATTGACTCCACACTTTATGAGCTTCCTTCTCCTTTTCTGTTCTCTTCCTCCTCATCTCCTTCACAGACTCCTCCTTTCTTGTCTGACCTCAGAATGTTGGCATGTCCCAGGGGGGATGCTGGGATCTTGCTTCTCCTCTTTCTACACACGCTCCCTCAGCGACCTCATCTAACTAATTCTCTGGTTTGAAATTCCATCTAAATCTCTGACCGTTTCTAAATCTCCCTCCAAATTTTCAAGTTGTATTTATCCAACTGTCTACTTAACATCTTCTCTTTTCCCATCCACCCTCTCTCTCCACCCCCAACTTTCTGCTTTCTGATCACATTAATTGGCATCTAGGTATGCACTCGCTTGTATCCAGCAGTAATCTGAGTGTTACCCTTGACTCTTCTCTGTTTCTCTCATCCATCAGGTAGTAGGTTCTACTAAGTTTAGCCCAAAGACACATCTTCAGTTTAACCACTCCTCTTCATCCCTGCTTCTGCCATTTTTTGTTCAAGTAGCTTTTGTTTCTCTGAATATGATCACAATGGCCTCCTAATTTGTCTCTTGCTTTTACTTTTACCTGTTAATAGTCCATTTTGCACCCAGTAGCCAGGGTGGTCTTGTGAAAATGCAAATCAAACTATTATACTGGGCTGCTTATAGTACTCCAATGATGTCCCATTTCACGTGGAGTAAAACCTATACTTCTTCGTCTGGCTTACCAAGCTTACGTGATCCAGACTTTCTGACTTCTCTCCCCTGATATCATTTTTCTCCTCATCCACTGGACACCCTTAGCTGAACTAGTCATTTTCTGGGTTCCTTGAACGGTGCCAATCTAATCCTTTTTCCTAGAGCCTTTAATCTGGCTGTTGACCCAGCTTGGCGTACCCTTCCTCTTACTCTTCATATGGCTGGTTGATTCCTTCTTCCTATACTTCTTTGGAGAAGCATTCTTGACAATCCAATCGAAACTAGCCACCAGGACACACTCTATAAATCCATCCCTTTCTATTTCTCCAAACTGTACTTATCTCTGTATTATATTTGTCTTCAGTTATTTATTATTTGCCTTTATACACTAGAAGTTGTGTAGGGTCATTGCCTTTTGTGTCTAGTTGACCATCTTTTGCCATATGGTAAGTATCTTCTCAGTAAGTATCTGTTGAGCAGATGAATGAACAAGCATTGGATGTTTTAATCAATTTCCTTATCTGCAATTAATCTGATAATAGTAACTTTGTCCTTGAAGAGAGAAGCATTTATTGAAAAATAACATATCCTATAGCATGTTTTGGATTTTATGTATTTTTATTCCACTTACCTTTCAAAACAAATGTGTGAAGTAACTATAGTCCTCTCTATTTTACACAGAAACAAACAAGAAACTCAAAAAGATTAGGGGTTCAAGGCCACCCAGATCGGAATTTGAATATAAGTTTAGTTGCTTGCTTTTGCTAAAATATTATGCAACTTCCTTGACATTTTACTGATCCTCATTTACCAATATTCTGTTCTGGATAATCCCTCAACCTGAAAAAAATTTTATCTGCTCCTTTTTTTGTGGGTTTCAAAGTTTGCCAGGAACTATCTTAAAGCCATCTTGATTCGGTCTCCACAAACTTGTGCTGTGTCTCTCATGTGGGTCCTCATTGTTTTTCGTAAATCGTTTTCTTCATTTCATGTTTACTTTTACCAATAGCTTATTTTCTTTTCCAAATCCGCTCTATATTCTCTAAAATTATCTTCCCTCATTTCTGTCTCTAGAAGCTCTCTGAAGCTTCCCCAGTCTTTGATCTATTCGTTTTCAAGAGTATGCTGAAGTTCAGGTCGATCTGTCCTTGACCCTCTTCTCTTTTCCGCACTTTTTCTCTTCATGCTCTTTGCTTGAGTACTCAGGTCGATGTGGCCAGCTTCCTGCCCTAATATCTCCTCTAAACTCTAACTTTAAGGTGGCTTTTGGATATTTCTTTATGGACATTCTTAATCAACCCAAACGAAACCACATTCATCATTTCTTCTCTTGAAATGACCTCTGCCTTTGACATTTCTCTCTTTCTCTTTTAAAAGTATTATCATTATTAATTTTTTTTATTGTCGCTACCGTTCATCACTAAACCAGAGGATTCAGTGTGGTTTTGACAGCACTCCCCTTTTCAAGCAGTCTCAAATTCTTATGCATTCTACCTTTGTTTCTCTGATTTTGGAAACTGAACATTTTCACTAAATCTAACTAAGAAATCTTGGCCAATTTTAAAAGTCTTTACTCCAACATTACCTTTCCTACTTCTCTTTGGGACGCAGTAACAGACTTTTCTTCCTTGCCATTTTGGATGGAGAAACATGAGTTAAAATTATCAGAAGATGACCTTTTCGGTTATAAGAACCAGGAACTCATGGTTTAGCTCTGGAACTTCCTGTGTTCATTTCCTTTCAACGAGTCTTTCAAGCTTTATCTCTAAAACTATGTAACTTTGACCTTTTGCTTCTTTAGGCTAATAATTACCTAATTAACTTTGAAGGCATGGCTCATGCCACAATTTATCCCTTTCCCACAAAGACATTTGGATCAACATTATTTCCACCTTTTCCTACCTTTGTGTGCATGATTCAGATCTCAATCTGCCAGTACAAACATCCTTCACATTTTTAGTTTAGCCTGAGGACAGAGGCCAAGGAAATGCCTCAAATCATAGATCTTTTTGCACTGTACTGAAAGAATTTATTTCTGATTGCAAAATTAATGTGTTCATTGTGGAACAATTGCAAAACACTAGAAAAATCACACACACGCACATGATATAGCCTGAATTCTGCAACATAAAAACCACCATCAGTATGCCTTGCACTAGAATATGTGTGTGTGTTTGTGCAAACATACACATAATTGCACATACACGTGTTTAAGTAAGAACACTCTATGCATGCTGTTGGAATAGCTATGTTTTAAGTTAATATTTTCCCATGTAAATAATGACACTTGTGTAATGCTGTTTCAGTGACTATGTAGTCTGCTCTCATGTAACGATATTGTAGGTGGTTTTAAATCATTTCTTTATTTCTGAGCTTTTAGATTGCTTCCGGTTTTTCAGTCATACAAACAATAAATAAACACTCTGGAATTAATTAGTAATTCCTTATTAAAGTTTAGTCTATAAAAGGGATTTTACATGTAGTGCTTAAATTCTATTTTACAGCCTTGCCCTCTAAATGCAGTCTAAAAAGTATTCATATTCAATTCCTTTTGTTATTTCAGGGGTTCTGGGAGCACTTTATTGAGCTTTCTGGAAGCCCTCTGTTAATGCTTTTGCTTGAATGGTCATCATCTCCAGAAGCCTTTATTTCAGTTTTTAAATTGCAAACTAATGTCTTCTAGATACTTAATTAGAAAGCACTTTCACCCTGAGTTTGAATTTATGGAGCTTTGTCATTTTCATTCTTTCCACGAACGTACACTTCGTGTTTACCACATTCGAGCACCATGCTGAAGGGTGGGAATACAACAGGAGCAGGACGTGTCCTGGTGAAGCATCAGAAGAGGAAACAGTTGAGTAAATGGACACAGAGAACCATTAATGGGCATCTATAATGGAGGGTGGTTGGTGAGAATGTAGGCAGAGACGTCATAAGCTTGGTGGTGGATGGGGACTTCAGGGAAAACTTCCCAGTGGAAATGTCACCTGGGCTGAGCTTTAAAAGATGCATGAGAGTTTTATATGCATTATAGACACTCATTAATGGTACTGTGTGTCCATTTACTTAACTGTTTCCTCTTCTGATGCTTCACCGGGACACGTCCTGTTCCTGTTTTATTCCCACCCTTCAGCACGGTGCTTGAATATGTTAAGCACTTAACGTACGTTCATGGAAAGAATGAAAATAGGTACAAAATTGAACTTAACTGATAGTTATGATTTTCTCCCATGGAGCTCAGTGGAAGGAGCCACACTTTGTGCTCTTGAAGCAGGAAGGACCAAGAGATTTTAGATGTGCAGTGTGGCTCATTTTGTAGACTAGCTGGTTCCATTACTCCTTTGCCATTTGATAATGTGTGTGTGTAAGCAGTGGTGATTTAGAAACCACACGTGTATATTTCTACAACGCACAAAAGATTTTAGATCTCTCCTTTTAGATCTTAGTATTTTCCCTTTCTTTTAACCATTTAGTAAATAAATGGTTTTAAAAATATTTCACATTCAGCAAACTGTTCTTAATAGCACTATCTAGCTTTTAGTCTCTTTTGCTTATTTCTAGACATATCCTTACTATTTATGGTAAATTACTTTGTTCCTCTTAATGCCATCTGAATTTAGGGTAACATGAGAGAGAATGATAATTACTCTGAAATTTTCAAATCCATTGAAACATCAGGTGTTTGTACTATTTAAAAAATCCCCATGAGGACATGGATTCTTTCTATAATGTTTACTCTGTGTAATGCTCATGTAAATCGGGCAGAATAAGGAATATAATATTAATTTTATTGTACTTTCAAAAATTATTGAGCTGCTATTCATAATAGCCAAGACATGGAAACAACCTAAATGTTCATTGACAGATGAATGGATAAAGAAGATGCGGTATGTACATACAATGAAATATTGTTCAGTCATAAATATGAATGAAATAATGCCATTTTCAGCTACATGGATGGATCTAGAGATTATCATACTAAGTGAAGTAAGTCAGAAAGATAAAGATAAATACCATATGATATCAGTTATATGTGGAATCTAAAATATAAACCAAATGAACTTATCTATGAAACAGAAACAGACTCACAGACATAGAGAACAGACTTGTGGTTGCCAAGGGGGAGAGGGGTGAGGGATGGAAGTATTGGGAATTTGGGATTAGCAGATGCAAACTATTATATATAGAATGGATAAACAACAAGGTCTTACTCTATAGTACAGGAAATTATATTCAATATCCTGTAATAAACCACAATGGAAAAGAAAAGAAATTATTGAACTGGAAAGGACTTTAAAACTATACATAGTAGTGCAGCCACTCCATTTAAGAGATATGGAGATGAAGGTCAAGAGAGGACACATGTCTAATCATAGGGCTAATTGGTGAGAAAACATGAAACTAGACCCTGTTTTTTCAGTTTTGACACCCTTTGCAATGATTCATCAAGTTTCTCATTTATTGTTTATTATTATTTATAGTTTGCCATCATTCGATGTTATTCAATAAAGATAAAAACAAGATTGGAACACATTCTAATAATATTCCCTTCAATGAAAGGAACCGATTTCAATAATGTTAAATATCTTATCAAAATTCTAATTTTTATTTTTAATTAATTATTGCTAGAAGGGAATATACTTTCCCCTTAGCTTCCAGGAAAATGTGGCCAGAGATGGGAAACCTCGCCCTCCAAGGGCCCTGCAGGTTCTTTTTCATTCTAAAACACCTGAAGGAAAGAAGGCAGTGTAAAAGAAGATATGTTTACAAGCAGGAAGTCTTGTGTCCTGGGGGATGGTGTACAGGGAGCCTTTTAGAAGAGGCAGTTGGGAGCCATTTGTGTTTTCTTTGTTCTGGTTGTCTAATTTATCTGTCTCCATGTGGAATGTATTCCTCAGACTGCTTTGATATCTAGCTACCTTTACTAAATGGGAGTCATACTCTTATCTAGTGGTACTACTCTCAGATGCTGGAAGAAAGTCTTTCACTCTCTAAGAATTGATAGGTCATTTTTTCAATGCACTTATTTATTCAATGCACATTAATTCATTCAATAAATATTCAGTATTTTCTCTGTACCTGGCCTTCTAAAAGTGTTTATTCTAATGTGAGGATCCAAACAGCAAACATTAAATATAATAAGTATGCAAATTTTACAGTATGTTAGATAAGTGCTAAGGAAGAATGAAGCATGGATGAGAGTAAGATGATTCTGGAGAATGGATGTGGGAAAACATTCTTGTGTAAGGGTTTTCCAGGCATCGTCTTGTTCATCTCAGACAACCACCCTGCAAACACAGGAACAGAGGCACAGTGAGGTTAGTGACTAGGTCCCACTTCCAGTAAGGAAAGAACCAAAATTAAAATCTAGTACTGTTGACTCCAAGATCCATAGCCTCTGTAGAAGAGATTCAATTTGGGGAAAGCAGATACTTAAATAGAGACCTGCAGAATACAGTGGGATAAGTGGTGTAAGGCAGATCCAAAGAACAAGAGTTGGGACTTCCCTGGTGGCACAGTGGTTAAGAATCTGCCTGCCGATGCCAAGGACCTGGGTTCTATCCCTGGTCCAGGAAGATACCCGAATGTCGTGGAGCAGCTAAGCACATGCACTGCAACTACCGAGCCTGCGCCCTAGAGCCTGCTAGCCACAACTACTGAACCCACATACCACAACTACTGAAGCCCTTGTGCCTAGAGCCCATGCTCCTCAACAACAGAACCTACCACAGTGAGAAGCTCACGTACCACAACAAAGAGTAGCCCCTGTTCTCCACAACTAGAGAAAGCAAGTTGTGCACAGCAAGGAAGACCCAACACAACCGAAAATAAATTTCAAACAAAAAACAGACAAACAAAAAACCCACAAAGAACAAGAGTTGGCAAACTACCGCTTACTGGCCAAATCTGGCCTGTCTTGTTTTTATAAATAAAAAAATTTATTGGAACTCATTTGTATTATTTTTAAGCCACAAATTTGGTGACTTAAAACAGGACTCATTTATCCTCTTCCAGTATTGGAGGTCAGAAATCTGAAATCAGTTTCACTGGGACAAAATAAAGCTGTTGGCAGGGCCATGCTCCCTCTGGAGGCTCCAGGGGAGAATCCTTTTCTTTGCCTTTTCCAGCTTCTAGAGCTACATTCCCTGGATTCCTTGGCTTGTGGTCCCTTTCTCAATCTTCAAAGTCAGTGCTGTAGCATCTTGCTTCAGTTGTCACGTTGCCCTCTGTTTTCTCTGTGGTTAAATGTCCTTCTGCTTCCTTCTTATAAGGACACTTGTGATTACATTTAAAGCTCAACCAGATAATCCAGGCTAATCCCCCCTTTTCAAGGTTCTTGATTTAATCATACCTGCCAAGCCCTTTTGCCACATAAACATTCACAGATTCCAGGGATTAGGACCTGGATATCTTTTGGGGACCTACAACATCAGACATGCTCATTTTTTTTCCTAATTAATTAATTAATTTTAATTTATTGGCTGTGTTGGGTCTTCGTTGCTTCATGTGGGCTTTCTGTAGTTGTGGAGAGTGGGGGCTACTCTTCCTTGTAGTGCACAGGCTTCTCATTGTGGTGGCTTCTTTTGTTGCCACGGGCTCTAGGCGAGCAGGCTTCAGTAGTTGTGGCACATGGGCTCAGTAGTTGTGGCTCGTGGGTTCTAGAGTGCAGACTCAGTAGTTGTGGTGCATGGGCTTAGTAGCTCCATGGCATATGAGATCTTCCTGGACCAGGGATCGAACCTGGGTCCCCTGCATTGGCAGGCAGATTCTTAACCACTGTGCCACCTGGGAAGTCGTGCTCATTTGCTATTGTGTTGTCTATGTACACTTTCTTGCTACAATAGCAGAACTGACTACTCTCAACAGAGAACACATGCCCTAAAGTATTTACACGTGGCCCTTTACAGAAAAAGCCTGCAGTCCCTCACTCTAAAAAAGAAGCACCCGCCTGGAGGCAAGAGGAATTTCTGACATAAAAAAACCCTGTTCCCTGAGGGAGAGGAATTAAGTCAAAGGTCAATCACACCAAAGTTAAAATAAATTTAAGTTCTCTTTACCTTCTGCTATACAGATAAAGGCAGGGTCTTCAAGCAGAGGAAGATTTTCTTCTGCTGTCTCATGTGACTGAAATCTATATTCTGACCCACTAGAGAAAAGATCCCTTTGGGATTAAAAGCAAAACACTAATTTAGAGTCAGTAGAGTAAAAATGTCTAAGCTGAATTGATGGCATGCTCCAACATAGTTTCCCAATGATATTTTGTAAAGCAATGAAGTAACTAGCTAAGTGAAGCTCATGCTTATACAAAAGCCTTCTTAATTAAAACAAATTTTTTTTAAGCTAGCATTTTGGACCCGCATTATGTCAGTCCTGTTATTGTACAAGTGGAAATTTAAATTTCAGGTTTACGTAATGTTTACCCTCTAAATATCACCATAACTGCCATAGAAGTACACACGACGTCTGGGAATACAGTACTGTTTTGAAAACTATAGTTTTCATAGTATTGCAACAATGCTGTCAGTAAACATACAATTATAACTGACCCCAAATTTGCAAATGATGGCAAGAAAACATGCAGCCTTTTCTGCGTTCTGTGTAGAATTCCAAGATTTGTAAAGATCATTGAATGGTTAGGTCTACAGTGAAGAGAAAAGAAAAGCCAACTCTTTATGTTTAGAATCCTGTTCATGACTTCACTACTTTGGATTTGAATTTTTGTGTGTCATTATTTTTCATCAAGTATAATGACAGCTTAGGGGTAGTAATGTTACCAAGTCCAAGCTCGCTCTGCTTGCTGCACAACAGGTCAATGACTCAGAGACGAGGTGTTGAGGCAAGGAATACGACTTTATTCAAAAAGCCAGCAGACTTAGAAGATGTCAGACTAGTGTCTCTGAAAAACCATCTTATCTGGGTCTGGATGCCAGTTTCTTTTATAGAATCAGAGATGGAGAGCTGGTGAGGAAGTAAAGTAAAAAGGCAGAATAGAGAGGGAGAGGTGGCAGGCAAGTAAAGTAAAAGGGCCATCAGTCTTGCAAAACATCCCTGGGAATGACCAGCCTCAGTAAGGGATGTGTTAATTTGTTCTTTCTTGCAGCCATTCACAGGTGGGTAGGGCAGATTGTCTGCCTGTGAGCTGAACAGAGACACTTTAATTTAACATTCAGGCAGAGGGGTGGGGTTCCCTAAGGCAGGCCATTATGTATGATTATAATAACAAAAGCAACGAAAAGCAATGGTTAAAGTCAAAGAAACAGATTGACCATGGAGTCCGATTTAGCTCTTCCCTGTTACAGTAATAGCCGGTACTTATGGCTTCCCATGAGCCAGGCACCAATGCAAGTGTTTTATTCACATTGAGGCATTTAGTCCTTCCAGCTGGAGTTATTATTACCACTTTATAGGAGGAAAAGTCGAGGGACAGAGGGACTAAGTTGCTTGGCCAAGATCATACCACTAAGTAACATAAGACTAAAGATTCAAACCCAAGACTATAAAAGCTATTCTTTCTGCCATTACACTGGGATGCCTTTCATATGTACATTTATGCCAAGGAGCTCCAGGTCTGAGATGCACAGGAGACAGTAAGTAGATTACTGGGCCAGCAGTTCTGTTAGGCCAGAAGAATTTCTTTCTAGAAGTGTCTGAAAGTCTTCTAAGAAGGGATTACACACTACTGCAATATACCAAAATACCTATAATTTATTTCAGATGCAGCTTGTTAATTTAGGCTTTTGCTCATCAGCTTTTAACCTTGGCTACATGTTAGAATTTTCTGAAGAACTACAAGAAAACCAATGCCTGGCTCCACGAAAGGCCAACTAACTCAAAATCTCTGGGGATGGAGCCCTGGGTGTAGGAGCTTAGTGAGAGCTCTCTGAGCAATGTGGCCAGGGGTGAGAACATACTGTGGGCCCTAACATACCTCATAGATGTAGTTCTGAGGCTGCAAGTGCTTTACCATCAATCACAGTATTACATGTTAGAGATGGGAACACATTCAACTACCTAATTATTAATCAAGACAGACACAGGGTGCACTTGGATAAATGCTTATATATTTTGGATGTGATAGGAAATCTCTGAGTGTTTTTTGATACCTTCAACATTTTCCAGAGCCAGCATTCTGAAACTTTTAACATAGCTTTGCCATCACTGAGCTAGCTCCATGGAAAGAGATGGGAGGAATTCCTTTCTGGTGTACATTCCAAATCTTCCAACGTCTGCCAACCCAGAAGTAAAGGGAATATGTGTGTGGCTACCCCTCTGGACTCTGTTTTTATGCACCAGCCTGTTACTACTCAATATGAGGCCTGATCTATTCATTTCTTTATATGTATATATATATTATTGAGGTATAGCTGCTTCACAATGTTGTGCCAGCTCCTGCTGCACAGTGAAGTAAATCAGCCATATATGTACACATCTCCCCTCCCTTTTGGATTTCCCTCCCATCTAGGTCACCACAGAGCACCAAGTAGAGTTCCCCGCTCTCTACAGCAGGTCCTCACTAGATATCTATTTCTTACCCAGCAGCGTACATATGTCAATCCCAATCTCCCAATTCATCTCACGCCCCCCTTTCCTCCCCTGGTGTCCACACATTTGTTCTCTACATCCATGTCTCTATTTCTGCTTTGCAAATAGATTCATCTGTACCATTTTCCTAGATTCCACATATATGCATTAATATACGATATTTGTATTAAAGAAAGAAAAAGCTTCTAATTCATAAGAAGAGCACAAGGATTTGGCCAAACGTTTCTAGGGTTCTGATTATGACACTGAACAGATCAACAGACTCTATTTCACTTCGAGCAATCCTAACAACCAGCTCTGCCATAAACTTGAACTTGTTTTTTTCCATGATGGAATAAGCCTCAAGCAGGCCAGCCGTGGAAGACGTATGTTAAAACCGTTAGGGCTCATTAGCACAGAGCAGCAGGCTTGTGAGATGTCGATGCTGCTGAGATTTTCTTCCAGGTCAGGCGCGCGCGCACACACACACACACACACACACTCACACACACAAAGAGTTCAGCTGGATGAGTCTTCCAGTTTATTAATAGCAAGGGAAGGAATCATTGCACATGAATGTATAAAAAAATGTAATTTTTTCCTCTTGAATTCAATGTTTAATGTCCTGTTTATTAATCCTTGGAGAAAGACACACTGGGAGGTGACATATGATGATCAAGGATATTATGTTGTTTGTTTGTTTTTTTAATTGTCAGAACACGCATAAAATAAGGTGCATAAAGCCCACTAGTCTTAAATTTTTCATGTATACACAAACATGTTACCAACTACAGATCAAAATATAGAATATTTCCAGCACTCCAGAAAATTCCCACGTGCTTCTCTCAAGGATATTATGTTTTTCGATCATTCTAGTAATGAATCTCAGAGGATTGTTGGGCTGACTGGCTGACTGGGCATCTACATAAATTCCAGAGGCGTTCCTTGCCTTTGTCCTTGGAAACACATTACAGTGGAGAGTTTCATTTGACAGCATCCTGGACTGTTGAGGGAACCAAGAAAAAGAGTTGACAAGATGATCTAATAGATCTTTTGTGTTTCCTACATTTTTATTGGGTGGAAATAGTATGCAAGCATTCAGA
This sequence comes from Hippopotamus amphibius kiboko, assembly GCF_030028045.1. NCBI lineage: Eukaryota > Metazoa > Chordata > Mammalia > Artiodactyla > Hippopotamidae > Hippopotamus > Hippopotamus amphibius. Next base: position 101,263,394 of record NC_080195.1, on the reverse strand, counting down.
AGTGAGGCTTGTCCCTCAAGAGGTGAATAGTAAATGCCCATATTTGTACACGCTTTTTCTAAATATCCTTTTGTGCATGAATTTCCATCACTGTGGACCAGTAGATAAAGAACAGCAGAAATGCAGGGACTCTGGCCAGAAGTTAAATGCGGCCATAATAGCTGTTGGGAATGAGACCATTGGCCACTGTAAAACTCTTTGAATGGGGAACTGGATTTGGACCAAAATATTTCTCTTCCAGACTTTCTCTATCTCTCAATACTTTTTTATCTGGCCTCTTTTGTAACGGAACAGTGACAACCATCTCTATTATGGTCATCAGAGATTCTGGTATTTTTCAGAATGCAAAGGTTATTACTATACTTGGGCCAGCATTAATTTTAAATCAGGTTGGGGGCATATCACAGTCATATCTTGACATTTTGATGTGGGAACAGTTAGATGCTGCTTGCCTTTATTCTTTCTTCTGACTCTAAGCCTAGGATGAGGACAAGATGGTTTCTCACAGAGTTTTCTACAATGGTAGGATACACATGAGATTGTGTGGGGAAAAAAATGTGATGCACAGCTAAGCTGTGGCCCTATTGTGGTTACAAAGGCTAGTCAATCCAACAAAGTTGCCTTGTGTGACAGTCCTTGGTGTGATGGGCAGCTGGCATGATTCCATTTTTCTTTTGCATTACACATTCTCAATTCCTAGTCCTCTTTTAACAAGCTTATAGCAGCTTTTGAATGCATTTTGACTTCTTAATTTCTTCTGTACTCCTTTGCTGAGATCATTCCTTCCATCTAAAACAATTGCTTCTTCCTCTGTCAATTTGTGCTTCTTCATGACAATGGAAGTGATTTCCAAATCCACCGTTTCATGTGTCATTCACATCTGATCAGTTCTTGACATTTGTTGAACAATGCAAGATTTTGATTTACCATTTTGGAAGTAAGAGGGCATTTTGTGTATATTCTTCACAGCCTGTTGTCAGTGTCCTTAAGGCAGATCCTGCAACTTCCAGTCCCTTCGCTCCTCCTCCTCAGTGCACTGTGAATGCCACCTAATTCAGGATGACACACTAATTGCTTGGTGAATGAATCTGATATGCTTAGTAGAATTTTTACTGTTTTATAGAGAACAATAGCAATAGAAGCAGCACCTGAGAATGCATATGAATTAATACAAATTATATATATATATGCATGTATGTATATATACATCTATATGTATGTGTATGTGTGTGTGTATATATATATATATATATATATATATATATATATATATAATCTCCATTGTTTGCAATCTAAAAACATAAGAAAACTTTCTGAAGAAAACTTTCTGAAGAAAATCATGCTGTGAGCCCAAATAAACCTTATTAAATTTCACAATTGATCATTTTTGAGGACTCCTGAATATATGTATTCCATGATTATATATCACCGAGGACCTAAGAGAAGTCATTTGCTTAGAGATTGTTATTAGAAAATAATAAAGAAATATGTTAGACATAAATCAATTGATCTGTTTGCAAGGCCTTAATAAAATCATTATTTTGAGCCCTTAGAATTATTCAATTATTTTAAAGACACTTTTTAATTTTAATTTTTAAAAATTATTTTGGAAAGATACTACTAAAGAGGAAAAATTGTGATTGAAGAAAGATATTTTCCTAACGTTTATTTTTTAGGCACATTTGAAAATTATCCCCCATCTAAGAACCAGTTTCATCCTTCCGAATATTCAATTATAGTTAGTACATAAAATGCCACATCTGAGAAAATGAGAAAAATTACCCAACGAAGTGTTAAAACATTACGATTGGCAGAGACAAGAGGCTGGGTGGGATTTCGTCTAAATGTTAATTCCAAGGTCTAAAAGAATTACCGTATCTTCCAAAAAAAAAATCACACTTGTTTTCTGGGAGTACCAAAATCAGTAGCTGCTAAATAGGTTGCTATATTACTTTCTTGGAATTGAAAATCTTTGTTGATACAACAACAATTAATTTTATTTTCCTTGTCCTGTAATTAAAGTGAATATTTTGCGTGATATATGCCATCCACAAATATTTTTTCAAGTTTTTTTGTTCCTTTTATTTGTGTCTAATTTCAATAGGTTTCTTGGAGGAACCAAGTATTTTAAAATAACATACTTTGAGGGGGAAGGATTGGTTACAGTGGAACTAATGAGCTCATTCATTCTTGATTCCTTGATATTTTGTTTAGAGAAGAATCTGAGAACTATAATGCATTGTATAAGTACGTGTTTATGTCATTTAATTTTATTGGGTACTTGAAACCTATATTTGTACATGCAAATATAGCTCTGAACATGCAAACCCATTTGACTTCACCATAAAAATATTTACTTGTGCATACAAACAAATGAGATTTCCTACTCATAAGCTACACTGTTATATACTTTCAATTATAAGTTAATATACAAATCTCTCTATTTTACATAGAAGAAATTAATTGCCCATATAATAACAAAATTTAAAAAATCCTTTAAATCAGGCTTCAAATTATGCTAAATACTAAAAAAAAAATACAACCTGGACAATATGTCTAAGAAGTATATATTCAATTCTACAATTTTCAAAATAATAAAATAATGTAGCATATCACAAAATGGCTTAGACTAGGAAAATAAAATACAGTATTAAGAATGGTGACTTTGTGAAAGAAAACATAACTGGCTAGAGTGAAACACAGATGTCAAAAGTGTTATTCTCATAATTCTTCCTATTTTCTATTTAAGGATGATGTCAAGTACTTCAAAATGTTCCAAAGGGTAGCCTTTTTAAGTGTAGGCGGTTTTATTACCCTGAAAGATTATCTGATATGATGATGTTAGATAATTGTACTAGTGGTTAATATTCCTTCTCAAGGCAAATTTCCACCTCTGAATAATCAACCTCTGATTGTGAAATGATCTGAGATGGACCTTGATTTTTTTCACTTGTCCCAGTAATATTTTTTAATGATTCCACTTGGTTTGGGAAGAATGAGTGTTTTTTGATGAGGCTATTACTTTCAAAAATCAATTGGCTTTTACATGTTCAATTTGGCCTCCACGTTTCCATGTGAACTCATTCTTGCATTGACTTTTCATTCGAAAGAAAGGAGACAGACAGATTGCTTGTGGGAAGGACCACGTGGCAGGAAAAGCTCTGAACTGGATGTCCTGAAAGTTGGGTTTCTCTTCTGCTACAAATAAGCAGGTTCTTGAACTCCTTGAACCTTGGTTTTGTAAAGGGAAACATTCTCTTCTTTTAGACTGGCTTAATTGTTTCCTTAAGAGTAAATGCTTTTTTCAAAATGGAAAAGAATATAAAGAAGAGTGTATATATGTGTATAACTGAATCACTTTGCTATACAGCAGAAATTAAGACAACATTGTAAATCAATTATACTTCAATTAAAAAAAAGAACCATCTTTTCAAGATTCTGTGATAAGAGGGAGAGCTCACAAATTTACTAGATGGGTGAAATAATGTTTTTCTTAATTCACTATAACTGATCTGAACTTCCTCATTAACAGCTACTTTACAAGCAGTTGGGGGACCCTAAATCACAACTTACAGTTCATAGCACCACAATCCCTTCCAGCTGACATAGTACTTTTGGATGTGTCAGCCTTTTTCGAGCAAGTGCTTGGGAGCTCAGATTTTCTTTTCCTCTCTCATTCCTCTCCATGTGTGTATAGAAAGAGAGAACCTAGGTGGCAGCCTTCTCTGATCTACAAGGTACCCTCTGAATCCTGCTGGTCTCTGCTAATCAGGGGCTTGTCTCATGTCTTCCTTGAGCCAGTGACCAGTGAAGCAGGACTGGTCCTATTTGCTATGTGGTCAGCTTTCTTGTCCCCATCACTGGAGAGCATAATCCCTGGCATTTACCACTGTTGGTGACATTTTTGCACGTTGTGGCTTTTTCTGCTGGACTCCCTCAAGGTTGCTGCTTGATAATGTTCTCTGTGCTTTGTTGCTGGGCACATGGAAACTCCTGTAGCTCCCGACTGTACCATTTATTCTGTGGAGATAAGCAAGGGCCTTTGGAATTAATTATTTAGCCATGTCGCCCAACCAAACCTGGACATGACTACCTAAAGTCTCCAAACTGCACTCTAGAAAATACCAACAATGCCCACTGAAGATACGAGGTTCCCTCCTCACTGAGCTGGGTGTCTCTTTTGCATCCTTCCCTCTGTCCACCCTCTACTTTTCCATACCAAAAAGATATGTGCTGCTCTCTTTCTCTCCCAACACTATTCTTTTACATCCTTTAGAGTTTTCCACATTTTCCTACTGTCCAGAACATTCCTTCTCTAGATAGATTTTGTATGCATTTTGGCAACCACTGGCCGTCTACGGGTCTTTAGATCTAATCTTCAGTCGGAAGAAATATTATGGGTATTGAGTGTGATGACGTGTAACTATTATGTTAAGGATAATAGTGCAAAAGTTATTTTACAAAAGCCAAAAAGGAAGAAGAGGCAGGAGAAGGTAGAAGAGAAGGAGGAGAGGGAGGAAAAATAATATTTGACATTTGAAGTCAGGGCAATTCCCTGCCACCTCCAAGGAAAACTGTATATTAAAACTGGTCTTTTATATTTTGTCATCTCATAAAAAATATTTCCCCTTGCAAGTATTTAGATAGTAAATAATAGCCATTTGAAGGAATGTATAATTAGTATAAATCAATATTTAGTGATGTGCACAATTATTAATTATGTCTGTCTTTTTCATATTCATCAATTCCCTTCTTCATGATACAATTTTACCCCTTTAGAATATGACAACAGCAGCAACAAAATGCCTCTTTGGAAAAATACTGATGCATGTTGAGCAAACCAATTACGGTAGATTGCATTTCCTATTTGCTCTTATAGAACCTCGCATCTCCTTGTAAAGATATAGAGTTTATTTCCCATTCCACGGAATCTTTTGTTTAAATTTGTCTTTACTCATTTTATTACAACACTTACACCTGATTACACCCCCACCCCCACCATAATCTTATAGTTTTACATCAGGAAAAAAACTTGGAGTATATAGAATCCAAAAGCCTCACTTTATAGATAATGTCTCAAGGTCCAGAGAAGTAGCCAGATGTGCTGAAGGGCACAGAAATAGTGGCAGACCTAGGTCTGGAACTGGTTTTTCCTTGGTGGCACTTGTGGCAGATATATAGAATGCAGTGGATGTGGCGTTGTGTGAAGTCCAAAGCTTTTGCCTGCTCTCTCTCTCTCTCTCTCCCTCTCCCTCTATCTCTCTCTTTCTCTCTCGGAACACTTGACTCTGAAATCCAGCTGCCATTTTGTGAGGAAGCACAGAAGTCACTTGTAGGTTTTCTGATTGAGAGCCATGGACAGCAGTGGAACAGACGGCCAGCTCCAAAAATAGCAGACGTGTGAGAGAGCAAGCCTTCAGATGATTCTCAACTCCAGCTTTGAAGCCATCCCAGCTCCTTTCAAGTGGAGCAGGGACAAGCTATTCCCTCCAAGTGCTGCTCGAATGTAGATTTCTGAGCAAAATAAACATCGTTCGAGAAGCTACCCTTCCTTGACCAAGTTCTACTAAGTTGAAAAGCAATGAGAATTGTGATCCAATGAACTACCCCAACCACAGCAACATGGTATGTACTAAATGAATATGCAGCTAATTGTTTATGACCTCAGGTAAGAATAGAGTTATGATGGATCCTTATGTTTCTGTGACAACTGCCTTGAGTTTGGAGATGATTTAAGATGGAATTAGCCTTCTAGCTTATCAACCCACATTTTACAAACAGAGCTGAGACCTAAAGATTTAAAATACCTGAATAAAATGTATTCCATTGGATAGAGGTACAGTCAAAATACAGCTTTCACATTGCTTTGTGTTTATCTTTGCTCTCTACCATGACTCCTGAAATCTTCATGGCTGTGTTTCCTAGGTAACCTCATCAATTCTCAGTTGAATCATGATATATGATACCTAAATACACCATTTTTTCTATTACTACGATTTTCTACCATTATTTCTATTAGTAAAAAGATTACACTGTCTTCCCATGTAAAATGAAATCATTATTAAAAGATCTAAGAAAGAAAGAAATATGTCAAAACAGCAAAAGTGTTTACAATTTATTGACCCTGCTTCTTTAATATTTCCATCAATTAAAAAATTCTTATAGGTGTGTATTTAGGGACATTGTTTTGTTTTGTGATTGCAGAAAAATACAATTTATTGGCATTTTGCTGTACATTAAGTGGAGAGTATTGACCTCCTTTTGGAATTGTTCTGAGGTTGAGAATGTTAATCTGGAAGAAACCAGCCTGAGGAGGAGGTTAGACTAGAGGACAGGACCAGAAAACAGGGTCATGAAATTATGTAGTTATATTTGGCCATTTGAGTTAGAATATGATTTAGAAAATTATAAACCTATTTTAGAATTTAACTATTTTGAAGAAAAGGCAAAATAAAAAGCTTTCTTTTTTTTCTTTTCTAGGTAAATACCACTTAAATAAATAGTAAATATGTAAATGGTAAAATAACCATGATTGGCTTCAGCAAAGTATAATGGGTCTCAAATCACCTCTAACATTTTTAGGAGTTTAGGCCAGTGACCTCTACTGGATCCCCTCCAAATTTTACTTTGATACCTCTATTACCCTATGGTTTCCATAGTTTATCTCTCTTAGATGATGAAATTGACCACCAGTTACTTGGTCTGATTACACATCATTTTTTTCAATAATTGACAGCTAAGAACAATCATAACAATGTAATATCTTTGCATTTCTATTCTTTCCCTAAGTAATTTCATCTGGTCTCATGGCTTTAATTAAATACTATGTAAAAATAAATGACTCAATATCTATATTTAAGTTCTAACTACTCCCCTGGGAAGATATCAGAATTCCCAATTGCCTGTATGTTGGTCATTTATTAGAATGTTGAAATCAATCTGTTCAAAACAGAACATTGCAGTAAATAGATGAGTGCTATTTTTGTATAATATATAGAAGTATTAATGCTAATTATCAGGAACAAAATGATATTCCTTTTTTCCTTTCATAAAACAATCTAAATGTTGGTCTGATATTTTACTTTCACAATAATACAAAAAATGTGGTGATAATTATTATCCAAAGCAGTTATGCATAGCAGAGTGAAGATTCTTTTCTTCCATTTCCTGTTTTTCTCTTATTATTTGAACCAGAGTTTATTAATAATTATAAGGGGAAACATCCAGAAACTAAATCCATCTCCCTAATGAACTGAATGGATTTACCTGACACAAAATAGACTAGAATCATTTGTCCACAGATATCATAAATTTGTGGAGCTTCCACATTGGGAAAATTATTTTTATCTATCAGCTTCTCCAACACAAGTTTCATCTGCTTGCATGTTCTTTCTTCTGTTTTGCAAACTGCCTTCATTTTAAAAGCAGATTTAGAAATTTAATAGTAAAACCTTTCAAATGGGAGAAGTTCCCTAAAGAAAACATGAAAAAATTATGAGATATAAAAGGCAGAGAAAGAATAAGCAAGACCATACTTGGAAAAGGACAAATATGGAAAAGAGGAGTGGTGGGTCATGGCAAAGCCTTTCTCAGTGTTATCAAGACTCTATTTGGGGATAAAGGCAGTCACTTCAAGACCACAGCAGTTGAATTCACCGCAGGGCCACCTATGAACTCAATAATACACATAATATCGTTGTTAAAAGTAATAAAAATAATACTGTAACTGTTAATAATAATATTAATATATCAGCAATTACTTAACTGAGGCCATGACAAATACCAGACATGTATGGCATGTTGCTAATATTCATCAGTTAACTCTAAGAGATGGATATTGTATACACTTTACAGATGAGGAACTATATTCCTTCACTCCCTTGGTCTTTCTCTCTCTCATCTTCAGAATGACTCCCACAACCTTCAGTTTTCTTCAGCTCAACAAATATTTATCAGATGCTTATAATGTAACACAGTTATAGATGACAGTCACTTTTCTCTTAAGAGACTCATAGTTTAGAGGGGCAGAGTAACAAAGAAAGAAAGAAAGAAAGAGAAAAAAGGAAAAGAGAAAGAGCGAGATGGAGATAGAGAGAAAAGGAAAGGAAAAGAAGGAAAGACTTAAAAGACTTAAGGGATCAACACAAAAAGCTATTTACAAGGTAGAGCTATAGTTTGTGTAAAGGGTGATTAACATTTTGTTGGGCTGGGTTTAGTTCAGGTGACATTTGAGCAGTGACGACCGAGAACATGTTAACTGAATTGTGATTAACTCTCAACAAGTAATGAGGATGGTAACTCTTCCATTGTTAACATTTCTAAGCACCTCACTGAGAGGTCCAGTGAGGTTCATGAAAACCATTGAATGAATTAAACATTTGGCCAGATGTTTGTAAGTCACCATAATGATTCTCAGCTCCCTTGTGAATTGAGTAGTGCTGGAAGGGAAGGACCACTAAAGGTGAAAGAGAAGCTCAGTGATGGTCTTCCTCCAGACTGTGATCTCAATGACCTTTGCCCTAGTGGCATCCCCCAGACACACACGCATTGGTAGCTATGTTCTGGCCCCAAAGCTTTGCCTTTGCCAGCTCTATTATGGAATTCTCCCCCTAAATCATGATGAGCTTACCAGCCCTGGAGTCATTTCCTTACTGTACTATAATTGCCATTTAATGTAATACTTTCATCCCCTTTTAAAGGATTTTAATATTGAAGGCTTATTTTCTCTTCTTTTCCTGGCCAAGTTTCTTTCCATTGGTTTCAGCTTTATTGTCTTTAGAAATCCTTTAAATTCTATGACAGAGTACTAGAGGAAATGAGGCAAGGAGCTGAGTATATACCACCGGAAACCAGCCCAGAATTAATACCTACACCATTTCTCTTGAGTGGATGTCTGATTTTATAGCTTCGTCCTGAGCACATGTGATGAAATGATTTGCGACTGATGGGAATGGAGAACTCCAGGGTCCTTGCTATCCCTCCACAAAAGGGGTAGAAAGGGGCTCTCTGCAGTGAGGAAATGGATGCATTTCCCAGATACTCAGGGGCTCTTGTAAAGCCTCCTGGAGGGCATCCTGTTTCTCTGCTGACTGACTGACAGACAGTACAGGCACACAGCTGGCTGTGGGTGAGAAGGGCAGTGAGAGGAGAGGGAGTGGCCAAGGAAGGACAGAGAAGAGGGTACAGCTCAGGAGTGTGCTTTGATACCAAATCTGGTGGGATGATTCTAGATTTTACCATCATCTCAGAGGACATAGCCCACGATGGTTAGCACAACCTGTGAGTTTTATTAAAGATCGTAACACACGTTATTTAACAAATGTCAGTGTATACTCTTTGGCTCTCTGACTCTGAAATAAATGTGGGGAATTCCAGGTTCTTTTCTATATAAGCAGCTGGAAGAACCTATGGCTCTTAATGCAATAGAGGCAAATTTTAGTGTCACAGGCTTGGGTCCTATGAAGCCTGCTAGCTGCCAGTGTGGAAGATCCCAATCATTAGGTATATTTTTCTTTCGCTAAGGGAGACTGATCCTTAACCAAAGTGATGTCTTCTTCCTAGAAGGCCGATCACAATCTTTTTTTAGAAATTAATTTCCTTTTATAACAACCACTAATTAGGAAATCCTGAATATCTAACTTACATCTCTTCTGCAGGGGGTGCAGTCTGAGCCTCTCTATTTTCATTCTGTCTTCAGAAGAGACAGAGAACAGCAGGTCACCATCTTTAATAAAACAACTTCACATAGTTGCTGGAGGTTATTAAGCCATTCATCAGTGTGAGTCTTTACTTTAGTATGGAATAATCATTTTAACATTCATGTGAAATCATAGCTTTGAACACCAGTCAAGAGTGTTAATTTATTTCTTCGTACTCTCCTCTCTAATTGTCAATATTTTCATCTTAAAGTGACGGAATCATAGGTAGCAAACCATGCAATTTCAGAAAAAGCAGATACTCTTTGACTCTCTCCCCTTCCCCCAACCACACAGACATTTTCCTGCAGAGATGAAACGAAAAAGTTAAATCAATAAATGAAAAAAGGGCAACCATCCTAGGATCAAAGCAACTTTACTCTTAAAGATGCTGGCCAAGGTCTTGCCTGGTATGTCATGCTTAAGAAATTTAGCCCTGAAAGGTTGGCAACGGGAATCTTTCCTCAATTGCTCCATGGGTAAGAAAACTCAAGTCAGTTCAGAACAAGTTTGGAGAAAACAAGTCATGTTTTTCTAACATTTTCAATGAATTAATTTGGTGACAGATGCTGGATTTGTAGTCCTTAAAAGTAACTCTCTCTCTCTAGGATATACATACTGATCTGAGGATGGTAAAAGTGGTGATCCCTTGTCACCTTAAATTGCTATCCATTGGTTGCAGTGGTCCTGTTAGCACTCACTTTCTAGCTTCTGCTGCAACTATACATTATAACCCAAAGTCAGCTTAACAGATGATTTTCAAAAATCATGAGAATGAAACAGACTCAGTCTGGCAAATATGCACTAGTGTCATCCCTCTTTTCTCTCTTTCTCTCTCTGATATGCTGTTGCCTGCCTCTGCCCCATGTTCATCCCCATTGGCTCAGCCCTGAGTTTCTCTTTCAGGAACTCCTATAGCACCTAAACATGGTAGATACAGGACCATCCAAGCATTGCATTGTAATCCTAAATTTTTCCCATATATACAGTAGTCCATAAAGAGCAGGTTAAAAGAGGATAGAAAAAAATTTGCTTATTAAGTCATCTTTAATTCTTATATTTCTTGGACTCTAAATTGTCTTAACCTTTCTCACATCACTGCTTGCTGATATTTTTTGGGTAATTTACTAAAAATCATCACACATTTTCTTGAGATAGGACTTTGCTAATCCTAATTCAATGGCACAAAATTATAGGGTTTGAATTTGAAATGTGTCCTTATCTGTGATGAGATACCTTTGGTTGGGTGCTTCTACAATATGGTCCAGTGTATAATTTCATCAGGATGATCATTTTCAAATATCATGGTAGTACCAGCATTTTATCTTAAATACCATTTATTATATTAATATGACACATTCGTGGTTGGGAGACAAGATTTCAATGCCTAAAACATCCAACAACAACAGTGTCAATGTTCTAATTGACTTTTTTTATTCATAAAGTATTTTCCTATATTTTAGGAGTGCATTTCCTTTTCTTAACACAATATACAACTCATGAATGAAAAAAATGTGGCCTATGGGTATATTAATATTTCCTGAATTTTCTTTCTTAAAAAAATGATTGCATGTGATAGCTCAAAATGGAATTTTGAAAGCTTACTAGATTTTAATCAAGTGGAGGTTGGACTTGGTGTATTTTAAAAAAAAATCCCGGGTTCAGGATAGTGTAATACATAGTTGGCAAAATTTTTAAAGAAATAAATAGAACAAAAAAGCAGAAGATTATTGCCTAATTCCAGGGATAATATGCCAAAGAAGGAAAGCTTTAATTAGCCATTTTTCATAGAGCACTGATTATATCCCTTTTATACATAAGATTACTGACCAAACATTAATGTCTAATAAGGGTCTAACAGAATCGAAGCAAACAGAAGATCTCTCATGAGCCGTGAACTATAGGGCTGTTTGGTGATGGGGAGAAGAACCCTGTGGCTTTATTTTGAGATTGGCCCCCTTTGAAAGATGCTCAACACCACAGGGATTCATCTGAAGCAGCTGCAGGCCCTCTGCTCTCCCATCTGTTGGCTTGGACTTCTTGTATTTTGACCAACATGTCAAATTCATGGCTTCTGCTGTCTTCCTAGACAAATCTCTCATGACAAAGGAAAAACATCCCTGTCGTATCTCAGATCTCTTTTACAGAGCTTCAAAGGGCAAATTGTTAGAAGCCATATGGCAAAGTCTGCTTTCTGTTAGATCTCTTGTTGGTCATTTCCCCTTCCAGCTCTAAACGAGCATAGTCCAAGATTCCGCTCAACAGTGAGCCACGCTGAATTCCTGAGGATGTGACAAATCAAAATCCTATCTATGTGTGTCTGGAAAATAAAAAAGTGACAGAGTGCTACTAAAGCTTAATTATAACTCTATGTCCATAATCGAATTGTAACTGAAAGGCTCTTTCCTCTAAATATACTTTAAAAACATGTGTCTGAAATTATTAGTAAATCAGGTGTATTATATGATTCCAAGTTAGGCATTTTTGATTTCTTAATGGAGTTTTTTATAGTTGATGTGAGAATTCCCACTTAGACCAACAATTAGAGAATGTTTGAAGAACAGGGCGCAAGAAACTGTCTCAATTATTTAAAATATTTCTTGATAATATATGCTTACCTTTTTGGCATATTTAAAATAATGTATCAGAACATTTGTAGTTGCTGAGCACAACTTAGAATAACTTTATAACATTATTTGAAAGACTTATTTACTGATTTTAAGCAATTTTTTTCTTTTATGTTCCAAATGTTTAATAGAAACAAGTCATTTATTTAAAATGACATTTCAAATGTATATTATATATAAGATGTATAATATAAGAGAAAGGGAAATGGATATTTGGCCAAATTTTCAGAAATCTGAATTTATTTCTTTAGTGCTATCTTATAGCCATCAAGTCTTACACCATTACAGATTTCAGTAACTTATTTGATATTTTCTTTCTTACTACAGCCATAATATTACTATAGCCATAAATTTATTATTTTTTATATAAGAAGCTTTATATCTGGAAGATCTGAAGGAGTTCCTGCACTTTTTAAACTCTATCCTTAGAATTTATTTTAGAATATGTTAATTCAAATTTAAATAGGATAAAACAAGGTTGTATTTTTACAGGGTTAAAAAGCAGTGGAATCCACTCTCTCCTTCTTAATGTTGAAGGAAATGCACCAAGACCTACACAGAGAAGTGTGGAATCAACCCTTTAGAGTGCTGGGAGCGTCCAGAAGAAGAGCATCTTACTTTAACTTCTTGGATGTTGATCTGGAGCAAAGTTTGTTTGGAAATTATGTCTTATTTTGATGTAGGCAATATTTGCCATCTGAAGTCCATCTCACTCTCTCTCTTTTCTTCACTCCCCTCATCATTTCAAGTCCCCACCCTTGTCCCTAAACAAAGTCTCTGTGCCATCTTTATTGCTAATTGGGAACCAGTGATCCAAAAATGCCCTTCTTTGAGGGAGTTTCTTCTTCCAGAAGTGGTTGCATTATCCAGTATAGGTGCAAATAACTGATCTAAAAACCTCCGGACCAGATAACTTTCGGAATTCAGAAATTTTATAGCTTCAGATTTCGATAGGTGTTATGGTACATATACCCTTAACTGGTAATCAAATATGCTCATATTTTTGCAGTGAAATGTAGCAACTAATTGGGATAAAGCAAATAAAGACTATGTGTAGCTTCAATTCAGATTTTGTCACCAAACGAATTGGAGAAAAAGCCCAAACTTTCAGTTTCTTAGACTTCAGGATGGTAAATAAATGATCACAGACCTATAAAAAACATCGCAAGGAAATACAGCCAATTGAAAGAATTTGAGGGGTTGGAATATGAGACAGAGGTGGACCTTCCACTTTCAATGCTCTCCAAATTATCTTTAGGTTTCTTCTTTTATTTGTGGGGAAGTGAATACTGTTGGGCACCCAACTTATTTGTTTCAGGGAGATTAAGACCCTGTCTCCTAGGGCTTCTTTTCAAAAATTCTGAAAATGTGCTAGCACCCTACTTCACCCCCAAATACACACATATACACATCCACTCAGAGTCACACATTTGGAAGGTAAATGACAATAAACCTATTTTACAAGATACATTCTTGCAAATGACAATAAAAGGTTAATTTAATTATAGAATACAGATACTATAAGAAAAGCTCAATTTCTCTGAAATTGTAAAAATATAATTGTATTTAAGGATGAAGATGTTTGCTCTACTTTTCATTTAATTTTCCTTTGAGATAAATGCTAGGAAGGAAGAGCTTTTTAAAAACTGTTTTTTATGGGAACAGAGAGTGAATCTTTCTTTGATCCTTTTTGAAAGAAACTGATATTGGCTCTTGATATTACCACAGTCAGAAATGCATCGAGGTCAATCAGAAAGAGCCAAATTCATGTCAACTTTAAAGGATGAAGAAGGTTTGAGGTCATAAAATGTGGTTTTTGGTAAATAAGTAACAACAAAAGAAATTTTCTTTAAAAACACAGGGTGGTTAGAAAATATCCATGTGCACTCAACTACTTTGGAATCAGCATGAGACCTATTTAAACAAAAATCACTCCCTATTCTAACAATTCAGAGAAAAGTACAATTTTACCATTCATGTTGATGTCTGTACACTTTAGTGAAGCAAATGTCCCGTGGGGACAGGCTCGTTCCGTGTACTAATTTTACTGATTGCAGTTTAGAAATAAAAGCCACTAAGAGTTCCATAAAAAATTAATCCCTCTTCTGGGAGAAATACTTCAGAGAACATTGGAACTGACATTGTTTTCTCTGAAACACAGAGTGGGGGCAAATATTATTTTAACTCCTCCAAGGTGCTTTGGATACACCAAGGAGATTATTCTGAGGCACAAAGGAATTGAGGTGAATTGATTTCATCCTGGCCACTGGGTAGCACTGGAGGAAAATGAATAGACTCTTGGTGATGTTTCTTAATGTAGCCTGGTCCAAGTCACCAAGAATGGAGGCTGAAAGAGGCCTTGAGAAGTCCATCTTTTTTGCAAGGCTGGTGTGTAGGAAACTGATACAAGGGTGGTACTGAGGGTGGTACTCAAGGGAGTCTAGAGTAGCAGCAACTGAAAGCTCATTGGAGCCACATTAGCAGAAGGACTTGACAGGTTGGCATCAAATGTCACCGTAGGCATAAACAGAAGTTTCAAGTCAAAATTCAGCCAGTGTTATTGGGAGAAGAAGGGATGCTACAGCTATGGAATCAGGTCACAAGAAAGTGGAGTGGTGAGCACAGCCACTCTGGGAACGAAAGTATTGGAAAGATTGCCAAAGAGAACATCTATGCTCTTAGTCTGGTGTGACCAGGGAAGCAAGGGGCACATAAAACAGGCCCCTGCTGGCAGGAAACTGGTCACGTGGTCTTTTGAGGGCTTTGCCAGTACTGTTTTTGTGATTTCTAAGCAAAATTTCACGGAGGATGTAACAAAATCAAGTTTCCACTGTCCTAAATGAAAGATTTTTATGCCTGAGTTCTTTTGTTATGTGATTACTGACTTTTCCGCTTCTGCACTTTGTTTTCATTGGTCGAGAAGCATGAAGTGGAAGGAAACTGTCTATCAGTTCCTGCAGCTCTTCCTCTGCGACAGGCGTATCAGATGGGCAAGCCTGGAGCCATACAGTATCCTAACAATAGCACTGCCAACCCAGAGAGCTAGCCTGTCCTCCGGCAAGAGATCCCCAAAACACGTACATGGCACTGACTTCAGAGATGTTTATTAGTGGAAGAACCTGAGTGGTTCAGAGACTTGAATCCTGGCATGTTTTATTTTAACTGAGGCTCTTGTTGGAGATAATTCTTAGATGCCTTGAGAAGTCCTATCCTGTAGAGGAAGCCAGTTAAATAAAGGATCAGAGACTCAGATGAGCAGTGACTTGATTCCAAAGATATGAGTAACGCTTTTCAAATGGAAGTTTTGAATCACACTCATCTGTCTCCACCATCCCCCAGGTAAAATACAACATGAATTTCTCCTGAGAAGGTGACATTATTTGTGCTTATTTTGAAACTAATTATATCTGATTATTCTTTTGACTCTAGTTCTATATCATGAAGCCAAATGCTGCCTCTCCAGAAGAGCACTTTGTAATCTAGCAAAAGCTACACTGAGTGATGCCCTCCACATAAGACCCCCCCCAATTACTGTTCTTGATATACAAAATCAAGTTCAAAGGTAATCCCCACAGTCTCTTTTCAATCAAAGCACTACTTCAAATTCCCTCTTAAATAGAAATTCTATGCTGGCTGGAAATAACCCCACAATATCTGCCATGACCTTTATAAGTTTTCCTGAGATAGTTTTCTAGTTACAATAGTGGGAAAGAAATTTAATAGTTTATTCCCTCATTGAGTCCAGAACACACTTGCTACTCAAGGGCAGTTGCCAGCTTTCTCTAATCATCCTCTCGTGTAGTTGACAAGTTGATAATATTAAAAAATACATAAAGGGCCATGCATTTGTGGAATTGGTAGATTAACATTGAATTGGTAGGTTACCATGGGAACTTTTATATTTTCTTTATGACTTTCTGTGATTAATCTTACATTTCTTAGATTACAGGGATATTTAAGAGCTAAAATCACTTTTGCCATAGTGAAATCAGCACATATCAATTTGGCCACATAATGAGAAATTACAAGGCTAAAAAACTCTTTTAATTTTGTGTAATAAACCTGAGCATTTTTTCCTCTTTGTAGTTTTAATTTTTTTTTTCAAGTTGAAATGCCTAAACTTTAGAAAGTTTTGAAAACTGACTCATGTTGAGTGAATATCCAGAAACTCCCAGATAGAGAAAATGTTAAGGCTCCAAGATTTGAAAATTCCTTGCAGCATCTCAATGAGATCATGATATCTTCTTGCCTTCACTTGTAACGTGTTACCATCTAGATGTTGTCTGGGAATCCTGTCAGTTCTAAGTACTGATCCAAGCACGAAAGAGTCACATGAAACTATTGAGGATAAATCTTTAATTCTGAGTAACCTATACGTTATTAAAGTACTTATGTGTTAGAGTTCTAGTGATGGTTTAAGGGACCCAAGCCTGATGTTCACTCTTTTTCTATGTTCTGTCCCCTTAAGTCTCTGCAGAACCCTCCAGGCTGGATTTAGAACGTTTCTGAATCATCCCTCCAACTAGTCCTCTTGATGAAAACAGAGAGATACTAGGCAGACACTAGGTGGCAGTAGCATACCATGTAAACCTTTATGATTTGATCTCTGAGATTAGAGTTGTATTAGAAACCAGAGGTATTTTTTCTCGGTTATTTTTACCCCTTTCCTGGAGTGTGAGGGGGCAGGTCATGGACCTCTTTGAGAGTCAGCTGAAAATAAATGATGGTTTCTCTCCACTCCAACCACTCTATAGGTATGTATATATAAATTATTGATGAAGCTCTTCCGTAGACTCCTAAGGTTAAAAATACCCAATTTTAAGTTTCGTTCTATGAATACTAACTTATATCCTCAATATAAAAATAGATACACAAAAGGAACAGAATTATACAGAGAGTTCTGTAATTTAAGTACCAAGGGAAAACAGACTCAGAAGTCCAGGCCAGCGTTTATAGCATTTCATCTTGTGTTCTGTCTTTCTAGGGAAGAATGATAAATTGGAAACCTCTAAACATTTGTATTATTTCTTAGTACTTTCCACTGCAAGAGTTGAGACATCAGTTAACTGGGTGATATTTCTCTGTTATTGATGGGTTCTTTTTTTTTAATCCCATAAATGGTTTTTTTACAGAAGTTTGATAGTTTGCTTCTATGAATTATCCGAGTTCAAACAACACACACACAACTATTCCAAGCTACTAAAAGTTGTAATTTTAAAAAACTATGAGTTTGTTTTCTTTTATTATTCTTAGTATTGTTTTTAACGATATAGCATAATATAACCTCTGTGGTTCAAGTTATCAACTAGTAATTCAGCAATTCAGATATTTCAGATGTATAAATATATCCTAAATTTAAAAATATGTTTAAAATAAAATAAAATTTCAAGCAGAATAACATATGATTTCAATTAAAGTTATGTTATTTGGCTCTACAAATCTTCGTAAAAATCCTGAGGAATGAGTTCTAACTACGGCACAGGTACAGATAAAGAAACCAGCTTCCATGACTGGTTTGTGCAAACTTGGAAAAAAAGAGCAGGGGGAGGGGCACAGCTGATTATTCTAGAATTCTGATTCAGAGTTACAACTTTCACCTTGGCAGGAAAGTACTGGCAATTTCCCAGAAGCAAGCAGCCACCCTGGATTTTTACAGAACACCAGGGGGCAGAATTGCTTTTTTTAAGTCACTGGCCCTAATCAAAATTTAGAAAATTTAGTAAAGAGCAACAATTGTTGAGACACTAAAAATCCACAAACTTTAAGGTGATAGTACATGTAATAAAAGAAAAAATGTAATTTGAAAAACACATTGTACTGGCTTCTTGTAATTTACATAAAGAAAGTGAATACGGGGAGCTTCCCTAGTGGCACAGTGGTTAAGAATCTGCCTGCCAATGCAGGGGACACGTGTTCAATCCCTGCCTGGTCTGGGAAGATCCCACATGCCACAGAGCAACTAAGCCTGTGCCACAACTACTGAGCCTGTGCTCTATAGCCCGCGAGCCACAACTATTGAGCCCACATGCCACAGCTACTGAAGCCTGCATGCCTAGAGCCTGTGCTCCACAACAAGAGAAGCCACCGCAAAGAGAAGCCCGTGCAATGCAATGAAGAGTAGACCCTGCTTGACGTAACTAGAGAAAGCCAGCATGCAGCAACAAAGACCAAGGCAGTCAATAAATAAATAAATAAATAAATAAATAAATTTATTTAAAAAAAGAAAGTGCATATGTTATGATAAGTTTTTTGTTTTTAATGTGTTTAGTAAGTTACTAGAGGGTCACAGTGAATCATTCTCATGTTTTAAGAGCTACTTGTGTTTTTTCAGGAGTTGCAATAATGGTTATAATATTTAAAGTTAGAAAAGGTACACTCAACAGGTATGATTTTAGTATATAATTTTATTTGAAATTTCACCCAGAGTCTAAAATGTATATTGACACCAGATTTTCTTACCTAAAAATACAAATTTTGTTTATTACACAAAAATATCAGAACATAATTATAGAAAAGATAGCAACAAAATATGTGAGGACCATACACCTTCAAAACATCATTATTTGAGAATTATGTAACCTATAATAAATATTAGTCATTCTAGTACATGACACAGGGAAGTTTTCTTAAATTTATCTGAAAGTATTAAATCAATAAGTTTATTTATCAGATACCACCACTGTAAAATATTTTAAAATTTTCATATTGTAGCAGAGTGTCAGAATTTGTATATTAGTATGAACAGAACCCTGAAAGATCAAATCCACTGACTGAACAGCTATACATAGCCCCTATTTTATTTTCACATTGAATGTTTCTGAGAGTGTAATTTATAACTGAATTACTTTGCTGTACACCTGAAATTAACACAACATTGTAAATCACACTCCAATATAACAGAAAAATTAAAAAAAATAAAAAATGTAATTAGAAGTCAAACAATAGACTTAAAGACTATGAAGAGGGTTAAACTTCTGAGACCTAAAAAATGCTCTCAAGTCCTTAATTTTGGAGTGTGAAGAGGCAGCGTCCGTCAGGTCTGGACAATCCTTTAGGTGGATGAGAGTCCCGGAGAGCACCAAAGCCCGGGATTCTGGGATAGGAAGAACTTCTGTCAAGGAGGTGAATGGCCACACA
This sequence comes from Hippopotamus amphibius kiboko, assembly GCF_030028045.1. NCBI lineage: Eukaryota > Metazoa > Chordata > Mammalia > Artiodactyla > Hippopotamidae > Hippopotamus > Hippopotamus amphibius. The sequence goes on along the minus strand of NC_080195.1, from coordinate 101,243,935 downwards.
GCAGTCACCTGACTGCTGGTGAAACCCAACAGGGCATTTTCCTTTCCACAGGTCCGCAGTTACCTCCTTGCCTTTTTTTTTTTTTTTTTTTTTTAATTTAGTTCCCCGACCAGGGATCAAACCTGAGTCCTCTGCATTGGAAGTGCAGAGGCTTTAACCACTGAACCGCCAGGGAAGTTCTGCTACTTCCTTGACTTTAACTTCTCCAGGAGACCAGAGGTGGTAATGTGGGCAGTTTCTTTTTTCTTTCTTTCTTTTTTTTTAAGTGAGCAGTTTCTAACCTCTTACCTCAGCATCAGGTTATATGCTCTACACAGAGCAGGGATCATAGAACAATACTGTGTTTTTCTCCACCCTGCAGGCTGGTCAGTGAGTTGAGGCCTCTTTTGGCCATACTCTCACATGGCAGAGGTACTTGCTCACAAATACCCTTAAACACCTGAGAGGGGGCAATTCCACTCTCCTATCCCCACCTCTCACCCCCAGCTACATGAGATAGAAATAATGTGTTTACTTGGGTCTGTCAATAATCAGAGCGTATCAGAAAAAATCAAGTATAATGTACTTAGAAACATAGATTTTGTCTAGTCAATGCATGGTTTATAGTGGGGAAAAAAGGTCAGAATAACTGAAAGATACATTTACAGTGGTCAGTATATGATACCCGTATGTACACCATCATATATAGAGAAGTGATAGCTTTTCATTTTTTTAACAAAGGAGAATTTGTATTTATATATACCAATGTCCTGGTTTGCCATGTGATGTGTGGGATGTGAAGGACCTGTGTGAGGAGGAAGAGAATTAGAATTTATTGAGGATATACAATGTTCTACACACTATGCTTTCCATTTTATTCCCTTTAAGCTGTGATGGCTTTACAATAACTCTCTGAAACCCCTTCATGATGCCCACAAGGGTTTGGTCTCTATAAGTAGGACTTTAGCTTATTGATTTTTCTTTCTCTTTCCTGTATTCAACTGCTGTTTAAAAAAAATTATAAAAAGCGTGCTCTATGGTCATTCATGTTGATGGTATAAAAATCATGATCTCTCACATATGTTGGGCCTTTCACAAATGAAAACGTCTCCATTAGCAGAATTTCTAGTCAGTGTCTGAGAGGGAAATGGTTTTAGGTGAGAGGAGACAGTGTGGGCCAGGATAAGGCTAACAGTACTCGTATCTCTCTAAGCAAAGTGTGTGTGTTGCGAAGGGAACCATCATGAACAGGCAACCTATGGAACACGATAAAATACTTGCAAATCATATATCTGTTAAGGACTTAATATCTAAAATATATAAAGAATTCGTAAAACTCAATAGCAAAGACATAAATAATCCAATTGAAAAATGGGCAAAAGATCCGAAAAGACATTTTTTTCCCAAAAAAGGCATACAGGTGGCCAATAGGTACATGAAAAGATGCTCAGTATCACTAATCATTAGGGAAATGCAAATCAAAACCGCAAAGAGATACTACTTCATACCTGTATGAAATAGATCGACTATTATCAAAAAGACAAGCGATAACAAGAGTTGGCGAGGATGTGAAGAAAAGGGAACGCTTGCAGGCTGTTGGTGGGAATGTAAATCGGTGCAGCCACTATGGAAAACAGTATGGAAATTCCTCAAAAAATTGAAAATAAAATTACTATATGATTCAGCAATCCTACTGCTGAGTGTATATATAAAGGAATTAAAAACAGGGTCTCGAGGAGACACCTGCACCTCCAGGTTCGTTGTAGCATTATTCACAGTAGCCAAAATAAGGAAACAACAGATGTTGTCAACAGATGAATGTGTCATTAGATGAATGGATAAAGAAGTGGTACGTAGTGTGGATATTGCTCAGTCATGAGAAAGAAGGGTACCTTGCCATTTGGGAAAACATGGAAAGACCTTGAGGACATTATGCTAAGTGAAGTAAGTCAGATAAAGACAAATTCTGTGTGACACCACTTATGTGTGAAATCTAAAAAAGCTGAACCAATAGAAACAGAGTGGGAGGTAGGGAAGATGGAGAGATGTTGCTCAAAGAGAATAAATTTCTAGTTATAAGATAAATAGATTCTGGGGATCAGTGATTATAGTTAATAATACTCTCTTACATACTTGAAAGTTGCTAGGAGAGTAGATCTCGAATGTTCTTACCACATACAAAAAAAGAAATAGTGTTTAGGTGATATTATTTAGGTATTACTTATTTCTGTGGTGGTAATCGTTTTGCAATATGTCTATTAAATCAAGACATTGTACCCCTTAAACTTGCATCATGTTACAGGTCAATTACATATATCTCAGTAAAGGTGGAAAACAATAAAATAGGTGTGTGGAGTCACCACAGTAACTTTTTTTAACATGTTTTCTAATATCTTGCACATCAGTAACTAATATGATACAATTTTACCTATTCTAATAGTGAGGTCAACTTAATTAAAAAGAAAAATGGGGCCTTATCTTTTTTCTTTGAGGTTGTGTTCACTCTTCAGTCTCTGAACTCTAGAATTCTTTGAAGAATCCCTTTACAACATATTTGAGTAACTAAAAAATGCTCAGTTTCTCACTATACCCATGAGTTAACATGAGTACAAAACACCAATAATGGTTTAACAGAGTACAGAACCTTTTGAGATGAAAGAAACAGACTAGCGTTTTATGGGTGTTCTGCTTGGGTTTATATTACCAAAAAGTCTCCAGTAAGAGCTAGAAAGGCACTTTTCAATTTTAGTCCAGTTCAAAACTGCAACATCTCTGTTTAAGACTGAACATCTCCCTGAATTGTTTGCCAGATTTTATAGTTCTAAAAGAGAAAAACATTTACCAAAGATTCTTAGTAAACGCTATTTAAATTGTTTGGCTATAAATTATTCCTTGACATACTGCCAAAGTTTTCCTCCAAAACAAGCATGTGTTTCAAAATAAAAGAGAGGTACATTTAAAATCATGAATAAAAATGAAAACATTTAAAAAAATGTCCTGAGGTCTGAACTCAAATATACTAATTAGTCTTTTATCATTTCAATATGTTTCGCCAAAACGATCTTCTGCTTGATTTCAGGGTTGTTTTTTAGTGAAGATCAGTTTTGGATATCTTTTGTAGAGAACCAGAAAGGAAAACAAAATCAAATGAAGAGTTATTTGTGCATGTTATGACGATGCATGGAATTATTATTTCATTTCAAAACATTATGTACAGATTTGGGTGCAATTCTAAATGGAGAAGACTACATACGGTTATTTCTACTTGAATTTTCATCAAAACCATTTTTGTAATTCTACCATGGAATAGAGTCTGCTACAAACACGCGTACTTTCTTATTCTATGTTTCCACACTCAGAATACGGGTATGTGTTTATGGATGTGAATAAAACTAACTTGGTGGATTAGAACTGTTTCTTTTCATCAGGAAAACTTTGATATCAAATGTGATAAACAACAAATATATATCAAATAAACATAGAGCTAACATGATTAAACTGGAAACATAGGACATTTAGCTTCTCTTCACCTTTTTAATCCTGCATGGGTCTCTGTTGTAGCTCAGGCTGTCATAACAAAATACTATCAACTGAGTGGCTTAAGCAACAGAAATTTATCTTCTCACAGTTCTGAAGGCTAGAAGCCCAAGATTAAAGTTCTGGCCAATCTGTTTCTGGTGAGAATTCTCTTCCTGGCCACTTCGCTAGGTCCTCATATGGCCTTTTCTCAGTGCTTGCATGTGGAGACTGAGAGAGAAAGATCTTTGGCATCTCTTCTTATAAGGATACTAACCCTGTCAGAACACAATCCCACCCTTAGGACTTCATTTAACTGTCATTATTTCCTTAGAGGCCCCATCTCCAAATACAATCCCATTGGGGCTGTCTTCAAGATATGAATTTTGGGGGGACACAAACATTCAGCACATAACAGTCACCTTCAAAGAAAACCAGGTTTTCAAGAAACATAGAGAATCAATGCTTTATACTATATGCTAAATTGTTTTTATGGTATAGAGTGCAGTTATATGGGATAATATTCCTGACTACAGACTGTACTTCTCTCAGTGAAGCATCATTCTATATTTTATTGTGATGCAATTTTCTCAAAAGTTTGTAGCAAGGGAAGCACGTCACATGGTATGCATATGCTTGTTTTCTATGACTTGGCTAATATATTTGTTATGATAATATATTGTAATATAAAATATCATCATAGTATATCATGGCTTTTATTTCCTCAATGTTGATTCCATTTATATTCTGTTTTGTGTTAAGAATTTAGTCATCTGGGTATTATATAGTCTGATTCTAAAAGTTGAAAAACATAAATTGCAATTAAATTGGCATGTCTGTGTAAATAGACTTTACAACAGGGTCAGGTGGTGTGATATAATTATGTCTGCTTTTCTACAATGACATTGACACAACCCCATTGAGATTGCTAGGAGAACGTTCAAATCAATTCTCATTTCTTACTGAGTTTCAAATGCTCAAAATTATGATCCATTTTTGTTTTCTTCATATTTTTACTGTGCATTTTTGGTACTACCTGGGGTTTCTAAATGCTTTTATTTTGTTTTGTTTTTCTTGTTGGAAAAAAGAAACATATGTTTTCTTTGTCATGTTGTCTAGCCTTTTGCTCATTCTATCTATTGCTTAAAATCTATTCCATTTTTCCTCTAGAAGGTCACTGGCTTCCTGTTTTAATTTGGACCTGTGATTTGCTATGTAGATCATAATTGTTTACACAGATGTTTGTTTTATTTGGTGTTTTGGATTGATTTCTTATTTTTTGTTTTTTATTTCAGATTTTGATCATAGCCTCAATTTTATCTCTTCTCTCAGTCATGCTATCTATTCTACAGAGTTTTTTGTTTTGTTTTGTTTTTTGCTTTTTTTTTTTCCTGAAGACTTTTCTGCTGAAGTCCGTGTTCTTATGATCTGTCTGAACTGGTTACTTTCTCAGTCCCACAACTATCATCCTGAATCAGCAATTCATAACTTTCTGGGTTGTTGAATTCACCGCTTTACTGATCTAATGTTGTCTTTATTTTTCACACATCACCCCTCATTTTGCTGCAGTATATTGTATCAGTTAAGGTTCAATCAGAGAAGCAGAGCCACCATAGAGAGAAGAGTGTATTCTTCAGATCAGACCACACATAATGGTGGGAGCTGGCAAAGAAATCTATGGAAGACTGTTGCCGTTGTACCTGGTGGTGGACCTGAAGTTGCCATAGGTCTGCAAGGCTGGTAGTTAGGGAAAAAAAGTTGAATATGGAGTAGCAGAGAGAGCAAGAACAAACTGTAACCCATGACAACAAATTGGAATGCACAAGGAAAAACTGGAACCAAGACTGTGTCTCATCTCCTCCAATCTTGATGATATGTGTGTCCTACGGTAGGAACAGATACTCTCCACCTGTGAGCAACACATATACCTGAAGCTAAGGAAGAGATCTGGCAGAATCTGAAAGAGCTGTGGGTCTGGTGGCTTCTGCATCCCAAAAGGTGATTCAGCTGATCAGCAACAATGTATGTGAACTACAGGGTTCCTGGCATCTGCTAGTGACCTTCAAAGATTAACAGCCACTAATTGGCTTCTGCTGTCCAACTCTTGTGCAATTTCTCTTTTGGCCTACCCTCATCCAAAAATACATAGGAAACAGAATTCTGGAAGACCTAGTTCTGGCTTAACTAAGTTGATACCATGGAAGGATACCATAGTCTTCCCCTTGTCAACTTGACATTCAACCTGAGTCTTTTAACTTCTAAATTAAGACATAGAAAAATCATGTTTCTTATACAACTGAAATCATGCTAACCATCTCATGAGAAGAGAATACAAAATCCCTCTGGCCATTTTTGGATAATGCTCTTCTCTTTTCTAGATTTCACATTCTCTCTTGGATACTCTGGAACTTAAATGTTGAGATATAAAGTTAATTACTATTAATTATGTATATTTTATGTTAGTAAGGGAATGAGAGAATAATATTTCAAATTTTAAAAAATTTAAAAGTTAGTTAATATATACACTAATATATTCATGTTGAAGTAATGAAGAATATTCATAACAGTATAGCTCTAATTTCTGCAACTTATGTCACCATTGCACATTGTTGAAGATTAGAGTGGAATTATCTGTCTTCCTCATCATACTGTATGCTCTGTAGAAGGAAAGACTGTATTGGAATTGTTTATCCCTTTATCCCTGAGCTCAACAGCTGACACAGAGCAGACATTTAGGTAACATTTAATTAGCATTGGACCAGTGTGTGTATGTGTACATGTGTTTGTGGGTGTGTGAATGTGCACATACCTCGATGTTCCTGGGTGTTTTAAGAAGAACAGATTTCAAGTTGAATGCTGCCTGAAGAAATTTAGCTACTGTACAGATATGATTTCACATGTGACTTCCCAACAGCTACACTAACAAATGTTCCCTCTTGCCTTTGCGCCATTTTGGTCTCCATCTACAACCACTTGAAGTTCTGCTGTTTAAGGGTTTCATGACTGCTTTGGTGTGAACTCCTCTTCATAAATATTCTCTTTTTTTTGTTCCTTGGAGCCACCCAGTTAGGTACTCAGAGCAGCTACTATTGTTTTTTCTAATTTACAGATAAGGAAAGACTCAGAAAAGAAGAATTCAAATTCAGATTTGACTATTAGTCCAGTGCTCCTACCATCATAGCATATTGGTATTGCACAATTTTAAATGTTACTAATGGATTGAACTTGAATGGAAACATCAAATGGATTTCCTTTTCCTACAGCTGTGGTTTTGAAACCACATAATATTGCTCAAGGGACAAACTAAATGTAAGCTTCTCTGCTGTAGATCGGTCATATGACACATGATTAGAAACATATAAAAATTCCCAATAAAGATAGTTACTGAAAGCATTTCTAGACATTTGGCATGACCCATTTTAGTGTTGCAAACTATTCTTGATTTTTGTCCTTTATGGTACAGGATTTGGCTGTTTTTCTGGCCCCTTTGTCACCAATAGTGACAAATACTCTCTGCTTGGGTATTTGTTTCACAGTCCCTCCCTCACAGCTCTGTGGTTTGGAAAACTGAAAGTGATATCTCATTTTCTCTACCAGATGATCTTCTTCAACATTTTGAAATACTGATGATATCTGTGGAACACAACCCTGAAAAAAATAGCCCTATGCCTTTGCTTTGTCAAATTCTTACCCAAAGCAAGTGTTCACTATGCAAAGAGATACTTTAAAAATGCCAACACAGTCATTTTTAATTAGTGGGCGTTGTTTGTCAGGAAGGTAGGGCTTCACATTTCTTTGGGTATGAAGTTATACATGAATATGTTCTGTCTCCTTCTACTTAAGAAACGAACAAATAAATAAAATCACTCCACTTTATAATTAGACTAGTGAGAATTTAGCTTCAAATTCTTATACTCAGATTGTTGTATGGGCGCAAGTCACCATTCTATTAAATCTTTTCTTCATTACAAAAGGGTATCTGTTACCAGAATAAATGCTTCCAAGGTCTTTTTCTATGACATGCCTTTGCCATGCACCAGGAACCATGGCATTTCACACCATTACCAGATTATCCAAAGGAACTCAGGATTGTAAACCATGAAGGAATTTTAAGAGGGTTCATAACACAGTTTATTCTGAAATTTCATTTACCATCTCTACAAGGGAGTACCTAGATTGATTTTTGCTTCATGTGGTTCTACATTTGTGAAATTAAAGGAATGGATTTTTCTTATTGGCCAAATATCCAGAAGCAAAAAGAAAGCTCATGAAACAGGCTCCAAAAAACAAATTTGGACCAAAACACCTAGTACTAAATCCTACTGTGGTTATAACCAGTATGAAGAGGTGGCCACTGGGAATATGATTGTTCTTGCTCATGATAGAATTCTGGAAGAGATACTCATGTGGTTTTGCCCTACCTAGGATTCAGAATTGATTCAGAATCTTAACTGTACCAACCAGGTAAATCTATTCTCTGTAATCAATGTCTCATGTTGAGTTAGTAAGCCTTCATCTTCTCTGTGGTTTGATCCTTTTTGCTTCAGCAAAATCATTGCATTCTACTTGCCCTTAAGTGAGTCATTTCCTTGTCTCAAGGCCCTTATTTTAAGTCGTGGATGCAAAACTATGTATGCCACTTGATCAGAGTTTCCTCCCAGTATGACTTTAAAAATCAGTCTCTCTCAAGAGAATTTCTGCTTCTGGAAAGATACAGTAGATGTACTCCTACTACATACAAACTGAGAACTCCAGACATTATACATAAGACAAACATAAGAAGACTCTGAAAGAAGAAGAGAAAAGGCAGACTAGCTGAGAATCTTGAGACCCAGAGAATGGCATGGTGATGAGTTCAACGAATGGGCTTAACAGCAGAATGATCATTTCAGGGAAAAGAATCAGTAAACTGGAAGACAGAGCAATAGAAATCACCTGATCTGGGATTGTAAAATATAGTAAATATTCATGTTATCAGAGTCCCACAAAGTGAGGAGAAAGAAGGTGGAGCTAAAAAAAAAATCCAAAGAAACAGTAACTTAAAAGCTAAAAAAAAAAAAAAAGTCCAAAGAAACAATAACTAAAAACTTCCCAATCTGGAAAAAAAAAAAAACATAAATGTACAGATTCAAGAAGCTAGGAAAATCCAAATATGATAAAACCAGAAACATTCACACCAAGACATTTCTTGGTTAAGTTTCTGAAAACCAAAGGTAAATACAAATCTTAAAGGCTGTTTAAATGTCTCTGTTTCTATGGAAATACCTGTAATACTTGATTACTCACTTTAGAAAAGTGAAAAATAGTTATTGATTCCTGATATAAACTATTTCATTCATTTTCCTTTACTTCTCATTTTCTCTCTTCTTTACAATATTTTTCATCAAATTAAAAAATAATTTGGACTATTTGAAACATTCTGGAAGATATAGAGATATTCTAACAAGCAAAATGTATTCAGATAGATATTTGCACAACATATGTTGAATATCTGTTTTATCCTTGACTACTCAGTCTTTTCCTTCCTGTCTTGTCAACTGCTAGCCTAGTGCCTCAGAAATTCCATTAGAGAGATTCCCACAGCCTCTGTAGTGCTCAGATCTGGGCTCTGGTTTTCTCTGCCTGTTTCATTTGGCTACTCATTTCTTTGCACTCTCTAACTTCTAGATAATTGACATATTTTACTGATATCTATTTATTTGGAAACTCTTCTCATTATCTTCACTTTTCTAGATTTATGTTCCTATTTATTTACTTATTTATTTATTAGTAAAGTATCATTGATTTACGATGTTTCAGGTGTACAGCAAAGTGATTCAGTTTTACATTTTATATATTCTTTTTCAGATTCCTTTCCATTATAGGTTACTGTAAGATATTCAATGTAGTTCCCTGTGCCTTACAGTAGGTCTTTGTTGTTTATTTTATATACAGTAGTGTGTATGTGTTAACCCTAAACTCCTAATTTATTCCTACTCTCCTTTTTAATTCTTCTTTGAACTTCATTCTTCTTTCAGTGAGATTGCAAAAGGAGAAGAAAAAGACACATGTGCTATCTTATTGTTTTTGTTTAACAAATGAAATGAAGTCACTCTGAATTTATTTTACTGGCATATTTGCTTCTTATTCTGTTCTTGTGCTTTATGATTTTTTCCATTTCTTTGCTGTTTCCTTGTATTCTACCTTGTGTTATATTTATATAATTAAATTTTTTTCTCTTTAATGTTTCGGAAAGTATAAACCTGGCTATTGTCCTTCTCAGTTGAAATAATATTATTAATATTGATCTATGATCAATAAGGCTCAAACAACTTGTTAATCACACATGATTAGTGAATGGGTCAGGATTCAGTACAGAAAAGAGAAACTACTCTAGGTGTTTTAAGCAGAATAGAATTTAATTCATGGAATTACAATGTTTAAATATTGTAGAAATGTCTGGAAGAGCAGAAATTCACATTACCTTTCAGGAAGCTGTTTTTGCTACTTACAAAGCTGATGACTAGAGAATAGAACTTGAAGTTAAAACACTGAAACAATTGATCTGTACAATAATAGGAAGGTGGCTTCCTTCTCACTCTGACTCCTCAATTGTACTTGGCAGAATCTTCTATCCAAAATCATGTCTATAAGAGAGTCTGGAAAATGTAGTTTTCAACTTTAAATCTCTCTAAATAGAAGCAGGGAGAAATGGTGGCACAGAAAGGCAATTCACAGTCAGCGAGTGAATGCTGGGCCAGGGTCCAGGTTGTCTGGTTCCTAACCCTTATTCTCTCCTACAACTGTACTGTGGCTTCTTTTACTTGATTTTCAAGGCACAAGTTATATTAGCCATAGCCCTGTTTATATCTTTGTCCTATCACTTATGTGGTATCTGCGCAAGTTTTTCAAATGCCAAATAAGACAATAAAAATTTCAAAGCTTAGATTATCCTATGATAATATATAAAATAACATATAGTTAATATTCAGGCATTTTATCCTAAATAAGATTGTCTGTCTTTTTTCTTTGCCTCTGCCCTTTGCCACACCAAATATACAATGGTGGAAGAAGGGTAGGCTATTATGTCAAAGATCTCATAGTAGTTACTGGTCCTTGGTCACATTTTCCTGAGTAGGCATTAAAATATTCTCTATGAAAGATTATGGATTAGACATCTATTTCTCCTTGAGCAGATTCTCTTGTCCACTGTCCTCCAGGCCTCTGGTTTCATTTCTAGAATTTCTTTCCTCATCCATTTCCTCCATGGCATCATTGGAAGTGAATATTGGGGATTCTGCCCCCATGAGGGCTGACCAGCTTTCATAGATGACTCCTTGTTCATTCCAGCTAGGAGTCCAAGGGTTGAGGTTGCCCATTAGTCACTGGCTTTTAGAGTCCGGGCTCATGCTTTCTTTGTCAATACGGCACTTTCAGAATCTTTTTTTTTTTTAAGAACTTTTATTGAGATACAGTTAACATACAATAAACTGCATATATTTAGAGTGTACAATTTGGTATCCCAATCTCCCAATTCATTCCCCCCCAACCCTCTCCACTTTCCCCACTTGGTGTCCATATGTTTGTTCTCTACATCTGTGTCTCTATTTTTGCCTTGCAAACTGCTTGATTTGTACCATTTTTCTATAGTCCATATATATGTGTTAATATATGATATTTGTTTTTCTCTTTCTGACTCACTTCACTCTGTATGACATCTCTAGGTCCATCCATGTCTCTACAAATGTCCCAATTTCATTGCTTTTCACAGCTGAGTAATAGTCCATTATATATATGTACCACATCTTTTTTATCCATTCATCTGTTGATGGACATTTACGTTGCTTCCATGTCCTGGCTATTGTAAATAGTGTTGCAATGAACATTGGAGTGCATGTGTCTTTTTGAATTATGGTGTTCTCTGGGTATATGCCCAGCAGTGGGATTGCTGGGTCATATGATAGTTCTATTTTTAGTTTTGCAAGGAACCTCCATACTGTTTTCCATAGTGGCTGTACCAATTTACATTCCCACCAACAGTGCAAAAGCGTTTCCTTTTCTCCACACCCTCTCCAGCATTTACTGTTTGCAGATTTTCTGATGATGCCCATTCTAACTGGTGTGAGGTGATACCTCATTGTAGTTTGGATTTGCATTTCTCTAATAATTAGTGCTCTTGAGCAGCTTTTCATGTGCCTTTTGGCCATCCATATGTCTTCTTTGGAGAAATACCTATTTAGGTCTTCTGCCCATTGCTTGATTGGGTTGTTTGTTTTTTTTTGATATTGATCTGGATAAACTGTTTATATATTTTGGAGATTAGTCCTTTGTCTGTTGATTCATTTGCAAATATTTTCTCCCATTCTGAGGGTTGTCTTTTCATCTTGCTTATAGTTTCCTTTGCTGTGCAGAAGCTTTGAAGTTTCATTAGGTCCCACTTATTTATTTTTGTTTTTATTTCCATTACTCTAGGGGGTGGATCAGAAAAGATCCTGCTGTTATTTATGTCAAAGAGTTTTCCTCTAGGAGTTGTATAGTGTCTGGCCTTACATTTAGATCTTTAATCCATTTTGAGTTTATTTTTGTGTATGGTGTTAGGAAGTGTTCTAATATCATTCTTTTACATGTAGCTGACCAATTTTCCCAGCACCATTTATTGAAGAGGCTGCCTTTTCTCCATTGTATATCCTTGCCTCCTTTGTCATAGATTAGTTGACCATAGTTTATCTCTGGGCTTTCTATCCTGTTCCATTGATCTATATTCTGTTTTTGTGCCAGTACCATACTGTCTTGATCACTGTAGCCTTGTAGTATAGCCTAAAGTCAGGAAGCCTCATTCCACCAACTCCGTCTTTCCTTCCCAAGATTGCTTTGGCTATTTGGGGTCTTTTGCATTTCCATACAAATTGTAAAATTTCTTGTTCTAGTTCTGGGAAAAATGCCATTGATAATTTGATCGGGATTGCATTGAATCTGTAAATTGCTTTCGGTAATATAGTCATTTTCACAATGTTGATTCTTCCAATCCAAGAACATGGTATGTCCCTCCATCTGTTTGTGTCTTCTTTGAGTTCTTTCATTAGTGTCTTATAGTTTTCTGAGTACAGGTCTTTTACCTCCTTGGTTAGGTTTATTCCTAGGTATTTTATTCTTTTTGTTGCAAAGGTGAATGGGATTGTTTCCTTGATTTCTCTTTCTGATCTTTCATTGTTGGTGTATAGAAATGCAAGAGATTTCTGCACATTAATTTTGTATCCTGAAACTTTACTAAATTCATTGATTAGCTCGAGTAGTTTTCTGGTGGCATCTTTAGGGTTTTCTATGTATAGTATCATGTCATCTGCGAACAGTGACAGTTTTACTTCTTTTCCAATATGGATTCCTTTTAATTCTTTTTCTTCTCTGATTGCTGGGGCAAGGACTTCCAAAACTATGTTGAATAGTAGTGGTGAGAGTGGACATCCTTATCTTTTTCCTGATCTTAGAGGGAATGCTTGAAGTTTTTCACCATAGAGAATGATGTTTGCTGTGGGTTTGTCATATATGGCCTTTATTATGTTGAGGTAGGTTCCCTTTATGCCCACCTTCTGGAGAGTTTTAATCATAAATGGGTGTTGAATTTTGTCAAAAGCTTTTTCTGCATCTATTGAAATGATCATGTGGTTTTTATCCTTCAGTTTGTTAATATGGTGTATCACATTGATTGACTTGCATATATTGAAGACTCCTTGCATTCCAGGGATAAACCCCACTTGATCATGGTGGATGATCCTCTTAATGTGTTGTTGGATTCTGTTGGCTAGTATTTTGTTGAGGATTTTTGCATCTAAATTTACAGTGATATTGGTCTGTAATTTTCTTTTTTTGTAGTATCTTTGTCTGGTTTTGGTATCAGGGTGATGGTGGCATCATAAATTGAGTTTGGGAGTGTTGCTTCATCTGCAATGTTTTGGAAGAGTTTGAGAAGGATGGGTGTTAGCTCTTTTCTAAATGTTTGATAAAATTCACCTGTGAATCTATCTGGTCCTGGACTTTTGTTTTTTGGGAGATTTTTAATCACAGTTTCAGTTTCATTACTTGTTATTTGTCTGTTCATATTTTCTATTTCTTCCTGATTCAGTCTTGGAAGGTTATACCTTTCTAAGAATCTGTCCATCTTAACCAGGTTGTCCATTTCATTGCCATATAGTTACTTGTAGTAGTCTCCTATGGTGCTTTTTATTTCTGCGGTGTCCATTGTAACTTCTTCTGTTTCATTTCTAATTTTATTGATTTGAGTCCTCTCCCTCTTTTTCTTGATGAGTCTTGCTAGAGGTTTATCAATTTTACTTTATCTTCTTAAAGAACCAGCTTTTAGTTTTATTGATTTTTGCTATTGTTTTCTTTGTTTCTATTTCATTTATTTCTGCTCTGATCTTCATGATTTCTCTCCATCTACTAACTTTGGGTTTTGTTTGCTCTCCTTTCTCTAGTTTCTTTAGGTGTAAGTTTAGATTGTTTATTGGGGATTTTTCTTGTTTCTTGAGGTAGGATTGTATTGCTATAAACTTCCCTCTGAGAACTGCCTTTGCTGCATCCTATAGGTTTTGGATTGTTGTGTTTTCATTGTCATTTGTCCTCTTTGATTTCCTCTTTGATTTCTTCAGTGATCTCTTGATTATTTAGTGGCGTGTTGTTTAGCCTCCAGGTGTTTGTGTTTTTTACAGTTTTTTTCATGTAATTGATTTCTAATCTCATAGCGTTGTGGTCAGCAAAGATGCTTGATACGATTTCAATTTTCTTGAATTTACCAAGGTTTGTTTTATGACCCAAAATGTGATCTATCCTGGAGAATGTTCCATGTGCACTTGAGAAGAATGTGTAATCTGCTGTTTTTGAATGTAATGTCCTATAGATATCTATTAAATCAAGCTGATTTATTGTGTCATTTAAAGCTTGTGTTTCCTTATTAATTTTCTGTGTGGATGATCTGTCCATTGGTGTCAGTGGGGTGTTAAAGTCCCCCACTATGATTGTGCTACTGCCAATTTCCTCTTTCATAGTTGTTAGCATTTGCCTTATGTATTGAGGGGCTCCTATATTGGATGCATATATATTTATAATTGTTATCTCCTCTTCCTGGATTGATCCCTCAATCTTTATGTAGTGTCCTTTCTTGTCTCTTGTAACATTTTTTATTTTAAAGTCTATTTTATCTGATATGAGTATCACTACTGCAGCTTTTCTTTGATTTCCATTTGCATGGAATATCTTTTTCCATCCCCTCACTTTCCATCTGTATGTGTCCCTAGGTCTGAAGTGAGTCTCTTGGAGACAGCATATATATGGGTCTTGTTTTTGTATCCATTTAGCCAGTCTGTGTCTTTTGGTTAGTGCATTTAGCCCATTTACATTCAAGGTAATTATCGATATGTATATTCCTATTACTATTTTCTTAATTGTTTTGTTTTTGTTTCTGTAGGTCCTTTTCTTCTCTTATGTTTCCTGCTTAGAGAAGTTCCTTTAGCATTTGTTGTAGGGCTGGTTTGGTGGTGCGGAATTCTCTTAGCTGTTCCTTGTCTGTAACACTTTTGATTTCTCTGTCGAATCTGAATGAGATCCTTGCTGGGTAGAGTATTCTGGGTTGTAGGTTCTTCCCTTTCATCACTTTAAATATACCATGCCACTCCCTTCTGCCTTGCAGAGTTTCTGCTGAGAAAGCAGCCGTTAACCTTATGGGAGTTCCCTTGTATGTTATTTGTCATTTTTCCCTTGTTACTTTTAATAACTTTTCTCTGTCTTTAATTTTTGTCAATTCAACTACTATATGTCTTGGCATGTTTCTTCTTGGGTTTATCCTGCCTTGGACTCTCTGCACTTCCTGGACTTTGGTAGCTATTTCCTTTCCCATGTTAGGGAAGTTTTCAACTATAATCTCTTCCAATATTTTCTTGGGTCCTTTCTCTCTCTCTTCTCCTTCTGGGAGCCCTATAATGTGAATGTTGGTGCGTTTAACATTGTCCCAGAGGTTAGGCTGTCTTCCGTTCTTTTCATTCCTTTTTCTTTATTCTTTTCCGCATCAGTGATTATCACCATTCTGTCTTCCAGGTCACTTATTCACACTTCTGCCTCCATTAATCTGCTATTGGTTCCTTCTAGTGTATTCTTCATTTCAATTTTTGTGTTGTATATCTCTGTTTGTTTGTTCTTTAATTCTTCTAGGTCTTTGGTAAACTTTTCTTGCAACTTTTTGATCTTTGTATCCAGTCTTTTTTCAAAATCCTGGATCAACTTTGCCATCATTATTCTGAATTATTTTTCTGGAAGGGTGCCTATCTCCTCTTCATTTAGTTGCTTTTCTGGTATTTTATCTTGTCCCTTCATCTGGTACAAAGTCTTTGCCTTCTCATTTTCTCTGTCTTTCTGTGGCTGTGATTTTCAGTTCCACAAAATGAAATACTGCTGATACTGCTTGATTCTGCTGTCTGCCCTCTTGTGGAGGAAGCTGTCTAGGAGGCTCGTGGGTGCTTCCTGATGGAAGGGACTGATGGTGGGTAGGGCTGGGTGGGCGGAGCTCAGTGACACTTTAATCTGCTTGTCTGCCAATGGGTGGGTCTGTGTTCCCATCTTGTTTGGTGTTTGGCCTGAGGCTACCCAGCACTGGAGCTTATAGGCTCTTTGGTGGGGCTAATGGCAGACTCTGGGGGGGCTAATGGCAGACTCTGGGAAGGCTCACACCAATGAGCACTTCCTAGAACCCCTGCTGCCAGTGCCTGTCTCCTCAGTGAGCCACAATTGTCCCCCACCTCTGCAGGCAACCCTCCAACACCAGCAGGTAGGTCTGGTTCAGTCTCCTATGGGGTCCCTGCTCCTTCCCCCTGGGTCCTGGTGAGCAGACTTTTTTGTGTGCCCTCCAAGAGTGGAGTCTCTGTTTCCCCCAGTCCTGTGGAGATCCTGCAATCAAATCCCGCTGGCTTTCAAAGTCTGATTCTCTGGGGATTCTTCCTCCCATTGCTGGACCCCCAGGTTAGGAAGCCTGACATGGTGCTCAGAACCCTCACTTTAGTAGATGGACTTCTGTGGTATAACTGTTCTCCAGCTTGTGAGTCACCCACCCAACATTTATGGGATTTGATTTTAATAGGATTGCGCCCCTCCTACTGTCTCATTGTGGCTTCTCCTTCGTCTCTGGATATGGGGTGGGTTTTTTTTTGGTGAGTTCCAATGTCTTTCTGTTGATGATTGTTCAGCAGTTAGTTGTAATCCTGGTGCTCTTGTAAGAGGAAGTGAGTGCATGTCCCCCGACTCCACCATCTTTATTCCTCTCCTCGCTCTTTCAGAATCTTAATAGGCTTCAGAAATATTTGCTTCTAGTTAGTTCATTGTGCCTATAATCACATTCAAAATTCTTTCTCAGACATGGTTCTTAAATCTGCCTTATAATTTCACTTTCTATCCCTCATGACTCTTTCTCCAAACTTAGTAGGTGCTGTCTTGAAACCATCTACAACAAATTGGAGTGGGAAAGCAAATGCCTTTAATCAGACCTTTGCCACATGGCTGGTTCTTTTTTTTCTGAGAAATCTGAACAGTATCTGGGGAGCAAATGCTTTGTAGGCTCCAAAACTGCTGACTTTTCCAGCCCTGCTACTTTTTGGTCATTCATATATGAGCTAATCTTGTTCTTAAAATACTTTGCTACAATTAGCATGTAAAGCCAACACACACTAACACTTGGGCTCCTTCCAACAATTTTCTTAGAAACTCAATTCTAAGAACTGTTCTGATTTCCAACTTATCTCTGACAACATTTTAACTAAATATTTTGACACTGTATATCATAGGTCCCCAGCTTCCTAGCCTACATCATCCTTTTTTTCTCACTACCCAACTCCTAAGCCCATGACATCTATTTTAGTTTTTTGTTTTGTTTTTTTCTGTTTAGGAGTACTTCATTTCAAGGTGCCAATTTCTGTACTAGTGAGGGTATGCTAAGCTGTGATAAAAAAAATATGTTAAAAGTATGATGGCTTAAAACAGGAGATGATTATTTTCACCCTCAGAGTAACAATCTCAGGCATTCCCGATTAGTGGGCAGTTCTTTTCCATATCGAGATTCAGGGACCCAGGCTTATCCCATCTTCTGTCAACTCCTGGGACCATAATCATTTTTATCTAGCTTGTGGAAGGAGAAAGAGAAAATGGAGAATGCACATGGTTATGACCTTGGTCAGAAATTGACACACGTAATTTTCATTTTGTTGATGTGAACTAGTCATAGGCTATAACTAGCTGCAAGGTAGTTACAAGGTGGAGCTGCTCCTAGCTCCATTAAGCAGCTACAGCAGTATACACAGAGTGGAGAGGCAGTTTTGATGGACAGCCAGCTGTCTCGGTCTCTTTAATTAACATTTTTATGTGTCTGTATAGATTACAAAGCACTTCTCACTGTATAATGTGACTATCTTAGCAATTTTGTAATACAAGAAAAATTATCTGCATAGAAATTAGTACTTTGCCCAAGATCATGTAGTTTGTAAAAGTCAAAATCTGGATATGAACCTGGTACTTCTCTTTTGAGAAACTGATTAGAAAAAGCAAAAAAGAAAGAAAGAAAAAGAAATGACTGTTCAACATGATACAAAATTTGAAATTAATATCTACAAATCATCTAATAAATATCTAATGAATTTTTGATCAGTATCACATGACCACAAATCTGAGATCATTTAATATTATATTTTTCTTACAATAATAAAATTATAGAATCTGACCCTATTAGTGAATTTAACATGGATGTATTTTTTCTTTTGTAACTTCAAAATTGACCAGAGTCTTCAAATGTAACTCTTTTTCTTTAAAAAAAAAAGGGATTAAAATGAATTTTTTGTGAATAGGAACTCACAGTTAATATTTGTCAATCTCTGAATAATAGATATATTTAGCGGTTTATTTAAGACGTGAAAACCAATTTTTCTAATGCACAGTGTATATTAGGAAATTGTTTCTTATTAGCTAGTCATTTATTCCTCTCTCTCATTTTTTGTCATTGAGAAATAACTGCTTGGAAGGAGGCTCTCTACTAACTCTTCCAATATTGAAAAGACATAAGAAGAAAGTTCAATGAAGATAAATTTCCCTCTTTTTTTGTGCATTTAAAAAATCAAATAAACACAGTCAGCATAATGCAGAGAATTTTGTTTGTTTTCCTTCTTCCTTATCTTTTTCTACTTCAAATCTATTACATATTCATAATATCATAAAATTTTCAATTGGAAAAGAGCTTAGAGATCATCTCTCCCAATCTCTCATTCAACTTCAGTAGAGCTTAATGTAGTTATAATAGTCTTAGTACAGTTTAAAGAAATTAAATAGCATAAAGACTTTTTCTTTCATAGATTATGCAAATTGAGTTTATTACCTCAGCTAAATTATTTTTAATGATAATTTTCTAACTTTCTTGGTGGGGCAAGGAAAGTTCTGATAGTCTGCC
Organism: Hippopotamus amphibius kiboko; assembly: GCF_030028045.1. Taxonomy (NCBI): domain Eukaryota; kingdom Metazoa; phylum Chordata; class Mammalia; order Artiodactyla; family Hippopotamidae; genus Hippopotamus; species Hippopotamus amphibius. The sequence goes on along the minus strand of NC_080195.1, from coordinate 101,224,989 downwards.
CCTCCATTGGACAAGGATATTACAACTGGCTTTTCATTTTTGTGGGAAAGGTCTTATGAATTCTATCACTTTTCTTAGTTTTTATTATTGCAAATGATCTGATATAGTCTTTAACAACGTAGAAGTAATATTTTTTAATTTAAGAGCAAATGTATTTAATGAGCTGCACAGGGACACCATTTTTGGTGGTGGTATTACATCTCAATAATTATTGCTGACTAAAAAGAAAGGAAGATGAAAACTTTAGCCTTTTCTTTGCACAATCTTATTGACATAATGACATTTGCAATTACTACTATAAATTCCCTGTTTTTAGGCTAAAACTTGCTATTTGTAAAAATTAAAAAGTCTTTAATGAGTAACTATGATTTCTGTAGGCTAACACAGCTTTACTTAGATGTTGTGGGTTTGTCTAATTGAACATACTGGATTAGGCAAATTGTAAATTAACAAATGCTATGTAAAACATCTTTCTTAGGCTGGCAATTTCCTGTACATAGGAAGATTGATCTTAGATTTTTAATATCAAGGATGCTTTGAATTTGGCCATCTGTCTCCATATAGGATGTTAGATAAGTTTTATTTGACATGCATTCTCACTTTATTAGAGATTATGATTCTTGCATTTTTCTTCAGTGACTTTGGGAAAAGATATTTATTCAAGTTATGTAACAACAGAATAGCCTCTACATTGGGATTTGTGGCTCACTGTCTAAATCATGGTCTAGACAATAGCAAATTCCTCAATTCTGAACAGGCGAAATGTAAGTTGCCAACTTGAACACTGATTTAGCTGAAACATTACATTTCATATTTTAATGTTGCATTCCATTTGATTGTACTAAAATGTTGGACATAGAAATAGAATTCTGGTGTTCTGCTTCCGTGATCTAGCTATGAGTTTGTGCTGCTTGGATGCAACCCAGAAGACCTTGAAGTCTGCCCAGAACACTGAACACCAACTGCTTGACTGCAAGCACTAGACTGTGTATGCTTCTTTCCTTTTTGTTAAACACCAAAGTGAAAAGCCCAGTACATGGTGAGTCAGATTCTTCCAGTGGGTTGGTCATATCCTCGAAGCTATCTTGGCCATCTTGGCAATCGAGTTAATTGTTACTGGTCACTAAGGTGCTAAAGAGGTCATATATTGAAACGTATGGCTTCCAAAGTTACATAATTTTCTCCCTAAATAATGAATACTAAGAAATCAATCAAAGTCATGTAACCCCTGAAACAGTACATTTTTATACCCAATATTTTGATAAAATATGCCAGTTCTTGTTATTCAACGAAAAAATAATTTAAAATGACTTCTGTCTATCAAATTAGAAATGCTGATGAAGCAAGGTATTATTACATTTACCTTTTCCTTCTGATTTCTACTGAAAGCATGAAAAAAGATAAAACCTGTGTGGTCAGAGAGATTAGGAAAGGAGCCATCACTGCAAGTGAGATGTTGACGAATGCCCACACAGGTGAGATCAATAGAAAGTGAGATGATTCACAACACAGAGAGCAGGACAAAGAGACATCACATCCTTAGCAGATCTTGTCCGGTGGGTCAGGTGGAATGTTTATTATAGGAGACTTGGATGAAAATCTGTGTACAGATTGAATTTTAGTGCTTCTATAATGTCCTACCCAAGAATGCTATGTAAGGCAGGGCTTCTGCAGTGGATCCTACAGGTGAACTGAGCCTGAGATCATATAGAAGGTGTCTTAGCTCAGACTGCCACAATTAAAGTCATAGACTGGGTGGCTTAAACAACAGAAATTTTCTTACAGTTCTGGAGCCTGGAAGTCCAAGATTAGGGTGCAAAGATTGCTGTGGTGAGACTCCTTCTGGCTAGCAGGCAGCCTCTTTTGTACTCTGTCATCATAAGGCAGAGAGAGAGGAAGAGATCTCTTGTGTTCCTCTTCTTTATATGTCTTCCTTATAAGGCTGGTCAGAATAGGGCTGGGCCTCCACTTATGACTTCACTTAACCTTAATTACCTCCTAAAGATACTATCTCCAAATACAGTCACATTGGGGGTTAAGGCTACAACATATGAATTTGGCAGAAGGGCACATGTCAGTCTATAGCAGAAGACTAAATCTGTGATTGAAATAGACAATCCTTGAGTCTGTGTGTGCTCATTATGTATACAACCTGTCATAGTCTAATGATACACCTTATTTTTAGAAGTTCATAAATATCCTTGAGTAAGTCCCTTGCCTTTCATTGTGAGAACTATGAGAAGAATACCCGGCTTTTACCCATACAATGTGAAATGTGGTTCATTTTCTAAGAATAATCACTTCATTTTTAATCTAACACATGTCCTTTAGAATTCAGCCTATAAACAGAAGTACTAAAGGTATTATGGGTAAGAGGGTTTTATTTTGGAAATTAAAGCTTACAAACATGTAGAAGGACTTGAGCATGTGAAGGTCTGGAACAGGAAAATGAAATTCAGCAAAAGTCACTAATCAAGAGAGCCTGTTATGGCTGGGCAGATCAGAAATTGCAGAAAAGTTCCAGAAAATACAAACATCAATCTACTGAATTGGGGCTTTATATAGGGGTGAGGCGTTTGAGGAGAGGTCTGTGGAAGCTACCATCTTGGTATAGATTGGAAGTTGGCTTGAGCTGCTGTTGGTTGATGAAAACAGTAAAATAATGAGTTAAAATTGGAGCCCAGTCAACACCCTGCAACTCTCTGTCACCTTGTGCTCCATGATCACAACCTTCTAAGATTATTGGTTTCTTCACTCAAGCAAGCTCCTCTTTTATCCAACACAAATCCAGAACTAAAAGGGGAAGGGGAGTCTAAGGTACGTAGATCCCAGTCTCAGCTAAATTGACATAACAAAATCCAATATACGCATGTATTTTATTAAGGCTATATGCTGTGGATTATTATGTAATTATTGCAAGATGAATGTACAATGCTAATTTCAGTGAATCTCATAAGAGCATTTCCAGGATCAACTGAGATTTTAAGATATAGAAATGGACAATGCACCAAAAACTGGTGAGGTCAACAAGGATGAGATTTAACATAGATTGTTAGGTTTGACAATTTGGAAGCCATTGGTGACCATTGAAAGAGTGATTTAATTAGAGCCATGGTGAGCAGGAATCTCATGCAGGGTAAATTAGAAGTGTGGAAATAGAAGTGCGTAGTCTATATAGAACAAACAAATGCATGTATAAAATATCTATAGCTATAATATAGTTCAGGAGCTCAGGGGTTATTGTCTGTTTTATTTACCACCACACTTACAGTCCCTAGTGCCAAGATCTATGAAAAGTCTGAGATCTTAATCAGTGTAATTTGACAGGTTAGCCAAATAGGCTACCATGTAATCAGCTAAAAAAATGAGGTGTTTTGTAATTAAGAAAGGAGAGAAAGGAATTTGTAGGTGACCGGCAGTCTCTGCAACAATGACTGTGGCAATTTACTTCCATTTTCTTAGACAGTTATTATTGATAAAATTGGGAAAATAATATCTTACAAGAAATGTAAAATGCCTGGCACATGGTAGGCACCATATAACTTGAGTTTCTTTCCCTTCTTCCTTCCTCATTTCTAACCTGATTTAACCACCCACCAACATGAGCATTCTCTTTCCAACATCCTTGAAAATAAAGTCTTTGGCACAATGATTTCAATGATAGGAAGCTTAGTTTCTTACAGGTCATCTTACTCCATTGTTTAAAATTTCTATTTGGAGGTCATGTCTGCATATTGAGCTTAAATTTGTTTTCTGTAACTTTTATCAATAGATTTGTTTTCTAGCCACTTAATGATGAGTTTTCTTATTCATGTAAATGAGCCCCTCATAGTAGAAATATTTAGAAATACATATCTGCTTTTGCTTCTTTTTATTTGGTTTATTACTTTGGATTTTATCTTAATAAATGCAATGCCACAAAGTTATGAGATTACTCCTAATTACATTTGGAAATGGACTATTCCTGAAGAGTCTCAGCTTTCATTTTCTTTATTTGTGAGTTCCCTATGTCATTAAAGCCTCTACCTTTTCTCATCCTTTCTTTTTAAATGGTGTGTAGAAACTCCTTTCTACAAAGTGTGATTGAGACTGTGGTTCTGGAAGAAATGCCTTGTAACCAGAGATCCCCTTGTTCCTCTTTAAATCTGCCATGGTGCAGGAATCAGTCGCAACCCTTTCACTCAACAGGGCTTTCAAGCTGCTACTCTGGACTCTGAACTACTCCCTCATTGCCTGTTCTCCTGCTGTAAGCACTGCAAGATAGCCTGTCTAGAAAAATCCCTCTCCCTCCTCAGGGGCTTCCTTCTATCCCTGAGCAACACAAATCAGCCTTGTTCTCATTGCTTTTCTTCAAACCTTACAGCAGCCCTCAGTGTTCTCTCTCAAGAACAGACACTGTCATGCACACAATCAATGACTTGGGATATTGAAAGACAATCACTAGCCTTGTCTAATTAATGTACTCCATATTCACCAAACATAAGAGATCTTATCTCACCTGTACGCTTTTTAAAATTAATGTGTATTGGAGTATAGTTGCTTTACAATACTGTGTTAGTTTCTGCTGCACAGCAAAGCGAATTAGCCACACATACACATATATTTTCTCTTTTTTGGATTTCCTTCCCATTTAGGTCACCACAGAGCATTGAGTACAGTTCCCTGTGCTGTACAGAAGGTTCTCATTAGTTATCTATTTTATACACACAGTGTATATATGTCAATCCCAATCTCCCAATTCATCCCATCCCACCTTTCCCCCTGGTATCCATATGTCCATTCTCTACATCTGTGTCTCTATTTCTGCTTTGCAAATAAGTTCATCTGTATCATTTTTCTAGATTCCACATATAAGCCATATTATACAATATTTGTTTTTCTCCTTCTGACTTACTTCACTCCGTATGACAGTCTCTAGGTCCATCCACCTTTGCAAATTGCACAATTTTTTTTTTTATGGCTGAGTGATATTCCATTGTATATATGTACCACATCTTCTTTATCCATTTTTCTGTTGATGGATATCACATACACACTCTTACCTCACCTGTACTTGTTCTGTGATTCATCAACTCTGACCTTCTTCCCCATCCTTTATGCTATCTCTTGGGCCCTTATACTGAGTTGTGGATACTCTCCAAAATCCTTAGCTTTTCTGAGAATGCTCTTCTATCTTCTTCTGCTAAACAAACCTGAGAATTCTCCAAGGACACCAAAAAAGATCCTGCTCTGGGAGGTTGATCATTCTTATATACCGGACAAACTCTCAAGGAGTCAGGTGAGATGGTCAGCATTCTCCTGGAGCCCTACTGCTTCTTCCAGAATATCACTGCTTCATGTTGAAATCTTTGACCAAACTTTGTCCTTCCTCATTACTGTCTTCAACTAACCTTCTGGTCACTTCTGCACAAATTCATGGGTGTTTGGTAACTGGTTTCTTACAAACTTGCTCTTCATTCCAACTTCTGCCAAAATCTTCGGAGATTTCAAAAAGTGAACATCTCATACCAAGTAGTATCACAACTTCTGGGTTTTCTATTCATCACTACAGGGCCTTTACTCCACACCATTTCAGACGAGATTGGGTGCGTTCAGGGTGGTATGGCCATACACTCCATGCCATTTTGATGACACAACTTAAAAGGGAAAAGAAGACAACACTCACTACAATCTGAGTAATATTTCAAGTCACGTTAAAATTTGAAACAGAATTATAGAGATAGAAAAGAATAAGTACATAAATTGTTTACTCTTGCTCCTTTTTGGCTGAACATAAAACCAGAATTCCTACTCCTTCCCTGTGACCTGATCACATTTACAGCTGAAATGCAGGTGGTGTTCATAGCTATTTTAGATGACTCAGTTCCCTAAATCTGGTTATTCTTTTTTTTTTTTCCTTTACTGACTTTCGCTCCAAATTTCTTTAGTCATGCAGAAAGATTTTCATTTTCCAAGGACCAAAAAATCAGAAGGAAGAAAAAACCAGGATGTTAACTGTCATGCAATATTTAAAATAAATGCCAATTTGACTTCCCATTTTTTGCTGAATGTTTGTAATGCATTTTTAGCATGACTACCCTTTCAGGAGGCTTCACAAAGCACAGAAGAAAATGAAAGAAAGGAAATACTTTGTAACAAAGCAATTTTTTTTGATTTGGGGGGACAATTTAGTCTTCTTGTCTTAAAAGTTTTGGTTTGTAATCATGAGAACTCATGCCATAAAAAATTCAAAACCAGGAATTTGTCTCCATAATGTTTTTGTTGTTTTGATAATAAGAACTTGACACTTCAGTTTGGCTCTTGGTTTAATAGTTTCCTATATATTGCCAGCCAGTAAAAAGAACTTGAAGTGCCAGGTATAATTTTTACTTTTGAAACAAAGTCTTCTTTGGTAAAATTTTTATTTTTTTGGAGGTGGAGAAGCATCGTCTCTGTGGCTAATAAGCCTAAAACACGAAGAGGTTCTGATTCAAACAATGGCCGTGCACAGCGTGGCTCAAACCAGAAAACTTTAATATAGTTCATATTCCATGGCATGCTAATTTAAGACAAATCACAATTTCAGTGAGCCTTTGTCTTCTCCTTTGTAACATGTAGAAGAACATTTTACCTGCTAGAAGAAAAACCTGACAATAAAGTCTCTTTCATTCCCCAATATTTTTCATGAATTATAGGAAAACTGTGCTAGATTTTATAGCTAATGTGGATGTGAGTAACAGAGAAGAGAGTAGTAGTAAAAGGTGGGCAAAGAGTATGGTATATAGAATCAAAAATTGAATCCATGTTCCAATTCTATTATTTATAATTATTACAAAATATTCAACATTTGTCAGTTTCTTCATTGGTCAAGCAGAGACAGGGTTGTGTAAGAACTAAAGATAGTTGCCTCTAGAATCATTATTTGACTAGAAAACATTCTACAAATGTTTAAATTCCAACAGTGCTTAAGATAAGTGACCCCATGAAGTCTTTTTTTTTTTTAATTTTTAATTTTTTACTATAAACTGCATATATTTAGAGTGTACAATTTGGTATCCCAATCTCCCAATTCATTCCCCCCCCAACCCTTCCTGCTTTCCCCACTTGGTGTCCATATGTTTGTTCTCTACATCTGTGTCTCTATTTCTGCCTTGCAAACAGGTTGATTTGTACCATTTTTCTATAGTCCACATATATGTGTTAATATACGATATTTGTTTTTCTCTTTCTGACTCACTTCACTCTGTATGACATCTCTAGGTCCATCCATGTCTCTACAAATGTCCCAGTTTCATTGCTTTTTACAGTTGAGTAATATTCCATTGTATGTATGTACCACATCTTCTTTATCCATTCATCTGTTGATGGACATTTGGGTTGCTTCCATGTCCTGGCTATTGTAAATAGTGTTGCAATGAACATTGGAGTGCATGTGTCTTTTTGAATTATGGTGTTCTTTGGGTATATGCCCAGCAGTGGGATTGCTGGGTCATATGATAGTTCTATTTTTAGTTTTGCAAGGAACCTCCATACTGTTTTCCATAGTGGCTGTACCAATTTACATTCCCACCAACAGTGCAAAAGCGTTTCCTTTTCTCCACACCCTCTCCAGCATTTACTGTTTGCAGATTTTCTGATGATGCCCATTCTAACTGGTGTGAGGTGATACCTCATTGTAGTTTGGATTTGCATTTCTCTAATAATTAGTGCTCTTGAGCAGCTTTTCATATGCCTTTTGGCCATCCGTGTGTCTTCTTTGGAGAAATGCCTATTTAGCTCTTCTGCCCATTTTTTTGATTGGGTTGTTTGTTTTTTTGATACTGAGCTAGATAAATTGTTTATATATTTTGGAGATTAATCCTTTGTCTGTCGATTCATTTGCAAATATTTTCTCCCATTCTACAAATGTTTGAATTCCAACAGTGCTTAAAATAACTGACCCCATGAAGTCTTTAAAACAGTTGGAAAGACTCTTTTTATCAGGTTTATTTAGGTGTAAGTAACAAAAAATTGTAATATAAAGTGTACAACATGTTGATTTGATATATATATATATATGTTGTGAAAGGATTCCCATCATTGAGTTAATTAATACATCCACACTTTGTATATTCAGCTTTTTGATAAGTGAGACCACTTACATTCCACTCTCTTAGCAAATTTCAATTAAACAATACAATATTATCACCTATAGTCATGATTATACATTAGATCCTCATAATTTTTTATAGTATAACTGAATGTTTGTACCTTTTAACCAGCCTCTCCTTGTTTCCCCCAACTCTTGGCTTGACCTTTATTTTTTAGATTCTGCATATGAGTGATACCACACAGTATTTTCTTTTTCTGTATGTAATGTGATAGTATTCCATTGTGTGTATTTAAATATATGTACACACAATGGAATACTATTCAGTCACACAGATACGTAAGTATACATATATGTACACCTGTACATATTGTATGTGTATTATATATGTATATCATGTACCTTATTACACCATATTGTCTTTATCTATTTATCCTTTGATGGGCACTTAGTGTGTTTCCATTCTATTTTTTTTTTTGTCAAAACTTTAATTCATTAATAAGGAAACCAGTGATTTGGAAAAAATGGATTAAAATATATAAAAGAGATGGGATTTTTTTCATGTTGGAGTATAGTTCATTAACAATGTTGTGTTAGTTTCAGGTGTACAGCAAAGTGATTCAGTTTTACATATACAAGTGTCTATTCTTTTTCAAGTTCTTTTCCTATTTAGATTATTACAGAATATTGAGCAGAGTTCCCTGTAGGTCCAACAGTAGGTCCTTGTTGGTTATCTATTTTAAATATAACATTGTGTATATGTCAATACCAAACTCCCAATCTATCCCTCCCCACCCCCCATTCTTCCCCCGGTAACCATAAATTTGTCCTCTAAGTGTGTGTGTCCATTTCTGTTTTGTAAATAAGTTCATTTGTATCATTTTTGTGTGTGTGAATAATTTTGCAATAAACACGAAGGTACAGATATAACTTCAAGGTAGTGATTTCATTTCCTCTGAATGTATAACAAAAGGAGGACTTGCTGGAGATCATATGATAGTTCTATTTTGAATTTCTTGAGGAAACTCCATACTGCTTCCATAATGGCTGCACCAATTTACATTCCCACCAATAGAACAATGCCATACTGTTTTGATTACTACAGCTTTGTAATATAGTTTTTTTTCAGCTTTGTTCTTCTTTTCCAAGATTGCTTTGACTATTTGAAATCTTTTATGATTCCTTAAAAAGTTTAGGATTTTTTTTTCTATTTCTGTGAAAAATGCCATTGAAATTTTGATAGGGATTACATTAAATCTGTACATCACTTTGTGTAATATGGATATTTTAATAATATTAATACCTCCAATCCATGAACACAAAATATCTATCTATGTATTTGTGTCTTCTTCAATTTCTTTCATCAGTGTTTTTATAGAGTTCGGTGTATAGATCTTTCACCTCTGGTTAAATTTATTTCTAGGTATTTTATTCCTTTTGATGCTATCATAAATAGGATTGTTTTCTTAATACCTTTTTCTAGTAGTTTGTTGTTGTATAGTAACACAACTGATTTTTGTATGTTGATTTTGTATCCTGCAACTTTATTAAATTTGTTTATTAGTGGGAACAGTGTGTGTGTGTGTGTGCCCGTACGTGTGCACATGCACGCACATATATGTGGAGTATTTAGGGTTTTCTATGTATAAAATTACATTTATCTGCAGAGACAATTTTCTTTATTTCTTTCTGATTTGGATGTCTTTTATATATTCTTCTTACCTAACTACTTTGGTGAGGACTGCCAGTACTATATTGAATAAAATTGGTGAAAGTGGGCATCCTTGTCTTGTTCCTGATCTTAAAGGAAAAGTTTTTAGTTTTTCATAGAATATGCTGTCAGCTGTGGATTTGTCATGTATGATCTTTATTATGTTGAGGTAAGTTCCTTCTATACACATTTTGTTGAGAGTTTTTTATCATATAGCGACACTGAATTTTTTCAGGTGCTTTTTCTGTGTCTATTGAGATGATCATGTGATTTTTATCCTTCATTTTGTTAATGTGCTGTATCACATTGATTGATTTGCATATGTTGAAATCATATGTATCCCTGGAATAAATCCTACTTAATCATGGTGTATAATCCTTTTAATGTAGTCTTAATTAGATTTGCTAGTATTTTGTTGAGGATTGTTTTATCTATGTTTATCAGGAATATTGACTTATAATTTCCTTTTCTTGTAGTGTCCTTCTCTATGTTTGGTATCAGGGTAATTTTGGCTTTGTAAAATTAATTTGGAAATGTTCTTTCCTATTCAATTTTTTTGAAGAGTTTGAGAAGGATAGGTGTTAGTTTTTCTATAAATATTTGGTGGAATTCACCAATGAAGCCATCTGGTCCTGGACTTTTCTTTGTTAGGAGTTTTTTGATTACTGATTCAATCTCCTTACTAGTAGTTATTCTGTACAGATTTCCTATTTCTTCATGATTCAGTCTTGGTATGTTGTTTGTTTCTAGATTTATCTATTTCTTCCATATTATTTAATTTGGTGGCATATATCATAGTAGTTTCTTATGATCTGTAGTATTTCTGTGTTAGCAGTTGTAATGTCTCCTGTTTCATTTCTGATTTTATTTGAGTCTACTTTCTTTTTTCCTTAGTCTAGTAAAGGTTTCTCAAGTTTATCTCTTTTTTAAAAAAATAACTCTTAGTTTTATTGGTCTTTTCTACTGTGCTTATAATCCCTATTTCATTTATTTCTGCTCTTGTCTTTGTTATTTCCTTCCTTTTAAATTTGGATTTAGCTTGTTCTTTATATTCTTGTTCCTTCAGGTATAAAGTCAGGTTGAGCTTTTTCTTTTTTTTTCCTTAATGCAGGCTATTATTATTTTAAATTTTCCTCTTAGAACTACTTTTGCTGCATCCCGTAAGCTTTGGTTTGTTGGACTTCCTTTTTCAATTGTCTCAAGACTTAAAAATTTTCCTTTTGATTTCTTCATTAAACTGTTTGTTGTTCAGGAGCTTGTTGTCTAATCTCCACATATTTGGGAAGTTTCAAGTTTTTTTTCTTGTAATTGATTTCTACTTAGTTTCATATCATTTTGGTTGGAAAAGATGCTTGATATGATTTCAGTCTTCTTAAATTTATCAAGGCTTGTTTTGTAGCCTAATACATGATCTAACCTGGAGAATATTTCACATATGCTTTAGAAAAATGTTTATTCTGCTGCTGCTAGATGGAATGTTCTACATTTTTCAGTTAGGCTCATGTGGTCTAACATGTCATTTAAGTCCAATATTTCCTTATTGATATTCTGTGTGGATGGTCAATCCATTGTAAGGGGAGTGTTAAAGTCCTTTATTATATTGATTGCTATCTATTTTTCTCTTCAGATTTGTTAATATTTGTTTTATATATTCAGATGCTTCAGTGTTAGGTGCATTAAATATTTATAATGGTTGCATCCTCTTGATTAAATGATCCTGTTATCATCATATAATGACCTTCTTTGTCTCTCATTACAGTCTTTGACTTAAGGTCTATTTTGTTTAATATAAGTATAAATACCCATGCTTTCTTTTGATTCCTGTGTGCGTGGAATATCTCTTTCCATCCTTCCATTTTCATTCTATGTGTGTCTTTAAAGTAGCAGCTGGGAACATCAGGATGCTAGATAAGCCCCTATCAGGGGGAAACTGAAGCTGAGCATTTATGCTTACTTGCTTTGTGCTGAGTCAGAGGCAGTAGTCACTGGGAGTGTTTGTGTGCCTAAAAAGAACATCTTTGTTTTGTGTTGTCCCTGGGGACTCATGAATGCTGAGCTCCATTAACTCCCAGAGATAGGTGTTTTGGGATCCAATCTCTTGGGTGGCCACCATAGCAGTTGAAGTGCCAGATGTGTGGATAAACTCCTCTCGGGGATATGCTGGCAACTTGGTTTTATTGGAGTGAGCCACAGGCAGAATTCAGGGAAAGTGCCCACTAACTATTTTGCGACCAGGGAGGATCACAGTCAGCACTTAGATGCATGCTAATTAGAGCCTGGACACTCAGGCATCAGCTTATAAAGCATGTAGTCAAGCACTTTCCAGGGAAACCCTGAGAGATGGGTGTTTTTACCTGTTCCCTCTGCACGGGGCCTTGAGGGTACAGATGTGGTAAGTGCTCATGTGCCCATTAACAACTGATTCCTTATTTGCTATAGTCTCCTGGGACTCATGAACACAAGCCCTGTGGGCTTTCTGAGCTAGATGATTTGGGGATGTGTCCCACAGGTGTCAGCCTTAAATGTTGGGGTGCATGATGCTTGGTGCAACTCTTTATTTCTTGGAGAGAAGCTGGGAGTTGGAGGTTCCTTTCTGGTTGTATGGCACTGTGCTGAGGGTGGGGTTTATGCTGAAAATGTTTCAATTTTTCCTACCCATTTCAATGTAGATATTTTCTTGTCACCCAGTATGTCAGAGTCACTCAACTAGTTCCTGGATTTCTTTCAGAGGGAATTCCTCCCTGTGTGGCTGTATGTTCTGTGAGCAGTTGGAGGAGGGAAATTTAGGAGCTTCCCACGTTGCCATCTTGGTGACATGAAAAGACAGTATTAATACAGATGAAAGAAATAGGCAATGGGAGGCAATTAGCTCAGAAAATGCTGATCTAGTTATTAAGAAATTACTGAAACATATTTTATAACTGTATGTAATTTAAGCCACCTAGACCCAAATCTGGCCATCAGTATCTGTCTAGTTCCAATAGATATAATTCACTTATGGCCAAATGAGTATAGGTGATTTTGATGTTGTTGTTGCTGTGTTTTGGCAGGTACTTGTGAAGTGAACTGTAGGATATTTTGTTCCTTAGAATTTGTGTCTATTTCAGAATAAGGAAATGAATTTGAAGAATATGTGAGCATTTCCAAATATTAAAAAAAATAGAAAACAAAAATGTGATTTGGACTTGATTTAATTTCTGATTGTCATCACATGAAGAATTCTTCAAGTTCTTCCGAAAAAAGGGAAAAGAAGTAAACATGTTTCTTATATTTAACGCTTTTTGGACCAAGTTGACAAATGTTTTTGAATATCCATTCAAAACTATATGACTGCCAGCTATTGGCATTTGCTCATTGCAAAATGAGTTTAGTGGGCAGAAGGAGGATTCCAAGTCTCACAGTTGGAGTACTAAATTCCTGCTAGGTCTGTAAAGCAAGACAAACACTACCTTGGAATAACCAACTGTCTGGTATTCTGCACCATCTTAAAAACACACTGGAATATTAAAGAAAATTAATCTGGTATCAATCATATTGTTTGAAGTGGTCTCTAATTCAATATTGAATGGAAATGGAGATCTGGTAACTATGTGTAAATCCCTGGAACAATTGATACCAGTGCCAATCAAACCTTTTGAGTTTGCTATTTCACGTGACAATGATTGAAGCCTTAGCACATGTGACTAGCACATAGTAAGTCTATGGAAGTCAGCTATTGCACTACTTTCACTAAGGACCCAGTCTCAGAACAACATGTAGGAAAGAGAAATGAGCAATTATCACACTATTCTACAAGTCATGGATTTCTTTTTAATCCATAGTTAAAAAGAAGGTTGTGAGGATCAGTTCAGATTATTTTGAGAATCAATATTATTGTCATTTCTACATTTTTCAAAAGTCAAATTACACACTATCTTACATATATTATAGCTAGGGATGTGTGTTGAAACAAAGAAGTCAAAACAAAAAATTATATAAGTGTGTGTGCATATAGTATATTTATCTATCTATCATCTCCTTGAGGACTTTTAAGAGACTGAAACACCTGAACTACTGATTCAGCATTTTGTTTTATTTTTATAATTGACAAACTAGTTCCATGACAAATTCAGTTCAAAAAGTTGATTGTGTGGCCACGATAAAATACATTCTTTCTTGTACTGCATATTTTACTGTTATATGAAACCAAATAAATTACTGGGAAATTTATTCTTGGATGACCTACATTTTATGATGTGGAAAAAATGTGTTGTAGAAAAGAAAAAGTATTTAGTCTTCCTAAATGATGACATTCTATTGGAATAGGACCACAGGAACAATATATGCTTCTATGCAAATTAGGACTTAACCTTCATATTGTTAACAGTCTTATTCCCTATGTAAATAATTGGGTAATCCATTAATCCAGTAGCAGTGTCTCTACCTATTTGTTTCTTGTATCAACCAGAACTCGTTTATTAGTTTCCTACAGCTGATGTAACAATGTGCCACAGACTATGTTGGTCCCTTCTAAGGATTCTGAGGGAGAATCTGTTCCATGTTTCTGTCAAAAATTCAGAAATAGCAAATTTAAACCCACAAAATTAATAAATAGTATCTAGTAAGAGTTTATTTTGCATAGAAAAGCAGTTCATGAACTGGGAGCTTCCAGATTCAAAGACTAATATGAAGCTCAGGGGCATGAAGTTACATGATGGCTTGTAAAGTGAAATGAGGAAGTTATTAGTTTTTATAACAATTGGTTATTACAGAAGGGGTTCCTAAATGGCGGGGGATTGGTTAAAGTGAAGATCTTATACCAATTTTAGGAAGATGACTTAAGTTTCTTTTATGATTGTCAGAGGCATTTACAAAAAATAACCTGAGTTAAGTTTCCTCTATGTTCATGAAAAAAAGCTAGATTTAGTTTTGATTTAAGTGGTTTTATTTTTAGTTTAGGTTTAAGTGGTTTTGTCTGTTCGGGGATATCTCAAGTTCAGTCTCTATTTTTTTATTTAATTTTAACACTTTGCTCCTAGCTACTGGTGAAAGCCAGCAATATTTGGCCTTCCTTGCCTTGTCTACTCCAATCTGTGTTCCTGTCTTCACATGGCATTCTCTCTGTGTCTGTCCCCACATGGTCATGCTTATAAGGACACTAGTTATACCGGATTAGGAACCCATCTTACTCCAGAATGACTTCATTTTGATTTAACTGATTGCAACTGCAAAAACTTTATTTCCAAATAAGGTCACATTCCAAAGTACTGGGGATTTGGACACCAACATATCTTTTTTGGGGGGTGGGCAGTGATTCAACTCATAATAGCTGGGGACCTAATTGTAATTTTGCTTTATTATTATTTGCTTCTAAATTTCCATCTTTGTGTCCTTATACCATGGAGAAAAAAATGGAGGCTATTTTATTCCTATAGATGATTAAGTTACAGAATTTGGTTTCTTGAGGGAAAATAGGAAGAAGAGTTTATTGCTACTCATTCCAAGATATGTCTTCCAGATATGGGTATCAGGGTGAAGAGAGTTGAGACACAGCATGGTGTGAATAAGCCTTAGAAGGAAATGGAGTGAGTCCAACAGAGATTTTCTGGGAAATAGCATTGCCAGTGCTAACCCAGGTGCCAGTATGGGGATGGGAGGAAGGTGCAGGTTTCAGACAAAGGCACAAGGGCCTCATGGTAATGAATCAGCCTGAAAGAATAAACTTTTGTAAAAGTAGAATTTGGGGGTGGAGAACCAAGTAAGTAATTGCACTCAGCGCTGAGGACATTATTAGGTCAAACAATGGTAGCAAATAAAATTGGAACTTAGAAAAATTCTGATATTATAACAGGCAGGCACATAAGCCCTACAAAAAGGACCAAAAGATTAAAAAGCCAGGATCAAAGTCAAGAGATTGACAAAACAGAAGTGAGAGATAAGCAGCTTGGACAAGCTATCCTGTCACTAAAGAATGAGATGTGTGAACAAAGAATGCAGTCAGCAGTGTAGATAGGTCCAAAAGGTGAGCAAAAGGGGACCACAGATAATGAAAACCTATTGCCATCCCAGGCAAGAAGCTACAAAGGCAGGAAACAATTCCAACCTGGAACCTGCAAATGTAGAGCTAGCCCAGTGCGTTCACCTGCTGGAAAGACAAGGTCAATCTAAAGGTACTCGAGGGCTTGCTGGAGGTGGAGACAGGAAAAAGGATGAGCATGTGGAGTCCATACTGCTGTGATAATTTTCACTCTGGCAATCAGCCTGAGCAATCTGGTTGACTCTTCATCCTCAGGGTATGGTTGGGGAAACTAGTTTGAATGAATCCATGAGGATTCTCAAAGAGAGTAGAAAGAGCCTCTCTCACCAAATGGAAAAAAGGAACACATTCTCACCAGGCAAGAGTGCACCAAAATTAGGAGGCTAATTTTCTATGCAGGATGTGATGGTGGTCCTTCTTCTTCTTGATTAGATGCTTAAGATAGGAGAATGCAATGAACCCCAAGGAGGCGTCGGGTAGCTGATGTGCAGATTTCCACCCAGTACTGTAATCTCCAGGTAGCAGCTTCTCAGGACTCCCTGACACTCCATTGGCCTCATCATCTACCTGAACATGGTCCCAACTCACAGCCATATGAAGCATATGGGAAGCCCTGTGGGCAAAATGGCCTAAAGGTTGAGAATAGCTATATATCTGGATTTTACTTATGAAGTAAAAAATGCCATGTACAGCCTTCTTTGATTAATGGAACATATGAAAATTATTGAGGAAGTATAAATGTAAGAAGAAGCTCTGTTAAGGAAAAAGAATTTGCAACATTAACTCCAAATTTAATTTTAAAAATTGATCTTTGTTTGAATGGAAGAACAAAGGGTAGAGTGGGTCATGTATGAGCTCTCTTGACATGTATCTTAGAACATACATGCAAAATTATTTATAAAACATTTATGAGCCTGAGAAAGGTTAAAACAAATTATAAAATCAAAAAAATAAATTAAATGCTGTTACTGTGTATATATTAACAAATTAACTTGACAAGGGGGATTAAAGTAATAAAGCAAAAAGCAAGTCAATTTGGGTGAGAAATAACTATTACTGAACTGATTTTAAACTTTAATATACATTTGGCATAAAAGGGAGATCGTGTATGCATATATGTTTCTACGGAGAGTGACTCCAAAACTGATAACGGTAGTTAAATCAGGGATTCAAGGAAAAACTGAGTGACAGGGGTTCAGAAATAGGAGGAAGATATATATTTTACTGTATGTCATTTTATACCTGTTCAGTTTTATACAAGGTAATATCTATATAAATTATTAATAAAGTTAAAAAATTGAGTGAGAGTAGGCAAGTTTGGAACGCTACCATATTACGATGATGTTTATGTATATTTTCAAAAAAATTTTACCTGTTGAAATGATGTATATTGAATATGTGTGATATCTGTGTAAGTCTAAGCACACAAAATGAACTCAAGGATTCAAAGCAAAATTGTAGTACTGATGTCTTGGACATACACATAGAGAGAGAACAGGAGAGGGGAAAGGTGATTAAAGAGAAATTTGGTATTATCTACAGGATTTTATAATTCTTAAAAAATTGATTGACATTGTGTGAAAATGTTACCATTGCTAATTCTAGATGAAATGGATATATCTATTAGTTATAGTATGCTTTGTGTATCACTGTATTTTTTAAGTATTTGACAGTTAATGCAGTTGACTTTATCCCCTATGGATCTGTGTGGGAATATCTTTGAGCCATATCCCCAGTAGCAAAATCAGGGTTGTGCAATCCATAATCTTTCTAGTCTGCATATCTATTGAGAGATTTTCTCTCCAGAATGGCACTATTTACCAGGGCTCCTATATCTCTGAATTCTTACCAATACATGACATTATCTAGTCTTTGTTTAAAAGATGCAAAGTAATATCTTGTTTTCATTTACATTGTCTCTTTACTATGACGCTAATCATCACTAATGATCTAATGATTTTAAGTATCTCTTTATGTACTTTTCTGGTTTCTTCTAAAAATAATCTGCCCTGCTCATGAGTTTTGCTTCCCACGTCCCCCGCCTCGCCCCGCTCCCGAGGTATCTTTATTTGTTTCTTTGTTGATTTGTAGAAATACTATAATATTTTACAAATTTCAAATATCTTCTGCTCTTTGGCCACCTGCCTCTTATTTTTGTCTATGCTATGATTCATTGACTAGAAATTTTCATTTTGATGTAGTAAAAATGATCATTTTTTGCTTAAATTTGTGTTTTTGGTATTTTTTTTAAAGATATCCTTTCAGAACCCTGCTGCAAAGATATTCTATAACTCTTTCTCTATAAACTCTACCATTTTACCATTTTCATTTAGGTCTTTAATAGATCTAGAGAGCTCACTTACATGTGCTGTTATGTAAGAATCCAGGTAATTTTTCTCTGTTTATAGTATAAATCCTCTTCAAACTGAGATCTGGTTACAGCTATAGGAAAAAAATAAAAGGATTATAACAATATTAACAAAAATATGTCATTTTCCATAAAAATCTCCTGCAAAGCCAGGATAGATACAGAACAAAAAAAGAAGACTACTAGAAAGATTCAAATGTACATCGCTGCCAAAATACCATTAGCCAAGCACCACTGTTTTACATTTGATATTCTAGAATTATAGACTATTAGGAAAACCTCAGACGTAGCTAGCAGAAGCTATTGGCAGGGGTGAGGTTTTTCTTATATCTAACTGTTTTCATGTGGAGGATGACTGATAGATGGAAAAGGAGAACCTCTTTTTGATAAGGTACAAACAATTGTTTCAAACTCTCTGACTTCACCTTGACCTGTTTCCCAGTGATTTATTCCAGCGCATAAATAGCTTCAGCTTAGACAACCCTTCACCCCTAGCTCTCTGGCCTCAATTCCTTGACTATTTTTATCTTTAGAGGCTGGCACCACTTGCTCCTGTAACAATGCAACAATGACTCCTAGATCGAGATTGTTTTATCTTCTGCCTAACCTGGCAAAAATGCTGACGTCCAGAGCGTAGTACAGTAGACAGACAATCCATCTCATCCGTCGTGCTGGCCGACTGGCTGACTTCTGGTGGATGGAATTCAAAGACTTGCCAAGTAAATAAATATAGCGAAAAACACATCCAAAATTAGACATACCTCTAAATAAGTTATTATAGGTAATTTGCCAAGAGCTTTTCTTCTGTCTCCCAGATTGCCTGTGTCTTAGGTCAACACGTTGTGCCTAGCGGAGGCCAGCATCTGCTCATTCCACTCTGCCTGATGAACGTTCATGCCTATCACAGCAAGTCTAAAGTAATCCATTTGAATTTATTGAAGGATTTGTGTGGCAAACCTGCCAGAGCTTCTAGCCTTTTGTTCACAATCACTGTTATCTCCTCTTGGAGTCCTGAGCCGCGGTTTATCTTTCCTCAGAAAGACAGATATGGAGGCACTTAAGGGGTACACACTCTTTCTAGCCAATGATGAAAAATCAAGTCCAAAAACTAACGCAAATGACGATTTATTTCACAGTTTCTCAGCTACAGGGTCAGCCTGTCTGATTTCTAACTAGTTCCTGCTTTTGTTAAGGAAATTTACTTCTTTGAAGAGAACAGCAGAGGATAGGAAAGCTAAGGGGGGTGGGGGGAGGAGCAGAAACTTGGATTGGAAATAACTTCTCTTTCAAAGACAACCAAAAGGAAGCTTTTGTTATTGTAAAACTGGTCTAATGTCAATTAAGCTTAAAATGATTTACTTTTAGGAGAATGCAAACCAAGGGAATTTGCTAAGAAGCTTTAATGGTTCTGGCGCTATCAAAAAAAAAAAAAAGATAAATAAATATAAATATATCCCTGCTACATAAGTTAAACATGAAATATTTTAGCTCTAACTCTAGCTGATCCCAGAGGCCCATAATCAAGGGAGGACCTTGAATGTCGCACACTGAAGTGTAACTCCTTTTCTATGCAGATCAGGGCATAATTCAGTAACAACACACATATCTTGGGCTCAGAATTCTAACAATCTTTCCTGTCTAGAACATTGCCAGGAATTGGAATTGAGGACTAAACAGTCTGAATGGCTAAAATTAACATCACAAAGCCCCGATGTGAAAGCAGAAGTAAATACTATAAGTGAATCTCCTGCCACATCTCGGTTGATTAACTTGATTTTTGAAATGACTTTTTCCTTTTTTATATAGAAGAAAACTGAAACATAGAGATGTGCAGAGAGCAGGCTGGGTCCGTATTATTCTACTCACCCTACAGATGAGAAAACTCAGGCTTAATGAGGTTAAATATATTGTCCAAGTTCACCTATCTAAGTTTTTTGTTTGTTTTTGGAGAATATAACTAGTTTAATAAAGATGTGTTCCAACAGCCTTAACTATCAGAAACTTCCTTCTCTGAGCACAAAGTGAAGGCACAGGACTGTCCTTGAAGGCTGGCATTTGTCCAAGTGAGAGCTGGCTATTTTTGGACCTTCAGCCGCCAGCTCTTTCTGCCAGCATTGCTGGGTCATGAAGGTGTTTTGCCAACTTATAATAAGTGTCTGAACTAGATCAGTAGAAGACTAAAGAAAACCTAAACCAGGGAAGTGGTAATAGGAGCAGAAATGAGTTAGATTTGAGAAGTGTTTTGGAAACAATATTTGGGACTGACCAGAGGTCAGCTTTCATCATATACTTACATCCTCTTTGGGAAATATCTTGAGGTCTGTGGATATCAGCTCCAGAGGTATCACTTCATATTTTTCACACTCGTATGATCTGTGAGTGTTTAAGAACTAGCTCCCAGTCATATCTGACCCGAAAGTATTAATAATAAACTTTCAATTGTTTTCTAAATGTGTAGATTTTATGACCAAACTAAACAATGGCTGGATTTCTACTTTAGACAAATTAAATATCAAAGGATTAGACTATATGCTCCCTGATGTGTCTTAGTGATGTAACTCTTGATGAACACAGCCCTTTACAAAGGCTACTAGCCACACTATTGCACTAGGCCAGCTGTCAGCTTTTTTGTTGTTCTTTGTTTTTTTGTTTGTGTTTTTGGCAGTTATTAGATCTTTCCTGAAGTGTTCAATGACTTTAAAAGCTATTGCCTTATCATGTAACCATTGTAGTTATGATACACGCAAACACACCCTACCAGGTCTTGTTTAACATTAATCTTGCAATCATTGCAAAAAATCAAGACACCTGTAGAGGTGAGTGTTCCCTTCATCTGTCATCCTCTTTTTAGTAGCATCTTCATCCTCCAATCTCCTATTGAAAAAGAGCTCTTGCCTATGCGACAACATCATTATACAATTAATCATTATTCTCGGATTTGGTTATTGCAAATTTGCCTGCTCACTCAGATTTATTTGTAACCTCCAAATCAATACCTGCAGATCTTTCATGGTCGTTCAAGGATGTGTGCTGAGAGACGAAGTATTGAGTCACTTGATGTGAAGGGTCCCAGCTGAGGGAAAACAAGGTGATATTCTGCCTTCCTGTTTTAGCTCTGTTACGGGAAACAATTGCCTTTGCCTGTTCTAGTTAGTGCCATGATTTTTGTTTTTTGGGTTTTTTTTTTTTTTTTTGCATTATTGTGCTTTTTATTTATTATTATTTTATTTATTTAAATTTAACTGATGAAAATGACCCCCAGGAGTAGTACTGAAGTGCTACCTAGCATTCCTAAGCGTGTGTTAGAGAAGCTTCCTTCTTCTAACTAGGCAAGGGTTAAGTTGCTGTTGGCCACAAGTTCAATGTTAATGAACCAACAATATGGCACATCCTGAAAAAGGAAGAGGAAATTTGAGATCTGTTTGTGAGGCCACAGGGAAAGAGTGAAAGTAACACCCAGAAGGCATGACAAAGCTACAGGAACAAGGGAAAGTGGTTGAATCTGTGCATTTGTGAGCTGACAACCAACAAAAATGTGTAGAGGACAAGTCTGCTGTGAGGTTGAAAGCCAAAGAAATTTCCAGCCACATCTTGTCACCCAGGGTCATGGTAAACCCTCTTTAGCTAGTACTGGGAAGCTTGCACATTTCAAAAGGTGTTTATGTTGTGAAAACATTGAACTTACAGGAGGGACAGATTATACAGGTCAAGAAGATGCAGAAGATTAAAAAAAAAAAACAAAACTCCTCTGTATTAAAAAGGAAGAAGATTTTGTAAAAGAGTAAGTTTTCTACTCTAATGAGACTGACTAGTTTCAGGAAGATATTGACAAACAAATCAATATGCGGGTTTCCCTACTTTTTCAAAGTTAGCTTTATCCCACTTCATTTTTACAAAAGGTCTACATTCGTACCTGTTTTCGCTAATTGAAATAAATCCAAAGAGGATTTTTAATTTTACGCAAAAAAGGTGGAAATCGAAAATAGCATTCAGGGTTTGTTTTGCAGAGAGCTGCTACAGAGGCAGTGCGTACCCAGGGCAGAGCAGTGAGAGTGGAACCACCAAGCTCCTTCCCTGCAACTAGACTCAGCATCTCAGCATCAAGCTGCCATAGTTTTGAACTGTGTCTGAGCATCTGTGTTTTATCTTGATTTGTTTTGTTCATGCATTAGCAAGATGTGTCCTAAGGTAATTGTTTCTTTACTTTACACCATTTCAGCTTAAGAAGGAAGCATTCTAAGATAGCAGGGGAGGCGGTGTTTAGGATGAAGAAAATAATTGCGAGCAGAGGTTGGGGGAATCTAACCTTGTGTATCTCCTAGAAGCAATAGTTCAGTATTTGCAATTTCAATGTTTGTGGGGGGGACTTAAAAGTCCAAATATTAAGAACGGATGCCATTTATCTCATAGATAAAAGGAGGATTTTCTGTTTTGCAAAATAGATTTCTAAACCTGTATCATAGAATATTCATGTCTATTAAAATGCTGATTCTGTAATAAAATAAATAATACAACAAATACATACTTTAAAAAATTAAAATCACCCAATTTTATAAAACACTGGGTGAAAGTAAATTGAACTTTTAAAAGTTAATTTCCTGTGCTGGATTACTCAAAGCTGTTGAAATAATAATCTGTAAAGAAAAGTTATACTTATCTTTGTCTAAAGTCTTTTTAGTACCTGCGGGCTGTGGAATAGTAAGAAACATTTCTCAGTACTTTTTGTGGACAAGTCATCATTTTAAACACGTTTCTAGATTAACACGTTTGATTTTCACAGTGACATTGTGAGGATATGGCTTGTGTTTTATATCATTTTTAAGATGAGGACATTAAAGCAAAGTAGGGGAAAGCATCTTATTCAAAGCAACAACTAGCATTGATTAGAGCCCAAGAAGACTGGCTTTACTCTGTGCTCTAAATATTATATTTTACTAAACATTTTTAAGAAAATAATCCCTAAACATGAAGGATCAAACATGGATCACAGAGCTCAAAGTTCAAGGTCTTTTGTAATTTGACCTTGACCCATCTGTGCAGGCCAAGGTCAGGTCCCTTGTCCCTTAAACAACTCCACTTCAGTAAAGCCAGTCATCTATTGACCAAGCCTCATGTTTTCTGTTGCTGTCCACCTGCCACATTCAGGTGCTAAGCATCCTTCTCTCCAGCAGTTCAATTCCAATTATTCAGTGAAACCTCACCAGACCTATCCAACAAAGAGAAGGGGAAAAAACAATTAATATCTGTTGTGACACCTTATTAATGTCACTTGTTTTAATTGCAATGTGGAGAATGGCTGTGAAGAGGGAGTGGAGTATATGTAGGGATTTATTAGATTCAGAGATTTGCTTACTAGCCCTGTCTTGAATATATATTCTGATTTTCTCACCAAACTCCTTGAAGACTAGAGCTAAGGATTCTGTTTATTTCTCCTGTAAGATATGAACCATATTTTAGACATAATACACTATCACACATTATAGGAGAATCTCTGCCTGTAAGAAAGTAATACACATTTTGTTATTGTATATATTAGAAAGCCAAAATTAAGTGAATGTCTATTTTACCCAAAAAATATGCTTACATATACAAATGTCTTTTTGTTGAAGTTTTTAATATCTCCCTTGAAAACGTAGTATTTAACTTGGAAAGAAAGAAATGATCAATTGAACACTTCTTTTTTAATTACAATTTAACAATAAACAGGAAATAATGCTTGTTAAACAAAATACAGTGGAAAAAAGAGTTCTTAGGTTTGTGTCTTTTGATGCTAACCATGAGCTAGAGTTTGAGTAATCTTTCACCCTTTTATGTAAACAGAAAAAGATATATTTTGTAACAAGTCAGAGTTGGAGAACTATAATTTTCATTTGCTTTTGGAAAGAAGCCAACTATAAGAGAAGACATTGAAAAAGACTTGGACGGTGATCAAATTTGAGGCCACAACAAAAGGATATACATCTGGCCAGAATTTAAACTTAATAAAATTTGACGAATGCCTTTTTTTCTCTCTGCGTTTAGGAAGAGGTGGTAGTTTATCATCCGTAAATATTTATTTGGCTCATTTTTTCACCTTTACTGTGCATCTAGACAATGTATACTCCCAACTCAATGACTGAAGCACTTCTTTTTTCCTAGCCCGGATTGGTCTTTTTGCTGGATGTGAATTTCTCTCCACCAAGATGAGAGGTACCATGAAACTTGGTGTCAAAGAGGCCTGGGTTCCAGCTGTTCCTTCTGTATGAAGATCAGTGAGATAACTTCTAACCCCTCTGTATTAGTGTTCTATTGTTGCTGTAACAAATTACTACAAACAGTTATTTAGAACAACACAAATTTATTCTTTTACAGTTCTGGAGGTCATAAGTTCTAAATTCAAAGTGTTGTCAGGGCTGCATTCCTTCTCGATACCATAGGGGAAGATCTATCCCCTGGCCTTTTCCTGTCTCTGGAGACCACCTGCATTCTCTGGCTCATGGTCTCATCTTCCATCTTCAAGGCCAGCAGAACAACATCTTCAAATTTCTCTCTTTACCTCTGCTGTCATCACACCTCCTTCTCTAATTCTTCTTCCTCCCTTTTTCCTTTATCAGGGCCTTTGTGATTACACTGGTCCCACCCAAGTAATTTGGAATAATCTCCCCATCTTGAGACTCTTAGCTTAAATCACATACATTTTGCCATGTAAAGTAATATATTTACAAGTTCCAGTGATTATGTGGATATCTTTGGGAAGACATTATTCTGTGTACTAGGCCTTCTGAGTCTCCTTTTCATCAGGAATAAATTGGGCACCATAAACAGTCCCTGGCACATAGGGTTGAAATGAACTCAACACACAACTTGGCAGATAGATAAATGAGCTCTTAACACACACTCAACTCCACAGAATTATTGTGTAAGAGTATGTGCAGTGATTATCTTGCATTGTCTCAGAATAAAGTATTCTATAGATAAACACTTTTTATATAATAGGTGTTTAATATTTTAAACTCTTAATTTTATTTATTTATTGTAATGATTTTCAAAGGGTAATCTTTCTAAGTTATATTACCATTTCTCTTAATGTATAACATTGTAAAGAGAAGATAAAACTTTAGAATCAAATAAACATGGGTTTAATCTCAGTTTCCTCACTTATCAGCTGGGTGGCCCTCAGCTGCTTACTCAACTCCTCTGAGTTTGTGTCCGTGCTTGAAAAACAGAAATAGTAGCATTTATGCCATAGGGAGGATTAAATTAGGAAAATAAAAATCTATATTAGTTTCTTAGGGGTGCTGTAACAAATTACCACAAACTTGAAGGTTTAAAAAAATGAATTTATTCTATCACAGTTCTAGAGGCGAGAAGTCTGAAATCAAGATGATGGTAGGGTCATGTTCTAGGGGAGAATGCTTCTTACAACTTCTGTGTGGTTTCTGGTGTCCCTTGGCTTGTGGTAGCAAAACCAGTCTCTGCCTGCATCTTCTTCTCTGAGTACCTTCTTGTGTCCTCTCTTCTTACAAAGACATCAGTTATTCAATTTAAGACCCATCCTAAATCCAGGATGATATCATCTTGAGGTTCTTAACTAATTACATCTGAAAAGATCCTATTTCCAACTAAGGTTACATTTTGAGATTCCAGGTGGATATGAATATGGGGGGAGGCAGTATTCAACTTACTACAGTGTCTTTAACACAAAACATTTTCTTTATTGCTTGCCTTTTATTATCTAAATCTTATGTTGAATCATAGTACTTCAAATTTTATTTACTCAATACATAATGACTGCAATGGACTCGATGATTATGTCCTGTAAAATTCATATTTGAAGTTGAGACCATTTAGAGATAATTAGGTCATGAGGGTGGAACCTGCAGGAATGGGATTAGTGCCCTTATAAGAAGAGGCCAAGGAGCTGGCTAGCTTTTTTTCCCACCATGTTAGGAACCTGGAAGAGGGCTTTCACCAGACCCCAACCTGGCTGACACTCTGATATTGGACTTCCAACATCCAAGACTGTGAGAAACACATTTCTGTTGCTTATAAGCTACTCACTTTATGGCGCTTTGTTGTAACCACCTGAGCAGACTTATACACCCAGTAAGAACCAGCAGCTAAAAGCCCTGTACTCAAAGTTTCTTAATTTTTCCAAAGCTAGAATGTCTCAAATTACTCCTTTTGTCTTGGTACTTTTCATGTCCTTCATTGCTCTTCTGCTTAACCACCTTCCTTTCATATTTTGGCTCTTACCATCTCAGTCTGTGAACCCTGTGTTGCCTGGAGGAATGGGTCTGTTCCTTGTCTAAGTATGGTCTCAGGCTTAGTTTTCATAATGGGATTTTGGAGAACTCTTCTCCCATCATCAGCCCAGCACTCATTATCAGGTCCTATCTTAACCTCTTGGGCTGGATTTCTGTCCTGATATATATAAAGAGAGGTGCAAAAAATTAAACATACTGGTGATTTAGCAAGGGAGTCTGAGAGGTGAAAACACTTGGAAGAAGGACTTAGAAAGGCGGGGTACTCATCACAGTCTTGTGCAATTTCCTGAAGACCTTTATATGCTGTGTGGAGAGGACTCTCACCTGTCACACCAGTAAACAAAGGATTTTGTGGCCATTAAGCCCTCAGCCCCTGGAGCCTCCCTGGACTGTACATGCTGAAGGGACTCAGGATGGGAAAAGAAGAGAATACTGGCCCTAGATAATTAAGGTGTGTAGCAAAGGAAAGATTTCAGTGAGCCCAGACTCTTGCATTTTCTCACACACAGACAAGTGCTACATTCATTAACTTGAGATGTCTGGTTTTCTTTTTTTTCTTTTTTCTTTTTTTTTTAAGCGTACAATTTGCTTTTTTTTCATATAATAATGTATATATGGCAATCCCAATCTCCAAATTCATTCTGGTTTTCTTTAATTAACAGTAATCTCTTGAGATTTTGACTATCTGGGTTTGTTTGTTTGTTTGCTTTTGCAAAAACTCCTATATATTCTAGCTCCTCCCTTACCTCTTTGGAGCAGTCCCTCAGAGCTATCTGAGAGATTGTCTTCCAGGATTAACCCCTCAGGAAGTCTGCCAAATGAAACATAATTCTTAACTTTTAGGTTGTGCTTTTTTTTTTTTTCTTCAATCCACAGCTATGTGCAGTGACAGACTCAGGCTGCTCCTTGATCTGCTGAAAGAAGTTTCCCTCTGTCTCCACCTTGCAGTAAGTCCTTGGAGGTGTTAGCTGGATTTTTGTACCTAGTGGCCAAGTAGGTATATAATCAGAAACTCTAAGGCATGAGATTGCTATGGAAAAGGGCTACCAGATACGGGTTACTGTAAATATTCCTGATGAGAAAGGTTGACTCAAAGCCCTAACTATTGGAACGAAATTGGGAGTCCAAGCATATGAGACTAACTTTTATGGAGATGAAAATCTAGCACTTGGAATAGGCATTAAACAAGTACTTATCCAAATATTTAACAAACTGCTTGATTCTAAAATGTATATTACTCTTTATTCTGTTTTAACATTTCTAAAATTGCAAGGCATCTTACAATCACCTATGGCCTGCTAGTAATTGTGACATAGTAATTATAATTAGTTGTCTATGCAAAGATATTAAAAATTCCAGAATGGGTGACAGTATCCAGGAACGGGCAAGAGTGAAACACTCTTTTTGTTTTTTATTTTTTTAATTAATTAATTTATTTATTGGCTGCATTAGGTCTTTGTTGCTGCTCACAGGCTTTCTCTAGTTGTGGTGAGTGGGGGGTGCACAGTGTCTTCTTTTGTTGCAGAGCAAGGCTCTAGGCACGTGGGCTTAAGTAGTTGTGGCAAATGGGCTCAATAGTTGTGGTGCACGGACTCTAGAGTACAGGCTCAATGGTTGTAGCACATGGGCTTAGTTGCTCCGCAGCATATGGGATCTTCCTGGAGCAGGGATTGAACCCCTATCCCCTGCATTGGCAGGCGGATTCTTAACCACTGCACTGCCTAGGAAGTCCTGAAACACTCTTTTTAAGAAACGCTACACTGTCAGCATTCCTGATGGCACAGAAAAGGTTTTTGTGTGGGCAAACATAGACACCAACTATTCTGACTTGAAAAGTATTTCAGACTATTTGGGCTCTGAGTGAATATAAAGATGTTTTATAAACACTTTAATTAATGTCTGTTCTTTTTGCAAAAGAGGCGGATGTTATAAAAATATAGGTGTACATATGGCTAAAGAGCTCTCTCAATAAGTATAAAATCAAAAGTCCAAGTGATAAAAATGGAAATGCCATAGTTTAATTGGCAATGTTTTTTCTAAATAATGTGTCTTAAAAGGAATAGATTTCAATTTGATGAAGTACAGCAATGACCACGACTACTTTTGTGATGTAAAGAGGTAAAGAAGGAAATGAAAGTCTAAAATGGAGAAATAATAAACGTAGTCTTATAATTTAAGAAGGGTTATCCTGAGGACATGGCATTAACACATTGATTGCAGACTTCTGGCTTCCAGAACTGTGAGAGAATAAATTTCTTGTTTTAAACTACCAAGTTAGTGGTAATTTGTTATGGCAGCCACAGGAAATTAAATGCCTAGGGTTAGAAGGGAATCAGGACTGGGTTTGAATGAGAAATTCCAACATGTAAAATCCTTTAGAGAAGGAAAAGTTGACAAAGAAGGAAGAAATGCACAAAGAGAAGTGTGGCGTCATGAAAGCCAAAGGATAAAATGCTTCCAAAGGGAGGGAGGTGACAACTGTAGCAAAAACTGCTGGACTATGACATAACATGACTCTAAATAGTGATCCTGGGTTTAGGTACATGGAGGATATGAGGACCCATATAAATATAACACAGGATGTGTAACAGAGATGAAGTTTCACAGAATATCCCTGAGTATGATTCTGTTCCCCTTAGTAGCCACTCAGGTTTAGGACTTACTTAAAACAAATAAAATGTGATGCTTTGTGACTCCTAAAGCTAGTTCATAAAAGATTACTCTCACTTTGCTTGTTGGAACCCTTGTGCAAGAGCCTTGAGCCGACATGCTGTGAGGAAGCCCAAACAGTCCACAGAGAGACCATATGGAGAAGGAGAAGGCCTGTAACTACATAGAGAGAAAGAGGCTGGCGGCCAGACTCCAGCTGACTGAGTATCATAAGAGACTCCATGCTGCAACCACCCTGTCTCCTGACTAGGAAGAGCTGGAGAGAAAATAAAATAGGTTTCTATTTTAAGTCACTGTTAATTCGTACAGGAACTGTAATCAGAACGGGAGATAAACAGTTAAGTGATGAAAGACAAAATGCTCCCTTGTATGAATCCATTCTCAAGAAGAGCACAGAAGAGAATTGCAGAGCCAAATTGACTCACTTAATTTTACTGAGCCAAATTGGCACTTGAAAAACTTTTCTCATCAAAATTTTGTTCACATTTCATTCTGGAATGTATCAGAAGTTTGTTTTATTTTCTCATGAAAGTAATAGTAGATAGAACTTACATGCACAACTTAATTTAATTTTTAATTTCCAGGACACACACAGCATCATTCCTGAGTTGGAGTTGCCAAAACTTATAAAAAATTAAGTTTTTAGGCAAATTCCAAACTTAAATGGATATTTACACTAAATCTACAACCTCTTATCAAAACCCATTGAGTCTAAACATAATTCAGAATTCAGTTAAAAAAATGAGTAACACCTCTAACAGGATCTAAGGCAGTACCTCCTAATCTAACGTAACAAAGAGATATAGCAAAGTGTATTATTTTCACTCTAGTTTGGGTAAATATAGACTTCAAATGACCTCATCTCAGTTCACTGGTTTTCAGCCAAAAGAATTTGAAAAAAGATATGGTTTTCAGGACATTTTGAATTTTGGAATAGTGAATAAGGGATTGTGAACCTACACCTGTCCCCCGCCCCCACTCCCCACCACCATAACTACAGAAATGAGCCCTAGTGTTGCAAATGCAAGACATGTTGGTTTCATTATAAATTAAGCACCAGCATACTCAAAGGGGCCCTTGAAATTGCTTGGCTACTCCAAGTTTCTCTGGTCTCTCAAAATTTCAACCAAACTGTTTTTCACTTCTTTTTTAGTAGTTGACTCCATGTTCTAATTTCTAATGAAAATAAAGGCAATTAGGAGGAGACTTTCCCACTTTTCTGATACTAAACATGACTCTTGCTATAATAAGGAGATTTCCTATATCTCCTACTTCAGGCCAAATATACCCTATGCTTGTAATCCTATTCCTGTCTACCTTCATAGGAACTTTATGCTATTGATTTGCCCTTTCATATATTAAACAGGATAACTCTTCATTTTCTGTTTTGATTACTGGATGAGTGATGCTGAGTTAGATAACACTGGAAACTTGAAAGAGGAGCAAATAATGAGATCAAATATTTGTGAGTAGTTTGTATGTAGGTGGCTGAATGGATGGACCTGGAGATATCAATTTATAAGTTATCTGTCAAGGTTATTGAAAATTTGGACATTTGACAAGAGGGAGCCTATAGAGTGGAAAGGGAAGAGGATTTATATCTGGACCATGACTTAAATAATCAGGATGATAGGATGCTTTCAAAAGAAACTGATAAAAAGTGTCCAAAGAGGAGGAAAATCAAGACACTGCACTCCATACAGAAATTATACACAAACCTTCCAGAAATTCCACTGTAAAGGGAAAGTTAGGGTTGTAACTGGAAAGGAATCAGGGGAATATGTAAGGATTGTTTTTATTTCTTCTTCTAATGTGGGAGAACACTATCATATGGTTATGAATGGGTTTCTGTCAGGGAATCATGAACTCCTAATTATGGTTATGGTCATAAAACCGATTACATTCTATTATTAAGTATGTCCTATTAGGCTATTGATTATAGTCCAGAAAGCTATGAAGTCCTATTAAGTCTATTAGGCTGGGAGTCTAGAAATTGAATAAATCATACGTGGTGCCCTCAAAATTGTCACACGCAAGTGAACTTGCTATCTAGTATTTTTGTTACAGAATTTTGTCACTGTACCTGTACGATTGTGGGTATAAACGCTCCTAAAAAGTGGTAAGGGAGAGAAAATTGAAGACATCTTAAGAAATAAAAGAAAAGGAGCAACACAGTTATAATTACCCTTCATCGTGCGATTTATGATCAAGGTTCAAGACACCTTTGAAGTTAGAATGAAAAGGAAAACAACACAAAACAAGGTGCCAGGATGAATTGGGAGAGTAGGATTGCCATAGATACATTACTAATAAGCAAAAATATATCAAAGTGTACACTTAAAAAGATGGGGTTTATGGTATGTCAATTATATCTCAATAAAAGTCCTTAAAAGATAAATAAAATAAAACAAGATGCCAGATCGGTGTGGTTTTCTCAAAAGAGTCTCCAAATGGACAGACTGCAAAAACCTCAAATCTTTGCTATTAGAGTTATATGATTCAGGACATCTTTCTTCTTAATATATTATTTTTTTTTGGCAAATAGATTATTAGTAAGTGAGTTTTAAAAACATTTTCATTATAAAAACTGCATTTTGAGATAAAATATCTTATTGGAATCACAGGAATCAACATCATGACGCAATAGAAGCACTTCCAGGGAGCTGTGTATTCTGAATTTTTCCACAGTCTGTCTGTGGGAAAGTCTAATACATTTTAAAAAAATGTATTATTGATGTCTGCTGACCTTAGGCTTGTTTAGTAATGTGTTACAAACAAAGACAATTTCAGGAAAATTGTTGTATGCAGATATTTCCCAGATTTCATAAGTGAATGTTCAAAATGTATGTTTTAATTTATTTCTTCGTTGGAGAAATATTGCTTGTCTTGTGAATTTCAAGCCTTCTGAAGTAAGTGAAATAATGGATTTCTTTTTTGTTATCTCTAAGGAAGGATAATTATCATGTAATATATGATCTGTTTACTGTTTCTGTGGATGTTATCTAACCTAAAAAGTGAGTGATCAGCATGAAGGGAAGCAGATGCTGAGAATCTGGTTTTCATCTGTGAGTGAGTGTCTGAGAGCTGTAATGTCCAAACCTGACTGTGGCCATCATCCTGCCCACTGGCATCCTGCAAAGAAGCCCTTTGAGCCTAAAATCATTATCAGGCAATTATTTGGGAACTTTGAGATTAGAAAACATTTGACAAAAACACACGAGTTTTCTTACATCTTTCATTTGGATCGTTCTGCATCACGCAAGCAGATAGATACCACGTAAACAGAAACACAGAGACTGTGTAATGAATGATTACACCCAATTTAAAATATAAAACCTCTAAACTTTAGTTACCATAAATTGTGAATTTCATAGAAGTGAACATTGAATTTTGTTTTCAAGATTGATACGAATTTCACTTTTGCAGCCAGAACCATTGTTAAGTTCCTTGGGCTAGAACTGTGTTTTATAGGCTTTGGTATAGGGTTCTCCATAAGTACATAACTGTGATAGAATGTCAACATTGTATGATAATGATCTGTTTCTTTACCTGTCTTTTCACTATGAATTCTTCAGGGTATAATTTCCATCTTGTTGTTGTCTCCAGACCACTCATGCATGTCTTGGCACATACTAAGTCCTCAATAAAATCCTTCAATAAAAGATAGATGTTTTACATATCTGTCCATTATAAATACATATCACATACTAAATAAATAAACAAACAAATAAGTAAATAAATAAGAAAGAGGATACCTTTTCATTTACAATGTATTTTTCATGTCTCACAGGATCTGGAATGAGAATATACGTAAAAAATATATTTATCCTATGTTTTACTTAATCCTAATGTTTACCTTGATTTTCTTATACCCAAATTCTAAAATAAACCTGAAATCAGTTCTTATCTTACAGTTATATCAATGTAACTGTAGATTCATATATGTCAGTGGATGTTTAGAAATAATTCATGAAAAAGCATGTTTACAATTTTATTTTTAACTTCAGTGGATTGTTAGTGTGAGCTTTCCCTAGTACGTTTCTTATAAAGTATGAGTAGAGTAAATCTTCTTACAATTTCATATTTAAAACTTCAGCTATCTTAAGAACTGCTATATAGTTAAATCTAGCATTAGGAGACATTATTACTACTTATTGTCTTTCACTGTAGATACTAATGAATTCAAACCATGGATTGAACTTATATCTAAATTCAATGATCATGTCTTTCTCAGAACGCCTTTCCAGATGTGATGCTCTATAGGATCTCATAACAGTCTTCATTAACTGAGGTATGACTTACATGCACAAATGAACTGCTTGGTTAATTTTATATTCATGTACACCCATGTAGTCACCACCTGGATCAAGGTCTAGAGCTTTGCAAGCACCCTAGAAGGCTCCTACGTTTCTGCTCCCAGTCAGTATGCCTCTTCACTATTGTACTGGAACAAACACGTTGTCAGTTACCTAAGTCAATTTTGTATTATATACGTGATCAAGGTGTTATTATAAATCTGAATTGCAATTCTAGAAAGTATAAATATAGCAACCTCAGAAACTAATTGAAACCCTTCTTTCTTTCAAGCATCTACCATTTCTTGATGCATTCAATATACAGCCCAAATCAGATTTTTTTAAAAGAAAATCTGTTTTTGAACTATCAGAAAGATTTCTGCTTCTATTTCCTGCTTATTCATCATGTAATGAGTAAGCTTACATCAAAAAGGGTCAGCCCCATGATGTTGCAGAAAGACAGATTATATTTCTAGGTGGTTTTACTTTTACTAACCTTATGAGTGTGCTCTGTAAAGATCCCATAACAAACAGCAGAGTATGCTTTTTAGGTTTTATTACACTGTCATGGCATATGTAAATAGCGATCAAATAATGCATTGTCTGCTCTGAAAACTTGTGTTGGCTTCCTTTACACTCCTGATTAACTTTATCACCAATTCCCTAGTTTGGTGCTTCTATTACACTTGACTAGAGTTAATAGCATCTTTCTGACAATGCTCTACATTTCCAAATTTATTAGAAATTATATATAACTTTATTTATTTGAAATCATAGTCATTTAAGCATGCTCTTTATTCCTCTTGACATCTTGCTGGCTCTCAGCTTCTAAGTTTTCACATTTACTCTATAGCGAAACTGTTAATAACAAGCCCGGTATATTGACATCAACACTTTATAAGGACATCAGTCATTCCATCTACATAATACAAAGCACAAATTCACCAGTTTTGCTCCTTATACTCATTTGCAATAATATCTAACAATTAGAGGCAATTATTTATTATTCAAAACAAATGATGGGCCTGGAAAAAAGTGAAAAAGTTCTTTAAGAAGTAGAAAAAAAAAAAGCTAGTAACAATACCCCATGACTTTATCCCTAAGACTAGTTTATTTTAGAATTGTATACAAAATCAACTAGGCTCTCTGTCTCCCTCATGCTTATTCTTTTTCTCTACTTTTTCTTGATACAGGGGTCACTTAGTCACCAGTCCTTCTATTTCTATATGGTCTTTTTTTCACATTCCTCATCTTCCTCATTCCTTTAAAAGACAAGTGTGATATTCAGTAGGGGAAATGGGAAAAGGAATCGGGATGGAGAACTCAGTCCTTTTCACTGGAGGTTCCAGCTTGTTCAACAGATGCTCTGCTCTCTGCTCTACCCTATGGGACTTGTCTTTTGGAGGTAGGATTTGTGATTGAACAGTTGTGCTAACAAGGCTACACCCTACCTCAGATCTAAACCTATATTTTCCACTAAGCATTATCCCTAATAAAGGTAATGTTGATTTTGATTTCCATCTCTCTGATTCCTATGTCGTTACCACAATTGATTCTGATTGCAGATGGGGAAAGAGATACTATTTGTTAACTCTCCCCCAAAGTCACAACATTCTTTTCTTGCATTTTCAATTTGTGCCTTTCCATTGACTTCCTCTTTTGTTACTTCCACAATGTAAGTCTGCCCTACTTTACTATCAGTCCTATCATATTCTTTCTATCTTTTTTTTTCCTGGTCTTAACATGAACCTTCTCAAAGTGTATTTTGTATTTGCTCTTTCAATAGTTACCTCTCTCTTACTCTTCTAATTTCACTGAAACTACTTTTGGGGAGGTCTCCAAAGTTCTCTAAACCCTGTATCTTTTTACTAGTCAGCATCTTCCTAGATAAAAGCAGGTTCAAACTTGGCATAGAATTCCTGATAAAAAAGGCAATATGTCTAGTTCTATAAGGGTCCATGTTTCCGAAAAAGCACTACGGTCTAAAATCAGTTTCCCATTCTTGGCTTTACACAGAAAGCCCTGATAATTCAGTGAGCTGTTGTCACTTGAATAAGTACACTAACAGTGTAGAGTCTCTTGACAAAGGTGAGAAAAAAAGCAATCAGTGAAGGAGATTCTTCAGGTGTATATGTCTCTGATGTAAGTAACAACTTAGAATACTGAAAGAACTGGATGGAGGAAGTGTTGGTTAAGGAAGCATTCAATAAGTACCTTTCTGTTAGTCAGGTTTTTGAGATGTGTTCTCTGTGAAATAACCAGGATTTTCAGCATTCTGTGACCCTGAGTGAAGGCAATTGAGCATGTTTTATAAACTCAAAAATTCATATTTTTATTCCTTAACCATCTTTTGGCATACATTCGGAATGTCTAGTGGTTTCCTATTTATCCTGCCAGCACACATTACATCCAGAAAGTTTAAAAGAGAGCTTTCGCCTGTGTCTGTCTCTGCCTTAAGACAACTTTTCTTGATATTTTTTATCTTTTTTTGAGCTGGAAAATTTAATATTTCAGTCACTGTCAATCCTAATTCATATTTCATTATGTGGTGTTATAGAAATGTTTGATTGACAGCCACAAATGTGATGGGTTGAAAAGACAGAGACTGAATTTAAAGTTGAGAGAAGGCAATCAAAGATGGCTGTGAGAGATACTTAGGTTATTGGTCAATGTGAGAATGATAGAAACTCTCAAGTGATTCTTAGCAGAAACAGGGAGAAATCAATGGAAATGAGGATAGGGCATTGTTTGGACCAGATGCTCCAGCCATGGAATAAAAAAAAACATTTCATTCTTTCTTTCTGATTTTCCTAAGATTTACACTTCTGCATCTCATCTTTTCATAACATATTAGGTAAATATGAGGTTGTGAATATAGGGGAAAAAGGCAAAAGACGTTCACATGCCAACCCTGATTCCACAGAATCAGAGTTCTGGAGGTTCAGAGGTGGTACAGCCCACCTGTTCCATGGGATCTTACAATAAAACCCATATTGGTACAAGCCATATGATATTCTTTTTTTTTTAATTTAATTAACTAATTTTATTTATTGGCTGTGTTGGGTCTTCCTTGCTATGCGTGGGCTTTCTGTAGTTGCAGAGAGCGGGGGCTACTCTTCATTTCAGTGAGCAGGCTTCTTATTGCAGTGGTTTCTCTTGTTGTGGAGCAGGGGCTCTAGGCATGCAAGCTTTAGTAGTTGCAGCACATGGGCTCAGTAGTTGTGGCTCGTAGGCTCTAGAGCATAGACTCAGTAGTTGTGGCACACGGGCTTAGTTGCTCCCCCACATGTGGGATCTTCCCGGACCAGGGCTCAAACCCATGTCCCCTGCATTTGCAGGCTGATTCTAAACCACTGCACCACCAGGGAAGCCCCCTACGATATTCTTCTTAATTTTAAATTTAACATTGGGGATATTATCTATTATCTGTTGCCTCTATAAAACTACAGCAATGATATTTCAACAGATCTAACAGACACTCATTAGTAATCCATTTTCCAATTGCCACCAAATAATGAAGTCTCCATTGGAAATGGACCTAAATCTTCTGGTAACTTCTTCCTTTTTTTTTTTTTTTTTTAAGAAACAAACAAACAAAAAGAACATAACAACAAACCTTTTTAATATTAGAAAGCTGTCAACACAAACCCTCTTTTGAGATTATTTGAATCAACTGATGTTGTTGGTCTTTCAAAGTAAATGTATCAGCTTTGTGGGTTTTTTTTCCTCTAGAAAAGCAATAATATTTGGTATTACATTTTCTAGAGTGAAACGTGACTCTGTGTTACAGTGTTTAACAAAACTGGATTTCATATTCTTAGTCTTGCTTGCTTGAGTGTTTATTTTGATTTTAAAGTTAATGTACCATCTAGAAGCTGATGAAGTCAAAAGAGAAATTTCCATAACTAAAGGCAAAACAAATGTATCCATCAGAGATTTTGATACTACTGTGGTAGAGTGTTGTCAAAAAAGTGAAAGTTTAAAATTTGTATTTAAATTTATTTCAACTGGAAATAGAGTGACTGACTACCTGTTTCTGGATTACTTACACCCACAAAGTTTCAAGGAAAATAAATAACAATTAATTCAATTAACACAATTTCAATCCAACTTCTTTCAGTCAACTTTATTAATGTGTTTTAAAAAAGGAAAGTAAACTGTTGACCAATTCTTAGGAAATTAATGAGTCTGTTGACAACAGTTGATTTCAAAACAGTTCCAAATCACTCACTAGCCAAATGGCAGGAACTAATTCAAATACCTTAGTATTTGAGGATTTGGGAAAAGGTTTGGAAAATTTGATTAAACTTTCCTATTTCCTCTACCCTTTTCTTATCCTTTAAAGCACTAAAGTTTTCTTTAATAGGTGCCAAATTATTGAAGAAAAATTCATTTTTTATTATACATGCACATGATTTTTAATCAGTTTGAACCCTCTAGGGATTGCTATATATATAAATAAGAAATAAAACCATTGTTTCAACTACTGCACACTTCTTTCTTTTTTTCCTGGCTAGGATTCATAGCAATTCATCCATGCTTCCCTTACATAACTGTCATTTATTGAACTGATGACTCAAAGATTTCTCTCTTTATGTGGAGAGGTTTAATTCTGCTTGATAAGAGTTCTTCTCCAAAACAATAGTTTTGAAGTCATGAAGGTTTTCATATAAATCATAATCTTAAACAAAACACAAAACTTTGCCAACCAATGATAAAACGGAAATCTAGATAAGCAATAATTTATATTATGAAAATTGTAAGATTTAATTTTATAATACTTTAGAGATCTTACTACATACTTTCCTGGTTATGGATATAAAATTAAATAAAGACTTTGGAGACTCATAATTAAATTTTGAAGAGAGTGATCTTTTTCCATCCCAAAGTACCCTTCCAGGACAAAATGAAAAAATGAATTTATATTTATTAGGCTTTTCAGGAACATATGAAAAGTTATTGTCATTGGCTTCATGGTCTACCAGTTTCCCATAAGTTAATAAAATTGCTTCTATAGAAGCCAACACATGGAAATAAAATCATTTCACACACTTAAGAGCGTGGGTCAAGAGTCAGAATCTTGGGGGCTAATCCTGTCTTTCATCACTTACTGACCATGTGACCTTAGGAAAGTTGTTTAACCTCTCTATTCTCCCACTTTTTTTCCTTTGTAAAATGATCTACTTCCCAAGGTGTGATGATTAGATAAGATAATGCACTCGCTTGGCACATGGTGAGCACCGACTCTATAATAGCTATTATTATTACAACACAATAAAGCTGAAATTAACATTTCTCAAGTGAAAAATTAAAATTTTGGCTGTGATGACATATTAATAACATATTCACATGGATAGTAATTTCCTTATTTTGTCATTTAACTGTCATAATAATGCCAAGTCATAAAAAAACCCATCCATTAGACTCCTAACATCTAGTGCATCAAATAATGACTTTATGTCAAGAACACTAGAAATTATGAATCACAGACAAGCTTCAGATATTAGCTGAACATTATACATAAAACATCAAGTTTTTAAAAGTTACTTTAATATTAGTGAGTCATTTGAGTATATCATTTAGCAAAAACCATTAACAATGCAGAGAAAATAATATTTTTAAAATGTATTTTTAAAAGTATTGATAGCTGATGAGTCAGTGAGGAACTACAGAGCCAAAATTATAGGGAAAGTAGGAATTCAGTTATGGGAGAAAGACACATAGGAATAAATCAATTTTTGCTCCAAGGGTAGCATATTTGGGCTACATATTTGGTGGCCTTGAACAGAGAAGGGGACAAAGTCAAGGTCGTAGGCCCACCAAATGTATTAAAAACCTTTCTATAATTAAGCTGGGTCTTTAAAAGATTACACACAGAGTTATGGTGACCTGAAGTAAATTCCTACCAACACTCCATTTCTTGTAGACTTTAGAGAAGTCTCCTTTGGTTCTAAATTAAGCATAAAGGATAAAGAAAAGTGAAAAAACAGTATCTGTGAATTTGTATCCCACTCTGGGATTGAGTGTTTCCAGTATCCTCAAACTATAAACTTGAATTGAAAAATTTTCAGCCTGACAGTGTCCCCAGAAG
Organism: Hippopotamus amphibius kiboko; assembly: GCF_030028045.1. Classification (NCBI taxonomy): domain Eukaryota; kingdom Metazoa; phylum Chordata; class Mammalia; order Artiodactyla; family Hippopotamidae; genus Hippopotamus; species Hippopotamus amphibius. Next base: position 101,185,524 of record NC_080195.1, on the reverse strand, counting down.
CAGAGCCAAATCCTCTTGAAGATACAAATTTCATCTAATCCTTAAAAAGTCCCATGAATTTTTTTAAAAAACCAAGTACACAAGAAAATAAAGCATCACGACAAGCAATAATAGAAAAAGAAAAGAAGCAGCAGAGGGACTTCCCTGGTGGTTCAGTGGTTAAGACTCTGTGCTCCCAATGCAGGGGGCCCTTCAATCCCTGGTCAGGAAACTAGATCCCACATGCTGCAACTAAGAGCCCACATGCCACAACTAAGACCTGGCACAGCCAAATAAATAAATATGTAAGAAGCAGCAGAAACAGAAACAGACCCACACAGGTTTCAAATATGGCGGCTATAGACAATATCAGAACAGCACAATTGAAGAGATAATTAGTAATCTAGGATCTAAGTAAAAAAAAAAAAAAATTACCCCGAATGGCTTACAAGGAGTCAAAAAGATGGAAAAATACGGAAAAGAGGTTAAGAGATATGGTGGGTGTCAATAAGTTCCAACATATGTTTAATTGCAGTTTAAGAAGAAGAGTAGGAAGGAAATGGAATAGATGTAAAATCTGGAGACATTATAGCTGAAAATTTTCCAGAATTGATGAAATATACCATTCACAGATTCAAACAACTCCCAGTGAACTCCCAGGGGGATAAATAATACGAAATCCCCACTGAAATACAACATAGTGGCACAGCAGAACATTAAACACCAGAAGGAAGATCTCTAAAGCAGCTAGACATGAAAGGTTTCTTTCAGATGGGTGCCTATTAAATTGTCAGCTTATTTTTCAACAACCACAGTATAACTGAAAGAAAACTTTCATTCTAGAATTCCAGACTTTGTAAAATAAATTTTAAGAATAAGGAGCAAATAAACATGGGTGGACCTAGAGATTATTGTATTAAGTGAGGTAAATCAGACAGAGAAAGACAAATGTTATATCACTTGTATATGGAATCTAAAAAAAGTGATACAAATAAACATTTACAAAACAGAAATATACCCAAAGCCATAGAAAACAAAAGGGAAAGCAGGGTGGGGGGATAAGAGATAAATTAAGAGTTTGAAATTAACATATACATACTACTATATATAAAATAGATAAACAACAAGGATCTACTGTATAGCACAGGGAATTATATTCAAGATCTTGTAACAGCCTATAATGGAAAATTATCTGAAAAAGAATATATATATTCTTTTTGTTGTATACCTGAAATTAACACAACATTTTAAATGACCTATAATTCAATTAAAAATCGTTATTAAAAAAAAGAACAAGGAGTAAATAAAAACAGAGAAAGAGAAAAAGAACAACAAAAACTGAGAGTTTGTTAAGAGTAGACTCTTACTTCAGGTGGAGGAGACTCTCTTCAGGTAAAAGGACAGTGAGCTCGGATGGAGAATTTGAGAAGCAAGAAAAATGCAAAGAAAATGGTAAATGTGGGTAAACCTGAGTCGGGATTTCTCAACACCAGCACTATTGACATTTTGAGCTGGACATTCTTTGTTGGGAGGAGCTGCCCTGTTCATTATAAGATGTTTGGCCCTATCCTTGTTCTCTACCCACTAGATGCCATCAGTACCTCTTACCTCTCACAGTGCCTCAGTTATGACAATCAATAACCATCACTAGATATTGAGAGATATTTCCTGGGGGGGCAAATAGCCTCTGTTGAGAACAACTGATCTAAATAAATATTCATTTATAAAACAATAATAAATAATGTCTTGTGGTTTAAAAAGATTGAGTTAAAACAAACAACAACAATAATCTATAAATCAGGAATGGAGAAGGAATCTGATAGAAGAGGAAAAAATAAAAAATAACAAGAATAACACAGAAGAAAGGAAGGGAGGAGAGAAAAATCAACACAGAACAAGCAGGAGAAAACACCAGTTAAGATGGGAGATGTAAGCATAAATAAATCAGTAATTACATTAAAGGTAAATGAAACAAATGATCCCATTAAAGGCAATGTTTTACAGACTAGATAAGGTAGTAAAATTTTAACTACATGCAGCTAATGTGTAACACATCTGAAGCCAAAGGACATGGACAATTTGAAAGTGAAGAAGGAAAGAAAAGACATATCTTGAATAAAGGAACCAGAGAAACTTGGTGTAACTATTATCAGACAAAACAGTTCTTAACCATCATGAATTAGTCAACACGTTCACCTTGATGGTTTCGCATCTGTGATGCAATGGAAAGAGTCAACCTGTTGCTGCCCTTTCGTGGTGTCTTTGTTCAGTTTGTTTTGCACATGTAAATCCAGAAAAGAAGCCTTGCAGACAATAACAGAATTTTACTTTAGCCAGGAGCAAAACTGATAGCAATAGGAGCAAAACAGGCTGACTTTCCTCTTAGTGACAGAAATAATAACATTTTAGACAATATATATTGAAACTCTTAATGACAAAGCAGGGCCCCTGGTTTGTATAGCAAGCATTCTTAATTAAAAAAATATACAACTGTGTTAACTGGCTTTTGATGACTACAATTATGACCTTTCTGCGCTTTGCATTTCTCTCTCTCGTTCACACACACAATAATAAACAAGAACCAGCATATGGAGACATTTTGTACTCCCTTAGAAAGAAATCTGAACCTGTTTGAAAAATTGTTTAGCATCACCCGACAGAATCATCTGCTTAATTTTATTTACTTTGGCAAAGATGCTGTCGCAGATGTTCACTATTACACAACAAAAACGCGTTCAGAGCGTAGTAGATGGCTTAAAGTGGAGCGGAGGGGTTGTGCACTTATAAAGCAAAGCATCCCAGTAAAATTTATACGGGAGTGGATGTGTGACCTGGTCATGGGTAAGTAAGTGTATATTAGCAACTTTAAGAGTCTGGTTTCCTTTTAGAACACTGAGGTAAATTCCCTTAACGCTGTTAGACGCTGTTGAGATAATTGAGCCAGCGTGTTAATGGAAGGGAGTCGGAACTGCACCTCGGTACAAAAGCCTTCAAAGGGAGGTTTTGGAGAATCTGGGGAAGATAAGATGCCCAGGCTGCTCTTTTATCACTTTCTCATTCCAGCGTAGCTTCACTTCAACCTGGGGAATTTGGACCTTGAGGTTAGTGTCTCTTCACACGGGAATTCTGCGTGACCTTGTCAACTCTCAGAGCAGTAGGATAAACGGCCCAGAGCCCTCAGGAATGACCGTGTTTTTAAAATTCTGTAAATAGGCTCTGTGGTTAATTATTAAGCTCTCAAGGCTGTCTAGTAAGTGAACAATGAAACTACCACCTGAAAATTCAAGCCGATTCCTATGCAGTTTCAAAGCCTCTGAAGTTTGGATGGACCTCCTTCCTCATACTGGTCACTAACAGGGCTGTTCCTTCTCTTCCTGTGTTATTGAACGTGTGCATTTCTTTTTTTATCTTCACATTACTTGCATGGCTAATAAAAGCTCTGTATATACAGGCAGCATCTCGATTTAATGAATGCATCAAAACTACTTTGTTACATATAATTACAATTTTAGTAAAGACCTACTCTTCAGAAGGGGTCATTTTGAATAGACACATTATATTAAAAATTTGTGCATTTGTTGAAATGCACAGTTTCAGTTATATATTCTATTCTATTTTCTCTATTCTGATTTTACTAACAAATTCTTTCTTTGTTGTAAACATTAGCTCTTTAGTCCCTAAAGGATGTTATGTCTACCAGTATACACTCCCTGGGCCTTCATTCTCTTCAAAATTCCCCAAACCTCAATTCAATATTTTGTAAAAGCCTATTACATTTTAAGACCATCTTATATCATATTCAGATACAATAATCCAAGAATGATAGTACTAAAACAACAATGTCTTTATTTAAGAGAATTGCTCCTACGTAGCAGGGCTGGTGAAAGCATATGTTAAAATTCGCGGTAACTAGATCAGGCAACCACTGTTACTACAGGCTACCTGCCAGGCCATATTACACTTGTTATCCGGAACCAGCCATTACAATGGTTTTCATTTAGATGAATTCTGCTTTTGGGACCAAAAACATGTTCAGGCTCATGAAAATACTCACTGTGTCCCCAGTATGAATAGGTTCTGCACATGGTTACCAAACTCATTTTATCATTTCAGTTGTCTTTTCTCTTATTTATCCTGTGACTAAAATTGTGTTGTCCTCTCTCATAAAAGATGATACATTCTTTTATGTATTTGTTCTGAGCTGTGTTTCCAGAAATGGTGATTGCTACCAAGTTCGTCCTGCTGTTATCGCCCTACATGAAAGGCAAGCTTAAGTCATACGTAAAAGAAGCACTTTAATTGTGTTAAGTGTGTATCACAGCCCTGATACCTTGCCCCTTTTTGTCTCCTGATACGTGTGTATTTTGGTGTCTCACATACCCAGAGAACGAAAGCACTCTTGTATATATCAATTCAGGGATGAGGTGAGTCACCAGAAATATGACCAATAACATTCAGTCTTTGACAGAAGGTATTTTTGTGATCAACTTTTTATAGATAAGATGCATGAGACTTGGAGGATATCTTAAAAACAAGATACACGTTGAAAGAAGGTAAAAATAGGCTGAGATTTGTATTTGCATTATGATATTATTTCTTTTTTCTTTCTTTTTTTTTTTTTTCCAATTTGGCTGCACAGGGTGTTAGTTGCGGCACATGGCATCTTTGTTGCCACGTGCAGGATCTTCTTTGCAGCACGCAGGCTCTTGGTTGTGGCATGTGGGATCTAGTTCCCTGATCAGGGATCAAACCTGGGCCGGCTGCATTGGGAGCGTGGAGTCTTAACCACTGGACCACAGGGAAGTCCCTATTATGTCCTGATATTCAAATGAATTCAGCAAATGTACACAAAACCTTTCTCTTGTTTCAGGCCCTATTTTTTGCAATGGAAATGAAACGATTCAACCTCCACGGCTTGACAGGCTAGTAAGGAAGTTAGCCAGCTCTCCTGGGTTCATTACACATATATGAACTTAAACTTCCTAAAAGTAGAAATTGTTGTCTGTTTTGCTCACTGATCAGAGCATCTACAAGTGGGTGTGGTGGTTAGTAAATATTTGTTGAGTAAAAGAACAAATGTAGACACACTGTATGCTGATAATATAAACCATAGGATTTATGATATTGCAGATGTCACTGAGTTTATTCTTAGGAGCCTTGAGGATGAACATTGAGGAAGGCATAGCCCAGTCACCAGTTTAGCTCCATTGAAGGAAGGGTTTTGCATTTATTTGACTTGCCTGGGACTTTTAAACATTTTAACACGACTTTTGGTTAGCACCTCAAAGTGATTACAGGCTCCGGACATAATATACCTTAATAGATAAATGAAATTTTAATCTTGCTATTGCTATTCAAAGTCAACCTTGTTAAAACTCTGCTCCTATTTTTCATAGTTTAAGACCAAATGTAGATTTGAAAATTAGTCATGCAATAACCACTAGAGGCACATCTGCATAGCGTGCGGAAGGGAGGAGGCAAGAGAGACACAAAATACGCCCTGGAATATGTCAGGGTGTCCACAGCACAACACTCTGCTAAACGAAAACATTCCAGAAAATGATTATACTGCGCCGTGTTCATAATAAGAAGGGAGCGAGCATGGGAGGCGAAAGGGGGTAACTTAAAGGGCTTTTTTTTTTCTTTTTTCTTTTTCCTACTATCTTCTCTTCTGGGAAAATGCAAAGCACAGCCCGTCGTGGGCAAAGTCAGAATCACAGTAGTGACTCATCATACAGCACAAATATGGAGAGTAAGTGCAGAGTATTGTTTGAGAGCATTTGCATTATATTTGAGGAGTAGAGGCAATGGACTGAGAACAGTATGTGCTAGGGAAGGTCAGAAATGAATTTCAAAACAGAAAAATGACACACACATTACATAACAATGGAGGTTTACTTTGCATAAAAACTTCAGAGATGCATTAGAAATGCTTGCAGATCGGGAGGTAAAAATGACCCTGTTAATTACTATTACGTGGGATACAACTGTGCTGATAGCACGTGAATAATCATTTTCTGGCTGTACACATTCAAGAACATGCAGCAGGCCAGAAAAACTGCTCATCAGTGAATTGTGTCTCAGCTAGCTACGCTCAAGAATCTTCTGAAGTTTTGAAAAATATCACTATGTACTAAGTATATTTAATTATTCCTCTGACAAGTTTATTTAATTGAGCTCCACCCCTCCCCCCATCTCTCGTCATTCTCACACATGGAGTTTCCACATCTTTCTTCTTCTCGGATCATGCAATTAAAAGTATAGTTTATGTCTGTCTAAGAAATTTAAGGGGCCATCCATTTGCCATTTCTAATACACACTGAGATGATTCGACAGCAAAAGATAAGAGAACATTATGGAAAACCTTATCTTTTTTCTTTAAAAAATTCGCTTAACATTAATATGAAAAAAATGAATGTATTTAAAGCATGTTTACAGTGAGTGGGAAGAGTGGAACCAGGGACAGTACCCCACCTGCCAGGGTTGCTTCATCAGATACAAAGCCAGTAAATGTTTCATGGCTTTTGTCAATTTCAGTGAAATTTAGGGATATGGCCTGAATAGCAACCTGAATAGGGTTACCAGATTTAGTTAATAAAAATACAGGATGCCCAGTTAACTTTGAATTTCAGATTAACAAAGAGTATTTTTTTAGTAGAAGTATGTCCCAGGTATTGCATAGTAACCCAAGTATTGCACGAGACTGACTTATCCTGAAAAATTACTCATTGTTTATACGAAATCCAAAGTTAACAAGGTGCCCTGTGTTTTGTCTGACAATGCAGAACTGAAACACACGATGGAAGAGGCTGTTCTCAATAATAATGATCAGATTTTCCTTGGCAAGAGGAAGTAGATACCACACATGAGACATTTTGTAGTATGATTAGGCCAGTACTATGGTAGAGTAATGGAAACAAAGCTGGGTTTTCTATGGAGAGACTGTGTACGGAGCTCAGTTTGCCCCAGCAAAAGTCTGCATGCAAAGATGCTTGATCATAAAAAAAGTCATTTTATTCAATAAATACTTATTGCCTTACCCTTTGTCAAGCACTATAAAAACAGCTTGTGATGTCTCATGAAAAAAATTTAGAATTGAGATGCATGCATGGCCCGCATAAACCAATAATGTGATGGTTTTCACTACATGTCAGTTTATAAATAAACGCATTTCCCTCTCTCATGTTTCTTCATTACTGAATTTGATTTGTATCAGCCTCTATATAATTTAACTGCCCATCTGCATGGAAATGTACGATGTGATATTGCTTCTGCATCTCACCAGCATTCTTTTCATTCTTTGCACTTCTAGAACTCTTATAGACTGTACCACATTATTCCTTTCTTACTTATACCCTATTCTAGAAGATTTTGATCTGATTGTTGCACATGTATGAGCTTCCTCACAAATAAAATAGAATCTTCAAAATTATTTTGCCTTCCTTTAATAACTTGCAGTATTTAAGAATAAGCTCTGAGAAAGATTTCGATTTGCTTGAAAATTTACTCAGAAACTGTCAAAGGAATTGATACATCTGTTAATATTTACTTCTAATTATTCCTTTGAGAAGAACAAAAGGTAGTCATGGATAATCAAGGGAGATTTCCCTTTTGTTATTCACCTTTAATCTTCTATTCAGAAGGAACTGTACGCATTCTTTATAAGTGGGCCTCTTAGAGCAGTCTGGAACCCAGTAAGTAGATGAAAAATTGCATTGTATCTATTAAATAAGTTAATATATAATGATGATTCATATTAATTGTTTTCAATTTTAATGACCTCAACAATGATTTAAATACCCAAAGGGAACAGGTTTTACCACCATGAAGAGTTATAACCATGGCAATTACCTACATAAATTGGTAAAAGGTCTTTTGTGCAGATCCCTCATCACAGGCTTTGTTTGGTGATTTTCCTATGAAATTGGCAAATACACGTGTATTTTTTTTTTTTTTTCATTTGGCCCTGAGCACCATATCTTTACTTATTTATTTTGTCCTGCTTCTAATAAAATAGTGACTTTTCTTTAAAAATAGCTCATTTTTTAATGCTTTCTTCAGGGCAAATTTCATTCTCTTCATTGTCCTTTGGCCCAAATAACTCTTTAATGGTAGGATCATCAATAACTGCCTTCACATTTCATAAATCATTCATTAATTTCATCTAAATTAATTTTTGTGAGAGGGACCAAAAAGTCACCTATGTTGATTAAGACTAAATTAAAGTAGAAAATAACTTGAAACTTGGAGAAACATTTTGGGGGAAGCTTTGGACCCAAACACAAACAAAAAGGAGATAAATCCTTTGCTGTGATTTGAAGTAGTGTGGCGCCAGAGCAACGTGATAAATATGCTGACATTTACAGAGGCCCCAATTAGAGCCAAGACATCTTAATGCACTCTTTGGCATCTCAGAGCACACATACTCTATATGAAGGACTTTGAGATTTATGGTGTGAAAGCAGGCTACCATATGCACCGCAGATCTTTCTTACTTAGCACTTTCCTCCAGCATTTGTACAGACATGCTCTTTTGTTTTGATCATTCCTTTCTTAACTATTTGTGGACTACATATTGTTTTTTTCCCAAAACTTTTTCATGGATTTTCTTCTCATTCTAATCTTCCAATATCCATTTGAAATAGAACAGGGAAAGGTATTTATGCCTATTTCACTACTCATAACAGTAGTTCTTATATGTTATTAACCTATCTGTGACTTTTTCCCCCATCACACTGAATATAACTATTTTTGAAGGAGGGTGGATTGAGGGGAAAACAGGTACATTACTTGATTTTTGTTCTGGGTAATATTTACTGTTGCAGTAATTTTCATACTGCTTAAAGAAGAATATAGATTGAATCACATAAAGAATAACTTTGAGAACCACTAAGATGTGTTTCAGTTAAAAGGCACTCTCAAACACAAAATGATTGAAAACCTAGAGATTACTCCTGTATTGAGTCTGTTTAGAATTTGATATGGCAACCAATCAGGGTATGTGTCAATTTCTACTGAGTATTTTAGGTGTTAAAAATATCATTAATGGAGGAAAGGCATTTCACTATGGATGTAGCTTAATGGTTTTTGAAGGTTTTTACTGTTTTTAAAGTGATTAAAAATCATATTGGGACTTCCTAGGTGGCTCAGTGCTTAAGAGTCTGCCTGCCAATGCAGGGAACATGGGTTCGATCCCTGCACCAGGAAGATGCTGTAGAGCAACTAAGCCCGTGAGCCACAACTGTTGAGCCCATGTGTCACAACTACCGAAGCCCACGCACCTAGAGCCCATGCTCCACAACAAAAGAAGCCACCACAATGAGGAGCCTGTGCACCACGACAAGGAGTGGCCTCTGCTCACTGCAACTAGAGAAAGACCGTGTGAAGCAATGAAGACCCAACACAGCCAATAATTAACTAACTAAATAAATTTATTAAAAAAAATCATATTGAATTAAAAGTAATTTTCCTTAAAACTATCTCTAATATACTGAACTCATAGGGACTGGATTTTATATTTTAAAATTGAACAGTTGGCGTTTATTTAAATTTAACACAACATGCTAGTTTGAGAAAGCTTCTTTGATGAGTGGGTTCACAAGTGCTCCTTGCATAATATTTTATGATATTTTTATGATATTATGAAATTTTATGAATTCTAAAGTTATATCTGTAACAATAACTGCATTGGACATTTTTTTCATTAATTACTGAGTTGTAAAACTCATGACATCTTGGGAGCAAAAGATGAAATCAAATTTCTGAAAGTTACAGATATAATTGATATTGCATAAATAAACCAGTCATATTTGGTAATCTTAAATTGTGTTCTTTCAGTGGAGTTGATATTTCATCACATTGTAATAATACTATATCCTTATTCACTGTAATTCACTATTTACTTGTCATATTTATTAATATTTATTTTTGTGATATAATCCAAAATTATAAAATGACCATGTTGCTTGCAAAAATAGGCTAAAGGGAACCGATTATACACATATTTTAAAATATTTTTGTAGATAAAATTTAGAGTACCAAGTATTTTAGTATAATACTGTTATTTTAGGTCCCAGGCTTAACACATATTTAAAATATATTTTCATCATTATAATATATATTCTTGTTAATGGAAGGCATTGTTTGACATTTTGAATAAGAATTTAGGAATGTTGCCATGCAATTTAAGTATAGAATCATCCTAGGTTTTAACTTTTTCTCCAAGGTTTTATACTTATCTACACTAAAACCAATGAGAATTCTTTTGAAACTCATTTTAATCTAGCTTTCTCTAATTATTCAATTGTTTTCAGTAAAATGACTTTTTAATAATTATATTTAATCTGATCATGGATAAATTAACATACATAATTAAAACAACAGGCATGAATAAAATAAGCAGGTTTAAGGAAAACTTAATTGACTTCGAAGCTAAAACTCAAATGGAGAGGGTGGCAATGTGCAAGGCAACTATCATAGGATGTTTTGTTTTGTTTTTATTGTCTGTGTTAGGTCTTCATTGTTGCACATGGGCTTTGTCTAGTTGTGGCAAGCGGGGGCTACAGGCTACTCTTCGTTGTGGTGCACTGGCTCCTCATTGCTGTGGCTTCTCTTGCTGCCGAGCACGGGCTATGGGCACGTGGGCTTCAGTAGTTGTGTCACACAGGCTCAATAATTGTGGTGCAGGGACTTAGTTGCTCCGCCGCATGTGGGATCTTCCTGGAGCAGGGATCGAACCCGTGTCCCCTGCATTGGCAGGCGGATTCTTAAGCACTATACCACCTAGGAAGTCCCCCATAAGATGTTTTATAGGAGAAATAGAGATATAAGCAAATTGGTTAAGGAGAGTTCCATTAAAAGAATTTCTGTTGAATTAAAAAATATGAAGAAAATAAACGTCATTTTCTAAGAATAAATACTTAATATTTTTGGTATTTCTTTTCAGACGTATACAGCTATACTTAGCTGATAGGTATGATGTTTATTCTGCCAGGCAGTAGCCTAAAAAATTTATCTGTCTTAATTATCAAGATAACGGGATATTGTTCAGGAATACCAGTTTGAAACCTAATCGAACAGTAGCTGAAGTTGTAGTTGAATAATACTTATTTCCTAGAGTAAGGGAAAATGTTTTCAACTGGAATATTTCTTAGTAACCCTCAAAAATCATCTTTAAACTTACGCATACTAGATCAAATAAAAAATCACTTTGTTTATTATTGTAATAATATATTGCTATCATCAGATTATATCAAATTATTGTTAATATTATAAGGAAATATTGACAATAATTTCAATGTCTCTGAACCAGTTAATAAAATTCTTGTTAGAAAAAGTAAATATCATAGAAAGTTGGAAGTGAGTACAAAAGCATAAAGAACAAAATAAAAATATAATCTCATCATTCAGTTATAATAATGGTCATAATTTTGGTGCATAGTATTTTAGTCATTTCTGTGTCTGTATATGTGTGTGTGTGTGTTAGCAAAACATGATTATCCCATGCAGACAGTTTTGTTACATTGCAGTTATCATTGTTTGGTGTGGGATGAGAACCTATTTCAGTACCATACCGTGTTTAAAAGCTCAGGCTTCTGGAATCTGACTGCCTGGAGGATGACGTTCTGGTTCCATCTCTTGCTAGCTGTGTGACCTTTGACTCCTCATTGCCAACATGAGAATAACAGTAAAATCTGGCTTATAGACTTAAATGGGGGGTGATCCCTATGAAGTATTTGGTCCAGGAAAGATTAATTTTTTTCTTATTTGCTACATAGTGAGCCACCATTTTTAAATGTTTTAGTTAAGCACACTGGTGTTTCATAGAAAATTCTTTTGTAAGTTAGGGAAACATATATATTGTTACACTAATTTTCTAAATATTATGATTATTCAACTTTTGTTATATATAGTCATTTACATAAGGCACTTAAATCATGAAAGGAGAAATTTCACAGTAAAGAAAAAACAGAAGTCATTACCAACTGAAATAAGAAAGTGGTTTCTGAAAAAAATTAAATTAGAAATCCTCCATTTAAGTGGACTGACTTTCTTCTATGTTACATTTATTCTTTTTAAAGGATTGTATGTTGCCCATTGGGACAAAAGAGATTATATCTTGAGTATGTATAATCTGAATTTCCAGAATGTGATCAAGGTTTTCAGCTGGTTACTAAGCCTTTGTTGATAGAAAATGTAACAGGTTAATGGGGCATAAAACATTGTTTAAAATTGTCATTCCTGTTCTAACACAGTGGTTAATATTTTACTGACTTTCATGTTTTTCCTGTTCATGCTCATTGAGTCCCTTAAATCCCATGATTCAAAGAAATTAATTAACAGGAAGGGTTCCTATTTGCAAGCATGTCACTTCTGGGAATTAATGCCTTTACAATAAAATCTATGTCATTTTTTACACTGACTAGTATTACTGGACAAGGATGAATCATACAATATCTATTAATTTGTAAATGTCTCAATAATGTGTTACACAACCAGGGACTTCAATTTTCCCCTAAGATCACACAGTGAAATCCTCTCGGTGGGTTATAGGTTGAGTCTGTGAGAATCATGACAAATGATGGTTCTCAATTTCTTCTCCCTCTGAAAGATCATCACTGAGCATGTGATTTGCAAAGACATCTTTCCCTTTCCAGCTTCTTATCCTTTGGAATTTCTTCAGTCCTGTGGGCCCATTACTTCTTTCAAGCGTCCCTTTTCTCAAGTGTTTTATGAAATAAGAAAGATCTAGAAGCATCATAAAGCATTGGAAACGTCAGTACTCTCAGACATGTTGATTAACGTTCAAGGATCCAAACACTATTCTTTCATTTGTTTACAAAATTTTAGTTTGGAAAGCTGATGTGGGTTTACTATGATCAAAGTTGAAGAATCTCTGAAGCAGTAACGGGCAGAGAAAGGATCTCAGTGATAAAGCAGTTGATTACCAGCATGTCTCTATCTTTGATTAATAATGTTCTAAACTATATGCCTCTTGAAAGCTGAGACGTTATTTTTCTTTGTATTCTGAATATGTTGCTTAACCTGTAATATTAGCTTGATAAATATTTGTTGGATATGTGAATGAGAAAATATGTGGGAAGACATTCAGAAGTCTTTCTGAAACCTTGTAAATGTTACTAAAAGTAATTAAAGTATGTGGGCCAAGTGACTGGATGCAGAATGTTCTGCTTGAGCAGTGGAGGAACTAAGGGTGCTGGGCGTGGAGACCATGGGGGCATAGGCTACCGTGGAAACAGAATATTGACCCTCTCTGGGGGCGCAGCCCCCTTCTCACTTGCACACCTCATATCACCCTGTTTGGCCCTGGAGGATGGCTGGTTAGCCAGAGACGGGTAAGATTCCTCAGGGGAGGAACAACCTAAGACAGGCACAGTCGCAGAGAGGCCAACAGGGGTGGGGCACAGACCCTTAATCCTTCTGAGAGAGGTCTCCTGCCCCCAGGGCTGCTTTGCTCTCCATGCCCAGCTCAAATCCAAGCCCAGCTCAGATCCACACCCTGCTCAAATTGGACCCAGGAGGCAAAGATCATTGCCCCAGTCATGTGAGGCCTTTGTTTGTTTATTTCAAAGATAACCTTGTTTGTGGGACTAAACTGGGAGTATTAGACCCTTAGGCTATGCCAAGAACTCAATAAAAGCAACGTGGGATCAATCAGCAAGGCTCTTGATCCTAGAGGTCTTGAGTCCCCCGGTCCCATCTTTCTCTTAAATCTGTGTCTGTGTTTTCTTTAAGCTTGCGGTACCCGTCACTCACCTCGAGTCGCCGAGCTGGTCTCTGCAAAAATATATTCATTTTCTAATCCAACTTGCCACTGCAATAAGGGATCCTTTTAATATCTTGACAGACAAGTATCCAATTATATTTAGATTTAGAGTCACAAATCTCACCATTCCACAATTCGTTCGTTTTGCCTCTGGGTAGAATTTCTTCTCTCTTCACTATTTTCTGGGAGATCTTAAGCAAGGAATTTAAATGCTTCAAGAGTTATTTTCATTACATGTGCATTTATTATCTGATCATAATGTTTACTACAAGACTTTTAAAAGAACTACGTTATTTAACATATAGGAAAAATCCTAGTGCAGCTTTAGGCTCATCGTTTGTACTCAGCTCATGGTAATTCAACGTCAAATGGATTTGTTTCTTTCACTCAATCAGTTACCCAAAACAAATGTTCATATTTGGACTGTGACATCCTTACACAACTTATTTTTTTTTTCTGGACTTTTCATTTGACTTCATTGCTATTGAGTAAAAGGGATATATGCCTTTAATTTTTAAAAACCAACAGGTGATTCTTAATCATACAATTTGGGTAATGAGTCATATTCTTCCTGAAGAAAATGTTGGTAAAGTAAAACTTTACATATTACTTCCTGTTCCGATCATCCTGTGATTTCTTTTCAGATCACTCTTCAGTTAAGATCATTCTCTCAGATCCATGGCTTCTTTCTTGCTTCCTATTTTGGTTTTCTGGATTATAAAGAAAAGTTTATTATATATAGAATTCTAATTAAATATATTTTTATGAGATATTTAATGCTTTTTTTTCCTGGCATATCATGGGTGTAACAGGAAGTCTGATGCCCATCTAATCCTCTTTCCTCTGCAGTTTATTTTTTTTTCCATTGGAAGAAATTTTATGATTTTCTTTTTGTGCTTGGAATTCTGAAATTTCACAGTTCTCTCTTTGGATTTGTACCTCTTTCCATTTTTCTTGTAATTGTATTCTTCAATATGAATCTTTTTCTTAGAGATTTGTTTTGTATTATCTGTAACTATTTGTACCCAATTGCCTCTCTTCTTTCTTTCTGGTCCTCCAATGGTCTTTGACATTCTGGATATAACTCATTTGCATTTAATTTTTTTAATATTTTCCATTTCTTAGTGTTTTAAATTTTATATTCTGAAAGATATCCTTGTCTTTATCTTCCAGATTGTTCATCCAGGATTGCCCATTTTACTAGGTATTCTTATTGATTCTTTTCAATTAATATTGGCAACCATACTTTTAATTTCCAAAAATTCTTTCTCATTTATTGATCTTTTTTATGCTAGCTTTTTCTTATTTTAGGCAGGTACCATCTCCCAAATCTTTCTGAGGTTACTAACATGGATTTTTTTAAAAAAATTATTTTTATTGTTCACATTTTGCCATTTTCCCTGTGATCACTGGTTTTCTCTGTTTAGATTTTATAACTGGTGAATCTCACTGTATCGCTCACTAATACTGAGGTATTAGCTGCTAAGCCAATGAATCTCTTTGCCAGCTGAGTTTGTTTTGCAGATTCATAGATCTGTTGCCCTAAAGGTCCCTCTTGTGTGGACAGAAGGCTGACCGTGTAGGTTAAATTTGCTGTTTAGAGTAGGCTGCTGACAGTGGCTATAGGGTGAAGGACTTGACTTTGGGGGTGGAGTATGCTGACTGATTTTGTTCTGGGTAGAACTGCTTGTCCTTCCCTCTCCCTAACACCCAGCTTCATTGAACAGATCTAGAGCCATCCGCTGCTGCTTTCTGCCTCTCCTTTCAAGCACTGTAACTGCCTTTGTGGACCATCCAAGAGGATCTTCTGCTCAGGTTGAAGCTGGGAAGATAAAAAACTACAGTCAGCTGCTCCACACATACTGAGGAGGGGGTGACAGCTGAATGACACAGCAGTTCTGTAAATGGGTCTTTGCTTACATTCTGCCAAGGCCACCTAGAACTCTCTCCTGCTTTCTGTAATTCATAACTCCAGAGTTAGAGCCACTTAATTTTATTTTTTCAGCACTCCATAAGAGCTCCAATCACTTGTAACCTTCACCAATGCATATATTAAAGATGTGACGTCTTTGATCTTGATTACACTTCTATACAACCCTATGTCCTTATCATCTTCTAAAATTTTATTAACATTTCTTGTCTGCTCAAGACGGATACCTTTTCCACTTTTAGCATTCTTAGGGGTTTATTTACTTATTTGTAATATCCTTTACTCTCATTTCAGTAGTACATTGGAAAAAGATTGTTCAGCATACTGTATTCGAAAATGGATTATTCTATAAATGTGATTTGTCTGTAGACACAATTTCAGAATGTTGACAACTGCATATCAGTCCATTGTTTTGGCCAGAAAGAGATGGCAATTGAAGTAAACTTAATAGAGGTGGGGTTACTTCTAACAGTTTGAACAAATTTCAAGGAAACCAATTTAAGGTGGAGTAATATCCTGGGACTAGAAAAGGTGGGGTGGTAGCTGTACACCCAAGCCTTAAGGGACACTAAAGTGACAAGATGAAAGAGTGGTTATTAGAACTCAGAAGAATAACTAATGAGAATGTTGTCTTATAGGAGCTGTGGCCTTTGATAGAGGGGTTGAGTCAGCCCATGGAAGGAAATGGGGCAATACATTCATCTCACTCCTCTTCCCCCTTCCTCTGATCTGCCAGTACTTCCCATGAACTAAACCCAACTGGTAGCCAGAAGGTGAGAGAGCTCCTTGCTGTCTTTTATATAGGTCAGGCTCCAAGAGCACAGAGGATAGAAAAGATGAAAAGTGGGTCCAGACAAACAAATGGGAAATACTCAGCAGGGCTCACCCTTTTGCATTCACTCGTACATTTGTCCAGATGAAATGCTGTGTACCCAACCCAGGGACTACCCGCATTTCTATTAGCTACAGTGATGGCAATTCAGTGATCTGCCCATCTGAAACTTAAATATAAGATATCACCAGTATGCTCCTATAAGATAGGGAATGAGGGAGAAGGGAAGGTGAAAAATATTTTATTGCTGTAGTCCTTATTTCTGATGCTAGTCCATGAGGTCTACTTCTAGGTAATTCTAGCTTCCTTTCTTTACTGTTTGGTTCATGTTTTTTTTGTTTGTTTGTTTGTCTTTTCTGGGTTTTTTTTTTGTTTTTTCTTTTTCTTTTTTTCCTTCATCTGCCAGGATCTCAGCTGTATAGAAGTCTTTGGAAGTCTTTACCTGGTGAAATGATCCTGCCTAATCTGGGTCCATGGTGGTCCTGTCTTTGTTGTGTTGCTACAGTTTCTACTGACCAGGGTTCTTGGGAAAGAATGTACCAAGAAACACGCCAGTCAACCCCCTGGGTTCCACACACAGTCCTCCTTGTTCCAACTGTTTAGAAGGAATTCAATTTCACCTTGGTGATTAAAATCAATCACTTCAGTTGATATGTGACCTTCTTCTCTATATTATGGGCTCAGTTGTATGAGGAGCCCTGAATAATAGATGAACAGGCAAGAGGAAAAAAATATTACTAGTAGAGGTGAAAGGAGACAGACTCACAGACTTAGAAAACAAACTTATGATTACCAAAGGGGAAAGGTGGTGGGGAGGGAAAAATTGGGAGTTTGGGATTGATGTATACACACTGCTATATATAAAATATATAACCAATAAAGATCTACTAATAGCACAAGGAAATCTGCTTAATATTCTGTAATAACCTAAATGAGAAAATAACTTGAAAAAGAATAGATATATGAATATGTATAACTGATTCTAACACAACATTGTAAATCAGCTATAGTCCAATATAAAATAAAAATTTAAAAAATAAAATAAAGTGCCTTAAAAAAGGAAGAAAGTGAAATTATAGGAAGGTATGAAATATTTAGGCTAGTAGTTCAGTATGGTCTTCATGGATTATGTGAGAAGGAAAGAAGTAGGAGATGAGGCTGGGGAAGAAGCTGATGTAAATTATTTATATTTCTCCTATCATTAATATGTACAAATGACTGGTATCTGAACTTTCTTAGACTCTATATTCATGAGAATAAGATAAACCACAAACAGATTTTCTCTCATTACTTTTTCTAATAAGCAATAAAATTCAGAATCTTGCAATAGTTATTATGTTTATAGTCAGAGACCTACTATATTCATCTTATAATTTACCTATTATAAATTTTAGTTTTAATTAATACATCATTAAGTTTGGTGATACTTTCTGGCTTCTATATATAAAATCATGTTATACAGCAAAGACGAATACTTGAGAATTTACAGAAAACACTTTATTGTTTTAAAGAATTCCACCAGATTATTTCAAAATTTCCACCCACTTTTAGGTATCTTCCACCTCAAATATAATCACCGAAGACAAAAATAAAATGTGTCAGTTTTGGAGGGACATGTGAAGAACTGTCCAAAATTTTTCATGTTTTCATTACAAAAGAGAGTGAGCAGATTCTCTAGGGTCTGAAGCTTGGATATTTAGCCATGCTTACATTCTCAAAGCTAGTTCAAGAACAAACAGTTCAAGTGCATACATGACATATTCCTAAACTTTTCTTGGCAAGCTCGCGGAAATGTTTTTAGCCACTGGTGTATCATTTCACTTTTAGTTTTTCCTAGCACCACTGCTGGCAAAGTATGCCTATATAATTGCTGTATTTTTGCCTGTTTTCATTTATGTGTGCAAGTATATTTTGTACAGATAGAGCAGGCTTTAATTCATCAAAGAAAGAAAGAAACATGACCCTGGAGCTGGGGATTGAATTTTCTATTCTCTGCCTGGCATGCGAGTGCTGAACAAACAGAGCTCAGCAACATTTTATAGCCAGCACTTATGTGCATGTCTACACACACACACACACACACACACACACACACACACACACGGAGATTTGTCTATAGTTAATTTTCAATGTCTGAGCAAAAGCAAAGGAGGAGAAAAAAAGATTAACTATGAAATTACAAGCATCAGGAATAATTCTCAAGAAACAGAGATGTTTTTCTAACCAGTTGTCCATTCAGCACCTTCAGAATTTGGATAGATAATTTATACAAACAATTTCTGTTCTCTCTTTTCCCCGAATATCTGCAGCTTGTTTGCTTTAATGAAGTTAACAGAGAAGCCAATGTAGCATTAGCTCATGACTACGAAGCTCTCTTCTCTGTAACCATTTCTTTTCTCCTTTTCACTCTATACCACACATGCCATACAAACTGGGATCTTTCTAGAATAAATTGAACTATTCATTTTAAAAAGAAAAATAATAGAAGATTTCTTCAGAATATATTTGATTATAATTTTTACCTTGGCAAAATGTATTACATAAATATTTAAAATATCCTCATCTAATATATATCACTATAGTATTAATGTTAGCATGACTATTAATTCTCTATTGGCAAGTTTTTTCTCTGAATACTTGTATATTCTATTGATATGCAGGTTATACACCCCTGGAATTTATACTTTTAAATAATTTTAAATGAAGTTCTTGGATTATGTTCTCTTTCTGGTTAAAATTTCAAGTCCTTGATTGACTTCTTTTCTAACTAGAAATTATATGAAATATATCAGTTTAATGAGACCACACATAATCAGCATTAATTAAATAACCATATGTATTAGCTGAGAAATTTTCAGAATTTCTGAGAGAGTCACAGCTAAAATCAAACGAAGACATTTCCACTTAAAATTCTTTTGCCATTCTGGATATTACAACAATGTTGAGTTAAGACTTGAATATTTTCAATATCTTTAATCGTACTGTAATGTCATAATAGAGTACAAGTAGTTTCAATATCATTAATAGTAACTTAATGTAATAATAGCAGCGATTGGTGAAGAAAAGAGACATCAGAAATGACCTTCCAATATTCCTTCTAGGACCCTTTGAGTGTCTTTTGACTCCCAGGTCTGTCCATTTGCTGCCAGTGTGGAATTTGTGAAATCAATCTCGGTTTCATAGGCACCTGGAACAGACAGACTAGACTAGGTGAGTACGTGAGCAAGTGTGTGTATCGTACCACCTCTCTGTGCATGGCCCACTTTAGAGAAAGATAACATAGTGAAAGGAGAGCCACTCCTTGCCATTCCTACGCTGCTCCCTTCTGAAATAGTAGTGAAGCAGCAGTGAAAAGAATCTGGATGCTCTCCACTGACTTCTGGAACCTTCTACCTCAGTACTCTCAGCTTCCAAGTGTGAAGCAAGGACTTTTGAGTGACATCTGGCAGCTCTTTGAAAAACTTACGTAATAAAATGTTTTTTTCTCTTTCAAAAAAACATTTTAAAATTGGATTTATGTCAATTATTTATTGCTTGTGCAAACTTTAGCTGTCACACAACTCTGGGCTGCTCATGCAGTCCTGCGGACTGTATGAAACCCTAGTGCATTGAGTGATTGGTAGTCATTCACGTTCAGTCTCCAGACCTACTTCACTTTTGAAATGCGGCAGGGAATAAGTGTACCCCATCACAACATTTAGGATAAATCAATAAACATTTCCTTTGCTTATTCTGGTGTGTATTGGAGCCCAGCACTCTCGGAGATCATTTGAGTTGTGATGTTGGTTTTTGTTTTTTGTTTTTCTACAGTTGTGATTTGTGGCCATCTTAGTTCCTGGACCAGGGATTGAATTTGGCCCCGCACCGTGAAAGTGTGGCGTCCTAACCACTGGACTGTCAGGGAATCCCCTAAGCATTGATTTAAAAGGGCCAACTTTTAAGGCAACCAAAGAGATTAAAGACAAGTGGAGTTTATGCTCACTGAAAAATCAGTATTGCCACCAAATTGTGATGTGATTCGATGATCATATATACTATTTTCATACATTTTATGTCTTTCACATAATGTAATTTAATTAAGAGGCTAGCTGAAGCTATTTTGTTTTACAATTTCTGGAACACTCAATGTCTGAAAGAATAGTATTCCTTACATGAAATGATCGCAATTATCTTTAGCTAAAATCTAAGCAAACATATTTTATTATATTTAAAATTTTTTGATAATGAGCAAATGACTTTAATATTTTATATGCCGAAATATGACTTTAAATGTCCAAATAATATAAAAAATAATAAGAACTAACCATATATAGAACTTACTATAGATTATTTTTTTGTGAGAAGATTTAACCAATACATTAATTCATTCAATTCTCACAACAGTAATATGAGGAAGGCATGACTGTTATCTGTAGTTTATCAATGAGTAATTTAGTCATAGAAATATTATGGAAAGTTCCTAAGTTACACAGCTAATGAGCCGCAGAACTGCAGTTCCAAACCGGAATGTCTGGTGCCAGTATTTATGTTTTTAATGACTGCTGCAATGTTTCACTACAGAGTAAAGGTTAACATAAAACAGAAAATTCAGTACAAGTGCTTGGTAAAACAAAACATAAAGAACACACTAATATTGGTTTTGTCCCACTTTGGTCTTTGAATAATTTAATAGCTATGTTTTAAAAACAAAAGGTACACAACCCAAGATCTATTGTGATATTCAAAATATACAGGCAACATCAGCCAAGTATCCCTAAGTGTATAGGAAAATAAATTTAGAAAGCAAAACACATCTTGCAATATTAAGACTTGACATTTGAAAACGGTGACTGACAATGTTATAAAAGATAGAAGTAAATGATGTGTTTTTCACTTACTGGTTAATTAATGACTAAAATAACCTAATTCCTAATTACATACCAGTGTAGTTAGTTGAGTGCATTTATTTGTAACTTTAAAAGTTGTTCAAACACAGACTCCGGTGTTGAGAATTTCTTGTCTACTGATGTTCATTCTTTCAAATTCCACTCCAGCTGTCAGCCAAAACTTGATTAGAATTTTGGTTTTGAAAGAAGGTTAAATAATTGCTAGTGAGCAGGAATGCTAAGGTGCCTGCTCTCATGAAAACTATACATATTCTTTTGAAGGATGCAAACAACTAATATACAATTACAATATGATTTATTGTGCTGAGTGAAATGGTAACACACATGTGGACTGTCTCAGAGGAAGGGTGGGTAGGACTAGCATGTGAAGGGGACACTGGGAACAGGAGTCATTTTCCAGGCAGAACTGCTAAAGCCCTGAAAAATAGAGAACAAAGACATATTTGAAAATCTGAAGAAACTGGAAAGCAAGGGCCACAATGCAATGGCGGAGAATTAAGCTTTTAGGTTTAGACTTTTCTGAGATCAAATAAAAACATCATTTCTGAGAGGGAAGAAAGATGGTGGAGAAGGATGTGGAATGCATCCCTCTCCACAGATGCATCAGGAATACATCAAAAGATGCAATAATTCTCACAGAGAACCAGATGAACACCAGCAGAAGACCTCGGACACCAGAAAGAACTGCAAAGATCCTGACATAGCTGGTATTTGTTTGACTCAACAGTCTGCCATTAGTCTGGGGCTTGGACAGTCTTCTTTAAACCCCTTTATTGCTGGGACAAGCAACCTCTGAAGTCTGGACTACTCCATCAGAAATCAAGTAGGAGGCTCTGGGGAGGGAGCACTGAATCCAGGATGCTAGACTACTAGGGAGTCCTCAGATACAGGAAAGATTAACTGCAGACAACTCTCATGGAGCCCTGTATCAGAGTGTAAAACCTGGCTTTGTCCGACTGTCTGCAACTGCCAGTGCTGCACACCTCACACCAAACTACAAACAAGACAGGAACACAAACCCTCCCATCAGAACACAGACTACCTAAATCCATATTAAACTCACAGATACCCTAAAACACACTACCTGACACGGCCCTGCTCATCAGAGAGAAAAGACACAGAGCCACATGCCAGAAAGCAGACACCAGACACTTCCACAGGAAGCCTACTCAAGACACTGGACAAACCCCACCATAGGGGGCAGAGGGCAGAAACAAGAGGAATTACTACTAGGCAGCATAGGGAAAGGAGACAGCAAATCCCATAAATTAGACAAAATGAGAAAACAAAGAAACACCATGCAGGCAAAGGAGCAGGAAAAAAACCCCACAAGACCAAATAAATGAAGAGGAATTAGGAAAACTGCCTGAAAAAGAATTCAGAGTAATGATAGTAAAAATGATCCAAAATCTCGATAAAAAAATAGAGAAAATACAAGAAACAGTTAATAAGGACTCAGAAGAACTAAAAAGCAAACAAACAATAATGGAAAACAAAATAACCAAAATTAAAAATACTCTAGATGGTATAACCAGCAGAATGACTGAGGCAGAAGAACAAATAAGTGAGTTGGAAGATAGAATGGGGGAAATAACTGCCACAGAGAAGGAAAGAGAAAAAAGAATAAAAAGAATGGAAGACAATCTCAGAGATCTTGGAGACAACATTAAGCGCACCAACATTTGAATCATAGGCATCTCAGAAGAAGAAGAAAAAAAGAAAGGATCTGAGAAAATATTTGAAGAGGTTATAGTGGAAAACTTCCCCAACATGGTAAAGGAAATAATCAAGTCCAAGAAGCTCAGAGAGTCCCATACAAAATAAAACCAAGGAGAAACACACCAAGGCACATATTAATCAAACTAACAAAAATTAAACACAAAGAAAAAAATATTAAAACCATCAAGAGAAAAGCAACAAATATCATATAAGGGAAAACCCATAAGGATAACAGATATTTCTGCAGAAACTCTGCAGGCCAGAAGGGAATGGCAGGATATACTGAAAGTCCTGGAAGAGAAAAACCTACAGCCAAGAATCCTCTACCCAGCAAGAATCTCATTCCGATTTGATGGAGAAATCAAAAGCTTTACAGACAAGCAAAAGTTAAGAGAATTCAGCACCACCAAACCAGCCTTACAAAATCCTAAAGATGCTACCAGAAAACTGCTAGCACTAATTGATGAATTTAGTAAAGTAGCAGGACACAAAATTAATGCACAGAAATCTGTTATATTCCTATGCACTAACAATGAAAAAGCAGAAAGAGAAATTAAGGAAACTCTCCCATTCACCATTGCAACAAAAAGAATAAAATACCTAGGAATAAACCTGCCTAAGGAGGCAAAAGACCTGCATGCAGAAAACTATAAGACACTGATGAAAGAAATCAAAGATGATACAAAGAGATGGCGAGACATACCATGTTCTTGGATTGGAAGAATCAACATTTTGAAAATGACTATACTACCCAAAACAATTTACAGGTTCAATGCAATCCCTATCAAATGACCAATGACATTTTTCACAGAACTAGAACAAGAAATCTTATGACTTGTATGGAAACGCAAAAGACCCTGAACAGCCAAAGCAATCTTGAGAAGGAAAGCTGGAGTTGGTGGAATCAGGTTCCCTGACTTCAAACTATACTACAAGGCCATAGTGATCAAGACAGTATGGTTCTGGCACAAAAATACAAAGGAAGAGCAATGGAACAGAATAGAGAACTCAGAGGTAAATCCAAGCACATATGGGCACCTTATCTTTGACAGAGGAGGCAAGAATATACAATGGAAAAAAGACAGCCTCTTCAATAAGTGGTGCTGGGAAAATTGGACAGCAACATGTCAAAGAATGAAATTAGAATACTTCCTAACACCACAAACAAAAATAAACTCCAAATGGACTAAAGACCTAAATGTAAGGCCAGACACTATAAAACTCCTAGAGGAAAACATAGGCAGAACACTCTATGACATACATCAAAGCAAGATGCTTTTAGACCCACCTCCTAGAATCATGGAAATAAAATCAAGAATAAACAAATGGGACCTAATGAAACTTAAAAGCTTTTGCACAGTGAAAGAAACCTTAAACAAGACAAGAAGACAACCCTCAGAATGGGGAAAGTACTTGCCAATGAAGCAATGGACAAAGGATTAATCTCCAAAATATACAAGCAGCTCATGCAGCTAAATACCAAAAAAGCAAATAACCCAATCCAAAAATGGGCAGAAGACCTAAATAGACATTTCTCTAAGGAAGACATACAGATGGCCAACAAACACATGAAAAGATGCTCAACATCACCAATCATTAGAGAAATGCAAGTCAAAGCCACAATGAGGTATCACCTCACACCAGTCAGAAAGGCCATCATCCAAAAATCTAGAAACAATAAATGTTGGAGAGGGTGTGGAGAAAAGGGAACTCTCCTGCACTATTGGTGGGAATGTAAGTTGGTCCAGCCACTACGGAAAACAGTTTGGAGGTTCCTTAAAAAACTAAAAGTGGAACTACCCTATGATCCAGTAATTGCACTGCTAGGCATATACCCAGAGAAAAGCATAGTCCAAAAAAAAAAACATGTACCATAACATTCACTGAAGCACTATTTACAATAGCCAGGACATGGAAGCAACCTAAATGCCCATCAACAGATGAATGCATAAAGAAGATGTGGCACATATATACAATGGAATATTACTCAGCCATAAAAAGGAATGAAATGGAGCTATATGTAATGAGGTGGCTAGACCTACAGCCTGTCATACAGAGTGAAGTAAGTCAGAAAGAGAAAGCCAAATATTGTATGCTAACTCACATATATGGAATCTAAAAATGGTACTGATGAACTCAGTGACAAGAACAAGGACGCAGGTGCAGAGAATGGACTGGAGAACTCGAGGTTTGGGAGGGGGCGGGGGGTGAAGGGGAAGCTGAGATGAAGCGAGAGAGTAGCACAGACATATATATACTACCAAGTGTAAAATAGATAGCCAGTGGGAAGTTGTTGTATAACAAGGGAGTTCAACTCGAGGATGGAAGATGCTTTAGAGGACTGGGACGGGGAGGGTGGGGGGGACTCGAAGGAGGGTGGGAGGGGGGTCAAGGGAGGGAGGGAATATGGGGATATGTGTATAAAAACAGATGATTGAACTTGGTGTACCCCCCAAAAAATAATAAATAAATTTAAAAAAAAACAGATGATTGAACTTGGTGTACCCCCCAAAAAATAATAAATTAAAAAAAAAAAAACAGATGATTGAACTTGGTGTACCCCCCAAAAATAATAAATAAATAAATAAATAAATAATGTAATGAGTGAAGTAAGCCAGAAAGAGAAAAACAAATATTGTATGCTAACTCATATACACGGAATCTAAAAAAAAAAAAAAATGGTACTGATGAACCCAGTGACAGGGCAAGAATAAGGATGCAGATGCAAAGAATGGACTGGAGGACACGGGGTTGGGGGGGCAGTGGGCAAAGGGGAAGCTGGGACGAAGTGAGAGGGTAGCATAGACATATATACACTACCAACTGTAAAATAGATGGCTAGTGGGAAGTTGCTGTACAGCAAAGGGAGATCAACTTGATGATGGGTGATGCCTTAGAGGGCCAGGAAAGGGAGGGTGGGAGGGAGTCGAGGGAGGGAGGGGAAATGGGGATATATATATAAATACAGCTGATTCACTTTGGTGTACCTCAAAAGCTGGTACAAAATTGTAAAGCAACTATATTCTGATAAAGAGCTTAAAAACAACAACAACAAAAACATCATTTCTAACTATGCCATTATATGATGTAGATAAGATGACTTCACTTTTCGAATGCCCAACTTTTGAAAAGAAAAGGAAATTTTACCTATCTGGAAAATCTTAGGGAGGATTAAAGGTGACTTGGTGTGCAAAGCATCAAGGACAGTATATGGTACATAGCCAGCTTGCGATGAGTACGCTCCAATTCACTGTGGCTAGGCTGTAGATAGTTGATGGGAAGATATCTGAGAGGGCTTGCTTGAGGATTTAGCCTATGATGGCCTTGTAGCCCAGAATTTGGACTTTCAAGAGTTATGGGGAGAATCTGAAGGGCTTTGATATAAGAAGTTATACTATACTATCAAATTTGGGCTTTGGAAAAATTTAATATTGGGATACAGTCATGCAGTACTATAAAAAGGAAATCTGCACTTTATTTTTCCCTATATGTAGAAATGTCCTGGCAGTCATATGGGATGTTTAGAGACCCACCTATATACAGAAGATGTCTCTGGACCCCCAAACCATTACATAACTTGTTCATAATTCTTAGAAAAACACATGAACATTCCAGTTGTTGACATATCCACATGTGCAGAAAAATAAAAATCACATGTGTAGGAGACAGTCAGAAATTTTTATTACACTTAAATTCAGTATTATTTGTGATTTTTATGTACTTTGTTTTTGCCTGTTATTTATTATCTTCTGTGATTGCATTTAATAAGTGTTTGTTGAACCAACATTTATATGGAAATCATTTTATTTTTATACTTACTGTCACATTTTATTGAGTCTATTCATGTGTTGTCTTACTACATAATATAAAATTGCATGTTCCCTGTTGGATTTTTTGTTCTTTCTTATTTCATTGTATAGAATTTGTTCTCAGTAAACATTGATGACATTGCATTTCTTCTGTGCCCACATCATATCTCTATGGGTTGAAATTTAGTACATTTTTTTCCCTTCTACAGCAAAAACTACCAATATTTTTCAAAAATACGATCAGAGGACCAACTATGTAGGAAAAATTTAAGGGAGGGAGGAGTCTTTACCACAAGTGAAGATTCCTGAGCTTTACTCCAGATTTAGTAAATCAAAATGTTCTGAGTACATTCTGGATTCCTGGAACTTGGATTTGAAAAAAACAACAAAAACAGACAAACAAACAAATAAACAAAAACTGTGTTTAGGAGATTCTTACATGAATTCAAATTAGAAAACCACTTTAGAACATGTGTGTAATTCTTTTCAGTTGAAATGAATAGAACTGGGCCATCTCAGTGTTGCCATGTCTTTAAGTGTTACTTGAATGGTAAAACAATATCCATGATAAGAGTATCATGATTTCTGCTAAATTAATCTGAAATACAATCTCATGAAGCACTGATGGATAAGCAGGTGCTATAATCTGTGTGCTTGTTCCCTCCCACCAAATTCATATGTTAAAATTCTGTTGCCCAATGTGTTGGTATTAGGAGGTGGGGCATTTGGGAGGTGAGTAGGTTATGAGAGCAGAACCCTCACAAATGGGATTTGTTTCCTTAGGAAAGAGGCTCCAGAGAGCTCCGTTGATCCTTCCTCAAGTGAGATACAACCAGAAGTCTGTGACCTACGAGATGGCTCCTTACTCAACCATTTGGGCATTCTGATCTCAGACTTCCAGCCTCCAGAACTTTGAGACCTAAATTTCTGTTGTTTATAAGTTACCCAGTCTGTGGTTGTTTGTTATAGCAAATAAACTAAGACAGCTAGCAATATATATAATAATTAAGTAACTTCTGTAAGGACAGAGAGGTGATAATTTAAACATTATCACCCTGAAAGGCGTGCTCGAATGGTAAGTACTCGCTCCACCTTAGTTTCTTCTTTTTGTGTGTGATTTTTTTAAAATAAATGACGTAATATTTCATGTGACCTGAAACTGAGAAGGAGAGCTAATTTTTAAGAATCAAGATTCCAAAGGATATCCACAGGCTGGAATATATCACAATTAATCTTCCAATGTAAAATCTTATACTAGATTAAAGACATCCATTATATAAACCCAGGCTGTGACTAAAGATGGTTTATTTGCAAAAGGCAGATGGCTTTTAATTGATTGCAAGCTACATATGAATCAATAATGTGAAGTAGTTGCCAAAAGTGAAGACATTGTTTTTACTTTATAATGTTTCAGCAACAACAAAAGTAAGTAAAACTTATCGTAATGCCATCATCATTACACAATTTTAATTGCTTTGTATTCTCTTCCAGGCACTGAGCACATACAAGCCTAATTCAAATAGCTTAATCATAATATACACATCATTATTTAAATGTTGCTTTTTCTATCTAATATCATATCATAAAGCTAGTGTGATCTTAGGCGTCATTAATTATAGCATAAGGCTGAAGGCAAGGAAAATCACAGCAGAGTCTTGTTCCATGCTTGGCCCTGGCAGACAGCATCACATCTGGAGATGAGGTCCCAATGGCATGGAGTCTGGAAACATGGGGCCAGTGACGTGCCAGGAAAAGAAGATTCTTAGGGACTCATGAAAGCTGTTTTTATATACTTGAAGGCTCATTTTGTGGAAGAGAGATTACCAAGTACCTTTTGTTATTTTCCCTGTTTGTCTCTAGAGAGCACAATTAGGATCAGTTGAATTCGATTCAACAAGTGTTCATTGCTTCTCTATTATATTCCAGGCATTGGGCTTGGAGTTCAGGTAATGAGCAAGGAAGACACAATATCTGCACTCACTAGTGTTACAACACTAGACACTAGAGTCTAGCTGAGAAACAAGCATGAAACTCCATTCAACTCCTTTTAAAGCTCGTGAGATAAATTTCCAAATTGCTTTCCTAAAGCATTGCCTCAAATTTCTCTCCCACCAGGATTATACATGAGAGAGCTGTTTCAACACATTCTTATAGAAACATTGTGTTTTAACTTTGTTTCTAGTTTTACATGAAAATGGTATATCTAAAATTTTTTCATCTTTATTACTAGTAAGATAAGATATTTTTAAATATTTACTAATAATTATCTATGACATGAATTGGTTGATCATGTTCTTTTTCCTTGTAATCTATTGCAGGATACATGTTAAAATTTTTTAACATTGTAACTACATTTTTTGCATGTAGTTATAATAATATCTCCTATTTTTTTGTGATTTATAAAACTTATTGAGGATTCTTTTTAAAAAAAAGTTTTTATCATAGTATTTTCCCTGTCAATAAAATAGTACACTTTGAGGGCTTTTTAAACAATAAAGAACTATGCATCTTCAGTATTTTTATAATTGCCAAAAGTCTATATTTAATACAGGATCATACTATATGTTTTGAACAATTAATTGGTTGCAATGATATCATATTGAAATTTTATACAAAGTAAAATTTATGCAATGTAAAATACACACTTTATCTAGGTTATTGAATCCCACTGTAATGGCTTCTTTGTGCACACAAAGAGAAGGAGCGAACCCAAAAGGAGAGTCCTCACCAGGCATCAACTCTGCTGCCTCCTTGATCTTGGACCTCCAGACTCCATACCTGTAAAAGATAAAACAAAAATCCTGTTGTTTAACCCACTCTGTCTGTGGTACGTCATTTTGGCAACCTGAGCAGGCTAACACAGGTGTGATCCCAGGATGAAATACTATATTTCTTCTAAATAAGAAAAATTACAAACAAAACCATTTCCAGGTTCTTGCTTCAACAGAACATTATTTGTCCAATGTCTGTAAATCAACAAATTTTCTTGTCATTTGCCTTTTCAAAATGCCATATTTTTTTTTGTAAACTGCAGTATTATTTCAAAAAGAGAGAACACACACACAAATGTTTTCAGTTTTTTTATGCTATGTTACTGAATGAATATTTTATATTATTTTACACGTTATATTTGTAGTATAACTTTCTATATATACAATTATATACATTTATTGGTAATGATGATACTCCAGAAACATTGATGTACTTCATGGAGATCACAAAATTACTGAAATTAGTATTAGAAATAGTATGTTATAAGATTTCCAAAGGGTTAATAAAATAAAAAGTTAATGTATTGACTGATAAGCAGGAAAATTAAATTGGGCAATCTGGACTTAATGGCAAAATATATTTTTACTAAGAATGATTCAGTACAAAGAGGAAGGTAGGGAGAGGAGTAAATTAGGAGCTTGGGATTAACAGATACACACTACCATACATAAAATAAACAACAAGGTCCTACTGCATAGCACAGGGAAGTAGACTCAATATCTTATAATAATCTATACTGGAAAAGAATCTTAAAAAAGAGAATATATATATATATGCCAATGAGTCACTTTGCTGGACACCAGAAGCTAACACAACATTGTAAACCAACAATATTTCAAAAAAATTTTTAAAAATTAAAAAAAAAATTAAGACAAGAATGATTCAGTAAAGAATTTAAGCCTGCTTAATAATAGTTACAACTGTATCTTTTGAAAGAGATAGAAAAATATGAATATTTACTGTAGTATTATCTATTTTATGACTCAGAGTTGGGTGTTCTTGTCTTTTATCCTCAGATTTACAAGCAGTATGATTCAATAATCTGAATCAAGTTTGTGTTTTACATTGCATAAATTTTACTTTGCATAAAATTTCAATATGCTATCATTGCAACCAATGAAATGTTCAAAACATGTAGTATGATCCTGTGTTGGACATAGACTTTTGTCAATTATAAAAATACTGAAGAGGGGGTGAAGGGGAAGCTGAGACGAAGCAAGAGAGTAGCACAGACATATGTATACTACCAACTGTAAAATAGATAGTCAGTGGGAGTTGTTGTATAACAAAGGGAGTCCAACTCGAAGATGGAAGATGCTAGAGGACTTGGGCGGGGAGGGTGGGGGGGACTCAAGGTGGGGGGAGTCAAGGAAGGGAGGGAATACGGGGATATATGTATAAAAACAGATGATTGAACTTGGTGTACTCCCCCAAAAATAATAAATAAATAAATAAAATTAAAAAAAAAAGAAAAAAAAATACTGAAGATGCATGCTTCTTTATTGTTTAAAAAGTCCTCAAACTATATTATTTTATTAAATCCTCATAATCATATATCACATCTCCTACTTAAGGAAACCACTATGTTGCAGTTTTTATCACCCTATCCAATATTTTTATTTCATGAAGCTTTTGTTTTAAATGTTGTAAGAGTTTTATACATAATCTAATTTAATTGCATTATTTTTATAAAACCTCAAAGTTTGACATTGTATTACTGCATAATTTCATAGAATGTTGATCTTCCCTTGTCACTTCCATCTTCAATGGTTCAGAAGTTTGGGTTGGAAAAGAAAATTGTAGTCATCTCTTCCTGAAAAGAGATGCCTCAAAGCCAACTTTTTTGAGCTCTTTCTTTGAATTTAACCTTCCTGAAATAAAGATACCATAATTTCAGTTACGAATATGTTGTATTGAAAGTAACCAAAAAACCTGACTTCTGTGGCTTAAACAAATAGGGATTCATTTTCTCCTATAACTGGAGTGAGGGGTGTGTGGCTTCGGTTCAAGTCTTCATCAATTCTGTGGTCAGTGCCTCTACAGTTCTCTCGGATACAGATGGCTACTTTCAAGGAAGAAACAGGTGGGAAGGCATGGTCACTTCCACACTGTTGTCTTGATAGAAATAAAAAGTTTTCCCATAACTTACCCATACATTTCTGTTGGGATTTCATTGATCAGAACTGGGTACCATGCCCACCTGTAAACAACAAGAGAGCCTGGGGAAACAGGGTAGGGACAGCAATGTTAGACTCAGAACAGCATTTCTTAAAGAATGTGCTTTTGTTGTTTTGGGTGGGATAATTTTTCAGTTTGCTAGATTGTCCAAGCAAATTTAATAACATCAGAATTACTCATCAAAAATTACTAACTCTTCTCAGTCATTCTGAAAACCAAAAATACCTCCACAGTAGGCTAGCCACTCCCTAGATGTGTAGAACTGTCCCATTTGAGACTCACTCTTATATACATTGTCATCTATCATCTAGGCCTTTGCTGGCTTGAATTAAACAAAGGTTTGGAAGGAAAGAAAAAGAAAGAAATATATATTGGAGAGGCAAAATTATCTGCCATAACAACCATAGTCACCAGATTTTGTATATTTCTAAGTCAAATTATAAAATTTGAAATTATAGCATTTTAAAATATTGCATGTAGTTTACCTATTTAGCATACTTAGGCTCCTCCCTTCATCTTTCTACCACTGCCTCTCTTTTTTCCCTCTCTTCCTTCCTTCCTTCCTCCCTTCCTTTTTTTCTTCCTTTCTTAGTTCCCTTTTGTTTTCTCTGGTTTCTTCCCCTCCCCCTCCCTCTCTTCGTGTCTTTTTCTTACCCAAGCAGACTTATCACTTTTGACCTTTAGGAAAATCAATCCAAAACAATTTATTTTTTGACTTTTAATTTTTATTTCCTGGGAGAAAATATAAATTATAATTCATCCTTGCTGTTATCAGGAACTTCTTCCATTTTTTTTTTAATCTATTTCTTGGTGATCTACAGCTATCACGAAATGAACACTTGGTGTTAAATTCTGCAATCTGACCTCAAAAAGGTTTGGGGGCTCTTTTCATCCCCTTTC
The DNA here is from genome assembly GCF_030028045.1 of Hippopotamus amphibius kiboko. NCBI lineage: Eukaryota > Metazoa > Chordata > Mammalia > Artiodactyla > Hippopotamidae > Hippopotamus > Hippopotamus amphibius. The sequence continues at coordinate 101,152,733 of NC_080195.1, read as the reverse complement.
CCCTCTCTTTTCCCTGCCCTTCCCTCTCTGAACACTTGATCCTAAAGACTACTGAGTGGAGCAGAAGAATGTGGGCATCATCATGGGAACTAGGGGGAGATGGAGTAGCCCAGAGCAGGATGTCACTGTTGATAGGTGGGAGGATCTGATGGGTGGGCTGCCCTGCACCACAGGCCTGGTGTGGGTGTCAGAGCCCAGTTCAGGGTCAGTGTTGCAAGAGAATGAGAACTACTGTCCCCACAGAGAGTCAGCTTGTCTGGGGAGTCAGAGTCCTAAGTGGGAGTGGAGGGATATGCAGAAGGAGTGAAACTGAGCAGGACCCTGTGGGGCTCCCGGAAACAGGGGCCTTTCAAAAAGTTGCTAATCAGGGAAAAGAGGGGATGCAGAGATAAGGGAAGAGCAGTCAAGAAACAATAGTGCAGCCTTGGGGCAGGGTCCTGGTTCCACATCAAGGGATACACATAACAATATCTGAGCTCTTTACAGAACTAAAACTCCCAACAAACTAGACAAGATCACAGTTTGATAACCTCGAGAAGCTCATCAGGAGACTACCTGAGGCCAGATTAAAGGAATACAGGCCATGCAAACACCCTGATCTTTATCAATAACTTTGCCCTTGAACCATTACTATAAAATTCCTCACCAAATCCTCCTGGGTTGGGATACACAGTTTTTCAAGGCACAAGCCCTCTGTGTCCCCTTTTGCTGGGCAATAAATCTATTCTTTTCTACTTCACCCAAAAATTTGTCTCTGAGATTCGATTTGGTACTCCTGCACAGAGGTCAAGTTTTCAGCATCAGGAGTGGCCAGGGAGTGGACGCAAAGTCTGACCAGTGTGAAGAAAGCTTGGCCTGCAATGCCAGAACATAAGATGCCCCATTAAATTTGAACTTCAGGTAAACAATTGATCATTTTTTAGTATAAGTATGTACAGTGATGTATATGTGGTACAGGTATATTTGAGGGCATATTTATACTAAAAAACAATTCATAGTTTATTGGAAATTTAAATTGAACTGAGCATTTGTGTTTTATCTGGCAACTCTACAAGGAGGTGATAGACTTCCATTGGCAGGCAGCCCAGGCTTCCAAAGCTGGGTGAGAAGTAAATCTGTGTGGAGGTAGGATCATGGTAAATGTAGGAAATAGTTAAATGCAGGACATTAGTAAATATTTAAGCCTAATGAGAGCCAGTTCTCTCAGTATTGGTAAAGGGAATTGCATTCGTGGAAAGAAAGAAAACTAGAACAAACCCAATGAGGTTGGATTAAAATTAGTATTGATATGAATTCATAGTTTTAAAGATTTATAACTGAATATAGAAATATAGATGTAAATGTGCACGTGTGTGTGTGTGTGTACATTTATCCTCTGTGTCCACTTAGAACTAGAGCTACAACACCCCAATGGCAATGAGAACATCTTACAACCAGATCTTGGATTCTCCACTAAAAGGAACCAAGAATCCTTAGAGAAATGACTGATTCCAGGATTTGGGCAGGGAAAATACTAGGTGAACTTGGTATGCTTTATTGGACCAGGAATGTTAGGAATACATCAAAAGAATAAGAAAGCAGTTTGAAAGCTTGGGTCAGAAGAAACCATTGACCCAAAACAAAATAATTTGAAGATCAAAGTAAAAAAATAGTAGTAAGGAATTATAACCCATTGAATAAAAATTGGAAACCATGAGGTACTAAAGGTGTAAACAAATGGAAAAGTTGTGGAGGAGGACATTCACTTCCCCCAAAACATTTACTAATGACAAAGAGAGACGAATATGGTGGCGAGGCTTGGTGGCTGTCACATTAATCAAGTGATAAAAATCATGGAACAGCACGGCTTCCTAGATGGCACAGTGGTTAAGAATCTGCCTGCCAATGCAGGAGACATGGGTTTGATCCCTGCTCCAGGGAGATCCCACATGCTGCAGAGTAACTAAGCCCGTGGGTGACAACTATTGATCCTGTGCTTTAGAGCCCGTGAGCCACAAGTATTGAGCTCATGTGCTGCAACTACTGAAGCCCACGCACCTAGAGCCCATGCTCCACAACAAGAGAAGCCACGGCAATGAGGAGCCTGCACACCACAACAAAGAGTAGCCCCCGCTAACCACAATTAAAGAAAGCCCACGCACAGCAAAAAAAGACCCAACACGGCCAATAAAATAAATAAATAAATAAATAAAAATTAAAAAAAAAACAGGAACAGCAGTAATGGCACAAGCCAAAATTATGCACAGTCTTATAGAATAAAATGAGAACAACACACCATCACTTAGGTGTTATGCCTGCTCTAAATACATAATCTGAATCTAATCACAAGAGGACAACAGACAAACCAACATTGAGAGAAATTCCACAGAAGCATATGCTTGTAATCTTCCAATATGCAAGGTCATAAAAGTGAATGAAAGATTGAAGAACTGTCCCAGACTGAAGGGAATAAAGAGATGTGACAACAAAATGAAATGTGTGGATCTGAATTGGACTTATTGCTATACAGGATGTTATTGAGTTAATTGGTAAAATTTGGTTGGGTTATAAGAGTGAGATGGTGATGCTAAAAGTGTGTCCTCTGTACACCGGTGCTGAATCAAATATTGGAGACAGAGTTTTGGGTGAAGTCAAAAAGAATACCTTTATTGCTTTGCCAGGCAAAGGGGAACACAGTTGGCTCCTGCCCTGAAAAACTGTCTGTCCAAACCTGGAAGGATTTGATAAGGAGTTTTATAGCAATGCTTTAAGGGTGGGTTTGCTGATAAGATTAGGTTGAGTGCAGGGCCTGCACTCCTCTAATCTGATCTCAGGTAATCTTGTTGATGAGCTTCTCTGGTTCCTTTAATCTGGCCTCAGATGATCTTCTCTGGTATGAAGAATGCTGACATCTTCCATTTGTTAGGTTTTTAATTCTATAAAGAGCTTAAATATATTTTTATGTCTATCCCTTGAGGTGGAATCAGGACTGTGCTCTAAGGCTACAGTATTGATTCTTGGCTGCCCCCCCTCCCCACTTGTCTTTGCATCCCTTCCCTTCCTGGATTAGCATGTGTTTGAATCTACCCTTTGAAGCTCAGGGAAAGTCATGGAGGATGGAATCTGTTCCCTATCAGAAACGGGGAACATGGAAAGGCTTTCGTGCCCAGGAGCCCCACAGGGTCCTGCTCCATTTCACTGGTAGTAATATATCCATGTTAAAGTTCTGATTTCAATGGTTATATTAGGAATATGTAAAAAAATAACTTCCTTCCTTCCCTTCTTTCCTTTCTTCCTTCCTTCTTTTCTTCCTTCCTTGTTCATTCCTTCCCTCCTTCCTTCCCTCCTTCCTTCCTTCCTTCCTTCCTTCCTTCCTTCCTTCCTTCCTTCCTTCCTTTCTTTCTTCTTTCTTTGGAGAAAATACACACAAAAATAATTTAAGTATTTGAAGTTAATGAAACATCAAATTGGCATATTTTTAATGTTTTGGAAAAATTTAAATATTTTAAATAGTTTCAGAAAAAAAAGTAATTTCTACTTTGAGAGAAACTTCTAGTTTTGTAAGTCTTCAGTAGGTTTGTGATTTTCAAACAAAAATTATTACATTTTATATTACATACTAAAATGTTTTAGGTGTTGGTTGTGATTATTGCATTATTGTGTTATCTTGGATGGGGGACCACAGAAGATTTTCAGGACAGTGAAAATTCTCTGCCTGCAAGATACAATAATGATGGATACAAGTCATTGAACGATGTCAAATTCATAGACTGTAAGACACAAAGAGTGAACCCTAACATACACTGTGGACTTTGGGTGATTATGATGTATCAATGTAGGTTCATCAATTGAACCCATAATTCAGGTTCAACAAATGTACCACTCTAGTCAGGGGTGTTGATCATGGGGAGTCTATGAATGTATAGCAACAGGGAAATATATATGGGAAATCTCTGTCTCTTCCTCTCAATTTTGTTGTGAACCTTAAACTTCTCTAAAAAAATAAAGTATTAAAAAAAATGGTCTTGGGTACAGGCAAAATTATATTAACCAGAAAGCATGAGACATGATGTTTTTATTAATTCGACTTAGCATTAATTAACCGAGAGTAAAATGGAAATTCCCTTCTCTTTCAGTATTTGTTTGGCATATTTCCAACTATAACAGTATGTTTCACTGCCTTAGGGTATCCAGGGAAATGCAATTGTGATAAGTGTATTTGTCAATCTCTCTGTCTCACAGCTTGTCCACCTATCAATGTCCTTACTAGTCTTTCCCTGGAGGTACTCAGGGTGGAACAGACTGATCTAAGTCTGTGATTCTTCAAAAAGATGAGGCTTCTATTTTTTTTGTATTTTTTTATTTATTTTTATTTTTTTATTTTTTTGGGGGTACACCAGGTTCAATCAACTGTTTTTATACACATATCCCCATATTCCCTCCCTTCCTTGATGCCCCCCCTCGAGTCCCCCCCACCCTCCCTGCCCCAGTCCTCTAAGGCATCTTCCATCCTCGAGTTGGACTCCCTTTGTTATACTACAACTTCCCACTGACTATTTTACAGTTGGTAGTATCTATATGTCTGTGCTACTCTCTCGCTTCTTCTCAGTTTCCCCTTCACCCCCCGCCCCCTCCTATACCTCGAGTTGTCCAGTCCATTCTCTGTATCTGCTTCCTTGTTCTTGTCACTGAGTTCATCAGTACCATTTTTAGATTCCGTATATGTGAGTTAGCATGCAATATTTGTCCTTCTCTTTCTGACTTACTTCACTCTGTATGACAGATTGTAGTTCTATCCACCTCATTACATATAGCTCCATCTCATCTCTTTTTATAGCTGAGTAATATTCCATTGTATATATATGCCACATCTTCTGTATTCATTCATTTGTTGATGGGCATTTAGGTTGCTTCCATGTCCTGGCTATTGTAAAGAGTGCTGCAATAAACATTATGGTACAAGTTTCTTTTGGGATTATGGTTTTCTTTGGGTATATGCCCAGGAGTGGGATGACTGGATCATATGGTAGTTCTATTTGTAGTTTTTTAAGGAACCTCCAAATTGTTTTCCATAGTGGCTGTACCAACTTACAGTCCCACCAACAGTGCAGGAGAGTTCCCTTTTCTCCACACCCTCTCCAACATTTGTGGTTTCCAGACTTTGTGATGATGGCCATTCTGATCAGTGTGAGGTGATACCTCCTTGTGGCTTTGACTTACATTTCTCTGATGATGAGTGATGTTGAGCATCTTTTCATGTGTTTGTTGGCCATCTGTATGTCTTCTTTGGAGAAATGTCTATTTAGGTCTTCTGCCCATTTGTGGATTGGGTTATTTGCTTTTTTGGTATTCAGCTGCATGAGCTGCTTGTATATTTTGGAGGTTAATCCTTTGTCCGTTGTTTCATAGGCAATTATTTTTTCCTATTCTGAGGGTTGCCTTTTAGTCTTGTTTATGGTTTCTTTTGCTGTGCAAAAGCTTTTAAGTTTCATGAGGTCCCATTCATTTATTCTTGATTTTATTTCCATGATTCTAGGAGGTGGGTCAGAAAGGATGTTGCTTTGATGTATGTCAAAGAGTGTTCTGCCTATGTTTTCCTCTAGGAGTTTTATAGTGTCTGGTCTTACATGTAAGTCTTTAATCTATTTGGAGTTTATTTTTGTGTATGGTGTTAGGAAGTGTTCTAATTTCATTCTTTTACATGTTGCTGTCCAATTTTCCCAGCACCACTTATTGAAGAGGCTGCCTTTTTTCCATTGTATACTCGTGCCTCCTTTGTCAAAGATAAGGTGCCCATATGTGTTTGGGCTTACTTCTGAGTTCTCTATTCTATTCCAGTGATCATCCTTTCTATTTTTGTGCCAGTACCATACTGTCTTGATCACTATGGCCTTGTAGTATAGTTTGAAGTCAGGAAGCCTGATTCCACCAACTCCATTTTTCCTTCTCAAGATTGCTTTGGCTATTTGGGGTCTTTTGCATTTCCATACAAATTGTAAGATTTCTTGCTCTAGTTCTGTGAAAAATGCCATTGGTAATTTGATCGGGATTGCATTGAATCTGTAAATTGCTTTGGGTAGTACAGTCATTTTCACGATGTTGATTCTTCCAATCCAGGAACATGGTATGTCCCTCCATCTGTTTGTGTCGTCTTTGATTTCTTTCAGCAATGTCTTAAAGTTTTCTGCATACAGATCTTTTGCCTCCTTAGGCAGGTTTATTCCTAGGTATTTTATTCTTTTGGTTGCAATGGTGAATGGGAGAGTTTCCTTAATTTCTCTTTCTGCTCTTCCATTGTTAGTGTATAGGAATGCAAGAGATTTCTGTGCATTAATTTTGTATCCTGCTACTTTACTAAACTCATCAATGAGTGCTAGCAGTTTTCTGGTAGAGTCTTTAGGGTTTTCTATATATAATATCATGTCATCTGCAAAGAGTGACAATTTTACTTCTTCTTTTCCAATTTGGATTCCTTTGATTTCTTTTTCTTCTCTGATTGCTGTGGCTAACACTTCCAAAACTATGTTGAATAACAGTGGTGAGAGTGGACACCCTTGTCTTGTTCCTGTTCTTAGAGGAAATTCTTCCAGTTTTTCTCCATTGAGAACGATGTTGGCTTTTGGTTTTTCATATATGGCTTTTATGATGTTGAGGTAATTTCCTTCTATGCCCATTTTCTGGAGAGCTTTTATCATAAATGGATGTTGAACTTTGTCAAAAGCTTTTTCTGCATCTATTGAAATGATCATATGGTTTTTATCCTTCATTTTGTTGATATGATGTATCACGTTGATTGATTTGCGTATATTGAAGAATCCTTGCATCCCAGGGATAAACCCCACTTGATCATGGTGTATGATTTTTTTAATGTGCTGTTGCAGTCAAGATGAGGCTTCTAAAGTTGCTTTCAGGAATAAATCCTTGACATAGGCTAAGGCAAGAGAAAATCTGGCTATAGTTTAAGGATTTAGAAGGTCTGATTTTATTATAAAGTGATAGTCAAATTTCTCTCCCATCTCAATTTGCTAAAAGCTTCAGACCATACAGATATTTAGTCCTCTTCTAATTCCTGTAATAGAAAGCTCTGTATGCCTTTGGATATTTAGTTTCTGTACCTCAGGGTCTTCATTGTAAAATAAAAGTTATATTGATAGTAGTTATTTCACAAAATTCTCATGTGGACCATGAGAATAAAGCATATGGATGGAAAGAGCTTTAAAGTGGCACACTTTGATAAATAAGATTAGTTGATGGAAATCACTGAAAGTAAGATTGTTTATTTTGGTTTTTTTATTCCCATTGAGCACATTAAAATCTTTTTTTTTTAAGATTTTTTACAATAAACTGCATATATTTAGAGTGTACAATTTGGTATCCCAATTTTCCAATTCTCCCCCCAACCCCCCCAGCTTTCCCCACTTGGTGTTCATATGTTTGTTCTCTACATCTGTGTCTCTGTTTCTGCCTTGCAAACCAGTTGATCTGTACCAAAAATATGGAATGCTTCACGAATTTGCATGTTATCCTTGCACAGGGACCATGCTAATCTTCTCTGTATCATTCCAATTTTAGTATATGTGCTGCCGAAGCGAGAACTCAAAATCTTGATTTTGAGTTAGGATCCATCCAATATTGAAAGGGATCTTTCTCTAAAAGATTTTTTGGTTATGACTACACATGCTCCAAGGAATGAGAACCACATTTCCTTTACTAAATTCAAAATGATAAATGACTGATGATTGCATAGAAGAAGGTAAAAGTAATGTATAATAGGGTTTTGAGTTTCTTTGAATTTCTTCTATCCCTTCTTGGGAACCCCCTAAACATGGAATAGCTAAGAGAATGCCTGGTCTCTATTCTGGTTCAGCTGAATCATTCTGTAGCATGCTTGACTGTCTTGTCTTTCTCAGGGGTTACACCAGTCTACACTGAGCTGTTGCTTCCTCCCATCAGAGCTATTAAAATTTATAGAACTATTTCTCATTCTCTGTTGGCTATTGGTCAGTTTGATTTTAAAGTGGCATTATGTTGTAAAGTGGAAATTCACTCTCCCTCTACCCTGACACTAGTTATTGTTAGGAAAGCATCAGAGCCCCTCTTTGCTTAGATTGTCCCAAGAAAATGTATTTCTTGTTAATCTGGAAGATCTATGGTCCCACAATTCCCTGTACTGTTTTGCACTGACTTTCTACTATAATCTGGCTACAGGAACAGTATCTTCCTCATTAAGAACCAGGCTAAAAATACATTTCACCCAGATGGAGGCATACCACCACCTTACACTGCTCCTTGTCATTAAGAATTTTACTAGGTTAGCACAGTGCAGAATTTAAGAGCTCTTTTTTTTTTTTATAATCCATATTATTCAGAAACAATTTCACATATATTGATCCTTATTCTTTTTTTTTAATTTTATTTATTTATTTATTATTTTTTTGGGGGTATACCAAGTTCAATCAACTGTTTTTATACACGTATCCCCATATTCCTTCCCTTCCTTGACTCCCCCCACCCCTGAGTCCCCCCCACCCTTCCCGCCCCAGTCCTCTAAGGCATCTTCCATCCTTGAGTTGGACTCCCTTGATCCTTATTCTTAATTGCCTATAGTATTATGGAGAATTACTTGGGTAAGGATAATGGGACAGGGCAATGTCTCTCTCCAGAAAGCATTTAAGACAGTGAGAATATCCAAGTAACTATTATTGCTGGATAACTAGCATTTCTCAAGTTGTCTTCTGGCAGGAAAAAAAAAAAACTTGTTTTTAAGCCTTTGAGTCACAAAGACCATCCCTTGGAAAGAGAAAGTTTTAAGATTAAGAAATGACATTCTTCATATCTCCACAGTGCTTCACTGAATTCTTCGCCCATCACTCAGCCTCTTCACAACATTGCCCTCATCATTCAATGATCACTGGATAAATGACTAAGTTCTGTGTCATCCCTTCCCATCCCCTCCAGCCCTCAAAAGAAATGCCATCAGGTACTAATGCTAATGTTAATAAATTGAGTTAGAAAGGCAGAAGTTCGTTGTACAACTTATAGTCATTATACATATTCAATAGCACACAATCTTTTTTTTTCAAACTGAACTTTAAAAATAAGATAATTTGTTTCAGATTGAATTAATTCTATTGGGACTAGTATAACATAATATCTGCAAAATTTAAATGTTGAAAAATTGAATAAAAGTAATGACTTGGTTTAAAGTTTATATAAATGCTACTGAGAAATCTAAATGAGAAAATTATTCTAAAGAAGCCAATATAAAATTTTATGTCAAGATTGCGTTTGATCTGTGGGAAGGGAAGCTTGATAAGCAGGAACTGAATTGGAAAGAACTTATTTTTCACAAATACTAAAAGCCCCAGAGGTGGGGCATCCAGAACCAACATGGGAACTGTCTGACGCTCTCAGACACCTCTGCTTTGTCCAGCCAGCCCTGCTTTTCATGTGTCCTATAACCACAAGCTTTTCTACTTCAGTACATTGTGACTATGTTCCAAGGGAAGAGCAAAGGGCAAGTGGGCAAAGGCCAGATAGTAACTGCCAACTGACTACCTTTCTCACCAGCATTGCAAGAAATCACACTCAAAGACTTCTCTAAATTTTATTGGCCAAATGCGTGGCATGTGGCCACCCATTGGCATCAAATTCTGCAAAGCTAAGTAATTTAAATGGGATATGTTGTCATCTCACAGAAAAGCAGAACTCTGTGAGTAAAAAAAGTAATTGAGGGTGGACATTAGGCAAGATATTAGCAGTGCTAGCCACAAATAACCTAATAAATAGATTCTTATAAAAATAATCTCTTTGACACTGGTCTTGGCAATGATTTTTTGGATTTGACAACAAAAGTATGGCAACAAAAGCAAAAGTAAGTGAATGGGACCACCTCAAATCACAACATTTCTACACAAAAAGGAAGCAATCAACAAAATGAAAAGGCAACTTATGGAATGGAGAAAATATTTCCAAATCATATATCTGATAAGGAGTTAATATCCAAAATAGATAAGGAGCTTATACAACTCAGGCACAATCTAGACCTGGTCTACAGGCAGCCCTCAGAAAAAGGGGCTTCTGGCATTGTTAACAGATAAGTTAATAGAGATGGATGCAAGGAATTTATAACAGTGTAACAAGCACTTGTCATGACTGAGTTCTCTGCAACTGGAAAACAGAACAAGCCGTGGAGGCCCTAGGGGTCAAGCAGGGCCAAAGGAATCTGATGGCAGAGGGGAAGCATGTCAACTGGTCCTTAGAGGGCACCTTGCATGAATGCTCAGAAGCGGCTTCCAGATCTCATGGATGGGGAAAGTTGGTCCTACCTGCTGAAGGAGTCAGTCCATTGGTCAAAGTTTATTCTTCTTTTTCTGGTCTCTTTTTAGGTTTCTTTCTTTTTTTTTTTAATTTAATTTTTATTTTAAATTAGGGTATAGTTGATTTACAATATTGTGTTAGTTTCAGGTGTACAGCAAAATGGTTTAGTTATACATATACATATATCCATTCTGTTTATTTTCTTTTAGATTCTTTTCCCATATAGGTTACTGCAGAATATTGATGAGTTACCTGTACTATACAGTAGGTCCTTGTTGATTTTCTATTTTGTGTATAGAAGTGTGTATATGTTAATCCCAAACTCCTAATTTATCCCTTCCTCCTCACCTTTCCCCTCTGGTAAACTTAGGTTTGCTTTTGAAGTCTGTGAGTTTGTTTTTGTTTTGTAAATAAGTTCATTTGTATCATCTTTTTAGATTCCACATATAAGTGATAGCATATGATTTTTGTCTTTCTCTAACTTACTTCACTTAGTATGATAATCTCCAAGTCCATCCATGTTGCCGCAAATGGCATTATTTCATTCTTTTTTTATGGCTGTGTAATACTCCCCTGTGCGTGTGTGTGTGTGTGTGTGTGTGTGTGTGTGTGTGTACCACATTTTCTTTATCCATTCCTCTGTCAATGGACATTTAGGTTGCTTCCATGTCTTGGCTATTGTAAATAGTGCAGCAATGAACACTGGGGTGCATATATCTTTTCGAATTATGGTTTTCTCCAGATATATGCCCATTGGTCAAAGTTTATTCATGTTTTTCTGGTCTCCTTTCAGGCTTCTGACCCTTCCCTCAGTCCCCAAGTTCTTAGTTATCTAGTTCCTTGCTGTTTCTCTGCAGCTGAAATTTGTTCCTTCTTACCATCTTTCCCTCCAAAATAAAATGGTACTGATATTTCTTATTCTGATAGTGTAACTCCACAAACACAGCGTGTCTTCATTTCAGTAAAGCATTGGATGAGAGCTCTTCTAGTATTTTCCTCACAGTCTCCAGCACTAAAACTTAATGTGTTTTACAGTTTCTTGTGGACATATTTTCCAGTTATATCGGAATGACTTTAATCATTGTGAGAGTAAAGATTAGTTCCATCAATACTCCAGCTCCTCCCGATACCATCTAGGACTTTTCCTGAAGTCTACATTGAACTATAATAAATGTTTAGTCTGATTTGAGTAGTTATTCATTTGAAGAAGAAAGCACTGTCATGCAGTGGAACTCAAAATATTTTGAGTTCTGTAGGTATATTCCTTGATAACTTTTTATAATTCCAATGCAATAATGCAGGATGGTAATTAATTATGCCAGCATTGCATCTTATTGGAGGAAAGACTTTTAGCCACTTTTCCCCATACATGCTCTGCCTATGCTCCCCTATTTCTTGCAGCCCTCTCTTGCTATCTCCCATCTCCCATCCAAGGAAAGAGATTAATCTGATTATTCAAATTCAGAGATTCTGATTGCACACGATTATTAGTGGGTGTTGCCGCTAGGTGTGCAATCAGTGGATATAGCTATAAACTGAGGAGTTCAAGATCCAAGATTTCTCATTATCATTTTCTTTTTTGTATCATGTTGCAGAATTGGTAAACAAAGTCGGGGATTCCTCTTCAATTTTAGTGGCCTTCCTCTGACTCTCATTCTGTGTCTGAGTGTGTAAGTGGACTCCTGTATCTTTCTCTTTCACGTCTTCTGATTTTAGTATTTAAAATATGGAGGTCTTAAGGTGAAGGAAATGTTTAGGAGGTTCCTTTCAGACCTAAAGCCTAAGCCTGGGGCTTCAATTTATCTTTCAACCACGGCTATTAGTTGTATTAGGACACAGCAACCAACAAAATGATACTTTTTTTCTTCTTGTCCTGTTTTGATCCTTGGGTATCCTACTTAACAACCCTGTAGGGGGGATTCTTGGCTGTAACAAGCTTTCCTAGCCTCTTGTGTTAGTCAAAGTTCTTCAGAGAAACACAGTCAATAGGAGATTTATTATGAGAAATTAGCTGATGCAGATATAGAGACTGAGAAGTCCCATGATCTTTGGTCTGCAAACTGAAGACCCAAGAAAGCCTTTGGTATAATTTAATCTGAGTCCGAAGGCCTGAGAACCAAGAGAGCTGATTGATATAAATCCTAGTCTGAGGGCAGGAGAAGATGAGATGAGATATCCCAGCTCAATTATTTGGGCAGGAAAAAAGAAAGGAGGCAAATTTCTCCTCCCCCGACTTTGTGTTCTACTTAATTCCCAGTGTATTAGATGATGTCCACTCACATTGGTGAGGGCAATCTACTCTACTGAGTTCACACATTCAAATGCTAATCTCTTTTGGAAATATCTTCACAGACACACCCAGAAATAATGTTTAACCTGGATATTCTGTGATCAGTTTCATGCTGGAGATTTCTGACTGCATGATGCTCTACAGTCGGGTAGAACACTTGAAGTTGATAGCAATCAAATAGAAGCAATAATTGAGAACAATCAGTGTTATATGGTGTGGGAGATAGCCGACATACTCAAAATATCCAAATCAAATGTTTAAAATCTTTTGCACCAGCTTGGTTACGTTCATCGCTCTGATGTTTGGGTTTCACATAAGTTAAGTGGAAAAAACCTTCTTGACTGTATTTCCACAAGTGATTCTCTACTTAAATGCAATGAAAACATTCCGTTTTTAAAATAAATTGTGATGGGCGGTGAAAAGTGGATACTGTACAACAATGCAGAATGGAAGAGATTACAGAGCACGCAAAATGAAACACAAGCAACCACACCAAAGGCCGTTATTCATCCCAAGAAGGTGATGTTGTGTCTATGGTGGGATTGGAAGCGAGTCCCTTATTATGAGCTCCTTCAGGAAAACCAAACAATTGATTCCAGAAAGCACTGCTCCCAGTTGGACCAACTGAAAGTGGCACTTGATGAAAAGCATCCAGAATTAGTCAACAGAAAATACATAATCTTCCATCAGGATAACGCAAGATTGCATATTTCTTTGATGACCAAGCAAAAACTATTACAGCTTGCCTGGGAAGTTCTTATTTTCATCCACTGTGGTCACCAGACATTGCACCTTCAGATTACCACTTATTTCGGTCTTTACAAAATTCTCTTAATGGAAAAAATTTTAATTCCCTGGAAGACTGTAAAAGGCATCTGGAACAGTTCTTTGCTCAAAAAGATAAAAAGGTTTGGGAAGATGGAATTATGAATTTGCCTGAAAAATAGCATAAGGTAGTGGAACAAAAGGCTGAATATGTTGTTCAATAAAGTCCTTGGCAAAAATAAAAAATGTGTCTTTTATTTTTACTTAAAAAACCGAAGGCACTTTTTGGCCCACCCAATAATTATAATATCATCAAAATTTATCCCTGACTTCTAAGATGCATTAGAATATTTAATGACAAGTTCTGTAATCAGTTATTTATAGGCCTATGTCTATGTTAGCTTCTGCTATAGGAGGATAAAGATATACATTTAATTTCTCAGGCAGCTGGTATAGTGTTGCACACAGAAGTTATTTTTTTTTATGAATGATAACATAATTTTAAGTGTGTCATTTCAAAAACATTTTTCAGATATTTGGAGCTTCTTTTAAGGAAGCATTTAATTAAGCATGTACTATATACCCTACAAGGCATTATACTCATTTAAAGGTGAGGAAATTGAAGCTCCAAGAGATTAAGCAATTTGTCAAAGCATCCAGACTGAGGAAGCAGCAGAGTTGAGACTCCAACAGAGAGGTGTGCCACTCCAGGGCCAGCTCCTGACCTGCATCACTGCTTCTGAGTCAGCTCAAGGGCATGCGATGAGGGAGGAGGAAAGTTCCACTTATCCTTGGTCAGACAACATTATCTCATGTGACTCAATATGAGTTTTCCTGGTTCTGGGCAGTAACTTGGCTAGTCTTGGTGATGAGATGTTTTGGTCTTGTGACTGTCATGAAAGCATAGTTAACTGAAAAAGAGTCTTATGAATAATAATTGTCTCTTTCACCATGTTGTTTACTTAGGAAAGATTTGGAGTAAGATGAAGGGAGTGGGGGCAGTGTCAGGAAATCAAGAATACAAAGGAGGCAGGCAGGAACCCCTGAGAAGGAGAAATTGAATTTCAGTTGTTTATTAAGAATATATTTAAAAATACATGTTATATTAAATATACTACATTAAACACATACTAAATGCATTATATACATATACTATAACATAATGTATTATAATATGATAATATTAAATAAAAACATTGTAGTATATTATTATACGTAACAGAAAGGAAATCTTTGATCTCAGGGTGGCCATGGTCTATATTAGAGAGGACAAAGGCTGAGTGTCTCTAGAAGTAATGCCTATGGAAGGCTGACTAGAACATTCAAGGAAAAAATAAAAGCCAGTTATAACCTATGCTTTCCATTGTATAGTCTTAATCACAACTGGACTTAGCAATTTTAGGATATTCCTCTTTATTATAGTTAAGACCAACTAATGAAATGTCAAAGATTGATTTTCTACACTTAATTTGACCAAGTCTTCTTAGTTTAACTTCTCTGAGTCATTCTAAAGAAGCAGAAAAGCAAGGGAGTAAGCAGAATGTTATCATGTTTTTGTTAGGGGAAACACTGACTGAAACCGCCCATCCTGGCCAGGCCTGATAGTCATCACTTGCATGAGTTATCTTAAATGGGTGGTCCTGGTAAGGAATGCAGAACTAACAAGCTACAACTAAGCAGAAGAATTCAGGGAAGTCTAAAGAGGAGAGGAGACTCCAGTCCCTACATCCTACCAATCTCCCAGAATCCTTCTCGCTGGAATCCATCTTGGCTGAGTGATGCCCGCCCCACCAGGAAGGACCCTGAGTCAGCATGATTGACTGGAGACAACCTGAAAACTAACCCCATGACCATAAAACCCAAGACTGTGAGCCACGTGGCAGAGCAGTCCTCCTGGGTTCCCTTACCCTCCCGGTCTCCACCTGGGCGCCCCTTCCCTATAAAGTCTCCTGCTTTGTCAGCACGTGTGTCTCCTCAGACAACTCATTTCCAAGTGTTAGACAAGCGCCCACTCTCAGGCCATGGAAGAAGTCCTCCTTTCTGCAACATTTTTTTTTGTTGTTAATGACTGAGATACATTTGAGTAATTCTGTTTCAAGCCTACAAAGAGATTGAAGCAATTTATTAGACTGCAAACAATAAAATAAAAAAGTAAAAAAAAATTATCCAAGACCATGGAAAATACAGTTAGAAGTGCAAAGAAGGTATCAGGAAAAGTTTGTGTAAGGATAAGCGTGTCATAATTTCTTAGATAGTTACTGAAATTGTTTACAGATTTAGCTCTGAGATTTCTGGCAGCCAAAGAAAAAATTTTATGTTGTTCAGGAAGAACATTTATTTACTTGTTAGCATGACAAACATATCCAAGCCCTATTGTTTGTGCATATACTTAAAGTTTTCTCAATGAATGCCTATGACATGCAATTTGCAGCCAGTTACATGTGCCCCTCCCACCCCCCAACCCCTGCCCTGGTGCTTTATTTCCCTCTTCTGTGAAAATTGCCCTGGACCAAATGTTCACACCTCTGGGTACCAGGGAACACAGCACAAACAGGTCAAGGTCACCATGTCCCATTTGAGATCATGTTCCACAGAAACTACTTATCCGGCAATAACAGAACCAAGATTGTTCTTTGTCTCCATACTTTCTGTTTCTGTTCCTTTTCTCCTGGAATTCTAAGCTATTATAAGCTCTAATCTACCGCCACCCTGTTGGAGTTACAATGTGATGAAGTCCTACCTATCAATTTCATCTTCAAAGGGATGACTTTGTGGAGTGATGGTATTTCTGTTCCTTTGAGGGAACATTCATATTTGAAATCTCTCTAGAGCTAGAAAACATAGCAAAGGGAAATAAGCTGTTCCTAAAATATATTACATTTTCCTGCGGGAGCAGGAAGAGGAGAGGAAAATACGTGCTAAAGAGAAAGATGTAGATGGTAGTTAGATTATAGGAATTTCAGGGCATCAGGAAGCCCCCTGCCTTAAATTCTTACAATTCTGAAATACTTCTCAGTAGCTGAGGGTTCAATTCTTCTTTTCATTCAGTTGATATCTCATTGGTCTTCTAATCACTAACACTTTAGTGTGACTGTGTTGAAGATTCCTTTCAAGCCAGAGAATTTGCTCAGGAAATATGTTGGGGAGAGTGAGGAGCAAATGACATTAAATAGATTTGGGATGGAAAAAGGTGGAAAAAGAGGGTTTTGAATCCAGTTTATTGCATAAGAGTCGAACCCTTAATTATTGAATAACTAAGCCAGGGATCAGATAAGTATGTAATTCAATGTCAGACGTATGAATAATGAAAACTGCTACAATTACTTTATTCACTCTTGTAAGCCCTGTCTTATAAACACATTTGAAAATTTTGGACCATTGCTAAGCATGTCTAGATGTACTTATAAAAATCTATTTTTTATTTTTAACTAGATGTAGACGTCAACTGAAGAAATAAATGGTGGACTGTATAACCTTAAGTGTTCTATATTATGGACATTAAATCAAAAGTTGCTTTTCTAAAGAAATATGATACAAATCTTTTCTTTTAAAAAAGGCAACAAAAACTTAAAAATAATGTTATGTTACATTAATTTTACTTAAACTAAAAATGACTTATTCTAGTTCTGTGGTCAGGAACATCTATATAAGTATAGTGAGTTACACATAGCATGTTCTTTTTTACAAACTGAAAATAAGGAGAGGCCTCCCTAAGGCTTTTCTGTGTTTTTTAGTAATAATCTATATTACATGAAAATTCTACCTAGTATAGAAGAGGGCTGATTATTGATAGTTCACATACAAAATGCGTTTCACCCAGCGATTTAATCATGTGTAGGTTGCCTGTGTAATGTAGAAAATTATGATATTATATGTTGTTATAAATACAAATTAAACACAGGCTTGAATAGTAAGTAATACAGTCATCTGGCTTTTGTTAATAATTTTTGATAAACACAACGGAAATAAAACAAAGTGTCAGAAATGCAAATGGTGTGCAATTTTGAGAGAAGGTTCTTCTTTACTTTAGTGGGCCCACAGCCAAGCCATTGATAGACAAGCCCATGGGAGACAAATTAGCTCATGTAGCTCATATGCTCCACGAGTTTTCCCACAGTATCACTTGGTCAGTGCTTGGAAAAGCTAATCTACCATGTCTCTGAGTGTCCAACTCCCAAGGGTATATTCATTTTGCCTTCTCAGAATCAGGTTGAGGTCTGAAATTCTCTGTTTATGATCATGAAGTATATTTTGACTAGCAGAATGAGAGAGAGAGTTGGGTTTTCAGTAAACTCATCCATTACTCTGACTTCAAAACTATTAAATTGATATTACCTGATGAAAACCAACTTCAAATGATGGAAGAAGCTACAATACAGTTATACCATCAGAGGTCTACCTGTGACAGGAAATAAAACCCAAATCATCTAGGCATTTCCATGTAAAATAATAGTAAAAGAGAAATATATCACTTTAGAGGGATTATATGATGAAATAATGGAAGGGATATCTCTTTATTTAGGTTTGTTTTAATACCAACTGGAATGTCTTTTCAAAGTCTGTGAATCTCATTAATGAAAGGATGAAAGTAGATGGAAGGGCATTTATGGAAGATTTAAAAAATGATATAAAACTTGAAAAACATGTATATAAATATGAATATTTTGGGGAAAATTAATCAAAAGCATCTGAAATGATAACTGCAATCAGAGAGATATGAATAAAATCAGTTAAGAGATTTGGTTGTGAAGAAAGTAGAGGAAAATTAACTAGATAAAAATATTTATTGATAAAATACCTTTTAAAAATATAATATACATATTTTAAATCATGCTCTGTCTCAACTTTTTTTTTTTTTTAACTGGCTGCATTGGGTCTTTGTTGCTGTACATGGGCTTTCTCTAGTTGTGGTGAGCGGGGGCTGTTCTTCATTGTGGTACCCAGGCTCCGCATTGTGGTGGCTTCTCTTGTTGCAGAGCATGGGCTCTAGGTGCGCGGGCTTCAGTAGTTGCAGCACATCGGCTCAATAGATGTGGCCCACAGGCTCTAGAGCGCAGGCTCAATAGTTGTGGCACACGGGCTTAGTTGCTCCACAGCATATGGGATCTTCCTGGGGCAGGCATCAAACCCGTGTCCCCTGCATTGGCAGGCAGATTCTTAACCACTGCGCCACCTAGGAAGTCCATCAACTTCTTAAAACTGGAAATATTTTAGAATATGAGGAGTTTCATAACATATTAATTATACACCACAGCACTTTTTTAGTATTAGAATTTTTTTTTTTTAGTGTTCTCTCTTTTTAGGGAAATCAAGGTTGCCACTTTGTATTTAAAAAAGACTCATTTTTCCTCCTAATCCGTTATATACAGTTGAATTAAATATGCCAAAACACATATTACAAAAATGTTCACACTGTGGGCAAACTAGAGAACTAGAATGGTGAGTTTTTTTTTGACACAAATAATTACTTTTTCATGATAGATGTGGTAATTTCTCGCATTTTGTTTCCCTGCATTTTCTCTTACTTGGTACTATTCTTTCGTGTATTTCTGATGAAATTTCTGGTGAGATATGTGTGATCATAAAGTAGTTCATAAAAGGGACATGGATTCTTTGGGGTCCTAATGGCAGCTTCCGGTATGACCACGAAGGGTATTAGGAGGTGGGGAATGTCAGAGATAAAGCAGGCTCTAGATTTACGATTTATGTACCTATTTTGGAGATTCTGATCCATGGACAGAAAGGCAGTGAAATACAAACCTTGGTCCTGATAAAGAAAGAGAGAAAGAGTAAGAGAAAGAGAGAATGTGTGTGAGAGAGGGAGCGAGAGAGAGAGAGAGAGAGAGAGCAAGAGAGAGAGAGAGAGCGAGCACGTGTGGAGTGGATCATGTTTAAACACAAATTGGAAAACAACAGAATTCTGAATTTGAAGTACTGATAAAAATACTTTCATATAATTTTGAGCAAAATTTATCTAATAATTTGGTAAATTTAACTGGAAAATATTTACCTTAAAACAAATGTCTGTAATGATATGCTAAATATCTATTTGTTTTTTTCCAAGTTAAGCACAAGTACAGTTGACCCTTGAACAACAAGGGTTTGAATTGTGTTGTTCCACTTATACTCAGATTTTTTTCAATAAATATACTGGAAAAAATTTTGGAGGTTTGCAACAATTTGGAAAAACTCTCAAAGGAACTGCATAGCCTAGAAATATTGAAAAAAAATAAGAAGAAGTTAGGTACATTATACATGCATATAATATGTGTAGGTACTAGTCTGTTTTATCATTTACAACCATAAAATATACACAAATCTATGCTAAAACATTGTGGTTTATCCAACTCCACACACAAACATTTATAGACTGTACATGGCACCATTTGCATCAAGAGAAATGTAAAGAAATGTAAAGGTGCACTATTAAATCATAACTACATAATATTAACTATAGTACATACTGTACCACGGCAATAGTACCACGGCAATAATTTTGTAGCCACTCTCGTTGCTTTTGCAGTGAGCTCAGGTGTTGTGAGTATCCACTTAAAACACCATGTGATGCTAATTATCTCTGCATATAGAGTTCACCACTCCAGTAAATTGTATAGCTCAGTAAAAAGTAACCTTTTGTGGCTCTTGAGTACTTTTCATCATGCTTAGTGAATAC
Organism: Hippopotamus amphibius kiboko; assembly: GCF_030028045.1. NCBI lineage: Eukaryota > Metazoa > Chordata > Mammalia > Artiodactyla > Hippopotamidae > Hippopotamus > Hippopotamus amphibius. The sequence goes on along the minus strand of NC_080195.1, from coordinate 101,132,706 downwards.
CATAACCCTTGAATAACACCGCGGGACTCACACGAAGTGCCGCTAGTCATGTTGGAAGTGCTCCCAAGAAGCAGAGAAAAGTCACGATATGACAAGTAAAAGTTGCATTGCTTGACATGTGACATAGATTGAGGTCTGCAGCTGAGGCTGCCCACCATTTATGCTGGATAAATGAATCCAGCATAGGAACCACTGTAAAAAAAGAAAAACAAATCTGAAACTATTGCTGCAGCTACTCCAGCACATGTAACACCTTTGCACTTTTTGAAAAATATTTTTTTATCTTGTATCAAAAATACAGCTTTATTTAGGTGTAGGATTGCTATGAGAAAGGCAGACCTATAGACTCTAATATGATGTGAAAAAAATTGAAGTCATCATTTGACAACTTACAGTAAAAGGAAAGTGAAGGATCTAAAACTGGAGAATTAAATGCTGGCAAAGAATGATTTGATAATTTTAGAAAAAGATTTGGCTTAAAAAAAAAAAAAGAAAGCCAGGATAATAGGAGAAGCAGAATGGAATAACCAAGAGGTGGCAGATGAGTTCACAGACGCCATTAGGAAAGTCATGAAGGAGAAAGAATATCTGCCTGAACAGGTTTTTAAGTCAGACAAATGTGCCATATTCTGGAAAAAAAATGCCACAAAGGACATTTATTAATAAGGAAGAAAAGTGAGTACCAGGATTTAAAGGATAGGCTAACTCCACTGTTTTGTGCAAATGCTGTTGGATTTATGATCAGGACTGCCCTTTATCTGCAAAGCTGCTAAGCCCCAAGCCTTAAAGGGAAAAAATAGACACCAGCTGCCAGTCTTTTGGTTGTACAACAAGCAGGCTTGGACAACGAGAACCCCTTTTCTGGATTGGTTCCATTGATACTTTGTCCCTGAAGTCAGGAAGTGTCTTGCCAGTTAAAGTTCTTGCCTATTAAAATTCTTTTGATATTGGACCATGCCCCTGGCCACCCAGAATCCCACAAGTTCAACATCAAAGATGTCAAACTGGTCCACCTGCCCCCAAACACAGCGTCTCTAATTCAGCCTCTAGATCAGGGGTTCATAAGGAGATTTATGGCTCATTACTCATGGTACTCTATGGAAAGAATTGTCACTGCTGGAGCAGAGACCCCCAAGAGAACATCATGAAAATCTGGAAGTATAACACCATTGAAGACGCCATCGTCGTTACGGAAAAAGCCTTGAAAGCCATTAAGCCTGAAACAACCAATTTCTGCTGGAGAAAACTATGTCCAGATGTTGTACATGACTTCACTGGATTTAGGACAGAGGCAATCAAAGAAATCATGAGCGATTGTGGATATGGAGAAAAAAAAAGTGAGAAGTGAAGTGTTTCAAGATAAGTATCTTGGAGAAATTCAAGAGCTAATGGACAGCACACTAGAGGAATTAACAGAAGAGGAATTAACTTGATGGAGATGAATGCTTCCGAACCAGTGCCAGACGATGAGGAGGAAGATGTAAAAGAAGCAGTGCAGAACACAGGTTGACAACAGACAATCTGGCAGAAGGGTTCTGAGTATTCAAGACTGCTTTTGACTTCTTTCATGACACGGAACCTAGCTCTAGGATACGGGCACTGAAACTGGATTTTTTTTTTTAAGTAACAATGTTTCCAATATTGTATGATGCATACGACTGTAATACTGAATGCCGTAAAAATTCCTAATGATTCATTCATTAGTGTATAGACTAGACTACTGTAAAGCAATTATATTGATTACTCTAGGCTACCATGGTCTGAAAATATTGTATTAAAAATTCTAGAAACAATTCGTAAGTTCTAAACTGCTTGCCATTCTGAGTAGCATGATGAAATCCTGCACTGTTCTGATTAATCCCACCCAAGACGTGAATCAACCCTTTGTCCAGTATATCCCAATATCTAGTCACTGAATAGTCACCTAGGTTATTGGGTCGGCTATCTTGGTATCACAATGCTTGTGTTCAAGAAACTCTTATTTTCCGTAATAATTGCCCCAAAGCACAAAAGTAGGGATGTAGGCTATTCAGATATGCCAAAGAGGAGCCATAAAGTGCTTTAAGTGAAAATGTGAACTTCTCAAGTTAATAAGAAAAGAAAAATAAATCATGTGCTGAGGTTGCTGAGATCTATGGTAACAATGGATCTTCTGTCTGTGAAACTGTAAAGAAGGGGAAGAAAACTGTGCTAGTTTTGCTGTCAAAATTCAAAGTGCAGAAGTTATGGCCACAGAGTGTGTTAAGTACTTAGTTAAGATGGAAAAGGCATTAAATTTATAAGATATGTTGAGAGAGAGACCACAGTCACATAATTTTTATTACAGTACATTGTTGTGTTTCCCTTTATTTTACTTTGCAGATATTGCATTTTTTACAAATTGAAGATTTTTGGCAACCCTGCATCGAGCAAGGCTGTTAGCACCATTTTTCCAACACCAATATTTTTAAATTAAGGTATGTACATTGTTTATTAGACATAATGCCATTGCACCCTTAATAAATTATAGTATAGCGTAAACATAACTTTTATATGCGTGGGGAAACCAGCAAATTTGGGTGACTCACTTAATTTTGATATTTGCTTTATTGCAGTGGTCTGGAACCAAACCTGCACTATCTCCAAGGTCTGCCTGTGTACTCATGTCTCTCTTCTTCAAAAAGTTTTCAAGTGATTGCTTATAACCTAAAAGATAATAGAAAACCTTAAATCAGTTTACTGGGGCCTTTAGGCCATGGGCTCTGTCTATGCTCCTACACTCGGCTTCATCTGTATCCACTCCCATGAACCTCTCTGCGATTGCTGTGCCAAGACGGCTGCCACCCTCCAGAGACACCGTGTCGTGATGCTTCCTCGGCAGGCGCCGCTCTTTCTCCTTGCTGTTCAGTGAACTTCTGCTCTCCCTTCAAATTTAAATGTTAACTTTCTCAATTTACCAAGAAACACCATTAAGCATTCCTTTTTCTCTCTCTGGCTCCTTCATGTAGCCCTATTAGAACGCCAGTTATTATTGCTTTCAACTTCTTACTAATCCAGCACATTCACATAAAGGTCCTTTAATAATATGAAAGAGAGAATGAGTGAGAAACAAATAGATGCTTAGTAAACGTTAAGGACCAGGAGTATCTTACTGCGGTCTTCCACCAGGCTACTGAAACCTTTGTGATTACACACATAATATAATTGATAACCTCATACGACCAAAAAATGCTATGACCAGGTCATTGTCCTACAATGGAATGTCTTCTGAAAAAACAGGTTATCTATAGATGGTGACCTCTAGTTTGAAAACATTTTAAAGCTCAATTAACCTAAGCTTTTATTACAAACAGGAGAGAAATCAAGCCCAGATAGGTGAGAAAAATTTCCTAAAGTAACAGCTGAAAAGAAAGGTGGGACAGAACTAAACCAAACTGTCCAGATACCCAGTCAGATATTCCTTATAATAATATAGTGAGATTTTTATTGCACAAACAAACCAAAACAAAAACAACAAAAAAAAACCTACCCACAAAAGGTTTTTACATTATTTTTCTATCTTGCTAGCTATCCTCTATTCTTTGTTTATTCACTTATTAAATATTATTGAATACCTACTATCACTATGTTCAAAACACCATGCTAGGTGTTATGAATGAAACAACGAAGAGCATATAGATTCTGCCCTCCAAGTATTCATGCTTCTGCTCTTTCTGTCCCCTTTCTCTCCTCTTTCAGTTTTTCCTTCCCTCTAGCTAAGGAGACCCTGTTAGATGGGTCTTCAGCTAAATAGTCTAAGTGAATTGAGTGACGGAGGAAAATTAGCACAAAATTGGGCGTCCTTAGAGCCAGAATGTAGTTCAGATTCTCTCTTAAGCTTTGAGGCCTTAATAGTCACTTCACCTTTCTGAGTATTGGTTCACAGATCTCAATAGCTGTGGTGATCTCTACTCCACCTCTGCAGAGGCCACTTTGAGAAGCAAATGTTGGAGAGGATGCATTTCAAAGCCATTGGCTTAAGAGCCATGAGAGTTGGGTTTGAATCTCTGCTCTACTACTTATTAGCTGTGTAACTTTGTATTCTCATGTTCAAAATGGGCTTATATTAGCCACCTTATCCTTGTAAGGATTAGCAATATTGTAAGTAGGGATCAAGGTCTGACATTTAGGACATTATCAATAATATAATTCTTATTCTTGTTCTTATTCTCAGATATGTATATTTGGGGGCACTTTATCCATCTTAAACTTTCTGAAGGCATCTAAGAAATTATTTTTCCCCCACATGAGCGCTCTAAAGTCTGCCATTTGTGAGATGACTGGCCAAGTCTCCTTAGCCTGTACACAAGTGGTATGAGGATTTTCTCCCATAATTCCACACCTTTGCTACAAAGGTCAGCAAGGATGCTGGGTGCACAGCAATGGCCAGGGGCCTGAGGCTATGTGAAATGAGGGCTACTCTGGAGTAAATTGTCATGTTCAAAAAATAAAGAATGAGTCAGACCATGCCTAATTCCACAGGAAGGAGATTAGTTGCAGCGGAAAACATGTGGAGTTAATTTGGTTAGAGAGGAAATATTAACATCTTGAATTCCACAGAACGACTACCCTTGCAGTTTGCTGGGTGATTTACAAAGCCCCATTAGAGCCCTGCATAAATGTAGTGGGTACATTATAAAAGGGCAAATCAAGGATGACTATTGTTACAGTGACTGTTTGTGTTATGTATATATTTTCAAAACCTTATTCCACATATGGAGACTCTACTGCTGTGCAGCCTAGAAATTTTTGAGAGAATTGAAACAAGAAGTGATATTTACATAATGGTCTTTTGAGTTCCATTTTGGCTAAATTTTGAAATCTGATTTTAGAATAGTGTATACTTGGAATGGAGTCAGAAGAGCATGTTTCTACAGCATGGAAGTCAGCTGAAGTTGGAATAAATCAATGTTTTATTAATTTAGGGTCCCAACTGATTGCTAATTTTTTGTAATTCAGAACCTGAAACTTGCTTTTCATAATAGCTCCTGAAATTACTATGAATTTTCATAGTTACTAGGTCCTCATCTTCCTCACTTTTACTTTTTTGTGTGTTTGACCTAGGAAGAGTAGAATTTGTTTCTGTCCAGTTCTATCTTTAGACTTGTCCCCAGCTTCTGTTTTGCTCTGGTTTTTGTTTTGTGACTTTTCTTCCTCTTCAGCCTTAGACAAAAAGACAAAAAGTATTATTCTTCAGGTACTATTTCCTCCCTTCCTTCCTTCCTTCCTTCTTCTTTCCTTCCCTCCCTCTTTTCTTTTCCTTTTTTTCTTCCCTTCCTTCCTTCCTTCCTTCCTTCCTTCCTTCCTTCCTTCCTTCCTCTCTCTCTCTCACTTTCTTTTTTCTCTTCAGGAGATCCTAAAACGATGCTTAAACATACAATACTGGAACAGATAAGTAAATTACAATTTTAAAGATAACCAAATCAGGACTATTACCCAGCAGTTTAGCTCCTCTCCAAAAGTAGTTACATAAAATGAAATTACCTAATTTATGTTATATTTCCCAATGACTGTTCTGCATATCTGAAGACCCTAGCATTCTCTTATGTAGATCCAAGGTAATGAAATCTTTTACTGGAATTTTTAAAAATATATATATTTTCTTCAGGAACATATTTTGCATTTGCAAAATGCTTCTTTGCAAACACTTTAATATTAATTTTGTTATAATCAAAAAATGTGTCTTTTAAAAAAACTAAAATTCTAGAATATTATTTTTTCTTAAGTTCCTGAAGTTTAAAATCTAAAGATCTTAGAAATGTATATTTAAGTTGATTTACACAATGGTATATGTGTGCATATATACTATATACAGCTATATATATACATGATATACAAACATACATATATAAATGATTTAAAAGTTCTCACAAACAAAATAAATAGTTTTAAATCTATAATTTTGTAAATCACAATAATCTTTGCTTAATCTGAATTCTCAAAAAACAGCTTAAAATGGTTACTTTTTATTAGTACTTATGAATCAGGCCATACACTATCCTTCCCACGTATTAACTTGTTCATTCCTCACAAGAATCCTAAATTCCTATTTTTCCTATTAAACCCAGGTTCACGGACAAAGTAGCTCATGGTTATACAGCTTTTGAAAGGCTGAGCAAGAATTACATTAATTCCTTGATCTCAGTCACTACATCGGGCATTTTTTTTTTACATTAACTTTCTTATCTTAATTAAAGGCATTCAGTGGAAAATGCTTTTAGGAACTAAAATATAAGAGCAATAAGCTCCTATAGTTTACATCAATAATATAAAATGAACAATAAAATAGAGTCATTTCTAATTTTAAGCAAAGAATAAAAGAATATTATTTCATGAAACAAGAAAATCGAATTGGGCTTAGTACTTTTACAGATGGAAACATGGCTGGTATCTCTCAAAGAGCAATTAAAATCTAGGCAGAAAAATCAAACCCTGTTAGGTTAATGGATAAAAGGAAATAGTGAGAATAGCTGAGAGTAAGCCCTCCCAGAAATTAGCAACAGCAGGGAGCTGTTATCTCCCTGGGACTAGAAGGGCAATGGGAACAGGTGGCGTTCCCAGAGTCCAGAAATCACAGCTGCCTCACAGTTGCCAGAATCGTAATGGATGGGCTGTGGTCAGGAGTGGGAGCCAAGGAGGAACCAACTACATCCAGAGACACCACAGGGAGCAGAGAGAAGGGGAAAGACCCTAGTTTTTCTTCCCTCTAGCACTGCAGTCTTTGGTTCCAGACTCTCATTGCAGATCCCACCTGGAAACTGGAGGGCAAGGACTCCAAAAAAAAAAAGATGGGATTGGTGGCGGGCTCCTGTAAAATGCAGCAAAACTGAAGAAGGACAGGACAGAGATCTCAGAGAAGACAGTCCAGTCCAACAATCCTTCCTCCTCAACCCTCTGAAATTTAACCAGACGGTTTGGGATAAATCATTAAACTACGATGAAACTGTTTTTTTTTTTTTTTTTTTTTAATAAAAATATTACATGCTACCACTGCCTCACAGGATGATTGAGAGAAGTAAATTAGGTGGTGAGTATGAATTCTGTTTATCTATATGGTAAGGCCCAATATAAATACACACTTTTACTACATTTGTACACAACAAAGCGTGAAATTTCTTGCTCTATGGATAAATGAGCTATAGCAACAATTCCTAATGCAAAGTTAAATATATCCTAGAAGTGAATTTCTAATCCATGTCATCGGGGAAAGATTTTATGGGTGATTACATAGCATTTGTGGAAGGATAATATTATTTCTGATTAATGCTGGGATTTAAGGTTTTATATATATTTATTTACATTTATATATAATTATATATATATAACTATATCTCTTTCTCCCTATCTGTTGTGTATCTATCTACGTAATTAAACAAGGAAACTATTAGACTGAGGTGGCTCTAATGCCTTGATAGCTTATGTAAGCAAACCAAAACCTAAGCCAGAGTCAATGCACTTGAATCTGAGAACACGAAACTTAGAAAAAATAGTCACAAACAGCCAAGTAGTCTCCCAAATAAAGCAATTGCTTAAGCTGTAGCCAGTCAAATAATTTTCTTCCTTTGCTTCAGCTTCTCTACGAAACCTGGCCACTAGCTCTTGTTGGTGGAGTGTTCTTAGCTGCCTTTGGCTTGGCACTGACTTATTCCAATTGATGTATGCTCAGATAAACTCTTGAAAATTTTAATGTGCCTCAGTTTGTCTTTTATCACACACATATATTTTCATATGTATGACATATGTCAGTATATATATATTTATATATGATAAAAATAAAGTAAAAATATATACAATATATGTAATATATATATTTTATTTTGACACCTAATAAAATGTTATGGTTTTATTTAGTATAATAATTTAAAACTAATATCTTGGGGAGAAATTGGGGTCCTTTGTAAATGACATGTAAATTTTGATGTCCTAACTTGATTAAGTTAAACCATCTTTAATAACATATGAATAATTGTAAAACACTTTCTGGACAACTTGTACTAGAACTATGCAGGCAATACTCAAAAATGCATAAAAAGTTGAGTTGCTTAAATGGATAATGTCAATTTAAAATGTAATGAGAGCATAAAGTGTATTTTTACGAGTCATAAGATCCTCTAGTAATAGCAAATTTTATCCACCATGAATTATAAATACTATTTATACTTAAGTTTAAATCAGATGTCATGAAGTAGCTTTTCTCTTTTAAACATAGTTAAATATATTTAAACATAAAAACACTTTTAAAGCAAACAAACGCTTAGGGTGTCCTCATAATGACTGTCTTAGCCCAAGTCCCGACTCCTGTAAAAGAGTCAAAATCTCAGTTTTGCAGCCAACTCCAGTAGAAGCCAAAGGGATACCTTTTCATCAAAGAGTTGTGTTGCCACACACAAAAATAAACTCAAAATGGATTAAAGATCTAAATGTAAGGCCAGACAGTACAAAACTCCTAGAGGAAAACATAGGCAGAACACTCTATGACATACATCAAAGCAAGATCGTTTTGGACCCACCTCCTACAATCATGGAAATAAAATCAAGAACAAACAAATGGGACCTAATGAAACTTAAAAGCTTTTGCACAGTGAAAGAAACCATAAACAAGACAAGAAGACAACCCTCAGAATGGGAGAAAATACTTGCCAACGAAGCAATGTACAAAGGATTAATCTCCAAAATATACAAGCAGCTCATGCAGCTAAATACCAAAAAAGCAAATAACCTAATCCACAAATGGGCGGAAGACATAAATAGACATTTCTCCAAAGAAGACATACAGATGGCCAACAAACACATGAAAAGATACTCAACATCACCAATCATTAGAGAAATGCAAGTCAAAGCCACAATGAGGTATCACCTCACACCAGTCAGAAAGGCCATCATCTAAAAATCTAGAAACAATAAATGTTGGAGAGGGTGTGGAGAAAAGGGAACTCTCCTGCACTGTTGGTGGGAATGTAAGTTGGTCCAGCCACTATGGAAAACAGTTTGGAGGTTCCTTTAAAAGCTAAAAATAGGGGGCTTCCCTGGTAGCACGGTGGTTAAGAATCTGCCTGCCAATGCAGGGGACATGGGTTTGATCCCTGCTCCAGGAAGATCCCACATGCTGTGGTGCAACCAAGCCCGTGTGCCACAACTACTGAGCCTGCATTCTAGAGCCCACGAGCCACAACTACTGATGAGCACACGCTCCGCAACTACTGAAGTCCATGCGCCTAGAGCCCATGCTCTGGAACAAGAGAAGCCACCACACTGAGAAGCCCCCACACCACAGTGAAGAGTAGCCCCTGCTCTCCACAACTACAGAAAGCCTGTGCACAGCAAAGAAGACCCAACACAGCCAATAAATAAAAATAAATAAATAATTTAATTAAAAAAAAAAAACTAAAAATAGAACTACCATATATGATCCAGTAATCCCACTCCTGGGCATATACCCAGAGAAAACCATAATCCAAAAAGAAACATGTACCATAATGTTCATTCCAGCACTATTTACCATAGCCAGGACATGGAAGCAACTTAAATGCCCATCAACAGATGAATGGATAAAGAAGATGTGGCACATATACACAATGGGATATTACTCAGCCATAAAAAGTAATGAAATGGAGTTATATGTAATGAGGTGGATAGACCTAGAGTCTGTCATACAGAGCGAAGTAAGCCAGAAAGAGAAAAACAAATACTGTATGCTAACTCATATATACAGAATCTAAAAAAAAAAAAGAAAAAAATACGGTACTGATGAACCCAGTGACAGGTCAAGAATAAGGATGCAGATGCAGAGAATAGACTGGAGGACACAAGACAGGGTGGGCGGGGGGTGAAGGGGAAGCTGGGATGAAGTGAGAGAGTAGCATAGATATATATACACTACCAACTGTAAAAGAGATAGCTAGTGGGAAATTGCTGTATAACAAAGGGAGATCAACTTGATGATGGGTGATGCCTTAGAGGGCCAAGACAGGGAGAGCAGGAGGGAGTTGCGGGAGGGAGGGGATATGGGGCTATACTTATAAATACAGCTGATTCACTTTGGTGTACCTCAACAACTGGTACAAGAGTGTAAAGAAATTATTTTCCAATAAAGAGCTTAAAAAAAAAAAAAAAAGAGTTGTGTTGGCAGGAAGGGTGTAGGTGGGGAGAGAAGTCCAAGAGAATGAAAGTCAAGTAAGCAGAAGAGCCAAATAAGAAGAAAATAAAAGAAGTTCAGGGATGCTATGGCATCAGAGAAGAAAATGTGGCCAAGGCTGAGAGTCCTCAAACAGAAATAATTGAGAGGGAACCACACTGCACATTGAAACAATGACAACTGGGAAAGAGATGAGCAAGGTTGAAGAGAGGGTGGAATCTTCTGGAAATATCAGCATCTACTATAGTATTGAAGAGAGGAAAACCTTCAGAGAGGAGCAAGAAAAAATTACTAAATGGTGAGGGAAGTTCCAACAGAGATACTTAAAATAGGTGAATATCTGCATGAAGCCACCCCTTGTATGTGCAGTGGACTGTTTCTAGTGTTTATCCCTGGATAGTGAAATTTGAGGGTAATTTTTATATCCTTCTCTAGGTTTATTGTCAAACTTTTTTTTTACAATGAGCAAACATTACTTAACTAAGGTGAGAAATTTTTGCAAATTTTAAAGGTAATATATATCTTTTATATATTATATAATTAAAAGTTATATGTTCACTTAAAAATGGCAAGAAGTAGAACAAAGTATCCAGTATGATTATCCCTAAATGTTGGGTGAATTTCTCTTTTTTAAACTTTTCTTTAAATCCCAAATTTTCTATAATATTTAGAACAATTATTTCCCCTAAGACAGAAAAAAAAAAAACCCTAAAATTTTATAAAGAAGAGTGATGTAACTAAAATAAAGCTATACAATATTGATCAGGTATTTTCACTGACCCACCAATACACGAGGAGGGGTTATGATCATGGTATATACTCCTTTTTACATATTTTGAGATTCAGTTTTCTAGTATTTTTAAAGGATTTTTGCATCTATTTATATTTATGAGAGTTATTGTCTGTAGCTTTCTTCTGATGTCTTTGTCTGGTTTCAATATCAGGGTAATACTGGCTATACTGCAAAACTTGGAAACTGACTTTATATTTTCTTCACATATTCTGGATTATATATATTACTTGCAAGTATTTATCTCATTTTGTGGTGTGTTTTTTCATTTTCTTGATACTATTCTTTTGCAGCATGAGAGTTTTTAATTTTCATGAGGTCCAAATTATCATTTTTTTTCTTTTGTTCTCGTGCTCTTAGTATCATATCTAAGATGGCTTTCCCTACCCAAGGTCATGAAGATTTGTGTCCTGTTTTCTTGTAAGAATTTTATAGTTTTGGCTTTTACATTTTGATAGGATCCATTTTGAGTTAATTTTTGTGTATGGTGTACAGAAGCTGCTCAACTTCAACCTGTTGCATGTGGATATACAGTTGTTTCAACACTATTTGTTGAAACAACTACTTTTCACCCACTAAATTGTGTTGGCACACTTGTTTATAATAAATTGGACATAAATGTAAGAGTTTATGTCTGGACTCTCAATTAGATCCTATTAATATATGAGGGTGAGTCAAAAATTATCCACACTACGATTATATTAAAACTTCTGTTGGCCGCACTATCTTATCCGCCCTTTCCTTTCGAGGCTGCTGTCTCCCCAGTCACTACTGTGCAGGTGTGAACATGTTACATCAGTTCATTTGCAACTACTGTGCAAGCAGAAATGGATGCCCCACTTGTGATTTGCATGAAAGAAGAGCAGTGCGTGGTGATTTGTTTTTTGTGGTCTGAGGGTATGCATGTCCATACACATCTGCCCACACTGTCAACACTCTGCAGAAACTTCATTTTGAGGTGTTAAAGCATCCTCCCTATAGTCCTGATCTTGCTCCGTTGGACTTTCGCCTGTTTGGTCCCCTGAAAGCAGCCCTACGAGGACAAAAACTCAGTTCCGATGAAGAAGTGAAGACAGCGGTGCATTCATGGCTCGCAGCTCAGCCTAAAACATTTTTTAATGAGGGAATACGAAAGCTTGTTGACAGATGGACAAAGTGTATTGAAAAGCAAGGATATTGTGTCAAAAAATGATGTATTTGTCTTTTCTAAAAGTTAAAGTAAATATTTCATTTTTATTATCCAATACTAGTGTATATAGAAATAAATTTATTTTTGTTTATTGATCTTAAATTCTGAAACCTTGCTGAACTCATTTCTTAGGTTTAATAGGGTTTTTTTATCTCTTTTTTTTTTTACTGAATTTTTAAACAAGTTTTTAAAAGAAGGGTTATGGTGGCAGAGACTGATAGCTTATGCCAATGTCTATTTTCTTTTCTCTGCATGGGTGCATGTCTAAACTAGATTTCCCAGTTCTTTGACACTAAGTGTGGCCATTAGACTGAGTTCTGGCTAACAGAATGTGGGTAGACATGATATAGGCTACTTTCAGTTAGTATATACATTTTTCTAAGCTACCCTGTAGTGACTCTCCTTCTCTTGTCTGCAACTAATGATGACGATACAGTAAAGAACTCTGAGGTCTGAGAAAGAGGCAGATGGTGCAAAATAGTCAGAAAATAGATTAACTGTATGAAGTTGACCCTTCAACTTTGCCATGGGCTGAACTGTATCTCCTGCACAATGTGTATGTTGAAGCCTTAACCACCCACAATGTGACTGTATTTGGAGACAGGACTTTTAAGCAACAGTTAAGGTTAAATGAGATCATAGAATAGGTCCCTAGTCCAATAGGATTTGTGGCCTTATAAGAAGAGGAATAGAGGAAGATCTCTCTTTCCTCTCTCTCTCTTTATGCTAGGAGATGACATAGAGAGAAGGGGGCCATCTGCAAGCCAAGAAGCAAACTCTCACCAGAACCCAGATCAGCCAGAACCTTGGTCTTGGGCTTCTGACCTCCAGAATGGTAGGTCTGAGACAAAATAAATTTGTCTTCAACAAATTTTGTTGTCAACAACAAAATAAATTTCTGTTGTTTAAGCTACTCAGTCTTAATCAGTTTGGGCTGTATACACTGGGTGGCTTATAAACAACAGATATTTATTTCTCACAGTGCTGATAACTGGGAGTTTGAGATTAGGTTCTAGCATCGTTAGCTTCTGGTGAGGGCCCTCTTCTGGGTTGCAGTCTTCTTGTATCTTCACACAGTTGAGAGAACTCACTGGGGTTCCTTTTATAGGGGCACTAATCCCACTCATGAGAGGTCTACCTTCCTGACCTAATTATTTCCTAAACACCCCACTTCCTATACCAACACATTGGAGGTTATAACTTCAGCATATGTGTTTCGGGATGACACAATCAGTTCATTGCACAGTCTATGGTACTTGTTATGGAAGCCCAAGGTAAAATACTGAGTTTGGTACTGAGAAGTGGGATGCCACTGTAAAAAATGCCTAAAAAGGGGGAAGCATTTTGGAACTGCGTAAAGATTAGATGCTGGAGGAGTTTCACGGTGTGTGCTAGAAAAAGCATAGATGGCTATGAACAGAATCTTGGTAGAAATATGAATGTTAA